>NC_135716.1:81433983-82737483 GCF_964656455.1 Halichoerus grypus | reverse complement strand
GCAGAAACGTTGCAGACCAGAAGGGACTGGTATGCTATATTGAAAGTGCTCAAAGGGAAAAATTGGAAGCCAAGAATATTCTATCCAGCAAGGCTGTCATTCAGATTAGAAGGAATTTCCCAGACAAACAAAAATTAAAAGAATTCATGACCACTAAACCAGCCCTACAAGAAATGCTAAGGGGGGCTTTGTAAGAGGAAAACAAAAATCATAAGTAAGAGTAAGAAAAAACAGGAAGTACAAAAACAACAAAAAAATAAGTATATCTATAAAAATCAGTCAAGAGAAGCACAAAATAAAAGGATGTAAAATATGATACCAAATATCTGAAATGTGGAGAGGAGAGGAGTAAAATTAAGCAACCATTAGCTGAACATAGACTGCTATATGCGGAAGATGTTATATATAAACCTAACGGTAACTACAAGTCAAAAACAGTAATAAATTGAATGAGATCTTGCCATTTGCAACGACGTGGATGGAACTGGAGGGTATTATGCTGAGCAAAATAAGTCAAACAGAGAAAGACATGTATCATATGACCTCACTGATATGAGGAATTCTTAATCTCAGGAAACAAACTGAAGGTTGCTGGAGTGGGGGGTGGGGTGGGAGGGATGGGGTGACTGGGTGATGGACACTGGGGAGGGTATGTGCTCTGGTAAGCGCTGTGAATTGTGCAAGACTGTTGAATCTCAGATCTGTACCTCTGAAACAAATAATGCAATATATGTTAAGAAAGAAAAAAAGAAGAAAAATGTAGCAGGAGGGGAGGAATGAAGGGGGAGAAATCGGAGGGGGAGAAGAACCATGAGAGACGATGGACTCTGAAAAACAAACTGAGGGTTCTAGAGGGGAGGGGGGTGGGAGGATGGCTTAGCCTGGTGATGGGTATTGAGCAGGGCACGTTCTGCATGGAGCACTGGGTGTTATGCACAAACAATGAATCATGGAACACTATATCTAAAACTAATGATGTAATGTATGGGGATTAACATAAGAATAAAAAAAATTTAAAAAAAACAGTAATAAATTTAAAAAAAACAATAAGGAATCCAAATATTTTGCTAAAGAAAGCCAACAAATCATGAAAGAAGAGAGCAAGAGAAGAAAGGAACAGAGAGGAACTATCAAAATAACCATAAGTCAAGTAACAAAATGGCAATAAATACATACATATCAATAATTACTTTGAATGTACATGGACTAAATGCTCCAATCATGGCACATGATGACAGAATGGATAAAAAAGCAAGACCCATCTACATGCTGCCTGCCAGAGACTCATTTCAGACCTAAGGACATATGCAGACTGAAAGTGAAGGGATAGAGAAACATCTATCATGCAAATGGAAGTGAAAAGGTAGCCTGAGTAGCAAGTTATATCGACAAAATAGACTTTCATACAAGGACTGTAAAAAGGGACAAAGGACACTGTATGATCATAAACAATACAATCCAACAAGAAGATATAAAAATTGTAAATATTTATGAATCCAACTTGGGAGCACCCAAATAAATACATAAAGCAGTTAATAACAAACATAAAGAAAATGATCAATAGTAATACAATAATAGTAGGGTACTTCAACACTTCACTTACATCAATAGACAGATCATTCAAACAAAATCAACAAAGAAACAGTGGTTTTGAATGACATATTGGCCCAGATGGATCTAACAGATATAGTCAGAACATTCCATCCTAAGACAGCAGAATACACATTCTTTTCAAATGTACATGGAGCATTCTCCAGAATAGATCACATATTAGGCCACAAAACAAGTCTCAACAAATTCAGAAAAATTGAAGTTATAAAAATACATCTTTTCTGACCACAATGGTATGAAACTAGAAATCAAGCACAAGAAAAAACATGAAAAGCACATAAATACATGGAGGTTAAATAACATACTACTAAACAATGAATGAGTAAATCAAGAAATCAAAGAGGAAATAAAAAATACATGGAGAGAAATGAAAATGCAAACACAATAGTCCAAAATCTGGGATATAGCAAAAGCTGTTCTAAGAGGGAAGTTTATAGCAATATAGGCCTACCTCAAGAAGCAAGAAAAATCCTAAATAAACAACCAATCTAACCTTACATCTAAAGGAACTAGAGAAAGAACAACAAACAAAGCCACAAGCCAGTAGAAGGTAGGAAATAATAAAGATTAGAGCAGAAATAAAGTAGAAACTAAAAAAACAATAGAACAAATCAGTGAAACCAGGAGCCAGTTCTTTGAAAAATCAACAAAATCATAAGCCTTTAGCCAGATTCATAAAAAGAGAGAGAGGACTCAAGTAAATAAAATTAGAAATGAAAGGGGAGAAGTAACAACCGAAGCACAGAGATCAAAAAGATTGTAGGAGAATGTTAACCTATGTCCCAGCAAACAAAAGTCCAGGACCAGATGGTTTCACAAGGGGATTCTACCAAACATTTAAAGAAGAGTTAACACCTGTTCTCAAACTATTCCAAAAAATAGAAAAGGAAAACTTCTTAATTTATTCTATGAAGCCAACATTACCCTGATACCAAAGCTAGACAAAGACACTACAAAAAAAGAGAAATACAGGCCAATATCTCTTTCTGAACATAGATGCAAAAATTTTCAACAAAATACTAGCAAACTGAACCCAACAATACATTAAAAATTCATTCACCAGAATCAAGTGGAATTTATTCCTGGGGTGCAAGGGTGGTTCAGTATTCACAAGTCAATCAATGTGATTCATCACATCAATAAAAGAAGGAATAAAAACCAAATGATCATTTTAATGGATGCAGAAAAAGCATTTTAGAATATAAAACATCCATTCATGATAAAAACCCTCAGCAAAGTGGGATTAGATAAATGAAAAACCCACAGCTAACATAATATTCAATGGTGAAAAACCGAGAGCATTTCCCCTAAGGTCAGGAACAAGACAAGGATGTCCACTCTCACCACTCATATTTAACGTAGTACTGGAAGTCCTAGCCACAGTGATCAGAAAAGAGGAAGGAAGAAGTAAAACGTTTTCTATGTGCAGATGACATGATACTATATATGGAAAACCTTAAAGACTCCACCAAAAAGCTATTAGAACTGATAAATGAATTCAGTAAGATTGCATGATACCAAATCAACATATAGAAATTCATGGTATTTTTATATACTAATAAGCAACAGAAAGAGAAATTAAGAAAGCAATTCCATTTACAATTGCACCAAAGGTAATAAAATATCTAGGAATAAACTTAACCAAGGAGGTGAAAGACTTGTGTAAAAATATATAAATTATCTTTTATCAATGTTTTATAGTTTATATTTTATATATATATATTATATATAGTTTATATATTTATAAACAATATTTATAAACATTGATAAAAGATGTTGCTGTTTCTACACAAACAAGTGGAAAGATAATCTGTGCTCATGGATTGGAAGAACAAATATTGTAAAAGTGTCCATACTACACAAATGTATACAATCTACAGATTTAATGTTATCCCTATCAAAATACCAACAACATTTTTCACAGAACTGGAACAAAGAATCCTAAAATTTGTATGGAACCACAAAGACCCCAAATAGCCAGAGCAATTTTGAAAAAGAAAAGCAAAGTTGGAGATGTCACAATTCCAGACTTCAACTTATACTACAAAGCTTTAGTAATCAAAACAAGCATGGTACTAGCACAAAAATAGGCACATAGATCAATGGAACAGAATAGAAAACCAGAGGTAAACTCACAATTATATGGTCAGTTAATCTTCGACAAAGCAGGAAAGAATATCCAGTGGGAAAAAGACAGCCTCTTCAACAAATGGTGTTGAGAAAAGTGGACAGCAACATGCAAAAGAATGAAACTGGCCCACTGGCTTACACCATACACAAAGCTAAATTCCAAATGGATTAAGGACCTAAATGTGAGACATAAAACCGTAAAAATCCTAGAAGAGAGCACAGGCAGTAACTTCTCTGATATCGGACATAGCAACTTTTTTCTAGATATGTCTCCTGAGGCAAGGGAAGCAAAAGCAAAAATAAAACTATTGGGACTACATCAAATAAAAAGCTTCTGCACAGCAAAGGTAATAATCAACAAAACTAAAAGACGGCCTATGGGATGGGAAAAGATATTTGCAAATGACATATCTGATAAAGGGTTAGTATCCAGAATTATAAAGAACTTCTATAACTCGATGCCTGAAAAACAACTAATTCAATTTAAAAATGAGCAGACAAGATGAACGAACATTTCTCCAAAGAAGACATCCAGATGTCCAATGGACACATGAAAAGATACTCACCATCAGTGATCATCAGGGAACTGCAAAGCAAAACTGCAATGAGCTATCACCTCACACCTGGCAGAATGGCTAAAATCAACAACACAGGAAACAACAGGTGTTGGCAAGGATGTGGAGAAATAGGAACCCTCTTGCACTATTTGTGGGAATGCAAACTGATGCAGCCATGCTGGAAAACAGTATGGGGATTCCCCAGAAAGTTGAAAATGGAACTACCCTACAACCTAGTACTCACAGTACTGGGTATTTACCCAAAAAATACAGAAACACTATTCACAGAGACACTACGTGTACCCTCTGTTTATTGCAGCATTATTTACAATAGCTAAATTATGGAAGCAGCCCAAGTGTCCATCAATAGGATAAAGAAGAGGTTTTATACACACACACACATACACATATACACACAATGGAATATTGAGCCACAAAAAAGAATAAAATCTTGCCATTTGCAACAACATGGATGAGCTAAAGAGTATAATGCTAAGCAAAATAAGCCAGTTAGAGAAGGACAAATACCGTATTATTTTACTCATATGTGGAATTTAGGAAACAAAACAAATGAGCAAAGGAAAAAAAATGAGAGAGAGACAAACGAAGAAATAGACTCTTAACTACAGAGAACACACTGATGGTTACCAGAGGGTAGGTGGGTGGGGGATGGGTGAAATAGGTGAAGGAGATTAATAGTACACTTATCTTGATAAACACTGAATAATGTTGAGTCAGTGTATTATGCACCTGAAACTAATATAACACTGTATGTTAACTATACTGGAACTAAAATAGAAAACTTAATAGAAGAATTTATTGCATTATTAAAGAAATGGCTGTCAGCATTTTCTTATAAAGGATAAGATTTTATTTAAATTTTGAAAAACATTATTTCAAATGATAAGGTACTCTCCAAAATGTATTTGTATATTAACAGAATCAGGTTGGGTTTTTTTTCCTTATTGTCTTTTTCCTTTTATTTTTTAAAGGTGAAAATGCCTCACATTGTGCTCTTTTCTTTAGGTTTATTGTAGGGAAGGAAGAAATTCCCACACATTCTTATTCACCAGAAGCAGCATATGCAAAAGTGGAACAAAAGACAGAGAAACATGAAGAAAAGCCAAGAAGATTGAATATAATTGCTCTAATCAGGAAACTTGTGGATTCAGTGTAAGTTTTTTATCTTGATATTTAGCACACTGTGTTACTGTTTTATATGATATTTGTACTTTGCCAAGGTGTTTTATTTTCTTTTCAGTAATGATATACATATATATCATATCTATCTTTTTTTTTTTTTTTTTACCAGAAACAGTGCATAGAGTTTTATAAAAGGCACATAATGGCAAGTCAGTGTTATTTATTATTTTTGTCTGGACTATAGACCAACATATGCCTTTAGAATAGATTTATATGAACTTGTAATAGTTTTCTATGTCAAACTAGACACAGTTGTAGGAGGCTAGAATGGGGAACTTTAGGAAACAGGTTAATATGTGCTAATCAAATATTCCAAATGTGGAAAGGAGAAAGAAAAGTTCTGGGGCACATTCAAGAAGATAGAGGAATAATAAGGAGCAAACCTTACATAAATGTTTTTTGTAAGAGTAGAAATTTTCAGGGCTTTGGAAATGGAATAAAACATCTTTATTTGTATATTATACAAAGAAGTCTGAATTTCATACAAATAGTATTTGTTTTTTTGGTTTTTTTTTTAACTTTGTCCTTTTTTTGTTGTTGTTATGTTAGTCACCATACAATACATCATTAGTTTTTGATGTAGTGATCCACGATCCATTGTTTTCGTATAACATCCAGAGCTCCACGCAATATGTGCCCTCCTTAATACCCATCACTGGGCTATTTCAAGTATAGGAATTATACTTCTATATTATATTAAAATACATCTATAATTAATAGAAAATTTAGTGATTTAAAATTAGAACATCAGTTAATAAAAATAATCTTTGTAGTGATATTTTAGAGAGTGTTGAATGAATAGCCAATATAGAAAGTTAGGGATCAGTTATGGGAAGCTGAAGCCAATAAATCAGACCTTAGACTCTCATTTCACCCCCCCCCCCCCTGCTGGCTTTGTGACTTTGGGCAAGTGATTTAACCACTCTGGACCCTAAAGTCCTCATCTGTTAACTTGGGTTAATGATCTCTGTTATGGAGTGTTGTGTCCATTAAATGAAATAACATGTGAGTTGCCTCACGTACATGAGCACAGAGTAGGTGCTCAAAATTTTTACTGTATTTAAAGACTTTGTCTTCATTTTAGTATACAGCACATACAGAAGGTAAGAGGGAGGGAAGGAATAACAGATGGCAGGAATAATTGTGGTAGTAAACTTTTTTAAAAAATTTATGTATATCCTTTTTTTTTATCATGATAAGTGCACTCCTTAATCCCCATCACCTGTTTCACCCATATCCCTAACTACCTCCCCTCTGATAATCAGCAGTTTGTTCTCTGTAGTTAAGAGTCTGTTTCTTGATTAGTTTCTCTCTTTTTTTTCCCTTTGCTCATTTGTTTCCTAAATTCCACATATGAGTAATACGGTTGAATATTACTGTGTGTGTGTGTGTGTGTGTGTGTGTGTGTGTGTGTGTGTGTGTATACCACCTCTTCTTTATCCATTCATTCATTGAAATGGGCTGCTTCCATAATTTGGCTATTGTAAATAATGTTGCTCTATGTTTATCATAGAGATGCATATGTCCGTTTGAATTAGTGTTTTGTAATTTTTGGGTAAATAGCCACTAGTGAGATTGGTAATGAACTTCTTAATTCTTAAGCAAGTTCAAAATAGTTACTGATCACCTGAGTGAAGAAAAGAGACAAGGAATCCCTATTCATGGAAATCATGTCACCATGAATCAGAGGGGAATGCGGAGATGGGAATGCAGAGAATGTATTATGTGGGTGAATGATGCCTTGGGTATCAGAACTAATCAGGTCATGGCAGAACTTGTCAGACTTGCCTCCGTGAGTCCACTGCTGTGGAAGCAGATGCAGGGTAATACATAAGCAGAGCAGATAAGACAGGAGATGGGGAGTCCAGGTTTTGAGAAGTTTTAATAACAGACTGAGGGAAGATTAAATGACAGTATAGCTGATACCAGAATTGAACTTCACTAGCAAAGAGAGTTTAACGATTTCTGTGTAGTTCCAGTAGCACTGGCTGAGGAATGCCTTTGAAGAGGACACTTAGAAGTATGAAGAGTGATGGTTTACACATGGCCACCCCTCTCTGATTTACCTCTTTTAGGTCCCAGCTTTAATCCCTCAACTTCACATGGCCAGATATGTCCCATCATCCTGATGACATAAGGGCTACGGGCAGCAGGAATCCCTGCCGTCCCCCTTGTCTGGGAAGGGCTACACGTATATGCCAGCTGTGGTGCAGAATTGGATTTCCGAAAGGGTTTTGCTAATCAGTTTGCAAATGGAATTAAAGAGGTGTGGAGCCAGAATATCACTCTACACATTATTGTTACAAACAAGAAACTTAATGTGTTCCAACCATGAGATAATTAATTAACTGCAGTCTTCAAGAATTACAAAGACTACTCATTTTGGAACATGAACACTTCATAGAGAAAGGGGGAGAGCCAGACCCCTGTTAGATATTTTACTTACTTTTTTACGCCTCAATATAGTCCTGGAGTCAGCATACCAAATAATTAAAAATCTATGTGTCTTGAACAGTAGCCCCCCCCAACAGAAACATTTACTAAACACCAGAGGACCAAGTGGTTTGCATTTAAATCACAAATAACCTACTTTTGAATTCCCACATGATCTATTACTTTATTTATTTTAAAAACTGAATTTTGAATTCTAATACCGAATCATGTTTCTTTTCCAGATGTTTTCTCTCAAATATAATTAAGTATAAATTCCTGTAACCTGAGCACTTTCTCATTATGATTGTTGCTCAAGTACTGACTTCATGGGTGACTTATGACCGCTATACTCTACAGTAAGCAACTTAAAGCTTCCAAAAGATTTGGCAGAGTATAGAGATAATATATTACATATTTTTCATATTTAGTCACAAATATTTACCAATGTTTTTTCTGTTCTGCATTTAAGTATTTTGACTGCAGTCACATATTTTATGCACTGTGTCAAATGGTGAACTGAAAAGAAAAAAAAATCTGTTATCTTTGCTTTTTTATGTCCTAAGAAACCAAAAGATGCATGCATTTAGAAACAAGTAGGTAATGTGTTCTGCTTTTTTGGTTAGAGAGTGTTAAGCACATCTACACACATACACATCATTTATTATTTTTGTCTTATTTCAGATGTAAGCATGGACCAAGGCATAGGTGTTGCAAACACTATGAAGATAATTGCATCTCTTATTGCATTAAAGTAAGTATATAAAAGTATCACTGTTAGCCATGGGGAATATATATAGAAATAACTTTTTAAAGATTGTATTTATTTGAGAGAGAGAAAAAACATGAGTGGGGGGAGGGGCAGAGGGAGAGGGACAAGTAGACTCCCCACTGAGCACAGAGCCAGATGCTGGGCTTAATCCAGGACCTGAGATCATGATCTGAGCCAAAGTCAGACACTCAACTGGCTGAGCCACCCAGGCGTGCCCCATATAGAAATAACTTTTGAATTAAAGCATGATTTCAAAGTAAATGGAAAAATAGACAGTAATTGCTATCATTCTTTGCATTTGACTTGAAGAATGAGAAATTTGTGAAAAATAGATAACAATTTAGCTTTTAGTATTCATTTACCAGATCCTTGGTTAATTAATTTTAAAATTCGCTTATTTAAAAGTTAGTGAAGGGGTGCCTGTGTGACTCAGTCGGTTAAGTGTCTGCCTTCAGCTCAGGTCATGATCCCAGGGTCCTGGGATCAAGCCCCGTTTCGGGCTCCCTGCTCAGGGGGAGTCTGCTTCTTGCCCTTCCTCTCCCTCTGCCCCCTCCCCTGCTCATGTTCTCTCTTTCTGTCTCAAATAAATAAAATTGTATAAAAAAATCAGTGTAAAACTTTTAAAGTAGAAGAGAAGGTGAAGCAACAACAGCAAAAAAGACAGAAAAATAAAGTTATTAAAATTTATATGTTGTAATGTGTTCTCATTAGAATGCGTGCTAGAACAAGGTCCCTGGGGTATGCTGTCTACTAGTGGATCAGCAGTCATACACATACCCTGTGCGCAATCTGATACAGTGGCATTTGGTGTTGGACTTGTAAAGCTGTTACATTTTTGAAGGCATGGAGGTTACTGGAGCATGTTCAACAGTTACTCTACATGAAGGAAGTTAGCTGTGCCCACTGGCAGAAATTCCTCCCTCCCTAGTATATTTGTGTACTAGAATGTTTCTGCTCACACCCGTCCCCCGTTCTGTGCCTGCCGTCCTTCCATCCTCCATCACCACCACCTCTGGGGAGGAAGTCATTTTCATTGCAGTTAGTCTGGTGCAGGTGGCACCACCTGCCACAAATTCTCTAGTTTTGTCTCTCACAATCCTGATGCTTTAAAAAGTTTATGTTCTTCCTTTATAATATCTGATCCCCACTCAGTTGGTGATGGGAAGTTGTACAGCACCCCCAAAAGACAGCCTCCCAGCAGTCACTCTGAGGAAGAGGGACTGTATCACATTTTGCTTCTGAATGTGAATGCCTGTGGTCTAATATTGATGGTGGCATATACCCAAGCTAACACTTACCTTAGAGTCCCTGAAGATATGAGCAGAGGTTAAAGCAGTATTTTTTCATTTGTGCAGTGGTTTCTGAAACACTCCTTCCAAATCTGATTTCCTGCCCCACTTGTACAATGGCGGGGGGGCGGGCAGCAATGTTGCTGGCAGCCCTCAAGATCTGCCAGCTCCCAGGCAGGAGTTACACCCTCCAAATGGACGTAATTCTGATTTAAGGGGAGACTTCAGGAGGGGAACTAAGAGAACTATTCTGATTAAATCGGAGGTATTTGAGAAAGTTTGGAAAGAGGGCAAGTGATATTTTTTAAAAAATTATATGAGAAAAGGAGAATTACTGAGGAAGGAAAACATCTAGTCATTGTATCAAAATGTGTACCAGTCCTATAAACTTGGCAATTTATGTATAAATTGGAATATTGTCCATGAATGTAAAATTATTTGGAGACCTGTAGGTGAGGAATTTACGCTACAAATATAGTAAAATACTTTGACAGTGCACCTCATTATCCTAACAGCTCAGTTATACCACATGTTAAATCACATCCCTGAGTAAATATTCGTATGAATTAGCCTTCCCTGCAGCTCACTATGCTCCATTCATACTTTTTGTTGGTTCCTCGTAAGTGCCAATCTCTGTTTTGTCTTTGTGCTTTCTGCCCAAGCTGTCTGAAATGTTTTTCTCATGCTAGCTCCTTCTCTTTTCTGTTTAAATGTCACATCCTCTTTCACTTTCCCTTACCACCTAATTTAATATCGGCTGCCTCTTATTTGCCTCCTAGAGTCTTATTTCCTGCACAACACTTAACTGTAATCTGTAATTATTTTATGTACTTACTTATTTGCTCTTTCTCTAATGAGCGTGAAGCTCCATGAAGGCAAAAACTTTGTGTCCTCTTCACCACTCTGTCCCCAGCATCTAGTGTAGTGGTTGGCACATGAGAGGCCTTCAGTGAATGTTTTCTGAATACGTGAAAGGGTGAATGGATGGAAGGATGAATGGATCTCTTGAAAATAGCATGGAAAGATTGAACAGGAGTGTGATCCTTGAATCTTTAGATTAATATTGTTAAGATTATTAATGGCAAGATAAAGTGTGAACACTTCATGCATTAAACATATACTGGGCAGTTTCAGTTAAGCAAATGCATGGTAATTTATGCTGATTGGTCAGACAATTTAATTTTCATGTTTTAACCAGGTGTTAAATAGTTTCAGGTAAATTAATGAATGTTTCTTCATAGTAATTCAGTTTTTTTCTAAAAAAGAAGGTTGCTCTCTGGAAGATACAAACCTGACCTTTGGAACTTAGCAGGAATGTAGACATTTTTCCATCCCACTGGTGGTGAGAGAGGAGGAGGATGGGAGACTGGTATTACAATGTATTGGTTGAATCATGTGAACTACTGTTCTTTTATATAACATTAGCTTTTGTGCTAATTGGAATTTTTCAGCCTCTCAGTATGAAGTGACATTTAAACTTCATTACCCTAAATACTGAAATGAAATTGACCAACAGTAGTCATCCTCTCTGTTCCCTTTTGCCCTATAGATAGTTGCAGGTAATATGGAAAAATGTTGGCAGCAAGTATGCCTTTGTAGTGGATTTGCTTTTTCGAGTTTTGTTTAGTATACTTTAAAGCTACCATTTCTTAGAGATGTTTTAGCCTGACACTGTTGAGCATAGAAATAAAAACCTAGGTATAATTATATTTTTTTCCTGGAGAATTCTTTTAACCTGATCATTTAAAAAATTGATATTAAAGGTCTAAAAATAAAATTATTTTTCTGTCAAAAGAATTCCTATTTATAGTAATGATTAAGAAGAGTTCTCTGTTAAAATTTCTGAAAAGCATTTTTTTTTTTTTTTGGAATTTCAGTGCTTTTGTTCCTAAAATTCAGTTATGGTTTAGGAATTTTAAATCCTATGTTAACAATGTTAACAAAATGTCAAGAAATGGAAGTTTGGTGCATAGACAAGCTTGGCCAGTGCTTGTGAGCCTTTCAAGTTTTTGAAAATCAAAGATGAAGTATAGTCACTGAAAAATTTTACTCTTATTTTAAGGTAATTGTTTTAAAATTGAGGTCTTCAAGGCTTAATTTTGAAAATACTTTGATATAAACTGGGGTTATTTATTTATTTGAAATTATGTTTTGATTCTGCGACAGTAAAATTTATATCTGACGGACCTCTCCACAGGGTGGCAGCATTTTCAACTCTGCTTGAGTGCAAACCTCGGGAATGAGTCCCAGGAGAATTCTGAGGGAGAAATAAGCATGGGCAGGAGGCAGCTATCGACTCAACTCTTGTTTCGGGAAACTAGATCGGCTCTCCCGTGTGTGCGTGTAGTCCTAAGTGCCATCCACCCAACGCAAAGGAACAAAAGTGCAGAGGACCCGTGCCTCAGCAAAGATCGCCCTTCCTGAGCGTGCACTTCATCTATTGTGTGTTTTTGTGAAAGCATGAGAAATGGAACCTAAACGTAACTCAGAGTGAGAAGCAGGCCTGTAAGGAAGGCTACTGTGGACTCAGCTCTTGTTTGAGGAGATTAGCACTGCTGTACCCTGTGTGCCTGGATGCCTAGTTCCCAGGCTACTAACACCAAGAATCAATGCTATAGAGTTACTGCGCTTTAGTTAACATTGCCGTTCCTGAAGCCAGGGGAATTTGACAGTGCTCGTGTATGAGAGCCCGGGGAAAGGGTCCCATACGTGAAATGGAGTGAGAAACAGGCCGGAGCGGAAGGCAGCTCTCAACTCACCTCTTGTTTATGAGGCTGGTACCCTTGCCCCGGGTGTGCCTGCAGGCCTAAAGCCAACCACCTAACTCAAAGGAACAACTCTGTAGAGAATTCCTGCTTCGGCTAAAGTAGCCATGCCGGAGGGTGGACGCATTTTGCTGTGTGCATGCGTGAGCGCACTGCAAGTGAGTCCAGGACCATTTTCCATGTGGGACTCAGGCCCCGGCAGAAGGCAGAACACGACTCCCCACTTGTTTCCTGAGGCTAGCACTGCGGCCCCACTTTTGCATGGAAGTCTAATAGCAAGCGTTCTTTTTTTTTTTATTAAATTTTTTTATTTTTATGTTAATCCCCATACATTACATCAGTAGTTTTAGATATAGTGTTCCATGATTCATTGTTTGTGCATAACACCCAGTGCTCCATGCAGAACGTGCCCTCCTCAATACCCATCACCAGGCTAACCCATCCTCCCACCCCCCTCCCCTCTAGAACCCTCAGTTTGTTTTTCAGAGTCCATCGTCTCTCATGGTTCTTCTCCCCCTCCGATTTCCCCCCTTCATTCTTCCCCTCCTGCTACATTCTTCTTCTTTTTTTCTTTCTTAACATATATTGCATTATTTGTTTCAGAGGTACAGATCTGAGATTCAACAGTCTTGCACAATTCACAGCGCTTACCAGAACACATACCCTCCCCAGTGTCCATCACCCAGTCACCCCATCCCTCCCACCCCACCCCCCACTCCAGCAACCCTCAGTTTGTTTCCTGAGATTAAGAATTCCTCATATCAGTGAGGTCATATGATACATGTCTTTCTCTGTTTGACTTATTTTGCTCAGCATAATACCCTCCAGTTCCATCCACGTCGTTGCAAATGGCAAGATCACATTCCTTTTGATGGCTGCATAATATTCCATTGTGTATATATATATATATATATATATATATATATATATATATATATTTATATACCACATCTTCTTTATCCATTCATCTGTTGATGGACATCTTGGCTCTTTCCACAGTTTGGCTATTGTGGACATTAATAGCAAGCGTTCTCACTCGGAGAAACAACACTGAAGAGAAAACGTGCTTTAGCTACCGACGACCTCTGTGTGGGAGGAAGCAGTTTAGGGTGTACTGTGGGTGAGAGCCTGGGGACGGGTTCCGTTTCGTAAAATCGAGGGAGAGACAGGCCAGAGAGAAGGCAGCTCTCAACTCACACCATGGTTATGGGGCTAGTACCGTTGCCCCGGGTGTGTGTGCAGGCTTAATGAAAACCGCCTAACTCGAAGGAAAAACTCGGTGGAGAATCCATGCTTCAGCTAAAACAGCCGCTCCTGAGGGTGGAAGCATTTTGTTCTGTGCGTGCATGAGAGCCCTGCAAGGGAGTCCAAAGCTTCTTGCGAGTGAGACTCAGGCCCCAGCAGAAGGCAGAACACGACTCCCCCTGTGTTTCATCACGCTAGCACTGCGGCCCCACTTTTGCATGGAAGTCTCATCACTAGCGTTCTAACTCAAAGAAACAACAGTGTAGAGAAATCGTGTTTAGCTACCGTCGACCTCTACATGGAGGAAGCATTACACGGAGTACCGTGGCTGAGAGCCTGGGTAACGGGTTCCATACGTGAAACCAAGGGAGAAATAGGTCCGGGCAGAAGGCACCTCTGGACTCAGCTCTTGCTACCTGAAGCTAACACTACTGCTCCATGTGTGCTTGGAATGCTATGTGCTCGACACTGACTGGGAAGAAACAAGCCTGTAAAGAATCCCAGCTGCAGCTCATTCACCTACCAGGCTACTAACACCAAGAATCAATGCTGTAGCGTTACTGCGCTTTAGCTCACATGGCCGTTCCTGAAGCTGCAGGAATTGTATAGTGCTCGTGTATGAGAGACCGGGGAAAGGGTCCCATACGTGAAATGGAGTGAGACCAGGCCGGTGCGGAAGGCAGCTCTCAACTCACCTCTTGTTTATGTGGCTAGTACCGTTGCCCCGGGTGTGCCTGCAGACCATCAGCCAACCACCTAACTCAAAGGAACAACTCTGTAGGGAATTCCTGCTTCGGCTAAAAGAGCCATGCCTCAGGGTGGACGCATTGTGTGTTGTGCATGCGAGAGTGCACAGCAAGTAAGTCCAAAACCATTTTCCTTGTGAGACGCAGGCCCCGGAAGAAGCCAGAACACGACTCCCCACTTGCTCCATGAAACTAGTACTGCGGCCCCACTTTTGAAGGAAGTCTAATAGCTAGCTTTCTAACTGTAAGAAACAACACTGTAGAGAAACCGTGCTTTAGCTACTGTCGACCTCTCTGTGGGCGAAGCAGTTTAGGGTGTACTGTGGCTGAGAGCCTGGGGACGGTTTCAATATCGTAATATCGGGGGAGAGACAGGCCGGTACAGAAGGCAGCTCTCAACCCACATCATGGTTATGGGGCTAGTACTTGCCCAGGGTGTGTGTGCAGGCTTAAACACAGCCACCTAACTCGAAGGAAAAACTCGGTTGAGAGCCTGTGCTTCAGGTAAAACAGTTGCTCCTGAGGGTGGCAGCATTTTGTTGTGTGCGTGCGTGAGAGCACTGCAAGAGAGTTCAAAGCTTTTTGCGAGTGAGACGCAGGCCCCAGGGAAGGCAGAACACGACTCCCCATGTGTTTGACCAAGCTAGCACGGCAGCCCCACACTTGCATGGAAGTCTAATCGCTCGCGTTCTCCCTGGAAGAAACAACACGATAGACAAAACGTGCTTTAGCTACCATCCACCTCTCTGAGGGAGGAAGCACTTTCCAGGCTACCGTGGGTGAGAGCCTGAGGAACGGGTTCCTTACGTGAAACCGAGGGAGAAGGAGTCCGGCCCAGAAGGCTCCTCTCGACTCAGCTCTTGTTACCTGAAGCTAACACTTTGGCTCCATGTGTGCATAGGAATGCTAAGGGCTCCACACTGATTTGGCAGAAAGAAGCCGGTCAAGAACCCCAGCTTCAGCTCATTCGCCTCTCCACAGGGTGGCAGCATTTTCAAGTCGGCTTGAGTGCAAACCTGGGGAAGGAGTCCCAGCAGAATTCGGAGGGAGAAATAAGCATGGGCAGAAGGCACGTATCAACTCAACTCTTGTTTCGGGAAACTAGATCGGCTCTCCCGTGTGTGCGTGGAGTCCTCAGTGCCATCCACGCAACTCAAAGGAACAAAACTGTAGAGAACCCGTGCCTCAGCAAAGATCGCCCTTCCTGAGCGTGAACTTCATCTATTGTGTGTGTTTGTGAAAGCATGAGAAATGGAACCTAAACGTAACTCGGAGTGCGAAGCAGGCCTGGAAGGAAGGCTGCTGTCGACTCACCTCTTGTTTGAGGAGATTAGCACTGCTGTACCCTGTGTGCCTGGATGCCTAGTAACCAGGCTACTAACACCAAGAATCAAACGTATAGAGTGCGCTTGAGTTAACATTGCCGTTCCTGAAGCAGGAGGAATTTGACACTGCTCGTGTACGAGAGACCGGGCAAAGGTTCCCAGCCGTGAAATGGAGTGAGAAACAGGCCGGTGCGGAAGGCAGCTCTCAAGTCACCTCTGGTTCATGAGGCTAGTGCCCTTGCCCCGGGGGTGCCTGCAGGCCTAAAGCCAACCACCTAACTGAAAGGAACAACTCTGTAGGGAATTCCTGCTTCGGCTAAAAGACCCATGCCTCAGGGTGGACGCATTTTGCTGTGTGCATGCATGAGCCCACTGCAAGTGAGTCCAAAACCATTTTCCTTGTGAGACCCAGGCCCCGGAAGAAGGCAGAACACAACTCCCCACTTGCTCCATGAAGCTAGTACTGCGGCCCCACTTTTGCATGGAAGTCTAATAGCTAGCTTTCTAACTCGGAGAAAAAACACTGTAGAGAAACCGTGCTTTAGCTACAGTCGACCTCTCTGTGGGCGAAGCAGTTTAGGGTGTACTGTGGCGGAGAGCCTGGGGACGGTTTCAATCTCGTAATATCGGGGAGAGACAGGCCGGTACAGAAGCCAGCTCTCAACTCACATCATGGTTATGGGGCTAGTACCGTTGCCCAGGGTGTGTGTGCAGGCTTAAATGAAGCCACCTAACTCGATGGAAAAACTCGGTTGAGAGCCTGTGCTGCAGGTAAAACAGCTACTCCTGAGGGTGGCAGCATTTTGTTATGTGCGTGCGTGAGAGCACTGCAAGGGAGTCCAAAGCTTTTTGCGAGTGAGACTCAGGCCCCAGCGTAAGGCAGAACACGACTCCCCATGTGTTTGACCAAGCTAGCACGGCAGCCCCACATTTGCATGGAAGTCTAATAGCTAGCGTTCTAACACGAAGAAACTACACAGTAGAGAATCCGTGCTTTAGCTACCGTCGACCTCTCTGTGGGCGAAGCAGTTTAGGGTGTACTGTGGCTGAGAGCCTGGGGACGGTTTCAATATCGTAATATCGGGGGAGAGACAGGCCGGTACAGAAGCCAGCTCTCAACTCACATCATGGTTATGGGGCTAGTACCGTTGCCCAGGGTGTGTGTGCAGGCTTAAACACAGCCACCTAACTCGAAGGAAAAACTCGGTTGAGAGCCTGTGCTTCAGGTAAAACAGTTGCTCCTGAGGGTGGCAGCATTTTGTTGTGTGCGTGCGTGAGAGCACTGCAAGGGAGTCCAAAGGTTTTTGCGAGTGAGACTCAGGCCCCAGCGAAAGGCAGAACACGACTCCCCATGTGTTTGACCAAGCTAGCACGGCAGCCCCACATTTGCATGGAAGTCTAATCGCTCGCGTTCTCCCTGGAAGAAACAACACGGTAGAGAAACCGTGCTTTAGCTACCATCCACCTCTCTGAGGGAGGAAGCCCTTTCCAGGCTACCGTGGGTGAGAGCCTGAGGAACGGGTTCCTTACGTGAAACCGAGGGAGAAGGAGTCCGGCCCAGAAGGCTCCTCTCGACTCAGCTCTTGTTACCTAAAGCTAACACTTTGGCTCCATGTGTGCATAGGAATGCTAAGGGCTCCACACTGATTTGGCAGAAAGAAGCCGGTCAAGAACCCCAGCTTCAGCACATTCGCCTCTCCACAGGGTGGCAGCATTTTCAAGTCGGCTTGAGTGCAAACCTGGGGAAGGAGTCCCAGCCGATTTCGGAGGGAGAAATAAGCATGGGCAGAAGGCACCTATCGACTCAACTCTTGTTCGGGAAACTAGATCGGCTCTCCCGTGTGTGCGTGGAGTGCTCAGTGCCATCCACGCAACGCAAAGGAACAAAACTGTAGAGAACCCGTGCCTCAGCAAAGATCGCCCTTCCTGAGCGTGAACTTCATCTATTGTGTGTTTTTGTGAAAGCATGAGAAATGGAACCTAAACGTAACTCGGAGTGAGAAGCAGGCTTGGAAGGAAGGCTGCTGTCGACTCACCTCTTGTTTGAGGAGATTAGCACTGCTGTACCCTGCGTGCCTGGATGCCTAGTAACCAGGCTAGTAACACCAAGAATCAATCCAATAGAGTGACTGCGCTTGAGTTAACATTGCCGTTCCTGAAGCAGGAGGAATTTGACACTGCTCGTGTAGGAGAGACCGGGCAAAGGGTCCCACACGTGAAATGGAGTGAGAAACAGGGGGGTGCAGAAGGCAGCTCTCAACTCACCTCTGGTTTATGAGGCTAGTACCCTTGCCGCGGGGGTGCCTGCAGGCCTAAAGCCAACCACCTAACTCAAAGGAACAACTCTGTAGGGAATTCCTGCTTCGGCTAAAAGAGCCATGCCTCAGGGTGGACGCATTTTGCTGTGTGCATGCATGAGCGCACTGCAAGTGAGTCCAAAACCATTTTCCTTGTGAGACCCAGGCCCCGGAAGAAGCCAGAACACGACTCCCCACTTGCTCCATGAAGCTAGTACTACGGCCCCACTTTTGCATGGAAGTCTAATAGCTAGCTTTCTAACTCGGAGAAAAAACACTGTAGAGAAACCGAGCGTTAGCTACCGTCGACCTCTCTGTGGGCGAAGCAGTTTAGGGTGTACTGTGGCTGAGAGCCTGGGGACGGTTTCAATATCGTAAAATCGGGGGAGAGACAGGCCGGTACAGAAGCCAGCTCTCAACTCACATCAGGGTTATGGGGCTAGTACCGTTGCCCAGGGTGTGTGTGCAGGCTTAAACACAGCCACCTAACTCGAAGGAAAAACTCGGTTGAGAGCCTGTGCTTCAGGTAAAACAGTTGCTCCTGAGGGTGGCAGCATTTTGTTGTGTGCGTGCGTGAGAGCACTGCAAGGGAGTCCAAAGGTTTTTGCGAGTGAGACTCAGGCCCCAGGGAAAGGCAGAACACGACTCCCCATGTGTTTGACCAAGCTAGCACGGCAGCCCCACATTTGCATGGAAGTCTAATAGCTAGCGTTCTAACTCGAAGAAACTACACAGTAGAGAAACTGTGCTTTAGCTACCGTCGACCTCTCTGTGGGCGAAGCGGTTTAGGGTGTAGTGTGGCTGAGAGCCTGGGGACGGTTTCAATATCGTAATATCGTGGGAGAGACAGGCCGGTACAGAAGGCAGCTCTCAACTCACATCATGGTTATGGGGCTAGTACCGTTGCCCAGGGTGTGTGTGGCAGCTGAAACACAGCCACCTACCTCGAAGGAGGAACTCGGTTGAGAGCCTGTGCTGCAGGTAAAAGAGCTGCCCCTGAGGGTGGCAGCATTTTGTTGTGTGCGTGCGTGAGAGCACTGCAAGGGAGTCCAAAGCTTTTTGCGAGTGAGACTCAGGCCCCAGCGAAAGGCAGAACACGACTCCCCATGTGTTTCATCACGCTAGCACGGCAGCCCCACTTTTGCATGGAAGTCTAATACCTAGCGTTCTAACTCGAAGAAACAACACTGTAGAGAAACCGTACTTTAGCTACCGTCGACCTCTCTGTGGGCGAAGCGGTTTAGGGTGTACTGTGGCTGAGAGCCTGGGGACGGTTTCAATATCGTAATATCGGGGGAGAGACAGGCCGGTACAGAGGGCAGCTCTCAACTCACATCATGGTTATGGGGCTAGTACCGTTGCCCAGGGTGTGTGTGGCAGCTGAAACACAGCCACCTACCTCGAAGGAGAAACTCGGTTGAGAGCCTGTGCTGCAGGTAAAACAGCTGCTCCTGAGAGTGGAAGCATTTTGTTGTGTGCGTGCGTGAGAGCACTGCAAGGGAGTCCAAAGCTTTTTGCGAGTGAGACTCAGGCCCCAGCGAAAGGCAGAACACGACTCCCCATGTGTTTCATCACGCTAACACGGCAGCCCCTCTTTTGCATGGAAGTCTAACAGCTAGTGTTCTAACTCGAAGAAACATCACTGTAGAGAAACCGTGCTTTAGCTACCGTCGACCTCTAGACGGAGGAAGCATTACACGGAGTACCGTGGCTGAGAGCCTGGGGAACGGGTTCCATACGTGAAACCAAGGGAGAAATAGGTCTGGGCAGAAGGCACCTGTGGACTCAGCTCTTGCTACCTGAAGCTAACACTACTGCTCCATGTGTGCTTGGAATGCTATGTGCTCGACACTGACTGGGAAGAAACAAGCCTGTAAAGAATCCCAGCTGCAGCTCATTCGCCTACCAGGCTACTAACACCAAGAATCAATGCTGTAGCGTTACTTCGCTTTAGCTAACATTGCCGATCCTGACGCCGCAGGAGTTGTATAGTGCTCGTGTATGAGAGACCGGGGAAAGGGTCCCATACGTGAAATGGACTGAGAAACAGGCCGGTGTGGAAGGCAGCTCTCAACTCACCTCTTGTTTATGAGGCTAGTACCGCTGCCCCGGGTGTACCTGCAGGCCATAAGCCAACCACCTAAGTCAAAGGAACAACTCTGTAGGGAATTCCTGCTTTGGCTAAAATAGCCATGCCTCAGGGTGGACACATTGTGTGGTGTGCATGCGTGAGTGCACAGCAAGTGAGTCCAAAACCATTTTCCTTGTGAGACCCAGGCCCCGGAAGAAGCCAGAACACGACTCCCCACTTGCTCCATGAAGCTAGTACTGCGGCCCCACTTTTGAATGGAAGTCTAATAGCTAGCGTTCTAACTCGAAGAAATAACACTGTAGAGAAACCGTGCTTTAGCTACCGTCGACCTCTCTGTGGGCGAAGCAGTTTAGGGTGTACTGTGGCTGAGAGCCTGGGGACGGTTTCAATATCGTAATATCGGGGGAGAGACAGGCCGGTACACAAGGCAGCTCTCAACTCACATCATGGTTATGGGGCTAGTACCGTTGCCCAGGGTGTGTGTGCAGGCTTAAACACAGCCACCTAACTCGAAGGAAAAACTCGGTTGAGAGCCTGTGCTTCAGGTAAAACAGTTGCTCCTGAGGGTGGCAGCATTTTGTTGTGTGCGTGCGTGAGAGCACTGCAAGGGAGTCCAAAGGTTTTTGCGAGTGAGACTCAGGCCCCAGCGAAAGGCAGAACACGACTCCCCATGTGTTTGACCAAGCTAGCACGGCAGCCCCACATTTGCATGGAAGTCTAATCGCTCGCGTTCTCCCTGGAAGAAACAACACGGTAGAGAAACCGTGCTCTAGCTACCATCCACCTCTCTGAGGGAGGAAGCCCTTTCCAGGCTACCGTGGGTGAGAGCCTGAGGAACGGGTTCCTTACGTGAAACCGAGGGAGAAGGAGTCCGGCCCAGAAGGCTCCTCTCGACTCAGCTCTTGTTACCTGAAGCTAACACTTTGGCTCCATGTGTGCATAGGAATGCTAAGGGCTCCACACTGATTTGGCAGAAAGAAGCCGGTCAAGAACCCCAGCTTCAGCACATTCGCCTCTCCACAGGGTGGCAGCATTTTCAAGTCGGCTTGAGTGCAAACCTGGGGAAGGAGTCCCAGCCGATTTCGGAGGGAGAAATAAGCATGGGCAGAAGGCACCTATCGACTCAACTCTTGTTCGGGAAACTAGATCGGCTCTCCCGTGTGTGCGTGGAGTGCTCAGTGCCATCCACGCAACGCAAAGGAACAAAACTGTAGAGAACCCGTGCCTCAGCAAAGATCGCCCTTCCTGAGCGTGAACTTCATCTATTGTGTGTTTTTGTGAAAGCATGAGAAATGGAACCTAAACGTAACTCGGAGTGAGAAGCAGGCTTGGAAGGAAGGCTGCTGTCGACTCACCTCTTGTTTGAGGAGATTAGCACTGCTGTACCCTGTGTGCCTGGATGCCTAGTAACCAGGCTACTAACACCAAGAATCAATCCTATAGAGTGACTGCGCTTGAGTTAACATTGCCGTTCCTGAAGCAGGAGGAATTTGACACTGCTCGTGTAGGAGAGACCGGGCAAAGGGTCCCACACGTGAAATGGAGTGAGAAACAGGGGGGTGCAGAAGGCAGCTCTCAACTCACCTCTGGTTTATGAGGCTAGTACCCTTGCCGCGGGGGTGCCTGCAGGCCTAAAGCCAACCACCTAACTCAAAGGAACAACTCTGTAGGGAATTCCTGCTTCGGCTAAAAGAGCCATGCCTCAGGGTGGACGCATTTTGCTGTGTGCATGCATGAGCGCACTGCAAGTGAGTCCAAAACCATTTTCCTTGTGAGACCCAGGCCCCGGAAGAAGCCAGAACACGACTCCCCACTTGCTCCATGAAGCTAGTACTACGGCCCCACTTTTGCATGGAAGTCTAATAGCTAGCTTTCTAACTCGGAGAAAAAACACTGTAGAGAAACCGAGCGTTAGCTACCGTCGACCTCTCTGTGGGCGAAGCAGTTTAGGGTGTACTGTGGCTGAGAGCCTGGGGACGGTTTCAATATTGTAAAATCGGGGGAGAGACAGGCCGGTACAGAAGCCAGCTCTCAACTCACATCATGGTTATGGGGCTAGTACCGTTGCCCAGGGTGTGTGTGCAGGCTTAAACACAGCCACCTAACTCGAAGGAAAAACTCGGTTGAGAGCCTGTGCTTCAGGTAAAACAGTTGCTCCTGAGGGTGGCAGCATTTTGTTGTGTGCGTGCGTGAGAGCACTGCAAGGGAGTCCAAAGGTTTTTGCGAGTGAGACTCAGGCCCCAGGGAAAGGCAGAACACGACTCCCCATGTGTTTGACCAAGCTAGCACGGCAGCCCCACATTTGCATGGAAGTCTAATAGCTAGCATTCTAACTCGAAGAAACTACACAGTAGAGAAACTGTGCTTTAGCTACCGTCGACCTCTCTGTGGGCGAAGCAGTTTAGGGTGTACTGTGGCTGAGAGCCTGGGGACGGTTTCAATATCGTAATATCGTGGGAGAGACAGGCCGGTACAGAAGGCAGCTCTCAACTCACATCATGGTTATGGGGCTAGTACCGTTGCCCAGGGTGTGTGTGGCAGCTGAAACACAGCCACCTACCTCGAAGGAGGAACTCGGTTGAGAGCCTGTGCTGCAGGTAAAAGAGCTGCCCCTGAGGGTGGCAGCATTTTGTTGTGTGCGTGCGTGAGAGCACTGCAAGGGAGTCCAAAGCTTTTTGCGAGTGAGACTCAGGCCCCAGCGAAAGGCAGAACACGACTCCCCATGTGTTTCATCACGCTAGCACGGCAGCCCCACTTTTGCATGGAAGTCTAATACCTAGCGTTCTAACTCGAAGAAACAACACTGTAGAGAAACCGTACTTTAGCTACCGTCGACCTCTCTGTGGGCGAAGCGGTTTAGGGTGTACTGTGGCTGAGAGCCTGGGGACGGTTTCAATATCGTAATATCGGGGGAGAGACAGGCCGGTACAGAGGGCAGCTCTCAACTCACATCATGGTTATGGGGCTAGTACCGTTGCCCAGGGTGTGTGTGGCAGCTGAAACACAGCCACCTACCTCGAAGGAGAAACTCGGTTGAGAGCCTGTGCTGCAGGTAAAACAGCTGCTCCTGAGAGTGGAAGCATTTTGTTGTGTGCGTGCGTGAGAGCACTGCAAGGGAGTCCAAAGCTTTTTGCGAGTGAGACTCAGGCCCCAGCGAAAGGCAGAACACGACTCCCCATGTGTTTCATCACGCTAACACGGCAGCCCCTCTTTTGCATGGAAGTCTAACAGCTAGTGTTCTAACTCGAAGAAACATCACTGTAGAGAAACCGTGCTTTAGCTACCGTCGACCTCTAGACGGAGGAAGCATTACACGGAGTACCGTGGCTGAGAGCCTGGGGAACGGGTTCCATACGTGAAACCAAGGGAGAAATAGGTCTGGGCAGAAGGCACCTGTGGACTCAGCTCTTGCTACCTGAAGCTAACACTACTGCTCCATGTGTGCTTGGAATGCTATGTGCTCGACACTGACTGGGAAGAAACAAGCCTGTAAAGAATCCCAGCTGCAGCTCATTCGCCTACCAGGCTACTAACACCAAGAATCAATGCTGTAGCGTTACTTCGCTTTAGCTAACATTGCCGATCCTGACGCCGCAGGAGTTGTATAGTGCTCGTGTATGAGAGACCGGGGAAAGGGTCCCATACGTGAAATGGACTGAGAAACAGGCCGGTGTGGAAGGCAGCTCTCAACTCACCTCTTGTTTATGAGGCTAGTACCGCTGCCCCGGGTGTACCTGCAGGCCATAAGCCAACCACCTAAGTCAAAGGAACAACTCTGTAGGGAATTCCTGCTTTGGCTAAAATAGCCATGCCTCAGGGTGGACACATTGTGTGGTGTGCATGCGTGAGTGCACAGCAAGTGAGTCCAAAACCATTTTCCTTGTGAGACCCAGGCCCCGGAAGAAGCCAGAACACGACTCCCCACTTGCTCCATGAAGCTAGTACTGCGGCCCCACTTTTGAATGGAAGTCTAATAGCTAGCGTTCTAACTCGAAGAAATAACACTGTAGAGAAACCGTGCTTTAGCTACCGTCGACCTCTCTGTGGGCGAAGCAGTTTAGGGTGTACTGTGGCTGAGAGCCTGGGGACGGTTTCAATATCGTAATATCGGGGGAGAGACAGGCCGGTACAGAAGCCAGCTCTCAACTCACATCATGGTTATGGGGCTAGTACCGTTGCCCAGGGTGTGTGTGCAGGCTTAAACACAGCCACCTAACTCGAAGGAAAAACTCGGTTGAGAGCCTGTGCTTCAGGTAAAACAGTTGCTCCTGAGGGTGGCAGCATTTTGTTGTGTGCGTGCGTGAGAGCACTGCAAGGGAGTCCAAAGGTTTTTGCGAGTGAGACTCAGGCCCCAGCGAAAGGCAGAACACGACTCCCCATGTGTTTGACCAAGCTAGCACGGCAGCCCCACATTTGCATGGAAGTCTAATCGCTCGCGTTCTCCCTGGAAGAAACAACACGGTAGAGAAACCGTGCTTTAGCTACCATCCACCTCTCTGAGGGAGGAAGCCCTTTCCAGGCTACCGTGGGTGAGAGCCTGAGGAACGGGTTCCTTACGTGAAACCGAGGGAGAAGGAGTCCGGCCCAGAAGGCTCCTCTCGACTCAGCTCTTGTTACCTGAAGCTAACACTTTGGCTCCATGTGTGCATAGGAATGCTAAGGGCTCCACACTGATTTGGCAGAAAGAAGCCGGTCAAGAACCCCAGCTTCAGCACATTCGCCTCTCCACAGGGTGGCAGCATTTTCAAGTCGGCTTGAGTGCAAACCTGGGGAAGGAGTCCCAGCCGATTTCGGAGGGAGAAATAAGCATGGGCAGAAGGCACCTATCGACTCAACTCTTGTTCGGGAAACTAGATCGGCTCTCCCGTGTGTGCGTGGAGTGCTCAGTGCCATCCACGCAACGCAAAGGAACAAAACTGTAGAGAACCCGTGCCTCAGCAAAGATCGCCCTTCCTGAGCGTGAACTTCATCTATTGTGTGTTTTTGTGAAAGCATGAGAAATGGAACCTAAACGTAACTCGGAGTGAGAAGCAGGCTTGGAAGGAAGGCTGCTGTCGACTCACCTCTTGTTTGAGGAGATTAGCACTGCTGTACCCTGTGTGCCTGGATGCCTAGTAACCAGGCTACTAACACCAAGAATCAATCCTATAGAGTGACTGCGCTTGAGTTAACATTGCCGTTCCTGAAGCAGGAGGAATTTGACACTGCTCGTGTAGGAGAGACCGGGCAAAGGGTCCCACACGTGAAATGGAGTGAGAAACAGGGGGGTGCAGAAGGCAGCTCTCAACTCACCTCTGGTTTATGAGGCTAGTACCCTTGCCGCGGGGGTGCCTGCAGGCCTAAAGCCAACCACCTAACTCAAAGGAACAACTCTGTAGGGAATTCCTGCTTCGGCTAAAAGAGCCATGCCTCAGGGTGGACGCATTTTGCTGTGTGCATGCATGAGCGCACTGCAAGTGAGTCCAAAACCATTTTCCTTGTGAGACCCAGGCCCCGGAAGAAGCCAGAACACGACTCCCCACTTGCTCCATGAAGCTAGTACTACGGCCCCACTTTTGCATGGAAGTCTAATAGCTAGCTTTCTAACTCGGAGAAAAAACACTGTAGAGAAACCGAGCGTTAGCTACCGTCGACCTCTCTGTGGGCGAAGCAGTTTAGGGTGTACTGTGGCTGAGAGCCTGGGGACGGTTTCAATATCGTAAAATCGGGGGAGAGACAGGCCGGTACAGAAGCCAGCTCTCAACTCACATCATGGTTATGGGGCTAGTACCGTTGCCCAGGGTGTGTGTGCAGGCTTAAACACAGCCACCTAACTCGAAGGAAAAACTCGGTTGAGAGCCTGTGCTTCAGGTAAAACAGTTGCTCCTGAGGGTGGCAGCATTTTGTTGTGTGCGTGCGTGAGAGCACTGCAAGGGAGTCCAAAGGTTTTTGCGAGTGAGACTCAGGCCCCAGGGAAAGGCAGAACACGACTCCCCATGTGTTTGACCAAGCTAGCACGGCAGCCCCACATTTGCATGGAAGTCTAATAGCTAGCGTTCTAACTCGAAGAAACTACACAGTAGAGAAACTGTGCTTTAGCTACCGTCGACCTCTCTGTGGGCGAAGCAGTTTAGGGTGTACTGTGGCTGAGAGCCTGGGGACGGTTTCAATATCGTAATATCGTGGGAGAGACAGGCTGGTACAGAAGGCAGCTCTCAACTCACATCATGGTTATGGGGCTAGTACCGTTGCCCAGGGTGTGTGTGGCAGCTGAAACACAGCCACCTACCTCGAAGGAGGAACTCGGTTGAGAGCCTGTGCTGCAGGTAAAAGAGCTGCCCCTGAGGGTGGCAGCATTTTGTTGTGTGCGTGCGTGAGAGCACTGCAAGGGAGTCCAAAGCTTTTTGCGAGTGAGACTCAGGCCCCAGCGAAAGGCAGAACACGACTCCCCATGTGTTTCATCACGCTAGCACGGCAGCCCCACTTTTGCATGGAAGTCTAATACCTAGCGTTCTAACTCGAAGAAACAACACTGTAGAGAAACCGTACTTTAGCTACCGTCGACCTCTCTGTGGGCGAAGCGGTTTAGGGTGTACTGTGGCTGAGAGCCTGGGGACGGTTTCAATATCGTAATATCGGGGGAGAGACAGGCCGGTACAGAGGGCAGCTCTCAACTCACATCATGGTTATGGGGCTAGTACCGTTGCCCAGGGTGTGTGTGGCAGCTGAAACACAGCCACCTACCTCGAAGGAGAAACTCGGTTGAGAGCCTGTGCTGCAGGTAAAACAGCTGCTCCTGAGAGTGGCAGCATTTTGTTGTGTGCGTGCGTGAGAGCACTGCAAGGGAGTCCAAAGCTTTTTGCGAGTGAGACTCAGGCCCCAGCGAAAGGCAGAACACGACTCCCCATGTGTTTCATCACGCTAACACGGCAGCCCCTCTTTTGCATGGAAGTCTAACAGCTAGTGTTCTAACTCGAAGAAACATCACTGTAGAGAAACCGTGCTTTAGCTACCGTCGACCTCTAGACGGAGGAAGCATTACACGGAGTACCGTGGCTGAGAGCCTGGGGAACGGGTTCCATACGTGAAACCAAGGGAGAAATAGGTCTGGGCAGAAGGCACCTGTGGACTCAGCTCTTGCTACCTGAAGCTAACACTACTGCTCCATGTGTGCTTGGAATGCTATGTGCTCGACACTGACTGGGAAGAAACAAGCCTGTAAAGAATCCCAGCTGCAGCTCATTCGCCTACCAGGCTACTAACACCAAGAATCAATGCTGTAGCGTTACTTCGCTTTAGCTAACATTGCCGATCCTGACGCCGCAGGAGTTGTATAGTGCTCGTGTATGAGAGACCGGGGAAAGGGTCCCATACGTGAAATGGACTGAGAAACAGGCCGGTGTGGAAGGCAGCTCTCAACTCACCTCTTGTTTATGAGGCTAGTACCGCTGCCCCGGGTGTACCTGCAGGCCATAAGCCAACCACCTAAGTCAAAGGAACAACTCTGTAGGGAATTCCTGCTTTGGCTAAAATAGCCATGCCTCAGGGTGGACACATTGTGTGGTGTGCATGCGTGAGTGCACAGCAAGTGAGTCCAAAACCATTTTCCTTGTGAGACCCAGGCCCCGGAAGAAGCCAGAACACGACTCCCCACTTGCTCCATGAAGCTAGTACTGCGGCCCCACTTTTGAATGGAAGTCTAATAGCTAGCGTTCTAACTCGAAGAAATAACACTGTAGAGAAACCGTGCTTTAGCTACCGTCGACCTCTCTGTGGGCGAAGCAGTTTAGGGTGTACTGTGGCTGAGAGCCTGGGGACGGTTTCAATATCGTAATATCGGGGGAGAGACAGGCCGGTACACAAGGCAGCTCTCAACTCACATCATGGTTATGGGGCTAGTACCGTTGCCCAGGGTGTGTGTGCAGGCTTAAACACAGCCACCTAACTCGAAGGAAAAACTCGGTTGAGAGCCTGTGCTTCAGGTAAAACAGTTGCTCCTGAGGGTGGCAGCATTTTGTTGTGTGCGTGCGTGAGAGCACTGCAAGGGAGTCCAAAGGTTTTTGCGAGTGAGACTCAGGCCCCAGCGAAAGGCAGAACACGACTCCCCATGTGTTTGACCAAGCTAGCACGGCAGCCCCACATTTGCATGGAAGTCTAATCGCTCGCGTTCTCCCTGGAAGAAACCACACGGTAGAGAAACCGTGCTTTAGCTACCATCCACCTCTCTGAGGGAGGAAGCCCTTTCCAGGCTACCGTGGGTGAGAGCCTGAGGAACGGGTTCCTTACGTGAAACCGAGGGAGAAGGAGTCCGGCCCAGAAGGCTCCTCTCGACTCAGCTCTTGTTACCTGAAGCTAACACTTTGGCTCCATGTGTGCATAGGAATGCTAAGGGCTCCACACTGATTTGGCAGAAAGAAGCCGGTCAAGAACCCCAGCTTCAGCACATTCGCCTCTCCACAGGGTGGCAGCATTTTCAAGTCGGCTTGAGTGCAAACCTGGGGAAGGAGTCCCAGCAGATTTCGGAGGGAGAAATAAGCATGGGCAGAAGGCACCTATCGACTCAACTCTTGTTCGGGAAACTAGATCGGCTCTCCCGTGTGTGCGTGGAGTGCTCAGTGCCATCCACGCAACGCAAAGGAACAAAACTGTAGAGAACCCGTGCCTCAGCAAAGATCGCCCTTCCTGAGCGTGAACTTCATCTATTGTGTGTTTTTGTGAAAGCATGAGAAATGGAACCTAAACGTAACTCGGAGTGAGAAGCAGGCTTGGAAGGAAGGCTGCTGTCGACTCACCTCTTGTTTGAGGAGATTAGCACTGCTGTACCCTGTGTGCCTGGATGCCTAGTAACCAGGCTACTAACACCAAGAATCAATCCTATAGAGTGACTGCGCTTGAGTTAACATTGCCGTTCCTGAAGCAGGAGGAATTTGACACTGCTCGTGTAGGAGAGACCGGGCAAAGGGTCCCACACGTGAAATGGAGTGAGAAACAGGGGGGTGCAGAAGGCAGCTCTCAACTCACCTCTGGTTTATGAGGCTAGTACCCTTGCCCCGGGGGTGCCTGCAGGCCTAAAGCCAACCACCTAACTCAAAGGAACAACTCTGTAGGGAATTCCTGCTTCGGCTAAAAGAGCCATGCCTCAGGGTGGACGCATTTTGCTGTGTGCATGCATGAGCGCACTGCAAGTGAGTCCAAAACCATTTTCCTTGTGAGACCCAGGCCCCGGAAGAAGCCAGAACACGACTCCCCACTTGCTCCATGAAGCTAGTACTACGGCCCCACTTTTGCATGGAAGTCTAATAGCTAGCTTTCTAACTCGGAGAAAAAACACTGTAGAGAAACCGAGCGTTAGCTACCGTCGACCTCTCTGTGGGCGAAGCAGTTTAGGGTGTACTGTGGCTGAGAGCCTGGGGACGGTTTCAATATCGTAAAATCGGGGGAGAGACAGGCCGGTACAGAAGCCAGCTCTCAACTCACATCATGGTTATGGGGCTAGTACCGTTGCCCAGGGTGTGTGTGCAGGCTTAAACACAGCCACCTAACTCGAAGGAAAAACTCGGTTGAGAGCCTGTGCTTCAGGTAAAACAGTTGCTCCTGAGGGTGGCAGCATTTTGTTGTGTGCGTGCGTGAGAGCACTGCAAGGGAGTCCAAAGGTTTTTGCGAGTGAGACTCAGGCCCCAGGGAAAGGCAGAACACGACTCCCCATGTGTTTGACCAAGCTAGCACGGCAGCCCCACATTTGCATGGAAGTCTAATAGCTAGCGTTCTAACTCGAAGAAACTACACAGTAGAGAAACTGTGCTTTAGCTACCGTCGACCTCTCTGTGGGCGAAGCAGTTTAGGGTGTACTGTGGCTGAGAGCCTGGGGACGGTTTCAATATCGTAATATCGTGGGAGAGACAGGCTGGTACAGAAGGCAGCTCTCAACTCACATCATGGTTATGGGGCTAGTACCGTTGCCCAGGGTGTGTGTGGCAGCTGAAACACAGCCACCTACCTCGAAGGAGGAACTCGGTTGAGAGCCTGTGCTGCAGGTAAAAGAGCTGCCCCTGAGGGTGGCAGCATTTTGTTGTGTGCGTGCGTGAGAGCACTGCAAGGGAGTCCAAAGCTTTTTGCGAGTGAGACTCAGGCCCCAGCGAAAGGCAGAACACGACTCCCCATGTGTTTCATCACGCTAGCACGGCAGCCCCACTTTTGCATGGAAGTCTAATACCTAGCGTTCTAACTCGAAGAAACAACACTGTAGAGAAACCGTACTTTAGCTACCGTCGACCTCTCTGTGGGCGAAGCGGTTTAGGGTGTACTGTGGCTGAGAGCCTGGGGACGGTTTCAATATCGTAATATCGGGGGAGAGACAGGCCGGTACAGAGGGCAGCTCTCAACTCACATCATGGTTATGGGGCTAGTACCGTTGCCCAGGGTGTGTGTGGCAGCTGAAACACAGCCACCTACCTCGAAGGAGAAACTCGGTTGAGAGCCTGTGCTGCAGGTAAAACAGCTGCTCCTGAGAGTGGAAGCATTTTGTTGTGTGCGTGCGTGAGAGCACTGCAAGGGAGTCCAAAGCTTTTTGCGAGTGAGACTCAGGCCCCAGCGAAAGGCAGAACACGACTCCCCATGTGTTTCATCACGCTAACACGGCAGCCCCTCTTTTGCATGGAAGTCTAACAGCTAGTGTTCTAACTCGAAGAAACATCACTGTAGAGAAACCGTGCTTTAGCTACCGTCGACCTCTAGACGGAGGAAGCATTACACGGAGTACCGTGGCTGAGAGCCTGGGGAACGGGTTCCATACGTGAAACCAAGGGAGAAATAGGTCTGGGCAGAAGGCACCTGTGGACTCAGCTCTTGCTACCTGAAGCTAACACTACTGCTCCATGTGTGCTTGGAATGCTATGTGCTCGACACTGACTGGGAAGAAACAAGCCTGTAAAGAATCCCAGCTGCAGCTCATTCGCCTACCAGGCTACTAACACCAAGAATCAATGCTGTAGCGTTACTTCGCTTTAGCTAACATTGCCGATCCTGACGCCGCAGGAGTTGTATAGTGCTCATGTATGAGAGACCGGGGAAAGGGTCCCATACGTGAAATGGACTGAGAAACAGGCCGGTGTGGAAGGCAGCTCTCAACTCACCTCTTGTTTATGAGGCTAGTACCGCTGCCCCGGGTGTACCTGCAGGCCATAAGCCAACCACCTAAGTCAAAGGAACAACTCTGTAGGGAATTCCTGCTTTGGCTAAAATAGCCATGCCTCAGGGTGGACACATTGTGTGGTGTGCATGCGTGAGTGCACAGCAAGTGAGTCCAAAACCATTTTCCTTGTGAGACCCAGGCCCCGGAAGAAGCCAGAACACGACTCCCCACTTGCTCCATGAAGCTAGTACTGCGGCCCCACTTTTGAATGGAAGTCTAATAGCTAGCGTTCTAACTCGAAGAAATAACACTGTAGAGAAACCGTGCTTTAGCTACCGTCGACCTCTCTGTGGGCGAAGCAGTTTAGGGTGTACTGTGGCTGAGAGCCTGGGGACGGTTTCAATATCGTAAAATCGGGGGAGAGACAGGCCGGTACAGAGGGCAGCTCTCAACTCACATCATGGTTATGGGGCTAGTACCGTTGCCCAGGGTGTGTGTGCAGGCTTAAACACAGCCACCTAACTCGAAGGAAAAACTCGGTTGAGAGCCTGTGCTTCAGGTAAAACAGTTGCTCCTGAGGGTGGCAGCATTTTGTTGTGTGCGTGCGTGAGAGCACTGCAAGGGAGTCCAAAGGTTTTTGCGAGTGAGACTCAGGCCCCAGCGAAAGGCAGAACACGACTCCCCATGTGTTTGACCAAGCTAGCACGGCAGCCCCACATTTGCATGGAAGTCTAATCGCTCGCGTTCTCCCTGGAAGAAACAACACGGTAGAGAAACCGTGCTTTAGCTACCATCCACCTCTCTGAGGGAGGAAGCCCTTTCCAGGCTACCGTGGGTGAGAGCCTGAGGAACGGGTTCCTTACGTGAAACCGAGGGAGAAGGAGTCCGGCCCAGAAGGCTCCTCTCGACTCAGCTCTTGTTACCTGAAGCTAACACTTTGGCTCCATGTGTGCATAGGAATGCTAAGGGCTCCACACTGATTTGGCAGAAAGAAGCCGGTCAAGAACCCCAGCTTGAGCACATTCGCCTCTCCACAGGGTGGCAGCATTTTCAAGTCGGCTTGAGTGCAAACCTGGGGAAGGAGTCCCAGCAGATTTCGGAGGGAGAAATAAGCATGGGCAGAAGGCACCTATCGACTCAACTCTTGTTCGGGAAACTAGATCGGCTCTCCCGTGTGTGCGTGGAGTGCTCAGTGCCATCCACGCAACGCAAAGGAACAAAACTGTAGAGAACCCGTGCCTCAGCAAAGATCGCCCTTCCTGAGCGTGAACTTCATCTATTGTGTGTTTTTGTGAAAGCATGAGAAATGGAACCTAAACGTAACTCGGAGTGAGAAGCAGGCTTGGAAGGAAGGCTGCTGTCGACTCACCTCTTGTTTGAGGAGATTAGCACTGCTGTACCCTGTGTGCCTGGATGCCTAGTAACCAGGCTACTAACACCAAGAATCAATCCTATAGAGTGACTGCGCTTGAGTTAACATTGCCGTTCCTGAAGCAGGAGGAATTTGACACTGCTCGTGTAGGAGAGACCGGGCAAAGGGTCCCACACGTGAAATGGAGTGAGAAACAGGGGGGTGCAGAAGGCAGCTCTCAACTCACCTCTGGTTTATGAGGCTAGTACCCTTGCCCCGGGGGTGCCTGCAGGCCTAAAGCCAACCACCTAACTCAAAGGAACAACTCTGTAGGGAATTCCTGCTTCGGCTAAAAGAGCCATGCCTCAGGGTGGACGCATTTTGCTGTGTGCATGCATGAGCGCACTGCAAGTGAGTCCAAAACCATTTTCCTTGTGAGACCCAGGCCCCGGAAGAAGCCAGAACACGACTCCCCACTTGCTCCATGAAGCTAGTACTACGGCCCCACTTTTGCATGGAAGTCTAATAGCTAGCTTTCTAACTCGGAGAAAAAACACTGTAGAGAAACCGAGCGTTAGCTACCGTCGACCTCTCTGTGGGCGAAGCAGTTTAGGGTGTACTGTGGCTGAGAGCCTGGGGACGGTTTCAATATCGTAAAATCGGGGGAGAGACAGGCCGGTACAGAAGCCAGCTCTCAACTCACATCATGGTTATGGGGCTAGTACCGTTGCCCAGGGTGTGTGTGCAGGCTTAAACACAGCCACCTAACTCGAAGGAAAAACTCGGTTGAGAGCCTGTGCTTCAGGTAAAACAGTTGCTCCTGAGGGTGGCAGCATTTTGTTGTGTGCGTGCGTGAGAGCACTGCAAGGGAGTCCAAAGGTTTTTGCGAGTGAGACTCAGGCCCCAGGGAAAGGCAGAACACGACTCCCCATGTGTTTGACCAAGCTAGCACGGCAGCCCCACATTTGCATGGAAGTCTAATAGCTAGCGTTCTAACTCGAAGAAACTACACAGTAGAGAAACTGTGCTTTAGCTACCGTCGACCTCTCTGTGGGCGAAGCAGTTTAGGGTGTACTGTGGCTGAGAGCCTGGGGACGGTTTCAATATCGTAATATCGTGGGAGAGACAGGCTGGTACAGAAGGCAGCTCTCAACTCACATCATGGTTATGGGGCTAGTACCGTTGCCCAGGGTGTGTGTGGCAGCTGAAACACAGCCACCTACCTCGAAGGAGGAACTCGGTTGAGAGCCTGTGCTGCAGGTAAAAGAGCTGCCCCTGAGGGTGGCAGCATTTTGTTGTGTGCGTGCGTGAGAGCACTGCAAGGGAGTCCAAAGCTTTTTGCGAGTGAGACTCAGGCCCCAGCGAAAGGCAGAACACGACTCCCCATGTGTTTCATCACGCTAGCACGGCAGCCCCACTTTTGCATGGAAGTCTAATACCTAGCGTTCTAACTCGAAGAAACAACACTGTAGAGAAACCGTACTTTAGCTACCGTCGACCTCTCTGTGGGCGAAGCGGTTTAGGGTGTACTGTGGCTGAGAGCCTGGGGACGGTTTCAATATCGTAATATCGGGGGAGAGACAGGCCGGTACAGAGGGCAGCTCTCAACTCACATCATGGTTATGGGGCTAGTACCGTTGCCCAGGGTGTGTGTGGCAGCTGAAACACAGCCACCTACCTCGAAGGAGAAACTCGGTTGAGAGCCTGTGCTGCAGGTAAAACAGCTGCTCCTGAGAGTGGAAGCATTTTGTTGTGTGCGTGCGTGAGAGCACTGCAAGGGAGTCCAAAGCTTTTTGCGAGTGAGACTCAGGCCCCAGCGAAAGGCAGAACACGACTCCCCATGTGTTTCATCACGCTAACACGGCAGCCCCTCTTTTGCATGGAAGTCTAACAGCTAGTGTTCTAACTCGAAGAAACATCACTGTAGAGAAACCGTGCTTTAGCTACCGTCGACCTCTAGACGGAGGAAGCATTACACGGAGTACCGTGGCTGAGAGCCTGGGGAACGGGTTCCATACGTGAAACCAAGGGAGAAATAGGTCTGGGCAGAAGGCACCTGTGGACTCAGCTCTTGCTACCTGAAGCTAACACTACTGCTCCATGTGTGCTTGGAATGCTATGTGCTCGACACTGACTGGGAAGAAACAAGCCTGTAAAGAATCCCAGCTGCAGCTCATTCGCCTACCAGGCTACTAACACCAAGAATCAATGCTGTAGCGTTACTTCGCTTTAGCTAACATTGCCGATCCTGACGCCGCAGGAGTTGTATAGTGCTCGTGTATGAGAGACCGGGGAAAGGGTCCCATACGTGAAATGGACTGAGAAACAGGCCGGTGTGGAAGGCAGCTCTCAACTCACCTCTTGTTTATGAGGCTAGTACCGCTGCCCCGGGTGTACCTGCAGGCCATAAGCCAACCACCTAAGTCAAAGGAACAACTCTGTAGGGAATTCCTGCTTTGGCTAAAATAGCCATGCCTCAGGGTGGACACATTGTGTGGTGTGCATGCGTGAGTGCACAGCAAGTGAGTCCAAAACCATTTTCCTTGTGAGACCCAGGCCCCGGAAGAAGCCAGAACACGACTCCCCACTTGCTCCATGAAGCTAGTACTGCGGCCCCACTTTTGAATGGAAGTCTAATAGCTAGCGTTCTAACTCGAAGAAATAACACTGTAGAGAAACCGTGCTTTAGCTACCGTCGACCTCTCTGTGGGCGAAGCAGTTTAGGGTGTACTGTGGCTGAGAGCCTGGGGACGGTTTCAATATCGTAATATCGGGGGAGAGACAGGCCGGTACACAAGGCAGCTCTCAACTCACATCATGGTTATGGGGCTAGTACCGTTGCCCAGGGTGTGTGTGCAGGCTTAAACACAGCCACCTAACTCGAAGGAAAAACTCGGTTGAGAGCCTGTGCTTCAGGTAAAACAGTTGCTCCTGAGGGTGGCAGCATTTTGTTGTGTGCGTGCGTGAGAGCACTGCAAGGGAGTCCAAAGGTTTTTGCGAGTGAGACTCAGGCCCCAGCGAAAGGCAGAACACGACTCCCCATGTGTTTGACCAAGCTAGCACGGCAGCCCCACATTTGCATGGAAGTCTAATCGCTCGCGTTCTCCCTGGAAGAAACCACACGGTAGAGAAACCGTGCTTTAGCTACCATCCACCTCTCTGAGGGAGGAAGCCCTTTCCAGGCTACCGTGGGTGAGAGCCTGAGGAACGGGTTCCTTACGTGAAACCGAGGGAGAAGGAGTCCGGCCCAGAAGGCTCCTCTCGACTCAGCTCTTGTTACCTGAAGCTAACACTTTGGCTCCATGTGTGCATAGGAATGCTAAGGGCTCCACACTGATTTGGCAGAAAGAAGCCGGTCAAGAACCCCAGCTTCAGCACATTCGCCTCTCCACAGGGTGGCAGCATTTTCAAGTCGGCTTGAGTGCAAACCTGGGGAAGGAGTCCCAGCAGATTTCGGAGGGAGAAATAAGCATGGGCAGAAGGCACCTATCGACTCAACTCTTGTTCGGGAAACTAGATCGGCTCTCCCGTGTGTGCGTGGAGTGCTCAGTGCCATCCACGCAACGCAAAGGAACAAAACTGTAGAGAACCCGTGCCTCAGCAAAGATCGCCCTTCCTGAGCGTGAACTTCATCTATTGTGTGTTTTTGTGAAAGCATGAGAAATGGAACCTAAACGTAACTCGGAGTGAGAAGCAGGCTTGGAAGGAAGGCTGCTGTCGACTCACCTCTTGTTTGAGGAGATTAGCACTGCTGTACCCTGTGTGCCTGGATGCCTAGTAACCAGGCTACTAACACCAAGAATCAATCCTATAGAGTGACTGCGCTTGAGTTAACATTGCCGTTCCTGAAGCAGGAGGAATTTGACACTGCTCGTGTAGGAGAGACCGGGCAAAGGGTCCCACACGTGAAATGGAGTGAGAAACAGGGGGGTGCAGAAGGCAGCTCTCAACTCACCTCTGGTTTATGAGGCTAGTACCCTTGCCCCGGGGGTGCCTGCAGGCCTAAAGCCAACCACCTAACTCAAAGGAACAACTCTGTAGGGAATTCCTGCTTCGGCTAAAAGAGCCATGCCTCAGGGTGGACGCATTTTGCTGTGTGCATGCATGAGCGCACTGCAAGTGAGTCCAAAACCATTTTCCTTGTGAGACCCAGGCCCCGGAAGAAGCCAGAACACGACTCCCCACTTGCTCCATGAAGCTAGTACTACGGCCCCACTTTTGCATGGAAGTCTAATAGCTAGCTTTCTAACTCGGAGAAAAAACACTGTAGAGAAACCGAGCGTTAGCTACCGTCGACCTCTCTGTGGGCGAAGCAGTTTAGGGTGTACTGTGGCTGAGAGCCTGGGGACGGTTTCAATATCGTAAAATCGGGGGAGAGACAGGCCGGTACAGAAGCCAGCTCTCAACTCACATCATGGTTATGGGGCTAGTACCGTTGCCCAGGGTGTGTGTGCAGGCTTAAACACAGCCACCTAACTCGAAGGAAAAACTCGGTTGAGAGCCTGTGCTTCAGGTAAAACAGTTGCTCCTGAGGGTGGCAGCATTTTGTTGTGTGCGTGCGTGAGAGCACTGCAAGGGAGTCCAAAGGTTTTTGCGAGTGAGACTCAGGCCCCAGGGAAAGGCAGAACACGACTCCCCATGTGTTTGACCAAGCTAGCACGGCAGCCCCACATTTGCATGGAAGTCTAATAGCTAGCGTTCTAACTCGAAGAAACTACACAGTAGAGAAACTGTGCTTTAGCTACCGTCGACCTCTCTGTGGGCGAAGCAGTTTAGGGTGTACTGTGGCTGAGAGCCTGGGGACGGTTTCAATATCGTAATATCGTGGGAGAGACAGGCCGGTACAGAAGGCAGCTCTCAACTCACATCATGGTTATGGGGCTAGTACCGTTGCCCAGGGTGTGTGTGGCAGCTGAAACACAGCCACCTACCTCGAAGGAGGAACTCGGTTGAGAGCCTGTGCTGCAGGTAAAAGAGCTGCCCCTGAGGGTGGCAGCATTTTGTTGTGTGCGTGCGTGAGAGCACTGCAAGGGAGTCCAAAGCTTTTTGCGAGTGAGACTCAGGCCCCAGCGAAAGGCAGAACACGACTCCCCATGTGTTTCATCACGCTAGCACGGCAGCCCCACTTTTGCATGGAAGTCTAATACCTAGCGTTCTAACTCGAAGAAACAACACTGTAGAGAAACCGTACTTTAGCTACCGTCGACCTCTCTGTGGGCGAAGCGGTTTAGGGTGTACTGTGGCTGAGAGCCTGGGGACGGTTTCAATATCGTAATATCGGGGGAGAGACAGGCCGGTACAGAGGGCAGCTCTCAACTCACATCATGGTTATGGGGCTAGTACCGTTGCCCAGGGTGTGTGTGGCAGCTGAAACACAGCCACCTACCTCGAAGGAGAAACTCGGTTGAGAGCCTGTGCTGCAGGTAAAACAGCTGCTCCTGAGAGTGGAAGCATTTTGTTGTGTGCGTGCGTGAGAGCACTGCAAGGGAGTCCAAAGCTTTTTGCGAGTGAGACTCAGGCCCCAGCGAAAGGCAGAACACGACTCCCCATGTGTTTCATCACGCTAACACGGCAGCCCCTCTTTTGCATGGAAGTCTAACAGCTAGTGTTCTAACTCGAAGAAACATCACTGTAGAGAAACCGTGCTTTAGCTACCGTCGACCTCTAGACGGAGGAAGCATTACACGGAGTACCGTGGCTGAGAGCCTGGGGAACGGGTTCCATACGTGAAACCAAGGGAGAAATAGGTCTGGGCAGAAGGCACCTGTGGACTCAGCTCTTGCTACCTGAAGCTAACACTACTGCTCCATGTGTGCTTGGAATGCTATGTGCTCGACACTGACTGGGAAGAAACAAGCCTGTAAAGAATCCCAGCTGCAGCTCATTCGCCTACCAGGCTACTAACACCAAGAATCAATGCTGTAGCGTTACTTCGCTTTAGCTAACATTGCCGATCCTGACGCCGCAGGAGTTGTATAGTGCTCATGTATGAGAGACCGGGGAAAGGGTCCCATACGTGAAATGGACTGAGAAACAGGCCGGTGTGGAAGGCAGCTCTCAACTCACCTCTTGTTTATGAGGCTAGTACCGCTGCCCCGGGTGTACCTGCAGGCCATAAGCCAACCACCTAAGTCAAAGGAACAACTCTGTAGGGAATTCCTGCTTTGGCTAAAATAGCCATGCCTCAGGGTGGACACATTGTGTGGTGTGCATGCGTGAGTGCACAGCAAGTGAGTCCAAAACCATTTTCCTTGTGAGACCCAGGCCCCGGAAGAAGCCAGAACACGACTCCCCACTTGCTCCATGAAGCTAGTACTGCGGCCCCACTTTTGAATGGAAGTCTAATAGCTAGCGTTCTAACTCGAAGAAATAACACTGTAGAGAAACCGTGCTTTAGCTACCGTCGACCTCTCTGTGGGCGAAGCAGTTTAGGGTGTACTGTGGCTGAGAGCCTGGGGACGGTTTCAATATCGTAAAATCGGGGGAGAGACAGGCCGGTACAGAGGGCAGCTCTCAACTCACATCATGGTTATGGGGCTAGTACCGTTGCCCAGGGTGTGTGTGCAGGCTTAAACACAGCCACCTAACTCGAAGGAAAAACTCGGTTGAGAGCCTGTGCTTCAGGTAAAACAGTTGCTCCTGAGGGTGGCAGCATTTTGTTGTGTGCGTGCGTGAGAGCACTGCAAGGGAGTCCAAAGGTTTTTGCGAGTGAGACTCAGGCCCCAGCGAAAGGCAGAACACGACTCCCCATGTGTTTGACCAAGCTAGCACGGCAGCCCCACATTTGCATGGAAGTCTAATCGCTCGCGTTCTCCCTGGAAGAAACAACACGGTAGAGAAACCGTGCTTTAGCTACCATCCACCTCTCTGAGGGAGGAAGCCCTTTCCAGGCTACCGTGGGTGAGAGCCTGAGGAACGGGTTCCTTACGTGAAACCGAGGGAGAAGGAGTCCGGCCCAGAAGGCTCCTCTCGACTCAGCTCTTGTTACCTGAAACTAACACTTTGGCTCCATGTGTGCATAGGAATGCTAAGGGCTCCACACTGATTTGGCAGAAAGAAGCCGGTCAAGAACCCCAGCTTGAGCACATTCGCCTCTCCACAGGGTGGCAGCATTTTCAAGTCGGCTTGAGTGCAAACCTGGGGAAGGAGTCCCAGCAGATTTCGGAGGGAGAAATAAGCATGGGCAGAAGGCACCTATCGACTCAACTCTTGTTCGGGAAACTAGATCGGCTCTCCCGTGTGTGCGTGGAGTGCTCAGTGCCATCCACGCAACGCAAAGGAACAAAACTGTAGAGAACCCGTGCCTCAGCAAAGATCGCCCTTCCTGAGCGTGAACTTCATCTATTGTGTGTTTTTGTGAAAGCATGAGAAATGGAACCTAAACGTAACTCGGAGTGAGAAGCAGGCTTGGAAGGAAGGCTGCTGTCGACTCACCTCTTGTTTGAGGAGATTAGCACTGCTGTACCCTGTGTGCCTGGATGCCTAGTAACCAGGCTACTAACACCAAGAATCAATCCTATAGAGTGACTGCGCTTGAGTTAACATTGCCGTTCCTGAAGCAGGAGGAATTTGACACTGCTCGTGTAGGAGAGACCGGGCAAAGGGTCCCACACGTGAAATGGAGTGAGAAACAGGGGGGTGCAGAAGGCAGCTCTCAACTCACCTCTGGTTTATGAGGCTAGTACCCTTGCCCCGGGGGTGCCTGCAGGCCTAAAGCCAACCACCTAACTCAAAGGAACAACTCTGTAGGGAATTCCTGCTTCGGCTAAAAGAGCCATGCCTCAGGGTGGACGCATTTTGCTGTGTGCATGCATGAGCGCACTGCAAGTGAGTCCAAAACCATTTTCCTTGTGAGACCCAGGCCCCGGAAGAAGCCAGAACACGACTCCCCACTTGCTCCATGAAGCTAGTACTACGGCCCCACTTTTGCATGGAAGTCTAATAGCTAGCTTTCTAACTCGGAGAAAAAACACTGTAGAGAAACCGAGCGTTAGCTACCGTCGACCTCTCTGTGGGCGAAGCAGTTTAGGGTGTACTGTGGCTGAGAGCCTGGGGACGGTTTCAATATCGTAAAATCGGGGGAGAGACAGGCCGGTACAGAAGCCAGCTCTCAACTCACATCATGGTTATGGGGCTAGTACCGTTGCCCAGGGTGTGTGTGCAGGCTTAAACACAGCCACCTAACTCGAAGGAAAAACTCGGTTGAGAGCCTGTGCTTCAGGTAAAACAGTTGCTCCTGAGGGTGGCAGCATTTTGTTGTGTGCGTGCGTGAGAGCACTGCAAGGGAGTCCAAAGGTTTTTGCGAGTGAGACTCAGGCCCCAGGGAAAGGCAGAACACGACTCCCCATGTGTTTGACCAAGCTAGCACGGCAGCCCCACATTTGCATGGAAGTCTAATAGCTAGCGTTCTAACTCGAAGAAACTACACAGTAGAGAAACTGTGCTTTAGCTACCGTCGACCTCTCTGTGGGCGAAGCGGTTTAGGGTGTAGTGTGGCTGAGAGCCTGGGGACGGTTTCAATATCGTAATATCGTGGGAGAGACAGGCCGGTACAGAAGGCAGCTCTCAACTCACATCATGGTTATGGGGCTAGTACCGTTGCCCAGGGTGTGTGTGGCAGCTGAAACACAGCCACCTACCTCGAAGGAGGAACTCGGTTGAGAGCCTGTGCTGCAGGTAAAAGAGCTGCCCCTGAGGGTGGCAGCATTTTGTTGTGTGCGTGCGTGAGAGCACTGCAAGGGAGTCCAAAGCTTTTTGCGAGTGAGACTCAGGCCCCAGCGAAAGGCAGAACACGACTCCCCATGTGTTTCATCACGCTAGCACGGCAGCCCCACTTTTGCATGGAAGTCTAATACCTAGCGTTCTAACTCGAAGAAACAACACTGTAGAGAAACCGTACTTTAGCTACCGTCGACCTCTCTGTGGGCGAAGCGGTTTAGGGTGTACTGTGGCTGAGAGCCTGGGGACGGTTTCAATATCGTAATATCGGGGGAGAGACAGGCCGGTACAGAGGGCAGCTCTCAACTCACATCATGGTTATGGGGCTAGTACCGTTGCCCAGGGTGTGTGTGGCAGCTGAAACACAGCCACCTACCTCGAAGGAGGAACTCGGTTGAGAGCCTGTGCTGCAGGTAAAACAGCTGCTCCTGAGAGTGGCAGCATTTTGTTGTGTGCGTGCGTGAGAGCACTGCAAGGGAGTCCAAAGCTTTTTGCGAGTGAGACTCAGGCCCCAGCGAAAGGCAGAACACGACTCCCCATGTGTTTCATCACGCTAACACGGCAGCCCCTCTTTTGCATGGAAGTCTAACAGCTAGTGTTCTAACTCGAAGAAACATCACTGTAGAGAAACCGTGCTTTAGCTACCGTCGACCTCTAGACGGAGGAAGCATTACACGGAGTACCGTGGCTGAGAGCCTGGGGAACGGGTTCCATACGTGAAACCAAGGGAGAAATAGGTCTGGGCAGAAGGCACCTGTGGACTCAGCTCTTGCTACCTGAAGCTAACACTACTGCTCCATGTGTGCTTGGAATGCTATGTGCTCGACACTGACTGGGAAGAAACAAGCCTGTAAAGAATCCCAGCTGCAGCTCATTCGCCTACCAGGCTACTAACACCAAGAATCAATGCTGTAGCGTTACTTCGCTTTAGCTAACATTGCCGATCCTGACGCCGCAGGAGTTGTATAGTGCTCGTGTATGAGAGACCGGGGAAAGGGTCCCATACGTGAAATGGACTGAGAAACAGGCCGGTGTGGAAGGCAGCTCTCAACTCACCTCTTGTTTATGAGGCTAGTACCGCTGCCCCGGGTGTACCTGCAGGCCATAAGCCAACCACCTAAGTCAAAGGAACAACTCTGTAGGGAATTCCTGCTTTGGCTAAAATAGCCATGCCTCAGGGTGGACACATTGTGTGGTGTGCATGCGTGAGTGCACAGCAAGTGAGTCCAAAACCATTTTCCTTGTGAGACCCAGGCCCCGGAAGAAGCCAGAACACGACTCCCCACTTGCTCCATGAAGCTAGTACTGCGGCCCCACTTTTGAATGGAAGTCTAATAGCTAGCGTTCTAACTCGAAGAAATAACACTGTAGAGAAACCGTGCTTTAGCTACCGTCGACCTCTCTGTGGGCGAAGCAGTTTAGGGTGTACTGTGGCTGAGAGCCTGGGGACGGTTTCAATATCGTAATATCGGGGGAGAGACAGGCCGGTACAGAGGGCAGCTCTCAACTCACATCATGGTTATGGGGCTAGTACCGTTGCCCAGGGTGTGTGTGCAGGCTTAAACACAGCCACCTAACTCGAAGGAAAAACTCGGTTGAGAGCCTGTGCTTCAGGTAAAACAGTTGCTCCTGAGGGTGGCAGCATTTTGTTGTGTGCGTGCGTGAGAGCACTGCAAGGGAGTCCAAAGGTTTTTGCGAGTGAGACTCAGGCCCCAGCGAAAGGCAGAACACGACTCCCCATGTGTTTGACCAAGCTAGCACGGCAGCCCCACATTTGCATGGAAGTCTAATCGCTCGCGTTCTCCCTGGAAGAAACAACACGGTAGAGAAACCGTGCTTTAGCTACCATCCACCTCTCTGAGGGAGGAAGCCCTTTCCAGGCTACCGTGGGTGAGAGCCTGAGGAACGGGTTCCTTACGTGAAACCGAGGGAGAAGGAGTCCGGCCCAGAAGGCTCCTCTCGACTCAGCTCTTGTTACCTGAAGCTAACACTTTGGCTCCATGTGTGCATAGGAATGCTAAGGGCTCCACACTGATTTGGCAGAAAGAAGCCGGTCAAGAACCCCAGCTTCAGCACATTCGCCTCTCCACAGGGTGGCAGCATTTTCAAGTCGGCTTGAGTGCAAACCTGGGGAAGGAGTCCCAGCAGATTTCGGAGGGAGAAATAAGCATGGGCAGAAGGCACCTATCGACTCAACTCTTGTTCGGGAAACTAGATCGGCTCTCCCGTGTGTGCGTGGAGTGCTCAGTGCCATCCACGCAACGCAAAGGAACAAAACTGTAGAGAACCCGTGCCTCAGCAAAGATCGCCCTTCCTGAGCGTGAACTTCATCTATTGTGTGTTTTTGTGAAAGCATGAGAAATGGAACCTAAACGTAACTCGGAGTGAGAAGCAGGCTTGGAAGGAAGGCTGCTGTCGACTCACCTCTTGTTTGAGGAGATTAGCACTGCTGTACCCTGTGTGCCTGGATGCCTAGTAACCAGGCTACTAACACCAAGAATCAATCCTATAGAGTGACTGCGCTTGAGTTAACATTGCCGTTCCTGAAGCAGGAGGAATTTGACACTGCTCGTGTAGGAGAGACCGGGCAAAGGGTCCCACACGTGAAATGGAGTGAGAAACAGGGGGGTGCAGAAGGCAGCTCTCAACTCACCTCTGGTTTATGAGGCTAGTACCCTTGCCCCGGGGGTGCCTGCAGGCCTAAAGCCAACCACCTAACTCAAAGGAACAACTCTGTAGGGAATTCCTGCTTCGGCTAAAAGAGCCATGCCTCAGGGTGGACGCATTTTGCTGTGTGCATGCATGAGCGCACTGCAAGTGAGTCCAAAACCATTTTCCTTGTGAGACCCAGGCCCCGGAAGAAGCCAGAACACGACTCCCCACTTGCTCCATGAAGCTAGTACTACGGCCCCACTTTTGCATGGAAGTCTAATAGCTAGCTTTCTAACTCGGAGAAAAAACACTGTAGAGAAACCGAGCGTTAGCTACCGTCGACCTCTCTGTGGGCGAAGCAGTTTAGGGTGTACTGTGGCTGAGAGCCTGGGGACGGTTTCAATATCGTAAAATCGGGGGAGAGACAGGCCGGTACAGAAGCCAGCTCTCAACTCACATCATGGTTATGGGGCTAGTACCGTTGCCCAGGGTGTGTGTGCAGGCTTAAACACAGCCACCTAACTCGAAGGAAAAACTCGGTTGAGAGCCTGTGCTTCAGGTAAAACAGTTGCTCCTGAGGGTGGCAGCATTTTGTTGTGTGCGTGCGTGAGAGCACTGCAAGGGAGTCCAAAGGTTTTTGCGAGTGAGACTCAGGCCCCAGGGAAAGGCAGAACACGACTCCCCATGTGTTTGACCAAGCTAGCACGGCAGCCCCACATTTGCATGGAAGTCTAATAGCTAGCGTTCTAACTCGAAGAAACTACACAGTAGAGAAACTGTGCTTTAGCTACCGTCGACCTCTCTGTGGGCGAAGCAGTTTAGGGTGTACTGTGGCTGAGAGCCTGGGGACGGTTTCAATATCGTAATATCGTGGGAGAGACAGGCCGGTACAGAAGGCAGCTCTCAACTCACATCATGGTTATGGGGCTAGTACCGTTGCCCAGGGTGTGTGTGGCAGCTGAAACACAGCCACCTACCTCGAAGGAGGAACTCGGTTGAGAGCCTGTGCTGCAGGTAAAAGAGCTGCCCCTGAGGGTGGCAGCATTTTGTTGTGTGCGTGCGTGAGAGCACTGCAAGGGAGTCCAAAGCTTTTTGCGAGTGAGACTCAGGCCCCAGCGAAAGGCAGAACACGACTCCCCATGTGTTTCATCACGCTAGCACGGCAGCCCCACTTTTGCATGGAAGTCTAATACCTAGCGTTCTAACTCGAAGAAACAACACTGTAGAGAAACCGTACTTTAGCTACCGTCGACCTCTCTGTGGGCGAAGCGGTTTAGGGTGTACTGTGGCTGAGAGCCTGGGGACGGTTTCAATATCGTAATATCGGGGGAGAGACAGGCCGGTACAGAGGGCAGCTCTCAACTCACATCATGGTTATGGGGCTAGTACCGTTGCCCAGGGTGTGTGTGGCAGCTGAAACACAGCCACCTACCTCGAAGGAGAAACTCGGTTGAGAGCCTGTGCTGCAGGTAAAACAGCTGCTCCTGAGAGTGGAAGCATTTTGTTGTGTGCGTGCGTGAGAGCACTGCAAGGGAGTCCAAAGCTTTTTGCGAGTGAGACTCAGGCCCCAGCGAAAGGCAGAACACGACTCCCCATGTGTTTCATCACGCTAACACGGCAGCCCCTCTTTTGCATGGAAGTCTAACAGCTAGTGTTCTAACTCGAAGAAACATCACTGTAGAGAAACCGTGCTTTAGCTACCGTCGACCTCTAGACGGAGGAAGCATTACACGGAGTACCGTGGCTGAGAGCCTGGGGAACGGGTTCCATACGTGAAACCAAGGGAGAAATAGGTCTGGGCAGAAGGCACCTGTGGACTCAGCTCTTGCTACCTGAAGCTAACACTACTGCTCCATGTGTGCTTGGAATGCTATGTGCTCGACACTGACTGGGAAGAAACAAGCCTGTAAAGAATCCCAGCTGCAGCTCATTCGCCTACCAGGCTACTAACACCAAGAATCAATGCTGTAGCGTTACTTCGCTTTAGCTAACATTGCCGATCCTGACGCCGCAGGAGTTGTATAGTGCTCATGTATGAGAGACCGGGGAAAGGGTCCCATACGTGAAATGGACTGAGAAACAGGCCGGTGTGGAAGGCAGCTCTCAACTCACCTCTTGTTTATGAGGCTAGTACCGCTGCCCCGGGTGTACCTGCAGGCCATAAGCCAACCACCTAAGTCAAAGGAACAACTCTGTAGGGAATTCCTGCTTTGGCTAAAATAGCCATGCCTCAGGGTGGACACATTGTGTGGTGTGCATGCGTGAGTGCACAGCAAGTGAGTCCAAAACCATTTTCCTTGTGAGACCCAGGCCCCGGAAGAAGCCAGAACACGACTCCCCACTTGCTCCATGAAGCTAGTACTGCGGCCCCACTTTTGAATGGAAGTCTAATAGCTAGCGTTCTAACTCGAAGAAATAACACTGTAGAGAAACCGTGCTTTAGCTACCGTCGACCTCTCTGTGGGCGAAGCAGTTTAGGGTGTACTGTGGCTGAGAGCCTGGGGACGGTTTCAATATCGTAAAATCGGGGGAGAGACAGGCCGGTACAGAGGGCAGCTCTCAACTCACATCATGGTTATGGGGCTAGTACCGTTGCCCAGGGTGTGTGTGCAGGCTTAAACACAGCCACCTAACTCGAAGGAAAAACTCGGTTGAGAGCCTGTGCTTCAGGTAAAACAGTTGCTCCTGAGGGTGGCAGCATTTTGTTGTGTGCGTGCGTGAGAGCACTGCAAGGGAGTCCAAAGGTTTTTGCGAGTGAGACTCAGGCCCCAGCGAAAGGCAGAACACGACTCCCCATGTGTTTGACCAAGCTAGCACGGCAGCCCCACATTTGCATGGAAGTCTAATCGCTCGCGTTCTCCCTGGAAGAAACAACACGGTAGAGAAACCGTGCTTTAGCTACCATCCACCTCTCTGAGGGAGGAAGCCCTTTCCAGGCTACCGTGGGTGAGAGCCTGAGGAACGGGTTCCTTACGTGAAACCGAGGGAGAAGGAGTCCGGCCCAGAAGGCTCCTCTCGACTCAGCTCTTGTTACCTGAAGCTAACACTTTGGCTCCATGTGTGCATAGGAATGCTAAGGGCTCCACACTGATTTGGCAGAAAGAAGCCGGTCAAGAACCCCAGCTTGAGCACATTCGCCTCTCCACAGGGTGGCAGCATTTTCAAGTCGGCTTGAGTGCAAACCTGGGGAAGGAGTCCCAGCAGATTTCGGAGGGAGAAATAAGCATGGGCAGAAGGCACCTATCGACTCAACTCTTGTTCGGGAAACTAGATCGGCTCTCCCGTGTGTGCGTGGAGTGCTCAGTGCCATCCACGCAACGCAAAGGAACAAAACTGTAGAGAACCCGTGCCTCAGCAAAGATCGCCCTTCCTGAGCGTGAACTTCATCTATTGTGTGTTTTTGTGAAAGCATGAGAAATGGAACCTAAACGTAACTCGGAGTGAGAAGCAGGCTTGGAAGGAAGGCTGCTGTCGACTCACCTCTTGTTTGAGGAGATTAGCACTGCTGTACCCTGTGTGCCTGGATGCCTAGTAACCAGGCTACTAACACCAAGAATCAATCCTATAGAGTGACTGCGCTTGAGTTAACATTGCCGTTCCTGAAGCAGGAGGAATTTGACACTGCTCGTGTAGGAGAGACCGGGCAAAGGGTCCCACACGTGAAATGGAGTGAGAAACAGGGGGGTGCAGAAGGCAGCTCTCAACTCACCTCTGGTTTATGAGGCTAGTACCCTTGCCCCGGGGGTGCCTGCAGGCCTAAAGCCAACCACCTAACTCAAAGGAACAACTCTGTAGGGAATTCCTGCTTCGGCTAAAAGAGCCATGCCTCAGGGTGGACGCATTTTGCTGTGTGCATGCATGAGCGCACTGCAAGTGAGTCCAAAACCATTTTCCTTGTGAGACCCAGGCCCCGGAAGAAGCCAGAACACGACTCCCCACTTGCTCCATGAAGCTAGTACTACGGCCCCACTTTTGCATGGAAGTCTAATAGCTAGCTTTCTAACTCGGAGAAAAAACACTGTAGAGAAACCGAGCGTTAGCTACCGTCGACCTCTCTGTGGGCGAAGCAGTTTAGGGTGTACTGTGGCTGAGAGCCTGGGGACGGTTTCAATATCGTAAAATCGGGGGAGAGACAGGCCGGTACAGAAGCCAGCTCTCAACTCACATCATGGTTATGGGGCTAGTACCGTTGCCCAGGGTGTGTGTGCAGGCTTAAACACAGCCACCTAACTCGAAGGAAAAACTCGGTTGAGAGCCTGTGCTTCAGGTAAAACAGTTGCTCCTGAGGGTGGCAGCATTTTGTTGTGTGCGTGCGTGAGAGCACTGCAAGGGAGTCCAAAGGTTTTTGCGAGTGAGACTCAGGCCCCAGGGAAAGGCAGAACACGACTCCCCATGTGTTTGACCAAGCTAGCACGGCAGCCCCACATTTGCATGGAAGTCTAATAGCTAGCGTTCTAACTCGAAGAAACTACACAGTAGAGAAACTGTGCTTTAGCTACCGTCGACCTCTCTGTGGGCGAAGCGGTTTAGGGTGTAGTGTGGCTGAGAGCCTGGGGACGGTTTCAATATCGTAATATCGTGGGAGAGACAGGCCGGTACAGAAGGCAGCTCTCAACTCACATCATGGTTATGGGGCTAGTACCGTTGCCCAGGGTGTGTGTGGCAGCTGAAACACAGCCACCTACCTCGAAGGAGGAACTCGGTTGAGAGCCTGTGCTGCAGGTAAAAGAGCTGCCCCTGAGGGTGGCAGCATTTTGTTGTGTGCGTGCGTGAGAGCACTGCAAGGGAGTCCAAAGCTTTTTGCGAGTGAGACTCAGGCCCCAGCGAAAGGCAGAACACGACTCCCCATGTGTTTCATCACGCTAGCACGGCAGCCCCACTTTTGCATGGAAGTCTAATACCTAGCGTTCTAACTCGAAGAAACAACACTGTAGAGAAACCGTACTTTAGCTACCGTCGACCTCTCTGTGGGCGAAGCGGTTTAGGGTGTACTGTGGCTGAGAGCCTGGGGACGGTTTCAATATCGTAATATCGGGGGAGAGACAGGCCGGTACAGAGGGCAGCTCTCAACTCACATCATGGTTATGGGGCTAGTACCGTTGCCCAGGGTGTGTGTGGCAGCTGAAACACAGCCACCTACCTCGAAGGAGGAACTCGGTTGAGAGCCTGTGCTGCAGGTAAAACAGCTGCTCCTGAGAGTGGCAGCATTTTGTTGTGTGCGTGCGTGAGAGCACTGCAAGGGAGTCCAAAGCTTTTTGCGAGTGAGACTCAGGCCCCAGCGAAAGGCAGAACACGACTCCCCATGTGTTTCATCACGCTAACACGGCAGCCCCTCTTTTGCATGGAAGTCTAACAGCTAGTGTTCTAACTCGAAGAAACATCACTGTAGAGAAACCGTGCTTTAGCTACCGTCGACCTCTAGACGGAGGAAGCATTACACGGAGTACCGTGGCTGAGAGCCTGGGGAACGGGTTCCATACGTGAAACCAAGGGAGAAATAGGTCTGGGCAGAAGGCACCTGTGGACTCAGCTCTTGCTACCTGAAGCTAACACTACTGCTCCATGTGTGCTTGGAATGCTATGTGCTCGACACTGACTGGGAAGAAACAAGCCTGTAAAGAATCCCAGCTGCAGCTCATTCGCCTACCAGGCTACTAACACCAAGAATCAATGCTGTAGCGTTACTTCGCTTTAGCTAACATTGCCGATCCTGACGCCGCAGGAGTTGTATAGTGCTCGTGTATGAGAGACCGGGGAAAGGGTCCCATACGTGAAATGGACTGAGAAACAGGCCGGTGTGGAAGGCAGCTCTCAACTCACCTCTTGTTTATGAGGCTAGTACCGCTGCCCCGGGTGTACCTGCAGGCCATAAGCCAACCACCTAAGTCAAAGGAACAACTCTGTAGGGAATTCCTGCTTTGGCTAAAATAGCCATGCCTCAGGGTGGACACATTGTGTGGTGTGCATGCGTGAGTGCACAGCAAGTGAGTCCAAAACCATTTTCCTTGTGAGACCCAGGCCCCGGAAGAAGCCAGAACACGACTCCCCACTTGCTCCATGAAGCTAGTACTGCGGCCCCACTTTTGAATGGAAGTCTAATAGCTAGCGTTCTAACTCGAAGAAATAACACTGTAGAGAAACCGTGCTTTAGCTACCGTCGACCTCTCTGTGGGCGAAGCAGTTTAGGGTGTACTGTGGCTGAGAGCCTGGGGACGGTTTCAATATCGTAATATCGGGGGAGAGACAGGCCGGTACACAAGGCAGCTCTCAACTCACATCATGGTTATGGGGCTAGTACCGTTGCCCAGGGTGTGTGTGCAGGCTTAAACACAGCCACCTAACTCGAAGGAAAAACTCGGTTGAGAGCCTGTGCTTCAGGTAAAACAGTTGCTCCTGAGGGTGGCAGCATTTTGTTGTGTGCGTGCGTGAGAGCACTGCAAGGGAGTCCAAAGGTTTTTGCGAGTGAGACTCAGGCCCCAGCGAAAGGCAGAACACGACTCCCCATGTGTTTGACCAAGCTAGCACGGCAGCCCCACATTTGCATGGAAGTCTAATCGCTCGCGTTCTCCCTGGAAGAAACAACACGGTAGAGAAACCGTGCTTTAGCTACCGTCCACCTCTCTGAGGGAGGAAGCCCTTTCCAGGCTACCGTGGGTGAGAGCCTGAGGAACGGGTTCCTTACGTGAAACCGAGGGAGAAGGAGTCCGGCCCAGAAGGCTCCTCTCGACTCAGCTCTTGTTACCTGAAGCTAACACTTTGGCTCCATGTGTGCATAGGAATGCTAAGGGCTCCACACTGATTTGGCAGAAAGAAGCCGGTCAAGAACCCCAGCTTCAGCACATTCGCCTCTCCACAGGGTGGCAGCATTTTCAAGTCGGCTTGAGTGCAAACCTGGGGAAGGAGTCCCAGCCGATTTCGGAGGGAGAAATAAGCATGGGCAGAAGGCACCTATCGACTCAACTCTTGTTCGGGAAACTAGATCGGCTCTCCCGTGTGTGCGTGGAGTGCTCAGTGCCATCCACGCAACGCAAAGGAACAAAACTGTAGAGAACCCGTGCCTCAGCAAAGATCGCCCTTCCTGAGCGTGAACTTCATCTATTGTGTGTTTTTGTGAAAGCATGAGAAATGGAACCTAAACGTAACTCGGAGTGAGAAGCAGGCTTGGAAGGAAGGCTGCTGTCGACTCACCTCTTGTTTGAGGAGATTAGCACTGCTGTACCCTGTGTGCCTGGATGCCTAGTAACCAGGCTACTAACACCAAGAATCAATCCTATAGAGTGACTGCGCTTGAGTTAACATTGCCGTTCCTGAAGCAGGAGGAATTTGACACTGCTCGTGTAGGAGAGACCGGGCAAAGGGTCCCACACGTGAAATGGAGTGAGAAACAGGGGGGTGCAGAAGGCAGCTCTCAACTCACCTCTGGTTTATGAGGCTAGTACCCTTGCCCCGGGGGTGCCTGCAGGCCTAAAGCCAACCACCTAACTCAAAGGAACAACTCTGTAGGGAATTCCTGCTTCGGCTAAAAGAGCCATGCCTCAGGGTGGACGCATTTTGCTGTGTGCATGCATGAGCGCACTGCAAGTGAGTCCAAAACCATTTTCCTTGTGAGACCCAGGCCCCGGAAGAAGCCAGAACACGACTCCCCACTTGCTCCATGAAGCTAGTACTACGGCCCCACTTTTGCATGGAAGTCTAATAGCTAGCTTTCTAACTCGGAGAAAAAACACTGTAGAGAAACCGAGCGTTAGCTACCGTCGACCTCTCTGTGGGCGAAGCAGTTTAGGGTGTACTGTGGCTGAGAGCCTGGGGACGGTTTCAATATCGTAAAATCGGGGGAGAGACAGGCCGGTACAGAAGCCAGCTCTCAACTCACATCATGGTTATGGGGCTAGTACCGTTGCCCAGGGTGTGTGTGCAGGCTTAAACACAGCCACCTAACTCGAAGGAAAAACTCGGTTGAGAGCCTGTGCTTCAGGTAAAACAGTTGCTCCTGAGGGTGGCAGCATTTTGTTGTGTGCGTGCGTGAGAGCACTGCAAGGGAGTCCAAAGGTTTTTGCGAGTGAGACTCAGGCCCCAGCGAAAGGCAGAACACGACTCCCCATGTGTTTGACCAAGCTAGCACGGCAGCCCCACATTTGCATGGAAGTCTAATAGCTAGCGTTCTAACTCGAAGAAACTACACAGTAGAGAAACTGTGCTTTAGCTACCGTCGACCTCTCTGTGGGCGAAGCAGTTTAGGGTGTACTGTGGCTGAGAGCCTGGGGACGGTTTCAATATCGTAATATCGTGGGAGAGACAGGCCGGTACAGAAGGCAGCTCTCAACTCACATCATGGTTATGGGGCTAGTACCGTTGCCCAGGGTGTGTGTGGCAGCTGAAACACAGCCACCTACCTCGAAGGAGGAACTCGGTTGAGAGCCTGTGCTGCAGGTAAAAGAGCTGCCCCTGAGGGTGGCAGCATTTTGTTGTGTGCGTGCGTGAGAGCACTGCAAGGGAGTCCAAAGCTTTTTGCGAGTGAGACTCAGGCCCCAGCGAAAGGCAGAACACGACTCCCCATGTGTTTCATCACGCTAGCACGGCAGCCCCACTTTTGCATGGAAGTCTAATACCTAGCGTTCTAACTCGAAGAAACAACACTGTAGAGAAACCGTACTTTAGCTACCGTCGACCTCTCTGTGGGCGAAGCGGTTTAGGGTGTACTGTGGCTGAGAGCCTGGGGACGGTTTCAATATCGTAATATCGGGGGAGAGACAGGCCGGTACAGAGGGCAGCTCTCAACTCACATCATGGTTATGGGGCTAGTACCGTTGCCCAGGGTGTGTGTGGCAGCTGAAACACAGCCACCTACCTCGAAGGAGAAACTCGGTTGAGAGCCTGTGCTGCAGGTAAAACAGCTGCTCCTGAGAGTGGAAGCATTTTGTTGTGTGCGTGCGTGAGAGCACTGCAAGGGAGTCCAAAGCTTTTTGCGAGTGAGACTCAGGCCCCAGCGAAAGGCAGAACACGACTCCCCATGTGTTTCATCACGCTAACACGGCAGCCCCTCTTTTGCATGGAAGTCTAACAGCTAGTGTTCTAACTCGAAGAAACATCACTGTAGAGAAACCGTGCTTTAGCTACCGTCGACCTCTAGACGGAGGAAGCATTACACGGAGTACCGTGGCTGAGAGCCTGGGGAACGGGTTCCATACGTGAAACCAAGGGAGAAATAGGTCTGGGCAGAAGGCACCTGTGGACTCAGCTCTTGCTACCTGAAGCTAACACTACTGCTCCATGTGTGCTTGGAATGCTATGTGCTCGACACTGACTGGGAAGAAACAAGCCTGTAAAGAATCCCAGCTGCAGCTCATTCGCCTACCAGGCTACTAACACCAAGAATCAATGCTGTAGCGTTACTTCGCTTTAGCTAACATTGCCGATCCTGACGCCGCAGGAGTTGTATAGTGCTCGTGTATGAGAGACCGGGGAAAGGGTCCCATACGTGAAATGGACTGAGAAACAGGCCGGTGTGGAAGGCAGCTCTCAACTCACCTCTTGTTTATGAGGCTAGTACCGCTGCCCCGGGTGTACCTGCAGGCCATAAGCCAACCACCTAAGTCAAAGGAACAACTCTGTAGGGAATTCCTGCTTTGGCTAAAATAGCCATGCCTCAGGGTGGACACATTGTGTGGTGTGCATGCGTGAGTGCACAGCAAGTGAGTCCAAAACCATTTTCCTTGTGAGACCCAGGCCCCGGAAGAAGCCAGAACACGACTCCCCACTTGCTCCATGAAGCTAGTACTGCGGCCCCACTTTTGAATGGAAGTCTAATAGCTAGCGTTCTAACTCGAAGAAATAACACTGTAGAGAAACCGTGCTTTAGCTACCGTCGACCTCTCTGTGGGCGAAGCAGTTTAGGGTGTACTGTGGCTGAGAGCCTGGGGACGGTTTCAATATCGTAATATCGGGGGAGAGACAGGCCGGTACACAAGGCAGCTCTCAACTCACATCATGGTTATGGGGCTAGTACCGTTGCCCAGGGTGTGTGTGCAGGCTTAAACACAGCCACCTAACTCGAAGGAAAAACTCGGTTGAGAGCCTGTGCTTCAGGTAAAACAGTTGCTCCTGAGGGTGGCAGCATTTTGTTGTGTGCGTGCGTGAGAGCACTGCAAGGGAGTCCAAAGGTTTTTGCGAGTGAGACTCAGGCCCCAGCGAAAGGCAGAACACGACTCCCCATGTGTTTGACCAAGCTAGCACGGCAGCCCCACATTTGCATGGAAGTCTAATCGCTCGCGTTCTCCCTGGAAGAAACAACACGGTAGAGAAACCGTGCTTTAGCTACCATCCACCTCTCTGAGGGAGGAAGCCCTTTCCAGGCTACCGTGGGTGAGAGCCTGAGGAACGGGTTCCTTACGTGAAACCGAGGGAGAAGGAGTCCGGCCCAGAAGGCTCCTCTCGACTCAGCTCTTGTTACCTGAAGCTAACACTTTGGCTCCATGTGTGCATAGGAATGCTAAGGGCTCCACACTGATTTGGCAGAAAGAAGCCGGTCAAGATCCCCAGCTTGAGCACATTCGCCTCTCCACAGGGTGGCAGCATTTTCAAGTCGGCTTGAGTGCAAACCTGGGGAAGGAGTCCCAGCAGATTTCGGAGGGAGAAATAAGCATGGGCAGAAGGCACCTATCGACTCAACTCTTGTTCGGGAAACTAGATCGGCTCTCCCGTGTGTGCGTGGAGTGCTCAGTGCCATCCACGCAACGCAAAGGAACAAAACTGTAGAGAACCCGTGCCTCAGCAAAGATCGCCCTTCCTGAGCGTGAACTTCATCTATTGTGTGTTTTTGTGAAAGCATGAGAAATGGAACCTAAACGTAACTCGGAGTGAGAAGCAGGCTTGGAAGGAAGGCTGCTGTCGACTCACCTCTTGTTTGAGGAGATTAGCACTGCTGTACCCTGTGTGCCTGGATGCCTAGTAACCAGGCTACTAACACCAAGAATCAATCCTATAGAGTGACTGCGCTTGAGTTAACATTGCCGTTCCTGAAGCAGGAGGAATTTGACACTGCTCGTGTAGGAGAGACCGGGCAAAGGGTCCCACACGTGAAATGGAGTGAGAAACAGGGGGGTGCAGAAGGCAGCTCTCAACTCACCTCTGGTTTATGAGGCTAGTACCCTTGCCCCGGGGGTGCCTGCAGGCCTAAAGCCAACCACCTAACTCAAAGGAACAACTCTGTAGGGAATTCCTGCTTCGGCTAAAAGAGCCATGCCTCAGGGTGGACGCATTTTGCTGTGTGCATGCATGAGCGCACTGCAAGTGAGTCCAAAACCATTTTCCTTGTGAGACCCAGGCCCCGGAAGAAGCCAGAACACGACTCCCCACTTGCTCCATGAAGCTAGTACTACGGCCCCACTTTGGCATGGAAGTCTAATAGCTAGCTTTCTAACTCGGAGAAAAAACACTGTAGAGAAACCGTGCGTTAGCTACCGTCGACCTCTCTGTGGGCGAAGCAGTTTAGGGTGTACTGTGGCTGAGAGCCTGGAGACGGTTTCAATATCGTAAAATCGGGGGAGAGACAGGCCGGTACAGAAGCCAGCTCTCAACTCACATCATGGTTATGGGGCTAGTACCGTTGCCCAGGGTGTGTGTGCAGGCTTAAACACAGCCACCTAACTCGAAGGAAAAACTCGGTTGAGAGCCTGTGCTTCAGGTAAAACAGTTGCTCCTGAGGGTGGCAGCATTTTGTTGTGTGCGTGCGTGAGAGCACTGCAAGGGAGTCCAAAGGTTTTTGCGAGTGAGACTCAGGCCCCAGCCAAAGGCAGAACACGACTCCCCAAGTGTTTGACCAAGCTAGCACGGCAGCCCCACATTTGCATGGAAGTCTAATCGCTCGCGTTCTCCCTGGAAGAAACAACACGGTAGAGAAACCGTGCTCTAGCTACCATCCACCTCTCTGAGGGAGGAAGCCCTTTCCAGGCTACCGTGGGTGAGAGCCTGAGGAACGGGTTCCTTACGTGAAACCGAGGGAGAAGGAGTCCGGCCCAGAAGGCTCCTCTCGACTCAGCTCTTGTTACCTGACGCTAACACTTTGGCTCCATGTGTGCATAGGAATGCTAAGGGCTCCACACTGATTTGGCAGAAAGAAGCCGGTCAAGATCCCCAGCTTGAGCACATTTGCCTCTCCACAGGGTGGCAGCATTTTCAAGTCGGCTTGAGTGCAAACCTGGGGAAGGAGTCCCAGCAGATTTCGGAGGGAGAAATAAGCATGGGCAGAAGGCACCTATCGACTCAACTCTTGTTCGGGAAACTAGATCGGCTCTCCCGTGTGTGCGTGGAGTGCTCAGTGCCATCCACGCAACGCAAAGGAACAAAACTGTAGAGAACCCGTGCCTCAGCAAAGATCGCCCTTCCTGAGCGTGAACTTCATCTATTGTGTGTTTTTGTGAAAGCATGAGAAATGGAACCTAAACGTAACTCGGAGTGAGAAGCAGGCTTGGAAGGAAGGCTGCTGTCGACTCACCTCTTGTTTGAGGAGATTAGCACTGCTGTACCCTGTGTGCCTGGATGCCTAGTAACCAGGCTACTAACACCAAGAATCAATCCTATAGCGTGACTGCGCTTGAGTTAACATTGCCGTTCCTGAAGCAGGAGGAATTTGACACTGCTCGTGTAGGAGAGACCGGGCAAAGGGTCCCACACGTGAAATGGAGTGAGAAACAGGGGGGTGCAGAAGGCAGCTCTCAACTCACCTCTGGTTTATGAGGCTAGTACCCTTGCCCCGGGGGTGCCTGCAGGCCTAAAGCCAACCACCTAACTCAAAGGAACAACTCTGTAGGGAATTCCTGCTTCGGCTAAAAGAGCCATGCCTCAGGGTGGACGCATTTTGCTGTGTGCATGCATGAGCGCACTGCAAGTGAGTCCAAAACCATTTTCCTTGTGAGACCCAGGCCCCGGAAGAAGCCAGAACACGACTCCCCACTTGCTCCATGAAGCTAGTACTACGGCCCCACTTTGGCATGGAAGTCTAATAGCTAGCTTTCTAACTCGGAGAGAAAACACTGTAGAGAAACCGTGCGTTAGCTACCGTCGACCTCTGTGTGGGCGAAGCAGTTTAGGGTGTACTGTGGCTGAGAGCCTGGAGACGGTTTCAATATCGTAAAATCGGGGGAGAGACAGGCCGGTACAGAAGCCAGCTCTCAACTCACATCATGGTTATGGGGCTAGTACCGTTGCCCAGGGTGTGTGTGCAGGCTTAAACACAGCCACCTAACTCGAAGGAAAAACTCGGTTGAGAGCCTGTGCTTCAGGTAAAACAGTTGCTCCTGAGGGTGGCAGCATTTTGTTGTGTGCGTGCGTGAGAGCACTGCAAGGGAGTCCAAAGGTTTTTGCGAGTGAGACTCAGGCCCCAGGGAAAGGCAGAACACGACTCCCCATGTGTTTGACCAAGCTAGCACGGCAGCCCCACATTTGCATGGAAGTCTAATAGCTAGCGTTCTAACTCGAAGAAACTACACAGTAGAGAAACTGTGCTTTAGCTACCGTCGACCTCTCTTTGGGCGAAGCAGTTTAGGGTGTACTGTGGCTGAGAGCCTGGGGACGGTTTCAATATCGTAATATCGTGGGAGAGACAGGCCGGTACAGAAGGCAGCTCTCAACTCACATCATGGTTATGGGGCTAGTACCGTTGCCCAGGGTGTGTGTGGCAGCTGAAACACAGCCACCTACCTCGAAGGAGGAACTCGGTTGAGAGCCTGTGCTGCAGGTAAAAGAGCTGCCCCTGAGGGTGGCAGCATTTTGTTGTGTGCGTGCGTGAGAGCACTGCAAGGGAGTCCAAAGCTTTTTGCGAGTGAGACTCAGGCCCCAGCGAAAGGCAGAACACGACTCCCCATGTGTTTCATCACGCTAGCACGGCAGCCCCACTTTTGCATGGAAGTCTAATACCTAGCGTTCTAACTCGAAGAAACAACACTGTAGAGAAACCGTACTTTAGCTACCGTCGACCTCTCTGTGGGCGAAGCGGTTTAGGGTGTACTGTGGCTGAGAGCCTGGGGACGGTTTCAATATCGTAATATCGGGGGAGAGACAGGCCGGTACAGAGGGCAGCTCTCAACTCACATCATGGTTATGGGGCTAGTACCGTTGCCCAGGGTGTGTGTGGCAGCTGAAACACAGCCACCTACCTCGAAGGAGAAACTCGGTTGAGAGCCTGTGCTGCAGGTAAAACAGCTGCTCCTGAGAGTGGCAGCATTTTGTTGTGTGCGTGCGTGAGAGCACTGCAAGGGAGTCCAAAGCTTTTTGCGAGTGAGACTCAGGCCCCAGCGAAAGGCAGAACACGACTCCCCATGTGTTTCATCACGCTAACACGGCAGCCCCTCTTTTGCATGGAAGTCTAACAGCTAGTGTTCTAACTCGAAGAAACATCACTGTAGAGAAACCGTGCTTTAGCTACCGTCGACCTCTAGACGGAGGAAGCATTACACGGAGTACCGTGGCTGAGAGCCTGGGGAACGGGTTCCATACGTGAAACCAAGGGAGAAATAGGTCTGGGCAGAAGGCACCTGTGGACTCAGCTCTTGCTACCTGAAGCTAACACTACTGCTCCATGTGTGCTTGGAATGCTATGTGCTCGACACTGACTGGGAAGAAACAAGCCTGTAAAGAATCCCAGCTGCAGCTCATTCGCCTACCAGGCTACTAACACCAAGAATCAATGCTGTAGCGTTACTTCGCTTTAGCTAACATTGCCGATCCTGACGCCGCAGGAGTTGTATAGTGCTCGTGTATGAGAGACCGGGGAAAGGGTCCCATACGTGAAATGGACTGAGAAACAGGCCGGTGTGGAAGGCAGCTCTCAACTCACCTCTTGTTTATGAGGCTAGTACCGCTGCCCCGGGTGTACCTGCAGGCCATAAGCCAACCACCTAAGTCAAAGGAACAACTCTGTAGGGAATTCCTGCTTTGGCTAAAATAGCCATGCCTCAGGGTGGACACATTGTGTGGTGTGCATGCGTGAGTGCACAGCAAGTGAGTCCAAAACCATTTTCCTTGTGAGACCCAGGCCCCGGAAGAAGCCAGAACACGACTCCCCACTTGCTCCATGAAGCTAGTACTGCGGCCCCACTTTTGAATGGAAGTCTAATAGCTAGCGTTCTAACTCGAAGAAATAACACTGTAGAGAAACCGTGCTTTAGCTACCGTCGACCTCTCTGTGGGCGAAGCAGTTTAGGGTGTACTGTGCCTGAGAGCCTGGGGACGGTTTCAATATCGTAATATCGGGGGAGAGACAGGCCGGTACACAAGGCAGCTCTCAACTCACATCATGGTTATGGGGCTAGTACCGTTGCCCAGGGTGTGTGTGCAGGCTTAAACACAGCCACCTAACTCGAAGGAAAAACTCGGTTGAGAGCCTGTGCTTCAGGTAAAACAGTTGCTCCTGAGGGTGGCAGCATTTTGTTGTGTGCGTGCGTGAGAGCACTGCAAGGGAGTCCAAAGGTTTTTGCGAGTGAGACTCAGGCCCCAGCGAAAGGCAGAACACGACTCCCCATGTGTTTGACCAAGCTAGCACGGCAGCCCCACATTTGCATGGAAGTCTAATCGCTCGCGTTCTCCCTGGAAGAAACAACACGGTAGAGAAACCGTGCTTTAGCTACCATCCACCTCTCTGAGGGAGGAAGCCCTTTCCAGGCTACCGTGGGTGAGAGCCTGAGGAACGGGTTCCTTACGTGAAACCGAGGGAGAAGGAGTCCGGCCCAGAAGGCTCCTCTCGACTCAGCTCTTGTTACCTGAAGCTAACACTTTGGCTCCATGTGTGCATAGGAATGCTAAGGGCTCCACACTGATTTGGCAGAAAGAAGCCGGTCAAGAACCCCAGCTTCAGCACATTCGCCTCTCCACAGGGTGGCAGCATTTTCAAGTCGGCTTGAGTGCAAACCTGGGGAAGGAGTCCCAGCAGATTTCGGAGGGAGAAATAAGCATGGGCAGAAGGCACCTATCGACTCAACTCTTGTTCGGGAAACTAGATCGGCTCTCCCGTGTGTGCGTGGAGTGCTCAGTGCCATCCACGCAACGCAAAGGAACAAAACTGTAGAGAACCCGTGCCTCAGCAAAGATCGCCCTTCCTGAGCGTGAACTTCATCTATTGTGTGTTTTTGTGAAAGCATGAGAAATGGAACCTAAACGTAACTCGGAGTGAGAAGCAGGCTTGGAAGGAAGGCTGCTGTCGACTCACCTCTTGTTTGAGGAGATTAGCACTGCTGTACCCTGTGTGCCTGGATGCCTAGTAACCAGGCTACTAACACCAAGAATCAATCCTATAGAGTGACTGCGCTTGAGTTAACATTGCCGTTCCTGAAGCAGGAGGAATTTGACACTGCTCGTGTAGGAGAGACCGGGCAAAGGGTCCCACACGTGAAATGGAGTGAGAAACAGGGGGGTGCAGAAGGCAGCTCTCAACTCACCTCTGGTTTATGAGGCTAGTACCCTTGCCCCGGGGGTGCCTGCAGGCCTAAAGCCAACCACCTAACTCAAAGGAACAACTCTGTAGGGAATTCCTGCTTCGGCTAAAAGAGCCATGCCTCAGGGTGGACGCATTTTGCTGTGTGCATGCATGAGCGCACTGCAAGTGAGTCCAAAACCATTTTCCTTGTGAGACCCAGGCCCCGGAAGAAGCCAGAACACGACTCCCCACTTGCTCCATGAAGCTAGTACTACGGCCCCACTTTTGCATGGAAGTCTAATAGCTAGCTTTCTAACTCGGAGAAAAAACACTGTAGAGAAACCGAGCGTTAGCTACCGTCGACCTCTCTGTGGGCGAAGCAGTTTAGGGTGTACTGTGGCTGAGAGCCTGGGGACGGTTTCAATATCGTAAAATCGGGGGAGAGACAGGCCGGTACAGAAGCCAGCTCTCAACTCACATCATGGTTATGGGGCTAGTACCGTTGCCCAGGGTGTGTGTGCAGGCTTAAACACAGCCACCTAACTCGAAGGAAAAACTCGGTTGAGAGCCTGTGCTTCAGGTAAAACAGTTGCTCCTGAGGGTGGCAGCATTTTGTTGTGTGCGTGCGTGAGAGCACTGCAAGGGAGTCCAAAGGTTTTTGCGAGGGAGACTCAGGCCCCAGCGAAAGGCAGAACACGACTCCCCATGTGTTTGACCAAGCTAGCACGGCAGCCCCACATTTGCATGGAAGTCTAATAGCTAGCGTTCTAACTCGAAGAAACTACACAGTAGAGAAACTGTGCTTTAGCTACCGTCGACCTCTCTGTGGGCGAAGCAGTTTAGGGTGTACTGTGGCTGAGAGCCTGGGGACGGTTTCAATATCGTAATATCGTGGGAGAGACAGGCCGGTACAGAAGGCAGCTCTCAACTCACATCATGGTTATGGGGCTAGTACCGTTGCCCAGGGTGTGTGTGGCAGCTGAAACACAGCCACCTACCTCGAAGGAGGAACTCGGTTGAGAGCCTGTGCTGCAGGTAAAAGAGCTGCCCCTGAGGGTGGCAGCATTTTGTTGTGTGCGTGCGTGAGAGCACTGCAAGGGAGTCCAAAGCTTTTTGCGAGTGAGACTCAGGCCCCAGCGAAAGGCAGAACACGACTCCCCATGTGTTTCATCACGCTAGCACGGCAGCCCCACTTTTGCATGGAAGTCTAATACCTAGCGTTCTAACTCGAAGAAACAACACTGTAGAGAAACCGTACTTTAGCTACCGTCGACCTCTCTGTGGGCGAAGCGGTTTAGGGTGTACTGTGGCTGAGAGCCTGGGGACGGTTTCAATATCGTAATATCGGGGGAGAGACAGGCCGGTACAGAGGGCAGCTCTCAACTCACATCATGGTTATGGGGCTAGTACCGTTGCCCAGGGTGTGTGTGGCAGCTGAAACACAGCCACCTACCTCGAAGGAGGAACTCGGTTGAGAGCCTGTGCTGCAGGTAAAACAGCTGCTCCTGAGAGTGGAAGCATTTTGTTGTGTGCGTGCGTGAGAGCACTGCAAGGGAGTCCAAAGCTTTTTGCGAGTGAGACTCAGGCCCCAGCGAAAGGCAGAACACGACTCCCCATGTGTTTCATCACGCTAACACGGCAGCCCCTCTTTTGCATGGAAGTCTAACAGCTAGTGTTCTAACTCGAAGAAACATCACTGTAGAGAAACCGTGCTTTAGCTACCGTCGACCTCTAGACGGAGGAAGCATTACACGGAGTACCGTGGCTGAGAGCCTGGGGAACGGGTTCCATACGTGAAACCAAGGGAGAAATAGGTCTGGGCAGAAGGCACCTGTGGACTCAGCTCTTGCTACCTGAAGCTAACACTACTGCTCCATGTGTGCTTGGAATGCTATGTGCTCGACACTGACTGGGAAGAAACAAGCCTGTAAAGAATCCCAGCTGCAGCTCATTCGCCTACCAGGCTACTAACACCAAGAATCAATGCTGTAGCGTTACTTCGCTTTAGCTAACATTGCCGATCCTGACGCCGCAGGAGTTGTATAGTGCTCGTGTATGAGAGACCGGGGAAAGGGTCCCATACGTGAAATGGACTGAGAAACAGGCCGGTGTGGAAGGCAGCTCTCAACTCACCTCTTGTTTATGAGGCTAGTACCGCTGCCCCGGGTGTGCCTGCAGGCCATAAGCCAACCACCTAAGTCAAAGGAACAACTCTGTAGGGAATTCCTGCTTTGGCTAAAATAGCCATGCCTCAGGGTGGACACATTGTGTGGTGTGCATGCGTGAGTGCACAGCAAGTGAGTCCAAAACCATTTTCCTTGTGAGACCCAGGCCCCGGAAGAAGCCAGAACACGACTCCCCACTTGCTCCATGAAGCTAGTACTGCGGCCCCACTTTTGAATGGAAGTCTAATAGCTAGCGTTCTAACTCGAAGAAATAACACTGTAGAGAAACCGTGCTTTAGCTACCGTCGACCTCTCTGTGGGCGAAGCAGTTTAGGGTGTACTGTGGCTGAGAGCCTGGGGACGGTTTCAATATCGTAATATCGGGGGAGAGACAGGCCGGTACAGAGGGCAGCTCTCAACTCACATCATGGTTATGGGGCTAGTACCGTTGCCCAGGGTGTGTGTGCAGGCTTAAACACAGCCACCTAACTCGAAGGAAAAACTCGGTTGAGAGCCTGTGCTTCAGGTAAAACAGTTGCTCCTGAGGGTGGCAGCATTTTGTTGTGTGCGTGCGTGAGAGCACTGCAAGGGAGTCCAAAGGTTTTTGCGAGTGAGACTCAGGCCCCAGCGAAAGGCAGAACACGACTCCCCATGTGTTTGACCAAGCTAGCACGGCAGCCCCACATTTGCATGGAAGTCTAATCGCTCGCGTTCTCCCTGGAAGAAACAACACGGTAGAGAAACCGTGCTTTAGCTACCATCCACCTCTCTGAGGGAGGAAGCCCTTTCCAGGCTACCGTGGGTGAGAGCCTGAGGAACGGGTTCCTTACGTGAAACCGAGGGAGAAGGAGTCCGGCCCAGAAGGCTCCTCTCGACTCAGCTCTTGTTACCTGAAGCTAACACTTTGGCTCCATGTGTGCATAGGAATGCTAAGGGCTCCACACTGATTTGGCAGAAAGAAGCCGGTCAAGAACCCCAGCTTCAGCACATTCGCCTCTCCACAGGGTGGCAGCATTTTCAAGTCGGCTTGAGTGCAAACCTGGGGAAGGAGTCCCAGCAGATTTCGGAGGGAGAAATAAGCATGGGCAGAAGGCACCTATCGACTCAACTCTTGTTCGGGAAACTAGATCGGCTCTCCCGTGTGTGCGTGGAGTGCTCAGTGCCATCCACGCAACGCAAAGGAACAAAACTGTAGAGAACCCGTGCCTCAGCAAAGATCGCCCTTCCTGAGCGTGAACTTCATCTATTGTGTGTTTTTGTGAAAGCATGAGAAATGGAACCTAAACGTAACTCGGAGTGAGAAGCAGGCTTGGAAGGAAGGCTGCTGTCGACTCACCTCTTGTTTGAGGAGATTAGCACTGCTGTACCCTGCGTGCCTGGATGCCTAGTAACCAGGCTACTAACACCAAGAATCAATCCTATAGAGTGACTGCGCTTGAGTTAACATTGCCGTTCCTGAAGCAGGAGGAATTTGACACTGCTCGTGTAGGAGAGACCGGGCAAAGGGTCCCACACGTGAAATGGAGTGAGAAACAGGCCGGTGCAGAAGGCAGCTCTCAACTCACCTCTGGTTTATGAGGCTAGTACCCTTGCCCCGGGGGTGCCTGCAGGCCTAAAGCCAACCACCTAACTCAAAGGAACAACTCTGTAGGGAATTCCTGCTTCGGCTAAAAGAGCCATGCCTCAGGGTGGACGCATTTTGCTGTGTGCATGCATGAGCGCACTGCAAGTGAGTCCAAAACCATTTTCCTTGTGAGACCCAGGCCCCGGAAGAAGCCAGAACACGACTCCCCACTTGCTCCATGAAGCTAGTACTACGGCCCCACTTTTGCATGGAAGTCTAATAGCTAGCTTTCTAACTCGGAGAAAAAACACTGTAGAGAAACCGAGCGTTAGCTACCGTCGACCTCTCTGTGGGCGAAGCAGTTTAGGGTGTACTGTGGCTGAGAGCCTGGGGACGGTTTCAATATCGTAAAATCGGGGGAGAGACAGGCCGGTACAGAAGCCAGCTCTCAACTCACATCATGGTTATGGGGCTAGTACCGTTGCCCAGGGTGTGTGTGCAGGCTTAAACACAGCCACCTAACTCGAAGGAAAAACTCGGTTGAGAGCCTGTGCTTCAGGTAAAACAGTTGCTCCTGAGGGTGGCAGCATTTTGTTGTGTGCGTCCGTGAGAGCACTGCAAGGGAGTCCAAAGGTTTTTGCGAGTGAGACTCAGGCCCCAGGGAAAGGCAGAACACGACTCCCCAAGTGTTTGACCAAGCTAGCACGGCAGCCCCACATTTGCATGGAAGTCTAATAGCTAGCGTTCTAACTCGAAGAAACTACACAGTAGAGAAACTGTGCTTTAGCTACCGTCGACCTCTCTGTGGGCGAAGCAGTTTAGGGTGTAGTGTGGCTGAGAGCCTGGGGACGGTTTCAATATCGTAATATCGTGGGAGAGACAGGCCGGTACAGAAGGCAGCTCTCAACTCACATCATGGTTATGGGGCTAGTACCGTTGCCCAGGGTGTGTGTGGCAGCTGAAACACAGCCACCTACCTCGAAGGAGGAACTCGGTTGAGAGCCTGTGCTGCAGGTAAAAGAGCTGCCCCTGAGGGTGGCAGCATTTTGTTGTGTGCGTGCGTGAGAGCACTGCAAGGGAGTCCAAAGCTTTTTGCGAGTGAGACTCAGGCCCCAGCGAAAGGCAGAACACGACTCCCCATGTGTTTCATCACGCTAGCACGGCAGCCCCACTTTTGCATGGAAGTCTAATACCTAGCGTTCTAACTCGAAGAAACAACACTGTAGAGAAACCGTACTTTAGCTACCGTCGACCTCTCTGTGGGCGAAGCGGTTTAGGGTGTACTGTGGCTGAGAGCCTGGGGACGGTTTCAATATCGTAATATCGGGGGAGAGACAGGCCGGTACAGAGGGCAGCTCTCAACTCACATCATGGTTATGGGGCTAGTACCGTTGCCCAGGGTGTGTGTGGCAGCTGAAACACAGCCACCTACCTCGAAGGAGAAACTCGGTTGAGAGCCTGTGCTGCAGGTAAAACAGCTGCTCCTGAGAGTGGCAGCATTTTGTTGTGTGCGTGCGTGAGAGCACTGCAAGGGAGTCCAAAGCTTTTTGCGAGTGAGACTCAGGCCCCAGCGAAAGGCAGAACACGACTCCCCATGTGTTTCATCACGCTAACACGGCAGCCCCTCTTTTGCATGGAAGTCTAACAGCTAGTGTTCTAACTCGAAGAAACATCACTGTAGAGAAACCGTGCTTTAGCTACCGTCGACCTCTAGACGGAGGAAGCATTACACGGAGTACCGTGGCTGAGAGCCTGGGGAACGGGTTCCATACGTGAAACCAAGGGAGAAATAGGTCTGGGCAGAAGGCACCTGTGGACTCAGCTCTTGCTACCTGAAGCTAACACTACTGCTCCATGTGTGCTTGGAATGCTATGTGCTCGACACTGACTGGGAAGAAACAAGCCTGTAAAGAATCCCAGCTGCAGCTCATTCGCCTACCAGGCTACTAACACCAAGAATCAATGCTGTAGCGTTACTTCGCTTTAGCTAACATTGCCGATCCTGACGCCGCAGGAGTTGTATAGTGCTCGTGTATGAGAGACCGGGGAAAGGGTCCCATACGTGAAATGGACTGAGAAACAGGCCGGTGTGGAAGGCAGCTCTCAACTCACCTCTTGTTTATGAGGCTAGTACCGCTGCCCCGGGTGTACCTGCAGGCCATAAGCCAACCACCTAAGTCAAAGGAACAACTCTGTAGGGAATTCCTGCTTTGGCTAAAATAGCCATGCCTCAGGGTGGACACATTGTGTGGTGTGCATGCGTGAGTGCACAGCAAGTGAGTCCAAAACCATTTTCCTTGTGAGACCCAGGCCCCGGAAGAAGCCAGAACACGACTCCCCACTTGCTCCATGAAGCTAGTACTGCGGCCCCACTTTTGAATGGAAGTCTAATAGCTAGCGTTCTAACTCGAAGAAATAACACTGTAGAGAAACCGTGCTTTAGCTACCGTCGACCTCTCTGTGGGCGAAGCAGTTTAGGGTGTACTGTGGCTGAGAGCCTGGGGACGGTTTCAATATCGTAATATCGGGGGAGAGACAGGCCGGTACACAAGGCAGCTCTCAACTCACATCATGGTTATGGGGCTAGTACCGTTGCCCAGGGTGTGTGTGCAGGCTTAAACACAGCCACCTAACTCGAAGGAAAAACTCGGTTGAGAGCCTGTGCTTCAGGTAAAACAGTTGCTCCTGAGGGTGGCAGCATTTTGTTGTGTGCGTGCGTGAGAGCACTGCAAGGGAGTCCAAAGGTTTTTGCGAGTGAGACTCAGGCCCCAGCGAAAGGCAGAACACGACTCCCCATGTGTTTGACCAAGCTAGCACGGCAGCCCCACATTTGCATGGAAGTCTAATCGCTCGCGTTCTCCCTGGAAGAAACCACACGGTAGAGAAACCGTGCTTTAGCTACCATCCACCTCTCTGAGGGAGGAAGCCCTTTCCAGGCTACCGTGGGTGAGAGCCTGAGGAACGGGTTCCTTACGTGAAACCGAGGGAGAAGGAGTCCGGCCCAGAAGGCTCCTCTCGACTCAGCTCTTGTTACCTGAAGCTAACACTTTGGCTCCATGTGTGCATAGGAATGCTAAGGGCTCCACACTGATTTGGCAGAAAGAAGCCGGTCAAGAACCCCAGCTTCAGCACATTCGCCTCTCCACAGGGTGGCAGCATTTTCAAGTCGGCTTGAGTGCAAACCTGGGGAAGGAGTCCCAGCAGATTTCGGAGGGAGAAATAAGCATGGGCAGAAGGCACCTATCGACTCAACTCTTGTTCGGGAAACTAGATCGGCTCTCCCGTGTGTGCGTGGAGTGCTCAGTGCCATCCACGCAACGCAAAGGAACAAAACTGTAGAGAACCCGTGCCTCAGCAAAGATCGCCCTTCCTGAGCGTGAACTTCATCTATTGTGTGTTTTTGTGAAAGCATGAGAAATGGAACCTAAACGTAACTCGGAGTGAGAAGCAGGCTTGGAAGGAAGGCTGCTGTCGACTCACCTCTTGTTTGAGGAGATTAGCACTGCTGTACCCTGTGTGCCTGGATGCCTAGTAACCAGGCTACTAACACCAAGAATCAATCCTATAGAGTGACTGCGCTTGAGTTAACATTGCCGTTCCTGAAGCAGGAGGAATTTGACACTGCTCGTGTAGGAGAGACCGGGCAAAGGGTCCCACACGTGAAATGGAGTGAGAAACAGGGGGGTGCAGAAGGCAGCTCTCAACTCACCTCTGGTTTATGAGGCTAGTACCCTTGCCCCGGGGGTGCCTGCAGGCCTAAAGCCAACCACCTAACTCAAAGGAACAACTCTGTAGGGAATTCCTGCTTTGGCTAAAATAGCCATGCCTCAGTGTGGACACATTGTGTGGTGTGCATGCGTGAGTGCACAGCAAGTGAGTCCAAAACCATTTTCCTTGTGAGACCCAGGCCCCGGAAGAAGCCAGAACACGACTCCCCACTTGCTCCATGAAGCTAGTACTGCGGCCCCACTTTTGAATGGAAGTCTAATAGCTAGCGTTCTAACTCGAAGAAATAACACTGTAGAGAAACCGTGCTTTAGCTACCGTCGACCTCTCTGTGGGCGAAGCAGTTTAGGGTGTACTGTGGCTGAGAGCCTGGGGACGGTTTCAATATCGTAATATCGGGGGAGAGACAGGCCGGTACACAAGGCAGCTCTCAACTCACATCATGGTTATGGGGCTAGTACCGTTGCCCAGGGTGTGTGTGCAGGCTTAAACACAGCCACCTAACTCGAAGGAAAAACTCGGTTGAGAGCCTGTGCTTCAGGTAAAACAGTTGCTCCTGAGGGTGGCAGCATTTTGTTGTGTGCGTGCGTGAGAGCACTGCAAGGGAGTCCAAAGGTTTTTGCGAGTGAGACTCAGGCCCCAGCGAAAGGCAGAACACGACTCCCCATGTGTTTGACCAAGCTAGCACGGCAGCCCCACATTTGCATGGAAGTCTAATAGCTAGCGTTCTAACTCGAAGAAACTACACAGTAGAGAAACTGTGCTTTAGCTACCGTCGACCTCTCTGTGGGCGAAGCAGTTTAGGGTGTACTGTGGCTGAGAGCCTGGGGACGGTTTCAATATCGTAATATCGTGGGAGAGACAGGCCGGTACAGAAGGCAGCTCTCAACTCACATCATGGTTATGGGGCTAGTACCGTTGCCCAGGGTGTGTGTGGCAGCTGAAACACAGCCACCTACCTCGAAGGAGGAACTCGGTTGAGAGCCTGTGCTGCAGGTAAAAGAGCTGCCCCTGAGGGTGGCAGCATTTTGTTGTGTGCGTGCGTGAGAGCACTGCAAGGGAGTCCAAAGCTTTTTGCGAGTGAGACTCAGGCCCCAGCGAAAGGCAGAACACGACTCCCCATGTGTTTCATCACGCTAGCACGGCAGCCCCACTTTTGCATGGAAGTCTAATACCTAGCGTTCTAACTCGAAGAAACAACACTGTAGAGAAACCGTACTTTATCTACCGTCGACCTCTCTGTGGGCGAAGCGGTTTAGGGTGTACTGTGGCTGAGAGCCTGGGGACGGTTTCAATATCGTAATATCGGGGGAGAGACAGGCCGGTACAGAGGGCAGCTCTCAACTCACATCATGGTTATGGGGCTAGTACCGTTGCCCAGGGTGTGTGTGGCAGCTGAAACACAGCCACCTACCTCGAAGGAGAAACTCGGTTGAGAGCCTGTGCTGCAGGTAAAACAGCTGCTCCTGAGAGTGGAAGCATTTTGTTGTGTGCGTGCGTGAGAGCACTGCAAGGGAGTCCAAAGCTTTTTGCGAGTGAGACTCAGGCCCCAGCGAAAGGCAGAACACGACTCCCCATGTGTTTCATCACGCTAACACGGCAGCCCCTCTTTTGCATGGAAGTCTAACAGCTAGTGTTCTAACTCGAAGAAACATCACTGTAGAGAAACCGTGCTTTAGCTACCGTCGACCTCTAGACGGAGGAAGCATTACACGGAGTACCGTGGCTGAGAGCCTGGGGAACGGGTTCCATACGTGAAACCAAGGGAGAAATAGGTCTGGGCAGAAGGCACCTGTGGACTCAGCTCTTGCTACCTGAAGCTAACACTACTGCTCCATGTGTGCTTGGAATGCTATGTGCTCGACACTGACTGGGAAGAAACAAGCCTGTAAAGAATCCCAGCTGCAGCTCATTCGCCTACCAGGCTACTAACACCAAGAATCAATGCTGTAGCGTTACTTCGCTTTAGCTAACATTGCCGATCCTGACGCCGCAGGAGTTGTATAGTGCTCGTGTATGAGAGACCGGGGAAAGGGTCCCATACGTGAAATGGACTGAGAAACAGGCCGGTGTGGAAGGCAGCTCTCAACTCACCTCTTGTTTATGAGGCTAGTACCGCTGCCCCGGGTGTACCTGCAGGCCATAAGCCAACCACCTAAGTCAAAGGAACAACTCTGTAGGGAATTCCTGCTTTGGCTAAAATAGCCATGCCTCAGGGTGGACACATTGTGTGGTGTGCATGCGTGAGTGCACAGCAAGTGAGTCCAAAACCATTTTCCTTGTGAGACCCAGGCCCCGGAAGAAGCCAGAACACGACTCCCCACTTGCTCCATGAAGCTAGTACTGCGGCCCCACTTTTGAATGGAAGTCTAATAGCTAGCGTTCTAACTCGAAGAAATAACACTGTAGAGAAACCGTGCTTTAGCTACCGTCGACCTCTCTGTGGGCGAAGCAGTTTAGGGTGTACTGTGGCTGAGAGCCTGGGGACGGTTTCAATATCGTAATATCGGGGGAGAGACAGGCCGGTACACAAGGCAGCTCTCAACTCACATCATGGTTATGGGGCTAGTACCGTTGCCCAGGGTGTGTGTGCAGGCTTAAACACAGCCACCTAACTCGAAGGAAAAACTCGGTTGAGAGCCTGTGCTTCAGGTAAAACAGTTGCTCCTGAGGGTGGCAGCATTTTGTTGTGTGCGTGCGTGAGAGCACTGCAAGGGAGTCCAAAGGTTTTTGCGAGTGAGACTCAGGCCCCAGCGAAAGGCAGAACACGACTCCCCATGTGTTTGACCAAGCTAGCACGGCAGCCCCACATTTGCATGGAAGTCTAATCGCTCGCGTTCTCCCTGGAAGAAACAACACGGTAGAGAAACCGTGCTTTAGCTACCATCCACCTCTCTGAGGGAGGAAGCCCTTTCCAGGCTACCGTGGGTGAGAGCCTGAGGAACGGGTTCCTTACGTGAAACCGAGGGAGAAGGAGTCCGGCCCAGAAGGCTCCTCTCGACTCAGCTCTTGTTACCTGAAGCTAACACTTTGGCTCCATGTGTGCATAGGAATGCTAAGGGCTCCACACTGATTTGGCAGAAAGAAGCCGGTCAAGAACCCCAGCTTCAGCACATTCGCCTCTCCACAGGGTGGCAGCATTTTCAAGTCGGCTTGAGTGCAAACCTGGGGAAGGAGTCCCAGCAGATTTCGGAGGGAGAAATAAGCATGGGCAGAAGGCACCTATCGACTCAACTCTTGTTCGGGAAACTAGATCGGCTCTCCCGTGTGTGCGTGGAGTGCTCAGTGCCATCCACGCAACGCAAAGGAACAAAACTGTAGAGAACCCGTGCCTCAGCAAAGATCGCCCTTCCTGAGCGTGAACTTCATCTATTGTGTGTTTTTGTGAAAGCATGAGAAATGGAACCTAAACGTAACTCGGAGTGAGAAGCAGGCTTGGAAGGAAGGCTGCTGTCGACTCACCTCTTGTTTGAGGAGATTAGCACTGCTGTACCCTGCGTGCCTGGATGCCTAGTAACCAGGCTACTAACACCAAGAATCAATCCTATAGAGTGACTGCGCTTGAGTTAACATTGCCGTTCCTGAAGCAGGAGGAATTTGACACTGCTCGTGTAGGAGAGACCGGGCAAAGGGTCCCACACGTGAAATGGAGTGAGAAACAGGCCGGTGCAGAAGGCAGCTCTCAACTCACCTCTGGTTTATGAGGCTAGTACCCTTGCCCCGGGGGTGCCTGCAGGCCTAAAGCCAACCACCTAACTCAAAGGAACAACTCTGTAGGGAATTCCTGCTTCGGCTAAAAGAGCCATGCCTCAGGGTGGACGCATTTTGCTGTGTGCATGCATGAGCGCACTGCAAGTGAGTCCAAAACCATTTTCCTTGTGAGACCCAGGCCCCGGAAGAAGCCAGAACACGACTCCCCACTTGCTCCATGAAGCTAGTACTACGGCCCCACTTTTGCATGGAAGTCTAATAGCTAGCTTTCTAACTCGGAGAAAAAACACTGTAGAGAAACCGAGCGTTAGCTACCGTCGACCTCTCTGTGGGCGAAGCAGTTTAGGGTGTACTGTGGCTGAGAGCCTGGGGACGGTTTCAATATCGTAAAATCGGGGGAGAGACAGGCCGGTACAGAAGCCAGCTCTCAACTCACATCATGGTTATGGGGCTAGTACCGTTGCCCAGGGTGTGTGTGCAGGCTTAAACACAGCCACCTAACTCGAAGGAAAAACTCGGTTGAGAGCCTGTGCTTCAGGTAAAACAGTTGCTCCTGAGGGTGGCAGCATTTTGTTGTGTGCGTGCGTGAGAGCACTGCAAGGGAGTCCAAAGGTTTTTGCGAGTGAGACTCAGGACCCAGCGAAAGGCAGAACACGACTCCCCATGTGTTTGACCAAGCTAGCACGGCAGCCCCACATTTGCATGGAAGTCTAATAGCTAGCGTTCTAACTCGAAGAAACTACACAGTAGAGAAACTGTGCTTTAGCTACCGTCGACCTCTCTGTGGGCGAAGCAGTTTAGGGTGTAGTGTGGCTGAGAGCCTGGGGACGGTTTCAATATCGTAATATCGTGGGAGAGACAGGCCGGTACAGAAGGCAGCTCTCAACTCACATCATGGTTATGGGGCTAGTACCGTTGCCCAGGGTGTGTGTGGCAGCTGAAACACAGCCACCTACCTCGAAGGAGGAACTCGGTTGAGAGCCTGTGCTGCAGGTAAAAGAGCTGCCCCTGAGGGTGGCAGCATTTTGTTGTGTGCGTGCGTGAGAGCACTGCAAGGGAGTCCAAAGCTTTTTGCGAGTGAGACTCAGGCCCCAGCGAAAGGCAGAACACGACTCCCCATGTGTTTCATCACGCTAGCACGGCAGCCCCACTTTTGCATGGAAGTCTAATACCTAGCGTTCTAACTCGAAGAAACAACACTGTAGAGAAACCGTACTTTAGCTACCGTCGACCTCTCTGTGGGCGAAGCGGTTTAGGGTGTACTGTGGCTGAGAGCCTGGGGACGGTTTCAATATCGTAATATCGGGGGAGAGACAGGCCGGTACAGAGGGCAGCTCTCAACTCACATCATGGTTATGGGGCTAGTACCGTTGCCCAGGGTGTGTGTGGCAGCTGAAACACAGCCACCTACCTCGAAGGAGAAACTCGGTTGAGAGCCTGTGCTGCAGGTAAAACAGCTGCTCCTGAGAGTGGAAGCATTTTGTTGTGTGCGTGCGTGAGAGCACTGCAAGGGAGTCCAAAGCTTTTTGCGAGTGAGACTCAGGCCCCAGCGAAAGGCAGAACACGACTCCCCATGTGTTTCATCACGCTAACACGGCAGCCCCTCTTTTGCATGGAAGTCTAACAGCTAGTGTTCTAACTCGAAGAAACATCACTGTAGAGAAACCGTGCTTTAGCTACCGTCGACCTCTAGACGGAGGAAGCATTACACGGAGTACCGTGGCTGAGAGCCTGGGGAACGGGTTCCATACGTGAAACCAAGGGAGAAATAGGTCTGGGCAGAAGGCACCTGTGGACTCAGCTCTTGCTACCTGAAGCTAACACTACTGCTCCATGTGTGCTTGGAATGCTATGTGCTCGACACTGACTGGGAAGAAACAAGCCTGTAAAGAATCCCAGCTGCAGCTCATTCGCCTACCAGGCTACTAACACCAAGAATCAATGCTGTAGCGTTACTTCGCTTTAGCTAACATTGCCGATCCTGACGCCGCAGGAGTTGTATAGTGCTCGTGTATGAGAGACCGGGGAAAGGGTCCCATACGTGAAATGGACTGAGAAACAGGCCGGTGTGGAAGGCAGCTCTCAACTCACCTCTTGTTTATGAGGCTAGTACCGCTGCCCCGGGTGTACCTGCAGGCCATAAGCCAACCACCTAAGTCAAAGGAACAACTCTGTAGGGAATTCCTGCTTTGGCTAAAATAGCCATGCCTCAGGGTGGACACATTGTGTGGTGTGCATGCGTGAGTGCACAGCAAGTGAGTCCAAAACCATTTTCCTTGTGAGACCCAGGCCCCGGAAGAAGCCAGAACACGACTCCCCACTTGCTCCATGAAGCTAGTACTGCGGCCCCACTTTTGAATGGAAGTCTAATAGCTAGCGTTCTAACTCGAAGAAATAACACTGTAGAGAAACCGTGCTTTAGCTACCGTCGACCTCTCTGTGGGCGAAGCAGTTTAGGGTGTACTGTGGCTGAGAGCCTGGGGACGGTTTCAATATCGTAATATCGGGGGAGAGACAGGCCGGTACACAAGGCAGCTCTCAACTCACATCATGGTTATGGGGCTAGTACCGTTGCCCAGGGTGTGTGTGCAGGCTTAAACACAGCCACCTAACTCGAAGGAAAAACTCGGTTGAGAGCCTGTGCTTCAGGTAAAACAGTTGCTCCTGAGGGTGGCAGCATTTTGTTGTGTGCGTGCGTGAGAGCACTGCAAGGGAGTCCAAAGGTTTTTGCGAGTGAGACTCAGGCCCCAGCGAAAGGCAGAACACGACTCCCCATGTGTTTGACCAAGCTAGCACGGCAGCCCCACATTTGCATGGAAGTCTAATCGCTCGCGTTCTCCCTGGAAGAAACAACACGGTAGAGAAACCGTGCTTTAGCTACCATCCACCTCTCTGAGGGAGGAAGCCCTTTCCAGGCTACCGTGGGTGAGAGCCTGAGGAACGGGTTCCTTACGTGAAACCGAGGGAGAAGGAGTCCGGCCCAGAAGGCTCCTCTCGACTCAGCTCTTGTTACCTGAAGCTAACACTTTGGCTCCATGTGTGCATAGGAATGCTAAGGGCTCCACACTGATTTGGCAGAAAGAAGCCGGTCAAGAACCCCAGCTTCAGCACATTCGCCTCTCCACAGGGTGGCAGCATTTTCAAGTCGGCTTGAGTGCAAACCTGGGGAAGGAGTCCCAGCCGATTTCGGAGGGAGAAATAAGCATGGGCAGAAGGCACCTATCGACTCAACTCTTGTTCGGGAAACTAGATCGGCTCTCCCGTGTGTGCGTGGAGTGCTCAGTGCCATCCACGCAACGCAAAGGAACAAAACTGTAGAGAACCCGTGCCTCAGCAAAGATCGCCCTTCCTGAGCGTGAACTTCATCTATTGTGTGTTTTTGTGAAAGCATGAGAAATGGAACCTAAACGTAACTCGGAGTGAGAAGCAGGCTTGGAAGGAAGGCTGCTGTCGACTCACCTCTTGTTTGAGGAGATTAGCACTGCTGTACCCTGCGTGCCTGGATGCCTAGTAACCAGGCTACTAACACCAAGAATCAATCCTATAGAGTGACTGCGCTTGAGTTAACATTGCCGTTCCTGAAGCAGGAGGAATTTGACACTGCTCGTGTAGGAGAGACCGGGCAAAGGGTCCCACACGTGAAATGGAGTGAGAAACAGGCCGGTGCAGAAGGCAGCTCTCAACTCACCTCTGGTTTATGAGGCTAGTACCCTTGCCCCGGGGGTGCCTGCAGGCCTAAAGCCAACCACCTAACTCAAAGGAACAACTCTGTAGGGAATTCCTGCTTCGGCTAAAAGAGCCATGCCTCAGGGTGGACGCATTTTGCTGTGTGCATGCATGAGCGCACTGCAAGTGAGTCCAAAACCATTTTCCTTGTGAGACCCAGGCCCCGGAAGAAGCCAGAACACGACTCCCCACTTGCTCCATGAAGCTAGTACTACGGCCCCACTTTTGCATGGAAGTCTAATAGCTAGCTTTCTAACTCGGAGAAAAAACACTGTAGAGAAACCGAGCGTTAGCTACCGTCGACCTCTCTGTGGGCGAAGCAGTTTAGGGTGTACTGTGGCTGAGAGCCTGGGGACGGTTTCAATATCGTAAAATCGGGGGAGAGACAGGCCGGTACAGAAGCCAGCTCTCAACTCACATCATGGTTATGGGGCTAGTACCGTTGCCCAGGGTGTGTGTGCAGGCTTAAACACAGCCACCTAACTCGAAGGAAAAACTCGGTTGAGAGCCTGTGCTTCAGGTAAAACAGTTGCTCCTGAGGGTGGCAGCATTTTGTTGTGTGCGTGCGTGAGAGCACTGCAAGGGAGTCCAAAGGTTTTTGCGAGTGAGACTCAGGCCCCAGCGAAAGGCAGAACACGACTCCCCATGTGTTTGACCAAGCTAGCACGGCAGCCCCACATTTGCATGGAAGTCTAATAGCTAGCGTTCTAACTCGAAGAAACTACACAGTAGAGAAACTGTGCTTTAGCTACCGTCGACCTCTCTGTGGGCGAAGCAGTTTAGGGTGTACTGTGGCTGAGAGCCTGGGGACGGTTTCAATATCGTAATATCGTGGGAGAGACAGGCCGGTACAGAAGGCAGCTCTCAACTCACATCATGGTTATGGGGCTAGTACCGTTGCCCAGGGTGTGTGTGGCAGCTGAAACACAGCCACCTACCTCGAAGGAGGAACTCGGTTGAGAGCCTGTGCTGCAGGTAAAAGAGCTGCCCCTGAGGGTGGCAGCATTTTGTTGTGTGCGTGCGTGAGAGCACTGCAAGGGAGTCCAAAGCTTTTTGCGAGTGAGACTCAGGCCCCAGCGAAAGGCAGAACACGACTCCCCATGTGTTTCATCACGCTAGCACGGCAGCCCCACTTTTGCATGGAAGTCTAATACCTAGCGTTCTAACTCGAAGAAACAACACTGTAGAGAAACCGTACTTTAGCTACCGTCGACCTCTCTGTGGGCGAAGCGGTTTAGGGTGTACTGTGGCTGAGAGCCTGGGGACGGTTTCAATATCGTAATATCGGGGGAGAGACAGGCCGGTACAGAGGGCAGCTCTCAACTCACATCATGGTTATGGGGCTAGTACCGTTGCCCAGGGTGTGTGTGGCAGCTGAAACACAGCCACCTACCTCGAAGGAGAAACTCGGTTGAGAGCCTGTGCTGCAGGTAAAACAGCTGCTCCTGAGAGTGGCAGCATTTTGTTGTGTGCGTGCGTGAGAGCACTGCAAGGGAGTCCAAAGCTTTTTGCGAGTGAGACTCAGGCCCCAGCGAAAGGCAGAACACGACTCCCCATGTGTTTCATCACGCTAACACGGCAGCCCCTCTTTTGCATGGAAGTCTAACAGCTAGTGTTCTAACTCGAAGAAACATCACTGTAGAGAAACCGTGCTTTAGCTACCGTCGACCTCTAGACGGAGGAAGCATTACACGGAGTACCGTGGCTGAGAGCCTGGGGAACGGGTTCCATACGTGAAACCAAGGGAGAAATAGGTCTGGGCAGAAGGCACCTGTGGACTCAGCTCTTGCTACCTGAAGCTAACACTACTGCTCCATGTGTGCTTGGAATGCTATGTGCTCGACACTGACTGGGAAGAAACAAGCCTGTAAAGAATCCCAGCTGCAGCTCATTCGCCTACCAGGCTACTAACACCAAGAATCAATGCTGTAGCGTTACTTCGCTTTAGCTAACATTGCCGATCCTGACGCCGCAGGAGTTGTATAGTGCTCGTGTATGAGAGACCGGGGAAAGGGTCCCATACGTGAAATGGACTGAGAAACAGGCCGGTGTGGAAGGCAGCTCTCAACTCACCTCTTGTTTATGAGGCTAGTACCGCTGCCCCGGGTGTACCTGCAGGCCATAAGCCAACCACCTAAGTCAAAGGAACAACTCTGTAGGGAATTCCTGCTTTGGCTAAAATAGCCATGCCTCAGGGTGGACACATTGTGTGGTGTGCATGCGTGAGTGCACAGCAAGTGAGTCCAAAACCATTTTCCTTGTGAGACCCAGGCCCCGGAAGAAGCCAGAACACGACTCCCCACTTGCTCCATGAAGCTAGTACTGCGGCCCCACTTTTGAATGGAAGTCTAATAGCTAGCGTTCTAACTCGAAGAAATAACACTGTAGAGAAACCGTGCTTTAGCTACCGTCGACCTCTCTGTGGGCGAAGCAGTTTAGGGTGTACTGTGGCTGAGAGCCTGGGGACGGTTTCAATATCGTAATATCGGGGGAGAGACAGGCCGGTACACAAGGCAGCTCTCAACTCACATCATGGTTATGGGGCTAGTACCGTTGCCCAGGGTGTGTGTGCAGGCTTAAACACAGCCACCTAACTCGAAGGAAAAACTCGGTTGAGAGCCTGTGCTTCAGGTAAAACAGTTGCTCCTGAGGGTGGCAGCATTTTGTTGTGTGCGTGCGTGAGAGCACTGCAAGGGAGTCCAAAGGTTTTTGCGAGTGAGACTCAGGCCCCAGCGAAAGGCAGAACACGACTCCCCATGTGTTTGACCAAGCTAGCACGGCAGCCCCACATTTGCATGGAAGTCTAATCGCTCGCGTTCTCCCTGGAAGAAACAACACGGTAGAGAAACCGTGCTTTAGCTACCATCCACCTCTCTGAGGGAGGAAGCCCTTTCCAGGCTACCGTGGGTGAGAGCCTGAGGAACGGGTTCCTTACGTGAAACCGAGGGAGAAGGAGTCCGGCCCAGAAGGCTCCTCTCGACTCAGCTCTTGTTACCTGAAGCTAACACTTTGGCTCCATGTGTGCATAGGAATGCTAAGGGCTCCACACTGATTTGGCAGAAAGAAGCCGGTCAAGAACCCCAGCTTCAGCACATTCGCCTCTCCACAGGGTGGCAGCATTTTCAAGTCGGCTTGAGTGCAAACCTGGGGAAGGAGTCCCAGCAGATTTCGGAGGGAGAAATAAGCATGGGCAGAAGGCACCTATCGACTCAACTCTTGTTCGGGAAACTAGATCGGCTCTCCCGTGTGTGCGTGGAGTGCTCAGTGCCATCCACGCAACGCAAAGGAACAAAACTGTAGAGAACCCGTGCCTCAACAAAGATCGCCCTTCCTGAGCGTGAACTTCATCTATTGTGTGTTTTTGTGAAAGCATGAGAAATGGAACCTAAACGTAACTCGGAGTGAGAAGCAGGCTTGGAAGGAAGGCTGCTGTCGACTCACCTCTTGTTTGAGGAGATTAGCACTGCTGTACCCTGTGTGCCTGGATGCCTAGTAACCAGGCTACTAACACCAAGAATCAATCCTATAGAGTGACTGCGCTTGAGTTAACATTGCCGTTCCTGAAGCAGGAGGAATTTGACACTGCTCGTGTAGGAGAGACCGGGCAAAGGGTCCCACACGTGAAATGGAGTGAGAAACAGGGGGGTGCAGAAGGCAGCTCTCAACTCACCTCTGGTTTATGAGGCTAGTACCCTTGCCCCGGGGGTGCCTGCAGGCCTAAAGCCAACCACCTAACTCAAAGGAACAACTCTGTAGGGAATTCCTGCTTCGGCTAAAAGAGCCATGCCTCAGGGTGGACGCATTTTGCTGTGTGCATGCATGAGCGCACTGCAAGTGAGTCCAAAACCATTTTCCTTGTGAGACCCAGGCCCCGGAAGAAGCCAGAACACGACTCCCCACTTGCTCCATGAAGCTAGTACTACGGCCCCACTTTTGCATGGAAGTCTAATAGCTAGCTTTCTAACTCGGAGAAAAAACACTGTAGAGAAACCGAGCGTTAGCTACCATCGACCTCTCTGTGGGCGAAGCAGTTTAGGGTGTACTGTGGCTGAGAGCCTGGGGACGGTTTCAATATCGTAAAATCGGGGGAGAGACAGGCCGGTACAGAAGCCAGCTCTCAACTCACATCATGGTTATGGGGCTAGTACCGTTGCCCAGGGTGTGTGTGCAGGCTTAAACACAGCCACCTAACTCGAAGGAAAAACTCGGTTGAGAGCCTGTGCTTCAGGTAAAACAGTTGCTCCTGAGGGTGGCAGCATTTTGTTGTGTGCGTGCGTGAGAGCACTGCAAGGGAGTCCAAAGGTTTTTGCGAGTGAGACTCAGGCCCCAGCGAAAGGCAGAACACGACTCCCCATGTGTTTGACCAAGCTAGCACGGCAGCCCCACATTTGCATGGAAGTCTAATCGCTCGCGTTCTCCCTGGAAGAAACAACACGGTAGAGAAACCGTGCTTTAGCTACCATCCACCTCTCTGTGGGCGAAGCGGTTTAGGGTGTAGTGTGGCTGAGAGCCTGGGGACGGTTTCAATATCGTAATATCGTGGGAGAGACAGGCCGGTACAGAAGGCAGCTCTCAACTCACATCATGGTTATGGGGCTAGTACCGTTGCCCAGGGTGTGTGTGGCAGCTGAAACACAGCCACCTACCTCGAAGGAGGAACTCGGTTGAGAGCCTGTGCTGCAGGTAAAAGAGCTGCCCCTGAGGGTGGCAGCATTTTGTTGTGTGCGTGCGTGAGAGCACTGCAAGGGAGTCCAAAGCTTTTTGCGAGTGAGACTCAGGCCCCAGCGAAAGGCAGAACACGACTCCCCATGTGTTTCATCACGCTAGCACGGCAGCCCCACTTTTGCATGGAAGTCTAATACCTAGCGTTCTAACTCGAAGAAACAACACTGTAGAGAAACCGTACTTTAGCTACCGTCGACCTCTCTGTGGGCGAAGCGGTTTAGGGTGTACTGTGGCTGAGAGCCTGGGGACGGTTTCAATATCGTAATATCGGGGGAGAGACAGGCCGGTACAGAGGGCAGCTCTCAACTCACATCATGGTTATGGGGCTAGTACCGTTGCCCAGGGTGTGTGTGGCAGCTGAAACACAGCCACCTACCTCGAAGGAGAAACTCGGTTGAGAGCCTGTGCTGCAGGTAAAACAGCTGCTCCTGAGAGTGGCAGCATTTTGTTGTGTGCGTGCGTGAGAGCACTGCAAGGGAGTCCAAAGCTTTTTGCGAGTGAGACTCAGGCCCCAGCGAAAGGCAGAACACGACTCCCCATGTGTTTCATCACGCTAACACGGCAGCCCCTCTTTTGCATGGAAGTCTAACAGCTAGTGTTCTAACTCGAAGAAACATCACTGTAGAGAAACCGTGCTTTAGCTACCGTCGACCTCTAGACGGAGGAAGCATTACACGGAGTACCGTGGCTGAGAGCCTGGGGAACGGGTTCCATACGTGAAACCAAGGGAGAAATAGGTCTGGGCAGAAGGCACCTGTGGACTCAGCTCTTGCTACCTGAAGCTAACACTACTGCTCCATGTGTGCTTGGAATGCTATGTGCTCGACACTGACTGGGAAGAAACAAGCCTGTAAAGAATCCCAGCTGCAGCTCATTCGCCTACCAGGCTACTAACACCAAGAATCAATGCTGTAGCGTTACTTCGCTTTAGCTAACATTGCCGATCCTGACGCCGCAGGAGTTGTATAGTGCTCGTGTATGAGAGACCGGGGAAAGGGTCCCATACGTGAAATGGACTGAGAAACAGGCCGGTGTGGAAGGCAGCTCTCAACTCACCTCTTGTTTATGAGGCTAGTACCGCTGCCCCGGGTGTACCTGCAGGCCATAAGCCAACCACCTAAGTCAAAGGAACAACTCTGTAGGGAATTCCTGCTTTGGCTAAAATAGCCATGCCTCAGGGTGGACACATTGTGTGGTGTGCATGCGTGAGTGCACAGCAAGTGAGTCCAAAACCATTTTCCTTGTGAGACCCAGGCCCCGGAAGAAGCCAGAACACGACTCCCCACTTGCTCCATGAAGCTAGTACTGCGGCCCCACTTTTGAATGGAAGTCTAATAGCTAGCGTTCTAACTCGAAGAAATAACACTGTAGAGAAACCGTGCTTTAGCTACCGTCGACCTCTCTGTGGGCGAAGCAGTTTAGGGTGTACTGTGGCTGAGAGCCTGGGGACGGTTTCAATATCGTAATATCGGGGGAGAGACAGGCCGGTACACAAGGCAGCTCTCAACTCACATCATGGTTATGGGGCTAGTACCGTTGCCCAGGGTGTGTGTGCAGGCTTAAACACAGCCACCTAACTCGAAGGAAAAACTCGGTTGAGAGCCTGTGCTTCAGGTAAAACAGTTGCTCCTGAGGGTGGCAGCATTTTGTTGTGTGCGTGCGTGAGAGCACTGCAAGGGAGTCCAAAGGTTTTTGCGAGTGAGACTCAGGCCCCAGCGAAAGGCAGAACACGACTCCCCATGTGTTTGACCAAGCTAGCACGGCAGCCCCACATTTGCATGGAAGTCTAATCGCTCGCGTTCTCCCTGGAAGAAACAACACGGTAGAGAAACCGTGCTTTAGCTACCATCCACCTCTCTGAGGGAGGAAGCCCTTTCCAGGCTACCGTGGGTGAGAGCCTGAGGAACGGGTTCCTTACGTGAAACCGAGGGAGAAGGAGTCCGGCCCAGAAGGCTCCTCTCGACTCAGCTCTTGTTACCTGAAGCTAACACTTTGGCTCCATGTGTGCATAGGAATGCTAAGGGCTCCACACTGATTTGGCAGAAAGAAGCCGGTCAAGAACCCCAGCTTGAGCACATTCGCCTCTCCACAGGGTGGCAGCATTTTCAAGTCGGCTTGAGTGCAAACCTGGGGAAGGAGTCCCAGCAGATTTCGGAGGGAGAAATAAGCATGGGCAGAAGGCACCTATCGACTCAACTCTTGTTCGGGAAACTAGATCGGCTCTCCCGTGTGTGCGTGGAGTGCTCAGTGCCATCCACGCAACGCAAAGGAACAAAACTGTAGAGAACCCGTGCCTCAGCAAAGATCGCCCTTCCTGAGCGTGAACTTCATCTATTGTGTGTTTTTGTGAAAGCATGAGAAATGGAACCTAAACGTAACTCGGAGTGAGAAGCAGGCTTGGAAGGAAGGCTGCTGTCGACTCACCTCTTGTTTGAGGAGATTAGCACTGCTGTACCCTGCGTGCCTGGATGCCTAGTAACCAGGCTACTAACACCAAGAATCAATCCTATAGAGTGACTGCGCTTGAGTTAACATTGCCGTTCCTGAAGCAGGAGGAATTTGACACTGCTCGTGTAGGAGAGACCGGGCAAAGGGTCCCACACGTGAAATGGAGTGAGAAACAGGGGGGTGCAGAAGGCAGCTCTCAACTCACCTCTGGTTTATGAGGCTAGTACCCTTGCCCCGGGGGTGCCTGCAGGCCTAAAGCCAACCACCTAACTCAAAGGAACAACTCTGTAGGGAATTCCTGCTTCGGCTAAAAGAGCCATGCCTCAGGGTGGACGCATTTTGCTGTGTGCATGCATGAGCGCACTGCAAGTGAGTCCAAAACCATTTTCCTTGTGAGACCCAGGCCCCGGAAGAAGCCAGAACACGACTCCCCACTTGCTCCATGAAGCTAGTACTACGGCCCCACTTTTGCATGGAAGTCTAATAGCTAGCTTTCTAACTCGGAGAAAAAACACTGTAGAGAAACCGAGCGTTAGCTACCGTCGACCTCTCTGTGGGCGAAGCAGTTTAGGGTGTACTGTGGCTGAGAGCCTGGGGACGGTTTCAATATCGTAAAATCGGGGGAGAGACAGGCCGGTACAGAAGCCAGCTCTCAACTCACATCATGGTTATGGGGCTAGTACCGTTGCCCAGGGTGTGTGTGCAGGCTTAAACACAGCCACCTAACTCGAAGGAAAAACTCGGTTGAGAGCCTGTGCTTCAGGTAAAACAGTTGCTCCTGAGGGTGGCAGCATTTTGTTGTGTGCGTGCGTGAGAGCACTGCAAGGGAGTCCAAAGGTTTTTGCGAGTGAGACTCAGGCCCCAGGGAAAGGCAGAACACGACTCCCCATGTGTTTGACCAAGCTAGCACGGCAGCCCCACATTTGCATGGAAGTCTAATAGCTAGCGTTCTAACTCGAAGAAACTACACAGTAGAGAAACTGTGCTTTAGCTACCGTCGACCTCTCTGTGGGCGAAGCGGTTTAGGGTGTAGTGTGGCTGAGAGCCTGGGGACGGTTTCAATATCGTAATATCGTGGGAGAGACAGGCCGGTACAGAAGGCAGCTCTCAACTCACATCATGGTTATGGGGCTAGTACCGTTGCCCAGGGTGTGTGTGGCAGCTGAAACACAGCCACCTACCTCGAAGGAGGAACTCGGTTGAGAGCCTGTGCTGCAGGTAAAAGAGCTGCCCCTGAGGGTGGCAGCATTTTGTTGTGTGCGTGCGTGAGAGCACTGCAAGGGAGTCCAAAGCTTTTTGCGAGTGAGACTCAGGCCCCAGCGAAAGGCAGAACACGACTCCCCATGTGTTTCATCACGCTAGCACGGCAGCCCCACTTTTGCATGGAAGTCTAATACCTAGCGTTCTAACTCGAAGAAACAACACTGTAGAGAAACCGTACTTTAGCTACCGTCGACCTCTCTGTGGGCGAAGCGGTTTAGGGTGTACTGTGGCTGAGAGCCTGGGGACGGTTTCAATATCGTAATATCGGGGGAGAGACAGGCCGGTACAGAGGGCAGCTCTCAACTCACATCATGGTTATGGGGCTAGTACCGTTGCCCAGGGTGTGTGTGGCAGCTGAAACACAGCCACCTACCTCGAAGGAGAAACTCGGTTGAGAGCCTGTGCTGCAGGTAAAACAGCTGCTCCTGAGAGTGGCAGCATTTTGTTGTGTGCGTGCGTGAGAGCACTGCAAGGGAGTCCAAAGCTTTTTGCGAGTGAGACTCAGGCCCCAGCGAAAGGCAGAACACGACTCCCCATGTGTTTCATCACGCTAACACGGCAGCCCCTCTTTTGCATGGAAGTCTAACAGCTAGTGTTCTAACTCGAAGAAACATCACTGTAGAGAAACCGTGCTTTAGCTACCGTCGACCTCTAGACGGAGGAAGCATTACACGGAGTACCGTGGCTGAGAGCCTGGGGAACGGGTTCCATACGTGAAACCAAGGGAGAAATAGGTCTGGGCAGAAGGCACCTGTGGACTCAGCTCTTGCTACCTGAAGCTAACACTACTGCTCCATGTGTGCTTGGAATGCTATGTGCTCGACACTGACTGGGAAGAAACAAGCCTGTAAAGAATCCCAGCTGCAGCTCATTCGCCTACCAGGCTACTAACACCAAGAATCAATGCTGTAGCGTTACTTCGCTTTAGCTAACATTGCCGATCCTGACGCCGCAGGAGTTGTATAGTGCTCGTGTATGAGAGACCGGGGAAAGGGTCCCATACGTGAAATGGACTGAGAAACAGGCCGGTGTGGAAGGCAGCTCTCAACTCACCTCTTGTTTATGAGGCTTGTACCGCTGCCCCGGGTGTACCTGCAGGCCATAAGCCAACCACCTAAGTCAAAGGAACAACTCTGTAGGGAATTCCTGCTTTGGCTAAAATAGCCATGCCTCAGGGTGGACACATTGTGTGGTGTGCATGCGTGAGTGCACAGCAAGTGAGTCCAAAACCATTTTCCTTGTGAGACCCAGGCCCCGGAAGAAGCCAGAACACGACTCCCCACTTGCTCCATGAAGCTAGTACTGCGGCCCCACTTTTGAATGGAAGTCTAATAGCTAGCGTTCTAACTCGAAGAAATAACACTGTAGAGAAACCGTGCTTTAGCTACCGTCGACCTCTCTGTGGGCGAAGCAGTTTAGGGTGTACTGTGGCTGAGAGCCTGGGGACGGTTTCAATATCGTAATATCGGGGGAGAGACAGGCCGGTACACAAGGCAGCTCTCAACTCACATCATGGTTATGGGGCTAGTACCGTTGCCCAGGGTGTGTGTGCAGGCTTAAACACAGCCACCTAACTCGAAGGAAAAACTCGGTTGAGAGCCTGTGCTTCAGGTAAAACAGTTGCTCCTGAGGGTGGCAGCATTTTGTTGTGTGCGTGCGTGAGAGCACTGCAAGGGAGTCCAAAGGTTTTTGCGAGTGAGACTCAGGCCCCAGCGAAAGGCAGAACACGACTCCCCATGTGTTTGACCAAGCTAGCACGGCAGCCCCACATTTGCATGGAAGTCTAATCGCTCGCGTTCTCCCTGGAAGAAACAACACGGTAGAGAAACCGTGCTTTAGCTACCATCCACCTCTCTGAGGGAGGAAGCCCTTTCCAGGCTACCGTGGGTGAGAGCCTGAGGAACGGGTTCCTTACGTGAAACCGAGGGAGAAGGAGTCCGGCCCAGAAGGCTCCTCTCGACTCAGCTCTTGTTACCTGAAGCTAACACTTTGGCTCCATGTGTGCATAGGAATGCTAAGGGCTCCACACTGATTTGGCAGAAAGAAGCCGGTCAAGAACCCCAGCTTCAGCACATTCGCCTCTCCACAGGGTGGCAGCATTTTCAAGTCGGCTTGAGTGCAAACCTGGGGAAGGAGTCCCAGCAGATTTCGGAGGGAGAAATAAGCATGGGCAGAAGGCACCTATCGACTCAACTCTTGTTCGGGAAACTAGATCGGCTCTCCCGTGTGTGCGTGGAGTGCTCAGTGCCATCCACGCAACGCAAAGGAACAAAACTGTAGAGAACCCGTGCCTCAGCAAAGATCGCCCTTCCTGAGCGTGAACTTCATCTATTGTGTGTTTTTGTGAAAGCATGAGAAATGGAACCTAAACGTAACTCGGAGTGAGAAGCAGGCTTGGAAGGAAGGCTGCTGTCGACTCACCTCTTGTTTGAGGAGATTAGCACTGCTGTACCCTGTGTGCCTGGATGCCTAGTAACCAGGCTACTAACACCAAGAATCAATCCTATAGAGTGACTGCGCTTGAGTTAACATTGCCGTTCCTGAAGCAGGAGGAATTTGACACTGCTCGTGTAGGAGAGACCGGGCAAAGGGTCCCACACGTGAAATGGAGTGAGAAACAGGGGGGTGCAGAAGGCAGCTCTCAACTCACCTCTGGTTTATGAGGCTAGTACCCTTGCCCCGGGGGTGCCTGCAGGCCTAAAGCCAACCACCTAACTCAAAGGAACAACTCTGTAGGGAATTCCTGCTTCGGCTAAAAGAGCCATGCCTCAGGGTGGACGCATTTTGCTGTGTGCATGCATGAGCGCACTGCAAGTGAGTCCAAAACCATTTTCCTTGTGAGACCCAGGCCCCGGAAGAAGCCAGAACACGACTCCCCACTTGCTCCATGAAGCTAGTACTACGGCCCCACTTTTGCATGGAAGTCTAATAGCTAGCTTTCTAACTCGGAGAAAAAACACTGTAGAGAAACCGAGCGTTAGCTACCGTCGACCTCTCTGTGGGCGAAGCAGTTTAGGGTGTACTGTGGCTGAGAGCCTGGGGACGGTTTCAATATCGTAAAATCGGGGGAGAGACAGGCCGGTACAGAAGCCAGCTCTCAACTCACATCATGGTTATGGGGCTAGTACCGTTGCCCAGGGTGTGTGTGCAGGCTTAAACACAGCCACCTAACTCGAAGGAAAAACTCGGTTGAGAGCCTGTGCTTCAGGTAAAACAGTTGCTCCTGAGGGTGGCAGCATTTTGTTGTGTGCGTGCGTGAGAGCACTGCAAGGGAGTCCAAAGGTTTTTGCGACTGAGACTCAGGCCCCAGGGAAAGGCAGAACACGACTCCCCATGTGTTTGACCAAGCTAGCACGGCAGCCCCACATTTGCATGGAAGTCTAATAGCTAGCGTTCTAACTCGAAGAAACTACACAGTAGAGAAACTGTGCTTTAGCTACCGTCGACCTCTCTGTGGGCGAAGCAGTTTAGGGTGTACTGTGGCTGAGAGCCTGGGGACGGTTTCAATATCGTAATATCGTGGGAGAGACAGGCCGGTACAGAAGGCAGCTCTCAACTCACATCATGGTTATGGGGCTAGTACCGTTGCCCAGGGTGTGTGTGGCAGCTGAAACACAGCCACCTACCTCGAAGGAGGAACTCGGTTGAGAGCCTGTGCTGCAGGTAAAAGAGCTGCCCCTGAGAGTGGAAGCATTTTGTTGTGTGCGTGCGTGAGAGCACTGCAAGGGAGTCCAAAGCTTTTTGCGAGTGAGACTCAGGCCCCAGCGAAAGGCAGAACACGACTCCCCATGTGTTTCATCACGCTAGCACGGCAGCCCCACTTTTGCATGGAAGTCTAATACCTAGCGTTCTAACTCGAAGAAACAACACTGTAGAGAAACCGTACTTTAGCTACCGTCGACCTCTCTGTGGGCGAAGCGGTTTAGGGTGTACTGTGGCTGAGAGCCTGGGGACGGTTTCAATATCGTAATATCGGGGGAGAGACAGGCCGGTACAGAGGGCAGCTCTCAACTCACATCATGGTTATGGGGCTAGTACCGTTGCCCAGGGTGTGTGTGGCAGCTGAAACACAGCCACCTACCTCGAAGGAGAAACTCGGTTGAGAGCCTGTGCTGCAGGTAAAACAGCTGCTCCTGAGAGTGGCAGCATTTTGTTGTGTGCGTGCGTGAGAGCACTGCAAGGGAGTCCAAAGCTTTTTGCGAGTGAGACTCAGGCCCCAGCGAAAGGCAGAACACGACTCCCCATGTGTTTCATCACGCTAACACGGCAGCCCCTCTTTTGCATGGAAGTCTAACAGCTAGTGTTCTAACTCGAAGAAACATCACTGTAGAGAAACCGTGCTTTAGCTACCGTCGACCTCTAGACGGAGGAAGCATTACACGGAGTACCGTGGCTGAGAGCCTGGGGAACGGGTTCCATACGTGAAACCAAGGGAGAAATAGGTCTGGGCAGAAGGCACCTGTGGACTCAGCTCTTGCTACCTGAAGCTAACACTACTGCTCCATGTGTGCTTGGAATGCTATGTGCTCGACACTGACTGGGAAGAAACAAGCCTGTAAAGAATCCCAGCTGCAGCTCATTCGCCTACCAGGCTACTAACACCAAGAATCAATGCTGTAGCGTTACTTCGCTTTAGCTAACATTGCCGATCCTGACGCCGCAGGAGTTGTATAGTGCTCGTGTATGAGAGACCGGGGAAAGGGTCCCATACGTGAAATGGACTGAGAAACAGGCCGGTGTGGAAGGCAGCTCTCAACTCACCTCTTGTTTATGAGGCTAGTACCGCTGCCCCGGGTGTACCTGCAGGCCATAAGCCAACCACCTAAGTCAAAGGAACAACTCTGTAGGGAATTCCTGCTTTGGCTAAAATAGCCATGCCTCAGGGTGGACACATTGTGTGGTGTGCATGCGTGAGTGCACAGCAAGTGAGTCCAAAACCATTTTCCTTGTGAGACCCAGGCCCCGGAAGAAGCCAGAACACGACTCCCCACTTGCTCCATGAAGCTAGTACTGCGGCCCCACTTTTGAATGGAAGTCTAATAGCTAGCGTTCTAACTCGAAGAAATAACACTGTAGAGAAACCGTGCTTTAGCTACCGTCGACCTCTCTGTGGGCGAAGCAGTTTAGGGTGTACTGTGGCTGAGAGCCTGGGGACGGTTTCAATATCGTAATATCGGGGGAGAGACAGGCCGGTACAGAAGCCAGCTCTCAACTCACATCATGGTTATGGGGCTAGTACCGTTGCCCAGGGTGTGTGTGCAGGCTTAAACACAGCCACCTAACTCGAAGGAAAAACTCGGTTGAGAGCCTGTGCTTCAGGTAAAACAGTTGCTCCTGAGGGTGGCAGCATTTTGTTGTGTGCGTGCGTGAGAGCACTGCAAGGGAGTCCAAAGGTTTTTGCGAGTGAGACTCAGGCCCCAGCGAAAGGCAGAACACGACTCCCCATGTGTTTGACCAAGCTAGCACGGCAGCCCCACATTTGCATGGAAGTCTAATCGCTCGCGTTCTCCCTGGAAGAAACAACACGGTAGAGAAACCGTGCTTTAGCTACCATCCACCTCTCTGAGGGAGGAAGCCCTTTCCAGGCTACCGTGGGTGAGAGCCTGAGGAACGGGTTCCTTACGTGAAACCGAGGGAGAAGGAGTCCGGCCCAGAAGGCTCCTCTCGACTCAGCTCTTGTTACCTGAAGCTAACACTTTGGCTCCATGTGTGCATAGGAATGCTAAGGGCTCCACACTGATTTGGCAGAAAGAAGCCGGTCAAGAACCCCAGCTTCAGCACATTCGCCTCTCCACAGGGTGGCAGCATTTTCAAGTCGGCTTGAGTGCAAACCTGGGGAAGGAGTCCCAGCAGATTTCGGAGGGAGAAATAAGCATGGGCAGAAGGCACCTATCGACTCAACTCTTGTTCGGGAAACTAGATCGGCTCTCCCGTGTGTGCGTGGAGTGCTCAGTGCCATCCACGCAACGCAAAGGAACAAAACTGTAGAGAACCCGTGCCTCAGCAAAGATCGCCCTTCCTGAGCGTGAACTTCATCTATTGTGTGTTTTTGTGAAAGCATGAGAAATGGAACCTAAACGTAACTCGGAGTGAGAAGCAGGCTTGGAAGGAAGGCTGCTGTCGACTCACCTCTTGTTTGAGGAGATTAGCACTGCTGTACCCTGCGTGCCTGGATGCCTAGTAACCAGGCTACTAACACCAAGAATCAATCCAATAGAGTGACTGCGCTTGAGTTAACATTGCCGTTCCTGAAGCAGGAGGAATTTGACACTGCTCGTGTAGGAGAGACCGGGCAAAGGGTCCCACACGTGAAATGGAGTGAGAAACAGGGGGGTGCAGAAGGCAGCTCTCAACTCACCTCTGGTTTATGAGGCTAGTACCCTTGCCGCGGGGGTGCCTGCAGGCCTAAAGCCAACCACCTAACTCAAAGGAACAACTCTGTAGGGAATTCCTGCTTCGGCTAAAAGAGCCATGCCTCAGGGTGGACGCATTTTGCTGTCTGCATGCATGAGCGCACTGCAAGTGAGTCCAAAACCATTTTCCTTGTGAGACCCAGGCCCCGGAAGAAGCCAGAACACGACTCCCCACTTGCTCCATGAAGCTAGTACTACGGCCCCACTTTTGCATGGAAGTCTAATAGCTAGCTTTCTAACTCGGAGAAAAAACACTGTAGAGAAACCGAGCGTTAGCTACCGTCGACCTCTCTGTGGGCGAAGCAGTTTAGGGTGTACTGTGGCTGAGAGCCTGGGGACGGTTTCAATATCGTAAAATCGGGGGAGAGACAGGCCGGTACAGAAGCCAGCTCTCAACTCACATCATGGTTATGGGGCTAGTACCGTTGCCCAGGGTGTGTGTGCAGGCATAAACACAGCCACCTAACTCGAAGGAAAAACTCGGTTGAGAGCCTTTGCTTCAGGTAAAACAGTTGCTCCTGAGGGTGGCAGCATTTTCTTGTGTGCGTGCGTGAGAGCACTGCAAGGGAGTCCAAAGGTTTTTGCGAGTGAGACTCAGGCCCCAGGGAAAGGCAGAACACGACTCCCCATGTGTTTGACCAAGCTAGCACGGCAGCCCCACATTTGCATGGAAGTCTAATAGCTAGCGTTCTAACTCGAAGAAACTACACAGTAGAGAAACTGTGCTTTAGCTACCGTCGACCTCTCTGTGGGCGAAGCGGTTTAGGGTGTACTGTGGCTGAGAGCCTGGGGACGGTTTCAATATCGTAATATCGTGGGAGAGACAGGCCGGTACAGAAGGCAGCTCTCAACTCACATCATGGTTATGGGGCTAGTACCGTTGCCCAGGGTGTGTGTGGCAGCTGAAACACAGCCACCTACCTCGAAGGAGGAACTCGGTTGAGAGCCTGTGCTGCAGGTAAAAGAGCTGCCCCTGAGGGTGGCAGCATTTTGTTGTGTGCGTGCGTGAGAGCACTGCAAGGGAGTCCAAAGCTTTTTGCGAGTGAGACTCAGGCCCCAGCGAAAGGCAGAACACGACTCCCCATGTGTTTCATCACGCTAGCACAGCAGCCCCACTTTTGCATGGAAGTCTAATACCTAGCGTTCTAACTCGAAGAAACAACACTGTAGAGAAACCGTACTTTAGCTACCGTCGACCTCTCTGTGGGCGAAGCGGTTTAGGGTGTACTGTGGCTGAGAGCCTGGGGACGGTTTCAATATCGTAATATCGGGGGAGAGACAGGCCGGTACAGAGGGCAGCTCTCAACTCACATCATGGTTATGGGGCTAGTACCGTTGCCCAGGGTGTGTGTGGCAGCTGAAACACAGCCACCTACCTCGAAGGAGAAACTCGGTTGAGAGCCTGTGCTGCAGGTAAAACAGCTGCTCCTGAGAGTGGCAGCATTTTGTTGTGTGCGTGCGTGAGAGCACTGCAAGGGAGTCCAAAGCTTTTTGCGAGTGAGACTCAGGCCCCAGCGAAAGGCAGAACACGACTCCCCATGTGTTTCATCACGCTAACACGGCAGCCCCTCTTTTGCATGGAAGTCTAACAGCTAGTGTTCTAACTCGAAGAAACATCACTGTAGAGAAACCGTGCTTTAGCTACCGTCGACCTCTAGACGGAGGAAGCATTACACGGAGTACCGTGGCTGAGAGCCTGGGGAACGGGTTCCATACGTGAAACCAAGGGAGAAATAGGTCTGGGCAGAAGGCACCTGTGGACTCAGCTCTTGCTACCTGAAGCTAACACTACTGCTCCATGTGTGCTTGGAATGCTATGTGCTCGACACTGACTGGGAAGAAACAAGCCTGTAAAGAATCCCAGCTGCAGCTCATTCGCCTACCAGGCTACTAACACCAAGAATCAATGCTGTAGCGTTACTTCGCTTTAGCTAACATTGCCGATCCTGACGCCGCAGGAGTTGTATAGTGCTCGTGTATGAGAGACCGGGGAAAGGGTCCCATACGTGAAATGGACTGAGAAACAGGCCGGTGTGGAAGGCAGCTCTCAACTCACCTCTTGTTTATGAGGCTAGTACCGCTGCCCCGGGTGTACCTGCAGGCCATAAGCCAACCACCTAAGTCAAAGGAACAACTCTGTAGGGAATTCCTGCTTTGGCTAAAATAGCCATGCCTCAGGGTGGACACATTGTGTGGTGTGCATGCGTGAGTGCACAGCAAGTGAGTCCAAAACCATTTTCCTTGTGAGACCCAGGCCCCGGAAGAAGCCAGAACACGACTCCCCACTTGCTCCATGAAGCTAGTACTGCGGCCCCACTTTTGAATGGAAGTCTAATAGCTAGCGTTCTAACTCGAAGAAATAACACTGTAGAGAAACCGTGCTTTAGCTACCGTCGACCTCTCTGTGGGCGAAGCAGTTTAGGGTGTACTGTGGCTGAGAGCCTGGGGACGGTTTCAATATCGTAATATCGGGGGAGAGACAGGCCGGTACACAAGGCAGCTCTCAACTCACATCATGGTTATGGGGCTAGTACCGTTGCCCAGGGTGTGTGTGCAGGCTTAAACACAGCCACCTAACTCGAAGGAAAAACTCGGTTGAGAGCCTGTGCTTCAGGTAAAACAGTTGCTCCTGAGGGTGGCAGCATTTTGTTGTGTGCGTGCGTGAGAGCACTGCAAGGGAGTCCAAAGGTTTTTGCGAGTGAGACTCAGGCCCCAGGGAAAGGCAGAACACGACTCCCCATGTGTTTGACCAAGCTAGCACGGCAGCCCCACATTTGCATGGAAGTCTAATAGCTAGCGTTCTAACTCGAAGAAACTACACAGTAGAGAAACTGTGCTTTAGCTACCGTCGACCTCTCTGTGGGCGAAGCGGTTTAGGGTGTAGTGTGGCTGAGAGCCTGGGGACGGTTTCAATATCGTAATATCGTGGGAGAGACAGGCCGGTACAGAAGGCAGCTCTCAACTCACATCATGGTTATGGGGCTAGTACCGTTGCCCAGGGTGTGTGTGGCAGCTTAAAAACAGCCACCTACCTCGAAGGAGGAACTCGGTTGAGAGCCTGTGCTGCAGGTAAAAGAGCTGCCCCTGAGGGTGGCAGCATTTTGTTGTGTGCGTGCGTGAGAGCACTGCAAGGGAGTCCAAAGCTTTTTGCGAGTGAGACTCAGGCCCCAGCGAAAGGCAGAACACGACTCCCCATGTGTTTCATCACGCTACCACGGCAGCCCCACTTTTGCATGGAAGTCTAATACCTAGCGTTCTAACTCGAAGAAACAACACTGTAGAGAAACCGTACTTTAGCTACCGTCGACCTCTCTGTGGGCGAAGCGGTTTAGGGTGTACTGTGGCTGAGAGCCTGGGGACGGTTTCAATATCGTAATATCGGGGAGAGACAGGCCGGTACAGAAGGCAGCTCTCAACTCACATCATGGTTATGGGGCTAGTACCGTTGTCCTGGGTGTGTGTGCAGGCTTAAACACAGCCACCTAACTCAAAAGAAAAACTCGGTTGAGAACCTGTGCTTCAGGTAAAACACCTGCTCCTGACGGTGGCAGCAATTTGTTGTGTGCGTGCGTGAGAGCACTGCAAGGGAGTCCAAAGCTTTTTGCGAGGGAGACTCAGGCCCCAGCGAAAGGCAGAACACGACTCCCCATAGGTTTGACCAAGCTAGCACGGCAGCCCCACATTTGCATGGAAGTCTAATCGCTCGCGTTCTCCCTGGAAGAAACAACACGGTAGAGAAACCGTGCTTTAGCTACCATCCACCGCTCTGAGTGAGGAAGCCCTTTCCAGGCTACCGTGGGTGAGAGCCTGAGGAACGGGTTCCTTACGTGAAACCGAGGGAGAAGGAGTCCGGCCCAGAAGGCTCCTCTCGACTCAGCTCTTGTTACCTGAAGCTAACACTTTGGCTCCATGTGTGCATAGGAATGCTAAGGGCTCCACACTGATTTGGCAGAAAGAAGCCGGTCAAGAACCCCAGCTTCAGCACATTCGCCTCTCCACAGGGTGGCAGCATTTTCAAGTCGGCTTGAGTGCAAACCTGGGGAAGGAGTCCCAGCAGATTTCGGAGGGAGAAATAAGCATGGGCAGAAGGCACCTATCGACTCAACTCTTGTTCGGGAAACTAGATCGGCTCTCCCGTGTGTGCGTGGAGTGCTCAGTGCCATCCACGCAACGCAAAGGAACAAAACTGTAGAGAACCCGTGCCTCAGCAAAGATCGCCCTTCCTGAGCGTGAACTTCATCTATTGTGTGTTTTTGTGAAAGCATGAGAAATGGAACCTAAACGTAACTCGGAGTGAGAAGCAGGCTTGGAAGGAAGGCTGCTGTCGACTCACCTCTTGTTTGAGGAGATTAGCACTGCTGTACCCTGCGTGCCTGGATGCCTAGTAACCAGGGTACTAACACCAAGAATCAATCCTATAGAGTGACTGCGCTTGAGTTAACATTGCCGTTCCTGAAGCAGGAGGAATTTGACACTGCTCGTGTAGGAGAGACCGGGCAAAGGGTCCCACACGTGAAATGGAGTGAGAAACAGGGGGGTGAAGAAGGCAGCTCTCAACTCACCTCTGGTTTATGAGGCTAGTACCCTTGCCCCGGGGGTGCCTGCAGGCCTAAAGCCAACCACCTAACTCAAAGGAACAACTCTGTAGGGAATTCCTGCTTCGGCTAAAATAGCCATGCCTTAGGGTGGACGCATTTTGCTGTGTGCATGCATGAGCGCACTGCAAGTGAGTCCAAAACCATTTTCCTTGTGAGACCCAGGCCCCGGAAGAAGCCAGAACACGACTCCCCACTTGCTCCATGAAGCTAGTACTACGGCCGCACTTTTGCATGGAAGTCTAATAGCTAGCTTTCTAACTCGGAGAAAAAACACTGTAGAGAAACCGTGCGTTAGCTACCGTCGACCTCTCTGTGGGCGAAGCAGTTTAGGGTGTACTGTGGCTGAGAGCCTGGGGACGGTTTCAATATCGTAATATCGGGGGAGAGACAGGCCGGTACACAAGGCAGCTCTCAACTCACATCATGGTTATGGGGCTAGTACCGTTGCCCAGGGTGTGTGTGCAGGCTTAAACACAGCCACCTAACTCGAAGGAAAAACTCGGTTGAGAGCCTGTGCTTCAGGTAAAACAGTTGCTCCTGAGGGTGGCAGCATTTTGTTGTGTGCGTGCGTGAGAGCACTGCAAGGGAGTCCAAAGGTTTTTGCGAGTGAGACTCAGGCCCCAGCCAAAGGCAGAACACGACTCCCCAAGTGTTTGACCAAGCTAGCACGGCAGCCCCACATTTGCATGGAAGTCTAATAGCTAGCGTTCTAACTCGAAGAAACTACACAGTAGAGAAACTGTGCTTTAGCTACCGTCGACCTCTCTGTGGGCGAAGCAGTTTAGGGTGTACTGTGGCTGAGAGCCTGGGGACGGTTTCAATATCGTAATATCGGGGAGAGACAGGCCGGTACAGAAGGCAGCTCTCAACTCACATCATGGTTATGGGGCTAGTACCGTTGTCCTGGGTGTGTGTGCAGGCTTAAACACAGCCACCTAACTCAAAAGAAAAACTCGGTTGAGAACCTGTGCTTCAGGTAAAACACCTGCTCCTGACGGTGGCAGCAATTTGTTGTGTGCGTGCGTGAGAGCACTGCAAGGGAGTCCAAAGCTTTCTGCGAGTGAGACTCAGGCCCCAGCGAAAGGCAGAACACGACTCCCCATGTGTTTCATCACGCTAGCACGGCAGCCCCACTTTTGCATGGAAGTCTAATACCTAGCGTTCTAACTCGAAGAAACAACACTGTAGAGAAACCGTACTTTAGCTACCGTCGACCTCTCTGTGGGCGAAGCGGTTTAGGGTGTACTGTGGCTGAGAGCCTGGGGACGGTTTCAATATCGTAATATCGGGGGAGAGACAGGCCGGTACAGAGGGCAGCTCTCAACTCACATCATGGTTATGGGGCTAGTACCGTTGCCCAGGGTGTGTGTGGCAGCTGAAACACAGCCACCTACCTCGAAGGAGAAACTCGGTTGAGAGCCTGTGCTGCAGGTAAAACAGCTGCTCCTGAGAGTGGAAGCATTTTGTTGTGTGCGTGCGTGAGAGCACTGCAAGGGAGTCCAAAGCTTTTTGCGAGTGAGACTCAGGCCCCAGCGAAAGGCAGAACACGACTCCCCATGTGTTTCATCACGCTAACACGGCAGCCCCTCTTTTGCATGGAAGTCTAACAGCTAGTGTTCTAACTCGAAGAAACATCACTGTAGAGAAACCGTGCTTTAGCTACCGTCGACCTCTAGACGGAGGAAGCATTACACGGAGTACCGTGGCTGAGAGCCTGGGGAACGGGTTCCATACGTGAAACCAAGGGAGAAATAGGTCCGGGCAGACGGCACCTGTGGACTCAGCTCTTGCTACCTGAAGCTAACACTATTGCTCCATATGTGCTTGGAATGCTATGTGCTCGACACTGACTGGGAAGAAACAAGCCTGTAAAGAATCCCAGCTGCAGCTCATTCGCCTACCAGGCTACTAACACCAAGAATCAATGCTGTAGCGTTACTTCGCTTTAGCTAACATTGGCGATCCTGAAGCCGCAGGAGTTGTATAGTGCTCGTGTATGAGAGACCGGGGAAAGGGTCCCATACGTGAAATGGACTGAGAAACAGGCCGGTGTGGAAGGCAGCTCTCAACTCACCTCTTGTTTATGAGGCTAGTACCGCTGCCCCGGGTGTGCCTGCAGGCCTTAAGCCAACCACCTAAGTCAAAGGAACAACTCTGTAGGGAATTCCTGCTTTGGCTAAAATAGCCATGCCTCAGGGTGGACGCATTGTGTGGTGTGCATGCGTGAGTGCACAGCAAGTGAGTCCAAAACCATTTTCCTTGTGAGACCCAGGCCCCGGAAGAAGCCAGAACACGACTCCCCACTTGCTCCATTAAACTAGTACTGCGGCCCCACTTTTGAATGGAAGTCTAATAGCTAGCGTTCTAACTCGAAGAAATAACACTGTAGAGAAACCGTGCTTTAGCTACAGTCGACCTCTCTGTGGGCGAAGCAGTTTAGGGTGTACTGTGGCTGAGAGCCTGGGGACGGTTTCAATATCGTAATATCGGGGGAGAGACAGGCCGGTACACAAGGCAGCTCTCAACTCACATCATGGTTATGGGGCTAGTACCGTTGCCCAGGGTGTGTGTGCAGGCTTAAACACAGCCACCTAACTCGAAGGAAAAACTCGGTTGAGAGCCTGTGCTTCAGGTAAAACAGTTGCTCCTGAGGGTGGCAGCATTTTGTTGTGTGCGTGCGTGAGAGCACTGCAAGGGAGTCCAAAGGTTTTTGCGAGTGAGACTCAGGCCCCAGCCAAAGGCAGAACACGACTCCCCAAGTGTTTGACCAAGCTAGCACGGCAGCCCCACATTTGCATGGAAGTCTAATAGCTAGCGTTCTAACTCGAAGAAACTACACAGTAGAGAAACTGTGCTTTAGCTACCGTCGACCTCTCTGTGGGCGAAGCAGTTTAGGGTGTACTGTGGCTGAGAGCCTGGGGACGGTTTCAATATCGTAATATCGGGGAGAGACAGGCCGGTACAGAAGCCAGCTCTCAACTCACATCATGGTTATGGGGCTAGTACCGTTGTCCTGGGTGTGTGTGCAGGCTTAAAGACAGCCACCTAACTCGAAAGAAAAACTCGGTTGAGAACCTGTGCTTCAGGTAAAACACCTGCTCCTGACGGTGGCAGCAATTTGTTGTGTGCGTGCGTGAGAGCACTGCAAGGGAGTCCAAAGCTTTTTGCGAGTGAGACTCAGGCCCCAGCGAAAGGCAGAACACGACTCCCCATGTGTTTGACCAAGCTAGCACGGCAGCCCCACATTTGCATGGAAGTCTAATCGCTCGCGTTCTCCCTGGAAGAAACAACATGGTAGAGAAACCGTGCTTTAGCTACCATCCACCTCTCTGAGGGAGGAAGCCCTTTCCAGGCTACCGTGGGTGAGAGCCTGAGGAACGGGTTCCTTACGTGAAACCGAGGGAGAAGGAGTCCGGCCCAGAAGGCTCCTCTCGACTCAGCTCTTGTTACCTGAAGCTAACACTTTGGCTCCATGTGTGCATAGGAATGCTAAGGGCTCCACACTGATTTGGCAGAAAGAAGCCGGTCAAGAACCCCAGCTTGAGCACATTCGCCTCTCCACAGGGTGGCAGCATTTTCAAGTCGGCTTGAGTGCAAACCTGGGGAAGGAGTCCCAGCAGATTTCGGAGGGAGAAATAAGCATGGGCAGAAGGCACCTATCGACTCAACTCTTGTTCGGGAAACTAGATCGGCTCTCCCGTGTGTGCGTGGAGTGCTCAGTGCCATCCACGCAACGCAAAGGAACAAAACTGTAGAGAACCCGTGCCTCAGCAAAGATCGCCCTTCCTGAGCGTGAACTTCATCTATTGTGTGTTTTTGTGAAAGCATGAGAAATGGAACCTAAACGTAACTCGGAGTGAGAAGCAGGCTTGGAAGGAAGGCTGCTGTCGACTCACCTCTTGTTTGAGGAGATTAGCACTGCTGTACCCTGTGTGCCTGGATGCCTAGTAACCAGGCTACTAACACCAAGAATCAATCCTATAGAGTGACTGCGCTTGAGTTAACATTGCCGTTCCTGAAGCAGGAGGAATTTGACACTGCTCGTGTAGGAGAGACCGGGCAAAGGGTCCCACACGTGAAATGGAGTGAGAAACAGGGGGGTGCAGAAGGCAGCTCTCAACTCACCTCTGGTTTATGAGGCTAGTACCCTTGCCCCGGGGGTGCCTGCAGGCCTAAAGCCAACCACCTAACTCAAAGGAACAACTCTGTAGGGAATTCCTGCTTCGGCTAAAAGAGCCATGCCTCAGGGTGGACGCATTTTGCTGTGTGCATGCATGAGCGCACTGCAAGTGAGTCCAAAACCATTTTCCTTGTGAGACCCAGGCCCCGGAAGAAGCCAGAACACGACTCCCCACTTGCTCCATGAAGCTAGTACTACGGCCCCACTTTGGCATGGAAGTCTAATAGCTAGCTTTCTAACTCGGAGAGAAAACACTGTAGAGAAACCGTGCGTTAGCTACCGTCGACCTCTCTGTGGGCGAAGCAGTTTAGGGTGTACTGTGGCTGAGAGCCTGGAGACGGTTTCAATATCGTAAAATCGGGGGAGAGACAGGCCGGTACAGAAGCCAGCTCTCAACTCACATCATGGTTATGGGGCTAGTACCGTTGCCCAGGGTGTGTGTGCAGGCTTAAACACAGCCACCTAACTCGAAGGAAAAACTCGGTTGAGAGCCTGTGCTTCAGGTAAAACAGTTGCTCCTGAGGGTGGCAGCATTTTGTTGTGTGCGTGCGTGAGAGCACTGCAAGGGAGTCCAAAGGTTTTTGCGAGTGAGACTCAGGCCCCAGCCAAAAGCAGAACACGACTCCCCAAGTGTTTGACCAAGCTAGCACGGCAGCCCCACATTTGCATGGAAGTCTAATCGCTCGCGTTCTCCCTGGAAGAAACAACACGGTAGAGAAACCGTGCTTTAGCTACCATCCACCTCTCTGAGGGAGGAAGCCCTTTCCAGGCTACCGTGGGTGAGAGCCTGAGGAACGGGTTCCTTACGTGAAACCGAGGGAGAAGGAGTCCGGCCCAGAAGGCTCCTCTCGACTCAGCTCTTGTTACCTGAAGCTAACACTTTGGCTCCATGTGTGCATAGGAATGCTAAGGGCTCCACACTGATTTGGCAGAAAGAAGCCGGTCAAGAACCCCAGCTTGAGCACATTCGCCTCTCCACAGGGTGGCAGCATTTTCAAGTCGGCTTGAGTGCAAACCTGGGGAAGGAGTCCCAGCAGATTTCGGAGGGAGAAATAAGCATGGGCAGAAGGCACCTATCGACTCAACTCTTGTTCGGGAAACTAGATCGGCTCTCCCGTGTGTGCGTGGAGTGCTCAGTGCCATCCACGCAACGCAAAGGAACAAAACTGTAGAGAACCCGTGCCTCAGCAAAGATCGCCCTTCCTGAGCGTGAACTTCATCTATTGTGTGTTTTTGTGAAAGCATGAGAAATGGAACCTAAACGTAACTCGGAGTGAGAAGCAGGCTTGGAAGGAAGGCTGCTGTCGACTCACCTCTTGTTTGAGGAGATTAGCACTGCTGTACCCTGCGTGCCTGGATGCCTAGTAACCAGGCTACTAACACCAAGAATCAATCCTATAGAGTGACTGCGCTTGAGTTAACATTGCCGTTCCTGAAGCAGGAGGAATTTGACACTGCTCGTGTAGGAGAGACCGGGCAAAGGGTCCCACACGTGAAATGGAGTGAGAAACAGGGGGGTGCAGAAGGCAGCTCTCAACTCACCTCTGGTTTATGAGGCTAGTACCCTTGCCCCGGGGGTGCCTGCAGGCCTAAAGCCAACCACCTAACTCAAAGGAACAACTCTGTAGGGAATTCCTGCTTCGGCTAAAAGAGCCATGCCTCAGGGTGGACGCATTTTGCTGTGTGCATGCATGAGCGCACTGCAAGTGAGTCCAAAACCATTTTCCTTGTGAGACCCAGGCCCCGGAAGAAGCCAGAACACGACTCCCCACTTGCTCCATGAAGCTAGTACTACGGCCCCACTTTTGCATGGAAGTCTAATAGCTAGCTTTCTAACTCGGAGAAAAAACACTGTAGAGAAACCGAGCGTTAGCTACCGTCGACCTCTCTGTGGGCGAAGCAGTTTAGGGTGTACTGTGGCTGAGAGCCTGGGGACGGTTTCAATATCGTAAAATCGGGGGAGAGACAGGCCGGTACAGAAGCCAGCTCTCAACTCACATCATGGTTATGGGGCTAGTACCGTTGCCCAGGGTGTGTGTGCAGGCTTAAACACAGCCACCTAACTCGAAGGAAAAACTCGGTTGAGAGCCTGTGCTTCAGGTAAAACAGTTGCTCCTGAGGGTGGCAGCATTTTGTTGTGTGCGTGCGTGAGAGCACTGCAAGGGAGTCCAAAGGTTTTTGCGACTGAGACTCAGGCCCCAGGGAAAGGCAGAACACGACTCCCCAAGTGTTTGACCAAGCTAGCACGGCAGCCCCACATTTGCATGGAAGTCTAATAGCTAGCGTTCTAACTCGAAGAAACTACACAGTAGAGAAACTGTGCTTTAGCTACCGTCGACCTCTCTGTGGGCGAAGCAGTTTAGGGTGTACTGTGGCTGAGAGCCTGGGGACGGTTTCAATATCGTAATATCGTGGGAGAGACAGGCCGGTACAGAAGGCAGCTCTCAACTCACATCATGGTTATGGGGCTAGTACCGTTGCCCAGGGTGTGTGTGGCAGCTGAAACACAGCCACCTACCTCGAAGGAGGAACTCGGTTGAGAGCCTGTGCTGCAGGTAAAAGAGCTGCCCCTGAGGGTGGCAGCATTTTGTTGTGTGCGTGCGTGAGAGCACTGCAAGGGAGTCCAAAGCTTTTTGCGAGTGAGACTCAGGCCCCAGCGAAAGGCAGAACACGACTCCCCATGTGTTTCATCACGCTAGCACGGCAGCCCAACTTTTGCATGGAAGTCTAATACCTAGCGTTCTAACTCGAAGAAACAACACTGTAGAGAAACCGTACTTTAGCTACCGTCGACCTCTCTGTGGGCGAAGCGGTTTAGGGTGTACTGTGGCTGAGAGCCTGGGGACGGTTTCAATATCGTAATATCGGGGGAGAGACAGGCCGGTACAGAGGGCAGCTCTCAACTCACATCATGGTTATGGGGCTAGTACCGTTGCCCAGGGTGTGTGTGGCAGCTGAAACACAGCCACCTACCTCGAAGGAGAAACTCGGTTGAGAGCCTGTGCTGCAGGTAAAACAGCTGCTCCTGAGAGTGGCAGCATTTTGTTGTGTGCGTGCGTGAGAGCACTGCAAGGGAGTCCAAAGCTTTTTGCGAGTGAGACTCAGGCCCCAGCGAAAGGCAGAACACGACTCCCCATGTGTTTCATCACGCTAACACGGCAGCCCCTCTTTTGCATGGAAGTCTAACAGCTAGTGTTCTAACTCGAAGAAACATCACTGTAGAGAAACCGTGCTTTAGCTACCGTCGACCTCTAGACGGAGGAAGCATTACACGGAGTACCGTGGCTGAGAGCCTGGGGAACGGGTTCCATACGTGAAACCAAGGGAGAAATAGGTCTGGGCAGAAGGCACCTGTGGACTCAGCTCTTGCTACCTGAAGCTAACACTACTGCTCCATGTGTGCTTGGAATGCTATGTGCTCGACACTGACTGGGAAGAAACAAGCCTGTAAAGAATCCCAGCTGCAGCTCATTCGCCTACCAGGCTACTAACACCAAGAATCAATGCTGTAGCGTTACTTCGCTTTAGCTAACATTGCCGATCCTGACGCCGCAGGAGTTGTATAGTGCTCGTGTATGAGAGACCGGGGAAAGGGTCCCATACGTGAAATGGACTGAGAAACAGGCCGGTGTGGAAGGCAGCTCTCAACTCACCTCTTGTTTATGAGGCTAGTACCGCTGCCCCGGGTGTACCTGCAGGCCATAAGCCAACCACCTAAGTCAAAGGAACAACTCTGTAGGGAATTCCTGCTTTGGCTAAAATAGCCATGCCTCAGGGTGGACACATTGTGTGGTGTGCATGCGTGAGTGCACAGCAAGTGAGTCCAAAACCATTTTCCTTGTGAGACCCAGGCCCCGGAAGAAGCCAGAACACGACTCCCCACTTGCTCCATGAAGCTAGTACTGCGGCCCCACTTTTGAATGGAAGTCTAATAGCTAGCGTTCTAACTCGAAGAAATAACACTGTAGAGAAACCGTGCTTTAGCTACCGTCGACCTCTCTGTGGGCGAAGCAGTTTAGGGTGTACTGTGGCTGAGAGCCTGGGGACGGTTTCAATATCGTAATATCGGGGGAGAGACAGGCCGGTACACAAGGCAGCTCTCAACTCACATCATGGTTATGGGGCTAGTACCGTTGCCCAGGGTGTGTGTGCAGGCTTAAACACAGCCACCTAACTCGAAGGAAAAACTCGGTTGAGAGCCTGTGCTTCAGGTAAAACAGTTGCTCCTGAGGGTGGCAGCATTTTGTTGTGTGCGTGCGTGAGAGCACTGCAAGGGAGTCCAAAGGTTTTTGCGAGTGAGACTCAGGCCCCAGCGAAAGGCAGAACACGACTCCCCATGTGTTTGACCAAGCTAGCACGGCAGCCCCACATTTGCATGGAAGTCTAATCGCTCGCGTTCTCCCTGGAAGAAACAACACGGTAGAGAAACCGTGCTTTAGCTACCATCCACCTCTCTGAGGGAGGAAGCCCTTTCCAGGCTACCGTGGGTGAGAGCCTGAGGAACGGGTTCCTTACGTGAAACCGAGGGAGAAGGAGTCCGGCCCAGAAGGCTCCTCTCGACTCAGCTCTTGTTACCTGAAGCTAACACTTTGGCTCCATGTGTGCATAGGAATGCTAAGGGCTCCACACTGATTTGGCAGAAAGAAGCCGGTCAAGAACCCCAGCTTCAGCACATTCGCCTCTCCACAGGGTGGCAGCATTTTCAAGTCGGCTTGAGTGCAAACCTGGGGAAGGAGTCCCAGCAGATTTCGGAGGGAGAAATAAGCATGGGCAGAAGGCACCTATCGACTCAACTCTTGTTCGGGAAACTAGATCGGCTCTCCCGTGTGTGCGTGGAGTGCTCAGTGCCATCCACGCAACGCAAAGGAACAAAACTGTAGAGAACCCGTGCCTCAGCAAAGATCGCCCTTCCTGAGCGTGAACTTCATCTATTGTGTGTTTTTGTGAAAGCATGAGAAATGGAACCTAAACGTAACTCGGAGTGAGAAGCAGGCTTGGAAGGAAGGCTGCTGTCGACTCACCTCTTGTTTGAGGAGATTAGCACTGCTGTACCCTGTGTGCCTGGATGCCTAGTAACCAGGCTACTAACACCAAGAATCAATCCTATAGAGTGACTGCGCTTGAGTTAACATTGCCGTTCCTGAAGCAGGAGGAATTTGACACTGCTCGTGTAGGAGAGACCGGGCAAAGGGTCCCACACGTGAAATGGAGTGAGAAACAGGGGGGTGCAGAAGGCAGCTCTCAACTCACCTCTGGTTTATGAGGCTAGTACCCTTGCCCCGGGGGTGCCTGCAGGCCTAAAGCCAACCACCTAACTCAAAGGAACAACTCTGTAGGGAATTCCTGCTTCGGCTAAAAGAGCCATGCCTCAGGGTGGACGCATTTTGCTGTGTGCATGCATGAGCGCACTGCAAGTGAGTCCAAAACCATTTTCCTTGTGAGACCCAGGCCCCGGAAGAAGCCAGAACACGACTCCCCACTTGCTCCATGAAGCTAGTACTACGGCCCCACTTTGGCATGGAAGTCTAATAGCTAGCTTTCTAACTCGGAGAGAAAACACTGTAGAGAAACCGTGCGTTAGCTACCGTCGACCTCTCTGTGGGCGAAGCAGTTTAGGGTGTACTGTGGCTGAGAGCCTGGAGACGGTTTCAATATTGTAAAATCGGGGGAGAGACAGGCCGGTACAGAAGCCAGCTCTCAACTCACATCATGGTTATGGGGCTAGTACCGTTGCCCAGGGTGTGTGTGCAGGCTTAAACACAGCCACCTAACTCGAAGGAAAAACTCGGTTGAGAGCCTGTGCTTCAGGTAAAACAGTTGCTCCTGAGGGTGGCAGCATTTTGTTGTGTGCGTGCGTGAGAGCACTGCAAGGGAGTCCAAAGGTTTTTGCGAGTGAGACTCAGGCCCCAGCCAAAAGCAGAACACGACTCCCCAAGTGTTTGACCAAGCTAGCACGGCAGCCCCACATTTGCATGGAAGTCTAATCGCTCGCGTTCTCCCTGGAAGAAACAACACGGTAGAGAAACCGTGCTTTAGCTACCATCCACCTCTCTGAGGGAGGAAGCCCTTTCCAGGCTACCGTGGGTGAGAGCCTGAGGAACGGGTTCCTTACGTGAAACCGAGGGAGAAGGAGTCCGGCCCAGAAGGCTCCTCTCGACTCAGCTCTTGTTACCTGAAGCTAACACTTTGGCTCCATGTGTGCATAGGAATGCTAAGGGCTCCACACTGATTTGGCAGAAAGAAGCCGGTCAAGAACCCCAGCTTGAGCACATTCGCCTCTCCACAGGGTGGCAGCATTTTCAAGTCGGCTTGAGTGCAAACCTGGGGAAGGAGTCCCAGCAGATTTCGGAGGGAGAAATAAGCATGGGCAGAAGGCACCTATCGACTCAACTCTTGTTCGGGAAACTAGATCGGCTCTCCCGTGTGTGCGTGGAGTGCTCAGTGCCATCCACGCAACGCAAAGGAACAAAACTGTAGAGAACCCGTGCCTCAGCAAAGATCGCCCTTCCTGAGCGTGAACTTCATCTATTGTGTGTTTTTGTGAAAGCATGAGAAATGGAACCTAAACGTAACTCGGAGTGAGAAGCAGGCTTGGAAGGAAGGCTGCTGTCGACTCACCTCTTGTTTGAGGAGATTAGCACTGCTGTACCCTGCGTGCCTGGATGCCTAGTAACCAGGCTACTAACACCAAGAATCAATCCTATAGAGTGACTGCGCTTGAGTTAACATTGCCGTTCCTGAAGCAGGAGGAATTTGACACTGCTCGTGTAGGAGAGACCGGGCAAAGGGTCCCACACGTGAAATGGAGTGAGAAACAGGGGGGTGCAGAAGGCAGCTCTCAACTCACCTCTGGTTTATGAGGCTAGTACCCTTGCCCCGGGGGTGCCTGCAGGCCTAAAGCCAACCACCTAACTCAAAGGAACAACTCTGTAGGGAATTCCTGCTTCGGCTAAAAGAGCCATGCCTCAGGGTGGACGCATTTTGCTGTGTGCATGCATGAGCGCACTGCAAGTGAGTCCAAAACCATTTTCCTTGTGAGACCCAGGCCCCGGAAGAAGCCAGAACACGACTCCCCACTTGCTCCATGAAGCTAGTACTACGGCCCCACTTTTGCATGGAAGTCTAATAGCTAGCTTTCTAACTCGGAGAAAAAACACTGTAGAGAAACCGAGCGTTAGCTACCGTCGACCTCTCTGTGGGCGAAGCAGTTTAGGGTGTACTGTGGCTGAGAGCCTGGGGACGGTTTCAATATCGTAAAATCGGGGGAGAGACAGGCCGGTACAGAAGCCAGCTCTCAACTCACATCATGGTTATGGGGCTAGTACCGTTGCCCAGGGTGTGTGTGCAGGCTTAAACACAGCCACCTAACTCGAAGGAAAAACTCGGTTGAGAGCCTGTGCTTCAGGTAAAACAGTTGCTCCTGAGGGTGGCAGCATTTTGTTGTGTGCGTGCGTGAGAGCACTGCAAGGGAGTCCAAAGGTTTTTGCGACTGAGACTCAGGCCCCAGGGAAAGGCAGAACACGACTCCCCAAGTGTTTGACCAAGCTAGCACGGCAGCCCCACATTTGCATGGAAGTCTAATAGCTAGCGTTCTAACTCGAAGAAACTACACAGTAGAGAAACTGTGCTTTAGCTACCGTCGACCTCTCTGTGGGCGAAGCAGTTTAGGGTGTACTGTGGCTGAGAGCCTGGGGACGGTTTCAATATCGTAATATCGTGGGAGAGACAGGCCGGTACAGAAGGCAGCTCTCAACTCACATCATGGTTATGGGGCTAGTACCGTTGCCCAGGGTGTGTGTGGCAGCTGAAACACAGCCACCTACCTCGAAGGAGGAACTCGGTTGAGAGCCTGTGCTGCAGGTAAAAGAGCTGCCCCTGAGGGTGGCAGCATTTTGTTGTGTGCGTGCGTGAGAGCACTGCAAGGGAGTCCAAAGCTTTTTGCGAGTGAGACTCAGGCCCCAGCGAAAGGCAGAACACGACTCCCCATGTGTTTCATCACGCTAGCACGGCAGCCCCACTTTTGCATGGAAGTCTAATACCTAGCGTTCTAACTCGAAGAAACAACACTGTAGAGAAACCGTACTTTAGCTACCGTCGACCTCTCTGTGGGCGAAGCGGTTTAGGGTGTACTGTGGCTGAGAGCCTGGGGACGGTTTCAATATCGTAATATCGGGGGAGAGACAGGCCGGTACAGAGGGCAGCTCTCAACTCACATCATGGTTATGGGGCTAGTACCGTTGCCCAGGGTGTGTGTGGCAGCTGAAACACAGCCACCTACCTCGAAGGAGAAACTCGGTTGAGAGCCTGTGCTGCAGGTAAAACAGCTGCTCCTGAGAGTGGCAGCATTTTGTTGTGTGCGTGCGTGAGAGCACTGCAAGGGAGTCCAAAGCTTTTTGCGAGTGAGACTCAGGCCCCAGCGAAAGGCAGAACACGACTCCCCATGTGTTTCATCACGCTAACACGGCAGCCCCTCTTTTGCATGGAAGTCTAACAGCTAGTGTTCTAACTCGAAGAAACATCACTGTAGAGAAACCGTGCTTTAGCTACCGTCGACCTCTAGACGGAGGAAGCATTACACGGAGTACCGTGGCTGAGAGCCTGGGGAACGGGTTCCATACGTGAAACCAAGGGAGAAATAGGTCTGGGCAGAAGGCACCTGTGGACTCAGCTCTTGCTACCTGAAGCTAACACTACTGCTCCATGTGTGCTTGGAATGCTATGTGCTCGACACTGACTGGGAAGAAACAAGCCTGTAAAGAATCCCAGCTGCAGCTCATTCGCCTACCAGGCTACTAACACCAAGAATCAATGCTGTAGCGTTACTTCGCTTTAGCTAACATTGCCGATCCTGACGCCGCAGGAGTTGTATAGTGCTCGTGTATGAGAGACCGGGGAAAGGGTCCCATACGTGAAATGGACTGAGAAACAGGCCGGTGTGGAAGGCAGCTCTCAACTCACCTCTTGTTTATGAGGCTAGTACCGCTGCCCCGGGTGTACCTGCAGGCCATAAGCCAACCACCTAAGTCAAAGGAACAACTCTGTAGGGAATTCCTGCTTTGGCTAAAATAGCCATGCCTCAGGGTGGACACATTGTGTGGTGTGCATGCGTGAGTGCACAGCAAGTGAGTCCAAAACCATTTTCCTTGTGAGACCCAGGCCCCGGAAGAAGCCAGAACACGACTCCCCACTTGCTCCATGAAGCTAGTACTGCGGCCCCACTTTTGAATGGAAGTCTAATAGCTAGCGTTCTAACTCGAAGAAATAACACTGTAGAGAAACCGTGCTTTAGCTACCGTCGACCTCTCTGTGGGCGAAGCAGTTTAGGGTGTACTGTGGCTGAGAGCCTGGGGACGGTTTCAATATCGTAATATCGGGGGAGAGACAGGCCGGTACACAAGGCAGCTCTCAACTCACATCATGGTTATGGGGCTAGTACCGTTGCCCAGGGTGTGTGTGCAGGCTTAAACACAGCCACCTAACTCGAAGGAAAAACTCGGTTGAGAGCCTGTGCTTCAGGTAAAACAGTTGCTCCTGAGGGTGGCAGCATTTTGTTGTGTGCGTGCGTGAGAGCACTGCAAGGGAGTCCAAAGGTTTTTGCGAGTGAGACTCAGGCCCCAGCGAAAGGCAGAACACGACTCCCCATGTGTTTGACCAAGCTAGCACGGCAGCCCCACATTTGCATGGAAGTCTAATCGCTCGCGTTCTCCCTGGAAGAAACAACACGGTAGAGAAACCGTGCTTTAGCTACCATCCACCTCTCTGAGGGAGGAAGCCCTTTCCAGGCTACCGTGGGTGAGAGCCTGAGGAACGGGTTCCTTACGTGAAACCGAGGGAGAAGGAGTCCGGCCCAGAAGGCTCCTCTCGACTCAGCTCTTGTTACCTGAAGCTAACACTTTGGCTCCATGTGTGCATAGGAATGCTAAGGGCTCCACACTGATTTGGCAGAAAGAAGCCGGTCAAGAACCCCAGCTTCAGCACATTCGCCTCTCCACAGGGTGGCAGCATTTTCAAGTCGGCTTGAGTGCAAACCTGGGGAAGGAGTCCCAGCAGATTTCGGAGGGAGAAATAAGCATGGGCAGAAGGCACCTATCGACTCAACTCTTGTTCGGGAAACTAGATCGGCTCTCCCGTGTGTGCGTGGAGTGCTCAGTGCCATCCACGCAACGCAAAGGAACAAAACTGTAGAGAACCCGTGCCTCAGCAAAGATCGCCCTTCCTGAGCGTGAACTTCATCTATTGTGTGTTTTTGTGAAAGCATGAGAAATGGAACCTAAACGTAACTCGGAGTGAGAAGCAGGCTTGGAAGGAAGGCTGCTGTCGACTCACCTCTTGTTTGAGGAGATTAGCACTGCTGTACCCTGCGTGCCTGGATGCCTAGTAACCAGGCTACTAACACCAAGAATCAATCCTATAGAGTGACTGCGCTTGAGTTAACATTGCCGTTCCTGAAGCAGGAGGAATTTGACACTGCTCGTGTAGGAGAGACCGGGCAAAGGGTCCCACACGTGAAATGGAGTGAGAAACAGGGGGGTGAAGAAGGCAGCTCTCAACTCACCTCTGGTTTATGAGGCTAGTACCCTTGCCCCGGGGGTGCCTGCAGGCCTAAAGCCAACCACCTAACTCAAAGGAACAACTCTGTAGGGAATTCCTGCTTCGGCTAAAAGAGCCATGCCTCAGGGTGGACGCATTTTGCTGTGTGCATGCATGAGCGCACTGCAAGTGAGTCCAAAACCATTTTCCTTGTGAGACCCAGGCCCCGGAAGAAGCCAGAACACGACTCCCCACTTGCTCCATGAAGCTAGTACTGCGGCCCCACTTTTGCATGGAAGTCTAATAGCTAGCTTTCTAACTCGGAGAAAAAACACTGTAGAGAAACCGTGCGTTAGCTACCGTCGACCTCTCTGTGGGCGAAGCAGTTTAGGGTGTACTGTGGCTGAGAGCCTGGGGACGGTTTCAATATCGTAATATCGGGGGAGAGACAGGCCGGTACACAAGGCAGCTCTCAACTCACATCATGGTTATGGGGCTAGTACCGTTGCCCAGGGTGTGTGTGCAGGCTTAAACACAGCCACCTAACTCGAAGGAAAAACTCGGTTGAGAGCCTGTGCTTCAGGTAAAACAGTTGCTCCTGAGGGTGGCAGCATTTTGTTGTGTGCGTGCGTGAGAGCACTGCAAGGGAGTCCAAAGGTTTTGCGAGTGAGACTCAGGCCCCAGCCAAAGGCAGAACACGACTCCCCAAGTGTTTGACCAAGCTAGCACGGCAGCCCCACATTTGCATGGAAGTCTAATAGCTAGCGTTCTAACTCGAAGAAACTACACAGTAGAGAAACTGTGCTTTAGCTACCGTCGACCTCTCTGTGGGCGAAGCAGTTTAGGGTGTACTGTGGCTGAGAGCCTGGGGACGGTTTCAATATCGTAATATCGGGGAGAGACAGGCCGGTAGAGAAGCCAGCTCTCAACTCACATCATGGTTATGGGGCTAGTACCGTTGTCCTGGGTGTGTGTGCAGGCTTAAACACAGCCACCTAACTCAAAAGAAAAACTCGGTTGAGAACCTGTGCTTCAGGTAAAACACCTACTACTGACGGTGGCAGCAATTTGTTGTGTGCGTGCGTGAGAGCACTGCAAGGGAGTCCAAAGCTTTCTGCGAGTGAGACTCAGGCCCCAGCGAAAGGCAGAACACGACTCCCCATGTGTTTCATCACGCTAGCACGGCAGCCCCACTTTTGCATGGAAGTCTAATACCTAGCGTTCTAACTCGAAGAAACAACACTGTAGAGAAACCGTACTTTAGCTACCGTCGACCTCTCTGTGGGCGAAGCGGTTTAGGGTGTACTGTGGCTGAGAGCCTGGGGACGGTTTCAATATCGTAATATCGGGGGAGAGACAGGCCGGTACAGAGGGCAGCTCTCAACTCACATCATGGTTATGGGGCTAGTACCGTTGCCCAGGGTGTGTGTGGCAGCTGAAACACAGCCACCTACCTCGAAGGAGAAACTCGGTTGAGAGCCTGTGCTGCAGGTAAAACAGCTGCTCCTGAGAGTGGAAGCATTTTGTTGTGTGCGTGCGTGAGAGCACTGCAAGGGAGTCCAAAGCTTTTTGCGAGTGAGACTCAGGCCCCAGCGAAAGGCAGAACACGACTCCCCATGTGTTTCATCACGCTAGCACGGCAGCCCCTCTTTTGCATGGAAGTCTAACAGCTAGTGTTCTAACTCGAAGAAACATCACTGTAGAGAAACCGTGCTTTAGCTACCGTCGACCTCTAGACGGAGGAAGCATTACACGGAGTACCGTGGCTGAGAGCCTGGGGAACGGGTTCCATACGTGAAACCAAGGGAGAAATAGGTCCGGGCAGACGGCACCTGTGGACTCAGCTCTTGCTACCTGAAGCTAACACTACTGCTCCATGTGTGCTTGGAATGCTATGTGCTCGACACTGACTGGGAAGAAACAAGCCTGTAAAGAATCCCAGCTGCAGCTCATTCGCCTACCAGGCTACTAACACCAAGAATCAACGCTGTAGCGTTACTTCGCTTTAGCTAACATTGCCGATCCTGAAGCCGCAGGAGTTGTATAGTGCTCGTGTATGAGAGACCGGGGAAAGGGTCCCATACGTGAAATGGACTGAGAAACAGGCCGGTGTGGAAGGCAGCTCTCAACTCACCTCTTGTTTATGAGGCTAGTACCGCTGCCCCGGGTGTGCCTGCAGGCCATAAGCCAACCACCTAAGTCAAAGGAACAACTCTGTAGGGAATTCCTGCTTTGGCTAAAATAGCCATGCCTCAGGGTGGACACATTGTGTGGTGTGCATGCGTGAGTGCACAGCAAGTGAGTCCAAAACCATTTTCCTTGTGAGACCCAGGCCCCGGGAGAAGCCAGAACACGACTCCCCACTTGCTCCATTAAACTAGTACTGCGGCCCCACTTTTGAATGGAAGTCTAATAGCTAGCGTTCTAACTCGAAGAAATAACACTGTAGAGAAACCGTGCTTTAGCTACTGTCGACCTCTCTGTGGGCGAAGCAGTTTAGGGTGTACTGTGGCTGAGAGCCTGGGGACGGTTTCAATATCGTAATATCGGGGGAGAGACAGGCCGGTACACAAGGCAGCTCTCAACTCACATCATGGTTATGGGGCTAGTACCGTTGCCCAGGGTGTGTGTGCAGGCTTAAACACAGCCACCTAACTCGAAGGAAAAACTCGGTTGAGAGCCTGTGCTTCAGGTAAAACAGTTGCTCCTGAGGGTGGCAGCATTTTGTTGTGTGCGTGCGTGAGAGCACTGCAAGGGAGTCCAAAGGTTTTTGCGAGTGAGACTCAGGCCCCAGCCAAAGGCAGAACACGACTCCCCAAGTGTTTGACCAAGCTAGCACGGCAGCCCCACATTTGCATGGAAGTCTAATAGCTAGCGTTCTAACTCGAAGAAACTACACAGTAGAGAAACTGTGCTTTAGCTACCGTCGACCTCTCTGTGGGCGAAGCAGTTTAGGGTGTACTGTGGCTGAGAGCCTGGGGACGGTTTCAATATCGTAATATCGGGGAGAGACAGGCCGGTACAGAAGCCAGCTCTCAACTCACATCATGGTTATGGGGCTAGTACCGTTGTCCTGGGTGTGTGTGCAGGCTTAAAGACAGCCACCTAACTCGAAAGAAAAACTCGGTTGAGAACCTGTGCTTCAGGTAAAACACCTGCTCCTGACGGTGGCAGCAATTTGTTGTGTGCGTGCGTGAGAGCACTGCAAGAGAGTCCAAAGCTTTTTGCGAGTGAGACTCAGGCCCCAGCGAAAGGCAGAACACGACTCCCCATGTGTTTGACCAAGCTAGCACGGCAGCCCCACATTTGCATGGAAGTCTAATCGCTCGCGTTCTCCCTGGAAGAAACAACACGGTAGAGAAACCGTGCTTTAGCTACCATCCACCTCTCTGAGGGAGGAAGCCCTTTCCAGGCTACCGTGGGTGAGAGCCTGAAGAACGGGTTCCTTACGTGAAACCGAGGGAGAAGGAGTCCGGCCCAGAAGGCTCCTCTCGACTCAGCTCTTGTTACCTGAAGCTAACACTTTGGCTCCATGTGTGCATAGGAATGCTAAGGGCTCCACACTGATTTGGCAGAAAGAAGCCGGTCAAGAACCCCAGCTTGAGCACATTCGCCTCTCCACAGGGTGGCAGCATTTTCAAGTCGGCTTGAGTGCAAACCTGGGGAAGGAGTCCCAGCAGATTTCGGAGGGAGAAATAAGCATGGGCAGAAGGCACCTATCGACTCAACTCTTGTTCGGGAAACTAGATCGGCTCTCCCGTGTGTGCGTGGAGTGCTCAGTGCCATCCACGCAACGCAAAGGAACAAAACTGTAGAGAACCCGTGCCTCAGCAAAGATCGCCCTTCCTGAGCGTGAACTTCATCTATTGTGTGTTTTTGTGAAAGCATGAGAAATGGAACCTAAACGTAACTCGGAGTGAGAAGCAGGCTTGGAAGGAAGGCTGCTGTCGACTCACCTCTTGTTTGAGGAGATTAGCACTGCTGTACCCTGCGTGCCTGGATGCCTAGTAACCAGGCTACTAACACCAAGAATCAATCCTATAGAGTGACTGCGCTTGAGTTAACATTGCCGTTCCTGAAGCAGGAGGAATTTGACACTGCTCGTGTAGGAGAGACCGGGCAAAGGGTCCCACACGTGAAATGGAGTGAGAAACAGGGGGGTGAAGAAGGCAGCTCTCAACTCACCTCTGGTTTATGAGGCTAGTACCCTTGCCCCGGGGGTGCCTGCAGGCCTAAAGCCAACCACCTAACTCAAAGGAACAACTCTGTAGGGAATTCCTGCTTCGGCTAAAATAGCCATGTTTTAGGGTGGACGCATTTTGCTGTGTGCATGCATGAGCGCACTGCAAGTGAGTCCAAAACCATTTTCCTTGTGAGACCCAGGCCCCGGAAGAAGCCAGAACACGACTCCCCACTTGCTCCATGAAGCTAGTACTACGGCCCCACTTTTGCATGGAAGTCTAATAGCTAGCTTTCTAACTCGGAGAAAAAACACTGTAGAGAAACCGAGCGTTAGCTACCGTCGACCTCTCTGTGGGCGAAGCAGTTTAGGGTGTACTGTGGCTGAGAGCCTGGGGACGGTTTCAATATCGTAATATCGGGGGAGAGACAGGCCGGTACACAAGGCAGCTCTCAACTCACATCATGGTTATGGGGCTAGTACCGTTGCCCAGGGTGTGTGTGCAGGCTTAAACACAGCCACCTAACTCGAAGGAAAAACTCGGTTGAGAGCCTGTGCTTCAGGTAAAACAGTTGCTCCTGAGGGTGGCAGCATTTTGTTGTGTGCGTGCGTGAGAGCACTGCAAGGGAGTCCAAAGGTTTTTGCGAGTGAGACTCAGGCCCCAGCCAAAGGCAGAACACGACTCCCCAAGTGTTTGACCAAGCTAGCACGGCAGCCCCACATTTGCATGGAAGTCTAATAGCTAGCGTTCTAACTCGAAGAAACTACACAGTAGAGAAACTGTGCTTTAGCTACCGTCGACCTCTCTGTGGGCGAAGCAGTTTAGGGTGTACTGTGGCTGAGAGCCTGGGGACGGTTTCAATATCGTAATATCGGGGAGAGACAGGCCGGTACAGAAGGCAGCTCTCAACTCACATCATGGTTATGGGGCTAGTACCGTTGTCCTGGGTGTGTGTGCAGGCTTAAACACAGCCACCTAACTCAAAAGAAAAACTCGGTTGAGAACCTGTGCTTCAGGTAAAACACCTGCTCCTGACGGTGGCAGCAATTTGTTGTGTGCGTGCGTGAGAGCACTGCAAGGGAGTCCAAAGCTTTCTGCGAGTGAGACTCAGGCCCCAGCGAAAGGCAGAACACGACTCCCCATGTGTTTCATCACGCTAGCACGGCAGCCCCACTTTTGCATGGAAGTCTAATACCTAGCGTTCTAACTCGAAGAAACAACACTGTAGAGAAACCGTACTTTAGCTACCGTCGACCTCTCTGTGGGCGAAGCGGTTTAGGGTGTACTGTGGCTGAGAGCCTGGGGACGGTTTCAATATCGTAATATCGGGGGAGAGACAGGCCGGTACAGAGGGCAGCTCTCAACTCACATCATGGTTATGGGGCTAGTACCGTTGCCCAGGGTGTGTGTGGCAGCTGAAACACAGCCACCTACCTCGAAGGAGAAACTCGGTTGAGAGCCTGTGCTGCAGGTAAAACAGCTGCTCCTGAGAGTGGAAGCATTTTGTTGTGTGCGTGCGTGAGAGCACTGCAAGGGAGTCCAAAGCTTTTTGCGAGTGAGACTCAGGCCCCAGCGAAAGGCAGAACACGACTCCCCATGTGTTTCATCACGCTAGCACGGCAGCCCCTCTTTTGCATGGAAGTCTAACAGCTAGTGTTCTAACTCGAAGAAACATCACTGTAGAGAAACCGTGCTTTAGCTACCGTCGACCTCTAGACGGAGGAAGCATTACACGGAGTACCGTGGCTGAGAGCCTGGGGAACGGGTTCCATACGTGAAACCAAGGGAGAAATAGGTCCGGGCAGACGGCACCTGTGGACTCAGCTCTTGCTACCTGAAGCTAACACTACTGCTCCATATGTGCTTGGAATGCTATGTGCTCGACACTGACTGGGAAGAAACAAGCCTGTAAAGAATCCCAGCTGCAGCTCATTCGCCTACCAGGCTACTAACACCAAGAATCAATGCTGTAGCGTTACTTCGCTTTAGCTAACATTGCCGATCCTGAAGCCGCAGGAGTTGTATAGTGCTCGTGTATGAGAGACCGGGGAAAGGGTCCCATACGTGAAATGGACTGAGAAACAGGCCGGTGTGGAAGGCAGCTCTCAACTCACCTCTTGTTTATGAGGCTAGTACCGCTGCCCCGGGTGTGCCTGCAGGCCATAAGCCAACCACCTAAGTCAAAGGAACAACTCTGTAGGGAATTCCTGCTTTGGCTAAAATAGCCATGCCTCAGGGTGGACGCATTGTGTGGTGTGCATGCGTGAGTGCACAGCAAGTGAGTCCAAAACCATTTTCCTTGTGAGACCCAGGCCCCGGAAGAAGCCAGAACACGACTCCCCACTTGCTCCATTAAACTAGTACTGCGGCCCCACTTTTGAATGGAAGTCTAATAGCTAGCGTTCTAACTCGAAGAAATAACACTGTAGAGAAACCGTGCTTTAGCTACTGTCGACCTCTCTGTGGGCGAAGCAGTTTAGGGTGTACTGTGGCTGAGAGCCTGGGGACGGTTTCAATATCGTAATATCGGGGGAGAGACAGGCCGGTACACAAGGCAGCTCTCAACTCACATCATGGTTATGGGGCTAGTACCGTTGCCCAGGGTGTGTGTGCAGGCTTAAACACAGCCACCTAACTCGAAGGAAAAACTCGGTTGAGAGCCTGTGCTTCAGGTAAAACAGTTGCTCCTGAGGGTGGCAGCATTTTGTTGTGTGCGTGCGTGAGAGCACTGCAAGGGAGTCCAAAGGTTTTTGCGAGTGAGACTCAGGCCCCAGCCAAAGGCAGAACACGACTCCCCAAGTGTTTGACCAAGCTAGCACGGCAGCCCCACATTTGCATGGAAGTCTAATAGCTAGCGTTCTAACTCGAAGAAACTACACAGTAGAGAAACTGTGCTTTAGCTACCGTCGACCTCTCTGTGGGCGAAGCAGTTTAGGGTGTACTGTGGCTGAGAGCCTGGGGACGGTTTCAATATCGTAATATCGGGGAGAGACAGGCCGGTACAGAAGCCAGCTCTCAACTCACATCATGGTTATGGGGCTAGTACCGTTGTCCTGGGTGTGTGTGCAGGCTTAAAGACAGCCACCTAACTCGAAAGAAAAACTCGGTTGAGAACCTGTGCTTCAGGTAAAACACCTGCTCCTGACGGTGGCAGCAATTTGTTGTGTGCGTGCGTGAGAGCACTGCAAGGGAGTCCAAAGCTTTTTGCGAGTGAGACTCAGGCCCCAGCGAAAGGCAGAACACGACTCCCCATGTGTTTGACCAAGCTAGCACGGCAGCCCCACATTTGCATGGAAGTCTAATCGCTCGCGTTCTCCCTGGAAGAAACAACATGGTAGAGAAACCGTGCTTTAGCTACCATCCACCTCTCTGAGGGAGGAAGCCCTTTCCAGGCTACCGTGGGTGAGAGCCTGAGGAACGGGTTCCTTACGTGAAACCGAGGGAGAAGGAGTCCGGCCCAGAAGGCTCCTCTCGACTCAGCTCTTGTTACCTGAAGCTAACACTTTGGCTCCATGTGTGCATAGGAATGCTAAGGGCTCCACACTGATTTGGCAGAAAGAAGCCGGTCAAGAACCCCAGCTTGAGCACATTCGCCTCTCCACAGGGTGGCAGCATTTTCAAGTCGGCTTGAGTGCAAACCTGGGGAAGGAGTCCCAGCAGATTTCGGAGGGAGAAATAAGCATGGGCAGAAGGCACCTATCGACTCAACTCTTGTTCGGGAAACTAGATCGGCTCTCCCGTGTGTGCGTGGAGTGCTCAGTGCCATCCACGCAACGCAAAGGAACAAAACTGTAGAGAACCCGTGCCTCAGCAAAGATCGCCCTTCCTGAGCGTGAACTTCATCTATTGTGTGTTTTTGTGAAAGCATGAGAAATGGAACCTAAACGTAACTCGGAGTGAGAAGCAGGCTTGGAAGGAAGGCTGCTGTCGACTCACCTCTTGTTTGAGGAGATTAGCACTGCTGTACCCTGTGTGCCTGGATGCCTAGTAACCAGGCTACTAACACCAAGAATCAATCCTATAGAGTGACTGCGCTTGAGTTAACATTGCCGTTCCTGAAGCAGGAGGAATTTGACACTGCTCGTGTAGGAGAGACCGGGCAAAGGGTCCCACACGTGAAATGGAGTGAGAAACAGGGGGGTGCAGAAGGCAGCTCTCAACTCACCTCTGGTTTATGAGGCTAGTACCCTTGCCCCGGGGGTGCCTGCAGGCCTAAAGCCAACCACCTAACTCAAAGGAACAACTCTGTAGGGAATTCCTGCTTCGGCTAAAAGAGCCATGCCTCAGGGTGGACGCATTTTGCTGTGTGCATGCATGAGCGCACTGCAAGTGAGTCCAAAACCATTTTCCTTGTGAGACCCAGGCCCCGGAAGAAGCCAGAACACGACTCCCCACTTGCTCCATGAAGCTAGTACTACGGCCCCACTTTGGCATGGAAGTCTAATAGCTAGCTTTCTAACTCGGAGAGAAAACACTGTAGAGAAACCGTGCGTTAGCTACCGTCGACCTCTCTGTGGGCGAAGCAGTTTAGGGTGTACTGTGGCTGAGAGCCTGGAGACGGTTTCAATATCGTAAAATCGGGGGAGAGACAGGCCGGTACAGAAGCCAGCTCTCAACTCACATCATGGTTATGGGGCTAGTACCGTTGCCCAGGGTGTGTGTGCAGGCTTAAACACAGCCACCTAACTCGAAGGAAAAACTCGGTTGAGAGCCTGTGCTTCAGGTAAAACAGTTGCTCCTGAGGGTGGCAGCATTTTCTTGTGTGCGTGCGTGAGAGCACTGCAAGGGAGTCCAAAGGTTTTTGCGAGTGAGACTCAGGCCCCAGCCAAAGGCAGAACACGACTCCCCAAGTGTTTGACCAAGCTAGCACGGCAGCCCCACATTTGCATGGAAGTCTAATCGCTCGCGTTCTCCCTGGAAGAAACAACACGGTAGAGAAACCGTGCTTTAGCTACCATCCACCTCTCTGAGGGAGGAAGCCCTTTCCAGGCTACCGTGGGTGAGAGCCTGAGGAACGGGTTCCTTACGTGAAACCGAGGGAGAAGGAGTCCGGCCCAGAAGGCTCCTCTCGACTCAGCTCTTGTTACCTGAAGCTAACACTTTGGCTCCATGTGTGCATAGGAATGCTAAGGGCTCCACACTGATTTGGCAGAAAGAAGCCGGTCAAGAACCCCAGCTTGAGCACATTCGCCTCTCCACAGGGTGGCAGCATTTTCAAGTCGGCTTGAGTGCAAACCTGGGGAAGGAGTCCCAGCAGATTTCGGAGGGAGAAATAAGCATGGGCAGAAGGCACCTATCGACTCAACTCTTGTTCGGGAAACTAGATCGGCTCTCCCGTGTGTGCGTGGAGTGCTCAGTGCCATCCACGCAACGCAAAGGAACAAAACTGTAGAGAACCCGTGCCTCAGCAAAGATCGCCCTTCCTGAGCGTGAACTTCATCTATTGTGTGTTTTTGTGAAAGCATGAGAAATGGAACCTAAACGTAACTCGGAGTGAGAAGCAGGCTTGGAAGGAAGGCTGCTGTCGACTCACCTCTTGTTTGAGGAGATTAGCACTGCTGTACCCTGCGTGCCTGGATGCCTAGTAACCAGGCTACTAACACCAAGAATCAATCCTATAGAGTGACTGCGCTTGAGTTAACATTGCCGTTCCTGAAGCAGGAGGAATTTGACACTGCTCGTGTAGGAGAGACCGGGCAAAGGGTCCCACACGTGAAATGGAGTGAGAAACAGGGGGGTGCAGAAGGCAGCTCTCAACTCACCTCTGGTTTATGAGGCTAGTACCCTTGCCCCGGGGGTGCCTGCAGGCCTAAAGCCAACCACCTAACTCAAAGGAACAACTCTGTAGGGAATTCCTGCTTCGGCTAAAAGAGCCATGCCTCAGGGTGGACGCATTTTGCTGTGTGCATGCATGAGCGCACTGCAAGTGAGTCCAAAACCATTTTCCTTGTGAGACCCAGGCCCCGGAAGAAGCCAGAACACGACTCCCCACTTGCTCCATGAAGCTAGTACTACGGCCCCACTTTTGCATGGAAGTCTAATAGCTAGCGTTCTAACTCGAAGAAACTACACAGTAGAGAAACTGTGCTTTAGCTACCGTCGACCTCTCTGTGGGCGAAGCAGTTTAGGGTGTACTGTGGCTGAGAGCCTGGGGACGGTTTCAATATCGTAATATCGTGGGAGAGACAGGCCGGTACAGAAGGCAGCTCTCAACTCACATCATGGTTATGGGGCTAGTACCGTTGCCCAGGGTGTGTGTGGCAGCTGAAACACAGCCACCTACCTCGAAGGAGGAACTCGGTTGAGAGCCTGTGCTGCAGGTAAAAGAGCTGCTCCTGAGGGTGGAAGCATTTTGTTGTGTGCCTGCGTGAGAGCACTGCAAGGGAGTCCAAAGCTTTTTGCGAGTGAGACTCAGGCCCCAGTGAAAGGCAGAACACGACTCCCCAAGTGTTTGACCAAGCTAGCACGGCAGCCCCACATTTGCATGGAAGTCTAATAGCTAGCGTTCTAACTCGAAGAAACTACACAGTAGAGAAACTGTGCTTTAGCTACCGTCGACCTCTCTGTGGGCGAAGCAGTTTAGGGTGTACTGTGGCTGAGAGCCTGGGGACGGTTTCAATATCGTAATATCGTGGGAGAGACAGGCCGGTACAGAAGGCAGCTCTCAACTCACATCATGGTTATGGGGCTAGTACCGTTGCCCAGGGTGTGTGTGGCAGCTGAAACACAGCCACCTACCTCGAAGGAGGAACTCGGTTGAGAGCCTGTGCTGCAGGTAAAAGAGCTGCCCCTGAGGGTGGCAGCATTTTGTTGTGTGCGTGCGTGAGAGCACTGCCAGGGAGTCCAAAGCTTTTTGCGAGTGAGACTCAGGCCCCAGCGAAAGGCAGAACACGACTCCCCATGTGTTTCATCACGCTAGCACGGCAGCCCCACTTTTGCATGGAAGTCTAATACCTAGCGTTCTAACTCGAAGAAACAACACTGTAGAGAAACCGTACTTTAGCTACCGTCGACCTCTCTGTGGGCGAAGCGGTTTAGGGTGTACTGTGGCTGAGAGCCTGGGGACGGTTTCAATATCGTAATATCGGGGGAGAGACAGGCCGGTACAGAGGGCAGCTCTCAACTCACATCATGGTTATGGGGCTAGTACCGTTGCCCAGGGTGTGTGTGGCAGCTGAAACACAGCCACCTACCTCGAAGGAGAAACTCGGTTGAGAGCCTGTGCTGCAGGTAAAACAGCTGCTCCTGAGAGTGGCAGCATTTTGTTGTGTGCGTGCGTGAGAGCACTGCAAGGGAGTCCAAAGCTTTTTGCGAGTGAGACTCAGGCCCCAGCGAAAGGCAGAACACGACTCCCCATGTGTTTCATCACGCTAACACGGCAGCCCCTCTTTTGCATGGAAGTCTAACAGCTAGTGTTCTAACTCGAAGAAACATCACTGTAGAGAAACCGTGCTTTAGCTACCGTCGACCTCTAGACGGAGGAAGCATTACACGGAGTACCGTGGCTGAGAGCCTGGGGAACGGGTTCCATACGTGAAACCAAGGGAGAAATAGGTCTGGGCAGAAGGCACCTGTGGACTCAGCTCTTGCTACCTGAAGCTAACACTACTGTTCCATGTGTGCTTGGAATGCTATGTGCTCGACACTGACTGGGAAGAAACAAGCCTGTAAAGAATCCCAGCTGCAGCTCATTCGCCTACCAGGCTACTAACACCAAGAATCAATGCTGTAGCGTTACTTCGCTTTAGCTAACATTGCCGATCCTGACGCCGCAGGAGTTGTATAGTGCTCGTGTATGAGAGACCGGGGAAAGGGTCCCATACGTGAAATGGACTGAGAAACAGGCCGGTGTGGAAGGCAGCTCTCAACTCACCTCTTGTTTATGAGGCTAGTACCGCTGCCCCGGGTGTACCTGCAGGCCATAAGCCAACCACCTAAGTCAAAGGAACAACTCTGTAGGGAATTCCTGCTTTGGCTAAAATAGCCATGCCTCAGGGTGGACACATTGTGTGGTGTGCATGCGTGAGTGCACAGCAAGTGAGTCCAAAACCATTTTCCTTGTGAGACCCAGGCCCCGGAAGAAGCCAGAACACGACTCCCCACTTGCTCCATGAAGCTAGTACTGCGGCCCCACTTTTGAATGGAAGTCTAATAGCTAGCGTTCTAACTCGAAGAAATAACACTGTAGAGAAACCGTGCTTTAGCTACCGTCGACCTCTCTGTGGGCGAAGCAGTTTAGGGTGTACTGTGGCTGAGAGCCTGGGGACGGTTTCAATATCGTAATATCGGGGGAGAGACAGGCCGGTACACAAGGCAGCTCTCAACTCACATCATGGTTATGGGGCTTGTACCGTTGCCCAGGGTGTGTGTGCAGGCTTAAACACAGCCACCTAACTCGAAGGAAAAACTCGGTTGAGAGCCTGTGCTTCAGGTAAAACAGTTGCTCCTGAGGGTGGCAGCATTTTGTTGTGTGCGTGCGTGAGAGCACTGCAAGGGAGTCCAAAGGTTTTTGCGAGTGAGACTCAGGCCCCAGCGAAAGGCAGAACACGACTCCCCATGTGTTTGACCAAGCTAGCACGGCAGCCCCACATTTGCATGGAAGTCTAATCGCTCGCGTTCTCCCTGGAAGAAACAACACGGTAGAGAAACCGTGCTTTAGCTACCATCCACCTCTCTGAGGGAGGAAGCCCTTTCCAGGCTACCGTGGGTGAGAGCCTGAGGAACGGGTTCCTTACGTGAAACCGAGGGAGAAGGAGTCCGGCCCAGAAGGCTCCTCTCGACTCAGCTCTTGTTACCTGAAGCTAACACTTTGGCTCCATGTGTGCATAGGAATGCTAAGGGCTCCACACTGATTTGGCAGAAAGAAGCCGGTCAAGAACCCCAGCTTGAGCACATTCGCCTCTCCACAGGGTGGCAGCATTTTCAAGTCGGCTTGAGTGCAAACCTGGGGAAGGAGTCCCAGCAGATTTCGGAGGGAGAAATAAGCATGGGCAGAAGGCACCTATCGACTCAACTCTTGTTCGGGAAACTAGATCGGCTCTCCCGTGTGTGCGTGGAGTGCTCAGTGCCATCCACGCAACGCAAAGGAACAAAACTGTAGAGAACCCGTGCCTCAGCAAAGATCGCCCTTCCTGAGCGTGAACTTCATCTATTGTGTGTTTTTGTGAAAGCATGAGAAATGGAACCTAAACGTAACTCGGAGTGAGAAGCAGGCTTGGAAGGAAGGCTGCTGTCGACTCACCTCTTGTTTGAGGAGATTAGCACTGCTGTACCCTGCGTGCCTGGATGCCTAGTAACCAGGCTACTAACACCAAGAATCAATCCTATAGAGTGACTGCGCTTGAGTTAACATTGCCGTTCCTGAAGCAGGAGGAATTTGACACTGCTCGTGTAGGAGAGACCGGGCAAAGGGTCCCACACGTGAAATGGAGTGAGAAACAGGGGGGTGCAGAAGGCAGCTCTCAACTCACCTCTGGTTTATGAGGATAGTACCCTTGCCCCGGGGGTGCCTGCAGGCCTAAAGCCAACCACCTAACTCAAAGGAACAACTCTGTAGGGAATTCCTGCTTCGGCTAAAAGAGCCATGCCTCAGGGTGGACGCATTTTGCTGTGTGCATGCATGAGCGCACTGCAAGTGAGTCCAAAACCATTTTCCTTGTGAGACCCAGGCCCCGGAAGAAGCCAGAACACGACTCCCCACTTGCTCCATGAAGCTAGTACTACGGCCCCACTTTTGCATGGAAGTCTAATAGCTAGCTTTCTAACTCGGAGAGAAAACACTGTAGAGAAACCGTGCGTTAGCTACCATCGACCTCTCTGTGAGCGAAGCAGTTTAGGGTGTACTGTGGCTGAGAGCCTGGGGACGGTTTCAATATCGTAAAATCGGGGGAGAGACAGGCCGGTACAGAAGCCAGCTCTCAACTCACATCATGGTTATGGGGCTAGTACCGTTGCCCAGGGTGTGTGTGCAGGCTTAAACACAGCCACCTAACTCGAAGGAAAAACTCGGTTGAGAGCCTGTGCTTCAGGTAAAACAGTTGCTCCTGAGGGTGGCAGCATTTTGTTGTGTGCGTGCGTGAGAGCACTGCAAGGGAGTCCAAAGGTTTTTGCGAGTGAGACTCAGGCCCCAGGGAAAGGCAGAACAAGACTCCCCAAGTGTTTGACCAAGCTAGCACGGCAGCCCCACATTTGCATGGAAGTCTAATAGCTAGCGTTCTAACTCGAAGAAACTACACAGTAGAGAAACTGTGCTTTAGCTACCGTCGACCTCTCTGTGGGCGAAGCAGTTTAGGGTGTACTGTGGCTGAGAGCCTGGGGACGGTTTCAATATCGTAATATCGTGGGAGAGACAGGCCGGTACAGAAGGCAGCTCTCAACTCACATCATGGTTATGGGGCTAGTACCGTTGCCCAGGGTGTGTGTGGCAGCTGAAACACAGCCACCTACCTCGAAGGAGGAACTCGGTTGAGAGCCTGTGCTGCAGGTAAAAGAGCTGCTCCTGAGGGTGGAAGCATTTTGTTGTGTGCCTGCGTGAGAGCACTGCAAGGGAGTCCAAAGCTTTTTGCGAGTGAGACTCAGGCCCCAGTGAAAGGCAGAACACGACTCCCCAAGTGTTTCACCAAGCTAGCACGGCAGCCCCACATTTGCATGGAAGTCTAATAGCTAGCGTTCTAACTCGAAGAAACTACACAGTAGAGAAACTGTGCTTTAGCTACCGTCGACCTCTCTGTGGGCGAAGCAGTTTAGGGTGTACTGTGGCTGAGAGCCTGGGGACAGTTTCAATATCGTAATATCGGGGGAGAGACAGGCCGGTACAGAAGGCAGCTCTCAACTCACATCATGGTTATGGGGCTAGTACCGTTGCCCAGGGTGTGTGTGGCAGCTGAAACACAGCCACCTACCTCGAAGGAGGAACTCGGTTGAGAGCCTGTGCTGCAGGTAAAAGAGCTGCCCCTGAGGGTGGCAGCATTTTGTTGTGTGCGTGCGTGAGAGCACTGCCAGGGAGTCCAAAGCTTTTTGCGAGTGAGACTCAGGCCCCAGCGAAAGGCAGAACACGACTCCCCATGTGTTTCATCACGCTAGCACGGCAGCCCCACTTTTGCATGGAAGTCTAATACCTAGCGTTCTAACTCGAAGAAACAACACTGTAGAGAAACCGTACTTTAGCTACCGTCGACCTCTCTGTGGGCGAAGCGGTTTAGGGTGTACTGTGGCTGAGAGCCTGGGGACGGTTTCAATATCGTAATATCGGGGGAGAGACAGGCCGGTACAGAGGGCAGCTCTCAACTCACATCATGGTTATGGGGCTAGTACCGTTGCCCAGGGTGTGTGTGGCAGCTGAAACACAGCCACCTACCTCGAAGGAGAAACTCGGTTGAGAGCCTGTGCTGCAGGTAAAACAGCTGCTCCTGAGAGTGGCAGCATTTTGTTGTGTGCGTGCGTGAGAGCACTGCAAGGGAGTCCAAAGCTTTTTGCGAGTGAGACTCAGGCCCCAGCGAAAGGCAGAACACGACTCCCCATGTGTTTCATCACGCTAACACGGCAGCCCCTCTTTTGCATGGAAGTCTAACAGCTAGTGTTCTAACTCGAAGAAACATCACTGTAGAGAAACCGTGCTTTAGCTACCGTCGACCTCTAGACGGAGGAAGCATTACACGGAGTACCGTGGCTGAGAGCCTGGGGAACGGGTTCCATACGTGAAACCAAGGGAGAAATAGGTCTGGGCAGAAGGCACCTGTGGACTCAGCTCTTGCTACCTGAAGCTAACACTACTGTTCCATGTGTGCTTGGAATGCTATGTGCTCGACACTGACTGGGAAGAAACAAGCCTGTAAAGAATCCCAGCTGCAGCTCATTCGCCTACCAGGCTACTAACACCAAGAATCAATGCTGTAGCGTTACTTCGCTTTAGCTAACATTGCCGATCCTGACGCCGCAGGAGTTGTATAGTGCTCGTGTATGAGAGACCGGGGAAAGGGTCCCATACGTGAAATGGACTGAGAAACAGGCCGGTGTGGAAGGCAGCTCTCAACTCACCTCTTGTTTATGAGGCTAGTACCGCTGCCCCGGGTGTACCTGCAGGCCATAAGCCAACCACCTAAGTCAAAGGAACAACTCTGTAGGGAATTCCTGCTTTGGCTAAAATAGCCATGCCTCAGGGTGGACACATTGTGTGGTGTGCATGCGTGAGTGCACAGCAAGTGAGTCCAAAACCATTTTCCTTGTGAGACCCAGGCCCCGGAAGAAGCCAGAACACGACTCCCCACTTGCTCCATGAAGCTAGTACTGCGGCCCCACTTTTGAATGGAAGTCTAATAGCTAGCGTTCTAACTCGAAGAAATAACACTGTAGAGAAACCGTGCTTTAGCTACCGTCGACCTCTCTGTGGGCGAAGCAGTTTAGGGTGTACTGTGGCTGAGAGCCTGGGGACGGTTTCAATATCGTAATATCGGGGGAGAGACAGGCCGGTACACAAGGCAGCTCTCAACTCACATCATGGTTATGGGGCTTGTACCGTTGCCCAGGGTGTGTGTGCAGGCTTAAACACAGCCACCTAACTCGAAGGAAAAACTCGGTTGAGAGCCTGTGCTTCAGGTAAAACAGTTGCTCCTGAGGGTGGCAGCATTTTGTTGTGTGCGTGCGTGAGAGCACTGCAAGGGAGTCCAAAGGTTTTTGCGAGTGAGACTCAGGCCCCAGCGAAAGGCAGAACACGACTCCCCATGTGTTTGACCAAGCTAGCACGGCAGCCCCACATTTGCATGGAAGTCTAATCGCTCGCGTTCTCCCTGGAAGAAACAACACGGTAGAGAAACCGTGCTTTAGCTACCATCCACCTCTCTGAGGGAGGAAGCCCTTTCCAGGCTACCGTGGGTGAGAGCCTGAGGAACGGGTTCCTTACGTGAAACCGAGGGAGAAGGAGTCCGGCCCAGAAGGCTCCTCTCGACTCAGCTCTTGTTACCTGAAGCTAACACTTTGGCTCCATGTGTGCATAGGAATGCTAAGGGCTCCACACTGATTTGGCAGAAAGAAGCCGGTCAAGAACCCCAGCTTGAGCACATTCGCCTCTCCACAGGGTGGCAGCATTTTCAAGTCGGCTTGAGTGCAAACCTGGGGAAGGAGTCCCAGCAGATTTCGGAGGGAGAAATAAGCATGGGCAGAAGGCACCTATCGACTCAACTCTTGTTCGGGAAACTAGATCGGCTCTCCCGTGTGTGCGTGGAGTGCTCAGTGCCATCCACGCAACGCAAAGGAACAAAACTGTAGAGAACCCGTGCCTCAGCAAAGATCGCCCTTCCTGAGCGTGAACTTCATCTATTGTGTGTTTTTGTGAAAGCATGAGAAATGGAACCTAAACGTAACTCGGAGTGAGAAGCAGGCTTGGAAGGAAGGCTGCTGTCGACTCACCTCTTGTTTGAGGAGATTAGCACTGCTGTACCCTGCGTGCCTGGATGCCTAGTAACCAGGCTACTAACACCAAGAATCAATCCTATAGAGTGACTGCGCTTGAGTTAACATTGCCGTTCCTGAAGCAGGAGGAATTTGACACTGCTCGTGTAGGAGAGACCGGGCAAAGGGTCCCACACGTGAAATGGAGTGAGAAACAGGGGGGTGCAGAAGGCAGCTCTCAACTCACCTCTGGTTTATGAGGATAGTACCCTTGCCCCGGGGGTGCCTGCAGGCCTAAAGCCAACCACCTAACTCAAAGGAACAACTCTGTAGGGAATTCCTGCTTCGGCTAAAAGAGCCATGCCTCAGGGTGGACGCATTTTGCTGTGTGCATGCATGAGCGCACTGCAAGTGAGTCCAAAACCATTTTCCTTGTGAGACCCAGGCCCCGGAAGAAGCCAGAACACGACTCCCCACTTGCTCCATGAAGCTAGTACTACGGCCCCACTTTTGCATGGAAGTCTAATAGCTAGCTTTCTAACTCGGAGAGAAAACACTGTAGAGAAACCGTGCGTTAGCTACCATCGACCTCTCTGTGAGCGAAGCAGTTTAGGGTGTACTGTGGCTGAGAGCCTGGGGACGGTTTCAATATCGTAAAATCGGGGGAGAGACAGGCCGGTACAGAAGCCAGCTCTCAACTCACATCATGGTTATGGGGCTAGTACCGTTGCCCAGGGTGTGTGTGCAGGCTTAAACACAGCCACCTAACTCGAAGGAAAAACTCGGTTGAGAGCCTGTGCTTCAGGTAAAACAGTTGCTCCTGAGGGTGGCAGCATTTTGTTGTGTGCGTGCGTGAGAGCACTGCAAGGGAGTCCAAAGGTTTTTGCGAGTGAGACTCAGGCCCCAGGGAAAGGCAGAACAAGACTCCCCAAGTGTTTGACCAAGCTAGCACGGCAGCCCCACATTTGCATGGAAGTCTAATAGCTAGCGTTCTAACTCGAAGAAACTACACAGTAGAGAAACTGTGCTTTAGCTACCGTCGACCTCTCTGTGGGCGAAGCAGTTTAGGGTGTACTGTGGCTGAGAGCCTGGGGACGGTTTCAATATCGTAATATCGTGGGAGAGACAGGCCGGTACAGAAGGCAGCTCTCAACTCACATCATGGTTATGGGGCTAGTACCGTTGCCCAGGGTGTGTGTGGCAGCTGAAACACAGCCACCTACCTCGAAGGAGGAACTCGGTTGAGAGCCTGTGCTGCAGGTAAAAGAGCTGCTCCTGAGGGTGGAAGCATTTTGTTGTGTGCCTGCGTGAGAGCACTGCAAGGGAGTCCAAAGCTTTTTGCGAGTGAGACTCAGGCCCCAGTGAAAGGCAGAACACGACTCCCCAAGTGTTTCACCAAGCTAGCACGGCAGCCCCACATTTGCATGGAAGTCTAATAGCTAGCGTTCTAACTCGAAGAAACTACACAGTAGAGAAACTGTGCTTTAGCTACCGTCGACCTCTCTGTGGGCGAAGCAGTTTAGGGTGTACTGTGGCTGAGAGCCTGGGGACAGTTTCAATATCGTAATATCGGGGGAGAGACAGGCCGGTACAGAAGGCAGCTCTCAACTCACATCATGGTTATGGGGCTAGTACCGTTGCCCAGGGTGTGTGTGGCAGCTGAAACACAGCCACCTACCTCGAAGGAGGAACTCGGTTGAGAGCCTGTGCTGCAGGTAAAAGAGCTGCCCCTGAGGGTGGCAGCATTTTGTTGTGTGCGTGCGTGAGAGCACTGCCAGGGAGTCCAAAGCTTTTTGCGAGTGAGACTCAGGCCCCAGCGAAAGGCAGAACACGACTCCCCATGTGTTTCATCACGCTAGCACGGCAGCCCCACTTTTGCATGGAAGTCTAATACCTAGCGTTCTAACTCGAAGAAACAACACTGTAGAGAAACCGTACTTTAGCTACCGTCGACCTCTCTGTGGGCGAAGCGGTTTAGGGTGTACTGTGGCTGAGAGCCTGGGGACGGTTTCAATATCGTAATATCGGGGGAGAGACAGGCCGGTACAGAGGGCAGCTCTCAACTCACATCATGGTTATGGGGCTAGTACCGTTGCCCAGGGTGTGTGTGGCAGCTGAAACACAGCCACCTACCTCGAAGGAGAAACTCGGTTGAGAGCCTGTGCTGCAGGTAAAACAGCTGCTCCTGAGAGTGGCAGCATTTTGTTGTGTGCGTGCGTGAGAGCACTGCAAGGGAGTCCAAAGCTTTTTGCGAGTGAGACTCAGGCCCCAGCGAAAGGCAGAACACGACTCCCCATGTGTTTCATCACGCTAACACGGCAGCCCCTCTTTTGCATGGAAGTCTAACAGCTAGTGTTCTAACTCGAAGAAACATCACTGTAGAGAAACCGTGCTTTAGCTATCGTCGACCTCTAGACGGAGGAAGCATTACACGGAGTACCGTGGCTGAGAGCCTGGGGAACGGGTTCCATACGTGAAACCAAGGGAGAAATAGGTCTGGGCAGAAGGCACCTGTGGACTCAGCTCTTGCTACCTGAAGCTAACACTACTGCTCCATGTGTGCTTGGAATGCTATGTGCTCGACACTGACTGGGAAGAAACAAGCCTGTAAAGAATCCCAGCTGCAGCTCATTCGCCTACCAGGCTACTAACACCAAGAATCAATGCTGTAGCGTTACTTCGCTTTAGCTAACATTGCCGATCCTGACGCCGCAGGAGTTGTATAGTGCTCGTGTATGAGAGACCGGGGAAAGGGTCCCATACGTGAAATGGACTGAGAAACAGGCCGGTGTGGAAGGCAGCTCTCAACTCACCTCTTGTTTATGAGGCTAGTACCGCTGCCCCGGGTGTACCTGCAGGCCATAAGCCAACCACCTAAGTCAAAGGAACAACTCTGTAGGGAATTCCTGCTTTGGCTAAAATAGCCATGCCTCAGGGTGGACACATTGTGTGGTGTGCATGCGTGAGTGCACAGCAAGTGAGTCCAAAACCATTTTCCTTGTGAGACCCAGGCCCCGGAAGAAGCCAGAACACGACTCCCCACTTGCTCCATGAAGCTAGTACTGCGGCCCCACTTTTGAATGGAAGTCTAATAGCTAGCGTTCTAACTCGAAGAAATAACACTGTAGAGAAACCGTGCTTTAGCTACCGTCGACCTCTCTGTGGGCGAAGCAGTTTAGGGTGTACTGTGGCTGAGAGCCTGGGGACGGTTTCAATATCGTAATATCGGGGGAGAGACAGGCCGGTACACAAGGCAGCTCTCAACTCACATCATGGTTATGGGGCTAGTACCGTTGCCCAGGGTGTGTGTGCAGGCTTAAACACAGCCACCTAACTCGAAGGAAAAACTCGGTTGAGAGCCTGTGCTTCAGGTAAAACAGTTGCTCCTGAGGGTGGCAGCATTTTGTTGTGTGCGTGCGTGAGAGCACTGCAAGGGAGTCCAAAGGTTTTTGCGAGTGAGACTCAGGCCCCAGCGAAAGGCAGAACACGACTCCCCATGTGTTTGACCAAGCTAGCACGGCAGCCCCACATTTGCATGGAAGTCTAATCGCTCGCGTTCTCCCTGGAAGAAACAACACGGTAGAGAAACCGTGCTTTAGCTACCATCCACCTCTCTGAGGGAGGAAGCCCTTTCCAGGCTACCGTGGGTGAGAGCCTGAGGAACGGGTTCCTTACGTGAAACCGAGGGAGAAGGAGTCCGGCCCAGAAGGCTCCTCTCGACTCAGCTCTTGTTACCTGAAGCTAACACTTTGGCTCCATGTGTGCATAGGAATGCTAAGGGCTCCACACTGATTTGGCAGAAAGAAGCCGGTCAAGAACCCCAGCTTCAGCACATTCGCCTCTCCACAGGGTGGCAGCATTTTCAAGTCGGCTTGAGTGCAAACCTGGGGAAGGAGTCCCAGCAGATTTCGGAGGGAGAAATAAGCATGGGCAGAAGGCACCTATCGACTCAACTCTTGTTCGGGAAACTAGATCGGCTCTCCCGTGTGTGCGTGGAGTGCTCAGTGCCATCCACGCAACGCAAAGGAACAAAACTGTAGAGAACCCGTGCCTCAGCAAAGATCGCCCTTCCTGAGCGTGAACTTCATCTATTGTGTGTTTTTGTGAAAGCATGAGAAAGGGAACCTAAACGTAACTCGGAGTGAGAAGCAGGCTTGGAAGGAAGGCTGCTGTCGACTCACCTCTTGTTTGAGGAGATTAGCACTGCTGTACCCTGCGTGCCTGGATGCCTAGTAACCAGGCTACTAACACCAAGAATCAATCCTATAGAGTGACTGCGCTTGAGTTAACATTGCCGTTCCTGAAGCAGGAGGAATTTGACACTGCTCGTGTAGGAGAGACCGGGCAAAGGGTCCCACACGTGAAATGGAGTGAGAAACAGGGGGGTGAAGAAGGCAGCTCTCAACTCACCTCTGGTTTATGAGGCTAGTACCCTTGCCCCGGGGGTGCCTGCAGGCCTAAAGCCAACCACCTAACTCAAAGGAACAACTCTGTAGGGAATTCCTGCTTCGGCTAAAAGAGCCATGCCTCAGGGTGGACGCATTTTGCTGTGTGCATGCATGAGCGCACTGCAAGTGAGTCCAAAACCATTTTCCTTGTGAGACCCAGGCCCCGGAAGAAGCCAGAACACGACTCCCCACTTGCTCCATGAAGCTAGTACTGCGGCCCCACTTTTGCATGGAAGTCTAATAGCTAGCTTTCTAACTCGGAGAAAAAACACTGTAGAGAAACCGTGCGTTAGCTACCGTCGACCTCTCTGTGGGCGAAGCAGTTTAGGGTGTACTGTGGCTGAGAGCCTGGGGACGGTTTCAATATCGTAATATCGGGGGAGAGACAGGCCGGTACACAAGGCAGCTCTCAACTCACATCATGGTTATGGGGCTAGTACCGTTGCCCAGGGTGTGTGTGCAGGCTTAAACACAGCCACCTAACTCGAAGGAAAAACTCGGTTGAGAGCCTGTGCTTCAGGTAAAACAGTTGCTCCTGAGGGTGGCAGCATTTTGTTGTGTGCGTGCGTGAGAGCACTGCAAGGGAGTCCAAAGGTTTTGCGAGTGAGACTCAGGCCCCAGCCAAAGGCAGAACACGACTCCCCAAGTGTTTGACCAAGCTAGCACGGCAGCCCCACATTTGCATGGAAGTCTAATAGCTAGCGTTCTAACTCGAAGAAACTACACAGTAGAGAAACTGTGCTTTAGCTACCGTCGACCTCTCTGTGGGCGAAGCAGTTTAGGGTGTACTGTGGCTGAGAGCATGGGGACGGTTTCAATATCGTAATATCGGGGAGAGACAGGCCGGTAGAGAAGCCAGCTCTCAACTCACATCATGGTTATGGGGCTAGTACCGTTGTCCTGGGTGTGTGTGCAGGCTTAAACACAGCCACCTAACTCAAAAGAAAAACTCGGTTGAGAACCTGTGCTTCAGGTAAAACACCTACTACTGACGGTGGCAGCAATTTGTTGTGTGCGTGCGTGAGAGCACTGCAAGGGAGTCCAAAGCTTTCTGCGAGTGAGACTCAGGCCCCAGCGAAAGGCAGAACACGACTCCCCATGTGTTTGACCAAGCTAGCACGGCAGCCCCACATTTGCATGGAAGTCTAATCGCTCGCGTTCTCCCTGGAAGAAACAACACGGTAGAGAAACCGTGCTTTAGCTACCATCCACCTCTCTGAGGGAGGAAGCCCTTTCCAGGCTACCGTGGGTGAGAGCCTGAGGAACGGGTTCCTTACGTGAAACCGAGGGAGAAGGAGTCCGGCCCAGAAGGCTCCTCTCGACTCAGCTCTTGTTACCTGAAGCTAACACTTTGGCTCCATGTGTGCATAGGAATGCTAAGGGCTCCACACTGATTTGGCAGAAAGAAGCCGGTCAAGAACCCCAGCTTGAGCACATTCGCCTCTCCACAGGGTGGCAGCATTTTCAAGTCGGCTTGAGTGCAAACCTGGGGAAGGAGTCCCAGCAGATTTCGGAGGGAGAAATAAGCATGGGCAGAAGGCACCTATCGACTCAACTCTTGTTCGGGAAACTAGATCGGCTCTCCCGTGTGTGCGTGGAGTGCTCAGTGCCATCCACGCAACGCAAAGGAACAAAACTGTAGAGAACCCGTGCCTCAGCAAAGATCGCCCTTCCTGAGCGTGAACTTCATCTATTGTGTGTTTTTGTGAAAGCATGAGAAATGGAACCTAAACGTAACTCGGAGTGAGAAGCAGGCTTGGAAGGAAGGCTGCTGTCGACTCACCTCTTGTTTGAGGAGATTAGCACTGCTGTACCCTGCGTGCCTGGATGCCTAGTAACCAGGCTACTAACACCAAGAATCAATCCTATAGAGTGACTGCGCTTGAGTTAACATTGCCGTTCCTGAAGCAGGAGGAATTTGACACTGCTCGTGTAGGAGAGACCGGGCAAAGGGTCCCACACGTGAAATGGAGTGAGAAACAGGGGGGTGCAGAAGGCAGCTCTCAACTCACCTCTGGTTTATGAGGCTAGTACCCTTGCCCCGGGGGTGCCTGCAGGCCTAAAGCCAACCACCTAACTCAAAGGAACAACTCTGTAGGGAATTCCTGCTTCGGCTAAAAGAGCCATGCCTCAGGGTGGACGCATTTTGCTGTGTGCATGCATGAGCGCACTGCAAGTGAGTCCAAAACCATTTTCCTTGTGAGACCCAGGCCCCGGAAGAAGCCAGAACACGACTCCCCACTTGCTCCATGAAGCTAGTACTACGGCCCCACTTTGGCATGGAAGTCTAATAGCTAGCTTTCTAACTCGGAGAAAAAACACTGTAGAGAAACCGTGCGTTAGCTACCGTCGACCTCTGTGTGGGCGAAGCAGTTTAGGGTGTACTGTGGCTGAGAGCCTGGGGACGGTTTCAATATCGTAATATCGGGGGAGAGACAGGCCGGTACACAAGGCAGCTCTCAACTCACATCATGGTTATGGGGCTAGTACCGTTGCCCAGGGTGTGTGTGCAGGCTTAAACACAGCCACCTAACTCGAAGGAAAAACTCGGTTGAGAGCCTGTGCTTCAGGTAAAACAGTTGCTCCTGAGGGTGGCAGCATTTTGTTGTGTGCGTGCGTGAGAGCACTGCAAGGGAGTCCAAAGGTTTTTGCGAGGGAGACTCAGGCCCCAGCCAAAGGCAGAACACGACTCCCCAAGTGTTTGACCAAGCTAGCACGGCAGCCCCACATTTGCATGGAAGTCTAATAGCTAGCGTTCTAACTCGAAGAAACTACACAGTAGAGAAACTGTGCTTTAGCTACCGTCGACCTCTCTGTGGGCGAAGCAGTTTAGGGTGTACTGTGGCTGAGAGCCTGGGGACGGTTTCAATATCGTAATATCGGGGAGAGACAGGCCGGTAGAGAAGCCAGCTCTCAACTCGCATCATGGTTATGGGGCTAGTACCGTTGTCCTGGGTGTGTGTGCAGGCTTAAACACAGCCACCTAACTCAAAAGAAAAACTCGGTTGAGAACCTGTGCTTCAGGTAAAACACCTGCTCCTGACGGTGGCAGCAATTTGTTGTGTGCGTGCGTGAGAGCACTGCAAGGGAGTCCAAAGCTTTCTGCGAGTGAGACTCAGGCCCCAGCGAAAGGCAGAACACGACTCCCCATGTGTTTCATCACGCTAGCACGGCAGCCCCACTTTTGCATGGAAGTCTAATACCTAGCGTTCTAACTCGAAGAAACAACACTGTAGAGAAACCGTACTTTAGCTACCGTCGACCTCTCTGTGGGCGAAGCGGTTTAGGGTGTACTGTGGCTGAGAGCCTGGGGACGGTTTCAATATCGTAATATCGGGGGAGAGACAGGCCGGTACAGAGGGCAGCTCTCAACTCACATCATGGTTATGGGGCTAGTACCGTTGCCCAGGGTGTGTGTGGCAGCTGAAACACAGCCACCTACCTCGAAGGAGAAACTCGGTTGAGAGCCTGTGCTGCAGGTAAAACAGCTGCTCCTGAGAGTGGAAGCATTTTGTTGTGTGCGTGCGTGAGAGCACTGCAAGGGAGTCCAAAGCTTTTTGCGAGTGAGACTCAGGCCCCAGCGAAAGGCAGAACACGACTCCCCATGTGTTTCATCACGCTAGCACGGCAGCCCCTCTTTTGCATGGAAGTCTAACAGCTAGTGTTCTAACTCGAAGAAACATCACTGTAGAGAAACCGTGCTTTAGCTACCGTCGACCTCTAGACGGAGGAAGCATTACACGGAGTACCGTGGCTGAGAGCCTGGGGAACGGGTTCCATACGTGAAACCAAGGGAGAAATAGGTCCGGGCAGACGGCACCTGTGGACTCAGCTCTTGCTACCTGAAGCTAACACTACTGCTCCATGTGTGCTTGGAATGCTATGTGCTCGACACTGACTGGGAAGAAACAAGCCTGTAAAGAATCCCAGCTGCAGCTCATTCGCCTACCAGGCTACTAACACCAAGAATCAACGCTGTAGCGTTACTTCGCTTTAGCTAACATTGCCGATCCTGAAGCCGCAGGAGTTGTATAGTGCTCGTGTATGAGAGACCGGGGAAAGGGTCCCATACGTGAAATGGACTGAGAAACAGGCCGGTGTGGAAGGCAGCTCTCAACTCACCTCTTGTTTATGAGGCTAGTACCGCTGCCCCGGGTGTGCCTGCAGGCCATAAGCCAACCACCTAAGTCAAAGGAACAACTCTGTAGGGAATTCCTGCTTTGGCTAAAATAGCCATGCCTCAGGGTGGACACATTGTGTGGTGTGCATGCGTGAGTGCACAGCAAGTGAGTCCAAAACCATTTTCCTTGTGAGACCCAGGCCCCGGGAGAAGCCAGAACACGACTCCCCACTTGCTCCATTAAACTAGTACTGCGGCCCCACTTTTGAATGGAAGTCTAATAGCTAGCGTTCTAACTCGAAGAAATAACACTGTAGAGAAACCGTGCTTTAGCTACTGTCGACCTCTCTGTGGGCGAAGCAGTTTAGGGTGTACTGTGGCTGAGAGCCTGGGGACGGTTTCAATATCGTAATATCGGGGGAGAGACAGGCCGGTACACAAGGCAGCTCTCAACTCACATCATGGTTATGGGGCTAGTACCGTTGCCCAGGGTGTGTGTGCAGGCTTAAACACAGCCACCTAACTCGAAGGAAAAACTCGGTTGAGAGCCTGTGCTTCAGGTAAAACAGTTGCTCCTGAGGGTGGCAGCATTTTGTTGTGTGCGTGCGTGAGAGCACTGCAAGGGAGTCCAAAGCTTTTTGCGAGTGAGACTCAGGCCCCAGCCAAAGGCAGAACACGACTCCCCAAGTGTTTGACCAAGCTAGCACGGCAGCCCCACATTTGCATGGAAGTCTAATAGCTAGCGTTCTAACTCGAAGAAACTACACAGTAGAGAAACTGTGCTTTAGCTACCGTCGACCTCTCTGTGGGCGAAGCAGTTTAGGGTGTACTGTGGCTGAGAGCCTGGGGACGGTTTCAATATCGTAATATCGGGGAGAGACAGGCCGGTACAGAAGCCAGCTCTCAACTCACATCATGGTTATGGGGCTAGTACCATTGTCCTGGGTGTGTGTGCAGGCTTAAAGACAGCCACCTAACTCGAAAGAAAAACTCGGTTGAGAACCTGTGCTTCAGGTAAAACACCTGCTCCTGACGGTGGCAGCAATTTGTTGTGTGCGTGCGTGAGAGCACTGCAAGGGAGTCCAAAGCTTTTTGCGAGTGAGACTCAGGCCCCAGCGAAAGGCAGAACACGACTCCCCATGTGTTTGACCAAGCTAGCACGGCAGCCCCACATTTGCATGGAAGTCTAATCGCTCGCGTTCTCCCTGGAAGAAACAACACGGTAGAGAAACCGTGCTTTAGCTACCATCCACCTCTCTGAGGGAGGAAGCCCTTTCCAGGCTACCGTGGGTGAGAGCCTGAGGAACGGGTTCCTTACGTGAAACCGAGGGAGAAGGAGTCCGGCCCAGAAGGCTCCTCTCGACTCAGCTCTTGTTACCTGAAGCTAACACTTTGGCTCCATGTGTGCATAGGAATGCTAAGGGCTCCACACTGATTTGGCAGAAAGAAGCCGGTCAAGATCCCCAGCTTGAGCACATTCGCCTCTCCACAGGGTGGCAGCATTTTCAAGTCGGCTTGAGTGCAAACCTGGGGAAGGAGTCCCAGCAGATTTCGGAGGGAGAAATAAGCATGGGCAGAAGGCACCTATCGACTCAACTCTTGTTCGGGAAACTAGATCGGCTCTCCCGTGTGTGCGTGGAGTGCTCAGTGCCATCCACGCAACGCAAAGGAACAAAACTGTAGAGAACCCGTGCCTCAGCAAAGATCGCCCTTCCTGAGCGTGAACTTCATCTATTGTGTGTTTTTGTGAAAGCATGAGAAATGGAACCTAAACGTAACTCGGAGTGAGAAGCAGGCTTGGAAGGAAGGCTGCTGTCGACTCACCTCTTGTTTGAGGAGATTAGCACTGCTGTACCCTGTGTGCCTGGATGCCTAGTAACCAGGCTACTAACACCAAGAATCAATCCTATAGAGTGACTGCGCTTGAGTTAACATTGCCGTTCCTGAAGCAGGAGGAATTTGACACTGCTCGTGTAGGAGAGACCGGGCAAAGGGTCCCACACGTGAAATGGAGTGAGAAACAGGGGGTGCAGAAGGCAGCTCTCAACTCACCTCTGGTTTATGAGGCTAGTACCCTTGCCCCGGGGGTGCCTGCAGGCCTAAAGCCAACCACCTAACTCAAAGGAACAACTCTGTAGGGAATTCCTGCTTCGGCTAAAAGAGCCATGCCTCAGGGTGGACGCATTTTGCTGTGTGCATGCATGAGCGCACTGCAAGTGAGTCCAAAACCATTTTCCTTGTGAGACCCAGGCCCCGGAAGAAGCCAGAACACGACTCCCCACTTGCTCCATGAAGCTAGTACTACGGCCCCACTTTGGCATGGAAGTCTAATAGCTAGCTTTCTAACTCGGAGAAAAAACACTGTAGAGAAACCGTGCGTTAGCTACCGTCGACCTCTCTGTGGGCGAAGCAGTTTAGGGTGTACTGTGGCTGAGAGCCTGGAGACGGTTTCAATATCGTAAAATCGGGGGAGAGACAGGCCGGTACAGAAGCCAGCTCTCAACTCACATCATGGTTATGGGGCTAGTACCGTTGCCCAGGGTGTGTGTGCAGGCTTAAACACAGCCACCTAACTCGAAGGAAAAACTCGGTTGAGAGCCTGTGCTTCAGGTAAAACAGTTGCTCCTGAGGGTGGCAGCATTTTGTTGTGTGCGTGCGTGAGAGCACTGCAAGGGAGTCCAAAGGTTTTTGCGAGTGAGACTCAGGCCCCAGCCAAAGGCAGAACACGACTCCCCAAGTGTTTGACCAAGCTAGCACGGCAGCCCCACATTTGCATGGAAGTCTAATCGCTCGCGTTCTCCCTGGAAGAAACAACACGGTAGAGAAACCGTGCTTTAGCTACCATCCACCTCTCTGAGGGAGGAAGCCCTTTCCAGGCTACCGTGGGTGAGAGCCTGAGGAACGGGTTCCTTACGTGAAACCGAGGGAGAAGGAGTCCGGCCCAGAAGGCTCCTCTCGACTCAGCTCTTGTTACCTGAAGCTAACACTTTGGCTCCATGTGTGCATAGGAATGCTAAGGGCTCCACACTGATTTGGCAGAAAGAAGCCGGTCAAGATCCCCAGCTTGAGCACATTCGCCTCTCCACAGGGTGGCAGCATTTTCAAGTCGGCTTGAGTGCAAACCTGGGGAAGGAGTCCCAGCAGATTTCGGAGGGAGAAATAAGCATGGGCAGAAGGCACCTATCGACTCAACTCTTGTTCGGGAAACTAGATCGGCTCTCCCGTGTGTGCGTGGAGTGCTCAGTGCCATCCACGCAACGCAAAGGAACAAAACTGTAGAGAACCCGTGCCTCAGCAAAGATCGCCCTTCCTGAGCGTGAACTTCATCTATTGTGTGTTTTTGTGAAAGCATGAGAAATGGAACCTAAACGTAACTCGGAGTGAGAAGCAGGCTTGGAAGGAAGGCTGCTGTCGACTCACCTCTTGTTTGAGGAGATTAGCACTGCTGTACCCTGTGTGCCTGGATGCCTAGTAACCAGGCTACTAACACCAAGAATCAATCCTATAGCGTGACTGCGCTTGAGTTAACATTGCCGTTCCTGAAGCAGGAGGAATTTGACACTGCTCGTGTAGGAGAGACCGGGCAAAGGGTCCCACACGTGAAATGGAGTGAGAAACAGGGGGGTGCAGAAGGCAGCTCTCAACTCACCTCTGGTTTATGAGGCTAGTACCCTTGCCCCGGGGGTGCCTGCAGGCCTAAAGCCAACCACCTAACTCAAAGGAACAACTCTGTAGGGAATTCCTGCTTCGGCTAAAAGAGCCATGCCTCAGGGTGGACGCATTTTGCTGTGTGCATGCATGAGCGCACTGCAAGTGAGTCCAAAACCATTTTCCTTGTGAGACCCAGGCCCCGGAAGAAGCCAGAACACGACTCCCCACTTGCTCCATGAAGCTAGTACTACGGCCCCACTTTGGCATGGAAGTCTAATAGCTAGCTTTCTAACTCGGAGAGAAAACACTGTAGAGAAACCGTGCGTTAGCTACCGTCGACCTCTCTGTGGGCGAAGCAGTTTAGGGTGTACTGTGGCTGAGAGCCTGGAGACGGTTTCAATATCGTAAAATCGGGGGAGAGACAGGCCGGTACAGAAGCCAGCTCTCAACTCACATCATGGTTATGGGGCTAGTACCGTTGCCCAGGGTGTGTGTGCAGGCTTAAACACAGCCACCTAACTCGAAGGAAAAACTCGGTTGAGAGCCTGTGCTTCAGGTAAAACAGTTGCTCCTGAGGGTGGCAGCATTTTGTTGTGTGCGTGCGTGAGAGCACTGCAAGGGAGTCCAAAGGTTTTTGCGAGTGAGACTCAGGCCCCAGCCAAAGGCAGAACACGACTCCCCAAGTGTTTGACCAAGCTAGCACGGCAGCCCCACATTTGCATGGAAGTCTAATCGCTCGCGTTCTCCCTGGAAGAAACAACACGGTAGAGAAACCGTGCTTTAGCTACCATCCACCTCTCTGAGGGAGGAAGCCCTTTCCAGGCTACCGTGGGTGAGAGCCTGAGGAACGGGTTCCTTACGTGAAACCGAGGGAGAAGGAGTCCGGCCCAGAAGGCTCCTCTCGACTCAGCTCTTGTTACCTGAAGCTAACACTTTGGCTCCATGTGTGCATAGGAATGCTAAGGGCTCCACACTGATTTGGCAGAAAGAAGCCGGTCAAGATCCCCAGCTTGAGCACATTCGCCTCTCCACAGGGTGGCAGCATTTTCAAGTCGGCTTGAGTGCAAACCTGGGGAAGGAGTCCCAGCAGATTTCGGAGGGAGAAATAAGCATGGGCAGAAGGCACCTATCGACTCAACTCTTGTTCGGGAAACTAGATCGGCTCTCCCGTGTGTGCGTGGAGTGCTCAGTGCCATCCACGCAACGCAAAGGAACAAAACTGTAGAGAACCCGTGCCTCAGCAAAGATCGCCCTTCCTGAGCGTGAACTTCATCTATTGTGTGTTTTTGTGAAAGCATGAGAAATGGAACCTAAACGTAACTCGGAGTGAGAAGCAGGCTTGGAAGGAAGGCTGCTGTCGACTCACCTCTTGTTTGAGGAGATTAGCACTGCTGTACCCTGCGTGCCTGGATGCCTAGTAACCAGGCTACTAACACCAAGAATCAATCCTATAGAGTGACTGCGCTTGAGTTAACATTGCCGTTCCTGAAGCAGGAGGAATTTGACACTGCTCGTGTAGGAGAGACCGGGCAAAGGGTCCCACACGTGAAATGGAGTGAGAAACAGGGGGGTGCAGAAGGCAGCTCTCAACTCACCTCTGGTTTATGAGGCTAGTACCCTTGCCCCGGGGGTGCCTGCAGGCCTAAAGCCAACCACCTAACTCAAAGGAACAACTCTGTAGGGAATTCCTGCTTCGGCTAAAAGAGCCATGCCTCAGGGTGGACGCATTTTGCTGTGTGCATGCATGAGCGCACTGCAAGTGAGTCCAAAACCATTTTCCTTGTGAGACCCAGGCCCCGGAAGAAGCCAGAACACGACTCCCCACTTGCTCCATGAAGCTAGTACTACGGCCCCACTTTGGCATGGAAGTCTAATAGCTAGCTTTCTAACTCGGAGAGAAAACACTGTAGAGAAACCGTGCGTTAGCTACCGTCGACCTCTCTGTGGGCGAAGCAGTTTAGGGTGTACTGTGGCTGAGAGCCTGGAGACGGTTTCAATATCGTAAAATCGGGGGAGAGACAGGCCGGTACAGAAGCCAGCTCTCAACTCACATCATGGTTATGGGGCTAGTACCGTTGCCCAGGGTGTGTGTGCAGGCTTAAACACAGCCACCTAACTCGAAGGAAAAACTCGGTTGAGAGCCTGTGCTTCAGGTAAAACAGTTGCTCCTGAGGGTGGCAGCATTTTGTTGTGTGCGTGCGTGAGAGCACTGCAAGGGAGTCCAAAGGTTTTTGCGAGTGAGACTCAGGCCCCAGCCAAAGGCAGAACACGACTCCCCAAGTGTTTGACCAAGCTAGCACGGCAGCCCCACATTTGCATGGAAGTCTAATCGCTCGCGTTCTCCCTGGAAGAAACAACACGGTAGAGAAACCGTGCTCTAGCTACCATCCACCTCTCTGAGGGAGGAAGCCCTTTCCAGGCTACCGTGGGTGAGAGCCTGAGGAACGGGTTCCTTACGTGAAACCGAGGGAGAAGGAGTCCGGCCCAGAAGGCTCCTCTCGACTCAGCTCTTGTTACCTGACGCTAACACTTTGGCTCCATGTGTGCATAGGAATGCTAAGGGCTCCACACTGATTTGGCAGAAAGAAGCCGGTCAAGATCCCCAGCTTGAGCACATTCGCCTCTCCACAGGGTGGCAGCATTTTCAAGTCGGCTTGAGTGCAAACCTGGGGAAGGAGTCCCAGCAGATTTCGGAGGGAGAAATAAGCATGGGCAGAAGGCACCTATCGACTCAACTCTTGTTCGGGAAACTAGATCGGCTCTCCCGTGTGTGCGTGGAGTGCTCAGTGCCATCCACGCAACGCAAAGGAACAAAACTGTAGAGAACCCGTGCCTCAGCAAAGATCGCCCTTCCTGAGCGTGAACTTCATCTATTGTGTGTTTTTGTGAAAGCATGAGAAATGGAACCTAAACGTAACTCGGAGTGAGAAGCAGGCTTGGAAGGAAGGCTGCTGTCGACTCACCTCTTGTTTGAGGAGATTAGCACTGCTGTACCCTGTGTGCCTGGATGCCTAGTAACCAGGCTACTAACACCAAGAATCAATCCTATAGCGTGACTGCGCTTGAGTTAACATTGCCGTTCCTGAAGCAGGAGGAATTTGACACTGCTCGTGTAGGAGAGACCGGGCAAAGGGTCCCACACGTGAAATGGAGTGAGAAACAGGGGGCTGCAGAAGGCAGCTCTCAACTCACCTCTGGTTTATGAGGCTAGTACCCTTGCCCCGGGGGTGCCTGCAGGCCTAAAGCCAACCACCTAACTCAAAGGAACAACTCTGTAGGGAATTCCTGCTTCGGCTAAAAGAGCCATGCCTCAGGGTGGACGCATTTTGCTGTGTGCATGCATGAGCGCACTGCAAGTGAGTCCAAAACCATTTTCCTTGTGAGACCCAGGCCCCGGAAGAAGCCAGAACACGACTCCCCACTTGCTCCATGAAGCTAGTACTACGGCCCCACTTTGGCATGGAAGTCTAATAGCTAGCTTTCTAACTCGGAGAGAAAACACTGTAGAGAAACCGTGCGTTAGCTACCGTCGACCTCTGTGTGGGCGAAGCAGTTTAGGGTGTACTGTGGCTGAGAGCCTGGAGACGGTTTCAATATCGTAAAATCGGGGGAGAGACAGGCCGGTACAGAAGCCAGCTCTCAACTCACATCATGGTTATGGGGCTAGTACCGTTGCCCAGGGTGTGTGTGCAGGCTTAAACACAGCCACCTAACTCGAAGGAAAAACTCGGTTGAGAGGCTGTGCTTCAGGTAAAACAGTTGCTCCTGAGGGTGGCAGCATTTTGTTGTGTGCGTGCGTGAGAGCACTGCAAGGGAGTCCAAAGGTTTTTGCGAGTGAGACTCAGGCCCCAGCCAAAGGCAGAACACGACTCCCCAAGTGTTTGACCAAGCTAGCACGGCAGCCCCACATTTGCATGGAAGTCTAATCGCTCGCGTTCTCCCTGGAAGAAACAACACGGTAGAGAAACCGTGCTTTAGCTACCATCCACCTCTCTGAGGGAGGAAGCCCTTTCCAGGCTACCGTGGGTGAGAGCCTGAGGAACGGGTTCCTTACGTGAAACCGAGGGAGAAGGAGTCCGGCCCAGAAGGCTCCTCTCGACTCAGCTCTTGTTACCTGAAGCTAACACTTTGGCTCCATGTGTGCATAGGAATGCTAAGGGCTCCACACTGATTTGGCAGAAAGAAGCCGGTCAAGATCCCCAGCTTGAGCACATTCGCCTCTCCACAGGGTGGCAGCATTTTCAAGTCGGCTTGAGTGCAAACCTGGGGAAGGAGTCCCAGCAGATTTCGGAGGGAGAAATAAGCATGGGCAGAAGGCACCTATCGACTCAACTCTTGTTCGGGAAACTAGATCGGCTCTCCCGTGTGTGCGTGGAGTGCTCAGTGCCATCCACGCAACGCAAAGGAACAAAACTGTAGAGAACCCGTGCCTCAGCAAAGATCGCCCTTCCTGAGCGTGAACTTCATCTATTGTGTGTTTTTGTGAAAGCATGAGAAATGGAACCTAAACGTAACTCGGAGTGAGAAGCAGGCTTGGAAGGAAGGCTGCTGTCGACTCACCTCTTGTTTGAGGAGATTAGCACTGCTGTACCCTGTGTGCCTGGATGCCTAGTAACCAGGCTACTAACACCAAGAATCAATCCTATAGAGTGACTGCGCTTGAGTTAACATTGCCGTTCCTGAAGCAGGAGGAATTTGACACTGCTCGTGTAGGAGAGACCGGGCAAAGGGTCCCACACGTGAAATGGAGTGAGAAACAGGGGGGTGCAGAAGGCAGCTCTCAACTCACCTCTGGTTTATGAGGCTAGTACCCTTGCCCCGGGGGTGCCTGCAGGCCTAAAGCCAACCACCTAACTCAAAGGAACAACTCTGTAGGGAATTCCTGCTTCGGCTAAAAGAGCCATGCCTCAGGGTGGACGCATTTTGCTGTGTGCATGCATGAGCGCACTGCAAGTGAGTCCAAAACCATTTTCCTTGTGAGACCCAGGCCCCGGAAGAAGCCAGAACACGACTCCCCACTTGCTCCATGAAGCTAGTACTACGGCCCCACTTTGGCATGGAAGTCTAATAGCTAGCTTTCTAACTCGGAGAGAAAACACTGTAGAGAAACCGTGCGTTAGCTACCGTCGACCTCTGTGTGGGCGAAGCAGTTTAGGGTGTACTGTGGCTGAGAGCCTGGAGACGGTTTCAATATCGTAAAATCGGGGGAGAGACAGGCCGGTACAGAAGCCAGCTCTCAACTCACATCATGGTTATGGGGCTAGTACCGTTGCCCAGGGTGTGTGTGCAGGCTTAAACACAGCCACCTAACTCGAAGGAAAAACTCGGTTGAGAGCCTGTGCTTCAGGTAAAACAGTTGCTCCTGAGGGTGGCAGCATTTTGTTGTGTGCGTGCGTGAGAGCACTGCAAGGGAGTCCAAAGGTTTTTGCGAGTGAGACTCAGGCCCCAGCCAAAGGCAGAACACGACTCCCCAAGTGTTTGACCAAGCTAGCACGGCAGCCCCACATTTGCATGGAAGTCTAATCGCTCGCGTTCTCCCTGGAAGAAACAACACGGTAGAGAAACCGTGCTCTAGCTACCATCCACCTCTCTGAGGGAGGAAGCCCTTTCCAGGCTACCGTGGGTGAGAGCCTGAGGAACGGGTTCCTTACGTGAAACCGAGGGAGAAGGAGTCCGGCCCAGAAGGCTCCTCTCGACTCAGCTCTTGTTACCTGACGCTAACACTTTGGCTCCATGTGTGCATAGGAATGCTAAGGGCTCCACACTGATTTGGCAGAAAGAAGCCGGTCAAGATCCCCAGCTTGAGCACATTCGCCTCTCCACAGGGTGGCAGCATTTTCAAGTCGGCTTGAGTGCAAACCTGGGGAAGGAGTCCCAGCAGAATTCGGAGGGAGAAATAAGCATGGGCAGAAGGCACCTATCGACTCAACTCTTGTTCGGGAAACTAGATCGGCTCTCCCGTGTGTGCGTGGAGTGCTCAGTGCCATCCACGCAACGCAAAGGAACAAAACTGTAGAGAACCCGTGCCTCAGCAAAGATCGCCCTTCCTGAGCGTGAACTTCATCTATTGTGTGTTTTTGTGAAAGCATGAGAAATGGAACCTAAACGTAACTCGGAGTGAGAAGCAGGCTTGGAAGGAAGGCTGCTGTCGACTCACCTCTTGTTTGAGGAGATTAGCACTGCTGTACCCTGTGTGCCTGGATGCCTAGTAACCAGGCTACTAACACCAAGAATCAATCCTATAGCGTGACTGCGCTTGAGTTAACATTGCCGTTCCTGAAGCAGGAGGAATTTGACACTGCTCGTGTAGGAGAGACCGGGCAAAGGGTCCCACACGTGAAATGGAGTGAGAAACAGGGGGCTGCAGAAGGCAGCTCTCAACTCACCTCTGGTTTATGAGGCTAGTACCCTTGCCCCGGGGGTGCCTGCAGGCCTAAAGCCAACCACCTAACTCAAAGGAACAACTCTGTAGGGAATTCCTGCTTCGGCTAAAAGAGCCATGCCTCAGGGTGGACGCATTTTGCTGTGTGCATGCATGAGCGCACTGCAAGTGAGTCCAAAACCATTTTCCTTGTGAGACCCAGGCCCCGGAAGAAGCCAGAACACGACTCCCCACTTGCTCCATGAAGCTAGTACTACGGCCCCACTTTGGCATGGAAGTCTAATAGCTAGCTTTCTAACTCGGAGAGAAAACACTGTAGAGAAACCGTGCGTTAGCTACCGTCGACCTCTCTGTGGGCGAAGCAGTTTAGGGTGTACTGTGGCTGAGAGCCTGGAGACGGTTTCAATATCGTAAAATCGGGGGAGAGACAGGCCGGTACAGAAGCCAGCTCTCAACTCACATCATGGTTATGGGGCTAGTACCGTTGCCCAGGGTGTGTGTGCAGGCTTAAACACAGCCACCTAACTCGAAGGAAAAACTCGGTTGAGAGCCTGTGCTTCAGGTAAAACAGTTGCTCCTGAGGGTGGCAGCATTTTGTTGTGTGCGTGCGTGAGAGCACTGCAAGGGAGTCCAAAGGTTTTTGCGAGTGAGACTCAGGCCCCAGGGAAAGGCAGAACACGACTCCCCAAGTGTTTGACCAAGCTAGCACGGCAGCCCCACATTTGCATGGAAGTCTAATAGCTAGCGTTCTAACTCGAAGAAACTACACAGTAGAGAAACTGTGCTTTAGCTACCGTCGACCTCTCTGTGGGCGAAGCAGTTTAGGGTGTACTGTGGCTGAGAGCCTGGGGACGGTTTCAATATCGTAATATCGTGGGAGAGACAGGCCGGTACAGAAGGCAGCTCTCAACTCACATCATGGTTATGGGGCTAGTACCGTTGCCCAGGGTGTGTGTGGCAGCTGAAACACAGCCACCTACCTCGAAGGAGGAACTCGGTTGAGAGCCTGTGCTGCAGGTAAAAGAGCTGCCCCTGAGGGTGGCAGCATTTTGTTGTGTGCGTGCGTGAGAGCACTGCAAGGGAGTCCAAAGCTTTTTGCGAGTGAGACTCAGGCCCCAGCGAAAGGCAGAACACGACTCCCCATGTGTTTCATCACGCTAGCACGGCAGCCCCACTTTTGCATGGAAGTCTAATACCTAGCGTTCTAACTCGAAGAAACAACACTGTAGAGAAACCGTACTTTAGCTACCGTCGACCTCTCTGTGGGCGAAGCGGTTTAGGGTGTACTGTGGCTGAGAGCCTGGGGACGGTTTCAATATCGTAATATCGGGGGAGAGACAGGCCGGTACAGAGGGCAGCTCTCAACTCACATCATGGTTATGGGGCTAGTACCGTTGCCCAGGGTGTGTGTGGCAGCTGAAACACAGCCACCTACCTCGAAGGAGAAACTCGGTTGAGAGCCTGTGCTGCAGGTAAAACAGCTGCTCCTGAGAGTGGCAGCATTTTGTTGTGTGCGTGCGTGAGAGCACTGCAAGGGAGTCCAAAGCTTTTTGCGAGTGAGACTCAGGCCCCAGCGAAAGGCAGAACACGACTCCCCATGTGTTTCATCACGCTAACACGGCAGCCCCTCTTTTGCATGGAAGTCTAACAGCTAGTGTTCTAACTCGAAGAAACATCACTGTAGAGAAACCGTGCTTTAGCTACCGTCGACCTCTAGACGGAGGAAGCATTACACGGAGTACCGTGGCTGAGAGCCTGGGGAACGGGTTCCATACGTGAAACCAAGGGAGAAATAGGTCTGGGCAGAAGGCACCTGTGGACTCAGCTCTTGCTACCTGAAGCTAACACTACTGCTCCATGTGTGCTTGGAATGCTATGTGCTCGACACTGACTGGGAAGAAACAAGCCTGTAAAGAATCCCAGCTGCAGCTCATTCGCCTACCAGGCTACTAACACCAAGAATCAATGCTGTAGCGTTACTTCGCTTTAGCTAACATTGCCGATCCTGACGCCGCAGGAGTTGTATAGTGCTCGTGTATGAGAGACCGGGGAAAGGGTCCCATACGTGAAATGGACTGAGAAACAGGCCGGTGTGGAAGGCAGCTCTCAACTCACCTCTTGTTTATGAGGCTAGTACCGCTGCCCCGGGTGTACCTGCAGGCCATAAGCCAACCACCTAAGTCAAAGGAACAACTCTGTAGGGAATTCCTGCTTTGGCTAAAATAGCCATGCCTCAGGGTGGACACATTGTGTGGTGTGCATGCGTGAGTGCACAGCAAGTGAGTCCAAAACCATTTTCCTTGTGAGACCCAGGCCCCGGAAGAAGCCAGAACACGACTCCCCACTTGCTCCATGAAGCTAGTACTGCGGCCCCACTTTTGAATGGAAGTCTAATAGCTAGCGTTCTAACTCGAAGAAATAACACTGTAGAGAAACCGTGCTTTAGCTACCGTCGACCTCTCTGTGGGCGAAGCAGTTTAGGGTGTACTGTGGCTGAGAGCCTGGGGACGGTTTCAATATCGTAATATCGGGGGAGAGACAGGCCGGTACACAAGGCAGCTCTCAACTCACATCATGGTTATGGGGCTAGTACCGTTGCCCAGGGTGTGTGTGCAGGCTTAAACACAGCCACCTAACTCGAAGGAAAAACTCGGTTGAGAGCCTGTGCTTCAGGTAAAACAGTTGCTCCTGAGGGTGGCAGCATTTTGTTGTGTGCGTGCGTGAGAGCACTGCAAGGGAGTCCAAAGGTTTTTGCGAGTGAGACTCAGGCCCCAGCGAAAGGCAGAACACGACTCCCCATGTGTTTGACCAAGCTAGCACGGCAGCCCCACATTTGCATGGAAGTCTAATCGCTCGCGTTCTCCCTGGAAGAAACAACACGGTAGAGAAACCGTGCTTTAGCTACCATCCACCTCTCTGAGGGAGGAAGCCCTTTCCAGGCTACCGTGGGTGAGAGCCTGAGGAACGGGTTCCTTACGTGAAACCGAGGGAGAAGGAGTCCGGCCCAGAAGGCTCCTCTCGACTCAGCTCTTGTTACCTGAAGCTAACACTTTGGCTCCATGTGTGCATAGGAATGCTAAGGGCTCCACACTGATTTGGCAGAAAGAAGCCGGTCAAGAACCCCAGCTTGAGCACATTCGCCTCTCCACAGGGTGGCAGCATTTTCAAGTCGGCTTGAGTGCAAACCTGGGGAAGGAGTCCCAGCAGATTTCGGAGGGAGAAATAAGCATGGGCAGAAGGCACCTATCGACTCAACTCTTGTTCGGGAAACTAGATCGGCTCTCCCGTGTGTGCGTGGAGTGCTCAGTGCCATCCACGCAACGCAAAGGAACAAAACTGTAGAGAACCCGTGCCTCAGCAAAGATCGCCCTTCCTGAGCGTGAACTTCATCTATTGTGTGTTTTTGTGAAAGCATGAGAAATGGAACCTAAACGTAACTCGGAGTGAGAAGCAGGCTTGGAAGGAAGGCTGCTGTCGACTCACCTCTTGTTTGAGGAGATTAGCACTGCTGTACCCTGCGTGCCTGGATGCCTAGTAACCAGGCTACTAACACCAAGAATCAATCCTATAAAGTGACTGCGCTTGAGTTAACATTGCCGTTCCTGAAGCAGGAGGAATTTGACACTGCTCGTGTAGGAGAGACCGGGCAAAGGGTCCCACACGTGAAATGGAGTGAGAAACAGGGGGGTGAAGAAGGCAGCTCTCAACTCACCTCTGGTTTATGAGGCTAGTACCCTTGCCCCGGGGGTGCCTGCAGGCCTAAAGCCAACCACCTAACTCAAAGGAACAACTCTGTAGGGAATTCCTGCTTCGGCTAAAAGAGCCATGCCTCAGGGTGGACGCATTTTGCTGTGTGCATGCATGAGCGCACTGCAAGTGAGTCCAAAACCATTTTCCTTGTGAGACCCAGGCCCCGGAAGAAGCCAGAACACGACTCCCCACTTGCTCCATGAAGCTAGTACTACGGCCCCACTTTTGCATGGAAGTCTAATAGCTAGCTTTCTAACTCGGAGAAAAAACACTGTAGAGAAACCGTGCGTTAGCTACCGTCGACCTCTGTGTGGGCGAAGCAGTTTAGGGTGTACTGTGGCTGAGAGCCTGGGGACGGTTTCAATATCGTAATATCGGGGGAGAGACAGGCCGGTACACAAGGCAGCTCTCAACTCACATCATGGTTATGGGGCTAGTACCGTTGCCCAGGGTGTGTGTGCAGGCTTAAACACAGCCACCTAACTCGAAGGAAAAACTCGGTTGAGAGCCTGTGCTTCAGGTAAAACAGTTGCTCCTGAGGGTGGCAGCATTTTGTTGTGTGCGTGCGTGAGAGCACTGCAAGGGAGTCCAAAGGTTTTTGCGAGTGAGACTCAGGCCCCAGGGAAAGGCAGAACACGACTCCCCAAGTGTTTGACCAAGCTAGCACGGCAGCCCCACATTTGCATGGAAGTCTAATAGCTAGCGTTCTAACTCGAAGAAACTACACAGTAGAGAAACTGTGCTTTAGCTACCGTCGACCTCTCTGTGGGCGAAGCAGTTTAGGGTGTACTGTGGCTGAGAGCCTGGGGACGGTTTCAATATCGTAATATCGGGGAGAGACAGGCCGGTAGAGAAGCCAGCTCTCAACTCGCATCATGGTTATGGGGCTAGTACCGTTGTCCTGGGTGTGTGTGCAGGCTTAAACACAGCCACCTAACTCAAAAGAAAAACTCGGTTGAGAACCTGTGCTTCAGGTAAAACACCTGCTCCTGACGGTGGCAGCAATTTGTTGTGTGCGTGCGTGAGAGCACTGCAAGGGAGTCCAAAGCTTTCTGCGAGTGAGACTCAGGCCCCAGCGAAAGGCAGAACACGACTCCCCATGTGTTTCATCACGCTAGCACGGCAGCCCCACTTTTGCATGGAAGTCTAATACCTAGCGTTCTAACTCGAAGAAACAACACTGTAGAGAAACCGTACTTTAGCTACCGTCGACCTCTCTGTGGGCGAAGCGGTTTAGGGTGTACTGTGGCTGAGAGCCTGGGGACGGTTTCAATATCGTAATATCGGGGGAGAGACAGGCCGGTACAGAGGGCAGCTCTCAACTCACATCATGGTTATGGGGCTAGTACCGTTGCCCAGGGTGTGTGTGGCAGCTGAAACACAGCCACCTACCTCGAAGGAGAAACTCGGTTGAGAGCCTGTGCTGCAGGTAAAACAGCTGCTCCTGAGAGTGGAAGCATTTTGTTGTGTGCGTGCGTGAGAGCACTGCAAGGGAGTCCAAAGCTTTTTGCGAGTGAGACTCAGGCCCCAGCGAAAGGCAGAACACGACTCCCCATGTGTTTCATCACGCTAGCACGGCAGCCCCTCTTTTGCATGGAAGTCTAACAGCTAGTGTTCTAACTCGAAGAAACATCACTGTAGAGAAACCGTGCTTTAGCTACCGTCGACCTCTAGACGGAGGAAGCATTACACGGAGTACCGTGGCTGAGAGCCTGGGGAACGGGTTCCATACGTGAAACCAAGGGAGAAATAGGTCCGGGCAGACGGCACCTGTGGACTCAGCTCTTGCTACCTGAAGCTAACACTACTGCTCCATGTGTGCTTGGAATGCTATGTGCTCGACACTGACTGGGAAGAAACAAGCCTGTAAAGAATCCCAGCTGCAGCTCATTCGCCTACCAGGCTACTAACACCAAGAATCAACGCTGTAGCGTTACTTCGCTTTAGCTAACATTGCCGATCCTGAAGCCGCAGGAGTTGTATAGTGCTCGTGTATGAGAGACCGGGGAAAGGGTCCCATACGTGAAATGGACTGAGAAACAGGCCGGTGTGGAAGGCAGCTCTCAACTCACCTCTTGTTTATGAGGCTAGTACCGCTGCCCCGGGTGTGCCTGCAGGCCATAAGCCAACCACCTAAGTCAAAGGAACAACTCTGTAGGGAATTCCTGCTTTGGCTAAAATAGCCATGCCTCAGGGTGGACACATTGTGTGGTGTGCATGCGTGAGTGCACAGCAAGTGAGTCCAAAACCATTTTCCTTGTGAGACCCAGGCCCCGGGAGAAGCCAGAACACGACTCCCCACTTGCTCCATTAAACTAGTACTGCGGCCCCACTTTTGAATGGAAGTCTAATAGCTAGCGTTCTAACTCGAAGAAATAACACTGTAGAGAAACCGTGCTTTAGCTACTGTCGACCTCTCTGTGGGCGAAGCAGTTTAGGGTGTACTGTGGCTGAGAGCCTGGGGACGGTTTCAATATCGTAATATCGGGGGAGAGACAGGCCGGTACACAAGGCAGCTCTCAACTCACATCATGGTTATGGGGCTAGTACCGTTGCCCAGGGTGTGTGTGCAGGCTTAAACACAGCCACCTAACTCGAAGGAAAAACTCGGTTGAGAGCCTGTGCTTCAGGTAAAACAGTTGCTCCTGAGGGTGGCAGCATTTTGTTGTGTGCGTGCGTGAGAGCACTGCAAGGGAGTCCAAAGCTTTTTGCGAGTGAGACTCAGGCCCCAGCCAAAGGCAGAACACGACTCCCCAAGTGTTTGACCAAGCTAGCACGGCAGCCCCACATTTGCATGGAAGTCTAATAGCTAGCGTTCTAACTCGAAGAAACTACACAGTAGAGAAACTGTGCTTTAGCTACCGTCGACCTCTCTGTGGGCGAAGCAGTTTAGGGTGTACTGTGGCTGAGAGCCTGGGGACGGTTTCAATATCGTAATATCGGGGAGAGACAGGCCGGTACAGAAGCCAGCTCTCAACTCACATCATGGTTATGGGGCTAGTACCGTTGTCCTGGGTGTGTGTGCAGGCTTAAAGACAGCCACCTAACTCGAAAGAAAAACTCGGTTGAGAACCTGTGCTTCAGGTAAAACACCTGCTCCTGACGGTGGCAGCAATTTGTTGTGTGCGTGCGTGAGAGCACTGCAAGGGAGTCCAAAGCTTTTTGCGAGTGAGACTCAGGCCCCAGCGAAAGGCAGAACACGACTCCCCATGTGTTTGACCAAGCTAGCACGGCAGCCCCACATTTGCATGGAAGTCTAATCGCTCGCGTTCTCCCTGGAAGAAACAACACGGTAGAGAAACCGTGCTTTAGCTACCATCCACCTCTCTGAGGGAGGAAGCCCTTTCCAGGCTACCGTGGGTGAGAGCCTGAGGAACGGGTTCCTTACGTGAAACCGAGGGAGAAGGAGTCCGGCCCAGAAGGCTCCTCTCGACTCAGCTCTTGTTACCTGAAGCTAACACTTTGGCTCCATGTGTGCATAGGAATGCTAAGGGCTCCACACTGATTTGGCAGAAAGAAGCCGGTCAAGATCCCCAGCTTGAGCACATTCGCCTCTCCACAGGGTGGCAGCATTTTCAAGTCGGCTTGAGTGCAAACCTGGGGAAGGAGTCCCAGCAGATTTCGGAGGGAGAAATAAGCATGGGCAGAAGGCACCTATCGACTCAACTCTTGTTCGGGAAACTAGATCGGCTCTCCCGTGTGTGCGTGGAGTGCTCAGTGCCATCCACGCAACGCAAAGGAACAAAACTGTAGAGAACCCGTGCCTCAGCAAAGATCGCCCTTCCTGAGCGTGAACTTCATCTATTGTGTGTTTTTGTGAAAGCATGAGAAATGGAACCTAAACGTAACTCGGAGTGAGAAGCAGGCTTGGAAGGAAGGCTGCTGTCGACTCACCTCTTGTTTGAGGAGATTAGCACTGCTGTACCCTGTGTGCCTGGATGCCTAGTAACCAGGCTACTAACACCAAGAATCAATCCTATAGAGTGACTGCGCTTGAGTTAACATTGCCGTTCCTGAAGCAGGAGGAATTTGACACTGCTCGTGTAGGAGAGACCGGGCAAAGGGTCCCACACGTGAAATGGAGTGAGAAACAGGGGGGTGCAGAAGGCAGCTCTCAACTCACCTCTGGTTTATGAGGCTAGTACCCTTGCCCCGGGGGTGCCTGCAGGCCTAAAGCCAACCACCTAACTCAAAGGAACAACTCTGTAGGGAATTCCTGCTTCGGCTAAAAGAGCCATGCCTCAGGGTGGACGCATTTTGCTGTGTGCATGCATGAGCGCACTGCAAGTGAGTCCAAAACCATTTTCCTTGTGAGACCCAGGCCCCGGAAGAAGCCAGAACACGACTCCCCACTTGCTCCATGAAGCTAGTACTACGGCCCCACTTTGGCATGGAAGTCTAATAGCTAGCTTTCTAACTCGGAGAGAAAACACTGTAGAGAAACCGTGCGTTAGCTACCGTCGACCTCTCTGTGGGCGAAGCAGTTTAGGGTGTACTGTGGCTGAGAGCCTGGAGACGGTTTCAATATCGTAAAATCGGGGGAGAGACAGGCCGGTACAGAAGCCAGCTCTCAACTCACATCATGGTTATGGGGCTAGTACCGTTGCCCAGGGTGTGTGTGCAGGCTTAAACACAGCCACCTAACTCGAAGGAAAAACTCGGTTGAGAGCCTGTGCTTCAGGTAAAACAGTTGCTCCTGAGGGTGGCAGCATTTTGTTGTGTGCGTGCGTGAGAGCACTGCAAGGGAGTCCAAAGGTTTTTGCGAGTGAGACTCAGGCCCCAGCCAAAGGCAGAACACGACTCCCCAAGTGTTTGACCAAGCTAGCACGGCAGCCCCACATTTGCATGGAAGTCTAATCGCTCGCGTTCTCCCTGGAAGAAACAACACGGTAGAGAAACCGTGCTTTAGCTACCATCCACCTCTCTGAGGGAGGAAGCCCTTTCCAGGCTACCGTGGGTGAGAGCCTGAGGAACGGGTTCCTTACGTGAAACCGAGGGAGAAGGAGTCCGGCCCAGAAGGCTCCTCTCGACTCAGCTCTTGTTACCTGAAGCTAACACTTTGGCTCCATGTGTGCATAGGAATGCTAAGGGCTCCACACTGATTTGGCAGAAAGAAGCCGGTCAAGATCCCCAGCTTGAGCACATTCGCCTCTCCACAGGGTGGCAGCATTTTCAAGTCGGCTTGAGTGCAAACCTGGGGAAGGAGTCCCAGCAGATTTCGGAGGGAGAAATAAGCATGGGCAGAAGGCACCTATCGACTCAACTCTTGTTCGGGAAACTAGATCGGCTCTCCCGTGTGTGCGTGGAGTGCTCAGTGCCATCCACGCAACGCAAAGGAACAAAACTGTAGAGAACCCGTGCCTCAGCAAAGATCGCCCTTCCTGAGCGTGAACTTCATCTATTGTGTGTTTTTGTGAAAGCATGAGAAATGGAACCTAAACGTAACTCGGAGTGAGAAGCAGGCTTGGAAGGAAGGCTGCTGTCGACTCACCTCTTGTTTGAGGAGATTAGCACTGCTGTACCCTGTGTGCCTGGATGCCTAGTAACCAGGCTACTAACACCAAGAATCAATCCTATAGAGTGACTGCGCTTGAGTTAACATTGCCGTTCCTGAAGCAGGAGGAATTTGACACTGCTCGTGTAGGAGAGACCGGGCAAAGGGTCCCACACGTGAAATGGAGTGAGAAACAGGGGGTGCAGAAGGCAGCTCTCAACTCACCTCTGGTTTATGAGGCTAGTACCCTTGCCCCGGGGGTGCCTGCAGGCCTAAAGCCAACCACCTAACTCAAAGGAACAACTCTGTAGGGAATTCCTGCTTCGGCTAAAAGAGCCATGCCTCAGGGTGGACGCATTTTGCTGTGTGCATGCATGAGCGCACTGCAAGTGAGTCCAAAACCATTTTCCTTGTGAGACCCAGGCCCCGGAAGAAGCCAGAACACGACTCCCCACTTGCTCCATGAAGCTAGTACTACGGCCCCACTTTGGCATGGAAGTCTAATAGCTAGCTTTCTAACTCGGAGAGAAAACACTGTAGAGAAACCGTGCGTTAGCTACCGTCGACCTCTGTGTGGGCGAAGCAGTTTAGGGTGTACTGTGGCTGAGAGCCTGGAGACGGTTTCAATATCGTAAAATCGGGGGAGAGACAGGCCGGTACAGAAGCCAGCTCTCAACTCACATCATGGTTATGGGGCTAGTACCGTTGCCCAGGGTGTGTGTGCAGGCTTAAACACAGCCACCTAACTCGAAGGAAAAACTCGGTTGAGAGCCTGTGCTTCAGGTAAAACAGTTGCTCCTGAGGGTGGCAGCATTTTGTTGTGTGCGTGCGTGAGAGCACTGCAAGGGAGTCCAAAGGTTTTTGCGAGTGAGACTCAGGCCCCAGCCAAAGGCAGAACACGACTCCCCAAGTGTTTGACCAAGCTAGCACGGCAGCCCCACATTTGCATGGAAGTCTAATCGCTCGCGTTCTCCCTGGAAGAAACAACACGGTAGAGAAACCGTGCTTTAGCTACCATCCACCTCTCTGAGGGAGGAAGCCCTTTCCAGGCTACCGTGGGTGAGAGCCTGAGGAACGGGTTCCTTACGTGAAACCGAGGGAGAAGGAGTCCGGCCCAGAAGGCTCCTCTCGACTCAGCTCTTGTTACCTGAAGCTAACACTTTGGCTCCATGTGTGCATAGGAATGCTAAGGGCTCCACACTGATTTGGCAGAAAGAAGCCGGTCAAGATCCCCAGCTTGAGCACATTCGCCTCTCCACAGGGTGGCAGCATTTTCAAGTCGGCTTGAGTGCAAACCTGGGGAAGGAGTCCCAGCAGATTTCGGAGGGAGAAATAAGCATGGGCAGAAGGCACCTATCGACTCAACTCTTGTTCGGGAAACTAGATCGGCTCTCCCGTGTGTGCGTGGAGTGCTCAGTGCCATCCACGCAACGCAAAGGAACAAAACTGTAGAGAACCCGTGCCTCAGCAAAGATCGCCCTTCCTGAGCGTGAACTTCATCTATTGTGTGTTTTTGTGAAAGCATGAGAAATGGAACCTAAACGTAACTCGGAGTGAGAAGCAGGCTTGGAAGGAAGGCTGCTGTCGACTCACCTCTTGTTTGAGGAGATTAGCACTGCTGTACCCTGTGTGCCTGGATGCCTAGTAACCAGGCTACTAACACCAAGAATCAATCCTATAGCGTGACTGCGCTTGAGTTAACATTGCCGTTCCTGAAGCAGGAGGAATTTGACACTGCTCGTGTAGGAGAGACCGGGCAAAGGGTCCCACACGTGAAATGGAGTGAGAAACAGGGGGGTGCAGAAGGCAGCTCTCAACTCACCTCTGGTTTATGAGGCTAGTACCCTTGCCCCGGGGGTGCCTGCAGGCCTAAAGCCAACCACCTAACTCAAAGGAACAACTCTGTAGGGAATTCCTGCTTCGGCTAAAAGAGCCATGCCTCAGGGTGGACGCATTTTGCTGTGTGCATGCATGAGCGCACTGCAAGTGAGTCCAAAACCATTTTCCTTGTGAGACCCAGGCCCCGGAAGAAGCCAGAACACGACTCCCCACTTGCTCCATGAAGCTAGTACTACGGCCCCACTTTGGCATGGAAGTCTAATAGCTAGCTTTCTAACTCGGAGAGAAAACACTGTAGAGAAACCGTGCGTTAGCTACCGTCGACCTCTCTGTGGGCGAAGCAGTTTAGGGTGTACTGTGGCTGAGAGCCTGGAGACGGTTTCAATATCGTAAAATCGGGGGAGAGACAGGCCGGTACAGAAGCCAGCTCTCAACTCACATCATGGTTATGGGGCTAGTACCGTTGCCCAGGGTGTGTGTGCAGGCTTAAACACAGCCACCTAACTCGAAGGAAAAACTCGGTTGAGAGCCTGTGCTTCAGGTAAAACAGTTGCTCCTGAGGGTGGCAGCATTTTGTTGTGTGCGTGCGTGAGAGCACTGCAAGGGAGTCCAAAGGTTTTTGCGAGTGAGACTCAGGCCCCAGCCAAAGGCAGAACACGACTCCCCAAGTGTTTGACCAAGCTAGCACGGCAGCCCCACATTTGCATGGAAGTCTAATCGCTCGCGTTCTCCCTGGAAGAAACAACACGGTAGAGAAACCGTGCTTTAGCTACCATCCACCTCTCTGAGGGAGGAAGCCCTTTCCAGGCTACCGTGGGTGAGAGCCTGAGGAACGGGTTCCTTACGTGAAACCGAGGGAGAAGGAGTCCGGCCCAGAAGGCTCCTCTCGACTCAGCTCTTGTTACCTGAAGCTAACACTTTGGCTCCATGTGTGCATAGGAATGCTAAGGGCTCCACACTGATTTGGCAGAAAGAAGCCGGTCAAGATCCCCAGCTTGAGCACATTCGCCTCTCCACAGGGTGGCAGCATTTTCAAGTCGGCTTGAGTGCAAACCTGGGGAAGGAGTCCCAGCAGATTTCGGAGGGAGAAATAAGCATGGGCAGAAGGCACCTATCGACTCAACTCTTGTTCGGGAAACTAGATCGGCTCTCCCGTGTGTGCGTGGAGTGCTCAGTGCCATCCACGCAACGCAAAGGAACAAAACTGTAGAGAACCCGTGCCTCAGCAAAGATCGCCCTTCCTGAGCGTGAACTTCATCTATTGTGTGTTTTTGTGAAAGCATGAGAAATGGAACCTAAACGTAACTCGGAGTGAGAAGCAGGCTTGGAAGGAAGGCTGCTGTCGACTCACCTCTTGTTTGAGGAGATTAGCACTGCTGTACCCTGTGTGCCTGGATGCCTAGTAACCAGGCTACTAACACCAAGAATCAATCCTATAGAGTGACTGCGCTTGAGTTAACATTGCCGTTCCTGAAGCAGGAGGAATTTGACACTGCTCGTGTAGGAGAGACCGGGCAAAGGGTCCCACACGTGAAATGGAGTGAGAAACAGGGGGGTGCAGAAGGCAGCTCTCAACTCACCTCTGGTTTATGAGGCTAGTACCCTTGCCCCGGGGGTGCCTGCAGGCCTAAAGCCAACCACCTAACTCAAAGGAACAACTCTGTAGGGAATTCCTGCTTCGGCTAAAAGAGCCATGCCTCAGGGTGGACGCATTTTGCTGTGTGCATGCATGAGCGCACTGCAAGTGAGTCCAAAACCATTTTCCTTGTGAGACCCAGGCCCCGGAAGAAGCCAGAACACGACTCCCCACTTGCTCCATGAAGCTAGTACTACGGCCCCACTTTGGCATGGAAGTCTAATAGCTAGCTTTCTAACTCGGAGAGAAAACACTGTAGAGAAACCGTGCGTTAGCTACCGTCGACCTCTGTGTGGGCGAAGCAGTTTAGGGTGTACTGTGGCTGAGAGCCTGGAGACGGTTTCAATATCGTAAAATCGGGGGAGAGACAGGCCGGTACAGAAGCCAGCTCTCAACTCACATCATGGTTATGGGGCTAGTACCGTTGCCCAGGGTGTGTGTGCAGGCTTAAACACAGCCACCTAACTCGAAGGAAAAACTCGGTTGAGAGCCTGTGCTTCAGGTAAAACAGTTGCTCCTGAGGGTGGCAGCATTTTGTTGTGTGCGTGCGTGAGAGCACTGCAAGGGAGTCCAAAGGTTTTTGCGAGTGAGACTCAGGCCCCAGCCAAAGGCAGAACACGACTCCCCAAGTGTTTGACCAAGCTAGCACGGCAGCCCCACATTTGCATGGAAGTCTAATCGCTCGCGTTCTCCCTGGAAGAAACAACACGGTAGAGAAACCGTGCTTTAGCTACCATCCACCTCTCTGAGGGAGGAAGCCCTTTCCAGGCTACCGTGGGTGAGAGCCTGAGGAACGGGTTCCTTACGTGAAACCGAGGGAGAAGGAGTCCGGCCCAGAAGGCTCCTCTCGACTCAGCTCTTGTTACCTGAAGCTAACACTTTGGCTCCATGTGTGCATAGGAATGCTAAGGGCTCCACACTGATTTGGCAGAAAGAAGCCGGTCAAGATCCCCAGCTTGAGCACATTCGCCTCTCCACAGGGTGGCAGCATTTTCAAGTCGGCTTGAGTGCAAACCTGGGGAAGGAGTCCCAGCAGATTTCGGAGGGAGAAATAAGCATGGGCAGAAGGCACCTATCGACTCAACTCTTGTTCGGGAAACTAGATCGGCTCTCCCGTGTGTGCGTGGAGTGCTCAGTGCCATCCACGCAACGCAAAGGAACAAAACTGTAGAGAACCCGTGCCTCAGCAAAGATCGCCCTTCCTGAGCGTGAACTTCATCTATTGTGTGTTTTTGTGAAAGCATGAGAAATGGAACCTAAACGTAACTCGGAGTGAGAAGCAGGCTTGGAAGGAAGGCTGCTGTCGACTCACCTCTTGTTTGAGGAGATTAGCACTGCTGTACCCTGTGTGCCTGGATGCCTAGTAACCAGGCTACTAACACCAAGAATCAATCCTATAGCGTGACTGCGCTTGAGTTAACATTGCCGTTCCTGAAGCAGGAGGAATTTGACACTGCTCGTGTAGGAGAGACCGGGCAAAGGGTCCCACACGTGAAATGGAGTGAGAAACAGGGGGGTGCAGAAGGCAGCTCTCAACTCACCTCTGGTTTATGAGGCTAGTACCCTTGCCCCGGGGGTGCCTGCAGGCCTAAAGCCAACCACCTAACTCAAAGGAACAACTCTGTAGGGAATTCCTGCTTCGGCTAAAAGAGCCATGCCTCAGGGTGGACGCATTTTGCTGTGTGCATGCATGAGCGCACTGCAAGTGAGTCCAAAACCATTTTCCTTGTGAGACCCAGGCCCCGGAAGAAGCCAGAACACGACTCCCCACTTGCTCCATGAAGCTAGTACTACGGCCCCACTTTGGCATGGAAGTCTAATAGCTAGCTTTCTAACTCGGAGAGAAAACACTGTAGAGAAACCGTGCGTTAGCTACCGTCGACCTCTCTGTGGGCGAAGCAGTTTAGGGTGTACTGTGGCTGAGAGCCTGGAGACGGTTTCAATATCGTAAAATCGGGGGAGAGACAGGCCGGTACAGAAGCCAGCTCTCAACTCACATCATGGTTATGGGGCTAGTACCGTTGCCCAGGGTGTGTGTGCAGGCTTAAACACAGCCACCTAACTCGAAGGAAAAACTCGGTTGAGAGCCTGTGCTTCAGGTAAAACAGTTGCTCCTGAGGGTGGCAGCATTTTGTTGTGTGCGTGCGTGAGAGCACTGCAAGGGAGTCCAAAGGTTTTTGCGAGTGAGACTCAGGCCCCAGCCAAAGGCAGAACACGACTCCCCAAGTGTTTGACCAAGCTAGCACGGCAGCCCCACATTTGCATGGAAGTCTAATCGCTCGCGTTCTCCCTGGAAGAAACAACACGGTAGAGAAACCGTGCTTTAGCTACCATCCACCTCTCTGAGGGAGGAAGCCCTTTCCAGGCTACCGTGGGTGAGAGCCTGAGGAACGGGTTCCTTACGTGAAACCGAGGGAGAAGGAGTCCGGCCCAGAAGGCTCCTCTCGACTCAGCTCTTGTTACCTGAAGCTAACACTTTGGCTCCATGTGTGCATAGGAATGCTAAGGGCTCCACACTGATTTGGCAGAAAGAAGCCGGTCAAGATCCCCAGCTTGAGCACATTCGCCTCTCCACAGGGTGGCAGCATTTTCAAGTCGGCTTGAGTGCAAACCTGGGGAAGGAGTCCCAGCAGATTTCGGAGGGAGAAATAAGCATGGGCAGAAGGCACCTATCGACTCAACTCTTGTTCGGGAAACTAGATCGGCTCTCCCGTGTGTGCGTGGAGTGCTCAGTGCCATCCACGCAACGCAAAGGAACAAAACTGTAGAGAACCCGTGCCTCAGCAAAGATCGCCCTTCCTGAGCGTGAACTTCATCTATTGTGTGTTTTTGTGAAAGCATGAGAAATGGAACCTAAACGTAACTCGGAGTGAGAAGCAGGCTTGGAAGGAAGGCTGCTGTCGACTCACCTCTTGTTTGAGGAGATTAGCACTGCTGTACCCTGTGTGCCTGGATGCCTAGTAACCAGGCTACTAACACCAAGAATCAATCCTATAGAGTGACTGCGCTTGAGTTAACATTGCCGTTCCTGAAGCAGGAGGAATTTGACACTGCTCGTGTAGGAGAGACCGGGCAAAGGGTCCCACACGTGAAATGGAGTGAGAAACAGGGGGGTGCAGAAGGCAGCTCTCAACTCACCTCTGGTTTATGAGGCTAGTACCCTTGCCGCGGGGGTGCCTGCAGGCCTAAAGCCAACCACCTAACTCAAAGGAACAACTCTGTAGGGAATTCCTGCTTCGGCTAAAAGAGCCATGCCTCAGGGTGGACGCATTTTGCTGTGTGCATGCATGAGCGCACTGCAAGTGAGTCCAAAACCATTTTCCTTGTGAGACCCAGGCCCCGGAAGAAGCCAGAACACGACTCCCCACTTGCTCCATGAAGCTAGTACTACGGCCCCACTTTTGCATGGAAGTCTAATAGCTAGCTTTCTAACTCGGAGAGAAAACACTGTAGAGAAACCGTGCGTTAGCTACCGTCGACCTCTGTGTGGGCGAAGCAGTTTAGGGTGTACTGTGGCTGAGAGCCTGGGGACGGTTTCAATATCGTAATATCGGGGGAGAGACAGGCCGGTACACAAGGCAGCTCTCAACTCACATCATGGTTATGGGGCTAGTACCGTTGCCCAGGGTGTGTGTGCAGGCTTAAACACAGCCACCTAACTCGAAGGAAAACCTCGGTTGAGAGCCTGTGCTTCAGGTAAAACAGTTGCTCCTGAGGGTGGCAGCATTTTGTTGTGTGCGTGCGTGAGAGCACTGCAAGGGAGTCCAAAGGTTTTTGCGAGTGAGACTCAGGCCCCAGGGAAAGGCAGAACACGACTCCCCAAGTGTTTGACCAAGCTAGCACGGCAGCCCCACATTTGCATGGAAGTCTAATAGCTAGCGTTCTAACTCGAAGAAACTACACAGTAGAGAAACTGTGCTTTAGCTACCGTCGACCTCTCTGTGGGCGAAGCAGTTTAGGGTGTACTGTGGCTGAGAGCCTGGGGACGGTTTCAATATCGTAATATCGGGGAGAGACAGGCCGGTAGAGAAGCCAGCTCTCAACTCGCATCATGGTTATGGGGCTAGTACCGTTGTCCTGGGTGTGTGTGCAGGCTTAAACACAGCCACCTAACTCAAAAGAAAAACTCGGTTGAGAACCTGTGCTTCAGGTAAAACACCTGCTCCTGACGGTGGCAGCAATTTGTTGTGTGCGTGCGTGAGAGCACTGCAAGGGAGTCCAAAGCTTTCTGCGAGTGAGACTCAGGCCCCAGCGAAAGGCAGAACACGACTCCCCATGTGTTTCATCACGCTAGCACGGCAGCCCCACTTTTGCATGGAAGTCTAATACCTAGCGTTCTAACTCGAAGAAACAACACTGTAGAGAAACCGTACTTTAGCTACCGTCGACCTCTCTGTGGGCGAAGCGGTTTAGGGTGTACTGTGGCTGAGAGCCTGGGGACGGTTTCAATATCGTAATATCGGGGGAGAGACAGGCCGGTACAGAGGGCAGCTCTCAACTCACATCATGGTTATGGGGCTAGTACCGTTGCCCAGGGTGTGTGTGGCAGCTGAAACACAGCCACCTACCTCGAAGGAGAAACTCGGTTGAGAGCCTGTGCTGCAGGTAAAACAGCTGCTCCTGAGAGTGGAAGCATTTTGTTGTGTGCGTGCGTGAGAGCACTGCAAGGGAGTCCAAAGCTTTTTGCGAGTGAGACTCAGGCCCCAGCGAAAGGCAGAACACGACTCCCCATGTGTTTCATCACGCTAGCACGGCAGCCCCTCTTTTGCATGGAAGTCTAACAGCTAGTGTTCTAACTCGAAGAAACATCACTGTAGAGAAACCGTGCTTTAGCTACCGTCGACCTCTAGACGGAGGAAGCATTACACGGAGTACCGTGGCTGAGAGCCTGGGGAACGGGTTCCATACGTGAAACCAAGGGAGAAATAGGTCCGGGCAGACGGCACCTGTGGACTCAGCTCTTGCTACCTGAAGCTAACACTACTGCTCCATGTGTGCTTGGAATGCTATGTGCTCGACACTGACTGGGAAGAAACAAGCCTGTAAAGAATCCCAGCTGCAGCTCATTCGCCTACCAGGCTACTAACACCAAGAATCAACGCTGTAGCGTTACTTCGCTTTAGCTAACATTGCCGATCCTGAAGCCGCAGGAGTTGTATAGTGCTCGTGTATGAGAGACCGGGGAAAGGGTCCCATACGTGAAATGGACTGAGAAACAGGCCGGTGTGGAAGGCAGCTCTCAACTCACCTCTTGTTTATGAGGCTAGTACCGCTGCCCCGGGTGTGCCTGCAGGCCATAAGCCAACCACCTAAGTCAAAGGAACAACTCTGTAGGGAATTCCTGCTTTGGCTAAAATAGCCATGCCTCAGGGTGGACACATTGTGTGGTGTGCATGCGTGAGTGCACAGCAAGTGAGTCCAAAACCATTTTCCTTGTGAGACCCAGGCCCCGGGAGAAGCCAGAACACGACTCCCCACTTGCTCCATTAAACTAGTACTGCGGCCCCACTTTTGAATGGAAGTCTAATAGCTAGCGTTCTAACTCGAAGAAATAACACTGTAGAGAAACCGTGCTTTAGCTACTGTCGACCTCTCTGTGGGCGAAGCAGTTTAGGGTGTACTGTGGCTGAGAGCCTGGGGACGGTTTCAATATCGTAATATCGGGGGAGAGACAGGCCGGTACACAAGGCAGCTCTCAACTCACATCATGGTTATGGGGCTAGTACCGTTGCCCAGGGTGTGTGTGCAGGCTTAAACACAGCCACCTAACTCGAAGGAAAAACTCGGTTGAGAGCCTGTGCTTCAGGTAAAACAGTTGCTCCTGAGGGTGGCAGCATTTTGTTGTGTGCGTGCGTGAGAGCACTGCAAGGGAGTCCAAAGCTTTTTGCGAGTGAGACTCAGGCCCCAGCCAAAGGCAGAACACGACTCCCCAAGTGTTTGACCAAGCTAGCACGGCAGCCCCACATTTGCATGGAAGTCTAATAGCTAGCGTTCTAACTCGAAGAAACTACACAGTAGAGAAACTGTGCTTTAGCTACCGTCGACCTCTCTGTGGGCGAAGCAGTTTAGGGTGTACTGTGGCTGAGAGCCTGGGGACGGTTTCAATATCGTAATATCGGGGAGAGACAGGCCGGTACAGAAGCCAGCTCTCAACTCACATCATGGTTATGGGGCTAGTACCGTTGTCCTGGGTGTGTGTGCAGGCTTAAAGACAGCCACCTAACTCGAAAGAAAAACTCGGTTGAGAACCTGTGCTTCAGGTAAAACACCTGCTCCTGACGGTGGCAGCAATTTGTTGTGTGCGTGCGTGAGAGCACTGCAAGGGAGTCCAAAGCTTTTTGCGAGTGAGACTCAGGCCCCAGCGAAAGGCAGAACACGACTCCCCATGTGTTTGACCAAGCTAGCACGGCAGCCCCACATTTGCATGGAAGTCTAATCGCTCGCGTTCTCCCTGGAAGAAACAACACGGTAGAGAAACCGTGCTTTAGCTACCATCCACCTCTCTGAGGGAGGAAGCCCTTTCCAGGCTACCGTGGGTGAGAGCCTGAGGAACGGGTTCCTTACGTGAAACCGAGGGAGAAGGAGTCCGGCCCAGAAGGCTCCTCTCGACTCAGCTCTTGTTACCTGAAGCTAACACTTTGGCTCCATGTGTGCATAGGAATGCTAAGGGCTCCACACTGATTTGGCAGAAAGAAGCCGGTCAAGATCCCCAGCTTGAGCACATTCGCCTCTCCACAGGGTGGCAGCATTTTCAAGTCGGCTTGAGTGCAAACCTGGGGAAGGAGTCCCAGCAGATTTCGGAGGGAGAAATAAGCATGGGCAGAAGGCACCTATCGACTCAACTCTTGTTCGGGAAACTAGATCGGCTCTCCCGTGTGTGCGTGGAGTGCTCAGTGCCATCCACGCAACGCAAAGGAACAAAACTGTAGAGAACCCGTGCCTCAGCAAAGATCGCCCTTCCTGAGCGTGAACTTCATCTATTGTGTGTTTTTGTGAAAGCATGAGAAATGGAACCTAAACGTAACTCGGAGTGAGAAGCAGGCTTGGAAGGAAGGCTGCTGTCGACTCACCTCTTGTTTGAGGAGATTAGCACTGCTGTACCCTGTGTGCCTGGATGCCTAGTAACCAGGCTACTAACACCAAGAATCAATCCTATAGAGTGACTGCGCTTGAGTTAACATTGCCGTTCCTGAAGCAGGAGGAATTTGACACTGCTCGTGTAGGAGAGACCGGGCAAAGGGTCCCACACGTGAAATGGAGTGAGAAACAGGGGGGTGCAGAAGGCAGCTCTCAACTCACCTCTGGTTTATGAGGCTAGTACCCTTGCCCCGGGGGTGCCTGCAGGCCTAAAGCCAACCACCTAACTCAAAGGAACAACTCTGTAGGGAATTCCTGCTTCGGCTAAAAGAGCCATGCCTCAGGGTGGACGCATTTTGCTGTGTGCATGCATGAGCGCACTGCAAGTGAGTCCAAAACCATTTTCCTTGTGAGACCCAGGCCCCGGAAGAAGCCAGAACACGACTCCCCACTTGCTCCATGAAGCTAGTACTACGGCCCCACTTTGGCATGGAAGTCTAATAGCTAGCTTTCTAACTCGGAGAGAAAACACTGTAGAGAAACCGTGCGTTAGCTACCGTCGACCTCTCTGTGGGCGAAGCAGTTTAGGGTGTACTGTGGCTGAGAGCCTGGAGACGGTTTCAATATCGTAAAATCGGGGGAGAGACAGGCCGGTACAGAAGCCAGCTCTCAACTCACATCATGGTTATGGGGCTAGTACCGTTGCCCAGGGTGTGTGTGCAGGCTTAAACACAGCCACCTAACTCGAAGGAAAAACTCGGTTGAGAGCCTGTGCTTCAGGTAAAACAGTTGCTCCTGAGGGTGGCAGCATTTTGTTGTGTGCGTGCGTGAGAGCACTGCAAGGGAGTCCAAAGGTTTTTGCGAGTGAGACTCAGGCCCCAGCCAAAGGCAGAACACGACTCCCCAAGTGTTTGACCAAGCTAGCACGGCAGCCCCACATTTGCATGGAAGTCTAATCGCTCGCGTTCTCCCTGGAAGAAACAACACGGTAGAGAAACCGTGCTTTAGCTACCATCCACCTCTCTGAGGGAGGAAGCCCTTTCCAGGCTACCGTGGGTGAGAGCCTGAGGAACGGGTTCCTTACGTGAAACCGAGGGAGAAGGAGTCCGGCCCAGAAGGCTCCTCTCGACTCAGCTCTTGTTACCTGAAGCTAACACTTTGGCTCCATGTGTGCATAGGAATGCTAAGGGCTCCACACTGATTTGGCAGAAAGAAGCCGGTCAAGATCCCCAGCTTGAGCACATTCGCCTCTCCACAGGGTGGCAGCATTTTCAAGTCGGCTTGAGTGCAAACCTGGGGAAGGAGTCCCAGCAGATTTCGGAGGGAGAAATAAGCATGGGCAGAAGGCACCTATCGACTCAACTCTTGTTCGGGAAACTAGATCGGCTCTCCCGTGTGTGCGTGGAGTGCTCAGTGCCATCCACGCAACGCAAAGGAACAAAACTGTAGAGAACCCGTGCCTCAGCAAAGATCGCCCTTCCTGAGCGTGAACTTCATCTATTGTGTGTTTTTGTGAAAGCATGAGAAATGGAACCTAAACGTAACTCGGAGTGAGAAGCAGGCTTGGAAGGAAGGCTGCTGTCGACTCACCTCTTGTTTGAGGAGATTAGCACTGCTGTACCCTGTGTGCCTGGATGCCTAGTAACCAGGCTACTAACACCAAGAATCAATCCTATAGAGTGACTGCGCTTGAGTTAACATTGCCGTTCCTGAAGCAGGAGGAATTTGACACTGCTCGTGTAGGAGAGACCGGGCAAAGGGTCCCACACGTGAAATGGAGTGAGAAACAGGGGGGTGCAGAAGGCAGCTCTCAACTCACCTCTGGTTTATGAGGCTAGTACCCTTGCCCCGGGGGTGCCTGCAGGCCTAAAGCCAACCACCTAACTCAAAGGAACAACTCTGTAGGGAATTCCTGCTTCGGCTAAAAGAGCCATGCCTCAGGGTGGACGCATTTTGCTGTGTGCATGCATGAGCGCACTGCAAGTGAGTCCAAAACCATTTTCCTTGTGAGACCCAGGCCCCGGAAGAAGCCAGAACACGACTCCCCACTTGCTCCATGAAGCTAGTACTACGGCCCCACTTTGGCATGGAAGTCTAATAGCTAGCTTTCTAACTCGGAGAGAAAACACTGTAGAGAAACCGTGCGTTAGCTACCGTCGACCTCTCTGTGGGCGAAGCAGTTTAGGGTGTACTGTGGCTGAGAGCCTGGAGACGGTTTCAATATCGTAAAATCGGGGGAGAGACAGGCCGGTACAGAAGCCAGCTCTCAACTCACATCATGGTTATGGGGCTAGTACCGTTGCCCAGGGTGTGTGTGCAGGCTTAAACACAGCCACCTAACTCGAAGGAAAAACTCGGTTGAGAGCCTGTGCTTCAGGTAAAACAGTTGCTCCTGAGGGTGGCAGCATTTTGTTGTGTGCGTGCGTGAGAGCACTGCAAGGGAGTCCAAAGGTTTTTGCGAGTGAGACTCAGGCCCCAGCCAAAGGCAGAACACGACTCCCCAAGTGTTTGACCAAGCTAGCACGGCAGCCCCACATTTGCATGGAAGTCTAATCGCTCGCGTTCTCCCTGGAAGAAACAACACGGTAGAGAAACCGTGCTTTAGCTACCATCCACCTCTCTGAGGGAGGAAGCCCTTTCCAGGCTACCGTGGGTGAGAGCCTGAGGAACGGGTTCCTTACGTGAAACCGAGGGAGAAGGAGTCCGGCCCAGAAGGCTCCTCTCGACTCAGCTCTTGTTACCTGAAGCTAACACTTTGGCTCCATGTGTGCATAGGAATGCTAAGGGCTCCACACTGATTTGGCAGAAAGAAGCCGGTCAAGATCCCCAGCTTGAGCACATTCGCCTCTCCACAGGGTGGCAGCATTTTCAAGTCGGCTTGAGTGCAAACCTGGGGAAGGAGTCCCAGCAGATTTCGGAGGGAGAAATAAGCATGGGCAGAAGGCACCTATCGACTCAACTCTTGTTCGGGAAACTAGATCGGCTCTCCCGTGTGTGCGTGGAGTGCTCAGTGCCATCCACGCAACGCAAAGGAACAAAACTGTAGAGAACCCGTGCCTCAGCAAAGATCGCCCTTCCTGAGCGTGAACTTCATCTATTGTGTGTTTTTGTGAAAGCATGAGAAATGGAACCTAAACGTAACTCGGAGTGAGAAGCAGGCTTGGAAGGAAGGCTGCTGTCGACTCACCTCTTGTTTGAGGAGATTAGCACTGCTGTACCCTGCGTGCCTGGATGCCTAGTAACCAGGCTACTAACACCAAGAATCAATCCTATAGAGTGACTGCGCTTGAGTTAACATTGCCGTTCCTGAAGCAGGAGGAATTTGACACTGCTCGTGTAGGAGAGACCGGGCAAAGGGTCCCACACGTGAAATGGAGTGAGAAACAGGGGGGTGCAGAAGGCAGCTCTCAACTCACCTCTGGTTTATGAGGCTAGTACCCTTGCCCCGGGGGTGCCTGCAGGCCTAAAGCCAACCACCTAACTCAAAGGAACAACTCTGTAGGGAATTCCTGCTTCGGCTAAAAGAGCCATGCCTCAGGGTGGACGCATTTTGCTGTGTGCATGCATGAGCGCACTGCAAGTGAGTCCAAAACCATTTTCCTTGTGAGACCCAGGCCCCGGAAGAAGCCAGAACACGACTCCCCACTTGCTCCATGAAGCTAGTACTACGGCCCCACTTTGGCATGGAAGTCTAATAGCTAGCTTTCTAACTCGGAGAGAAAACACTGTAGAGAAACCGTGCGTTAGCTACCGTCGACCTCTCTGTGGGCGAAGCAGTTTAGGGTGTACTGTGGCTGAGAGCCTGGGGACGGTTTCAATATCGTAATATCGGGGGAGAGACAGGCCGGTACACAAGGCAGCTCTCAACTCACATCATGGTTATGGGGCTAGTACCGTTGCCCAGGGTGTGTGTGCAGGCTTAAACACAGCCACCTAACTCGAAGGAAAAACTCGGTTGAGAGCCTGTGCTTCAGGTAAAACAGTTGCTCCTGAGGGTGGCAGCATTTTGTTGTGTGCGTGCGTGAGAGCACTGCAAGGGAGTCCAAAGGTTTTTGCGAGGGAGACTCAGGCCCCAGCCAAAGGCAGAACACGACTCCCCAAGTGTTTGACCAAGCTAGCACGGCAGCCCCACATTTGCATGGAAGTCTAATAGCTAGCGTTCTAACTCGAAGAAACTACACAGTAGAGAAACTGTGCTTTAGCTACCGTCGACCTCTCTGTGGGCGAAGCAGTTTAGGGTGTACTGTGGCTGAGAGCCTGGGGACGGTTTCAATATCGTAATATCGGGGAGAGACAGGCCGGTAGAGAAGCCAGCTCTCAACTCACATCATGGTTATGGGGCTAGTACCGTTGTCCTGGGTGTGTGTGCAGGCTTAAACACAGCCACCTAACTCAAAAGAAAAACTCGGTTGAGAACCTGTGCTTCAGGTAAAACACCTGCTCCTGACGGTGGCAGCAATTTGTTGTGTGCGTGCGTGAGAGCACTGCAAGGGAGTCCAAAGCTTTCTGCGAGTGAGACTCAGGCCCCAGCGAAAGGCAGAACACGACTCCCCATGTGTTTCATCACGCTAGCACGGCAGCCCCACTTTTGCATGGAAGTCTAATACCTAGCGTTCTAACTCGAAGAAACAACACTGTAGAGAAACCGTACTTTAGCTACCGTCGACCTCTCTGTGGGCGAAGCGGTTTAGGGTGTACTGTGGCTGAGAGCCTGGGGACGGTTTCAATATCGTAATATCGGGGGAGAGACAGGCCGGTACAGAGGGCAGCTCTCAACTCACATCATGGTTATGGGGCTAGTACCGTTGCCCAGGGTGTGTGTGGCAGCTGAAACACAGCCACCTACCTCGAAGGAGAAACTCGGTTGAGAGCCTGTGCTGCAGGTAAAACAGCTGCTCCTGAGAGTGGAAGCATTTTGTTGTGTGCGTGCGTGAGAGCACTGCAAGGGAGTCCAAAGCTTTTTGCGAGTGAGACTCAGGCCCCAGCGAAAGGCAGAACACGACTCCCCATGTGTTTCATCACGCTAGCACGGCAGCCCCTCTTTTGCATGGAAGTCTAACAGCTAGTGTTCTAACTCGAAGAAACATCACTGTAGAGAAACCGTGCTTTAGCTACCGTCGACCTCTAGACGGAGGAAGCATTACACGGAGTACCGTGGCTGAGAGCCTGGGGAACGTGTTCCATACGTGAAACCAAGGGAGAAATAGGTCCGGGCAGACGGCACCTGTGGACTCAGCTCTTGCTACCTGAAGCTAACACTACTGCTCCATGTGTGCTTGGAATGCTATGTGCTCGACACTGACTGGGAAGAAACAAGCCTGTAAAGAATCCCAGCTGCAGCTCATTCGCCTACCAGGCTACTAACACCAAGAATCAATGCTGTAGCGTTACTTCGCTTTAGCTAACATTGCCGATCCTGACGCCGCAGGAGTTGTATAGTGCTCGTGTATGAGAGACCGGGGAAAGGGTCCCATACGTGAAATGGACTGAGAAACAGGCCGGTGTGGAAGGCAGCTCTCAACTCACCTCTTGTTTATGAGGCTAGTACCGCTGCCCCGGGTGTACCTGCAGGCCATAAGCCAACCACCTAAGTCAAAGGAACAACTCTGTAGGGAATTCCTGCTTTGGCTAAAATAGCCATGCCTCAGGGTGGACACATTGTGTGGTGTGCATGCGTGAGTGCACAGCAAGTGAGTCCAAAACCATTTTCCTTGTGAGACCCAGGCCCCGGAAGAAGCCAGAACACGACTCCCCACTTGCTCCATGAAGCTAGTACTGCGGCCCCACTTTTGAATGGAAGTCTAATAGCTAGCGTTCTAACTCGAAGAAATAACACTGTAGAGAAACCGTGCTTTAGCTACCGTCGACCTCTCTGTGGGCGAAGCAGTTTAGGGTGTACTGTGGCTGAGAGCCTGGGGACGGTTTCAATATCGTAAAATCGGGGGAGAGACAGGCCGGTACAGAGGGCAGCTCTCAACTCACATCATGGTTATGGGGCTAGTACCGTTGCCCAGGGTGTGTGTGCAGGCTTAAACACAGCCACCTAACTCGAAGGAAAAACTCGGTTGAGAGCCTGTGCTTCAGGTAAAACAGTTGCTCCTGAGGGTGGCAGCATTTTGTTGTGTGCGTGCGTGAGAGCACTGCAAGGGAGTCCAAAGGTTTTTGCGAGTGAGACTCAGGCCCCAGCGAAAGGCAGAACACGACTCCCCATGTGTTTGACCAAGCTAGCACAGCAGCCCCACATTTGCATGGAAGTCTAATCGCTCGCGTTCTCCCTGGAAGAAACAACACGGTAGAGAAACCGTGCTTTAGCTACCATCCACCTCTCTGAGGGAGGAAGCCCTTTCCAGGCTACCGTGGGTGAGAGCCTGAGGAACGGGTTCCTTACGTGAAACCGAGGGAGAAGGAGTCCGGCCCAGAAGGCTCCTCTCGACTCAGCTCTTGTTACCTGAAGCTAACACTTTGGCTCCATGTGTGCATAGGAATGCTAAGGGCTCCACACTGATTTGGCAGAAAGAAGCCGGTCAAGAACCCCAGCTTGAGCACATTCGCCTCTCCACAGGGTGGCAGCATTTTCAAGTCGGCTTGAGTGCAAACCTGGGGAAGGAGTCCCAGCAGATTTCGGAGGGAGAAATAAGCATGGGCAGAAGGCACCTATCGACTCAACTCTTGTTCGGGAAACTAGATCGGCTCTCCCGTGTGTGCGTGGAGTGCTCAGTGCCATCCACGCAACGCAAAGGAACAAAACTGTAGAGAACCCGTGCCTCAGCAAAGATCGCCCTTCCTGAGCGTGAACTTCATCTATTGTGTGTTTTTGTGAAAGCATGAGAAATGGAACCTAAACGTAACTCGGAGTGAGAAGCAGGCTTGGAAGGAAGGCTGCTGTCGACTCACCTCTTGTTTGAGGAGATTAGCACTGCTGTACCCTGCGTGCCTGGATGCCTAGTAACCAGGCTACTAACACCAAGAATCAATCCTATAGAGTGACTGCGCTTGAGTTAACATTGCCGTTCCTGAAGCAGGAGGAATTTGACACTGCTCGTGTAGGAGAGACCGGGCAAAGGGTCCCACACGTGAAATGGAGTGAGAAACAGGGGGGTGAAGAAGGCAGCTCTCAACTTACCTCTGGTTTATGAGGCTAGTACCCTTGCCCCGGGGGTGCCTGCAGGCCTAAAGCCAACCACCTAACTCAAAGGAACAACTCTGTAGGGAATTCCTGCTTCGGCTAAAAGAGCCATGCCTCAGGGTGGACGCATTTTGCTGTGTGCATGCATGAGCGCACTGCAAGTGAGTCCAAAACCATTTTCCTTGTGAGACCCAGGCCCCGGAAGAAGCCAGAACACGACTCCCCACTTGCTCCATGAAGCTAGTACTACGGCCCCACTTTGGCATGGAAGTCTAATAGCTAGCTTTCTAACTCGGAGAGAAAACACTGTAGAGAAACCGTGCTTTAGCTACCGTCGACCTCTCTGTGGGCGAAGCGGTTTAGGGTGTACTGTGGCTGAGAGCCTGGAGACGGTTTCAATATCGTAAAATCGGGGGAGAGACAGGCCGGTACAGAAGCCAGCTCTCAACTCACATCATGGTTATGGGGCTAGTACCGTTGCCCAGGGTGTGTGTGCAGGCTTAAACACAGCCACCTAACTCGAAGGAAAAACTCGGTTGAGAGCCTGTGCTTCAGGTAAAACAGTTGCTCCTGAGGGTGGCAGCATTTTGTTGTGTGCGTGCGTGAGAGCACTGCAAGGGAGTCCAAAGGTTTTTGCGAGTGAGACTCAGGCCCCAGGGAAAGGCAGAACATGACTCGCCATGTGTTTCATCAAGCTAGCACGGCAGCCCCACTTTTGCATGGAAGTCTCATAGCTAGCGTTCTAACTCGAAGAAACAACACTGTAGAGAAACCGTGCTTTAGCTACCGTCGACCTCTCTGTGGGCGAAGCAGTTTAGGGTGTTTTGTGGCTGAGCGCCTGGGGACGGTTTCCATTTTGTAATATCTGGGGAGACACAGGCCGGTACAGAGGGCAGCTCTCAACTCACTACATGGTTATGGGGCTAGTTCCGATGACCATGGTGTGTGTGCAGGCTTAAACACAGCCACCTAACTCGAAGGAAAAACTCGGTAGAAAGCCTGTGCTGCAGGTAAAAGAGCTGCTCCTTAGGGTGGAAGCATTTTGTTGTGTGCCTGCGTGAGAGCACAGCAAGGGAGTCCAAAGCTTTTTGCGAGTGAGACTCAGGCCCCAGCGAAAGGCAGAACACGACTCCCCATGTGTTTCATCACGCTAGTACGGCAGCCCCACTTTTGCATAGAAGTCTAACACCTAGTGTTCTAACTCGAAGAAACAACACTGTAGAGAAACCGTGCTTTAGCTACCGTCGACCTCTAGACGGAGGAAGCATTACACGGAGTACCGTGGCTGAGAGCCTGGGGAACGGGTTCCATACGTGAAACAAAGGGAGAAATAGGTCCGGGCACAAGGCACCTCTGGACTCAGCTCTTGCTACCTGAAGCTAACACTACTGCTCCATGTGTGCTTGGAATTCTATGTGCTCGACACTGACTGGGAAGAAACAAGCCTGTAAAGAATCCCAGCTTCAGCTCATTCGCCTACCAGGCTACTAACACCAAGAATCAATGCTGTAGTGTTACTGCGGTTTAGCCAACATTGCCGTTCCTGAAGCCGCAGGAGTTGTATAGTGCTCGTGTATGAGAGACCGGGGAAAGGGTCCCATACTTGAAATGGAGTGAGAAACAGGCCGGTGCGGAAGGCAGCTCTCAACTCACCTCTTGTGTATGAGGCTCGTACTGCTGCCCCGGGTGTGCCTGCAGGCCATAAGCCAACCACCTAAGTCAAAGGAACAACTCTGTAGGGAATTCCTGCTTCGGCTAAAATAGCCATGCCTCAGGGTGGACGCATTGTGTGGTGTGCATGCGTGAGTGCACAGCAAGTGAGTCCAAAACCATTTTCCTTGTGAGACCCAGGCCCTGAAAGAAGCCAGAACATCACTCCCCACTTGTTCCATGAAACTAGTACTACGGCCACACTTTTGAATGGAAGTCTAATAGCTAGCTTTCTAACTGGAAGAAACAACACTGTAGAGAAACCGTGCTTTAGCTACTGTCGACCTCTCTGTGGGCGAAGCAGTTTAGGGTGTACTGTGGCTGAGAGCCTGGGGACGGTTTCAATATCGTAGTATCGGGGGAGAGACAGGCCGGTACAGAAGGCAGCTCTCAACCCACATCATCGTTATGGGGCTAGGACCGTTACCCAGATTGTGTGTGGCAGCTTAAACACAGCCACCTACATTGAAGGAGAAACTCGGTTGAGTGCCTGTGCTTCAGGTAAAGCAGCTGCTCCTGACGGTGACAGCATTTTGTTGTGTGCGTGCGTGAGAGCACTGCAAGGGAGTCCAAAGCTTTTTGCGAGTGAGACTCAGGCCCCAGCGAAAGGCAGAACACGACTCCCCATGTGTTTCATCACGCTAGCACGGCAGCCCCACTTTTGCATAGAAGTCTAACACCTAGTGTTCTAACTCGAAGAAACAACACTGTAGAGAAACCGTGCTTTAGCTATCGTCGACCTCTAGACGGAGGAAGCATTACACGGAGTACCGTGGCTGAGAGCCTGGGGAACGGGTTCCATACGTGAAACCAAGGGAGAAATAGGTCCGGGCACAAGGCACCTCTGGACTCAGCTCTTGCTACCTGAACCTAACACTACTGCTCCATGTGTGCTGGGAATGCTATGTGCTCGACACTGGGAAGAAACAAGCCTGTAAAGAATCCCAGCTGCAGCTCATTCGCCTACCAGGCTACTAACACCAAGAATCAATGCTGTAGTGTTACTGCGCTTTAGCCAGCATTGCCGTTCCTGAAGCCGCAGGAGTTGTATAGTGTTCTTGTAGGAGAGACCGGGGAAAGGGTCCCATACGTGAAATGGAGTGAGAAACCGGCCGGTCCGCAAGGCAGCTCTCAATTCACCTCTTGTTTATGAGGCTAGTACCGCTGCCCCGGGTGTGCCTGCAGGCCATAAGCCAACCACCTAAGTCAAAGGAACAATTCTATAGGGAATTCCTGCTTCGCCTAAAATAGCCATGCCTCAGGGTGGACGCATTGTGTGGTGTGCATGCGTGAGTGCACAGCAAGTGAGTCCAAAACCATTTTCCTTGTGAGACCCAGGCCCTGAAAGAAGCCAGAACACGACTCCCCACTTGCTCCTTGAAACTAGAACTACGGCCACACTTTTGAATGGAAGTCTAATAGCTAGCTTTCTAACTGGAAGAAACAACACTGTAGAGAAACCGTGCTTTAGCTACCGTCGACCTCTCTGTGGGGGAAGCAGTTTAGGGTGTACTGTGGCTGAGAGCCTGGGGACGGTTTCAATATCGTAATATCGGGGGAGAGAAAGGCCGGTACAGAGGGCAGCTCTCAACCCACATCATGGTTATGGGGCTAGGACCGTTGCCCAGGGTGTGTGTGCAGGCTTAAATGAAGCCACCTAACTCGAAGGAAAAACTCGGTTGAGAGCCTGTGCTTCAGGTAAAGCAGCTGCTCCTGAGGGTGGCAGCATTTTGTTGTGTGCGTGCGTGAGAGCACTGCAAGGGAGTCCAAAGCTTTTTGCGAGTGAGACTCAGGCCCCAGCGAAAGGCAGAACACGACTCCCCATGTGTTTGACCAAGCTAGCACGGCAGCCCCACATTTGCATGGAAGTCTAATAGCTAGCGTTCTAACACGAAGAAACTACACAGTAGAGAAACCGTGCTTAAGCTACCGTCGACCTCTCTGTGGGCGAAGCAGTTTAGGGTGCACTGTGGCTGAGAGCCTGGGGACGGTTTCAATATCGTAATATCGGGGGAGAGACAGGCCGGTACAGAGGGCAGCTCTCAACCCACATCATTGTTATGGGGCTAGGACCGTTGCCCAGGGTGTGTGTGCAGGCTTAAATGAAGCCACCTAACTCGAAGGAAAAACTCGGTTGAGAGCCTGTGCTTCAGGTAAAGCAGCTGCTCCTGAGGGTGGCAGCATTTTGTTGTGTGCGTGCGTGAGAGCACTGCAAGGGAGTCCAAAGCTTTTTGCGAGTGAGACTCAGGCCCCAGCGAAAGGCAGAACACGACTCCCCATGTGTTTGACCAAGCTAGCACGGCAGCCCCACATTTGCATGGAAGTCTAATAGCTAGCGTTCTAACACGAAGAAACTACACAGTAGAGAAACCGTGCTTTAGCTACCGTCGACCTCTCTGTGGGCGAAGCAGTTTAGGGTGTACTGTGGCTGAGAGCCTGGGGACGGTTTCAATATCGTAATATCGGGAGAGACACAGGCCGGTACAGAGGGCAGCTCTCAACGCACTACATGGTTATGGGGCTAGTTCCGTTGACTGTGGTGTGTGTGCAGGCTTAAACACAGCCACCTAACTCGAAGGAAAAACGCGGTTGAGAGCCTGTGCTGCAGGTAAAATAGCTGCTCCTGAGGGTGGAAGCATTTTGTTGTGTGCCTGCGTGAGAGCACTGCAAGGGAGTCCAAAGCTTTTTGCGAGTGAGACTCAGGCCCCAGCGAAAGGCAGAACACGACTCCCCATGTGTTTCATCACGCTAGCACGGCAGCCCCACTTTTGCATAGAAATCTAACACCTAGTGTTCTAACTCGAAGAAACAACACTGTAGAGAAACCGTGCTTTAGCTACCGTCGACCTCTAGACGGAGGAAGCATTACACGGAGTACCGTGGCTGAGAGCCTGGGGAACGAGTTCCATACGTGAAACCAAGGGAGAAATAGGTCCGGGCACAAGGCACCTCTGGACTCAGCTCTTGCTACCTGAAGCTAACACTACTGCTCCATGTGTGCTTGGAATGCTATGTGCTCGACACTGACTGGGAAGAAACAAGCCTGTAAAGAATCCCAGCTGCAGCTCATTCGCCTACCAGGCTACTAACACCAAGAATCAATGCTGTAGTGTTACTGCGCTTTAGCCAGCATTGCCGTTCCTGAAGCCGCAGGAGTTGTATAGTGCTCGTGTAGGAGAGACCGAGGAAAGGGTCCCATACGTGAAATGGAGTGAGAAACAGGCCGGTGCGGAAGGCAGCTCTCAACTCACCTCTTGTTTATGAGGCTAGTACCGCTGCCCCGGGTGTCCCTGCAGGCCATAAGCCAACCACCGAAGTCAAAGGAACAACTCTGTAGGGAATTCCTGCTTCGCCTAAAATAGCCATGCCTCAGGGTGGACGCATTGTGTGGTGTGCATGCGTGAGTGCACAGCAAGTGAGTCCAAAACCATTTTCCTTGTGAGACCCAGGACCTGAAAGAAGCCAGAACACGACTCCCCACTTGCTCCATGAAACTAGAACTACGGCCACACTTTTGAATGGAAGTCTAATAGCTACCTTTCTAACTGGAAGAAACAACACTGTAGAGAAACCGTGCTTTAGCTACCGTCGACCTCTCTGTGGGCGAAGCAGTTTAGGGTGTACTGTGGCTGAGAGCCTGGGGCGGTTTCAATATCGTAATTTCGGGGGAGAGACAGGCCGGTACAGAAGACAACTCTCAACTCACATCATGGTTATGGGGCTAGGACCGATACCCAGGGTGTGTGTGGCAGCTTAAACACAGCCACCTACCTCGAAGGAGAAACTCGGTTGAGAGCCTGTGCTGCAGGTAAAACAGCTGCTCCTGAGGGTGGCAGCATTTTGTTGTGTGCGTGCGTGAGAGCACTGCAAGGGAGTCCAAAGCTTTTTGCGAGTGAGACTCAGGCCCCTGCGAATGGCAGAACACGACTCCCCAGGTGTTTGACCAAGCTAGCACGGCAGCCCCACTTTTGCAAGGAAGTCTAAGAGCTAGCGTTCTAACACGAAGAAACTACACAGTAAAGAAACCGTTCTTTAGCTACCGTCGACCTCTCTGTGGGCGAAGCAGTTTAGGGTGTACTGTGGCTGAGAGCCTGGGGACGGTTTCCATATCGTAATATCGGGGGTGAGACAGGCCGGTACAGAAGGCAGCTCTCAACTCACATCATGGTTATGGGGCTAGGACCGTTGCCCAGGGTGTGTGTGGCAGCTTAAACACAGCCACCTACCTCGAAGGAGAAACTCGGTTGAGAGCCTGTGCTGCAGGTAAAACAGCTGCTCCTGAGGGTGACAGCATTTTGTTGTGTGCGAGCGTGAGAGCACTGCAAGGGAGTCCAAAGCTTTTTGCGAGTGAGACTCAGGCCCCAGTGAAAGGCAGAACATGACTCCCCATGTGTTTCACCAAGCTAGCACGGCAGCCCCACTTTTGCATGGAAGTCTCATAGCTAGCGTTCTAACTCGAAGAAACAACACTGTAGAGAAACCGTGCTTTAGCTACCGTCGACCTCTCTGTGGGCGAAGCTGTTTAGGGTGTACTGTGGCTGAGCGCCTGGGGGCGGTTTCCATTTTGTAATATCTGGGGAGAGACAGGCCGGTACACAGGGCAGCTCTCAACTCACTACATGGTTATGGGGCTAGTTCCGTTGACCATGGTGTGTGTGCAGGCTTAAACACAGCCACCTAACTCGAAGGAAAAACTCGGTAGAAAGCCTGTGCTGCAGGTAAAAGAGCTGCTCCTGAGGGTGGAAGCATTTTGTTGTGTGCCTGCGTGAGAGCACTGCAAGGGAGTCCAAAGCTTTTTGCGAGTGAGACTCAGGCCCCAGCGAAAGGCAGAACACGAATCCCCATGTGTTTCATCACGCTAGCTCGGCAGCCCCACTTTTGCATAGAAGTCTAACACCTAGTGTTCTAACTCGAAGAAACAACACTGTAGAGAAACCGTACTTTAGCTACTGTCGACCTCTAGACAGAGGAAGCATTACACGGAGTACCGTGGCTGAGAGCCTGGGGAACGGGTTCCATACGTGAAACCAAGGGAGAAATAGGTCCGGGCACAAGGCACCTCTGGAATCAGCTCTTGCTACCTGAAGCTAACACTAGTGCTCCATGTCTGCTTGGAATGCTATGTGCTCGACACTGACTGGGAAGAAACAAGCCTATAAAGAATCCCAGCTGCAGCTCATTCGCCTACCAGGCTACTAACACCAAGAATCAATGCTGTAGTGTTACTGCGCTTTAGCCAGCATTGCCGTTCCTGAAGCCGCAGGAGTTGTATAGTGCTCGTGTAGGAGAGACCGGGGAAAGGGTCCCATACGTGAAATGGAGTGAGAAACAGGCCGGTGCGGAAGGCAGCTCTCAACTCACCTCCTGTTTATGAGGCTAGTACCGCTGCCCCGGGTGTGCCTGCAGGCCATAAGCCAACCACATAAGTCAAAGGAACAACTCTGTAGGGAATTCCTGGTTAGGCTAAAATAGCCAGGCCTCAGGGTGGACGCATTGTGTGGTGTGCATGCGTGAGTGCACAGCAAGTGAGTCCAAAACCATTTTCCTTGTGAGACCCAGGCCCTGAAAGAAGCCAGAACATCACTCCCCACATGTTCCATGAAAGTATTACTACAGCCACACTTTTGAATGGAAGTCTAATAGCTAGCTTTCTAACTGGAAGAAACAACACTGTAGAGAAACCGTGCTTTAGCTACTGTCGACCTCTCTGTGGGCGAAGCAGTTTAGGGTGTACTGTGGCTGAGAGCCTGGGGACGGTTTCAATATTGTAATATCGGGGGAGAGACAGGCCGGTACAGAGGGCAGCTCTCAACCCACATCATGGTTATGGGGCTAGGACCGTTGCCCAGGGTGTGTGTGCAGGCTTAAATGAAGCCACCTAACTCGAAGGAAAAACTCGGTTGAGAGCCTGTGCTTCAGGTAAAGCAGCTGCTCCTGAGGGTGGCAGCATTTTGTTGTGTGCGTGCGTGAGAGCACTGCAAGGGAGTCCAAAGCTTTTTGCGAGTGAGACTCAGGCCCCAGCGAAAGGCAGAACACGACTCCCCATGTGTTTGACCAAGCTAGCACGGCAGCCCCACATTTGCATGGAAGTCTAATAGCAAGCGTTCTAACACGAAGAAACTACACAGTAGAGAAACCGTGCTTTAGCTACCGTCGACCTCTCTGTGGGCAAAGCAGTTTAGGGTGTACTGTGGCTGAGAGCCTGGGGACGGTTTCCATTTTGTAATATCGGGGGAGAGACAGGCCGGTACAGAGGGCAGCTCTCAACCCACATCATGGTTATGGGGCTAGTTCCGTTGACCATGGTGTGTGTTCAGGCTTAAACACAGCCACCTAACTCGAAGGAAAAACTCGGTAGAAAGCCTGTGCTGCAGGTAAAATAGCTGCTCCTGAGGGTGGAAGCATTTTGTTGTGTGCCTGCGTGAGAGCACTGCAAGGGAGTCCAAAGCTTTTTGCGAGTGAGACTCAGGCCCCAGCGAAAGGCAGAACACGACTCCCCATGTGTTTGACCAAGCTAGCACGGCAGCCCCACATTTGCATGGAAGTCTAATAGCTAGCGTTCTAACACGAAGAAACTACACAGTAGAGAAACCGTGCTTTAGCTACCGTCGACCTCTCTGTGGGCGAAGCAGTTTAGGGTGTACTGTGGCTGAGAGCCTGGGGACGGTTTCAATATCGTAATATCGGGGGAGAGACAGGCCGGTACAGAAGGCAGCTCTCAACTCACATCATGGTTATGGGGCTAGGACCGTTGCCCAGGGTGTGTGTGGCAGCTTAAACACAGCCACCTACCTCGAAGGAGAAACTCGGTTGAGAGCCTGTGCTGCAGGTAAAACAGCTGCTCCTGAGGGTGGCAGCATTTTGTTGTGTGCGTGCGTGAGAGCACTGCAAGCGAGTCCAAAGCTTTTTGCGAGTGAGACTCAGTCCCCAGTGAAAGGCAGAACATGACTCCCCATGTGTTTCATCAAGCTAGCTCGGCAGCCCCACTTTTGCATGGAAGTCTCATAGCTAGCGTTCTAATTCGAAGAAAAACCACTGTAGAGAAACCGTGCTTTAGCTACCGTCGACCTCTCTGTGGGCGAAGCAGTTTAGGGTGTACTGTGGCTGAGAGCCTGGGGACGGTTTCCATTTTGTTATATCTGGGGAGAGACAGGCCGGTACAGAGGGCAGCTCTCAACTCACTACATGGTTATGGGGCTAGTTCCGTTGACCATGGTGTGTGTGCAGGCTTAAACACAGCCACCTAACTCGAAGGAAAAACTCGGTAGAAAGCCTGTGCTGCAGGTAAAAGAGCTGCTCCTGAGGGTGGAAGCATTTTGTTGTGTGCCTGCGTGAGAGCACTGCAAGGGAGTCCAAAGCTTTTTGCGAGTGAGACTCAGGCCCCAGCGAAAGGCAGAACACGACTCCCCATGTGTTTCATCACGCTAGCACGGCAGCCCCACTTTTGCATAGAAGTCTAACAGCTAGTGTTCTAACTCGAGGAAACAACACTGTAGAGAAACCGTGCTTTAGCTACGGTCGACCTCTAGACGGAGGAAGCATTACACGGAGTACCGTGGCTGAGAGCCTGGGGAACGGGTTCCATACGTGAAACCAAGGGAGAAATAGGTCCGGGCAGAAGGCACCTCTGGACTCAGCTCTTGCTACCTGAAGCTAACACTACTGCTCCATGTGTGCTTGGAATGCTCTGTGCTCGACACTGGGAATAAACAAGCCTGTAAAGAATCCCAGCTGCAGCTCATTCGCCTACCAGGCTACTAACACCAAGAATCAATGCTGTAGTGTTATTGCGCTTTAGCCAGCATTGCCGTTCCTGAAGCCGCAGGAGTTGTATAGTGCTCTTGTAGGAGAGACCGGGGAAAGGGTCCCATACGTGAAATGGAGTGAGAAACAGGCCGGTGCGGAAGGCAGCTCTCAACTCACCTCTTGTTTATGAGGCTAGTACCGCTGCCCCGGGTGTGCCTGCAGGCCATAAGCCAACCACCTAAGTCAAAGGAACAACTCTGTAGGGAACTCCTGCTTCGCCTAAAATAGCCATGACTCAGGGTGGACGCATTGTGTGGTGTGCATGCGTGAGTGCACAGCAAGTGAGTCCAAAACCATTTTCCTTGTGAGACCCAGGCCCTGAAAGAAGCCAGAACACGACTGCCCACTTGCTCCATGAAACTAGAACTACGGCCACACTTTTGAATGGAAGTCTAATAGCTAGCTTTCTAACTGGAAGAAACAACACTGTAGAGAAACCGTGCTTTAGCTACCGTCGACCTCTCTGTGGGCGAAGCAGTTTAGGGTGTACTGTGGCTGAGAGCCTGGGGACGGTTTCACTATCGTAATATCGGGGGAGAGACAGGCCGGTACAGAAGGCAGCTCTCAACTCACATCATGGTTATGGGGCTAGGACCGTTGCCCAGGGTGTGTGTGGCAGCTTAAACACAGCCACCTACCTCGAAGGAGAAACTCGGTTGAGAGCCTGTGCTGCAGGTAAAACAGCTGCTCCTGAGGGTGGCAGCGTTTTGTTGTGTGCGTGCGTGAGAGCACTGCAAGCGAGTCCAAAGCTTTTGCGAGTGAGACTCAGGCCCCAGTGAAAGGCAGAACATGACTCCCCATGTGTTTCATCAAGGTAGCACGGCAGCCCCACTTTTGCATGGAAGTCTAATAGCTAGCGTTCTAACTCGAAGAAACAACACTGTCGAGAAAACGTGCTTTAGCTACCGTCGACCTCTCTGTGGGCGAAGCAGTTTAGGGTGTACTGTGGCTGAGCGCCTGGGGACGGTTTCCATTTTGTAATATCTGGGGAGAGACAGGCCGGTACAGAGGGCAGCTCTCAACTCACTACATGGTTATGGGGCTAGTTCCGTTGACCATGGTGTGTGTGCAGGCTTAAACACAGCCACCTAACTCGAAGGAAAAACTCGGTAGAAAGCCTGTGCTGCAGGTAAAAGAGCTGCTCCTGAGGGTGGAAGCATTTTGTTGTGTGCCTGCGTGAGAGCACTGCAAGGGAGTCCAAAGCTTTTTGCGAGTGAGACTCAGGCCCCAGCGAAAGGCAGAACACGACTCCCCATGTGTTTGACCAAGCTAGCACGGCAGCCCCACATTTGCATGGAAGTCTAATAGCTAGCGTTCTAACACGAAGAAACTACACAGTAGAGAAACCGTGCTTTAGCTACCGTCGACCTCTCTGTGGGCGAAGCAGTTTAGGGTGTACTGTGGCTGAGAGCCTGGGGACGGTTTCACTATCGTAATATCGGGGGAGAGACAAGCCGGTACAGAAGGCAGCTCTCAACTCACATCATGGTTATGGGGCTAGGACCGTTGCCCAGGGTGTGTGTGGCAGCTTAAACACAGCCACCTACCTCGAAGGAGAAACTCAGTTGAGAGCCTCTGCTGCAGGTAAAACAGCTGCTCCTGAGGGTGGCAGCATTTTGTTGTGTGCGTGCGTGAGAGCACTGCAAGCGAGTCCAAAGCTTTTTGCGAGTGAGACTCAGGCCCCAGCGAAAGGCAGAACATGACTCCCCATGTGTTTCATCAAGGTAGCACGGCAGCACCACTTTTGCATGGAAGTCTAATAGCTAGCGTTATAACTCGAAGAAACAACACTGTCGAGAAACCGTGCTTTAGCTACCGTCGACCTCTCTGTGGGCGAAGCAGTTTAGGGTGTACTGTGGCTGAGCGCCTGGGGACGGTTTCCATTTTGTAATATCTGGGGAGAGACAGGCCGGTACAGAGGGCAGCTCTCAACTCACTACATGGTTATGGGGCTAGTTCCGTTGACCATGGTGTGTGTGCAGGCTTAAACACAGCCACCTAACTCGAAGGAAAAACTCGGTAGAAAGCCTGTGCTGCAGGTAAAAGAGCTGCACCTGAGGGTGGAAGCATTTTGTTGTGTGCCTGCGTGAGAGCACTGCAAGGGAGTCCAAAGCTTTTTGCGAGTGAGACTCAGGCCCCAGCGAAAGGCAGAACACGACTCCCCATGTGTTTCATCAGGCTAGCACGGCAGCCCCACTTTTGCATGGAAGTCTAATAGCTAGCATTCTAACTCGAAGAAACAACACTGTCGAGAAACCGTGCTTCAGCTACCGTCGACCTCTCTGTGGGCGAAGCAGTTTAGGGTGTACTGTGGCTGAGAGCCTGGGGACGGTTTCCATTTTGTAATATCAGGGGAGAGATACGCCGGTACACAGGGCAGCTCTCAACTCACTACATGGTTATGGGGCTAGTTCCGTTGACCATGGTGTGTGTTCAGGCTTAAACACAGCCACCTAACTCGAAGGAAAAACTCGGTAGAAAGCCTGAGCTGCAGATAAAAGAGCTGCTCCTGAGGGTGGAAGCATTTTGTTGTGTGCCTGCGTGAGAGCACTGCAAGGGAGTCCAAAGCTTTTTGCGAGTGAGACTCAGGCCCCAGCGAATAGCAGAGCACGATCCCCATGTGTTTCATCACGCTAGCACGGCAGCCCCACTTTTGCATAGAAGTCTAACATCTAGTGTTCTAACTCGAAGAAACAACACTGTAGAGAAACCGTGCTTTAGCTACCGTCGATCTCTAGACGGAGGAAGCATTACACGGAGTACCGTGGCTGAGAGCCTGGGGAACGGGTTCCATCGTGAAACCAAGGGAGAAATAGGTCCGGGCACAAGGCACCTCTGGACTCAACTCTTGCTACCTGAAGCTAACACTACTGCTCCATGTGTGCTTGGAATGCTATGTGCTCGACACTGACTGGGAAGAAACAAGCCTGTAAAGAATCCCAGCTGCAGCTCATTCGCCTACCAGGCTACTAACACCAAGAATCAATGCTGTAGTGTTACTGCTCTTTAGCCAGCATTGCCGTTCCTGAAGCCGCAGGAGTTGTATAGTGCTCATGTAGGAGAGACCGGGGAAAGGGTCCCATACGTGAAATGGAGTGAGAAACAGGCCGGTGCAGAAGGCAGCTCTCAACTCACCTCCTGTTTATGAGGCTAGTACCGCTGCCCCGGTTGTGCCTGCAGGCCATAAGCCAACCACCTAAGTCAAAGGAACAACTCTGTAGGGAATTCCTGGTTAGGCTAAAATAGCCAGGCCTAAGGGTGGACGCATTGTGTGGTGTGCATGCGTGAGTGCACAGCAAGTGAGTCCAAAACCATTTTCCTTATGAGACCCAGGCCCTGAAAGAAGCCAGAACACGACTCCCCACTTGCTCCATGAAACTAGAACTACGGCCACACTTTTGAATGGAAGTCTAATAGCTAGCGTTCTAACACGAAGAAACTACACAGTAGAGAAACCGTGCTTTAGCTACCGTCGACCTCTCTGTGGGCGAAGCAGTTTAGGGTGTACTGTGGCTGAGAGCCTGGGGACGGTTTCACTATCGTAATATCGGGGGAGAGACAGGCCGGTACAGAAGGCAGCTCTCAACTCACATCATGATTATGGGGCTAGGACCGTTGCCCAGGGTGTGTGTGGCAGCTTAAACACAGCCGCCTACCTCGAAGGAGAAACTCGGTTGAGAGCCTGTGCTGCAGGTAAAACAGCTGCTCCTGAGGGTGGCAGCATTTTGTTGTGTGCGTGCGTGAGAGCACTGCAAGGGAGTCCAAAGCTTTTTGCGAGTGAGACTCAGGCCCCAGCGAAAGGCAGAACACGACTCCCCATGTGTTTCATCACGCTAGCACGGCAGCCCCACTTTTGCATAGAAGTCTAACACCTAGTGTTCTAACTCGAAGAAACAACACTGTAGAGAAACCGTGCTTTAGCTACCGTCGACCTCTAGACGGAGGAAGCATTACACGGAGTATCGTGGCTGAGAGCCTGGGGAACGGGTTCCATACGTGAAACAAAGGGAGGAATAGGTCCGGGCACAAGGCACCTCTGGACTCAGCTCTTGCTACCTGAAGCTAACACTACTGCTCCATGTGTGCTTGGAATGCTATGTGCTCGACACTGACTGGGAAGAAACAAGCCTGTAAAGAATCCCAGCTGCAGCTCATTCGCCTACCAGGCTACTAACACCAAGAATCAATGCTGTAGTGTTACTGCGCTTTAGCCAGCATTGCCGTTCCTGAAGCCGCAGGAGTTGTATAGTGCTCGTGTATGAGAGACCGGGGAAAGGGTCCCATACGTGAAATGGAGTGAGAAACAGGCCGGTGCGGAAGGCAGCTCTCAACGCACCTCCTGTTTATGAGGCTAGTACCGCTGCCCCGGGTGTGCCTGCAGGCCATAAGCCAACCACCTAAGTCAAAGGAACAACTCTGTAGGGAATTCCTGCTTCGGCTAAAATAGCCAGGCCGCAGGGTGGACGCATTGTGTGGTGTGCATGCGTGAGTGCACAGCAAGTGAGTCCAAAACCATTTTCCTTGTGAGACCCAGGCCCTGAAAGAAGCCAGAACATCACTCCCCACATGTTCCATGAAAGTATTACTACAGCCACACTTTTGAATGGAAGTCTAATAGCTAGCTTTCTAACTGGAAGAAACAACACTGTAGAGAAACCGTGCTTTAGCTACTGTCGACCTCTCTGTGGGCGAAGCAGTTTAGGGTGTACTGTGGCTGAGAGCCTGGGGACGGTTTCAACATCGTAATATCGGGGAGAGACAAGCCGGTACAGAGGGCAGCTCTCAACCCACATCATATTTATGGGGCTAGGACCGTTGCCCAGGGTGTGTGTAGGCTTAAATGAAGCCACCTAACTCGAAGGAAAAACTCGGTTGAGAGCCTGTGCTTCAGGTAAAGCAGCTGCTCCTGAGGGTGGCAGCATTTTGTTGTGTGCGTGCGTGAGAGCACTGCAAGCGAGTCCAAAGCTTTTTGCGAGTGAGACTCAGACCCCAGCGAAAGGCAGAACACGACTCCCCATGTGTTTGACCAAGCTAGCACGGCAGCCCCACATTTGCATGGAAGTCTAATAGCTAGCGTTCTAACACGAAGAAACTACACAGTAGAGAAACCGTGCTTTAGCTACCGTCGACCTCTCTGTGGGCGAAGCAGTTTAGGGTGTACTGTGGCTGAGAGCCTGGGGACGGTTTCAGTATCGTAATATCGGGGGAGAGACAGGCCGGTACAGAAGGCAGCTCTCAACTCACATCATGATTATGGGGCTAGGACCGTTGCCCAGGGTGTGTGTGGCACCTTAAACACAGCCGCCTACCTCGAAGGAGAAACTCGGTTGAGAGCCTGTGCTGCAGGTAAAACAGCTGCTCCTGAGGGTGGCAGCATTTTGTTGTGTGCTTGCGTGAGAGCACTGCAAGCGAGTCCAAAGCTTTTTGCGAGTGAGACTCAGGCCCCAGCGAAAGGCAGAACATGACTCCCCATGTGTTTCATCAAGCTAGCACGGCAGCCCCACTTTTGCATGGAAGTCTAAAAGCTAGCGTTCTAACTCGAAGAAAAAACACTGTAGAGAAACCGTGCTTTAGCTACCGTCGACCTCTCTGTGGGCGAAGCAGTTTAGGGTGTACTGTGGCTGAGCCCCTGGGGGCGGTTTCCATTTTGTGATATCTGGGGAGAGACAGGCCGGTACAGAGGGCAGCTCTCAACTCACTACATGGTTATGGGGCTAGTTCCGTTGACCATGGTGTGTGTGCAGGCTTAAACACAGCCACCTAACTCGAAGGAAAAACTCGGTAGAAAGCCTGTGCTGCAGGTAAAAGAGCTGCTCCTGAGGGTGGAAGCATTTTGTTGTGTGCCTGCGTGAGAGCACTGCAAGGGAGTCCAAAGCTTTTTGCGAGTGAGACTCAGGCCCCAGCGAAAGGCAGAACACGACTCCCCATGTGTTTCATCACGCTAGCACGGCAGCCCCACTTTTGCATAGAAGTCTAACACCTAGTGTTCTAACTCGAAGAAACAACACTGTAGAGAAACCGTGCTTTAGCTACCGTCGACCTCTAGACGGAGGAAGCATTACACGGAGTACCGTGGCTGAGAGCCTGGGGAACGGGTTCCATACGTGAAACCAAGGGAGAAATAGGTCCGGGCACAAGGCACCTCTGGACTCAGCTCTTGCTACCTGAACCTAACACTACTGCTCCATGTGTGCTTGGAATGCTATGTGCTCGACACTGACTGGGAAGAAACAAGCCTGTAAAGAATCCCAGCTGCAGCTCATTCGCCTACCAGGCTACTAACACCAAGAATCAATGCTGTAGTGTTACTGCGCTTTAGCCAGCATTGCCGTTCCTGAAGCCGCAGGAGTTGTATAGTGCTCATGTAGGAGAGACCGGGGAAAGGGTCCCATACGTGAAATGGAGTGAGAAACAGGCCGGTGCGGAAGGCAGCTCTCAACTCACCTCCTGTTTATGAGGCTAGTACCGCTGCCCCGGGTGTGCCTGCAGGCCATAAGCCAACCACCTAAGTCAAAGGAACAACTCTGCAGGGAATTCCTGGTTAGGCTAAAATAGCCAGGCCTCAGGGTGGACGCATTGTGTGGTGTGCATGCGTGAGTGCACAGCAAGTGAGTCCAAAACCATTTTCCTTGTGAGACCCAGGCCCTGAAAGAAGCCAGAACATCACTCCCCACATGTTCCATGAAAGTATTACTACAGCCACACTTTTGAATGGAAGTCTAATAGCTAGCTTTCTAACTGGAAGAAACAACACTGTAGAGAAACCGTGCTTTAGCTACTGTCGACCTCTCTGTGGGCGAAGCAGTTTAGGGTGTACTGTGGCTGAGAACCTGGGGACGGTTTCAATATCGTAGTATCGGGGGAGAGACAGGCCGGTACAGAAGGCAGCTCTCAACTCACATCATGGTTATGGGGCTAGGACGGTTACCCAGGGTGTGTGTGGCACCTTAAACACAGCCACCTACCTCGAAGGAGAAACTCGGTTGAGAGCCTGTGCTGCAGGTAAAACAGCTGCTCCTGAGGGTGGCAGCATTTTGTTGTGTGCGTGCGTGAGAGCACTGCAAGCGAGTCCAAACCTTTTTGCGAGTGAGACTCAGGCCCCAGTGAAAGGCAGAACATGACTCGCCATGTGTTTCATCAAGCTAGCACGGCAGCCCCACTTTTGCATGGAAGTCTCATAGCTAGCGTTCTAACTCGAAGAAACAACACTGTAGAGAAACCGTGCTTTAGCTACCGTCGACCTCTCTGTGGGCGAAGCAGTTTAGGGTGTTTTGTGGCTGAGCGCCTGGGGACGGTTTCCATTTTGTAATATCTGGGGAGACACAGGCCGGTACAGAGGGCAGCTCTCAACTCACTACATGGTTATGGGGCTAGTTCCGATGACCATGGTGTGTGTGCAGGCTTAAACACAGCCACCTAACTCGAAGGAAAAACTCGGTAGAAAGCCTGTGCTGCAGGTAAAAGAGCTGCTCCTTAGGGTGGAAGCATTTTGTTGTGTGCCTGCGTGAGAGCACAGCAAGGGAGTCCAAAGCTTTTTGCGAGTGAGACTCAGGCCCCAGCGAAAGGCAGAACACGACTCCCCATGTGTTTCATCACGCTAGTACGGCAGCCCCACTTTTGCATAGAAGTCTAACACCTAGTGTTCTAACTCGAAGAAACAACACTGTAGAGAAACCGTGCTTTAGCTACCGTCGACCTCTAGACGGAGGAAGCATTACACGGAGTACCGTGGCTGAGAGCCTGGGGAACGGGTTCCATACGTGAAACAAAGGGAGAAATAGGTCCGGGCACAAGGCACCTCTGGACTCAGCTCTTGCTACCTGAAGCTAACACTACTGCTCCATGTGTGCTTGGAATTCTATGTGCTCCACACTGACTGGGAAGAAACAAGCCTGTAAAGAATCCCAGCTTCAGCTCATTCGCCTACCAGGCTACTAACACCAAGAATCAATGCTGTAGTGTTACTGCGGTTTAGCCAACATTGCCGTTCCTGAAGCCGCAGGAGTTGTATAGTGCTCGTGTATGAGAGACCGGGGAAAGGGTCCCATACTTGAAATGGAGTGAGAAACAGGCCGGTGCGGAAGGCAGCTCTCAACTCACCTCTTGTGTATGAGGCTCGTACTGCTGCCCCGGGTGTGCCTGCAGGCCATAAGCCAACCACCTAAGTCAAAGGAACAACTCTGTAGGGAATTCCTGCTTCGGCTAAAATAGCCAGGCCTCAGGGTGGACGCATTGTGTGGTGTGCATGCGTGAGTGCACAGCAAGTGAGTCCAAAACCATTTTCCTTGTGAGACCCAGGCCCTGAAAGAAGCCAGAACATCACTCCCCACTTGTTCCATGAAACTAGTACTACGGCCACACTTTTGAATGGAAGTCTAATAGCTAGCTTTCTAACTGGAAGAAACAACACTGTAGAGAAACCGTGCTTTAGCTACTGTCGACCTCTCTGTGGGCGAAGCAGTTTAGGGTGTACTGTGGCTGAGAGCCTGGGGACGGTTTCAATATCGTAGTATCGGGGGAGAGACAGGCCGGTACAGAAGGCAGCTCTCAACCCACATCATCGTTATGGGGCTAGGACCGTTACCCAGATTGTGTGTGGCAGCTTAAAGACAGCCACCTTCATTGAAGGAGAAACTCGGTTGAGTGCCTTTGCTTCAGGTAAAGCAGCTGCTCCTGACGGTGACAGCATTTTGTTGTGTGCGTGCGTGAGAGCACTGCAAGGGAGTCCAAAGCTTTTTGCGAGTGAGACTCAGGCCCCAGCGAAAGGCAGAACACGACTCCCCATGTGTTTCATCACGCTAGCACGGCAGCCCCACTTTTGCATAGAAGTCTAACACCTAGTGTTCTAACTCGAAGAAACAACACTGTAGAGAAACCGTGCTTTAGCTATCGTCGACCTCTAGACGGAGGAAGCATTACACGGAGTACCGTGGCTGAGAGCCTGGGGAACGGGTTCCATACGTGAAACCAAGGGAGAAATAGGTCCGGGCACAAGGCACCTCTGGACTCAGCTCTTGCTACCTGAACCTAACACTACTGCTCCATGTGTGCTGGGAATGCTATGTGCTCGACACTGGGAAGAAACAATCCTGTAAAGAATCCCAGCTGCAGCTCATTCGCCTACCAGGCTACTAACACCAAGAATCAATGCTGTAGTGTTACTGCGCTTTAGCCAGCATTGCCGTTCCTGAAGCCGCAGGAGTTGTATAGTGCTCTTGTAGGAGAGACCGGGGAAAGGGTCCCATACGTGAAATGGAGTGAGAAACCGGCCGGTCCGCAAGGCAGCTCTCAATTCACCTCTTGTTTATGAGGCTAGTACCGCTGCCCCGGGTGTGCCTGCAGGCCATAAGCCAACCACCTAAGTCAAAGGAACAATTCTATAGGGAATTCCTGCTTCGCCTAAAATAGCCATGCCTCAGGGTGGACGCATTGTGTGGTGTGCATGCGTGAGTGCACAGCAAGTGAGTCCAAAACCATTTTCCTTGTGAGACCCAGGCCCTGAAAGAAGCCAGAACACGACTCCCCACTTGCTCCTTGAAACTAGAACTACGGCCACACTTTTGAATGGAAGTCTAATAGCCAGCTTTCTAACTGGAAGAAACAACACTGTAGAGAAACCGTGCTTTAGCTACCGTCGACCTCTCTGTGGGCGAAGCAGTTTAGGGTGTACTGTGGCTGAGAGCCTGGGGACGGTTTCAATATCGTAATATCGGGGGAGAGAAAGGCCGGTACAGAGGGCAGCTCTCAACCCACATCATGGTTATGGGGCTAGGACCGTTGCCCAGGGTGTGTGTGCAGGCTTAAATGAAGCCACCTAACTCGAAGGAAAAACTCGGTTGAGAGCCTGTGCTTCAGGTAAAGCAGCTGCTCCTGAGGGTGGCAGCATTTTGTTGTGTGCGTGCGTGAGAGCACTGCAAGGGAGTCCAAAGCTTTTTGCGAGTGAGACTCAGGCCCCAGCGAAAGGCAGAACACGACTCCCCATGTGTTTGACCAAGCTAGCACGGCAGCCCCACATTTGCATGGAAGTCTAATAGCTAGCGTTCTAACACGAAGAAACTACACAGTAGAGAAACCGTGCTTAAGCTACCGTCGACCTCTCTGTGGGCGAAGCAGTTTAGGGTGTACTGTGGCTGAGAGCCTGGGGACGGTTTCAATATCGTAATATCGGGGGAGAGACAGGCCGGTACAGAGGGCAGCTCTCAACCCACATCATGGTTATGGGGCTAGGACCGTTGCCCAGGGTGTGTGTGCAGGCTTAAATGAAGCCACCTAACTCGAAGGAAAAACTCGGTTGAGAGCCTGTGCTTCAGGTAAAGCAGCTGCTCCTGAGGGTGGCAGCATTTTGTTGTGGGCGTGCGTGAGAGCACTGCAAGGGAGTCCAAAGCTTTTTGCGAGTGAGACTCAGGCCCCAGCGAAAGGCAGAACACGACTCCCCATGTGTTTGACCAAGCTAGCACGGCAGCCCCACATTTGCATGGAAGTCTAATAGCTAGCGTTCTAACACGAAGAAACTACACAGTAGAGAAACCGTGCTTTAGCTACCGTCGACCTCTCTGTGGGCGAAGCAGTTTAGGGTGTACTGTGGCTGAGAGCCTGGGGACGGTTTCCATTTTGTAATATCGGGGGAGAGACAGGCCGGTACAGAGGGCAGCTCTCAACTCACTACATGGTTATGGGGCTAGTTCCGTTGACCATGGTGTGTGTGCAGGCTTAAACACAGCCACCTAACTCGAAGGAAAAACTCGGTAGAAAGCCTGTGCTGCAGGTAAAATAGCTGCTCCTGAGGGTGGCAGCATTTTGTTGTGTGCGTGCGTGAGAGCACTGCAAGGGAGTCCAAAGCATTTGCGAGTGAGACTCAGGCCCCAGCGAGAGGCAGAACAGGACTCCCCATGTGTTTGACCAAGCTAGCAGAGCAGCCCCGTTTTTGCATGGAAGTCTAATAGCTAGCGTTCTAACACGAAGAAACTACACAGTAGAGAAACAGTGCTTTAGCTACCGTCGACCTCTAGACGGAGGAAGCATTACACGGAGTACCGTGGCTGAGAGCCTGGGGAACGGGTTCCATATGTGAAACCAAGGGAGAAATAGGTCCGGGCAGAAGGCACCTCTGGACTCAGCTCTTGCTACCTGAAGCTAACACTACTGCTCCATGTGTGCTTGGAATGCTCTGTGCTCGACACTGGGAAGAAACAAGCCTGTAAAGAATCCCAGCTGCAGCTTATTCGCCTACCAGGCTACTAACACCAAGAATCAATGCTGTAGTGTTACTGCGCTTTAGCCAGCATTGCCGTTCCTGAAGCCGCAGGAGTTGTATAGTGCTCTTGTAGGAGAGACCGGGGAAAGGGTCCCATACGTGAAATGGAGTGAGAAACAGGCCGGTGCGGAAGGCAGCTCTCAACTCACCTCTTGTTTATGAGGCTAGTAACGCTGCCCCGGGTGTGCCTGCAGGCCATAAGCCAACCACCTAAGTCAAAGGAACAATTCTGTAGGGAATTCCTGCTTCGCCTAAAATAGCCATGCCTCAGGGTGGACGCATTGTGGGGTGTGCATGCGTGAGTGCACAGCAAGTGAGTCCAAAACCATTTTCCTTGTGAGACCCAGGCCCTGAAAGAAGCCAGAACACGACTCCCCACTTGCTCCATGAAACTAGAACTACGGCCACACTTTTGAATGGAAGTCTAATAGCTAGCTTTCTAACTGGAAGAAACAACACTGTAGAGAAACCGTGCTTTAGCTACTGTCGACCTCTCTGTGGGCGAAGCAGTTTAGGGTGTACTGTGGCTGAGACCCTGGGGACGGTTTCAATATCGTCATATCGGGGGAGAGACAGGCCGGTTCAGAGGGCAGCTCTCAACCCACATCATGGTTATGGGGCTAGGACCGTTGCCCAGGGTGTGGGTAGGCTTAAATGAAGCCACCTAACTCGAAGGAAAAACTCGGTTGAGAGCCTGTGCTTCAGGTAAAGCAGCTGCTCCTGAGGGTGGCAGCATTTTGTTGTGTGCGTGCGTGAGAACACTGCAAGCGAGTCCAAAGCTTTTTGCGAGTGAGACTCAGGCCCCAGCGAAAGGCAGAACACGACTCCCCATGTGTTTGGCCAAGCTAGCACGGCAGCCCCACTTTTGCATGGAAGTCTAATAGCAAGCGTTCTAACTCGAAGAAACAACACTGTCGAGAAACCGTGCTTTAGCTACCGTCGACCTCTCTGTGGGCGAAGCAGTTTAGGGTGTACTGTGGCTGAGAGCCTGGGGGCGGTTTCCATTTTGTAATATCTGGGGAGAGACAGGCCGGTACAGAGGGCAGCTCTCAACTCACTATATGGTTATGGGGCTAGTTCCGTTGACCATGGTGTGTGTGCAGGCTTAAACACAGCCACCTAACTCGAAGGAAAAACTCGGTAGAAAGCCTGTGCTGCAGGTAAAAGAGCTGCTCCTGAGGGTGGAAGCATTTTGTTGTGTGCCTGCGTGAGAGCACTGCAAGGGAGTCCAAAGCTTTTTGCGAGTGAGACTCAGGCCCCAGCGAAAGGCAGAACACGATCCCCATGTGTTTCATCACGCTAGCACGGCAGCCCCACTTTTGCATAGAAGTCTAACACCTAGTGTTCTGACTGGGAAGAAACAAGCCTGTAAAGAATCCCAGCTGTAGCTCATTCGCCTACCAGGCTACTAACACCAAGAATCAATGCTGTAGTGTTACTGCGCTTTAGCCAGCATTGCCGTTCCTGAAGCCGCAGGAGTTGTATAGTGCTCATGTAGGAGAGACCGGGGAAAGGGTCCCATACGTGAAATGGAGTGAGAAACAGGCCGGTGCAGAAGGCAGCTCTCAACTCACCTCCTGTTTATGAGGCTAGTACCGCTGCCCCGGGTGTGCCTGCAGGCCATAAGCCAACCACCTAAGTCAAAGGAACAACTCTGTAGGGAATTCCTGGTTAGGCTAAAATAGCCAGGCCTCAGGGTGGACGCATTGTGTGGTGTGCATGCGTGAGTGCACAGCAAGTGAGTCCAAAACCATTTTCCTTGTGAGACCCAGGCCCTGAAAGAACCCAGAACATCACTCCCCACATGTTCCATGAAAGTATTACTACAGCCACACTTTTGAATGGAAGTCTAATAGCTAGCTTTCTAACTGGAAGAAACAACACTGTAGAGAAACCGTGCTTTAGCTACTGTCGAACTCTCTGTGGGCGAAGCAGTTTAGGGTGTACTGTGGCTGAGAGCCTGGGGACGGTTTCAATATCGTAATATCGGGGGAGAGACAGGCCGGTACAGAGGGCAGCTCTCAACCCACATCATGGTTATGGGGCTAGGGCCGTTGCCCAGGGTGTGTGTAGGCTTAAATGAAGCCACCAAACTCGAAGGAAAAACTCGGTTGAGAGCCTGTGCTTCAGGTAAAGCAGCTGGTCCTGAGGGTGGCAGCATTTTGTTGTGTGCGTGCGTGAGAGCACTGCAAGGGAGTCCATAGCTTTTTGCGAGTGAGACTCAGGCCCCAGCGAAAGGCAGAACACGACTCCCCATGTGTTTCATCACGCTAGCTCGGCAGCCCCACTTTTGCATAGAAGTCTAACAGCTAGTGTTCTAACTCGAAGAAACAACACTGTAGAGAAACCGTGCTTTAGCTACCGTCGACCTCTAGACGGAGGAATCATTACACGGAGTACCGTGGCTGAGAGCCTGGGGAACGGGTTCCATACGTGAAACCAAGGGAGAAATAGGTCCGGGCACAAGGCACCTCTGGACTCAGCTCTTGCTACCTGAAGCTAACACTACTGCTCCATGTGTGCTTGGAATTCTATGTGCTCGACACTGACTGGGAAGAAACAAGCCTGTAAAGAATCCCAGCTGCAGCTCATTCGCCTACCAGGCTACTAACACCAAGAATCGATGCTGTAGTGTTACTGCGCTTTAGCCAGCATTGCCGTTCCTGAAGCCGCAGGAGTTGTATAGTGCTCTTGTAGGAGAGACCGGGGAAAGGGTCCCATACGTGAAATGGACTGAGAAACAGGCCGGTGCGGAAGGCAGCTCTCAACTCACCTCTTGTTTATGAGGCTAGTACCGCTGCCCCGGGTGTGCCTGCAGGCCATAAGCCAACCACCTAAGTCAAAGGAACTACTCTGTAGGGAATTCCTGCTTCGCCTAAAATAGCCATGCCTCAGGGTGGACGCATTGTGTGGTGTGCATGCGTGAGTGCACAGCAATTGAGTCCAAAACCATTTTCCTTGTGAGACCCAGGCCCTGAAAGAAGCCAGAACACGACTCCCCACTTGCTCCATGAAACTAGTACTACGGCCACACTTTTGAATGGAAGTTTAATAGCTAGCTTTCTAACTGGAAGAAACAACACTGTAGAGAAACCGTGCTTTAGCTACTGTCTACCTCTCTGTGGGCGAAGCAGTTTAGGGTGTACTGTGGCTGAGAGCCTGGGGACGGTTTCAATATCGTAATATCGGGGGAGAGACAGGCCGATACAGAGGGCAGCTCTCAACCCACATCATGGTTATGGGGCTAGGACCGTTGCCCAGGGTGTGTGTGCAGGCTTAAATGAAGCCACCTAACTCGAAGGAAAAACTCGGTTGAGAGCCTGTGCTTCAGGTAAAGCAGCTGCTCCTGAGGGTGGCAGCATTTTGTTGTGTGCGTGCGTGAGAGCACTGCAAGGGAGTCCAAAGCTTTTTGCGAGTGAGACTCAGGCCCCAGCGAAAGGCAGAACACGACTCCCCATGTGTTTGACCAAGCTAGCACGGCAGCCCCACATTTGCATGGAAGTCTTATAGCTAGCGTTCTAACACGAAGAAACTACACAGTAGAGAAACCGTGCTTTAGCTACGGTCGACCTCTCTGTGGGCGAAGCAGTTTAGGGTGTACTGTGGCTCAGAGCCTGGGGACGGTTTCAATATCGTAATATCGGGGGAGAGACACAGGCCGGTACAGAAGGCAGCTCTCAACTCACATCATGGTTATGGGGCTAGGACCGTTGCCCAGGGTGTGTGTGGCAGCTTAAACACAGCCACCTACCTCGAAGGAGAAACTCGGTTGAGAGCCTGTGCTGCAGGTAAAACAGCTGCTCCTGAGGGTGGCAGCATTTTGTTGTGTGCGTGCGTGAGAGCACTGCAAGCGAGTCCAAAGCTTTTTGCGAGTGAGACTCAGGCCCCACTGAAAGGCAGAACATGACTCCCCATGTGATTCATCAAGCTAGAACGGCAGCCCCACTTTTGCATGGAAGTCTCATAGCTAGCGTTCTAACTCGAAGAAACAACACTGTAGAGAAACCGTGCTTTAGCTACCGTCGACCTCTCTGTGGGCGAAGCAGTTTAGGGTGTACTGTGGCTGAGCGCCTGGGAACGGTTTCCATTTTGTAATATCTGGGGAGAGACAGGCCGGTACAGAGGGCAGCTCTCAACTCACTACATGGTTATGGGGCTAGTTCCGTTGACCATGGTGTGTGTGCAGGCTTAAACACAGCCACCTAACTCGAAGGAAAAACTCGGTAGAAAGCCTGTGCTGCAGGTAAAAGAGCTGCTCCTGTGGGTGGAAGCATTTTGTTGTGTGCCTGCGTGAGAGCACTGCAAGGGAGTCCAAAGCTTTTTGCGAGTGAGACTCAGGCCCCAGCGAAAGGCAGAACACGACTCCCCATGTGTTTCATCACGCTAGCACGGCAGCCCCACTTTTGCATAGAAGTCTAACAGCTAGTGTTCTAACTCGAAGAAACAACACTGTAGAGAAACCGTGCTTTAGCTACCGTCGACCTCTAGACGGAGGAAGCATTACACGGAGTATCGTGGCTGAGAGCCTGGGGAACGGGTTCCATACGTGAAACCAAGGGAGAAATAGGTCCGGGCACAAGGCACCTCTGGACTCAGCTCTTGCTACCTGAAGCTAACACTACTGCTCCATGTGTGCTTGGAATGCTATGTGCTCGACACTGACTGGGAAGAAACAAGCCTGTAAAGAATCCCAGCTGCAGCTCATTCGCCTACCAGGCTACTAACCCCAAGAATCAATGCTGTAGTGTTACTGCGCTTTAGCCAGCATTGCCGTTCCTGAAGCCGCAGGAGTTGTATAGTGCTCGTGTAGGAGAGACCGGGGAAAGGGTCCCATACGTGAAATGGAGTGAGAAACAGGCCGGTGCGGAAGGCAGCTCTCAACTCACCTCTTGTTTATGAGGCTAGTACCGCTGCCCCGGGTGTGCCTGCAGGCCATAAGCCAACCACTTAAGTCAAAGGAACAACTCTGTAGGGAATTCCTGCTTCGCGTAAAATAGCCATGCCTCAGGGTGGACGCATTGTGTGGTGTGCATGCGTGAGTGCACAGCAATTGAGTCCAAAACCATTTTCCTTGTGAGACCCAGGCCCTGAAAGAAGCCAGAACATCACTCCCCACATGTTCCATGAAAGTATTACTACAGCCACACTTTTGAATGGAAGTCTAATAGCTAGCTTTCTAACTGGAAGAAACAACACTGTAGAGAAACCGTGCTTTAGCTACCGTCGACCTCTCTGTGGGCGAAGCAGTTTAGGGTGTACTGTGGCTGAGAGCCTGGGGACGGTTTCAATATCGTAATATCGGGGGAGAGACAGGCCGGTACAGAGGGCAGCTCTCAACCCACATCATGGTTATGGGGCTAGGACCGTTGCCCAGGGTGTGTGTGCAGGCTTAAATGAAGCCACCTAACTCGAAGGAAAAACTCGGTTGAGAGCCTGTGCTTCAGGTAAAGCAGCTGCTCCTGAGGGTGGCAGCATTTTGTTGTGTGCGTGCGTGAGAGCACTGCAAGGGAGTCCAAAGCTTTTTGCGAGTGAGACTCAGGCCCCAGCGAAAGGCAGAACACGACTCCCCATGTGTTTGACCAAGCTAGCACGGCAGCCCCACATTTGCATGGAAGTCTAATAGCTAGCGTTCTAACACGAAGAAACTACACAGTAGAGAAACCGTGCTTTAGCTACCGTCGACCTCTCTGTGGGCGAAGCAGTTTAGGGTGTACTGTGGCTGAGAGCCCTGGGGCGGTTTCCATTTTGTAATATCTGGGGAGAGACAGGCCGGTACAGAGGGCAGCTCTCAACTCACTATATGGTTATGGGGCTAGTTCCGTTGACCATGGTGTGTGTGCAGGCTTAAACACAGCCACCTAACTCGATGGAAAAACTCGGTAGAAAGCCTGTGCTGCAGGTAAAAGAGCTGCTCCTGAGGGTGGAAGCATTTTGTTGTGTGCCTGCGTGAGAGCACTGCAAGGGAGTCCAAAGCTATTTGCGAGTGAGACTCAGGCCCCAGCGAAAGGCAGAACACGACTCCCCATGTGTTTGACCAAGCTAGCACGGCAGCCCCACATTGGCATGGAAGTCTAATAGCTAGCGTTCTAACACGAAGAAACTACACAGTAGAGAAACGGTGCTTTAGCTACCGTCGACCTCTCTGTGGGCGAAGCAGTTTAGGGTGTACTGTGGCTGAGAGCCTGGGGACGGTTTCAATATCGTAATATTGGTGGAGAGACAGGCCGGTACAGAAGACAGCTCTCAACTCACATCATGGTTATGGGGCTAGGACCGATACCCAGGGTGTGTGTGGCAGCTTAAACACAGCCACCTACCTCGAAGGAGAAACTCGGTTGAGAGGCTGTGCTGCAGGTTAAACAGCTGCTCCTGAGGGTGGCAGCATTTTGTTGTGTGCGTGCATGAGAGCACTGCAAGGGAGTCCAAAGCTTTTGCGAGTGAGGCTCAGGCCCCTGCGAATGGCAGAGCACGACTCCCCAGGTGTTTGACCAAGCTAGCACGGCAGCCCCACATTTGCATGGAAGTCTAATGGCTAGCGTTCTAACACGAAGAAACTACACAGTAGAGAAACCGTGCCTTAGCTACCGTCGACCTCTCTGTGGGCGAAGCAGTTTAGGGTGTACTGTGGCTGAGAGCCTGGGGACGGTTTCAATATCGTAATATCGGGGGAGAGACAGGCCGGTACACAAGACAGCTCTCAACTCACATCATGGTTATGGGGCTAGGACCGTTACCCAGGGTGTGTTTGGCAGCTTAAACACAGCCACCTACCTCGAAGGAGAAACTCGGTTGAGAGCCTGTGCTGCAGGTAAAACAGCTGCTCCTGAGGGTGGCAGCATTTTGTTGTGTGCGTGCGTGAGAGCACTGCAAGGGAGTCCAAAGCTTTTTGCGAGTGAGACTCAGGCCCCAGCGAAAGGCAGAACACGACTCCCCATGTGTTTCATCAGGCTAGCACGGCAGCCTCACTTTTGCATGGAAGTCTAATAGCTAGCGTTCTAACTCGAAGAAACAACACTATCGAGAAACCGTGCTTTAGCTACCGTCGACCTCTCTGTGGGCGAAGCAGTTTAGGGTGTACTGTGGCTGAGAGCCTGGGGACGGTTTCCATTTTGTAATATCGGGGGAGAGACAGGCCGGTACACAGGGCAGCTCTCAACTCACTATATGGTTATGGGGCTAGTTCCGTTGACCATGGTGTGTGTTCAGGCTTAAACACAGCCACCTAACTCGAAGGAAAAACTCGGTAGAAAGCCTGTGCTGCAGATAAAAGAGCTGCTCCTGAGGGTGGAAGCATTTTGTTGTGTGCCTGCGTGAGAGCACTGCAAGGGAGTCCAAAGCTTTTTGCGAGTGAGACTCAGGCCCCAGCGAAAGGCAGAACACGATCCCCATGTGTTTCATCACGCTAGCACGGCAGCCCCACTTTTGCATAGAAGTCTAACACCTAGTGTTCTAACTCGAAGAAACAATACTGTAGAGAAACCGTGCTTTAGCTACCGTCGACCTCTAGACGGAGGATGCATTACACGGAGTATCGTGGCTGAGAGCCTGGGGAACGGGTTCCATACGTGAAACCAAGGGAGAAATAGGTCCGGGCACAAGGCACCTCTAGACTCAGCTCTTGCTACCTGAATTTAACACTACTGCTCCATGTGTGCTTGGAATGCTATGTGCTCGACACTGACTGGGAAGAAACAAGCCTGTAAAGAATCCCAGCTGCAGCTCATTCGCCCACCAGGCTACTAACACCAAGAATCAATGCTGTAGTGTTACTGCACTTTAGCCAGCATTGCCGTTCCTGAAGCCGCAGGAGTTGTATAGTGCTCATGTAGGAGAGACCGGGGAAAGGGTCCCATACGTGAAATGGAGTGAGAAACAGGCCGGTGAAGAAGGCAGCTCTCAGCTCACCTCCTGTTTATGAGGCTAGTACCGCTGCCCCGGGTGTGCCTGCAGGCCATAAGACAACCACCTAAGTCAAAGGAACAATTCTGTAGGGAATTCCTGCTTCGCCTAAAATAGCCATGCCTCAGGGTGGACGCATTGTGTGGTGTGCATGCGTGAGTGCACAGCAAGTGAGTCCAAAACCATTTTCCTTGTGAGACCCAGGCCCTGAAAGAAGCCAGAACACGACTCCCCACTTGCTCCATGAAACTAGAACTACGGCCACACTTTTGAATGGAAGTCTAATAGCTAGCTTTCTAACTGGAAGAAACAACACTGTAGAGAAACCGTGCTTTAGCTACTGTCTACCTCTCTGTGGGCGAAGCAGTTTAGGGAGTACTGTGGCTGAGAGCCTGGGGACGGTTTCAATATCGTCATATCGGGGGAGAGACAGGCCGGTTCAGAGGGCAGCTCTCAACCCACATCATGGTTATGGGGCTAGGACCGTTGCCCAGGGTGTGGGTAGGCTTAAATGAAGCCACCTAACTCGAAGGAAAAACTCGGTTGAGAGCCTGTGCTTCAGGTAAAGCAGCTGCTCCTGAGGGTGGCAGCATTTTGTTGTGTGCGTGCGTGAGAGCACTGCAAGGGAGTCCAAAGCTTTTTGCGAGTGAGACTCAGGCCCCAGCGAAAGGCAGAACACGACTCCCCATGTGTTTGGCCAAGCTAGCACGGCAGCCCCACTTTTGCATGGAAGTCTAATAGCAAGCGTTCTAACTCGAAGAAACAACACTGTCGAGAAACCGTGCTTTAGCTACCGTCGACCTCTCTGTGGGCGAAGCAGTTTAGGGTGTACTGTGGCTGAGAGCCTGGGGGCGGTTTCCATTTTGTAATATCTGGGGAGAGACAGGCCGGTACAGAGGGCAGCTCTCAACTCACTATATGGTTATGGGGCTAGTTCCGTTGACCATGGTGTGTGTGCAGGCTTAAACACAGCCACCTAACTCGAAGGAAAAACTCGGTAGAAAGCCTGTGCTGCAGGTAAAAGAGCTGCTCCTGAGGGTGGAAGCATTTTGTTGTGTGCCTGCGTGAGAGCACTGCAAGGGAGTCCAAAGCTTTTTGCGAGTGAGACTCAGGCCCCAGCGAAAGGCAGAACACGATCCCCATGTGTTTCATCACGCTAGCACGGCAGCCCCACTTTTGCATAGAAGTCTAACACCTAGTGTTCTGACTGGGAAGAAACAAGCCTGTAAAGAATCCCAGCTGTAGCTCATTCGCCTACCAGGCTACTAACACCAAGAATCAATGCTGTAGTGTTACTGCGCTTTAGCCAGCATTGCCGTTCCTGAAGCCGCAGGAGTTGTATAGTGCTCATGTAGGAGAGACCGGGGAAAGGGTCCCATACGTGAAATGGAGTGAGAAACAGGCCGGTGCAGAAGGCAGCTCTCAACTCACCTCCTGTTTATGAGGCTAGTACCGCTGCCCCGGGTGTGCCTGCAGGCCATAAGCCAACCACCTAAGTCAAAGGAACAACTCTGTAGGGAATTCCTGGTTAGGCTAAAATAGCCAGGCCTCAGGGTGGACGCATTGTGTGGTGTGCATGCGTGAGTGCACAGCAAGTGAGTCCAAAACCATTTTCCTTGTGAGACCCAGGCCCTGAAAGAACCCAGAACATCACTCCCCACATGTTCCATGAAAGTATTACTACAGCCACACTTTTGAATGGAAGTCTAATAGCTAGCTTTCTAACTGGAAGAAACAACACTGTAGAGAAACCGTGCTTTAGCTACTGTCGAACTCTCTGTGGGCGAAGCAGTTTAGGGTGTACTGTGGCTGAGAGCCTGGGGACGGTTTCAATATCGTAATATCGGGGGAGAGACAGGCCGGTACAGAGGGCAGCTCTCAACCCACATCATGGTTATGGGGCTAGGGCCGTTGCCCAGGGTGTGTGTAGGCTTAAATGAAGCCACCAAACTCGAAGGAAAAACTCGGTTGAGAGCCTGTGCTTCAGGTAAAGCAGCTGGTCCTGAGGGTGGCAGCATTTTGTTGTGTGCGTGCGTGAGAGCACTGCAAGGGAGTCCATAGCTTTTTGCGAGTGAGACTCAGGCCCCAGCGAAAGGCAGAACACGACTCCCCATGTGTTTCATCACGCTAGCTCGGCAGCCCCACTTTTGCATAGAAGTCTAACAGCTAGTGTTCTAACTCGAAGAAACAACACTGTAGAGAAACCGTGCTTTAGCTACCGTCGACCTCTAGACGGAGGAATCATTACACGGAGTACCGTGGCTGAGAGCCTGGGGAACGGGTTCCATACGTGAAACCAAGGGAGACATAGGTCCGGGCACAAGGCACCTCTGGACTCAGCTCTTGCTACCTGAAGCTAACACTACTGCTCCATGTGTGCTTGGAATGCTATGTGCTCGACACTGACTGGGAAGAAACAAGCCTGTAAAGAATCCCAGCTGCAGCTCATTCGCCTACCAGGCTACTAACACCAAGAATCGATGCTGTAGTGTTACTGCGCTTTAGCCAGCATTGCCGTTCCTGAAGCCGCAGGAGTTGTATAGTGCTCTTGTAGGAGAGACCGGGGAAAGGGTCCCATACGTGAAATGGAGTGAGAAACAGGCCGGTGCGGAAGGCAGCTCTCAACTCACCTCTTGTTTATGAGGCTAGTACCGCTGCCCCGGGTGTGCCTGCAGGCCATAAGCCAACCACCTAAGTCAAAGGAACTACTCTGTAGGGAATTCCTGCTTCGCCTAAAATAGCCATGCCTCAGGGTGGACGCATTGTGTGGTGTGCATGCGTGAGTGCACAGCAATTGAGTCCAAAACCATTTTCCTTGTGAGACCCAGGCCCTGAAAGAAGCCAGAACACGACTCCCCACTTGCTCCATGAAACTAGTACTACGGCCACACTTTTGAATGGAAGTTTAATAGCTAGCTTTCTAACTGGAAGAAACAACACTGTAGAGAAACCGTGCTTTAGCTACTGTCTACCTCTCTGTGGGCGAAGCAGTTTAGGGTGTACTGTGGCTGAGAGCCTGGGGACGGTTTCAATATCGTAATATCGGGGGAGAGACAGGCCGATACAGAGGGCAGCTCTCAACCCACATCATGGTTATGGGGCTAGGACCGTTGCCCAGGGTGTGTGTGCAGGCTTAAATGAAGCCACCTAACTCGAAGGAAAAACTCGGTTGAGAGCCTGTGCTTCAGGTAAAGCAGCTGCTCCTGAGGGTGGCAGCATTTTGTTGTGTGCGTGCGTGAGAGCACTGCAAGGGAGTCCAAAGCTTTTTGCGAGTGAGACTCAGGCCCCAGCGAAAGGCAGAACACGACTCCCCATGTGTTTGACCAAGCTAGCACGGCAGCCCCACATTTGCATGGAAGTCTTATAGCTAGCGTTCTAACACGAAGAAACTACACAGTAGAGAAACCGTGCTTTAGCTACGGTCGACCTCTCTGTGGGCGAAGCAGTTTAGGGTGTACTGTGGCTCAGAGCCTGGGGACGGTTTCAATATCGTAATATCGGGGGAGAGACACAGGCCGGTACAGAAGGCAGCTCTCAACTCACATCATGGTTATGGGGCTAGGACCGTTGCCCAGGGTGTGTGTGGCAGCTTAAACACAGCCACCTACCTCGAAGGAGAAACTCGGTTGAGAGCCTGTGCTGCAGGTAAAACAGCTGCTCCTGAGGGTGGCAGCATTTTGTTGTGTGCGTGCGTGAGAGCACTGCAAGCGAGTCCAAAGCTTTTTGCGAGTGAGACTCAGGCCCCACTGAAAGGCAGAACATGACTCCCCATGTGATTCATCAAGCTAGAACGGCAGCCCCACTTTTGCATGGAAGTCTCATAGCTAGCGTTCTAACTCGAAGAAACAACACTGTAGAGAAACCGTGCTTTAGCTACCGTCGACCTCTCTGTGGGCGAAGCAGTTTAGGGTGTACTGTGGCTGAGCGCCTGGGGACGGTTTCCATTTTGTAATATCTGGGGAGAGACAGGCCGGTACAGAGGGCAGCTCTCAACTCACTACATGGTTATGGGGCTAGTTCCGTTGACCATGGTGTGTGTGCAGGCTTAAACACAGCCACCTAACTCGAAGGAAAAACTCGGTAGAAACCCTGTGCTGCAGGTAAAAGAGCTGCTCCTGTGGGTGGAAGCATTTTGTTGTGTGCCTGCGTGAGAGCACTGCAAGGGAGTCCAAAGCTTTTTGCGAGTGAGACTCAGGCCCCAGCGAAAGGCAGAACACGACTCCCCATGTGTTTCATCACGCTAGCACGGCAGCCCCACTTTTGCATAGAAGTCTAACAGCTAGTGTTCTAACTCGAAGAAACAACACTGTAGAGAAACCGTGCTTTAGCTACCGTCGACCTCTAGACGGAGGAAGCATTACACGGAGTATCGTGGCTGAGAGCCTGGGGAACGGGTTCCATACGTGAAACCAAGGGAGAAATAGGTCCGGGCACAAGGCACCTCTGGACTCAGCTCTTGCTACCTGAAGCTAACACTACTGCTCCATGTGTGCTTGGAATGCTATGTGCTCGACACTGACTGGGAAGAAACAAGCCTGTAAAGAATCCCAGCTGCAGCTCATTCGCCTACCAGGCTACTAACCCCAAGAATCAATGCTGTAGTGTTACTGCGCTTTAGCCAGCATTGCCGTTCCTGAAGCCGCAGGAGTTGTATAGTGCTCGTGTAGGAGAGACCGGGGAAAGGGTCCCATACGTGAAATGGAGTGAGAAACAGGCCGGTGCGGAAGGCAGCTCTCAACTCACCTCTTGTTTATGAGGCTAGTACCGCTGCCCCGGGTGTGCCTGCAGGCCATAAGCCAACCACTTAAGTCAAAGGAACAACTCTGTAGGGAATTCCTGCTTCGCGTAAAATAGCCATGCCTCAGGGTGGACGCATTGTGTGGTGTGCATGCGTGAGTGCACAGCAATTGAGTCCAAAACCATTTTCCTTGTGAGACCCAGGCCCTGAAAGAAGCCAGAACATCATCCCCACATGTTCCATGAAAGTATTACTACAGCCACACTTTTGAATGGAAGTCTAATAGCTAGCTTTCTAACTGGAAGAAACAACACTGTAGAGAAACCGTGCTTTAGCTACCGTCGACCTCTCTGTGGGCGAAGCAGTTTAGGGTGTACTGTGGCTGAGAGCCTGGGGACGGTTTCAATATCGTAATATCGGGGGAGAGACAGGCCGGTACAGAGGGCAGCTCTCAACCCACATCATGGTTATGGGGCTAGGACCGTTGCCCAGGGTGTGTGTGCAGGCTTAAATGAAGCCACCTAACTCGAAGGAAAAACTCGGTTGAGAGCCTGTGCTTCAGGTAAAGCAGCTGCTCCTGAGGGTGGCAGCATTTTGTTGTGTGCGTGCGTGAGAGCACTGCAAGGGAGTCCAAAGCTTTTTGCGAGTGAGACTCAGGCCCCAGCGAAAGGCAGAACACGACTCCCCATGTGTTTGACCAAGCTAGCCCGGCAGCCCCACATTTGCATGGAAGTCTAATAGCTAGCGTTCTAACACGAAGAAACTACACAGTAGAGAAACCGTGCTTTAGCTACCGTCGACCTCTCTGTGGGCGAAGCAGTTTAGGGTGTACTGTGGCTGAGAGCCCTGGGGCGGTTTCCATTTTGTAATATCTGGGGAGAGACAGGCCGGTACAGAGGGCAGCTCTCAACTCACTATATGGTTATGGGGCTAGTTCCGTTGACCATGGTGTGTGTGCAGGCTTAAACACAGCCCCCTAACTCGATGGAAAAACTCGGTAGAAAGCCTGTGCTGCAGGTAAAAGAGCTGCTCCTGAGGGTGGAAGCATTTTGTTGTGTGCCTGCGTGAGAGCACTGCAAGGGAGTCCAAAGCTATTTGCGAGTGAGACTCAGGCCCCAGCGAAAGGCAGAACACGACTCCCCATGTGTTTGACCAAGCTAGCACGGCAGCCCCACATTGGCATGGAAGTCTAATAGCTAGCGTTCTAACACGAAGAAACTACACAGTAGAGAAACGGTGCTTTAGCTACCGTCGACCTCTCTGTGGGCGAAGCAGTTTAGGGTGTACTGTGGCTGAGAGCCTGGGGACGGTTTCAATATCGTAATATTGGTGGAGAGACAGGCCGGTACAGAAGACAGCTCTCAACTCACATCATGGTTATGGGGCTAGGACCGATACCCAGGGTGTGTGTGGCAGCTTAAACACAGCCACCTACCTCGAAGGAGAAACTCGGTTGAGAGGCTGTGCTGCAGGTTAAACAGCTGCTCCTGAGGGTGGCAGCATTTTGTTGTGTGCGTGCATGAGAGCACTGCAAGGGAGTCCAAAGCTTTTGCGAGTGAGGCTCAGGCCCCTGCGAATGGCAGAGCACGACTCCCCAGGTGTTTGACCAAGCTAGCACGGCAGCCCCACATTTGCATGGAAGTCTAATGGCTAGCGTTCTAACACGAAGAAACTACACAGTAGAGAAACCGTGCCTTAGCTACCGTCGACCTCTCTGTGGGCGAAGCAGTTTAGGGTGTACTGTGGCTGAGAGCCTGGGGACGGTTTCAATATCGTAATATCGGGGGAGAGACAGGCCGGTACACAAGACAGCTCTCAACTCACATCATGGTTATGGGGCTAGGACCGTTACCCAGGGTGTGTTTGGCAGCTTAAACACAGCCACCTACCTCGAAGGAGAAACTCGGTTGAGAGCCTGTGCTGCAGGTAAAACAGCTGCTCCTGAGGGTGGCAGCATTTTGTTGTGTGCGTGCGTGAGAGCACTGCAAGGGAGTCCAAAGCTTTTTGCGAGTGAGACTCAGGCCCCAGCGAAAGGCAGAACACGACTCCCCATGTGTTTCATCAGGCTAGCACGGCAGCCTCACTTTTGCATGGAAGTCTAATAGCTAGCGTTCTAACTCGAAGAAACAACACTATCGAGAAACCGTGCTTTAGCTACCGTCGACCTCTCTGTGGGCGAAGCAGTTTAGGGTGTACTGTGGCTGAGAGCCTGGGGACGGTTTCCATTTTGTAATATCGGGGGAGAGACAGGCCGGTACACAGGGCAGCTCTCAACTCACTATATGGTTATGGGGCTAGTTCCGTTGACCATGGTGTGTGTTCAGGCTTAAACACAGCCACCTAACTCGAAGGAAAAACTCGGTAGAAAGCCTGTGCTGCAGATAAAAGAGCTGCTCCTGAGGGTGGAAGCATTTTGTTGTGTGCCTGCGTGAGAGCACTGCAAGGGAGTCCAAAGCTTTTTGCGAGTGAGACTCAGGCCCCAGCGAAAGGCAGAACACGATCCCCATGTGTTTCATCACGCTAGCACGGCAGCCCCACTTTTGCATAGAAGTCTAACACCTAGTGTTCTAACTCGAAGAAACAATACTGTAGAGAAACCGTGCTTTAGCTACCGTCGACCTCTAGACGGAGGATGCATTACACGGAGTATCGTGGCTGAGAGCCTGGGGAACGGGTTCCATACGTGAAACCAAGGGAGAAATAGGTCCGGGCACAAGGCACCTCTAGACTCAGCTCTTGCTACCTGAATTTAACACTACTGCTCCATGTGTGCTTGGAATGCTATGTGCTCGACACTGACTGGGAAGAAACAAGCCTGTAAAGAATCCCAGCTGCAGCTCATTCGCCCACCAGGCTACTAACACCAAGAATCAATGCTGTAGTGTTACTGCACTTTAGCCAGCATTGCCGTTCCTGAAGCCGCAGGAGTTGTATAGTGCTCATGTAGGAGAGACCGGGGAAAGGGTCCCATACGTGAAATGGAGTGAGAAACAGGCCGGTGAAGAAGGCAGCTCTCAGCTCACCTCCTGTTTATGAGGCTAGTACCGCTGCCCCGGGTGTGCCTGCAGGCCATAAGCCAACCACCTAAGTCAAAGGAACAATTCTGTAGGGAATTCCTGCTTCGCCTAAAATAGCCATGCCTCAGGGTGGACGCATTGTGTGGTGTGCATGCGTGAGTGCACAGCAAGTGAGTCCAAAACCATTTTCCTTGTGAGACCCAGGCCCTGAAAGAAGCCAGAACACGACTCCCCACTTGCTCCATGAAACTAGAACTACGGCCACACTTTTGAATGGAAGTCTAATAGCTAGCTTTCTAACTGGAAGAAACAACACTGTAGAGAAACCGTGCTTTAGCTACTGTCTACCTCTCTGTGGGCGAAGCAGTTTAGGGAGTACTGTGGCTGAGAGCCTGGGGACGGTTTCAATATCGTCATATCGGGGGAGAGACAGGCCGGTTCAGAGGGCAGCTCTCAACCCACATCATGGTTATGGGGCTAGGACCGTTGCCCAGGGTGTGGGTAGGCTTAAATGAAGCCACCTAACTCGAAGGAAAAACTCGGTTGAGAGCCTGTGCTTCAGGTAAAGCAGCTGCTCCTGAGGGTGGCAGCATTTTGTTGTGTGCGTGCGTGAGAGCACTGCAAGGGAGTCCAAAGCTTTTTGCGAGTGAGACTCAGGCCCCAGCGAAAGGCAGAACACGACTCCCCATGTGTTTGGCCAAGCTAGCACGGCAGCCCCACTTTTGCATGGAAGTCTAATAGCAAGTGTTCTAACTCGAAGAAACAACACTGTCGAGAAACCGTGCTTTAGCTACCGTCGACCTCTCTGTGGGCGAAGCAGTTTAGGGTGTACTGTGGCTGAGAGCCTGGGGGCGGTTTCCATTTTGTAATATCTGGGGAGAGACAGGCCGGTACAGAGGGCAGCTCTCAACTCACTATATGGTTATGGGGCTAGTTCCGTTGACCATGGTGTGTGTGCAGGCTTAAACACAGCCACCTAACTCGAAGGAAAAACTCGGTAGAAAGCCTGTGCTGCAGGTAAAAGAGCTGCTCCTGAGGGTGGAAGCATTTTGTTGTGTGCCTGCGTGAGAGCACTGCAAGGGAGTCCAAAGCTTTTTGCGAGTGAGACTCAGGCCACAGCGAAAGGCAGAACACGATCCCCATGTGTTTCATCACGCTAGCACGGCAGCCCCACTTTTGCATAGAAGTCTAACACCTAGTGTTCTGACTGGGAAGAAACAAGCCTGTAAAGAATCCCAGCTGTAGCTCATTCGCCTACCAGGCTACTAACACCAAGAATCAATGCTGTAGTGTTACTGCGCTTTAGCCAGCATTGCCGTTCCTGAAGCCGCAGGAGTTGTATAGTGCTCATGTAGGAGAGACCGGGGAAAGGGTCCCATACGTGAAATGGAGTGAGAAACAGGCCGGTGCAGAAGGCAGCTCTCAACTCACCTCCTGTTTATGAGGCTAGTACCGCTGCCCCGGGTGTGCCTGCAGGCCATAAGCCAACCACCTAAGTCAAAGGAACAACTCTGTAGGGAATTCCTGCTTCGCGTAAAATAGCCAGGCCTCAGGGTGGACGCATTGTGTGGTGTGCATGCGTGAGTGCACAGCAAGTGAGTCCAAAACCATTTTCCTTGTGAGACCCAGGCCCTGAAAGAAGCCAGAACATCACTCCCCACATGTTCCATGAAAGTATTACTACAGCCACACTTTTGAATGGAAGTCTAATAGCTAGCTTTCTAACTGGAAGAAACAACACTGTAGAGAAACCGTGCTTTAGCTACTGTCGACCTCTCTGTGGGCGAAGCAGTTTAGGGTGTACTGTGGCTGAGAGCCTGGGGACGGTTTCAATATCGTAATATCGGGGGAGAGACAGGCCGGTACAGAGGGCAGCTCTCAACCCACATCATGGTTATGGGGCTAAGACCGTTGCCCAGGGTGTGTGTGCAGGCTTAAATGAAGCCACCTAACTCGAAGGAAAAACTCGGTTGAGAGCCTGTGCTTCAGGTAAAGCAGCTGCTCCTGAGGGTGGCAGCATTTTGTTGTGTGCGTGCGTGAGAGCACTGCAAGGGAGTCCAAAGCTTTTTGCGAGTGAGACTCAGGCCCCAGCGAAAGGCAGAACAGGACTCCCCGTGTGTTTGACCAAGCTAACACGGCAGCCCCACATTTGCATGGAAGTCTAATAGCTAGCGTTCTAACACGAAGAAACTACAGAGTAGAGAAACCGTGCTTTAGCTACCGTCGACCTCTCTGTGGGCGAAGCAGTTTAGGGTGTACTGTGGCTCAGAGCCTGGGGACGGTTTCACTATCGTAATATCGAGGGAGAGACAGGCCGGTACAGAAGGCAGCTCTCAACTCACATCATGGTTATGGGGCTAGGACCGTTGCCCAGGGTGTGTGTGGCAGCTTAAACACAGCCACCTAACTCGAAGGAAAAACTCGGTAGAAAGCCTGTGCTGCAGGTAAAAGAGCTGCTCCTGAGGGTGGAAGCATTTTGTTGTGTGCCTGCGTGAGAGCACTGCAAGGGAGTCCAAAGCTTTTTGCGAGTGAGACTCAGGCCCCAGCGAAAGGCAGAACACGACTCCCCATGTGTTTCATCACGCTAGCACGGCAGCCCCACTTTTGCATAGAAGTCTAACAGCTAGTGTTCTAACTCGAAGAAACAACACTGTAGAGAAACCGTGCTTTAGCTACCGTCGACCTCTAGACGGAGGAAGCATTACAAGGAGTATCGTGGCTGAGAGCCTGGGGAACGGGTTCCATACGTGAAACCAAGGGAGAAATAGGTCCGGGCACAAGGCACCTCTGGACTCAGCTCTTGCTACCTGAAGCTAACACTACTGCTCCATGTGTGCTTGGAATGCTATGTGCTCGACACTGACTGGGAAGAAACAAGCCTGTAAAGAATCCCAGGTGCAGCTCATTCGCCTACCAGGCTACTAACACCAAGAATCAATGCTGTAGTGTTACTGCGCTTTAGCCAGCATTGCCGTTCCTGAAGCCGCAGGAGTTGTATAGTGCTCGTGTAGGAGAGACCGGGGAAAGGGTCCCATACGTGAAATGGAGTGAGAAACAGGCCGGTGCGGAAGGCAGCTCTCAACTCACCTCTTGTTTATGAGGCTAGTACCGCTGCCCCGGGTGTGCCTGCAGGCCATAAGCCAACCACTTAAGTCAAAGGAACAACTCTGTAGGGAATTCCTGCTTCGCGTAAAATAGCCATGCCTCAGGGTGGACGCATTGTGTGGTGTGCATGCGTGAGTGCACAGCAATTGAGTCCAAAACCATTTTCCTTGTGAGACCCAGGCCCTGAAAGAAGCCAGAACATCACTCCCCACATGTTCCATGAAAGTATTACTACAGCCACACTTTTGAATGGAAGTCTAATAGCTAGCTTTCTAACTGGAAGAAACAACACTGTAGAGAAACCGTGCTTTAGCTACCGTCGACCTCTCTGTGGGCGAAGCAGTTTAGGGTGTACTGTGGCTGAGAGCCTGGGGACGGTTTCAATATCGTAATATCGGGGGAGAGACAGGCCGGTACAGAGGGCAGCTCTCAACCCACATCATGGTTATGGGGCTAGGACCGTTGCCCAGGGTGTGTGTGCAGGCTTAAATGAAGCCACCTAACTCGAAGGAAAAACTCGGTTGAGAGCCTGTGCTTCAGGTAAAGCAGCTGCTCCTGAGGGTGGCAGCATTTTGTTGTGTGCGTGCGTGAGAGCACTGCAAGGGAGTCCAAAGCTTTTTGCGAGTGAGACTCAGGCCCCAGCGAAAGGCAGAACACGACTCCCCATGTGTTTCATCACGCTAGCACGGCAGCCCCACTTTTGCATAGAAGTCTAACACCTAGTGTTCTAACTCGAAGAAACAACACTGTAGAGAAACCGTGCTTTAGCTACCGTCGACCTCTAGATGGAGGAAGCATTACACGGAGTACCGTGGCTGAGAGCCTGGGGAACGGGTTCCATACGTGAAACCAAGGGAGAAATAGGTCCGGGCACAAGGCACCTCTGGACTCAGCTCTTGCTACCTGAACCTAACACTACTGCTCCATGTGTGCTGGGAATGCTATGTGCTCGACACTGGGAAGAAACAAGCCTGTAAAGAATCCCAGCTGCAGCTCATTCGCCTACCAGGCTACTAACACCAAGAATCAATGCTGTAGTGTTACTGCGCTTTAGCCAGCATTGCCGTTCCTGAAGCCGCAGGAGATGTATAGTGCTCGTGTATGAGAGACCGGGGAAAGGGTCCCATACGTGAAATGGAGTGAGAAACAGGCCGGTGCGGAAGGCAGCTCTCAACGCACCTCCTGTTTATGAGGCTAGTACCGCTGCCCCGGGTGTGCCTGCAGGCCATAAGACAACCACCTAAGTCAAAGGAACAACTCTGTAGGGAATTCCTGCTTCGGCTAAAATAGCCAGGCCTCAGGGTGGACGCATTGTGTGGTGTGCATGCGTGAGTGCACAGCAAGTGAGTCCAAAACCATTTTCCTTGTGAGACCCAGGCCCTGAAAGAAGCCAGAACATCACTCCCCACATGTTCCATGAAAGTATTACTACAGCCACACTTTTGAATGGAAGTCTAATAGCTAGCTTTCTAACTGGAAGAAACAACACTGTAGAGAAACCGTGCTTTAGCTACTGTCGACCTCTCTGTGGGCGAAGCAGTTTAGGGTGTACTGTGGCTGAGAGCCTGGGGACGGTTTCAACATCGTAATATCGGGGAGAGACAAGCCGGTACAGAGGGCAGCTCTCAACCCACATCATATTTATGGGGCTAGGACCGTTGCCCAGGGTGTGTGTAGGCTTAAATGAAGCCACCTAACTCGAAGGAAAAACTCGGTTGAGAGCCTGTGCTTCAGGTAAAGCAGCTGATCCTGAGGGTGGCAGCATTTTGTTGTGTGCGTGCGTGAGAGCACTGCAAGGGAGTCCAAAGCTTTTTGCGAGTGAGACTCAGGCCCCAGCGAAAGGCAGAACACGACTCCCCTTGTGTTTGACCAAGCTAGCACGGCAGCCCCACATTTGCATGGAAGTCTAATAGCTAGCGTTCTAACACGAAGAAACTACACAGTAGAGAAACCGTGCTTTAGCTACCGTCGACCTCTCTGTGGGCGAAGCAGTTTAGGGTGTACTGTGGCTGAGAGCCTGGGGACGGTTTCACTATCGTAATATCGGGGGAGAGACAGGCCGGTACAGAAGGCAGCTCTCAACTCTCATCATGATTATGGGGCTAGGACCGTTGCCCAGGGTGTGTGTGGCAGCTTAAACACAGCCGCCTACCTCGAAGGAGAAACTCGGTTGAGAGCCTGTGCTGCAGGTAAAACAGCTGCTCCTGAGGGTGGCAGCATTTTGTTGTGTGCTTGCATGAGAGCACTGCAAGCGAGTCCAAAGCTTTTTGCGAGTGAGACTCAGGCCCCAGCGAAAGGCAGAACATGACTCCCCATGTGTTTCATCAAGCTAGCACGGCAGCCCCACTTTTGCATGGAAGTCTAAAAGCTAGCGTTCTAACTCGAAGAAAAAACACTGTAGAGAAACCGTGCTTTAGCTACCGTCGACCTCTCTGTGGGCGAAGCAGTTTAGGGTGTACTGTGGCTGAGCCCCTGGGGGCGGTTTCCATTTTGTGATATCTGGGGAGAGACAGGCCGGTACAGAGGGCAGCTCTCAACTCACTACATGGTTATGGGGCTAGTTCCGTTGACCATGGTGTGTGTGCAGGCTTAAACACAGCCACCTAACTCGAAGGAAAAACTCGGTAGAAAGCCTGTGCTGCAGGTAAAAGAGCTGCTCCTGAGGGTGGAAGCATTTTGTTGTGTGCGTGCGTGAGAGCACTGCAAGGGAGTCCAAAGCTTTTTGCGAGTGAGACTCAGGCCCCAGCGAAATCAGAACACGACTCCCCATGTGTTTCATCACGCTAGCACGGCAGCCCCACTTTTGCATAGAAGTCTAACACCTAGTGTTCTAACTCGAAGAAACAACACTGTAGAGAAACCGTGCTTTAGCTACCGTCGACCTCTAGACGGAGGAAGCATTACACGGAGTACCGTGGCTGAGAGCCTGGGGAACGGGTTCCATACGTGAAACCAAGGGAGAAATAGGTCCGGGCACAAGGCACCTCTGGACTCAGCTCTTGCTACCTGAAGCTAACACTACTGCTCCATGTGTGCTTGGAATGCTATGTGCTCGACACTGACTGGGAAGAAACAAGCCTGTAAAGAATCCCACCTGCAGCTCATTCGCCTACCAGGCTACTAACACCAAGAATCAATGCTGTAGTGTTACTGCGCTTTAGCCAGCATTGCCGTTCCTGAAGCCGCAGGAGTTGTATAGTGCTCGTGTAGGAGAGACCGGGGAAAGGGTCCCATACGTGAAATGGAGTGAGAAACAGGCCGGTGCGGAAGGCAGCTCTCAACTCACCTCCTGTTTATGAGGCTAGTACCGCTGCCCCGGGTGTGCCTGCAGGCCATAAGCCAACCACCTAAGTCAAAGGAACAACTCTGCAGGGAATTCCTGGTTAGGCTAAAATAGCCAGGCCTCAGGGTGGACGCATTGTGTGGTGTGCATGCGTGAGTGCACAGCAAGTGAGTCCAAAACCATTTTCCTTGTGAGACCCAGGCCCTGAAAGAAGCCAGAACATCACTCCCCACATGTTCCATGAAAGTATTACTACAGCCACACTTTTGAATGGAAGTCTCATAGCTAGCTTTCTAACTGGAAGAAACAACACTGTAGAGAAACCGTGCTTTAGCTACTGTCGACCTCTCTGTGGGCGAAGCAGTTTAGGGTGTACTGTGGCTGAGAACCTGGGGACGGTTTCAATATCGTAGTATCGGGGGAGAGACAGGCCGGTACAGAAGGCAGCTCTCAACTCACATCATGGTTATGTGGCTAGGACCGTTACCCAGGGTGTGTGTGGCACCTTAAACACAGCCACCTACCTCGAAGGAGAAACTCGGTTGAGAGCCTGTGCTGCAGGTAAAACAGCTGCTCCTGAGGGTGGCAGCATTTTGTTGTGTGCGTGCGTGAGAGCACTGCAAGCGAGTCCAAAGCTTTTTGCGAGTGAGACTCAGGCCCCAGTGAAAGGCAGAACATGACTCGCCATGTGTTTCATCAAGCTAGCACGGCAGCCCCACTTTTGCATGGAAGTCTCATAGCTAGCGTTCTAACTCGAAGAAACAACACTGTAGAGAAACCGTGCTTTAGCTACCGTCGACCTCTCTGTGGGCGAAGCAGTTTAGGGTGTTTTGTGGCTGAGCGCCTGGGGACGGTTTCCATTTTGTAATATCTGGGGAGACACAGGCCGGTACAGAGGGCAGCTCTCAACTCACTACATGGTTATGGGGCTAGTTCCGATGACCATGGTGTGTGTGCAGGCTTAAACACAGCCACCTAACTCGAAGGAAAAACTCGGTAGAAAGCCTGTGCTGCAGGTAAAAGAGCTGCTCCTTAGGGTGGAAGCATTTTGTTGTGTGCCTGCGTGAGAGCACAGCAAGGGAGTCCAAAGCTTTTTGCGAGTGAGACTCAGGCCCCAGCGAAAGGCAGAACACGACTCCCCATGTGTTTCATCACGCTAGTACGGCAGCCCCACTTTTGCATAGAAGTCTAACACCTAGTGTTCTAAATCGAAGAAACAACACTGTAGAGAAACCGTGCTTTAGCTACCGTCGACCTCTAGACGGAGGAAGCATTACACGGAGTACCGTGGCTGAGAGCCTGGGGAACGGGTTCCATACGTGAAACAAAGGGAGAAATAGGTCCGGGCACAAGGCACCTCTGGACTCAGATCTTGCTACCTGAAGCTAACACTACTGCTCCATGTGTGCTTGGAATGCTATGTGCTCGACACTGACTGGGAAGAAACAAGCCTGTAAAGAATCCCAGCTTCAGCTCATTCGCCTACCAGGCTACTAACACCAAGAATCAATGCTGTAGTGTTACTGCGCTTTAGCCAACATTGCCGTTCCTGAAGCCGCAGGAGTTGTATAGTGCTCGTGTATGAGAGACCGGGGAAAGGGTCCCATACTTGAAATGGAGTGAGAAACAGGCCGGTGCGGAAGGCAGCTCTCAACTCACCTCTTGTGTATGAGGCTCGTACTGCTGCCCCGGGTGTGCCTGCAGGCCATAAGCCAACCACCTAAGTCAAAGGAACAACTCTGTAGGGAATTCCTGCTTCGGCTAAAATAGCCATGACTCAGGGTGGACGCATTGTGTGGTGTGCATGCGTGAGTGCACAGCAAGTGAGTCCAAAACCATTTTCCTTGTGAGACCCAGGCCCTGAAAGAAGCCAGAACACGACTCCCCACTTGTTCCATGAAACTAGTACTACGGCCACACTTTTGAATGGAAGTCTAATAGCTAGCTTTCTAACTGGAAGAAACAACACTGTAGAGAAACCGTGCTTTAGCTACTGTCGACCTCTCTGTGGGCGAAGCAGTTTAGGGTGTACTGTGGCTGAGAGCCTGGGGACGGTTTCAATATCGTAGTATCGGGGGAGAGACAGGCCGGTACACAGGGCAGCTCTCAACCCACATCATGGTTATGGGGCTAGGACCGTTACCCAGATTGTGTGTGGCAGCTTAAACACAGCCACCTACATTGAAGGAGAAACTCGGTTGAGTGCCTGTGCTTCAGGTAAAGCAGCTGCTCCTGACGGTGACAGCATTTTGTTGTGTGCGTGCGTGAGAGCACTGCAAGGGAGTCCAAAGCTTTTTGCGAGTGAGACTCAGGCCCCAGCGAAAGGCAGAACACGATTCCCCATGTGTTTGACCAAGCTAGCACGGCAGCCCCACATTTGCATGGAAGTCTAATAGCTAGCGTTCTAACACGAAGAAACTACACAGTAGAGAAACCGTGCTTTAGCTACCATCGACCTCTCTGTGGGCGAAGCAGTTTAGGGTGTACTGTGGCTGAGAGACTGGGGACGGTTTCAATATCGTAATATCGGGGGAGAGGCATGCCTGTACAGAAGGCAGCTCTCAACTCACATCATGGTTATGGGGCTAGTACTGTTACCTAGGGTGTGTGGCAGCTTAAACACAGCCACCTACCTCGAAGGAGAAACTCGGTTGAGAGCCTGTGCTGCAGGTAAAGCAGCTGCTCCTGAGGGTGGCAGCATTTTGTGGTGTGCGTGCGTGAGAGCACTGCAAGGGAATCCAAAGCTTTTTGCGAGTGAGACTCAGGCCCCAGCGAAAGGCAGAACACGACTCCCCATGTGTTTCATCAGGCTAGCACGGCAGCCCCACTTTTGCATGGAAGTCTAATAGCTAGCGTTCTAATTCGAAGAAACAACACTGTCGAGAAACCGTGCTTTACCTACCGTCGACCTCTCTGTGGGCGAAGCAGTTTAGGGTGTACTGTGGCTGAGAGCCTCGGGACGGTTTCCATTTTGTAAGATCGGGGGAGAGACAGGCCGGTACAGAGGGCAGCTCTCAACTCACTACATGGTTATGGGGCTAGTTCCGTTGACCATGGTGTGTGTTCAGGCTTAAACACAGCCACCTAACTCGAAGGAAAAACTCGGTAGAAAGCCTGTGCTGCAGGTAAAAGAGCTGCTCCTGAGGGTGGAAGCATTTTGTTGTGTGCCTGCGTGAGAGCACTGCAAGGGAGTCCAAAGCTTTTTGCGAGTGAGACTCAGGCCCCAGCGAAAGGCAGAACACGACTCCCCATGTGTTTCATCATGCTAGCACGGCAGCCCCACTTTTGCATAGAAGTCTAACACCTAGTGTTCTAACTCGAAGAAACAACACTGTAGAGAAACCGTGCTTTAGCTACCGTCGACCTCTAGACGGAGGAAGCATTACACGGAGTACCGTGGCTGAGATCCTGGGGAACGGGTTCCATACGTGAAACCAAGGGAGAAATAGGTCCGGGCACAAGGCACCTCTGGACTCAGCACTTGCTACCTGAAGCTAACACTACTGCTCCATGTGTGCTTGGAATGCTATGTGCTCGACACTGACTGGGAAGAAACAGGCCTGTAAAGAATCCCAGCTGCAGCTCATTCGCCTACCAGGCTACTAACACCAAGAATCAATGCTGTAGTGTTACTGCGCTTTAGCCAGCATTGCCGTTCCTGAAGCCGCAGGAGTTGTATAGTGCTCATGTAGGAGAGACCGGGGAAAGGGTCCCATACGTGAAATGGAGTGAGAAACAGGCCGGTGCGGAAGGCAGCTCTCAACTCACCTCCTGTTATTGAGGCTAGTACCGCTGCCCCGGGTGTGCCTGCAGGCCATAAGCCAACCACCTAAGTCAAAGGAACAACTCTGCAGGGAATTCCTGGTTAGGCTAAAATAGCCATGCCTCAGGGTGGACGCATTGTGTGGTGTGCATGCGTGAGTGCACAGCAAGTGAGTCCAAAACCATTTTCCTTGTGAGACCCAGGCCCTGAAAGAAGCCAGAACACGACTCCCCACTTGCTCCTTGAAACTAGAACTACGGCCACACTTTTGAATGGAAGTCTAATAGCTAGCTTTCTAACTGGAAGAAACAACACTGTAGAGAAACCGTGCTTTAGCTACTGTCGACCTCTCTGTGGGCGAAGCAGTTTAGGGTGTACTGTGGCTGAGAGCCTGGGGACGGTTTCAATATCGTAATATCGGGGGAGAGACAGGCCGGTACAGAGGGCAGCTCTCAACCCACATCATGGTTATGGGGCTAGGACCGTTGCCCAGGGTGTGTGTGCAGGCTTAAATGAAGCCACCTAACTCGAAGGAAAAACTCGGTTGAGAGCCTGTGCTTCAGGTAAAGCAGCTGCTCCTGAGGGTGGCAGCATTTTGTTGTGTGCGTGCGTGAGAGCACTGCAAGGGAGTCCAAAGCTTTTTGCGAGTGAGACTCAGGCCCCAGCGAAAGGCAGAACACGACTCCCCATGTGTTTGACCAAGCTAGCACGGCAGCCCCACATTGGCATGGAAGTCTAATAGCTAGCGTTCTAACACGAAGAAACTACACAGTAGAAAAACCGTGCTTTAGCTACCGTCGACCTCTCTCTGGGCGAAGCAGTATAGGGTGTACTGTGGTTGAGAGCCTGCGGACGGTTTCAATATCGTAATATCGGGGGAGAGACAGGCCGGTACAGAAGGCAGCTCTCAACTCACATCATGTTTATGGGGCTAGGACCGTTGCCCAGGGTGTGTGTGGAAGCTTAAACACAGCCACCTACCTCGAAGGAGAAACTCGGTTGAGAGCCTGTGCTGCAGGTAAAACAGCTGCTCCTGAGGGTGGCAGCATTTTGTTGTGTGCGTGCGTGAGAGCACTGCAAGCGAGTCCAAAGCTTTTTGCGAGTGAGACTCAGGCCCCAGTGAAAGGCAGAACATGACTCCCCATGTGTTTGACCAAGCTAGCACGGCAGCCCCACATTGGCATGGAAGTCTAATAGCTAGCGTTCTAACTCGAAGAAACAACACTGTAGAGAAACCGTGCATTAGCCACCGTCGACCTCTCTTTGGACGAAGCAGTTTAGGCTGTACTGTGGCTGAGCGCCTGGGGACGGTTTCCATTTTGTAATATCTGGGGAGAGACAGGCCGGTACAGAGGGCAGCTCTCAACTCACATCATGGTTATGGGGCTAGTTCCGTTGACCATGGTGTGTGTGCAGGCTTAAACACAGCCACCTAACTCGAAGCAAAAACTCGGTAGAAAGCCTGTGCTGCAGGTAAAATAGCTGCTCCTGAGGGTGGAAGCATTTTGTTGTGTGCCTGCGTGAGAGCACTGCAAGGGAGTCCAAAGCTTTTTGCGAGTGAGACTCAGGCCCCAGCGAAAGGCAGAACACGACTCCCCATGTGTTTCATCACGCTAGCTCGGCAGCCCCACTTTTGCATAGAAGTCTAACAGCTAGTGTTCTAACTCGAAGAAACAACACTGTAGAGAAACCGTGCTTTAGCTACCTTCGACCTCTAGATGGAGGAAGGATTACACAGAGAACCGTGGCTGAGAGCCTGGGGAACGGGTTCCATACATGAAACCAAGGGAGAAATAGGTTCGGGCAGAAGGCACCTCTGGACTCAGTTCTTGCTACCTGAAGCTAACACTACTGCTCCATCTGTGCTTGGAATGCTATGTGCTCGACACTGACTGGGAAGAAACAAGCCTGTAAAGAATCCCCGCTGCAGCTCATTCGCCTACCAGGCCACTAACACCAAGAATCAATGCTGTAGTGTTACTGCGCTTGAGCCAGCATTGCCGTTCCTGAAGCCGCAGGAGTTGTATAGTGCTCGTGTAGGAGAGACCGGGGAAAGGGTCCCATACGTGAAATGGAGTGAGAAACAGGCCGGTGCGGAAGGCAGCTCTCAACTCACCTCTTGTTTATGAGGCTAGTACCGCTGCCCCGGGTGTGCCTGCAGGCCATAAGCCAACCACCGACGTCAAAGGAACAACTCTGTAGGGAATTCCTGCTTCGGCTAAAATAGCCATGCCTCAGGGTGGACGCATTGTGTGGTGTGCATGCGTGAGTGCACAGCAAGTGAGTCCAAAACCATTTTCCTTGTGAGACCCAGGCCCTGAAAGAAGCCAGAACACGACTCCCCACTTGCTCCATGAAACTAGTACTACGGCCACACTTTTGAATGGAAGTCTAATAGCTAGCTTTCTAACTGGAAGAAACAACACTGTAGAGAAACCGTGCTTTACCTACTGTCGACCTCTCTGTGGGCGAAGCAGTTTAGGGTGTACTGTGGCTGAGAGCCTGGGGACGGTTTCAATATCGTAATATCGGGGGAGAGACAGGCCGGTATAGAGGGCAGCTCTCAACCCACATCATGGTTATGGGGCTAGGACCGTTGCCCAGGGTGTGTGTAGGCTTAAATGAAGCCACCTAACTCGAAGGAAAAACTCGGTTGAGAGCCTGTGCTTCAGGTAAAGCAGCTGCTCCTGAGGGTGGCAGCATTTTGTTGTGTGCGTGCGTGAGAGCACTGCAAGGGAGTCCAAAGCTTTTTGCGAGTGAGACTCAGGCCCCTGCGAAAGGCAGAACACGACTCCCCATGTGTTTCACCAAGCTAGCACGGCAGCCCCACATTTGCATGGAAGTCTAATAGCTAACGTTCTTACACGAAGAAACTACACAGTACAGAAACCGTGCTTTAGCTACTGTCGACCTCTCTGTGGGCGAAGCAGTTTAGGGTGTACTGTGGCTGAGAGCCTGGGGACGGTTTCAATATCGTAATATCGGGGGAGAGACATGCCTGTACAGAAGGCAGCTCTCAACTCACATCATGGTCATGGGGCTAGGACCGTTGCCCAGGGTGTGTGTGGCAGCTTAAACACAGCCACCTACCTCGAAGGAGAAACTCGGTTGAGAGCCTGTGCTGCAGGTCAAACAGATGCTCCTGAGGGTGGCAGTATTTTGTTGTGTGCGTGCGTGAGAGCACTGCAAGGGAGTCCAAAGCTTTTTGCGAGTGAGACTCAGGCCCCAGCGAAAGGCAGAACACGACCCCCCATGTGTTTGACCAAGCTAGCTCGGCAGCCCCACATTTGCATGGAAGTCTAATAGGTAGCGTTCTAACATGAAGAAACTACACAGTAGAGAAACCGTGCTTTAGCTACCGTCGACCTCTCTGTGGGCGAAGCAGTTTAGGGTGTACTGTGGCTGAGAGCCAGGGGACGGTTTCAATATCGTAATATTGGGGGAGAGACAGGCCGGTACAGAAGACAGCTCTCAACTCACATCATGGTTATGGGGCTAGGACCGTTACCCAGGGTGTGTGTGGCAGCTTAAACACAGCCACCTACCTCGAAAGAGAAACTCGGTTGAGCGCCTGTGCTGCAGGTAAAACAGCTGCTCCTGAGGGTGGCAGCATTTTGTTGTGTGCGTGCGTGAGAGCACTGCAAGGGAGTCCAAAGCTTTTGCGAGCGAGACTCAGGCCCCAGCGAAAGGCAGAACACGACTCCCCATGTGTTTCATCAAGTTAGCACGGCAGCCCCACATTTGCATGGACGCCTAATAGCTAGCGTTCTAACTCGAAGAAACAACACTGTCGAGAAACCGTGCTTTAGCTACCGTCGACCTCTCTGTGGGCGAACCAGTTTAGGGTGTACTGTGGCTGAGAGCGTGGGGACGGTTTCCATTTTGTAATATCGGGGGAGAGACAGGCCGGTACAGAGCGCAGCTCTCAACTCACTACATGGTTATGGGGCTAGTTCCGTTGACCATGGTGTGTGTTCAGGCTTAAACATGCCACCTAACTCGAAGCAAAAACTCGGTAGAAAGCCTGTGCTGCAGGTAAAATAGCTGCTCCTGAGGGTGGAAGCATTATGTTGTGTGCCTGCGTGAGAGCACTGCAAGGGAGTCCAAAGCTTTTTGCGAGTGAGACTCAGGCCCCAGCGAAAGGCAGAACACGACTCCCCATGTGTTTGACCAAGCTAGCACGGCAGCCCCACATTTGCATGGAAGTCTAATAGCTAACGTTCTTACACGAAGAAACTACACAGTAGAGAAACCGTGCTTTAGCTACCGTCGACCTCTCTGTGGGCGAAGCAGTTTAGGGTGTACTGTAGCTGAGAGCCTGGGGACGGTTTCAATATCGTAATATCGGGGGAGAGACATGCCTGTACAGAAGGCAGCTCTCAACTCACATCATGGTCATGGGGCTAGGACCGTTGCCCAGGGTGTGTGTGGCAGCTTAAACACAGCCACCTACCTTGAAGGAGAAACTCGGTTGAAAGCGTGAGCTGCAGGTAAACAGCTGCTCCTGAGCGTGGCAGCATTTTGTTGTGTGCGTGCGTGAGAGCACTGCAAGGGAGTCCAAAGCTTTTTGCGAGTGAGACTCAGGCCCCAGCGAAAGGCAGAACACGACTCCCCATGTGTTTGACCAAGCTAGCTCGGCAGCCCCACATTTGCATGGAAGTCTAATAGCTAGCGTTCTAACACGAAGAAACTACACAGTACAGAAACCGTGCTTTAGCTACCGTCGACCTCTCTGTGGGCGAAGCAGTTTAGGGTGTACTGTGGCTGAGAGCCTGGGGACGGTTTCAATATCGTAATATTGGGGGAGAGACAGGCCGGTACAGAAGACAGCTCTCAACTCACATCATGGTTATGGGGCTAGGACCGTTACCCAGGGTGTGTGTGGCAGCTTAAACACAGCCACCTACCTCGAAGGAGAAACTCGGTTGAGAGCCTGTGGTGCAGGTAAAACAGCTGCTCCTGAGGGTGGCAGCATTTTGTTGTGTGCGTGCGTGAGAGCACTGCAAGGGAGTCAAAGCTTTTTGCGAGCGAGACTCAGGCCCCAGCGAAAGGCAGAACACGACTCCCCATGTGTTTCATCAAGTTAGCACGGCAGCCCCACTTTTGCATGGACGTCTAATAGTAGCGTTCTTACTCGAAGAAACAACACTGTCGAGAAACCGTGCTTTAGCTACCGTCGACCTCTCTGTGGGCGAAGCAGTTTAGGGTGTACTGTGGCTGAGAGCCTGGGGACGGTTTCCATTTTGTAATATCGGGGGAGAGACAGGCCGGTACAGAGGGCAGCTCTCAACTCACATCATGGTTATGGGGCTAGTTCCGTTGACCATGGTGTGTGTGCAGGCTTAAACACAGCCACCTAACTCGAAGCAAAAACTCGGTAGAAAGCCTGTGCTGCAGGTAAAATAGCTGCTCCTGAGGGTGGAAGCATTTTGTTGTGTGCCTGCGTGAGAGCACTGCAAGGGAGTCCAAAGCTTTTTGCGAGTGAGACTCAAGCCCCAGCGAAAGGCAGAACACGACTCCCCATGTGTTTGACCAAGCTAGCACAGCAGCCCCACATTTGCATGGAAGTCTAATAGCTAGCGTTCTAACACGAAGAAACTACACAGTAGAAAAACCGTGCTTTAGCTACCGTCGACCTCTCTGTGGGCGAAGCAGTTTAGGGTGTACTGTGGCTGAGAGCCTGGGGACGGTTTCAATATCGTAATATCGGGGGAGAGACAGGTCGGTACAGAAGGCAGCTCTCAACGCACATCATGGTTATGGGGCTAGGACCGTTGCCCAGGGTGTGTGTGGCAGCTTAAACACAGCCACCTACTTCGAAGGAGAAACTCGGTTGAGAGCCTGTGCTTCAGGTAAAGCAGCTGCTCCTGAGGGTGGCAGCATTTTGTTGTGTGCGTGCGTGAGAGCACTGCAAGGGAGTCCAAAGCTTTTTGCGAGTGAGACTCAGGCCCCAGCGAAAGGCAGAACACGACTCCCCATGTGTTTCACCAAGCTAGCACGGCAGCCCCACATTTGCATGGAAGTCTAATAGCTAGCGTTCTAACACGAAGAAACTACACAGTAGAGAAACCGTGCTTTAGCTACCGTCGACCTCTCTGTGGGCCAAGCAGTTTAGGGTGTACTGTGGCTGAGAGCCTGGGGACGGTTTCAATATCGTAATATTGGGGGAGAGACAGGCCGGTACAGAAGACAGCTCTCAACTCACATCATGGTTATGGGGCTAGGTCCGTTACCCAGGGTGTGTGTGGCAGCTTAAACACAGCCACCTACCTCGAAGGAGAAACTCGGTTGAGAGCCTGTGCTGCAGGTCAAACAGCTGCTCGTGAGGGTGGCAGCATTTTGTTGTGTGCGTGCGTGAGAGCACTGCAAGGGAGTCCAAAGCTTTTTGCGAGCGAGACTCAGGCCCCAGCGAAAGGCAGAATACGACTCCCCATGTGTTTCATCAAGTTAGCACGGCAGCCCCACTTTTGCATGGACGTCTAATAGCTAGCGTTCTAACTCGAAGAAACAACACTGTAGAGAAACCGTGCTTTAGCTACCGTCGACCTCTCTGTGGGCGAAGCAGTTTAGGGTGTACTGTGGCTGAGCGCCTGGGGGCGGTTTCCATTTTGTAATATCTGGGGAGAGACAGGCCGGTACAGAGGGCAGCTCTCAACTCACTACATGGTTATGGGGCTAGTTCCGTTGACCATGGTGTGTGTGCAGGCTTAAACACAGCCACCTAACCCGAAGGAAAAACTCGGTAGAAAGCCTGTGCTGCAGGTAAAAGAGCTGCTCCTGAGGGTGGAAGCATTTTGTTGTGTGCCTGCGTGAGAGCACTGCAAGGGAGTCCAAAGCTTTTTGCGAGTGAGACTCAGGCCCCAGCGAAAGGCAGAACACGACTCCCCATGTGTTTCATCACGCTAGCTCGGCAGCCCCACTTTTGCATAGAAGTCTAACACCTAGTGTTCTAACTCGAAGAAACAACACTGTAGAGAAACCGTGCTTTAGCTACCGTCGACCTCTAGACGGAGGAAGCATTACACGGAGTACCGTGGCTGAGAGCCTGGGGAACGGGTTCCATACGTGAAACCAAGGGAGAAATAGGTCCGGGCACAAGGCACCTCTGGACTCAGCTCTTGCTACCTGAAGCTAACACTACTGCTCCATGTGTGCTTGGAATGCTATGTGCTCGACACTGAGTGGGAAGAAACAAGCCTGTAAAGAATCCCAGCTGCAGCTCATTCGCCTACCAGGCTACTAACACCAAGAATCAATGCTGTAGTGTTACTGCGCTTTAGCCAGCATTGCCGTTCCTGAAGCCGCAGGAGTTGTATAGTGCTCGTGTAGGAGAGACCGGGGAAAGGGTCCCATAGGTGAAATGGAGTGAGAAACAGGCCGGTGCGGAAGGCAGCTCTCAACTCACCTCCTGTTTATGAGGCTAGTACCGCTGCCCCGGGTGTGCCTGCAGGCCATAAGACAACCACCTAAGTCAAAGGAACAACTCTGTAGGGAATTCCTGGTTAGGCTAAAATAGCCAGGCCTCAGGGTGGACGCATTGTGTGGTGTGCATGCGTGAGTGCACAGCAAGTGAGTCCAAAACCATTCTCCTTGTGAGACCCAGGCCCTGAAAGAAGCCAGAACATCACTCCCCACATGTTCCATGAAAGTATTACTACAGCCATACTTTTGAATGGAAGTCTAATAGCTAGCTTTCTAACTGGAAGAAACAACACTGTAGAGAAACCGTGCTTTAGCTACTGTCGACCTCTAGACGGAGGAAGCATTACACGGAGTACCGTGGCTGAGAGCCTGGGGAACGGGTTCCATACGTGAAACCAAGGGAGAAATAGGTCCGGGCACAAGGCACCTCTGGACTCAGCTCTTGCTACCTGAAGCGAACACTAGTGCTCCATGTCTGCTTGGAATGCTATGTGCTCGACACTGACTGGGAAGAAACAAGCCTATAAAGAATCCCAGCTGCAGCTCATTCGCCTACCAGGCTACTAACACCAAGAATCAATGCTGTAGTGTTACTGCGCTTTAGCCAGCATTGCCGTTCCTGAAGCCGCAGGAGTTGTATAGTGCTCGTGTAGGAGAGACCGGGGAAAGGGTCCCATAGGTGAAATGGAGTGAGAAACAGGCCGGTGCGGAAGGCAGCTCTCAACTCACCTCCTGTTTATGAGGCTAGTACCGCTGCCCCGGGTGTGCCTGCAGGCCATAAGACAACCACCTAAGTCAAAGGAACAACTCTGTAGGGAATTCCTGGTTAGGCTAAAATAGCCAGGCCTCAGGGTGGACGCATTGTGTGGTGTGCATGCGTGAGTGCACAGCAAGTGAGTCCAAAACCATTCTCCTTGTGAGACCCAGGCCCTGAAAGAAGCCAGAACATCACTCCCCACATGTTCCATGAAAGTATTACTACAGCCATACTTTTGAATGGAAGTCTAATAGCTAGCTTTCTAACTGGAAGAAACAACACTGTAGAGAAACCGTGCTTTAGCTACTGTCGACCTCTCTGTGGGCGAAGCGGTTTAGGGTGTACTGTGGCTGAGAGCCTGGGGACGGTTTCAATATCGTAATATCGGGGGAGAGACAGGCCGGTACAGAGGGCAGCTCTCAACCCACATCATGGTTATGGGGCTAGGACCGTTGACCAGGGTGTGTGTGCAGGCTTAAATGAAGCCACCTAACTCGAAGGAAAAACTCGGTTGAGAGCCTGTGCTTCAGGTAAAGCAGCTGCTCCTGAGGGTGGCAGCATTTTGTTGTGTGCGTGCGTGAGAGCACTGCAAGCGAGTCGAAAGCTTTTTGCGAGTGAGACTCAGGCCCCAGTGAAAGGCAGAACATGACTCCCCATGTGTTTCATCAAGCTAGCACGGCAGCCCCACTTTTGCATGGAAGTCTCATAGCTAGCGTTCTAACTCGAAGAAACAACACTGTAGAGAAACCGTGCTTTAGCTACCGTCGACCTCTCTGTGGGCGAAGCAGTTTAGGGTGTACTGTGGCTGAGCGCCTGGGGGCGGTTTCCATTTTGTAATATCTGGGGAGAGACAGGCCGGTACAGAGGGCAGCTCTCAACTCACTACATGGTTATGGGGCTAGTTCCGTTGACCATGGTGTGTGTGCAGGCTTAAACACAGCCACCTAACTCGAAGGAAAAACTCGGTAGAAAGCCTGTGCTGCAGGTAAAAGAGCTGCTCCTGAGGGTGGAAGCATTTTGTTGTGTGCCTGCGTGAGAGCACTGCAAGGGAGTCCAAAGCTTTTTGCGAGTGAGACTCAGGCCCCAGCGAAAGGCAGAACACGACTCCCCATGTGTTTCATCACGCTAGCTCGGCAGCCCCACTTTTGCATAGAAGTCTAACACCTAGTGTTCTAACTCGAAGAAACAACACTGTAGAGAAACCGTGCTTTAGCTACCGTCGACCTCTAGACGGAGGAAGCCTTACACGGAGTACCGTGGCTGAGAGCCTTGGGAACGGGTTCCATACGTGAAACCAAGGGAGAAATAGGTCCGGGCACAAGGCACCTCTGGACTCAGCTCTTGCTACCTGAAGCTAACACTACTGCTCCATGTGTGCTTGGAATGCTATGTGCTCGACACTGAGTGGGAAGAAACAAGCCTGTAAAGAATCCCAGCTGCAGCTCATTCGCCTACCAGGCTACTAACACCAAGAATCAATGCTGTAGTGTTACTGCGCTTTAGCCAGCATTGCCGTTCCTGAAGCCGCAGGAGTTGTATAGTGCTCGTGTAGGAGAGACCGGGGAAAGGGTCCCATAGGTGAAATGGAGTGAGAAACAGGCCGGTGCGGAAGGCAGCTCTCAACTCACCTCCTGTTTATGAGGCTAGTACCGCTGCCCCGGGTGTGCCTGCAGGCCATAAGACAACCACCTAAGTCAAAGGAACAACTCTGTAGGGAATTCCTGGTTAGGCTAAAATAGCCAGCCTCAGGGTGGACGCATTGTGTGGTGTGCATGCGTGAGTGCACAGCAAGTGAGTCCAAAACCATTCTCCTTGTGAGACCCAGGCCCTGAAAGAAGCCAGAACATCACTCCCCACATGTTCCATGAAAGTATTACTACAGCCATACTTTTGAATGGAAGTCTAATAGCTAGCTTTCTAACTGGAAGAAACAACACTGTAGAGAAACCGTGCTTTAGCTACTGTCGACCTCTCTGTGGGCGAAGCGGTTTAGGGTGTACTGTGGCTGAGAGCCTGGGGACGGTTTCAATATCGTAATATCGGGGGAGAGACAGGCCGGTACAGAGGGCAGCTCTCAACGCACATCATGGTTATGGGGCTAGGACCGTTGCCCAGTGTGTGTGTGGCAGCTTAAACACAGCCACCTACTTCGAAGGAGAAACTCGGTTGAGAGCCTGTGCTTCAGGTAAAGCAGCTGCTCCTGAGGGTGGCAGCATTTTGTTGTGTGCGTGCGTGAGAGCACTGCAAGGGAGTCCAAAGCTTTTTGCGAGTGAGACTCAGGCCCCAGCGAAAGGCAGAACACGACTCCCCATGTGTTTCACCAAGCTAGCACGGCAGCCCCACATTTGCATGGAAGTCTAATAGCTAGCGTTCTAACACGAAGAAACTACACAGTAGAGAAACCGTGCTTTAGCTACCGTCGACCTCTCTGTGGGCCAAGCAGTTTAGGGTGTACTGTGGCTGAGAGCCTGGGGACGGTTTCAATATCGTAATATTGGGGGAGAGACAGGCCGGTACAGAAGACAGCTCTCAACTCACATCATGGTTATGGGGCTAGGTCCGTTACCCAGGGTGTGTGTGGCAGCTTAAACACAGCCACCTACCTCGAAGGAGAAACTCGGTTGAGAGCCTGTGCTGCAGGTCAAACAGCTGCTCGTGAGGGTGGCAGCATTTTGTTGTGTGCGTGCGTGAGAGCACTGCAAGGGAGTCCAAAGCTTTTTGCGAGCGAGACTCAGGCCCCAGCGAAAGGCAGAATACGACTCCCCATGTGTTTCATCAAGTTAGCACGGCAGCCCCACTTTTGCATGGACGTCTAATAGCTAGCGTTCTAACTCGAAGAAACAACACTGTAGAGAAACCGTGCTTTAGCTACCGTCGACCTCTCTGTGGGCGAAGCAGTTTAGGGTGTACTGTGGCTGAGCGCCTGGGGGCGGTTTCCATTTTGTAATATCTGGGGGAGAGACAGGCCGGTACAGAGGGCAGCTCTCAACTCACTACATGGTTATGGGGCTAGTTCCGTTGACCATGGTGTGTGTGCAGGCTTAAACACAGCCACCTAACCCGAAGGAAAAACTCGGTAGAAAGCCTGTGCTGCAGGTAAAAGAGCTGCTCCTGAGGGTGGAAGCATTTTGTTGTGTGCCTGCGTGAGAGCACTGCAAGGGAGTCCAAAGCTTTTTGCGAGTGAGACTCAGGCCCCAGCGAAAGGCAGAACACGACTCCCCATGTGTTTCATCACGCTAGCTCGGCAGCCCCACTTTTGCATAGAAGTCTAACACCTAGTGTTCTAACTCGAAGAAACAACACTGTAGAGAAACCGTGCTTTAGCTACCGTCGACCTCTAGACGGAGGAAGCATTACACGGAGTACCGTGGCTGAGAGCCTGGGGAACGGGTTCCATACGTGAAACCAAGGGAGAAATAGGTCCGGGCACAAGGCACCTCTGGACTCAGCTCTTGCTACCTGAAGCTAACACTACTGCTCCATGTGTGCTTGGAATGCTATGTGCTCGACACTGAGTGGGAAGAAACAAGCCTGTAAAGAATCCCAGCTGCAGCTCATTCGCCTACCAGGCTACTAACACCAAGAATCAATGCTGTAGTGTTACTGCGCTTTAGCCAGCATTGCCGTTCCTGAAGCCGCAGGAGTTGTATAGTGCTCGTGTAGGAGAGACCGGGGAAAGGGTCCCATAGGTGAAATGGAGTGAGAAACAGGCCGGTGCGGAAGGCAGCTCTCAACTCACCTCCTGTTTATGAGGCTAGTACCGCTGCCCCGGGTGTGCCTGCAGGCCATAAGACAACCACCTAAGTCAAAGGAACAACTCTGTAGGGAATTCCTGGTTAGGCTAAAATAGCCAGGCCTCAGGGTGGACGCATTGTGTGGTGTGCATGCGTGAGTGCACAGCAAGTGAGTCCAAAACCATTCTCCTTGTGAGACCCAGGCCCTGAAAGAAGCCAGAACATCACTCCCCACATGTTCCATGAAAGTATTACTACAGCCATACTTTTGAATGGAAGTCTAATAGCTAGCTTTCTAACTGGAAGAAACAACACTGTAGAGAAACCGTGCTTTAGCTACTGTCGACCTCTAGACGGAGGAAGCATTACACGGAGTACCGTGGCTGAGAGCCTGGGGAACGGGTTCCATACGTGAAACCAAGGGAGAAATAGGTCCGGGCACAAGGCACCTCTGGACTCAGCTCTTGCTACCTGAAGCGAACACTAGTGCTCCATGTCTGCTTGGAATGCTATGTGCTCGACACTGACTGGGAAGAAACAAGCCTATAAAGAATCCCAGCTGCAGCTCATTCGCCTACCAGGCTACTAACACCAAGAATCAATGCTGTAGTGTTACTGCGCTTTAGCCAGCATTGCCGTTCCTGAAGCCGCAGGAGTTGTATAGTGCTCGTGTAGGAGAGACCGGGGAAAGGGTCCCATAGGTGAAATGGAGTGAGAAACAGGCCGGTGCGGAAGGCAGCTCTCAACTCACCTCCTGTTTATGAGGCTAGTACCGCTGCCCCGGGTGTGCCTGCAGGCCATAAGACAACCACCTAAGTCAAAGGAACAACTCTGTAGGGAATTCCTGGTTAGGCTAAAATAGCCAGGCCTCAGGGTGGACGCATTGTGTGGTGTGCATGCGTGAGTGCACAGCAAGTGAGTCCAAAACCATTCTCCTTGTGAGACCCAGGCCCTGAAAGAAGCCAGAACATCACTCCCCACATGTTCCATGAAAGTATTACTACAGCCATACTTTTGAATGGAAGTCTAATAGCTAGCTTTCTAACTGGAAGAAACAACACTGTAGAGAAACCGTGCTTTAGCTACTGTCGACCTCTCTGTGGGCGAAGCGGTTTAGGGTGTACTGTGGCTGAGAGCCTGGGGACGGTTTCAATATCGTAATATCGGGGGAGAGACAGGCCGGTACAGAGGGCAGCTCTCAACCCACATCATGGTTATGGGGCTAGGACCGTTGCCCAGGGTGTGTGTGCAGGCTTAAATGAAGCCACCTAACTCGAAGGAAAAACTCGGTTGAGAGCCTGTGCTTCAGGTAAAGCAGCTGCTCCTGAGGGTGGCAGCATTTTGTTGTGTGCGTGCGTGAGAGCACTGCAAGCGAGTCGAAAGCTTTTTGCGAGTGAGACTCAGGCCCCAGTGAAAGGCAGAACATGACTCCCCATGTGTTTCATCAAGCTAGCACGGCAGCCCCACTTTTGCATGGAAGTCTCATAGCTAGCGTTCTAACTCGAAGAAACAACACTGTAGAGAAACCGTGCTTTAGCTACCGTCGACCTCTCTGTGGGCGAAGCAGTTTAGGGTGTACTGTGGCTGAGCGCCTGGGGGCGGTTTCCATTTTGTAATATCTGGGGAGAGACAGGCCGGTACAGAGGGCAGCTCTCAACTCACTACATGGTTATGGGGCTAGTTCCGTTGACCATGGTGTGTGTGCAGGCTTAAACACAGCCACCTAACTCGAAGGAAAAACTCGGTAGAAAGCCTGTGCTGCAGGTAAAAGAGCTGCTCCTGAGGGTGGAAGCATTTTGTTGTGTGCCTGCGTGAGAGCACTGCAAGGGAGTCCAAAGCTTTTTGCGAGTGAGACTCAGGCCCCAGCGAAAGGCAGAACACGACTCCCCATGTGTTTCATCACGCTAGCTCGGCAGCCCCACTTTTGCATAGAAGTCTAACACCTAGTGTTCTAACTCGAAGAAACAACACTGTAGAGAAACCGTGCTTTAGCTACCGTCGACCTCTAGACGGAGGAAGCCTTACACGGAGTACCGTGGCTGAGAGCCTTGGGAACGGGTTCCATACGTGAAACCAAGGGAGAAATAGGTCCGGGCACAAGGCACCTCTGGACTCAGCTCTTGCTACCTGAAGCTAACACTACTGCTCCATGTGTGCTTGGAATGCTATGTGCTCGACACTGAGTGGGAAGAAACAAGCCTGTAAAGAATCCCAGCTGCAGCTCATTCGCCTACCAGGCTACTAACACCAAGAATCAATGCTGTAGTGTTACTGCGCTTTAGCCAGCATTGCCGTTCCTGAAGCCGCAGGAGTTGTATAGTGCTCGTGTAGGAGAGACCGGGGAAAGGGTCCCATAGGTGAAATGGAGTGAGAAACAGGCCGGTGCGGAAGGCAGCTCTCAACTCACCTCCTGTTTATGAGGCTAGTACCGCTGCCCCGGGTGTGCCTGCAGGCCATAAGACAACCACCTAAGTCAAAGGAACAACTCTGTAGGGAATTCCTGGTTAGGCTAAAATAGCCAGCCTCAGGGTGGACGCATTGTGTGGTGTGCATGCGTGAGTGCACAGCAAGTGAGTCCAAAACCATTCTCCTTGTGAGACCCAGGCCCTGAAAGAAGCCAGAACATCACTCCCCACATGTTCCATGAAAGTATTACTACAGCCATACTTTTGAATGGAAGTCTAATAGCTAGCTTTCTAACTGGAAGAAACAACACTGTAGAGAAACCGTGCTTTAGCTACTGTCGACCTCTCTGTGGGCGAAGCGGTTTAGGGTGTACTGTGGCTGAGAGCCTGGGGACGGTTTCAATATCGTAATATCGGGGGAGAGACAGGCCGGTACAGAGGGCAGCTCTCAACCCACATCATGGTTATGGGGCTAGGACCGTTGCCCAGGGTGTGTGTGCAGGCTTAAATGAAGCCACCTAACTCGAAGGAAAACTCGGTTGAGAGCCTGTGCTTCAGGTAAAGCAGCTGCTCCTGAGGGTGGCAGCATTTTGTTGTGTGCGTGCGTGAGAGCACTGCAAGGGAGTCCAAAGCTTTTTGCGAGTGAGACTCAGGCCCCAGCGAAAGGCAGAACACGACTCCCCATGTGTTTGACCAAGCTAGCACGGCAGCCCCACATTTGCATGGAAGTCTAATAGCTAGCGTTCTAACACGAAGAAACTACACAGTAGAGAAACCGTGCTTTAGCTACCGTCGACCTCTCTGTGGGCGAAGCAGTTTAGGGTGTACTGTGGCTGAGAGCCTGGGGACGGTTTCAATATCGTAATATCGGGGGAGAGACAGGCCGGTACAGAAGGAAGCTCTCAACTCACATCATGGTTATAGGGCTAGGACCGTTGCCCAGGGTGTGTGTGGCAGCTTAAACACAGCCACCTACCTCGAAGGAGAAACTCGGTTGAGAGCCTGTGCTGCAGGTAAAACAGCTGCTCCTGAGGGTGGCAGCATTTTGTTGTGTGCGTGCGTGAGAGCACTGCAAGCGAGTCGAAAGCTTTTTGCGAGTGAGACTCAGGCCCCAGTGAAAGGCAGAACATGACTCCCCATGTGTTTCATCAAGCTAGCACGGCAGCCCCACTTTTGCATGGAAGTCTCATAGCTAGCGTTCTAACTCGAAGAAACAACACTGTAGAGAAACCGTGCTTTAGCTACCGTCGACCTCTCTGTGCGCGAAGCAGTTTAGGGTGTACTGTGGCTGAGCGCCTGGGGGCGGTTTCCATTTTGTAATATCTGGGGAGAGACAGGCCGGTACAGAGGGCAGCTCTCAACTCACTACATGGTTATGGGGCTAGTTCCGTTGACCATGGTGTGTGTGCAGGCTTAAACACAGCCACCTAACTCGAAGGAAAAACTCGGTAGAAAGCCTGTGCTGCAGGTAAAAGAGCTGCTCCTGAGGGTGGAAGCATTTTGTTGTGTGCCTGCGTGAGAGCACTGCAAGGGAGTCCAAAGCTTTTTGCGAGTGAGACTCAGGCCCCAGCGAAAGGCAGAACACGACTCCCCATGTGTTTCATCACGCTAGCTCGGCAGCCCCACTTTTGCATAGAAGTCTAACACCTAGTGTTCTAACTCGAAGAAACAACACTGTAGAGAAACCGTGCTTTAGCTACCGTCGACCTCTAGACTGAGGAAGCATTACACGGAGTACCGTGGCTGAGAGCCTGGGGAACGGGTTCCATACGTGAAACCAAGGGAGAAATAGGTCCGGGCACAAGGCACCTCTGGACTCAGCTCTTGCTACCTGAAGCTAACACTACTGCTCCATGTGTCCTTGGAATGCTATGTGCTCGACACTGACTGGGAAGAAACAAGCCTATAAAGAATCCCAGCTGCAGCTCATTCGCCTACCAGGCTACGAACACCAAGAATCCATGCTGTAGTGTTACTGCGCTTTAGCCAGCATTGCCGTTCCTGAAGCCGCAGGAGTTGTATAGTGCTCGTGTAGGAGAGACCGGGGAAAGGGTCCCATACGTGAAATGGAGTGAGAAACAGGCCGGTGCGGAAGGCAGCTCTCAACTCACCTCTTGTTTATGAGGCTAGTACCGCTGCCCCGGGTGTGCCTGCAGGCCATAAGCCAACCACCTAAGTCAAAGGAACAACTCTGTAGGGAATTCCTGGTTAGGCTAAAATAGCCAGGCCTCAGGGTGGACGCATTGTGTGGTGTGCATGCGTGAGTGCACAGCAAGTGAGTCCAAAACCATTTTCCTTGTGAGACCCAGGCCCTGAAAGAAGCCAGAACATCACTCCCCACATGTTCCATGAAAGTATTACTACAGCCACACTTTTGAATGGAAGTCTCATAGCTAGCTTTCTAACTGGAAGAAACAACACTGTAGAGAAACCGTGCTTTAGCTACTGTCGACCTCTCTGTGGGCGAAGCAGTTTAGGGTGTACTGTGGCTGAGAGCCTGGGGACGGTTTCAATATCGTAATATCGGGGAAGAGACAGGCCGGTACAGAGGGCAGCTCTCAACCCACATCATGGTTATGGGGCTAGGACCGTTGCCCAGGGTGTGTGTGCAGGCTTAAATGAAGCCACCTAACTCGAAGGAAAAACTCGGTTGAGAGCCTGTGCTTAAGGTAAAGCAGCTGCTCCTGAGGGTGGCAGCATTTTGTTGTGTGCGTGCGTGAGAGCACTGCAAGGGAGTCCAAAGCTTTTTGCGAGTGAGACTCAGGCCCCAGCGAAAGGCAGAACACGACTCCCCATGTGTTTGACCAAGCTAGCACGGCAGCCCCACATTTGCATGGAAGTCTAATAGCTAGCGTTCTAACACGAAGAAACTACACAGTAGAGAAACCGTGCTTTAGCTACCGTCGACCTCTCTGTGGGCGAAGCAGTTTAGGGTGTACTGTGTCTGAGAGCCTGGGGACGGTTTCAATATCGTAATATCGGGGGAGAGTCACAGGCCGGTATAGAAGGCAGCTCTCAACTCACATCATGGTTATGGGGCTAGGACCGTTGCCCAGGGTGTGTGTGGCAGCCTAAACACAGCCACCTACCTCGAAGGAGAAACTCGGTTGAGAGCCTGTGCTGCAGGTAAAACAGCTGCTCCTGAGGGTGGCAGCATTTTGTTGTGTGCGTGCGTGAGAGCACTGCAAGCGAGTCGAAAGCTTTTTGCGAGTGAGACTCAGGCCCCAGTGAAAGGCAGAACATGACTCCCCATGTGTTTCATCAAGCTAGCACGGCAGCCCCACTTTTGCATGGAAGTCTCATAGCTAGCGTTCTAACTCGAAGAAACAACACTGTAGAGAAACCGTGCTTTAGCTACCGTCGACCTCTCTGTGGGCGAAGCTGTTTAGGGTGTACTGTGGCTGAGCGCCTGGGGGCGGTTTCCATTTTGTAATATCTGGGGAGAGACAGGCCGGTACAGAGGGCAGCTCTCAACTCACTACATGGTTATGGGGCTAGTTCCGTTGACCATGGTGTGTGTGCAGGCTTAAACACAGCCACCTAACTCGAAGGAAAAACTCGGTAGAAAGCCTGTGCTGCAGGTAAAAGAGCTGCTCCTGAGGGTGGAAGCATTTTGTTGTGTGCCTGCGTGAGAGCACTGCAAGGGAGTCCAAAGCTTTTTGCGAGTGAGACTCAGGCCCCAGCGAAAGGCAGAACACGACTCCCCATGTGTTTCATCACGCTAGCTCGGCAGCCCCACTTTTGCATAGAAGTCTAACACCTAGTGTTCTAACTCGAAGAAACAACACTGTAGAGAAACCGTGCTTTAGCTACCGTCGACCTCTAGACGGAGGAAGCCTTACACGGAGTACCGTGGCTGAGAGCCTTGGGAACGGGTTCCATACGTGAAACCAAGGGAGAAATAGGTCCGGGCACAAGGCACCTCTGGACTCAGCTCTTGCTACCTGAAGCTAACACTACTGCTCCATGTGTGCTTGGAATGCTATGTGCTCGACACTGAGTGGGAAGAAACAAGCCTGTAAAGAATCCCAGCTGCAGCTCATTCGCCTACCAGGCTACTAACACCAAGAATCAATGCTGTAGTGTTACTGCGCTTTAGCCAGCATTGCCGTTCCTGAAGCCGCAGGAGTTGTATAGTGCTCGTGTAGGAGAGACCGGGGAAAGGGTCCCATAGGTGAAATGGAGTGAGAAACAGGCCGGTGCGGAAGGCAGCTCTCAACTCACCTCCTGTTTATGAGGCTAGTACCGCTGCCCCGGGTGTGCCTGCAGGCCATAAGACAACCACCTAAGTCAAAGGAACAACTCTGTAGGGAATTCCTGGTTAGGCTAAAATAGCCAGCCTCAGGGTGGACGCATTGTGTGGTGTGCATGCGTGAGTGCACAGCAAGTGAGTCCAAAACCATTCTCCTTGTGAGACCCAGGCCCTGAAAGAAGCCAGAACATCACTCCCCACATGTTCCATGAAAGTATTACTACAGCCATACTTTTGAATGGAAGTCTAATAGCTAGCTTTCTAACTGGAAGAAACAACACTGTAGAGAAACCGTGCTTTAGCTACTGTCGACCTCTCTGTGGGCGAAGTGGTTTAGGGTGTACTGTGGCTGAGAGCCTGGGGACGGTTTCAATATCGTAATATCGGGGGAGAGACAGGCCGGTACAGAGGGCAGCTCTCAACCCACATCATGGTTATGGGGCTAGGACCGTTGCCCAGGGTGTGTGTGCAGGCTTAAATGAAGCCACCTAACTCGAAGGAAAAACTCGGTTGAGAGCCTGTGCTTCAGGTAAAGCAGCTGCTCCTGAGGGTGGCAGCATTTTGTTGTGTGCGTGCGTGAGAGCACTGCAAGGGAGTCCAAAGCTTTTTGCGAGTGAGACTCAGGCCCCAGCGAAAGGCAGAACACGACTCCCCATGTGTTTGACCAAGCTAGCACGGCAGCCCCACATTTGCATGGAAGTCTAATAGCTAGCGTTCTAACACGAAGAAACTACACAGTAGAGAAACCGTGCTTTAGCTACCGTCGACCTCTCTGTGGGCGAAGCAGTTTAGGGTGTACTGTGGCTGAGAGCCTGGGGACGGTTTCAATATCGTAATATCGGGGGAGAGACAGGCCGGTACAGAAGGAAGCTCTCAACTCACATCATGGTTATGGGGCTAGGACCGTTGCCCAGGGTGTGTGTGGCAGCTTAAACACAGCCACCTACCTCGAAGGAGAAACTCGGTTGAGAGCCTGTGCTGCAGGTAAAACAGCTGCTCCTGAGGGTGGCAGCATTTTGTTGTGTGCGTGCGTGAGAGCACTGCAAGCGAGTCGAAAGCTTTTTGCGAGTGAGACTCAGTCCCCAGTGAAAGGCAGAACATGACTCCCCATGTGTTTCATCAAGCTAGCACGGCAGCCCCACTTTTGCATGGAAGTCTCATAGCTAGCGTTCTAACTCGAAGAAACAACACTGTAGAGAAACCGTGCTTTAGCTACCGTCGACCTCTCTGTGGGCGAAGCAGTTTAGGGTGTACTGTGGCTGAGCGCCTGGGGGCGGTTTCCATTTTGTAATATCTGGGGAGAGACAGGCCGGTACAGAGGGCAGCTCTCAACTCACTACATGGTTATGGGGCTAGTTCCGTTGACCATGGTGTGTGTGCAGGCTTAAACACAGCCACCTAACTCGAAGGAAAAACTCGGTAGAAAGCCTGTGCTGCAGGTAAAAGAGCTGCTCCTGAGGGTGGAAGCATTTTGTTGTGTGCCTGCGTGAGAGCACTGCAAGGGAGTCCAAAGCTTTTTGCGAGTGAGACTCAGGCCCCAGCGAAAGGCAGAACACGACTCCCCATGTGTTTCATCACGCTAGCTCGGCAGCCCCACTTTTGCATAGAAGTCTAACACCTAGTGTTCTAACTCGAAGAAACAACACTGTAGAGAAACCGTGCTTTAGCTACCGTCGACCTCTAGACTGAGGAAGCCTTACACGGAGTACCGTGGCTGAGAGCCTGGGGAACGGGTTCCATACGTGAAACCAAGGGAGAAATAGGTCCGGGCACAAGGCACCTCTGGACTCAGCTCTTGCTACCTGAAGCTAACACTACTGCTCCATGTGTCCTTGGAATGCTATGTGCTCGACACTGACTGGGAAGAAACAAGCCTATAAAGAATCCCAGCTACAGCTCATTCGCCTACCAGGCTACGAACACCAAGAATCCATGCTGTAGTGTTACTGCGCTTTAGCCAGCATTGCCTTTCCTGAAGCCGCAGGAGTTGTATAGTGCTCGTGTAGGAGAGACCGGGGAAAGGGTCCCATACGTGAAATGGAGTGAGAAACAGGCCGGTGCGGAAGGCAGCTCTCAACTCACCTCTTGTTTATGAGGCTAGTACCGCTGCCCCGGGTGTGCCTGCAGGCCATAAGCCAACCACCTAAGTCAAAGGAACAACTCTGTAGGGAATTCCTGGTTAGGCTAAAATAGCCAGGCCTCAGGGTGGACGCATTGTGTGGTGTGCATGCGTGAGTGCACAGCAAGTGAGTCCAAAACCATTTTCCTTGTGAGACCCAGGCCCTGAAAGAAGCCAGAACATCACTCCCCACATGTTCCATGAAAGTATTACTACAGCCACACTTTTGAATGGAAGTCTAATAGCTAGCTTTCTAACTGGAAGAAACAACACTGTAGAGAAACCGTGCTTTAGCTACTGTCGACCTCTCTGTGGGCGAAGCAGTTTAGGGTGTACTGTGGCTGAGAGCCTGGGGACGGTTTCAATATCGTAATATCGGGGAAGAGACAGGCCGGTACAGAGGGCAGCTCTCAACCCACATCATGGTTATGGGGCTAGGACCGTTGCCCAGGGTGTGTGTGCAGGCTTAAATGAAGCCACCTAACTCGAAGGAAAAACTCGGTTGAGAGCCTGTGCTTAAGGTAAAGCAGCTGCTCCTGAGGGTGGCAGCATTTTGTTGTGTGCGTGCGTGAGAGCACTGCAAGGGAGTCCAAAGCTTTTTGCGAGTGAGACTCAGGCCCCAGCGAAAGGCAGAACACGACTCCCCATGTGTTTGACCAAGCTAGCACGGCAGCCCCACATTTGCATGGAAGTCTAATAGCTAGCGTTCTAACACGAAGAAACTACACAGTAGAGAAACCGTGCTTTAGCTACCGTCGACCTCTCTGTGGGCGAAGCAGTTTAGGGTGTACTGTGTCTGAGAGCCTGGGGACGGTTTCAATATCGTAATATCGGGGGAGAGTCACAGGCCGGTATAGAAGGCAGCTCTCAACTCACATCATGGTTATGGGGCTAGGACCGTTGCCCAGGGTGTGTGTGGCAGCTTAAACACAGCCACCTACCTCGAAGGAGAAACTCGGTTGAGAGCCTGTGCTGCAGGTAAAACAGCTGCTCCTGAGGGTGGCAGCATTTTGTTGTGTGCGTGCGTGAGAGCACTGCAAGCGAGTCGAAAGCTTTTTGCGAGTGAGACTCAGGCCCCAGTGAAAGGCAGAACATGACTCCCCATGTGTTTCATCAAGCTAGCACGGCAGCCCCACTTTTGCATGGAAGTCTCATAGCTAGCGTTCTAACTCGAAGAAACAACACTGTAGAGAAACCGTGCTTTAGCTACCGTCGACCTCTCTGTGGGCGAAGCTGTTTAGGGTGTACTGTGGCTGAGCGCCTGGGGGCGGTTTCCATTTTGTAATATCTGGGGAGAGACAGGCCGGTACAGAGGGCAGCTCTCAACTCACTACATGGTTATGGGGCTAGTTCCGTTGACCATGGTGTGTGTGCAGGCTTAAACACAGCCACCTAACTCGAAGGAAAAACTCGGTAGAAAGCCTGTGCTGTAGGTAAAAGAGCTGCTCCTGAGGGTGGAAGCATTTTGTTGTGTGCCTGCGTGAGAGCACTGCAAGGGAGTCCAAAGCTTTTTGCGAGTGAGACTCAGGCCCCAGCGAAAGGCAGAACACGACTCCCCATGTGTTTCATCACGCTAGCTCGGCAGCCCCACTTTTGCATAGAAGTCTAACACCTAGTGTTCTAACTCGAAGAAACAACACTGTAGAGAAACCGTACTTTAGCTACTGTCGACCTCTAGACAGAGGAAGCATTACACGGAGTACCGTGGCTGAGAGCCTGGGGAACGGGTTCCATACGTGAAACCAAGGGAGAAATAGGTCCGGGCACAAGGCACCTCTGGACTCAGCTCTTGCTACCTGAAGCTAACACTAGTGCTCCATGTCTGCTTGGAATGCTATGTGCTCGACACTGACTGGGAAGAAACAAGCCTATAAAGAATCCCAGCTGCAGCTCATTCGCCTACCAGGCTACTAACACCAAGAATCAATGCTGTAGTGTTACTGCGCTTTAGCCAGCATTGCCGTTCCTGAAGCCGCAGGAGTTGTATAGTGCTCGTGTAGGAGAGACCGGGGAAAGGGTCCCATACGTGAAATGGAGTGAGAAACAGGCCGGTGCGGAAGGCAGCTCTCAACTCACCTCCTGTTTATGAGGCTAGTACCGCTGCCCCGGGTGTGCCTGCAGGCCATAAGCCAACCACCTAAGTCAAAGGAACAACTCTGTAGGGAATTCCTGCTTCGGCTAAAATAGCCATGCCTCAGGGTGGACGCATTGTGTGGTGTACATGCGTGAGTGCACAGCAAGTGAGTCCAAAACCATTTTCCTTGTGAGACCCAGGCCCTGAAAGAAGCCAGAACACGACTCCCCACTTGCTCCATGAAACTAGAACTACGGCCACACTTTGAATGGAAGTCTAATAGCTAGCTTTCTAACTGGAAGAAACAACAGTGTAGAGAAACCGTGCTTTAGCTACTGTCGACCTCTCTGTGGGCGAAGCAGTTTAGGGTGTACTGTGGCTGAGAGCCTGGGGACGGTTTCAATATCGTAATATCGGGGGAGAGACAGGCCGGTACAGAGGGCAGCTCTCAACCCACATCATGGTTATGGGGCTAGGACCGTTGCCCAGGGTGTGTGTGCAGGCTTAAATGAAGCCACCTAACTCGAAGGAAAAACTCGGTTGAGAGCCTGTGCTTCAGGTAAAGCAGCTGCTCCTGAGGGTGGCAGCATTTTGTTGTGTGCGTGCGTGAGAGCACTGCAAGGGAGTCCAAAGCTTTTTGCGAGTGAGACTCAGGCCCCAGCGAAAGGCAGAACACGACTCCCCATGTGTTTGACCAAGCTAGCACGGCAGCCCCACATTTGCATGGAAGTCTAATAGCTAGCGTTCTAACACGAAGAAACTACACAGTAGAGAAACCGTGCTTTAGCTACCGTCGACCTCTCTGTGGGCGAAGCAGTTTAGGGTGTACTGTGGCTGAGAGCCTGGGGACGGTTTCAATATCGTAATATCGGGAGAGACAGAGGCCGGTACAGAGGGCAGCTCTCAACGCACTACATGGTTATGGGGCTAGTTCCGTTGACTGTGGTGTGTGTGCAGGCTTAAACACAGCCACCTAACTCGAAGGAAAAACGCGGTTGAGAGCCTGTGCTGCAGGTAAAATAGCTGCTCCTGAGGGTGGAAGCATTTTGTTGTGTGCCTCCGTGAGAGCACTGCAAGGGAGTCCAAAGCTTTTTGCGAGTGAGACTCAGGCCCCAGCGAAAGGCAGAACACGACTCCCCATGTGTTTCATCACGCTAGCACGGCAGCCCCACTTTTGCATAGAAATCTAAGACCTAGTGTTCTAACTCGAAGAAACAACACTGTAGAGAAACCGTGCTTTAGCTACCGTCGACCTCTAGACGGAGGAAGCATTACACGGAGTACCGTGGCTGAGAGCCTGGGGAACGGGTTCCATACGTGAAACCAAGGGAGAAATAGGTCCGGGCACAAGGCACCTCTGGACTCAGCTCTTGCTACCTGAAGCTAACACTACTGCTCCATGTGTGCTTGGAATGCTATGTGCTCGACACTGAGTGGGAAGAAACAAGCCTGTAAAGAATCCCAGCTGCAGCTCATTCGCCTACCAGGCTACTAACACCAAGAATCAATGCTGTAGTGTTACTGCGCTTTAGCCAGCATTGCCGTTCCTGAAGCCGCAGGAGTTGTATAGTGCTCGTGTAGGAGAGACCGAGGAAAGGGTCCCATACGTGAAATGGAGTGAGAAACAGGCCGGTGCGGAAGGCAGCTCTCAACTCACCTCTTGTTTATGAGGCTAGTACCGCTGCCCCGGGTGTCCCTGCAGGCCATAAGCCAACCACCGAAGTCAAAGGAACAACTCTGTAGGGAATTCCTGCTTCGCCTAAAATAGCCATGCCTCAGGGTGGACGCATTGTGTGGTGTGCATGCGTGAGTGCACAGCAAGTGAGTCCAAAACCATTTTCCTTGTGAGACCCAGGACCTGAAAGAAGCCAGAACACGACTCCCCACTTGCTCCATGAAACTAGAACTACGGCCACACTTTTGAATGGAAGTCTAATAGCTACCTTTCTAACTGGAAGAAACAACACTGTAGAGAAACCGTGCTTTAGCTACTGTCGACCTCTCTGTGGGCGAAGCAGTTTAGGGTGTACTGTGGCTGAGAGCCTGGGGACGGTTTCAATATCGTAATATCGGGGGAGAGACAGGCCGGTACAGAGGGCAGCTCTCAACCCACATCATGGTTATGGGGCTAGGACCGTTGCCCAGGGTGTGTGTGCAGGCTTAAATGAAGCCACCTAACTCGAAGGAAAAACTCGGTTGAGAGCCTGTGCTTCAGGTAAAGCAGCTGCTCCTGAGGGTGGCAGCATTTTGTTGTGTGCGTGCGTGAGAGCACTGCAAGGGAGTCCAAAGCTTTTTGCGAGTGAGACTCAGGCCCCAGCGAAAGGCAGAACACGACTCCCCATGTGTTTGACCAAGCTAGCACGGCAGCCCCACATTTGCATGGAAGTCTAATAGCTAGCGTTCTAACACGAAGAAACTACACAGTAGAGAAACCGTGCTTTAGCTACCGTCGACCTCTCTGTGGGCGAAGCAGTTTAGGGTGTACTGTGGCTGAGAGCCTGGGGACGGTTTCAATATCGTAATATCGGGGGAGAGACAGGCCGGTACAGAAGGAAGCTCTCAACTCACATCATGGTTATGGGGCTAGGACCGTTGCCCAGGGTGTGTGTGGCAGCTTAAACACAGCCACCTACCTCGAAGGAGAAACTCGGTTGAGAGCCTGTGCTGCAGGTAAAACAGCTGCTCCTGAGGGTGGCAGCATTTTGTTGTGTGCGTGCGTGAGAGCACTGCAAGCGAGTCGAAAGCTTTTTGCGAGTGAGACTCAGGCCCCAGTGAAAGGCAGAACATGACTCCCCATGTGTTTCATCAAGCTAGCACGGCAGCCCCACTTTTGCATGGAAGTCTCATAGCTAGCGTTCTAACTCGAAGAAACAACACTGTAGAGAAACCGTGCTTTAGCTACCGTCGACCTCTCTGTGGGCGAAGCAGTTTAGGGTGTACTGTGGCTGAGCGCCTGGGGGCGGTTTCCATTTTGTAATATCTGGGGAGAGACAGGCCGGTACAGAGGGCAGCTCTCAACTCACTACATGGTTATGGGGCTAGTTCCGTTGACCATGGTGTGTGTGCAGGCTTAAACACAGCCACCTAACTCGAAGGAAAAACTCGGTAGAAAGCCTGTGCTGCAGGTAAAAGAGCTGCTCCTGAGGGTGGAAGCATTTTGTTGTGTGCCTGCGTGAGAGCACTGCAAGGGAGTCCAAAGCTTTTTGCGAGTGAGACTCAGGCCCCAGCGAAAGGCAGAACACGACTCCCCATGTGTTTCATCACGCTAGCTCGGCAGCCCCACTTTTGCATAGAAGTCTAACACCTAGTGTTCTAACTCGAAGAAACAACACTGTAGAGAAACCGTGCTTTAGCTACCGTCGACCTCTAGACTGAGGAAGCCTTACACGGAGTACCGTGGCTGAGAGCCTGGGGAACGGGTTCCATACGTGAAACCAAGGGAGAAATAGGTCCGGGCACAAGGCACCTCTGGACTCAGCTCTTGCTACCTGAAGCTAACACTACTGCTCCATGTGTCCTTGGAATGCTATGTGCTCGACACTGACTGGGAAGAAACAAGCCTATAAAGAATCCCAGCTGCAGCTCATTCGCCTACCAGGCTACGAACACCAAGAATCCATGCTGTAGTGTTACTGCGCTTTAGCCAGCATTGCCTTTCCTGAAGCCGCAGGAGTTGTATAGTGCTCGTGTAGGAGAGACCGGGGAAAGGGTCCCATACGTGAAATGGAGTGAGAAACAGGCCGGTGCGGAAGGCAGCTCTCAACTCACCTCTTGTTTATGAGGCTAGTACCGCTGCCCCGGGTGTGCCTGCAGGCCATAAGCCAACCACCTAAGTCAAAGGAACAACTCTGTAGGGAATTCCTGGTTAGGCTAAAATAGCCAGGCCTCAGGGTGGACGCATTGTGTGGTGTGCATGCGTGAGTGCACAGCAAGTGAGTCCAAAACCATTTTCCTTGTGAGACCCAGGCCCTGAAAGAAGCCAGAACATCACTCCCCACATGTTCCATGAAAGTATTACTACAGCCACACTTTTGAATGGAAGTCTAATAGCTAGCTTTCTAACTGGAAGAAACAACACTGTAGAGAAACCGTGCTTTAGCTACTGTCGACCTCTCTGTGGGCGAAGCAGTTTAGGGTGTACTGTGGCTGAGAGCCTGGGGACGGTTTCAATATCGTAATATCGGGGAAGAGACAGGCCGGTACAGAGGGCAGCTCTCAACCCACATCATGGTTATGGGGCTAGGACCGTTGCCCAGGGTGTGTGTGCAGGCTTAAATGAAGCCACCTAACTCGAAGGAAAAACTCGGTTGAGAGCCTGTGCTTAAGGTAAAGCAGCTGCTCCTGAGGGTGGCAGCATTTTGTTGTGTGCGTGCGTGAGAGCACTGCAAGGGAGTCCAAAGCTTTTTGCGAGTGAGACTCAGGCCCCAGCGAAAGGCAGAACACGACTCCCCATGTGTTTGACCAAGCTAGCACGGCAGCCCCACATTTGCATGGAAGTCTAATAGCTAGCGTTCTAACACGAAGAAACTACACAGTAGAGAAACCGTGCTTTAGCTACCGTCGACCTCTCTGTGGGCGAAGCAGTTTAGGGTGTACTGTGTCTGAGAGCCTGGGGACGGTTTCAATATCGTAATATCGGGGGAGAGTCACAGGCCGGTATAGAAGGCAGCTCTCAACTCACATCATGGTTATGGGGCTAGGACCGTTGCCCAGGGTGTGTGTGGCAGCTTAAACACAGCCACCTACCTCGAAGGAGAAACTCGGTTGAGAGCCTGTGCTGCAGGTAAAACAGCTGCTCCTGAGGGTGGCAGCATTTTGTTGTGTGCGTGCGTGAGAGCACTGCAAGCGAGTCGAAAGCTTTTTGCGAGTGAGACTCAGGCCCCAGTGAAAGGCAGAACATGACTCCCCATGTGTTTCATCAAGCTAGCACGGCAGCCCCACTTTTGCATGGAAGTCTCATAGCTAGCGTTCTAACTCGAAGAAACAACACTGTAGAGAAACCGTGCTTTAGCTACCGTCGACCTCTCTGTGGGCGAAGCTGTTTAGGGTGTACTGTGGCTGAGCGCCTGGGGGCGGTTTCCATTTTGTAATATCTGGGGAGAGACAGGCCGGTACAGAGGGCAGCTCTCAACTCACTACATGGTTATGGGGCTAGTTCCGTTGACCATGGTGTGTGTGCAGGCTTAAACACAGCCACCTAACTCGAAGGAAAAACTCGGTAGAAAGCCTGTGCTGTAGGTAAAAGAGCTGCTCCTGAGGGTGGAAGCATTTTGTTGTGTGCCTGCGTGAGAGCACTGCAAGGGAGTCCAAAGCTTTTTGCGAGTGAGACTCAGGCCCCAGCGAAAGGCAGAACACGACTCCCCATGTGTTTCATCACGCTAGCTCGGCAGCCCCACTTTTGCATAGAAGTCTAACACCTAGTGTTCTAACTCGAAGAAACAACACTGTAGAGAAACCGTACTTTAGCTACTGTCGACCTCTAGACAGAGGAAGCATTACACGGAGTACCGTGGCTGAGAGCCTGGGGAACGGGTTCCATACGTGAAACCAAGGGAGAAATAGGTCCGGGCACAAGGCACCTCTGGACTCAGCTCTTGCTACCTGAAGCTAACACTAGTGCTCCATGTCTGCTTGGAATGCTATGTGCTCGACACTGACTGGGAAGAAACAAGCCTATAAAGAATCCCAGCTGCAGCTCATTCGCCTACCAGGCTACTAACACCAAGAATCAATGCTGTAGTGTTACTGCGCTTTAGCCAGCATTGCCGTTCCTGAAGCCGCAGGAGTTGTATAGTGCTCGTGTAGGAGAGACCGGGGAAAGGGTCCCATACGTGAAATGGAGTGAGAAACAGGCCGGTGCGGAAGGCAGCTCTCAACTCACCTCCTGTTTATGAGGCTAGTACCGCTGCCCCGGGTGTGCCTGCAGGCCATAAGCCAACCACCTAAGTCAAAGGAACAACTCTGTAGGGAATTCCTGCTTCGGCTAAAATAGCCATGCCTCAGGGTGGACGCATTGTGTGGTGTACATGCGTGAGTGCACAGCAAGTGAGTCCAAAACCATTTTCCTTGTGAGACCCAGGCCCTGAAAGAAGCCAGAACACGACTCCCCACTTGCTCCATGAAACTAGAACTACGGCCACACTTTGAATGGAAGTCTAATAGCTAGCTTTCTAACTGGAAGAAACAACAGTGTAGAGAAACCGTGCTTTAGCTACTGTCGACCTCTCTGTGGGCGAAGCAGTTTAGGGTGTACTGTGGCTGAGAGCCTGGGGACGGTTTCAATATCGTAATATCGGGGGAGAGACAGGCCGGTACAGAGGGCAGCTCTCAACCCACATCATGGTTATGGGGCTAGGACCGTTGCCCAGGGTGTGTGTGCAGGCTTAAATGAAGCCACCTAACTCGAAGGAAAAACTCGGTTGAGAGCCTGTGCTTCAGGTAAAGCAGCTGCTCCTGAGGGTGGCAGCATTTTGTTGTGTGCGTGCGTGAGAGCACTGCAAGGGAGTCCAAAGCTTTTTGCGAGTGAGACTCAGGCCCCAGCGAAAGGCAGAACACGACTCCCCATGTGTTTGACCAAGCTAGCACGGCAGCCCCACATTTGCATGGAAGTCTAATAGCTAGCGTTCTAACACGAAGAAACTACACAGTAGAGAAACCGTGCTTTAGCTACCGTCGACCTCTCTGTGGGCGAAGCAGTTTAGGGTGTACTGTGGCTGAGAGCCTGGGGACGGTTTCAATATCGTAATATCGGGAGAGACAGAGGCCGGTACAGAGGGCAGCTCTCAACGCACTACATGGTTATGGGGCTAGTTCCGTTGACTGTGGTGTGTGTGCAGGCTTAAACACAGCCACCTAACTCGAAGGAAAAACGCGGTTGAGAGCCTGTGCTGCAGGTAAAATAGCTGCTCCTGAGGGTGGAAGCATTTTGTTGTGTGCCTCCGTGAGAGCACTGCAAGGGAGTCCAAAGCTTTTTGCGAGTGAGACTCAGGCCCCAGCGAAAGGCAGAACACGACTCCCCATGTGTTTCATCACGCTAGCACGGCAGCCCCACTTTTGCATAGAAATCTAACACCTAGTGTTCTAACTCGAAGAAACAACACTGTAGAGAAACCGTGCTTTAGCTACCGTCGACCTCTAGACGGAGGAAGCATTACACGGAGTACCGTGGCTGAGAGCCTGGGGAACGGGTTCCATACGTGAAACCAAGGGAGAAATAGGTCCGGGCACAAGGCACCTCTGGACTCAGCTCTTGCTACCTGAAGCTAACACTACTGCTCCATGTGTGCTTGGAATGCTATGTGCTCGACACTGAGTGGGAAGAAACAAGCCTGTAAAGAATCCCAGCTGCAGCTCATTCGCCTACCAGGCTACTAACACCAAGAATCAATGCTGTAGTGTTACTGCGCTTTAGCCAGCATTGCCGTTCCTGAAGCCGCAGGAGTTGTATAGTGCTCGTGTAGGAGAGACCGAGGAAAGGGTCCCATACGTGAAATGGAGTGAGAAACAGGCCGGTGCGGAAGGCAGCTCTCAACTCACCTCTTGTTTATGAGGCTAGTACCGCTGCCCCGGGTGTCCCTGCAGGCCATAAGCCAACCACCGAAGTCAAAGGAACAACTCTGTAGGGAATTCCTGCTTCGCCTAAAATAGCCATGCCTCAGGGTGGACGCATTGTGTGGTGTGCATGCGTGAGTGCACAGCAAGTGAGTCCAAAACCATTTTCCTTGTGAGACCCAGGACCTGAAAGAAGCCAGAACACGACTCCCCACTTGCTCCATGAAACTAGAACTACGGCCACACTTTTGAATGGAAGTCTAATAGCTACCTTTCTAACTGGAAGAAACAACACTGTAGAGAAACCGTGCTTTAGCTACTGTCGACCTCTCTGTGGGCGAAGCAGTTTAGGGTGTACTGTGGCTGAGAGCCTGGGGACGGTTTCAATATCGTAATATCGGGGGAGAGACAGGCCGGTACAGAGGGCAGCTCTCAACCCACATCATGTTTATGGGGCTAGGACCGTTGCCCAGGGTGTGTGTATGCTTAAATGAAGCCACCTAACTCGAAGGAAAAACTCGGTTGAGAGCCTGTGCTTCAGGTAAAGCACCTGCTCCTGAGGGTGGCAGCATTTTGTTGTGTGCGTGCGTGAGAGCACTGCAAGGGAGTCCAAAGCTTTTTGCGAGTGAGACTCAGGCCCCAGCGAAAGGCAGAACACGACTCCCCATGTGTTTGACCAAGCTAGCACGGCAGCCCCACATTTGCATGGAAGTCTAATAGCTAGCGTTCTAACTCGAAGAAACAACACTGTAGAGAAACCGTGCTTTAGCTACCGTCGACCTCTCTGTGGGCGAAGCAGTTTAGGGTGTACTGTGGCTGAGAGCCTGGGGCGGTTTCAATATCGTAATTTCGGGGGAGAGACAGGCCGGTACAGAAGACAACTCTCAACTCACATCATGGTTATGGGGCTAGGACCGATACCCAGGGTGTGTGTGGCAGCTTAAACACAGCCACCTACCTCGAAGGAGAAACTCGGTTGAGAGCCTGTGCTGCAGGTAAAACAGCTGCTCCTGAGGGTGGCAGCATTTTGTTGTGTGCGTGCGTGAGAGCACTGCAAGGGAGTCCAAAGCTTTTTGCGAGTGAGACTCAGGCCCCTGCGAATGGCAGAACACGACTCCCCAGGTGTTTGACCAAGCTAGCACGGCAGCCCCACTTTTGCATGGAAGTCTAAGAGCTAGCGTTCTAACACGAAGAAACTACACAGTAAAGAAACCGTTCTTTAGCTACCGTCGACCTCTCTGTGGGCGAAGCAGTTTAGGGTGTACTGTGGCTGAGAGCCTGGGGACGGTTTCCATATCGTAATATCGGGGGTGAGACAGGCCGGTACAGAAGGCAGCTCTCAACTCACATCATGGTTATGGGGCTAGGACCGTTGCCCAGGGTGGGTGTGGCAGCTTAAACACAGCCACCTACCTCGAAGGAGAAACTCGGTTGAGAGCCTGTGCTGCAGGTAAAACAGCTGCTCCTGAGGGGGGCAGCATTTTGTTGTGTGCGAGCGTGAGCGCACTGCAAGGGAGTCCAAAGCTTTTTGCGAGTGAGACTCAGGCCCCAGCGAAAGGCAGAACACGACTCCCCAGGTGTTTGACCAAGCTAGCACGGCAGCCCCACATTTGCATGGAAGTCTAATAGCTAGCGTTCTAACACGAAGAAACTACACAGTAGAGAAACCGTTCTTTAGCTCCCGTCGACCTCTGTGTGGGCGAAGCAGTTTAGGGTGTACTGTGGCTGAGCGCCTGGGGGCGGTTTCCATTTTGTAATATCTGGGGAGAGACAGGCAGGTACAGAGGGCAGCTCTCAACTCACTACATGGTTATGGGGCTAGTTCCGTTGACCATGGTGTGTGTGCAGGCTTAAACACAGCCACCTAACTCGAAGGAAAAACTCGGTAGAAAGCCTGTGCTGCAGGTAAAAGAGCTGCTCCTGAGGGTGGAAGCATTTTGTTGTGTGCCTGCGTGAGAGCACTGCAAGGGAGTCCAAAGCTTTTTGCGAGTGAGACTCAGGCCCCAGCGAAAGGCAGAACACGACTCCCCATGTGTTTCATCACGCTAGCACGGCAGCCCCACTTTTGCATAGAAGTCTAACAGCTAGTGTTCTAACTCGAAGAAACAACACTGTAGAGAAACCGTGCTTTAGCTACCGTCGACCTCTAGATGGAGGAAGCATTACACGGAGAACCGTGGCTGAGAGCCTGGGGAACGGGTTCCATACGTGAAACCAAGGGAGAAATAGGTCCGGGCACAAGGCACCTCTGGACTCAGCTCTTGCTACCTGAAGCTAACACTACTGCTCCATGTGTGCTTGGAATGCTATGTGCTCGACACTGACTGGGAAGAAACAAGCCTATAAAGAATCCCAGCTGCAGCTCATTCGCCTACCAGGCTACTAACACCAAGAATCAATGCTGTAGTGTTACTGCGCTTTAGCCAGCATGCCATTCCTGAAGCCGCAGGAGTTGTATAGTGCTCGTGTAGGAGAGACCGGGGAAAGGGTCCCATACGTGAAATGGAGTGAGAAACAGGCCGGTGCGGAAGGCAGCTCTCAACTCACCTCCTGTTTATGAGGCTAGTACCGCTGCCCCGGGTGTGCCTGCAGGCCATAAGACAACCACCTAAGTCAAAGGAACAACTCTGTAGGGAATTCCTGGTTAGGCTAAAATAGCCAGGCCTCAGGGTGGACGCATTGTGTGGTGTGCATGCGTGAGTGCACAGCAAGTGAGTCCAAAACCATTTTCCTTGTGAGACCCAGGCCCTGAAAGAAGCCAGAACATCACTCCCCACATGTTCCATGAAAGTATTACTACAGCCACACTTTTGAATGGAAGTCTCATAGCTAGCTTTCTAACTGGAAGAAACAACACTGTAGAGAAACCGTGCTTTAGCTACTGTCGACCTCTCTGTGGGCGAAGCAGTTTAGGGTGTACTGTGGCTGAGAGCCTGGGGACGGTTTCAATATCGTAATATCGGGGGAGAGACAGGCCGGTACAGAGGGCAGCTCTCAACCCACATCATGGTTATGGGGCTAGGACCGTTGCCCAGGGTGTGTGTGCAGGCTTAAATGAAGCCACCTAACTCGAAGGAAAAACTCGGTTGAGAGCCTGTGCTTCAGGTAAAGCAGCTGCTCCTGAGGGTGGCAGCATTTTGTTGTGGGCGTGCCTGAGAGCACTGCAAGGGAGTCCAAAGCTTTTTGCGAGTGAGACTCAGGCCCCAGCGAAAGGCAGAACACGACTCCCCATGTGTTTGACCAAGCTAGCATGGCAGCCCCACATTTGCATGGAAGTCTAATAGCTAGCGTTCTAACACGAAGAAACTACACAGTAGAGAAACCGTGCTTTAGCTACCGTCGACCTCTCTGTGGGCGAAGCAGTTTAGGGTGTACTGTGGCTGAGAGCCTGGGGACGGTTTCAATATCGTAATATCGGGGGAGAGACACAGGCCGGTACAGAAGGCAGCTCTCAACTCACATCATGGTTATGGGGCTAGGACCGTTGCCCAGGGTGTGTGTGGCAGCTTAAACACAGCCACCTACCTCGAAGGAGAAACTCGGTTGAGAGCCTGTGCTGCAGGTAAAACAGCTGCTCCTGAGGGTGGCAGCATTTTGTTGTGTGCGTGCGTGAGAGCACTGCAAGCGAGTCGAAAGCTTTTTGCGAGTGAGACTCAGGCCCCAGTGAAAGGCAGAACATGACTCCCCATGTGTTTCATCAAGCTAGCACGGCAGCCCCACTTTTGCATGGAAGTCTCATAGCTAGCGTTCTAACTCGAAGAAAAAACACTGTAGAGAAACCGTGCTTTAGCTACCGTCGACTTCTCTGTGGGCGAAGCTGTTTAGGGTGTAGTGTGCCTGAGCGCCTGGGGGCGGTTTCCATTTTGTAATATCTGGGGCGAGACAGGCCGGTACAGAGGGCAGCTCTCAACTCACTACATGGTTATGGGGCTAGTTCCGTTGACCATGGTGTGTGTGCAGGCTTAAACACAGCCACCTAACTCGAAGGAAAATCTCGGTAGAAAGCCTGTGCTGCAGGTAAAAGAGCTGCTCCTGAGGGTGGAAGCATTTTGTTGTGTGCCTGCGTGAGAGCACTGCAAGGGAGTCCAAAGCTTTTTGCGAGTGAGACTCAGGCCCCAGCGAAAGGCAGAACACGACTCCCCATGTGTTTCATCACGCTAGCTCGGCAGCCCCACTTTTGCATAGAAGTCTAACACCTAGTGTTCTAACTCGAAAAAACAACACTGTAGAGAAACCGTACTTTAGCTACTGTCGACCTCTAGACGGAGGAAGCATTACACGGAGTACCGTGGCTGAGAGCCTGGGGAACGGGTTCCATACGTGAAACCAAGGGAGAAATAGGTCCGGGCACAAGGCACCTCTGGACTCAGCTCTTGCTACCTGAAGCTAACACTAGTGCTCCATGTGTGCTTGGAATGCTATGTGCTCGACACTGACTGGGAAGAAACAAGCCTATAAAGAATCCCAGCTGCAGCTCATTCGCCTACCAGGCTACTAACACCAAGAATCAATGCTGTAGTGTTACTGTGCTTTAGCCAGCATTGCCGTTCCTGAAGCCGCAGGAGTTGTATAGTGCTCGTGTAGGAGAGACCGGGGAAAGGGTCCCATACGTGAAATGGAGTGAGAAACAGGCCGGTGCGGAAGGCAGCTCTCAACTCACCTCCTGTTTATGAGGCTAGTACCGCTGCCCCGGGTGTGCCTGCAGGCCATAAGCCAACCACCTAAGTCAAAGGAACAACTCTGTAGGGAATTCCTGCTTCGGCTAAAATAGCCATGCCTCAGGGTGGACGCATTGTGTGGTGTGCATGCGTGAGTGCACAGCAATTGAGTCCAAAACCATTTTCCTTGTGAGACCCAGGCCCTGAAAGAAGCCAGAACACGACTCCCCACTTGCTCCATGAAACTAGTACTACGGCCACACTTTTGAATGGAAGTCTAATAGCTAGCTTTCTAACTGAAAGAAACAACACTGTAGAGAAACCGTGCTTTAGCTACTGTCGACCTCTCTGTGGGCGAGGCAGTTTAGTGTGTACTGTGGCTGAGAGCCTGGGGACGGTTGCAATATCGTAATATCGGGGGAAAGACAGGCCGGTACAGAGGGCAGCTCTCAACCCACATCATGGTTATGGGGCTAGGACCGTTGCCCAGGGTGTGTGTGCAGGCTTAAATGAAGCCACCTAACTCGAAAGAAAAACTCGGTTGAGAGCCTGTGCTTCAGGTAAAGCAGCTGCTCCTGAGGGTGGCAGCATTTTGTTGTGTGCGTGCGTGAGAGCACTGCAAGGGAGTCCAAAGCTTTTTGCGAGTGAGACTCAGGCCCCAGCGAAAGGCAGAACACGACTCCCCATGTGTTTGACCAAGCTAGCACGGCAGCCCCACATTTGCATGGAAGTCTAATAGCTAGCGTTCTAACACGAAGAAACTACACAGTAGAGAAACCGTGCTTTAGCTACCGTCGACCTCTCTGTGGGCGAAGCAGTTTAGGGTGTACTGTGGCTGAGAGCCTGGGGACGGTTTCAATATCGTAATATCGGGAGAGACACAGGCCGGTACAGAGGGCAGCTCTCAACGCACTACATGGTTATGGGGCTAGTTCCGTTGACTGTGGTGTGTGTGCAGGCTTAAACACAGCCACCTAACTCGAAGGAAAAACGCGGTTGAGAGCCTGTGCTGCAGGTAAAATAGCTGCTCCTGAGGGTGGAAGCATTTTGTTGTGTGCCTGCGTGAGAGCACTGCAAGGGAGTCCAAAGCTTTTTGCGAGTGAGACTCAGGCCCCAGCGAAAGGCAGAACACGACTCCCCATGTGTTTCATCACGCTAGCACGGCAGCCCCACTTTTGCATAGAAATCTAACACCTAGTGTTCTAACTCGAAGAAACAACACTGTAGAGAAACCGTGCTTTAGCTACCGTCGACCTCTAGACGGAGGAAGCATTACACGGAGTACCGTGGCTGAGAGCCTGGGGAACGAGTTCCATACGTGAAACCAAGGGAGAAATAGGTCCGGGCACAAGGCACCTCTGGACTCAGCTCTTGCTACCTGAAGCTAACACTACTGCTCCATGTGTGCTTGGAATGCTATGTGCTCGACACTGACTGGGAAGAAACAAGCCTGTAAAGAATCCCAGCTGCAGCTCATTCGCCTACCAGGCTACTAACACCAAGAATCAATGCTGTAGTGTTACTGCGCTTTAGCCAGCATTGCCGTTCCTGAAGCCGCAGGAGTTGTATAGTGCTCGTGTAGGAGAGACCGAGGAAAGGGTCCCATACGTGAAATGGAGTGAGAAACAGGCCGGTGCGGAAGGCAGCTCTCAACTCACCTCTTGTTTATGAGGCTAGTACCGCTGCCCCGGGTGTCCCTGCAGGCCATAAGCCAACCACCGAAGTCAAAGGAACAACTCTGTAGGGAATTCCTGCTTCGCCTAAAATAGCCATGCCTCAGGGTGGACGCATTGTGTGGTGTGCATGCGTGAGTGCACAGCAAGTGAGTCCAAAACCATTTTCCTTGTGAGACCCAGGACCTGAAAGAAGCCAGAACACGACTCCCCACTTGCTCCATGAAACTAGAACTACGGCCACACTTTTGAATGGAAGTCTAATAGCTACCTTTCTAACTGGAAGAAACAACACTGTAGAGAAACCGTGCTTTAGCTACTGTCGACCTCTCTGTGGGCGAAGAAGTTTAGGGTGTACTATGGCTGAGAGCCTGGGGACGGTTTCAATATCGTAATATCGGGGGAGAGACAGGCCGGTACAGAGGGCAGCTCTCAACCCACATCATGTTTATGGGGCTAGGACCGTTGCCCAGGGTGTGTGTATGCTTAAATGAAGCCACCTAACTCGAAGGAAAAACTCGGTTGAGAGCCTGTGCTTCAGGTAAAGCACCTGCTCCTGAGGGTGGCAGCATTTTGTTGTGTGCGTGCGTGAGAGCACTGCAAGGGAGTCCAAAGCTTTTTGCGAGTGAGACTCAGGCCCCAGCGAAAGGCAGAACACGACTCCCCATGTGTTTGACCAAGCTAGCACGGCAGCCCCACATTTGCATGGAAGTCTAATAGCTAGCGTTCTAACTCGAAGAAACAACACTGTAGAGAAACCGTGCTTTAGCTACCGTCGACCTCTCTGTGGGCGAAGCAGTTTAGGGTGTACTGTGGCTGAGAGCCTGGGGCGGTTTCAATATCGTAATTTCGGGGGAGAGACAGGCCGGTACAGAAGACAACTCTCAACTCACATCATGGTTATGGGGCTAGGACCGATACCCAGGGTGTGTGTGGCAGCTTAAACACAGCCACCTACCTCGAAGGAGAAACTCCGTTGAGAGCCTGTGCTGCAGGTAAAACAGCTGCTCCTGAGGGTGGCAGCATTTTGTTGTGTGCGTGCGTGAGAGCACTGCAAGGGAGTCCAAAGCTTTTTGCGAGTGAGACTCAGGCCCCTGCGAATGGCAGAACACGACTCCCCAGGTGTTTGACCAAGCTAGCACGGCAGCCCCACTTTTGCATGGAAGTCTAAGAGCTAGCGTTCTAACACGAAGAAACTACACAGTAAAGAAACCGTTCTTTAGCTACCGTCGACCTCTCTGTGGGCGAAGCAGTTTAGGGTGTACTGTGGCTGAGAGCCTGGGGACGGTTTCCATATCGTAATATCGGGGGAGAGACAGGCCGGTACAGAAGGCAGCTCTCAACTCACATCATGGTTATGGGGCTAGGACCGTTGCCCAGGGTGTGTGTGGCAGCTTAAACACAGCCACCTACCTCGAAGGAGAAACTCGGTTGAGAGCCTGTGCTGCAGGTAAAACAGCTGCTCCTGAGGGTGACAGCATTTTGTTGTGTGCGAGCGTGAGAGCACTGCAAGGGAGTCCAAAGCTTTTTGCGAGTGAGACTCAGGCCCCAGTGAAAGGCAGAACATGACTCCCCATGTGTTTCATCAAGCTAGCACGGCAGCCCCACTTTTGCATGGAAGTCTCATAGCTAGCGTTCTAACTCGAAGAAACAACACTGTAGAGAAACCGTGCTTTAGCTACCGTCGACCTCTCTGTGGGCGAAGCTGTTTAGGGTGTACTGTGGCTGAGCGCCTGGGGGCGGTTTCCATTTTGTAATATCTGGGGAGAGACAGGCCGGTACAGAGGGCAGCTCTCAACTCACTACATGGTTATGGGGCTAGTTCCGTTGACCATGGTGTGTGTGCAGGCTTAAACACAGCCACCTAACTCGAAGGAAAAACTCGGTAGAAAGCCTGTGCTGCAGGTAAAAGAGCTGCTCCTGAGGGTGGAAGCATTTTGTTGTGTGCCTGCGTGAGAGCACTGCAAGGGAGTCCAAAGCTTTTTGCGAGTGAGACTCAGGCCCCAGCGAAAGGCAGAACACGACTCCCCATGTGTTTCATCACGCTAGCTCGGCAGCCCCACTTATGCATAGAAGTCTAACACCTAGTGTTCTAACTCGAAGAAACAACACTGTAGAGAAACCGTACTTTAGCTACTGTCGACCTCTAGACAGAGGAAGCATTACACGGAGTACCGTGGCTGAGAGCCTGGGGAACGGGTTCCATACGTGAAACCAAGGGAGAAATAGGTCCGGGCACAAGGCACCTCTGGAATCAGCTCTTGCTACCTGAAGCTAACACTAGTGCTCCATGTCTGCTTGGAATGCTATGTGCTCGACACTGACTGGGAAGAAACAAGCCTATAAAGAATCCCAGCTGCAGCTCATTCGCCTACCAGGCTACTAACACCAAGAATCAATGCTGTAGTGTTACTGCGCTTTAGCCAGCATTGCCGTTCCTGAAGCCGCAGGAGTTGTATAGTGCTCGTGTAGGAGAGACCGGGGAAAGGGTCCCATACGTGAAATGGAGTGAGAAACAGGCCGGTGCGGAAGGCAGCTCTCAACTCACCTCCTGTTTATGAGGCTAGTACCGCTGCCCCGGGTGTGCCTGCAGGCCATAAGCCAACCACATAAGTCAAAGGAACAACTCTGTAGGGAATTCCTGGTTAGGCTAAAATAGCCAGGCCTCAGGGTGGACGCATTGTGTGGTGTGCATGCGTGAGTGCACAGCAAGTGAGTCCAAAACCATTTTCCTTGTGAGACCCAGGCCCTGAAAGAAGCCAGAACATCACTCCCCACATGTTCCATGAAAGTATTACTACAGCCACACTTTTGAATGGAAGTCTAATAGCTAGCTTTCTAACTGGAAGAAACAACACTGTAGAGAAACCGTGCTTTAGCTACTGTCGACCTCTCTGTGGGCGAAGCAGTTTAGGGTGTACTGTGGCTGAGAGCCTGGGGACGGTTTCAATATTGTAATATCGGGGGAGAGACAGGCCGGTACAGAGGGCAGCTCTCAACCCACATCATGGTTATGGGGCTAGGACCGTTGCCCAGGGTGTGTGTGCAGGCTTAAATGAAGCCACCTAACTCGAAGGAAAAACTCGGTTGAGAGCCTGTGCTTCAGGTAAAGCAGCTGCTCCTGAGGGTGGCAGCATTTTGTTGTGTGCGTGCGTGAGAGCACTGCAAGGGAGTCCAAAGCTTTTTGCGAGTGAGACTCAGGCCCCAGCGAAAGGCAGAACACGACTCCCCATGTGTTTGACCAAGCTAGCACGGCAGCCCCACATTTGCATGGAAGTCTAATAGCTAGCGTTCTAACACGAAGAAACTACACAGTAGAGAAACCGTGCTTTAGCTACCGTCGACCTCTCTGTGGGCAAAGCAGTTTAGGGTGTACTGTGGCTGAGAGCCTGTGGACGGTTTCCATTTTGTAATATCGGGGGAGAGACAGGCCGGTACAGAGGGCAGCTCTCAACCCACATCATGGTTATGGGGCTAGTTCCGTTGACCATGGTGTGTGTTCAGGCTTAAACACAGCCACCTAACTCGAAGGAAAAACTCGGTAGAAAGCCTGTGCTGCAGGTAAAATAGCTGCTCCTGAGGGTGGAAGCATTTTGTTGTGTGCCTGCGTGAGACCACTGCAAGGGAGTCCAAAGCTTTTTGCGAGTGAGACTCAGGCCCCAGCGAAAGGCAGAACACGACTCCCCATGTGTTTGACCAAGCTAGCACGGCAGCCCCACATTTGCATGGAAGTCTAATAGCTAGCGTTCTAACACGAAGAAACTACACAGTAGAGAAACCGTGCTTTAGCTACCGTCGACCTCTCTGTGGGCGAAGCAGTTTAGGGTGTACTGTGGCTGAGAGCCTGGGGACGGTTTCAATATCGTAATATCGGGGGAGAGACAGGCCGGTACAGAAGGCAGCTCTCAACTCACATCATGGTTATGGGGCTAGGACCGTTGCCCAGGGTGTGTGTGGCAGCTTAAACACAGCCACCTACCTCGAAGGAGAAACTCGGTTGAGAGCCTGTGCTGCAGGTAAAACAGCTGCTCCTGAGGGTGGCAGCATTTTGTTGTGTGCGTGCGTGAGAGCACTGCAAGCGAGTCCAAAGCTTTTTGCGAGTGAGACTCAGTCCCCAGTGAAAGGCAGAACATGACTCCCCATGTGTTTCATCAAGCTAGCTCGGCAGCCCCACTTTTGCATGGAAGTCTCATAGCTAGCGTTCTAACTCGAAGAAAAAACACTGTAGAGAAACCGTGCTTTAGCTACCGTCGACCTCTCTGTGGGCGAAGCAGTTTAGGGTGTACTGTGGCTGAGAGCCTGGGGACGGTTTCCATTTTGTTATATCTGGGGAGAGACAGGCCGGTACAGAGGGCAGCTCTCAACTCACTACATGGTTATGGGGCTAGTTCCGTTGACCATGGTGTGTGTGCAGGCTTAAACACAGCCACCTAACTCGAAGGAAAAACTCGGTAGAAAGCCTGTGCTGCAGGTAAAAGAGCTGCTCCTGAGGGTGGAAGCATTTTGTTGTGTGCCTGCGTGAGAGCACTGCAAGGGAGTCCAAAGCTTTTTGCGAGTGAGACTCAGGCCCCAGCGAAAGGCAGAACACGACTCCCCATGTGTTTCATCACGCTAGCACGGCAGCCCCACTTTTGCATAGAAGTCTAACAGCTAGTGTTCTAACTCGAGGAAACAACACTGTAGAGAAACCGTGCTTTAGCTACGGTCGACCTCTAGACGGAGGAAGCATTACACGGAGTACCGTGGCTGAGAGCCTGGGGAACGGGTTCCATACGTGAAACCAAGGGAGAAATAGGTCCGGGCAGAAGGCACCTCTGGACTCAGCTCTTGCTACCTGAAGCTAACACTACTGCTCCATGTGTGCTTGGAATGCTCTGTGCTCGACACTGGGAATAAACAAGCCTGTAAAGAATCCCAGCTGCAGCTCATTCGCCTACCAGGCTACTAACACCAAGAATCAATGCTGTAGTGTTACTGCGCTTTAGCCAGCATTGCCGTTCCTGAAGCCGCAGGAGTTGTATAGTGCTCTTGTAGGAGAGACCGGGGAAAGGGTCCCATACGTGAAATGGAGTGAGAAACAGGCCGGTGCGGAAGGCAGCTCTCAACTCACCTCTTGTTTATGAGGCTAGTACCGCTGCCCCGGGTGTGCCTGCAGGCCATAAGCCAACCACCTAAGTCAAAGGAACAACTCTGTAGGGAACTCCTGCTTCGCCTAAAATAGCCATGACTCAGGGTGGACGCATTGTGTGGTGTGCATGCGTGAGTGCACAGCAAGTGAGTCCAAAACCATTTTCCTTGTGAGACCCAGGCCCTGAAAGAAGCCAGAACACGACTGCCCACTTGCTCCATGAAACTAGAACTACGGCCACACTTTTGAATGGAAGTCTAATAGCTAGCTTTCTAACTGGAAGAAACAACACTGTAGAGAAACCGTGCTTTAGCTACCGTCGACCTCTCTGTGGGCGAAGCAGTTTAGGGTGTACTGTGGCTGAGAGCCTGGGGACGGTTTCACTATCGTAATATCGGGGGAGAGACAGGCCGGTACAGAAGGCAGCTCTCAACTCACATCATGGTTATGGGGCTAGGACCGTTGCCCAGGGTGTGTGTGGCAGCTTAAACACAGCCACCTACCTCGAAGGAGAAACTCGGTTGAGAGCCTGTGCTGCAGGTAAAACAGCTGCTCCTGAGGGTGGCAGCGTTTTGTTGTGTGCGTGCGTGAGAGCACTGCAAGCGAGTCCAAAGCTTTTGCGAGTGAGACTCAGGCCCCAGTGAAAGGCAGAACATGACTCCCCATGTGTTTCATCAAGGTAGCACGGCAGCCCCACTTTTGCATGGAAGTCTAATAGCTAGCGTTCTAACTCGAAGAAACAACACTGTCGAGAAAACGTGCTTTAGCTACCGTCGACCTCTCTGTGGGCGAAGCAGTTTAGGGTGTACTGTGGCTGAGCGCCTGGGGACGGTTTCTATTTTGTAATATCTGGGGAGAGACAGGCCGGTACAGAGGGCAGCTCTCAACTCACTACATGGTTATGGGGCTAGTTCCGTTGACCATGGTGTGTGTGCAGGCTTAAACACAGCCACCTAACTCGAAGGAAAAACTCGGTAGAAAGCCTGTGCTGCAGGTAAAAGAGCTGCTCCTGAGGGTGGAAGCATTTTGTTGTGTGCCTGCGTGAGAGCACTGCAAGGGAGTCCAAAGCTTTTTGCGAGTGAGACTCAGGCCCCAGCGAAAGGCAGAACACGACTCCCCATGTGTTTGACCAAGCTAGCACGGCAGCCCCACATTTGCATGGAAGTCTAATAGCTAGCGTTCTAACACGAAGAAACTACACAGTAGAGAAACCGTGCTTTAGCTACCGTCGACCTCTCTGTGGGCGAAGCAGTTTAGGGTGTACTGTGGCTGAGAGCCTGGGGACGGTTTCACTATCGTAATATCGGGGGAGAGACAAGCCGGTACAGAAGGCAGCTCTCAACTCACATCATGGTTATGGGGCTAGGACCGTTGCCCAGGGTGTGTGTGGCAGCTTAAACACAGCCACCTACCTCGAAGGAGAAAATCAGTTGAGAGCCTCTGCTGCAGGTAAAACAGCTGCTCCTGAGGGTGGCAGCATTTTGTTGTGTGCGTGCGTGAGAGCACTGCAAGCGAGTCCAAAGCTTTTTGCGAGTGAGACTCAGGCCCCAGCGAAAGGCAGAACATGACTCCCCATGTGTTTCATCAAGCTAGCACGGCAGCCCCACATTTGCATGGAAGTCTAATAGCTAGCGTTCTAACTCGAAGAAACAACACTGTAGAGAAACCGTGCTTTAGCTACCATCGACCTCTCTGTGGGCGAAGCAGTTTAGGGTGTACTGTGGCTCAGAGCCTGGGGAGGGTTTCAATATCGTAATATCGGGGGAGAGACACAGGCCGGTACAGAAGGCAGCTCTCAACTCACATCATGGTTATGGGGCTAGGACCGTTGCCCAGGGTGTGTGTGGCAGCTTAAACACAGCCACCTACCTCGAAGGAGAAACTCGGTTGAGAGCCTGTGATGCAGGTAAAACAGCTGCTCCTGAGGGTGGCAGCATTTTGTTGTGTGCGTGCGTGAGAGCACTGCAAGCGAGTCCAAAGCTTTTTGCGAGTGAGACTCAGGCCCCAGTGAAAGGCAGAACATGACTCCCCATGTGTTTCATCAAGGTAGCACGGCAGCCCCACTTTTGCATGGAAGTCTAATAGCTAGCGTTCTAACTTGAAGAAACAACACTGTCGAGAAACCGTGCTTTACCTACCGTCGACCTCTCTGTGGGCGAAGCAGTTTAGGGTGTACTGTGGCTGAGCGCCTGGGGACGGTTTCCATTTTGTAATATCTGGGGAGAGACAGGCCGGTACAGAGGGCAGCTCTCAACTCACTACATGGTTATGGGGCTAGTTCCGTTGACCATGGTGTGTGTGCAGGCTTAAACACAGCCACCTAACTCGAAGGAAAAACTCGGTAGAAAGCCTGTGCTGCAGGTAAAAGAGCTGCTCCTGAGGGTGGAAGCATTTTGTTGTGTGCCTGCGTGAGAGCACTGCAAGGGAGTCCAAAGCTTTTTGCGAGTGAGACTCAGGCCCCAGCGAAAGGCAGAACACGACTCCCCATGTGTTTCATCACGCTAGCACGGCAGCCCCACTTTTGCATAGAAGTCTAACACCTAGTGTTCTAACTCGAAGAAACAACACTGTAGAGAAACCGTGCTTTAGCTACCGTCGACCTCTAGATGGAGGAAGCATTACACGGAGTACCGTGGCTGAGAGCCTGGGGAACGGGTTCCATACGTGAAACGAAGGGAGAAATAGGTCCGGGCACAAGGCACCTCTGGACTCAGCTCTTGCTACCTGAAGCTAACACTACTGCTCCATGTGTGATTGGAATGCTATGTGCTCGACACTGACTGGGAAGAAACAAGCCTGTAAAGAATCCCAGCTGCAGCTCATTTGCCTACAAGGCTACTAACACCAAGAATCAATGCTGTAGTGTTACTGCGCTTTAGCCAGCATTGCCGTTCCTGAAGCCGCAGGAGTTGTATAGTGCTCTTGTAGGAGAGACCGGGGAAAGGGTCCCATACGTGAAATGGAGTGAGAAACAGGCCGGTGCGGAAGGCAGCTCTCAACTCACCTCTTGTTTATGAGGCTAGAACCGCTTCCCCGGCTGTGCCTGCAGACCATAAGCCAACCACCTAAGTCAAAGGAACAATTCTGTAGGGAATTCCTGCTTCGCCTAAAATAGCCATGCCTCAGGGTGGACGCATTGTGTGGTGTGCATGCGTGAGTGCACAGCAAGTGAGTCCAAAACCATTTTCCTTGTGAGACCCAGGCCCTGAAAGAAGCCAGAACACGACTCCCCACTTGCTCCTTGAAACTAGAACTACGGCCACACTTTTGAATGGAAGTCTAATAGCTAGCTTTCTAACTGGAAGAAACAACACTGTAGAGAAACCGTGCTTTAGCTACTGTCGACCTCTCTGTGGGCGAAGCAGTTTAGGGTGTACTGTGGCTGAGAGCCTGGGGACGGTTTCAATATCGTAATATCGGGGGAGAGACATGCCTGTACAGAAGGCAGCTCTCAACTCACATCATGGTCATGGGGCTAGGACCGTTGCCCAGGGTGTGTGTGGCAGCTTAAACACAGCCACCTACCTCGAAGGAGAAACTCGGTTGAGAGCCTGTGCTGCAGGTCAAACAGATGCTCCTGAGGGTGGCAGCATTTTGTTGTGTGCGTGCGTGAGAGCACTGCAAGGGAGTCCAAAGCTTTTTGCGAGTGAGACTCAGGCCCCAGCGAAAGGCAGAACACGACCCCCCATGTGTTTGACCAAGCTAGCTCGGCAGCCCCACATTTGCATGGAAGTCTAATAGGTAGCGTTCTAACACGAAGAAACTACACAGTAGAGAAACCGTGCTTTAGCTACCGTCGACCTCTCTGTGGGCGAAGCAGTTTAGGGTGTACTGTGGCTGAGAGCCAGGGGACGGTTTCAATATCGTAATATTGGGGGAGAGACAGGCCGGTACAGAAGACAGCTCTCAACTCACATCATGGTTATGGGGCTAGGACCGTTACCCAGGGTGTGTGTGGCAGCTTAAACACAGCCACCTACCTCGAAAGAGAAACTCGGTTGAGCGCCTGTGCTGCAGGTAAAACAGCTGCTCCTGAGGGTGGCAGCATTTTGTTGTGTGCGTGCGTGAGAGCACTGCAAGGGAGTCCAAAGCTTTTTGCGAGCGAGACTCAGGCCCCAGCGAAAGGCAGAACACGACTCCCCATGTGTTTCATCAAGTTAGCACGGCAGCCCCACATTTGCATGGACGCCTAATAGCTAGCGTTCTAACTCGAAGAAACAACACTGTCGAGAAACCGTGCTTTAGCTACCGTCGACCTCTCTGTGGGCGAACCAGTTTAGGGTGTACTGTGGCTGAGAGCGTGGGGACGGTTTCCATTTTGTAATATCGGGGGAGAGACAGGCCGGTACAGAGCGCAGCTCTCAACTCACTACATGGTTATGGGGCTAGTTCCGTTGACCATGGTGTGTGTTCAGGCTTAAACATGCCACCTAACTCGAAGCAAAAACTCGGTAGAAAGCCTGTGCTGCAGGTAAAATAGCTGCTCCTGAGGGTGGAAGCATTATGTTGTGTGCCTGCGTGAGAGCACTGCAAGGGAGTCCAAAGCTTTTTGCGAGTGAGACTCAGGCCCCAGCGAAAGGCAGAACACGACTCCCCATGTGTTTGACCAAGCTAGCACGGCAGCCCCACATTTGCATGGAAGTCTAATAGCTAGCGTTCTAACACGAAGAAACTACACAGTAGAGAAACCGTGCTTTAGCTACCGTCGACCTCTCTGTGGGCAAAGCAGTTTAGGGTGTACTGTGGCTGAGAGCCTGGGGACGGTTTCCATTTTGTAATATCGGGGGAGAGACAGGCCGGTACAGAGGGCAGCTCTCAACCCACATCATGGTTATGGGGCTAGTTCCGTTGACCATGGTGTGTGTTCAGGCTTAAACACAGCCACCTAACTCGAAGGAAAAACTCGGTAGAAAGCCTGTGCTGCAGGTAAAATAGCTGCTCCTGAGGGTGGAAGCATTTTGTTGTGTGCCTGCGTGAGAGCACTGCAAGGGAGTCCAAAGCTTTTTGCGAGTGAGACTCAGGCCCCAGCGAAAGGCAGAACACGACTCCCCATGTGTTTGACCAAGCTAGCACGGCAGCCCCACATTTGCATGGAAGTCTAATAGCTAGCGTTCTAACACGAAGAAACTACACAGTAGAGAAACCGTGCTTTAGCTACCGTCGACCTCTCTGTGGGCGAAGCAGTTTAGGGTGTACTGTGGCTGAGAGCCTGGGGACGGTTTCAATATCGTAATATCGGGGGAGAGACAGGCCGGTACAGAAGGCAGCTCTCAACTCACATCATGGTTATGGGGCTAGGACCGTTGCCCAGGGTGTGTGTGGCAGCTTAAACACAGCCACCTACCTCGAAGGAGAAACTCGGTTGAGAGCCTGTGCTGCAGGTAAAACAGCTGCTCCTGAGGGTGGCAGCATTTTGTTGTGTGCGTGCGTGAGAGCACTGCAAGCGAGTCCAAAGCTTTTTGCGAGTGAGACTCAGTCCCCAGTGAAAGGCAGAACATGACTCCCCATGTGTTTCATCAAGCTAGCTCGGCAGCCCCACTTTTGCATGGAAGTCTCATAGCTAGCGTTCTAACTCGAAGAAAAAACACTGTAGAGAAACCGTGCTTTAGCTACCGTCGACCTCTCTGTGGGCGAAGCAGTTTAGGGTGTACTGTGGCTGAGAGCCTGGGGACGGTTTCCATTTTGTTATATCTGGGGAGAGACAGGCCGGTACAGAGGGCAGCTCTCAACTCACTACATGGTTATGGGGCTAGTTCCGTTGACCATGGTGTGTGTGCAGGCTTAAACACAGCCACCTAACTCGAAGGAAAAACTCGGTAGAAAGCCTGTGCTGCAGGTAAAAGAGCTGCTCCTGAGGGTGGAAGCATTTTGTTGTGTGCCTGCGTGAGAGCACTGCAAGGGAGTCCAAAGCTTTTTGCGAGTGAGACTCAGGCCCCAGCGAAAGGCAGAACACGACTCCCCATGTGTTTCATCACGCTAGCACGGCAGCCCCACTTTTGCATAGAAGTCTAACAGCTAGTGTTCTAACTCGAGGAAACAACACTGTAGAGAAACCGTGCTTTAGCTACGGTCGACCTCTAGACGGAGGAAGCATTACACAGAGTACCGTGGCTGAGAGCCTGGGGAACGGGTTCCATACGTGAAACCAAGGGAGAAATAGGTCCGGGCAGAAGGCACCTCTGGACTCAGCTCTTGCTACCTGAAGCTAACACTACTGCTCCATGTGTGCTTGGAATGCTCTGTGCTCGACACTGGGAATAAACAAGCCTGTAAAGAATCCCAGCTGCAGCTCATTCGCCTACCAGGCTACTAACACCAAGAATCAATGCTGTAGTGTTACTGCGCTTTAGCCAGCATTGCCGTTCCTGAAGCCGCAGGAGTTGTATAGTGCTCTTGTAGGAGAGACCGGGGAAAGGGTCCCATACGTGAAATGGAGTGAGAAACAGGCCGGTGCGGAAGGCAGCTCTCAACTCACCTCTTGTTTATGAGGCTAGTACCGCTGCCCCGGGTGTGCCTGCAGGCCATAAGCCAACCACCTAAGTCAAAGGAACAACTCTGTAGGGAACTCCTGCTTCGCCTAAAATAGCCATGACTCAGGGTGGACGCATTGTGTGGTGTGCATGCGTGAGTGCACAGCAAGTGAGTCCAAAACCATTTTCCTTGTGAGACCCAGGCCCTGAAAGAAGCCAGAACACGACTGCCCACTTGCTCCATGAAACTAGAACTACGGCCACACTTTTGAATGGAAGTCTAATAGCTAGCTTTCTAACTGGAAGAAACAACACTGTAGAGAAACCGTGCTTTAGCTACCGTCGACCTCTCTGTGGGCGAAGCAGTTTAGGGTGTACTGTGGCTGAGAGCCTGGGGACGGTTTCACTATCGTAATATCGGGGGAGAGACAGGCCGGTACAGAAGGCAGCTCTCAACTCACATCATGGTTATGGGGCTAGGACCGTTGCCCAGGGTGTGTGTGGCAGCTTAAACACAGCCACCTACCTCGAAGGAGAAACTCGGTTGAGAGCCTGTGCTGCAGGTAAAACAGCTGCTCCTGAGGGTGGCAGCGTTTTGTTGTGTGCGTGCGTGAGAGCACTGCAAGCGAGTCCAAAGCTTTTGCGAGTGAGACTCAGGCCCCAGTGAAAGGCAGAACATGACTCCCCATGTGTTTCATCAAGGTAGCACGGCAGCCCCACTTTTGCATGGAAGTCTAATAGCTAGCGTTCTAACTCGAAGAAACAACACTGTCGAGAAAACGTGCTTTAGCTACCGTCGACCTCTCTGTGGGCGAAGCAGTTTAGGGTGTACTGTGGCTGAGCGCCTGGGGACGGTTTCTATTTTGTAATATCTGGGGAGAGACAGGCCGGTACAGAGGGCAGCTCTCAACTCACTACATGGTTATGGGGCTAGTTCCGTTGACCATGGTGTGTGTGCAGGCTTAAACACAGCCACCTAACTCGAAGGAAAAACTCGGTAGAAAGCCTGTGCTGCAGGTAAAAGAGCTGCTCCTGAGGGTGGAAGCATTTTGTTGTGTGCCTGCGTGAGAGCACTGCAAGGGAGTCCAAAGCTTTTTGCGAGTGAGACTCAGGCCCCAGCGAAAGGCAGAACACGACTCCCCATGTGTTTCATCACGCTAGCACGGCAGCCCCACTTTTGCATAGAAGTCTAACACCTAGTGTTCTAACTCGAAGAAACAACACTGTAGAGAAACCGTGCTTTAGCTACCGTCGACCTCTAGATGGAGGAAGCATTACACGGAGTACCGTGGCTGAGAGCCTGGGGAACGGGTTCCATACGTGAAACGAAGGGAGAAATAGGTCCGGGCACAAGGCACCTCTGGACTCAGCTCTTGCTACCTGAAGCTAACACTACTGCTCCATGTGTGATTGGAATGCTATGTGCTCGACACTGACTGGGAAGAAACAAGCCTGTAAAGAATCCCAGCTGCAGCTCATTTGCCTACAAGGCTACTAACACCAAGAATCAATGCTGTAGTGTTACTGCGCTTTAGCCAGCATTGCCGTTCCTGAAGCCGCAGGAGTTGTATAGTGCTCTTGTAGGAGAGACCGGGGAAAGGGTCCCATACGTGAAATGGAGTGAGAAACAGGCCGGTGCGGAAGGCAGCTCTCAACTCACCTCTTGTTTATGAGGCTAGAACCGCTTCCCCGGCTGTGCCTGCAGACCATAAGCCAACCACCTAAGTCAAAGGAACAATTCTGTAGGGAATTCCTGCTTCGCCTAAAATAGCCATGCCTCAGGGTGGACGCATTGTGTGGTGTGCATGCGTGAGTGCACAGCAAGTGAGTCCAAAACCATTTTCCTTGTGAGACCCAGGCCCTGAAAGAAGCCAGAACACGACTCCCCACTTGCTCCTTGAAACTAGAACTACGGCCACACTTTTGAATGGAAGTCTAATAGCTAGCTTTCTAACTGGAAGAAACAACACTGTAGAGAAACCGTGCTTTAGCTACTGTCGACCTCTCTGTGGGCGAAGCAGTTTAGGGTGTACTGTGGCTGAGAGCCTGGGGACGGTTTCAATATCGTAATATCGGGGGAGAGACATGCCTGTACAGAAGGCAGCTCTCAACTCACATCATGGTCATGGGGCTAGGACCGTTGCCCAGGGTGTGTGTGGCAGCTTAAACACAGCCACCTACCTCGAAGGAGAAACTCGGTTGAGAGCCTGTGCTGCAGGTCAAACAGATGCTCCTGAGGGTGGCAGCATTTTGTTGTGTGCGTGCGTGAGAGCACTGCAAGGGAGTCCAAAGCTTTTTGCGAGTGAGACTCAGGCCCCAGCGAAAGGCAGAACACGACCCCCCATGTGTTTGACCAAGCTAGCTCGGCAGCCCCACATTTGCATGGAAGTCTAATAGGTAGCGTTCTAACACGAAGAAACTACACAGTAGAGAAACCGTGCTTTAGCTACCGTCGACCTCTCTGTGGGCGAAGCAGTTTAGGGTGTACTGTGGCTGAGAGCCAGGGGACGGTTTCAATATCGTAATATTGGGGGAGAGACAGGCCGGTACAGAAGACAGCTCTCAACTCACATCATGGTTATGGGGCTAGGACCGTTACCCAGGGTGTGTGTGGCAGCTTAAACACAGCCACCTACCTCGAAAGAGAAACTCGGTTGAGCGCCTGTGCTGCAGGTAAAACAGCTGCTCCTGAGGGTGGCAGCATTTTGTTGTGTGCGTGCGTGAGAGCACTGCAAGGGAGTCCAAAGCTTTTTGCGAGCGAGACTCAGGCCCCAGCGAAAGGCAGAACACGACTCCCCATGTGTTTCATCAAGTTAGCACGGCAGCCCCACATTTGCATGGACGCCTAATAGCTAGCGTTCTAACTCGAAGAAACAACACTGTCGAGAAACCGTGCTTTAGCTACCGTCGACCTCTCTGTGGGCGAACCAGTTTAGGGTGTACTGTGGCTGAGAGCGTGGGGACGGTTTCCATTTTGTAATATCGGGGGAGAGACAGGCCGGTACAGAGCGCAGCTCTCAACTCACTACATGGTTATGGGGCTAGTTCCGTTGACCATGGTGTGTGTTCAGGCTTAAACATGCCACCTAACTCGAAGCAAAAACTCGGTAGAAAGCCTGTGCTGCAGGTAAAATAGCTGCTCCTGAGGGTGGAAGCATTATGTTGTGTGCCTGCGTGAGAGCACTGCAAGGGAGTCCAAAGCTTTTTGCGAGTGAGACTCAGGCCCCAGCGAAAGGCAGAACACGACTCCCCATGTGTTTGACCAAGCTAGCACGGCAGCCCCACATTTGCATGGAAGTCTAATAGCTAGCGTTCTAACACGAAGAAACTACACAGTAGAGAAACCGTGCTTTAGCTACCGTCGACCTCTCTGTGGGCAAAGCAGTTTAGGGTGTACTGTGGCTGAGAGCCTGGGGACGGTTTCCATTTTGTAATATCGGGGGAGAGACAGGCCGGTACAGAGGGCAGCTCTCAACCCACATCATGGTTATGGGGCTAGTTCCGTTGACCATGGTGTGTGTTCAGGCTTAAACACAGCCACCTAACTCGAAGGAAAAACTCGGTAGAAAGCCTGTGCTGCAGGTAAAATAGCTGCTCCTGAGGGTGGAAGCATTTTGTTGTGTGCCTGCGTGAGAGCACTGCAAGGGAGTCCAAAGCTTTTTGCGAGTGAGACTCAGGCCCCAGCGAAAGGCAGAACACGACTCCCCATGTGTTTGACCAAGCTAGCACGGCAGCCCCACATTTGCATGGAAGTCTAATAGCTAGCGTTCTAACACGAAGAAACTACACAGTAGAGAAACCGTGCTTTAGCTACCGTCGACCTCTCTGTGGGCGAAGCAGTTTAGGGTGTACTGTGGCTGAGAGCCTGGGGACGGTTTCAATATCGTAATATCGGGGGAGAGACAGGCCGGTACAGAAGGCAGCTCTCAACTCACATCATGGTTATGGGGCTAGGACCGTTGCCCAGGGTGTGTGTGGCAGCTTAAACACAGCCACCTACCTCGAAGGAGAAACTCGGTTGAGAGCCTGTGCTGCAGGTAAAACAGCTGCTCCTGAGGGTGGCAGCATTTTGTTGTGTGCGTGCGTGAGAGCACTGCAAGCGAGTCCAAAGCTTTTTGCGAGTGAGACTCAGTCCCCAGTGAAAGGCAGAACATGACTCCCCATGTGTTTCATCAAGCTAGCTCGGCAGCCCCACTTTTGCATGGAAGTCTCATAGCTAGCGTTCTAACTCGAAGAAAAAACACTGTAGAGAAACCGTGCTTTAGCTACCGTCGACCTCTCTGTGGGCGAAGCAGTTTAGGGTGTACTGTGGCTGAGAGCCTGGGGACGGTTTCCATTTTGTTATATCTGGGGAGAGACAGGCCGGTACAGAGGGCAGCTCTCAACTCACTACATGGTTATGGGGCTAGTTCCGTTGACCATGGTGTGTGTGCAGGCTTAAACACAGCCACCTAACTCGAAGGAAAAACTCGGTAGAAAGCCTGTGCTGCAGGTAAAAGAGCTGCTCCTGAGGGTGGAAGCATTTTGTTGTGTGCCTGCGTGAGAGCACTGCAAGGGAGTCCAAAGCTTTTTGCGAGTGAGACTCAGGCCCCAGCGAAAGGCAGAACACGACTCCCCATGTGTTTCATCACGCTAGCACGGCAGCCCCACTTTTGCATAGAAGTCTAACAGCTAGTGTTCTAACTCGAGGAAACAACACTGTAGAGAAACCGTGCTTTAGCTACGGTCGACCTCTAGACGGAGGAAGCATTACACAGAGTACCGTGGCTGAGAGCCTGGGGAACGGGTTCCATACGTGAAACCAAGGGAGAAATAGGTCCGGGCAGAAGGCACCTCTGGACTCAGCTCTTGCTACCTGAAGCTAACACTACTGCTCCATGTGTGCTTGGAATGCTCTGTGCTCGACACTGGGAATAAACAAGCCTGTAAAGAATCCCAGCTGCAGCTCATTCGCCTACCAGGCTACTAACACCAAGAATCAATGCTGTAGTGTTACTGCGCTTTAGCCAGCATTGCCGTTCCTGAAGCCGCAGGAGTTGTATAGTGCTCTTGTAGGAGAGACCGGGGAAAGGGTCCCATACGTGAAATGGAGTGAGAAACAGGCCGGTGCGGAAGGCAGCTCTCAACTCACCTCTTGTTTATGAGGCTAGTACCGCTGCCCCGGGTGTGCCTGCAGGCCATAAGCCAACCACCTAAGTCAAAGGAACAACTCTGTAGGGAACTCCTGCTTCGCCTAAAATAGCCATGACTCAGGGTGGACGCATTGTGTGGTGTGCATGCGTGAGTGCACAGCAAGTGAGTCCAAAACCATTTTCCTTGTGAGACCCAGGCCCTGAAAGAAGCCAGAACACGACTGCCCACTTGCTCCATGAAACTAGAACTACGGCCACACTTTTGAATGGAAGTCTAATAGCTAGCTTTCTAACTGGAAGAAACAACACTGTAGAGAAACCGTGCTTTAGCTACCGTCGACCTCTCTGTGGGCGAAGCAGTTTAGGGTGTACTGTGGCTGAGAGCCTGGGGACGGTTTCACTATCGTAATATCGGGGGAGAGACAGGCCGGTACAGAAGGCAGCTCTCAACTCACATCATGGTTATGGGGCTAGGACCGTTGCCCAGGGTGTGTGTGGCAGCTTAAACACAGCCACCTACCTCGAAGGAGAAACTCGGTTGAGAGCCTGTGCTGCAGGTAAAACAGCTGCTCCTGAGGGTGGCAGCGTTTTGTTGTGTGCGTGCGTGAGAGCACTGCAAGCGAGTCCAAAGCTTTTGCGAGTGAGACTCAGGCCCCAGTGAAAGGCAGAACATGACTCCCCATGTGTTTCATCAAGGTAGCACGGCAGCCCCACTTTTGCATGGAAGTCTAATAGCTAGCGTTCTAACTCGAAGAAACAACACTGTCGAGAAAACGTGCTTTAGCTACCGTCGACCTCTCTGTGGGCGAAGCAGTTTAGGGTGTACTGTGGCTGAGCGCCTGGGGACGGTTTCTATTTTGTAATATCTGGGGAGAGACAGGCCGGTACAGAGGGCAGCTCTCAACTCACTACATGGTTATGGGGCTAGTTCCGTTGACCATGGTGTGTGTGCAGGCTTAAACACAGCCACCTAACTCGAAGGAAAAACTCGGTAGAAAGCCTGTGCTGCAGGTAAAAGAGCTGCTCCTGAGGGTGGAAGCATTTTGTTGTGTGCCTGCGTGAGAGCACTGCAAGGGAGTCCAAAGCTTTTTGCGAGTGAGACTCAGGCCCCAGCGAAAGGCAGAACACGACTCCCCATGTGTTTGACCAAGCTAGCACGGCAGCCCCACATTTGCATGGAAGTCTAATAGCTAGCGTTCTAACACGAAGAAACTACACAGTAGAGAAACCGTGCTTTAGCTACCGTCGACCTCTCTGTGGGCGAAGCAGTTTAGGGTGTACTGTGGCTGAGAGCCTGGGGACGGTTTCACTATCGTAATATCGGGGGAGAGACAAGCCGGTACAGAAGGCAGCTCTCAACTCACATCATGGTTATGGGGCTAGGACCGTTGCCCAGGGTGTGTGTGGCAGCTTAAACACAGCCACCTACCTCGAAGGAGAAAATCAGTTGAGAGCCTCTGCTGCAGGTAAAACAGCTGCTCCTGTGGGTGGCAGCATTTTGTTGTGTGCGTGCGTGAGAGCACTGCAAGCGAGTCCAAAGCTTTTTGCGAGTGAGACTCAGGCCCCAGCGAAAGGCAGAACATGACTCCCCATGTGTTTCATCAAGCTAGCACGGCAGCCCCACATTTGCATGGAAGTCTAATAGCTAGCGTTCTAACTCGAAGAAACAACACTGTAGAGAAACCGTGCTTTAGCTACCATCGACCTCTCTGTGGGCGAAGCAGTTTAGGGTGTACTGTGGCTCAGAGCCTGGGGAGGGTTTCAATATCGTAATATCGGGGGAGAGACACAGGCCGGTACAGAAGGCAGCTCTCAACTCACATCATGGTTATGGGGCTAGGACCGTTGCCCAGGGTGTGTGTGGCAGCTTAAACACAGCCACCTACCTCGAAGGAGAAACTCGGTTGAGAGCCTGTGATGCAGGTAAAACAGCTGCTCCTGAGGGTGGCAGCATTTTGTTGTGTGCGTGCGTGAGAGCACTGCAAGCGAGTCCAAAGCTTTTTGCGAGTGAGACTCAGGCCCCAGTGAAAGGCAGAACATGACTCCCCATGTGTTTGACCAAGCTAGCACGGCAGCCCCACATTGGCATGGAAGTCTAATAGCTAGCGTTCTAACTCGAAGAAACAACACTGTAGAGAAACCGTGCATTAGCCACCGTCGACCTCTCTTTGGACGAAGCAGTTTAGGCTGTACTGTGGCTGAGCGCCTGGGGACGGTTTCCATTTTGTAATATCTGGGGAGAGACAGGCCGGTACAGAGGGCAGCTCTCAACTCACATCATGGTTATGGGGCTAGTTCCGTTGACCATGGTGTGTGTGCAGGCTTAAACACAGCCACCTAACTCGAAGCAAAAACTCGGTAGAAAGCCTGTGCTGCAGGTAAAAGAGCTGCTCCTGAGGGTGGAAGCATTTTGTTGTGTGCCTGCGTGAGAGCACTGCAAGGGAGTCCAAAGCTTTTTGCGAGTGAGACTCAGGCCCCAGCGAAAGGCAGAACACGACTCCCCATGTGTTTCATCACGCCAACACGGCAGCCCCACTTTTGCATAGAAGTCTAACAGCTAGTGTTCTAACTCGAAGAAACAACACTGTAGAGAAACCGTGCTTTAGCTACCTTCGACCTCTAGATGGAGGAAGGATTACACAGAGAACCGTGGCTGAGAGCCTGGGGAACGGGTTCCATACATGAAACCAAGGGAGAAATAGGTTCGGGCAGAAGGCACCTCTGGACTCAGTTCTTGCTACCTGAAGCTAACACTACTGCTCCATCTGTGCTTGGAATGCTATGTGCTCGACACTGACTGGGAAGAAACAAGCCTGTAAAGAATCCCCGCTGCAGCTCATTCGCCTACCAGGCCACTAACACCAAGAATCAATGCTGTAGTGTTACTGCGCTTGAGCCAGCATTGCCGTTCCTGAAGCCGCAGGAGTTGTATAGTGCTCGTGTAGGAGAGACCGGGGAAAGGGTCCCATACGTGAAATGGAGTGAGAAACAGGCCGGTGCGGAAGGCAGCTCTCAACTCACCTCTTGTTTATGAGGCTAGTACCGCTGCCCCGGGTGTGCCTGCAGGCCATAAGCCAACCACCGACGTCAAAGGAACAACTCTGTAGGGAATTCCTGCTTCGGCTAAAATAGCCATGCCTCAGGGTGGACGCATTGTGTGGTGTGCATGCGTGAGTGCACAGCAAGTGAGTCCAAAACCATTTTCCTTGTGAGACCCAGGCCCTGAAAGAAGCCAGAACACGACTCCCCACTTGCTCCATGAAACTAGTACTACGGCCACACTTTTGAATGGAAGTCTAATAGCTAGCTTTCTAACTGGAAGAAACAACACTGTAGAGAAACCGTGCTTTACCTACTGTCGACCTCTCTGTGGGCGAAGCAGTTTAGGGTGTACTGTGGCTGAGAGCCTGGGGACGGTTTCAATATCGTAATATCGGGGGAGAGACAGGCCGGTATAGAGGGCAGCTCTCAACCCACATCATGGTTATGGGGCTAGGACCGTTGCCCAGGGTGTGTGTAGGCTTAAATGAAGCCACCTAACTCGAAGGAAAAACTCGGTTGAGAGCCTGTGCTTCAGGTAAAGCAGCTGCTCCTGAGGGTGGCAGCATTTTGTTGTGTGCGTGCGTGAGAGCACTGCAAGGGAGTCCAAAGCTTTTTGCGAGTGAGACTCAGGCCCCTGCGAAAGGCAGAACACGACTCCCCATGTGTTTCACCAAGCTAGCACGGCAGCCCCACATTTGCATGGAAGTCTAATAGCTAACGTTCTTACACGAAGAAACTACACAGTAGAGAAACCGTGCTTTAGCTACTGTCGACCTCTCTGTGGGCGAAGCAGTTTAGGGTGTACTGTGGCTGAGAGCCTGGGGACGGTTTCAATATCGTAATATCGGGGGAGAGACATGCCTGTACAGAAGGCAGCTCTCAACTCACATCATGGTCATGGGGCTAGGACCGTTGCCCAGGGTGTGTGTGGCAGCTTAAACACAGCCACCTACCTCGAAGGAGAAACTCGGTTGAGAGCCTGTGCTGCAGGTCAAACAGATGCTCCTGAGGGTGGCAGCATTTTGTTGTGTGCGTGCGTGAGAGCACTGCAAGGGAGTCCAAAGCTTTTTGCGAGTGAGACTCAGGCCCCAGCGAAAGGCAGAACACGACCCCCCATGTGTTTGACCAAGCTAGCTCGGCAGCCCCACATTTGCATGGAAGTCTAATAGGTAGCGTTCTAACACGAAGAAACTACACAGTAGAGAAACCGTGCTTTAGCTACCGTCGACCTCTCTGTGGGCGAAGCAGTTTAGGGTGTACTGTGGCTGAGAGCCAGGGGACGGTTTCAATATCGTAATATTGGGGGAGAGACAGGCCGGTACAGAAGACAGCTCTCAACTCACATCATGGTTATGGGGCTAGGACCGTTACCCAGGGTGTGTGTGGCAGCTTAAACACAGCCACCTACCTCGAAAGAGAAACTCGGTTGAGCGCCTGTGCTGCAGGTAAAACAGCTGCTCCTGAGGGTGGCAGCATTTTGTTGTGTGCGTGCGTGAGAGCACTGCAAGGGAGTCCAAAGCTTTTTGCGAGCGAGACTCAGGCCCCAGCGAAAGGCAGAACACGACTCCCCATGTGTTTCATCAAGTTAGCACGGCAGCCCCACATTTGCATGGACGCCTAATAGCTAGCGTTCTAACTCGAAGAAACAACACTGTCGAGAAACCGTGCTTTAGCTACCGTCGACCTCTCTGTGGGCGAACCAGTTTAGGGTGTACTGTGGCTGAGAGCGTGGGGACGGTTTCCATTTTGTAATATCGGGGGAGAGACAGGCCGGTACAGAGCGCAGCTCTCAACTCACTACATGGTTATGGGGCTAGTTCCGTTGACCATGGTGTGTGTTCAGGCTTAAACATGCCACCTAACTCGAAGCAAAAACTCGGTAGAAAGCCTGTGCTGCAGGTAAAATAGCTGCTCCTGAGGGTGGAAGCATTATGTTGTGTGCCTGCGTGAGAGCACTGCAAGGGAGTCCAAAGCTTTTTGCGAGTGAGACTCAGGCCCCAGCGAAAGGCAGAACACGACTCCCCATGTGTTTGACCAAGCTAGCACGGCAGCCCCACATTTGCATGGAAGTCTAATAGCTAACGTTCTTACACGAAGAAACCACACAGTAGAGAAACCGTGCTTTAGCTACCGTCGACCTCTCTGTGGGCGAAGCAGTTTAGGGTGTACTGTAGCTGAGAGCCTGGGGACGGTTTCAATATCGTAATATCGGGGGAGAGACATGCCTGTACAGAAGGCAGCTCTCAACTCACATCATGGTCATGGGGCTAGGACCGTTGCCCAGGGTGTGTGTGGCAGCTTAAACACAGCCACCTACCTTGAAGGAGAAACTCGGTTGAAAGCGTGAGCTGCAGGTAAACAGCTGCTCCTGAGCGTGGCAGCATTTTGTTGTGTGCGTGCGTGAGAGCACTGCAAGGGAGTCCAAAGCTTTTTGCGAGTGAGACTCAGGCCCCAGCGAAAGGCAGAACACGACTCCCCATGTGTTTGACCAAGCTAGCTCGGCAGCCCCACATTTGCATGGAAGTCTAATAGCTAGCGTTCTAACACGAAGAAACTACACAGTACAGAAACCGTGCTTTAGCTACCGTCGACCTCTCTGTGGGCGAAGCAGTTTAGGGTGTACTGTGGCTGAGAGCCTGGGGACGGTTTCAATATCGTAATATTGGGGGAGAGACAGGCCGGTACAGAAGACAGCTCTCAACTCACATCATGGTTATGGGGCTAGGACCGTTACCCAGGGTGTGTGTGGCAGCTTAAACACAGCCACCTACCTCGAAGGAGAAACTCGGTTGAGAGCCTGTGGTGCAGGTAAAACAGCTGCTCCTGAGGGTGGCAGCATTTTGTTGTGTGCGTGCGTGAGAGCACTGCAAGGGAGTCAAAGCTTTTTGCGAGCGAGACTCAGGCCCCAGCGAAAGGCAGAACACGACTCCCCATGTGTTTCATCAAGTTAGCACGGCAGCCCCACTTTTGCATGGACGTCTAATAGTAGCGTTCTTACTCGAAGAAACAACACTGTCGAGAAACCGTGCTTTAGCTACCGTCGACCTCTCTGTGGGCGAAGCAGTTTAGGGTGTACTGTGGCTGAGAGCCTGGGGACGGTTTCCATTTTGTAATATCGGGGGAGAGACAGGCCGGTACAGAGGGCAGCTCTCAACTCACATCATGGTTATGGGGCTAGTTCCGTTGACCATGGTTTGTGTGCAGGCTTAAACACAGCCACCTAACTCGAAGCAAAAACTCGGTAGAAAGCCTGTGCTGCAGGTAAAATAGCTGCTCCTGAGGGTGGAAGCATTTTGTTGTGTGCCTGCGTGAGAGCACTGCAAGGGAGTCCAAAGCTTTTTGCGAGTGAGACTCAAGCCCCAGCGAAAGGCAGAACACGACTCCCCATGTGTTTGACCAAGCTAGCACAGCAGCCCCACATTTGCATGGAAGTCTAATAGCTAGCGTTCTAACACGAAGAAACTACACAGTAGAGAAACCGTGCTTTAGCTACCGTCGACCTCTCTGTGGGCGAAGCAGTTTAGGGTGTACTGTGGCTGAGAGCCTGGGGACGGTTTCAATATCGTAATATCGGGGGAGAGACAGGTCGGTACAGAAGGCAGCTCTCAACGCACATCATGGTTATGGGGCTAGGACCGTTGCCCAGGGTGTGTGTGGCAGCTTAAACACAGCCACCTACTTCGAAGGAGAAACTCGGTTGAGAGCCTGTGCTTCAGGTAAAGCAGCTGCTCCTGAGGGTGGCAGCATTTTGTTGTGTGCGTGCGTGAGAGCACTGCAAGGGAGTCCAAAGCTTTTTGCGAGTGAGACTCAGGCCCCAGCGAAAGGCAGAACACGACTCCCCATGTGTTTCACCAAGCTAGCACGGCAGCCCCACATTTGCATGGAAGTCTAATAGCTAGCGTTCTAACACGAAGAAACTACACAGTAGAGAAACCGTGCTTTAGCTACCGTCGACCTCTCTGTGGGCCAAGCAGTTTAGGGTGTACTGTGGCTGAGAGCCTGGGGACGGTTTCAATATCGTAATATTGGGGGAGAGACAGGCCGGTACAGAAGACAGCTCTCAACTCACATCATGGTTATGGGGCTAGGTCCGTTACCCAGGGTGTGTGTGGCAGCTTAAACACAGCCACCTACCTCGAAGGAGAAACTCGGTTGAGAGCCTGTGCTGCAGGTCAAACAGCTGCTCGTGAGGGTGGCAGCATTTTGTTGTGTGCGTGCGTGAGAGCACTGCAAGGGAGTCCAAAGCTTTTTGCGAGCGAGACTCAGGCCCCAGCGAAAGGCAGAATACGACTCCCCATGTGTTTCATCAAGTTAGCACGGCAGCCCCACTTTTGCATGGACGTCTAATAGCTAGCGTTCTAACTCGAAGAAACAACACTGTAGAGAAACCGTGCTTTAGCTACCGTCGACCTCTCTGTGGGCGAAGCAGTTTAGGGTGTACTGTGGCTGAGCGCCTGGGGGCGGTTTCCATTTTGTAATATCTGGGGAGAGACAGGCCGGTACAGAGGGCAGCTCTCAACTCACTACATGGTTATGGGGCTAGTTCCGTTGACCATGGTGTGTGTGCAGGCTTAAACACAGCCACCTAACTCGAAGGAAAAACTCGGTAGAAAGCCTGTGCTGCAGGTAAAAGAGCTGCTCCTGAGGGTGGAAGCATTTTGTTGTGTGCCTGCGTGAGAGCACTGCAAGGGAGTCCAAAGCTTTTTGCGAGTGAGACTCAGGCCCCAGCGAAAGGCAGAACACGACTCCCCATGTGTTTCATCACGCTAGCTCGGCAGCCCCACTTTTGCATAGAAGTCTAACACCTAGTGTTCTAACTCGAAGAAACAACACTGTAGAGAAACCGTGCTTTAGCTACCGTCGACCTCTAGACGGAGGAAGCCTTACACGGAGTACCGTGGCTGAGAGCCTGGGGAACGGGTTCCATACGTGAAACCAAGGGAGAAATAGGTCCGGGCACAAGGCACCTCTGGACTCAGCTCTTGCTACCTGAAGCTAACACTACTGCTCCATGTGTGCTTGGAATGCTATGTGCTCGACACTGAGTGGGAAGAAACAAGCCTGTAAAGAATCCCAGCTGCAGCTCATTCGCCTACCAGGCTACTAACACCAAGAATCCATGCTGTAGTGTTACTGCGCTTTAGCCAGCATTGCCGTTCCTGAAGCCGCAGGAGTTGTATAGTGCTCGTGTAGGAGAGACCGGGGAAAGGGTCCCATAGGTGAAATGGAGTGAGAAACAGGCCGGTGCGGAAGGCAGGTCTCAACTCACCTCCTGTTTATGAGGCTAGTACCGCTGCCCCGGGTGTGCCTGCAGGCCATAAGACAACCACCTAAGTCAAAGGAACAACTCTGTAGGGAATTCCTGGATAGGCTAAAATAGCCAGGCCTATGTGTGGACGCATTGTGTGGTGTGCATGCGTGAGTGCACAGCAAGTGAGTCCAAAACCATTCTCCTTGTGAGACCCAGGCCCTGAAAGAAGCCAGAACATCACTCCCCACATGTTCCATGAAAGTATTACTACAGCCATACTTTTGAATGGAAGTCTAATAGCTAGCTTTCTAACTGGAAGAAACAACACTGTAGAGAAACCGTGCTTTAGCTACTGTCGACCTCTAGACGGAGGAAGCATTACACGGAGTACCGTGGCTGAGAGCCTGGGGAACGGGTTCCATACGTGAAACCAAGGGAGAAATAGGTCCGGGCACAAGGCACCTCTGGACTCAGCTCTTGCTACCTGAAGCGAACACTAGTGCTCCATGTCTGCTTGGAATGCTATGTGCTCGACACTGACTGGGAAGAAACAAGCCTATAAAGAATCCCAGCTGCAGCTCATTCGCCTACCAGGCTACTAACACCAAGAATCAATGCTGTAGTGTTACTGCGCTTTAGCCAGCATTGCCGTTCCTGAAGCCGCAGGAGTTGTATAGTGCTCGTGTAGGAGAGACCGGGGAAAGGGTCCCATAGGTGAAATGGAGTGAGAAACAGGCCGGTGCGGAAGGCAGCTCTCAACTCACCTCCTGTTTATGAGGCTAGTACCGCTGCCCCGGGTGTGCCTGCAGGCCATAAGACAACCACCTAAGTCAAAGGAACAACTCTGTAGGGAATTCCTGGTTAGGCTAAAATAGCCAGGCCTCAGGGTGGACGCATTGTGTGGTGTGCATGCGTGAGTGCACAGCAAGTGAGTCCAAAACCATTCTCCTTGTGAGACCCAGGCCCTGAAAGAAGCCAGAACATCACTCCCCACATGTTCCATGAAAGTATTACTACAGCCATACTTTTGAATGGAAGTCTAATAGCTAGCTTTCTAACTGGAAGAAACAACACTGTAGAGAAACCGTGCTTTAGCTACTGTCGACCTCTCTGTGGGCGAAGCGGTTTAGGGTGTACTGTGGCTGAGAGCCTGGGGACGGTTTCAATATCGTAATATCGGGGGAGAGACAGGCCGGTACAGAGGGCAGCTCTCAACCCACATCATGGTTATGGGGCTAGGACCGTTGCCCAGGGTGTGTGTGCAGGCTTAAATGAAGCCACCTAACTCGAAGGAAAAACTCGGTTGAGAGCCTGTGCTTCAGGTAAAGCAGCTGCTCCTGAGGGTGGCAGCATTTTGTTGTGTGCGTGCGTGAGAGCACTGCAAGGGAGTCCAAAGCTTTTTGCGAGTGAGACTCAGGCCCCAGCGAAAGGCAGAACACGACTCCCCATGTGTTTGACCAAGCTAGCACGGCAGCCCCACATTTGCATGGAAGTCTAATAGCTAGCGTTCTAACACGAAGAAACTACACAGTAGAGAAACCGTGCTTTAGCTACCGTCGACCTCTCTGTGGGCGAAGCAGTTTAGGGTGTACTGTGGCTGAGAGCCTGGGGACGGTTTCAATATCGTAATATCGGGGGAGAGACAGGCCGGTACAGAAGGCAGCTCTCAACTCACATCATGGTTATGGGGCTAGGACCGTTGCCCAGGGTGTGTGTGGCAGCTTAAACACAGCCACCTACCTCGAAGGAGAAACTCGGTTGAGAGCCTGTGCTGCAGGTAAAACAGCTGCTCCTGAGGGTGGCAGCATTTTGTTGTGTGCGTGCGTGAGAGCACTGCAAGCGAGTCGAAAGCTTTTTGCGAGTGAGACTCAGGCCCCAGTGAAAGGCAGAACATGACTCCCCATGTGTTTCATCAAGCTAGCACGGCAGCCCCACTTTTGCATGGAAGTCTCATAGCTAGCGTTCTAACTCGAAGAAACAACACTGTAGAGAAACCGTGCTTTAGCTACCGTCGACCTCTCTGTGGGCGAAGCAGTTTAGGGTGTACTGTGGCTGAGCGCCTGGGGGCGGTTTCCATTTTGTAATATCTGGGGAGAGACAGGCCGGTACAGAGGGCAGCTCTCAACTCACTACATGGTTATGGGGCTAGTTCCGTTGACCATGGTGTGTGTGCAGGCTTAAACACAGCCACCTAACTCGAAGGAAAAACTCGGTAGAAAGCCTGTGCTGCAGGTAAAAGAGCTGCTCCTGAGGGTGGAAGCATTTTGTTGTGTGCCTGCGTGAGAGCACTGCAAGGGAGTCCAAAGCTTTTTGCGAGTGAGACTCAGGCCCCAGCGAAAGGCAGAACACGACTCCCCATGTGTTTCATCACGCTAGCTCGGCAGCCCCACTTTTGCATAGAAGTCTAACACCTAGTGTTCTAACTCGAAGAAACAACACTGTAGAGAAACCGTGCTTTAGCTACCGTCGACCTCTAGACGGAGGAAGCCTTACACGGAGTACCGTGGCTGAGAGCCTTGGGAACGGGTTCCATACGTGAAACCAAGGGAGAAATAGGTCCGGGCACAAGGCACCTCTGGACTCAGCTCTTGCTACCTGAAGCTAACACTACTGCTCCATGTGTGCTTGGAATGCTATGTGCTCGACACTGAGTGGGAAGAAACAAGCCTGTAAAGAATCCCAGCTGCAGCTCATTCGCCTACCAGGCTACTAACACCAAGAATCAATGCTGTAGTGTTACTGCGCTTTAGCCAGCATTGCCGTTCCTGAAGCCGCAGGAGTTGTATAGTGCTCGTGTAGGAGAGACCGGGGAAAGGGTCCCATAGGTGAAATGGAGTGAGAAACAGGCCGGTGCGGAAGGCAGCTCTCAACTCACCTCCTGTTTATGAGGCTAGTACCGCTGCCCCGGGTGTGCCTGCAGGCCATAAGACAACCACCTAAGTCAAAGGAACAACTCTGTAGGGAATTCCTGGTTAGGCTAAAATAGCCAGCCTCAGGGTGGACGCATTGTGTGGTGTGCATGCGTGAGTGCACAGCAAGTGAGTCCAAAACCATTCTCCTTGTGAGACCCAGGCCCTGAAAGAAGCCAGAACATCACTCCCCACATGTTCCATGAAAGTATTACTACAGCCATACTTTTGAATGGAAGTCTAATAGCTAGCTTTCTAACTGGAAGAAACAACACTGTAGAGAAACCGTGCTTTAGCTACTGTCGACCTCTCTGTGGGCGAAGCGGTTTAGGGTGTACTGTGGCTGAGAGCCTGGGGACGGTTTCAATATCGTAATATCGGGGGAGAGACAGGCCGGTACAGAGGGCAGCTCTCAACCCACATCATGGTTATGGGGCTAGGACCGTTGCCCAGGGTGTGTGTGCAGGCTTAAATGAAGCCACCTAACTCGAAGGAAAAACTCGGTTGAGAGCCTGTGCTTCAGGTAAAGCAGCTGCTCCTGAGGGTGGCAGCATTTTGTTGTGTGCGTGCGTGAGAGCACTGCAAGGGAGTCCAAAGCTTTTTGCGAGTGAGACTCAGGCCCCAGCGAAAGGCAGAACACGACTCCCCATGTGTTTGACCAAGCTAGCACGGCAGCCCCACATTTGCATGGAAGTCTAATAGCTAGCGTTCTAACACGAAGAAACTACACAGTAGAGAAACCGTGCTTTAGCTACCGTCGACCTCTCTGTGGGCGAAGCAGTTTAGGGTGTACTGTGGCTGAGAGCCTGGGGACGGTTTCAATATCGTAATATCGGGGGAGAGACAGGCCGGTACAGAAGGAAGCTCTCAACTCACATCATGGTTATAGGGCTAGGACCGTTGCCCAGGGTGTGTGTGGCAGCTTAAACACAGCCACCTACCTCGAAGGAGAAACTCGGTTGAGAGCCTGTGCTGCAGGTAAAACAGCTGCTCCTGAGGGTGGCAGCATTTTGTTGTGTGCGTGCGTGAGAGCACTGCAAGCGAGTCGAAAGCTTTTTGCGAGTGAGACTCAGGCCCCAGTGAAAGGCAGAACATGACTCCCCATGTGTTTCATCAAGCTAGCACGGCAGCCCCACTTTTGCATGGAAGTCTCATAGCTAGCGTTCTAACTCGAAGAAACAACACTGTAGAGAAACCGTGCTTTAGCTACCGTCGACCTCTCTGTGGGCGAAGCTGTTTAGGGTGTACTGTGGCTGAGCGCCTGGGGGCGGTTTCCATTTTGTAATATCTGGGGAGAGACAGGCCGGTACAGAGGGCAGCTCTCAACTCACTACATGGTTATGGGGCTAGTTCCGTTGACCATGGTGTGTGTGCAGGCTTAAACACAGCCACCTAACTCGAAGGAAAAACTCGGTAGAAAGCCTGTGCTGCAGGTAAAAGAGCTGCTCCTGAGGGTGGAAGCATTTTGTTGTGTGCCTGCGTGAGAGCACTGCAAGGGAGTCCAAAGCTTTTTGCGAGTGAGACTCAGGCCCCAGCGAAAGGCAGAACACGACTCCCCATGTGTTTCATCACGCTAGCTCGGCAGCCCCACTTTTGCATAGAAGTCTAACACCTAGTGTTCTAACTCGAAGAAACAACACTGTAGAGAAACCGTGCTTTAGCTACCGTCGACCTCTAGACTGAGGAAGCATTACACGGAGTACCGTGGCTGAGAGCCTGGGGAACGGGTTCCATACGTGAAACCAAGGGAGAAATAGGTCCGGGCACAAGGCACCTCTGGACTCAGCTCTTGCTACCTGAAGCTAACACTACTGCTCCATGTGTCCTTGGAATGCTATGTGCTCGACACTGACTGGGAAGAAACAAGCCTATAAAGAATCCCAGCTGCAGCTAATTCGCCTACCAGGCTACGAACACCAAGAATCCATGCTGTAGTGTTACTGCGCTTTAGCCAGCATTGCCGTTCCTGAAGCCGCAGGAGTTGTATAGTGCTCGTGTAGGAGAGACCGGGGAAAGGGTCCCATACGTGAAATGGAGTGAGAAACAGGCCGGTGCGGAAGGCAGCTCTCAACTCACCTCTTGTTTATGAGGCTAGTACCGCTGCCCCGGGTGTGCCTGCAGGCCATAAGCCAACCACCTAAGTCAAAGGAACAACTCTGTAGGGAATTCCTGGTTAGGCTAAAATAGCCAGGCCTCAGGGTGGACGCATTGTGTGGTGTGCATGCGTGAGTGCACAGCAAGTGAGTCCAAAACCATTTTCCTTGTGAGACCCAGGCCCTGAAAGAAGCCAGAACATCACTCCCCACATGTTCCATGAAAGTATTACTACAGCCACACTTTTGAATGGAAGTCTCATAGCTAGCTTTCTAACTGGAAGAAACAACACTGTAGAGAAACCGTGCTTTAGCTACTGTCGACCTCTCTGTGGGCGAAGCAGTTTAGGGTGTACTGTGGCTGAGAGCCTGGGGACGGTTTCAATATCGTAATATCGGGGAAGAGACAGGCCGGTACAGAGGGCAGCTCTCAACCCACATCATGGTTATGGGGCTAGGACCGTTGCCCAGGGTGTGTGTGCAGGCTTAAATGAAGCCACCTAACTCGAAGGAAAAACTCGGTTGAGAGCCTGTGCTTAAGGTAAAGCAGCTGCTCCTGAGGGTGGCAGCATTTTGTTGTGTGCGTGCGTGAGAGCACTGCAAGGGAGTCCAAAGCTTTTTGCGAGTGAGACTCAGGCCCCAGCGAAAGGCAGAACACGACTCCCCATGTGTTTGACCAAGCTAGCACGGCAGCCCCACATTTGCATGGAAGTCTAATAGCTAGCGTTCTAACACGAAGAAACTACACAGTAGAGAAACCGTGCTTTAGCTACCGTCGACCTCTCTGTGGGCGAAGCAGTTTAGGGTGTACTGTGTCTGAGAGCCTGGGGACGGTTTCAATATCGTAATATCGGGGGAGAGTCACAGGCCGGTATAGAAGGCAGCTCTCAACTCACATCATGGTTATGGGGCTAGGACCGTTGCCCAGGGTGTGTGTGGCAGCTTAAACACAGCCACCTACCTCGAAGGAGAAACTCGGTTGAGAGCCTGTGCTGCAGGTAAAACAGCTGCTCCTGAGGGTGGCAGCATTTTGTTGTGTGCGTGCGTGAGAGCACTGCAAGCGAGTCGAAAGCTTTTTGCGAGTGAGACTCAGGCCCCAGTGAAAGGCAGAACATGACTCCCCATGTGTTTCATCAAGCTAGCTCGGCAGCCCCACTTTTGCATGGAAGTCTAATAGCTAGCGTTCTAACTTGAAGAAACAACACTGTCGAGAAACCGTGCTTTAGCTACCGTCGACCTCTCTGTGGGCGAAGCAGTTTAGGGTGTACTGTGGCTGAGCGCCTGGGGACGGTTTCCATTTTGTAATATCTGGGGAGAGACAGGCCGGTACAGAGGGCAGCTCTCAACTCACTACATGGTTATGGGGCTAGTTCCGTTGACCATGGTGTGTGTGCAGGCTTAAACACAGCCACCTAACTCGAAGGAAAAACTCGGTAGAAAGCCTGTGCTGCAGGTAAAAGAGCTGCTCCTGAGGGTGGAAGCATTTTGTTGTGTGCCTGCGTGAGAGCACTGCAAGGGAGTCCAAAGCTTTTTGCGAGTGAGACTCAGGCCCCAGCGAAAGGCAGAACACGACTCCCCATGTGTTTCATCACGCTAGCTCGGCAGCCCCACTTTTGCATAGAAGTCTAACACCTAGTGTTCTAACTCGAAGAAACAACACTGTAGAGAAACCATGCTTTAGCTACCGTCGACCTCTAGACGGAGGAAGCCTTACACGGAGTACCGTGGCTGAGAGCCTTGGGAACGGGTTCCATACGTGAAACCAAGGGAGAAATAGGTCCGGGCACAAGGCACCTCTGGACTCAGCTCTTGCTACCTGAAGCTAACACTACTGCTCCATGTGTGCTTGGAATGCTATGTGCTCGACACTGAGTGGGAAGAAACAAGCCTGTAAAGAATCCCAGCTGCAGCTCATTCGCCTACCAGGCTACTAACACCAAGAATCAATGCTGTAGTGTTACTGCGCTTTAGCCAGCATTGCCGTTCCTGAAGCCGCAGGAGTTGTATAGTGCTCGTGTAGGAGAGACCGGGGAAAGGGTCCCATAGGTGAAATGGAGTGAGAAACAGGCCGGTGCGGAAGGCAGCTCTCAACTCACCTCCTGTTTATGAGGCTAGTACCGCTGCCCCGGGTGTGCCTGCAGGCCATAAGACAACCACCTAAGTCAAAGGAACAACTCTGTAGGGAATTCCTGGTTAGGCTAAAATAGCCAGCCTCAGGGTGGACGCATTGTGTGGTGTGCATGCGTGAGTGCACAGCAAGTGAGTCCAAAACCATTCTCCTTGTGAGACCCAGGCCCTGAAAGAAGCCAGAACACGACTCCCCACTTGCTCCATGAAACTAGAACTACGGCCACACTTTGAATGGAAGTCTAATAGCTAGCTTTCTAACTGGAAGAAACAACAGTGTAGAGAAACCGTGCTTTAGCTACTGTCGACCTCTCTGTGGGCGAAGCAGTTTAGGGTGTACTGTGGCTGAGAGCCTGGGGACGGTTTCAATATCGTAATATCGGGGGAGAGACAGGCCGGTACAGAAGGCAGCTCTCAACCCACATCATGGTTATGGGGCTAGGACCGTTGCCCAGGGTGTGTGTGCAGGCTTAAATGAAGCCACCTAACTCGAAGGAAAAACTCGGTTGAGAGCCTGTGCTTCAGGTAAAGCAGCTGCTCCTGAGGGTGGCAGCATTTTGTTGTGTGCGTGCGTGAGAGCACTGCAAGGGAGTCCAAAGCTTTTTGCGAGTGAGACTCAGGCCCCAGCGAAAGGCAGAACACGACTCCCCATGTGTTTGACCAAGCTAGCACGGCAGCCCCACATTTGCATGGAAGTCTAATAGCTAGCGTTCTAACACGAAGAAACTACACAGTAGAGAAACCGTGCTTTAGCTACCGTCGACCTCTCTGTGGGCGAAGCAGTTTAGGGTGTACTGTGGCTGAGAGCCTGGGGACGGTTTCAATATCGTAATATCGGGAGAGACAGAGGCCGGTACAGAGGGCAGCTCTCAACGCACTACATGGTTATGGGGCTAGTTCCGTTGACTGTGGTGTGTGTGCAGGCTTAAACACAGCCACCTAACTCGAAGGAAAAACGCGGTTGAGAGCCTGTGCTGCAGGTAAAATAGCTGCTCCTGAGGGTGGAAGCATTTTGTTGTGTGCCTGCGTGAGAGCACTGTAAGGGAGTCCAAAGCTTTTTGCGAGTGAGACTCAGGCCCCAGCGAAAGGCAGAACACGACTCCCCATGTGTTTCATCACGCTAGCACGGCAGCCCCACTTTTGCATAGAAATCTAACACCTAGTGTTCTAACTCGAAGAAACAACACTGTAGAGAAACCGTGCTTTAGCTACCGTCGACCTCTAGACGGAGGAAGCATTACACGGAGTACCGTGGCTGAGAGCCTGGGGAACGGGTTCCATACGTGAAACCAAGGGAGAAATAGGTCCGGGCACAAGGCACCTCTGGACTCAGCTCTTGCTACCTGAAGCTAACACTACTGCTCCATGTGTGCTTGGAATGCTATGTGCTCGACACTGACTGGGAAGAAACAAGCCTGTAAAGAATCCCAGCTGCAGCTCATTCGCCTACCAGGCTACTAACACCAAGAATCAATGCTGTAGTGTTACTGCGCTTTAGCCAGCATTGCCGTTCCTGAAGCCGCAGGAGTTGTATAGTGCTCGTGTAGGAGAGACCGAGGAAAGGGTCCCATACGTGAAATGGAGTGAGAAACAGGCCGGTGCGGAAGGCAGCTCTCAACTCACCTCTTGTTTATGAGGCTAGTACCGCTGCCCCGGGTGTCCCTGCAGGCCATAAGCCAACCACCGAAGTCAAAGGAACAACTCTGTAGGGAATTCCTGCTTCGCCTAAAATAGCCATGCCTCAGGGTGGACGCATTGTGTGGTGTGCATGCGTGAGTGCACAGCAAGTGAGTCCAAAACCATTTTCCTTGTGAGACCCAGGACCTGAAAGAAGCCAGAACACGACTCCCCACTTGCTCCATGAAACTAGAACTACGGCCACACTTTTGAATGGAAGTCTAATAGCTACCTTTCTAACTGGAAGAAACAACACTGTAGAGAAACCGTGCTTTAGCTACTGTCGACCTCTCTGTGGGCGAAGAAGTTTAGGGTGTACTATGGCTGAGAGCCTGGGGACGGTTTCAATATCGTAATATCGGGGGAGAGACAGGCCGGTACAGAGGGCAGCTCTCAACCCACATCATGTTTATGGGGCTAGGACCGTTGCCCAGGGTGTGTGTATGCTTAAATGAAGCCACCTAACTCGAAGGAAAAACTCGGTTGAGAGCCTGTGCTTCAGGTAAAGCACCTGCTCCTGAGGGTGGCAGCATTTTGTTGTGTGCGTGCGTGAGAGCACTGCAAGGGAGTCCAAAGCTTTTTGCGAGTGAGACTCAGGCCCCAGCGAAAGGCAGAACACGACTCCCCATGTGTTTGACCAAGCTAGCACGGCAGCCCCACATTTGCATGGAAGTCTAATAGCTAGCGTTCTAACTCGAAGAAACAACACTGTAGAGAAACCGTGCTTTAGCTACCGTCGACCTCTCTGTGGGCGAAGCAGTTTAGGGTGTACTGTGGCTGAGAGCCTGGGGCGGTTTCAATATCGTAATTTCGGGGGAGAGACAGGCCGGTACAGAAGACAACTCTCAACTCACATCATGGTTATGGGGCTAGGACCGTTGCCCAGGGTGTGTGTGGCAGCTTAAACACAGCCACCTACCTCGAAGGAGAAAATCAGTTGAGAGCCTCTGCTGCAGGTAAAACAGCTGCTCCTGAGGGTGGCAGCATTTTGTTGTGTGTGTGCGTGAGAGCACTGCAAGCGAGTCCAAAGCTTTTTGCGAGTGAGACTCAGGCCCCAGCGAAAGGCAGAACATGACTCCCCATGTGTTTCATCAAGGTAGCACGGCAGCACCACTTTTGCATGGAAGTCTAATAGCTAGCGTTATAACTCGAAGAAACAACACTGTCGAGAAACCGTGCTTTAGCTACCGTCGACCTCTCTGTGGGCGAAGCAGTTTAGGGTGTACTGTGGCTGAGCGCCTGGGGACGGTTTCCATTTTGTAATATCTGGGGAGAGACAGGCCGGTACAGAGGGCAGCTCTCAACTCACTACATGGTTATGGGGCTAGTTCCGTTGACCATGGTGTGTGTGCAGGCTTAAACACAGCCACCTAACTCGAAGGAAAAACTCGGTAGAAAGCCTGTGCTGCAGGTAAAAGAGCTGCACCTGAGGGTGGAAGCATTTTGTTGTGTGCCTGCGTGAGAGCACTGCAAGGGAGTCCAAAGCTTTTTGCGAGTGAGACTCAGGCCCCAGCGAAAGGCAGAACACGACTCCCCATGTGTTTCATCAGGCTAGCACGGCAGCCCCACTTTTGCATGGAAGTCTAATAGCTAGCATTCTAACTCGAAGAAACAACACTGTCGAGAAACCGTGCTTCAGCTACCGTCGACCTCTCTGTGGGCGATGCAGTTTAGGGTGTACTGTGGCTGAGAGCCTGGGGACGGTTTCCATTTTGTAATATCAGGGGAGAGATACGCCGGTACACAGGGCAGCTCTCAACTCACTACATGGTTATGGGGCTAGTTCCGTTGACCATGGTGTGTGTTCAGGCTTAAACACAGCCACCTAACTCGAAGGAAAAACTCGGTAGAAAGCCTGAGCTGCAGATAAAAGCGCTGCTCCTGAGGGTGGAAGCATTTTGTTGTGTGCCTGCGTGAGAGCACTGCAAGGGAGTCCAAAGCTTTTTGCGAGTGAGACTCAGGCCCCAGCGAAAAGCAGAGCACGATCCCCATGTGTTTCATCACGCTAGCACGGCAGCCCCACTTTTGCATAGAATTCTAACATCTAGTGTTCTAACTCGAAGAAACAACACTGTAGAGAAACCGTGCTTTAGCTACCGTCGACCTCTAGACGGAGGAAGCATTACACGGAGTACCGTGGCTGAGAGCCTGGGGAACGGGTTCCATCGTGAAACCAAGGGAGAAATAGGTCCGGGCACAAGGCACCTCTGGACTCAACTCTTGCTACCTGAAGCTAACACTACTGCTCCATGTGTGCTTGGAATGCTATGTGCTCGACACTGACTGGGAAGAAACAAGCCTGTAAAGAATCCCAGCTGCAGCTCATTCGCCTACCAGGCTACTAACACCAAGAATCAATGCTGTAGTGTTACTGCTCTTTAGCCAGCATTGCCGTTCCTGAAGCCGCAGGAGTTGTATAGTGCTCATGTAGGAGAGACCGGGGAAAGGGTCCCATACGTGAAATGGAGTGAGAAACAGGCCGGTGCAGAAGGCAGCTCTCAACTCACCTCCTGTTTATGAGGCTAGTACCGCTGCCCCGGTTGTGCCTGCAGGCCATAAGCCAACCACCTAAGTCAAAGGAACAACTCTGTAGGGAATTCCTGGTTAGGCTAAAATAGCCAGGCCTCAGGGTGGACGCATTGTGTGGTGTGCATGCGTGAGTGCACAGCAAGTGAGTCCAAAACCATTTTCCCTATGAGACCCAGGCCCTGAAAGAAGCCAGAACACGACTCCCCACTTGCTCCATGAAACTAGAACTACGGCCACACTTTTGAATGGAAGTCTAATAGCTAGCGTTCTAACACGAAGAAACTACACAGTAGAGAAACCGTGCTTTAGCTACCGTCGACCTCTCTGTGGGCGAAGCAGTTTAGGGTGTACTGTGGCTGAGAGCCTGGGGACGGTTTCACTATCGTAATATCGGGGGAGAGACAGGCCGGTACAGAAGGCAGCTCTCAACTCACATCATGATTATGGGGCTAGGACCGTTGCCCAGGGTGTGTGTGGCAGCTTAAACACAGCCGCCTACCTCGAAGGAGAAACTCGGTTGAGAGCCTGTGCTGCAGGTAAAACAGCTGCTCCTGAGGGTGGCAGCATTTTGTTGTGTGCGTGCGTGAGAGCACTGCAAGGGAGTCCAAAGCTTTTTGCGAGTGAGACTCAGGCCCCAGCGAAAGGCAGAACACGACTCCCCATGTGTTTCATCACGCTAGCACGGCAGCCCCACTTTTGCATAGAAGTCTAACACCTAGTGTTCTAACTCGAAGAAACAACACTGTAGAGAAACCGTGCTTTAGCTACCGTCGACCTCTAGACGGAGGAAGCATTACACGGAGTATCGTGGCTGAGAGCCTGGGGAACGGGTTCCATACGTGAAACAAAGGGAGGAATAGGTCCGGGCACAAGGCACCTCTGGACTCAGCTCTTGCTACCTGAAGCTAACACTACTGCTCCATGTGTGCTTGGAATGCTATGTGCTCGACACTGACTGGGAAGAAACAAGCCTGTAAAGAATCCCAGCTGCAGCTCATTCGCCTACCAGGCTACTAACACCAAGAATCAATGCTGTAGTGTTACTGCGCTTTAGCCAGCATTGCCGTTCCTGAAGCCGCAGGAGTTGTATAGTGCTCGTGTATGAGAGACCGGGGAAAGGGTCCCATACGTGAAATGGAGTGAGAAACAGGCCGGTGCGGAAGGCAGCTCTCAACGCACCTCCTGTTTATGAGGCTAGTACCGCTGCCCCGGGTGTGCCTGCAGGCCATAAGCCAACCACCTAAGTCAAAGGAACAACTCTGTAGGGAATTCCTGCTTCGGCTAAAATAGCCAGACCTCAGGGTGGACGCATTGTGTGGTGTGCATGCGTGAGTGCACAGCAAGTGAGTCCAAAACCATTTTCCTTGTGAGACCCAGGCCCTGAAAGAAGCCAGAACATCACTCCCCACATGTTCCATGAAAGTATTACTACAGCCACACTTTTGAATGGAAGTCTAATAGCTAGCTTTCTAACTGGAAGAAACAACACTGTAGAGAAACCGTGCTTTAGCTACTGTCGACCTCTCTGTGGGCGAAGCAGTTTAGGGTGTACTGTGGCTGAGAGCCTGGGGACGGTTTCAACATCGTAATATCGGGGAGAGACAAGCCGGTACAGAGGGCAGCTCTCAACCCACATCATATTTATGGGGCTAGGACCGTTGCCCAGGGTGTGTGTAGGCTTAAATGAAGCCACCTAACTCGAAGGAAAAACTCGGTTGAGAGCCTGTGCTTCAGGTAAAGCAGCTGCTCCTGAGGGTGGCAGCATTTTGTTGTGTGCGTGCGTGAGAGCACTGCAAGCGAGTCCAAAGCTTTTTGCGAGTGAGACTCAGGCCCCAGCGAAAGGCAGAACACGACTCCCCATGTGTTTGACCAAGCTAGCACGGCAGCCCCACATTTGCATGGAAGTCTAATAGCTAGCGTTCTAACACGAAGAAACTACACAGTAGAGAAACCGTGCTTTAGCTACCGTCGACCTCTCTGTGGGCGAAGCAGTTTAGGGTGTACTGTGGCTGAGAGCCTGGGGACGGTTTCACTATCGTAATATCGGGGGAGAGACAGGCCGGTACAGAAGGCAGCTCTCAACTCACATCATGATTATGGGGCTAGGACCGTTGCCCAGGGTGTGTGTGGCAGCTTAAACACAGCCGCCTACCTCGAAGGAGAAACTCGGTTGAGAGCCTGTGCTGCAGGTAAAACAGCTGCTCCTGAGGGTGGCAGCATTTTGTTGTGTGCTTGCGTGAGAGCACTGCAAGCGAGTCCAAAGCTTTTTGCGAGTGAGACTCAGGCCCCAGCGAAAGGCAGAACATGACTCCCCATGTGTTTCATCAAGCTAGCACGGCAGCCCCACTTTTGCATGGAAGTCTAAAAGCTAGCGTTCTAACTCAAAGAAAAAACACTGTAGAGAAACCGTGCTTTAGCTACCGTCGACCTCTCTATGTGCGCGAAGCAGTTTAGGGTGTACTGTGGCTGAGCCCCTGGGGGCGGTTTCCATTTTGTGATATCTGGGGAGAGACAGGCCGGTACAGAGGGCAGCTCTCAACTCACTACATGGTTATGGGGCTAGTTCCGTTGACCATGGTGTGTGTGCAGGCTTAAACACAGCCACCTAACTCGAAGGAAAAACTCGGTAGAAAGCCTGTGCTGCAGGTAAAAGAGCTGCTCCTGAGGGTGGAAGCATTTTGTTGTGTGCCTGCGTGAGAGCACTGCAAGGGAGTCCAAAGCTTTTTGCGAGTGAGACTCAGGCCCCAGCGAAAGGCAGAACACGACTCCCCATGTGTTTCATCACGCTAGCACGGCAGCCCCACTTTTGCATAGAAGTCTAACACCTAGTGTTCTAACTCGAAGAAACAACACTGTAGAGAAACCGTGCTTTAGCTACCGTCGACCTCTAGACGGAGGAAGCATTACACGGAGTACCGTGGCTGAGAGCCTGGGGAACGGGTTCCATACGTGAAACCAAGGGAGAAATAGGTCCGGGCACAAGGCACCTCTGGACTCAGCTCTTGCTACCTGAAGCTAACACTACTGCTCCATGTGTGCTTGGAATGCTATGTGCTCGACACTGACTGGGAAGAAACAAGCCTGTAAAGAATCCCAGCTGCAGCTCATTCGCCTACCAGGCTACTAACACCAAGAATCCATGCTGTAGTGTTACTGCGCTTTAGCCAGCATTGCCGTTCCTGAAGCCGCAGGAGTTGTATAGTGCTCGTGTAGGAGAGACCGGGGAAAGGGTCCCATACGTGAAATGGAGTGAGAAACAGGCCGGTGCGGAAGGCAGCTCTCAACTCACCTCCTGTTTATGAGGCTAGTACCGCTGCCCCGGGTGTGCCTGCAGGCCATAAGCCAACCACATAAGTCAAAGGAACAACTCTGTAGGGAATTCCTGGTTAGGCTAAAATAGCCAGGCCTCAGGGTGGACGCATTGTGTGGTGTGCATGCGTGTGTGCACAGCAAGTGAGTCCAAAACCATTTTCCTTGTGAGACCCAGGCCCTGAAAGAAGCCAGAACATCACTCCCCACATGTTCCATGAAAGTATTACTACAGCCACACTTTTGAATGGAAGTCTAATAGCTAGCTTTCTAACTGGAAGAAACAACACTGTAGAGAAACCGTGCTTTAGCTACTGTCGACCTCTCTGTGGGCGAAGCAGTTTAGGGTGTACTGTGGCTGAGAGCCTGGGGACGGTTTCAATATTGTAATATCGGGGGAGAGACAGGCCGGTACAGAGGGCAGCTCTCAACCCACATCATGGTTATGGGGCTAGGACCGTTGCCCAGGGTGTGTGTGCAGGCTTAAATGAAGCCACCTAACTCGAAGGAAAAACTCGGTTGAGAGCCTGTGCTTCAGGTAAAGCAGCTGCTCCTGAGGGTGGCAGCATTTTGTTGTGTGCGTGCGTGAGAGCACTGCAAGGGAGTCCAAAGCTTTTTGCGAGTGAGACTCAGGCCCCAGCGAAAGGCAGAACACGACTCCCCATGTGTTTGACCAAGCTAGCACGGCAGCCCCACATTTGCATGGAAGTCTAATAGCTAGCGTTCTAACACGAAGAAACTACACAGTAGAGAAACCGTGCTTTAGCTACCGTCGACCTCTCTGTGGGCAAAGCAGTTTAGGGTGTACTGTGGCTGAGAGCCTGGGGACGGTTTCCATTTTGTAATATCGGGGGAGAGACAGGCCGGTACAGAGGGCAGCTCTCAACTCACTACATGGTTATGGGGCTAGTTCCGTTGACCATGGTGTGTGTTCAGGCTTAAACACAGCCACCTAACTCGAAGGAAAAACTCGGTAGAAAGCCTGTGCTGCAGGTAAAATAGCTGCTCCTGAGGGTGGAAGCATTTTGTTGTGTGCCTGCGTGAGAGCACTGCAAGGGAGTCCAAAGCTTTTTGCGAGTGAGACTCAGGCCCCAGCGAAAGGCAGAACACGACTCCCCATGTGTTTCACCAAGCTAGCACGGCAGCCCCACATTTGCATGGAAGTCTAATAGCTAGCGTTCTAACACGAAGAAACTACACAGTAGAGAAACCGTGCTTTAGCTACCGTCGACCTCTCTGTGGGCGAAGCAGTTTAGGGTGTACTGTGGCTGAGAGCCTGGGGACGGTTTCAATATCGTAATATCGGGGGAGAGACAGGCCGGTACAGAAGGCAGCTCTCAACTCACATCATGGTTATGGGGCTAGGACCGTTGCCCAGGGTGTGTGTGGCAGCTTAAACACAGCCACCTACCTCGAAGGAGAAACTCGGTTGAGAGCCTGTGCTGCAGGTAAAACAGCTGCTCCTGAGGGTGGCAGCATTTTGTTGTGTGCGTGCGTGAGAGCACTGCAAGCGAGTCCAAAGCTTTTTGCGAGTGAGACTCAGTCCCCAGTGAAAGGCAGAACATGACTCCCCATGTGTTTCATCAAGCTAGCTCGGCAGCCCCACTTTTGCATGGAAGTCTCATAGCTAGCGTTCTAATTCGAAGAAAAAACACTGTAGAGAAACCGTGGTTTAGCTACCGTCGACCTCTCTGTGGGCGAAGCAGTTTAGGGTGTACTGTGGCTGAGAGCCTGGGGACGGTTTCCATTTTGTTATATCTGGGGAGAGACAGGCCGGTACAGAGGGCAGCTCTCAACTCACTACATGGTTATGGGGCTAGTTCCGTTGACCATGGTGTGTGTGCAGGCTTAAACACAGCCACCTAACTCGAAGGAAAAACTCGGTAGAAAGCCTGTGCTGCAGGTAAAAGAGCTGCTCCTGAGGGTGGAAGCATTTTGTTGTGTGCCTGCGTGAGAGCACTGCAAGGGAGTCCAAAGCTTTTTGCGAGTGAGACTCAGGCCCCAGCGAAAGGCAGAACACGACTCCCCATGTGTTTCATCACGCTAGCACGGCAGCCCCACTTTTGCATAGAAGTCTAACAGCTAGTGTTCTAACTCGAGGAAACAACACTGTAGAGAAACCGTGCTTTAGCTACGGTCGACCTCTAGACGGAGGAAGCATTACACGGAGTACCGTGGCTGAGAGCCTGGGGAACGGGTTCCATACGTGAAACCAAGGGAGAAATAGGTCCGGGCAGAAGGCACCTCTGGACTCAGCTCTTGCTACCTGAAGCTAACACTACTGCTCCATGTGTGCTTGGAATGCTCTGTGCTCGACACTGGGAATAAACAAGCCTGTAAAGAATCCCAGCTGCAGCTCATTCGCCTACCAGGCTACTAACACCAAGAATCAATGCTGTAGTGTTATTGCGCTTTAGCCAGCATTGCCGTTCCTGAAGCCGCAGGAGTTGTATAGTGCTCTTGTAGGAGAGACCGGGGAAAGGGTCCCATACGTGAAATGGAGTGAGAAACAGGCCGGTGCGGAAGGCAGCTCTCAACTCACCTCTTGTTTATGAGGCTAGTACCGCTGCCCCGGGTGTGCCTGCAGGCCATAAGCCAACCACCTAAGTCAAAGGAACAACTCTGTAGGGAACTCCTGCTTCGCCTAAAATAGCCATGACTCAGGGTGGACGCATTGTGTGGTGTGCATGCGTGAGTGCACAGCAAGTGAGTCCAAAACCATTTTCCTTGTGAGACCCAGGCCCTGAAAGAAGCCAGAACACGACTGCCCACTTGCTCCATGAAACTAGAACTACGGCCACACTTTTGAATGGAAGTCTAATAGCTAGCTTTCTAACTGGAAGAAACAACACTGTAGAGAAACCGTGCTTTAGCTACCGTCGACCTCTCTGTTGGCGAAGCAGTTTAGGGTGTACTGTGGCTGAGAGCCTGGGGACGGTTTCACTATCGTAATATCGGGGGAGAGACAGGCCGGTACAGAAGGCAGCTCTCAACTCACATCATGGTTATGGGGCTAGGACCGTTGCCCAGGGTGTGTGTGGCAGCTTAAACACAGCCACCTACCTCGAAGGAGAAACTCGGTTGAGAGCCTGTGCTGCAGGTAAAACAGCTGCTCCTGAGGGTGGCAGCGTTTTGTTGTGTGCGTGCGTGAGAGCACTGCAAGCGAGTCCAAAGCTTTTGCGAGTGAGACTCAGGCCCCAGTGAAAGGCAGAACATGACTCCCCATGTGTTTCATCAAGGTAGCACGGCAGCCCCACTTTTGCATGGAAGTCTAATAGCTAGCGTTCTAACTCGAAGAAACAACACTGTCGAGAAAACGTGCTTTAGCTACCGTCGACCTCTCTGTGGGCGAAGCAGTTTAGGGTGTACTGTGGCTGAGCGCCTGGGGACGGTTTCCATTTTGTAATATCTGGGGAGAGACAGGCCGGTACAGAGGGCAGCTCTCAACTCACTACATGGTTATGGGGCTAGTTCCGTTGACCATGGTGTGTGTGCAGGCTTAAACACAGCCACCTAACTCGAAGGAAAAACTCGGTAGAAAGCCTGTGCTGCAGGTAAAAGAGCTGCTCCTGAGGGTGGAAGCATTTTGTTGTGTGCCTGCGTGAGAGCACTGCAAGGGAGTCCAAAGCTTTTTGCGAGTGAGACTCAGGCCCCAGCGAAAGGCAGAACACGACTCCCCATGTGTTTGACCAAGCTAGCACGGCAGCCCCACATTTGCATGGAAGTCTAATAGCTAGCGTTCTAACACGAAGAAACTACACAGTAGAGAAACCGTGCTTTAGCTACCGTCGACCTCTCTGTGGGCGAAGCAGTTTAGGGTGTACTGTGGCTGAGAGCCTGGGGACGGTTTCACTATCGTAATATCGGGGGAGAGACAAGCCGGTACAGAAGGCAGCTCTCAACTCACATCATGGTTATGGGGCTAGGACCGTTGCCCAGGGTGTGTGTGGCAGCTTAAACACAGCCACCTACCTCGAAGGAGAAACTCAGTTGAGAGCCTCTGCTGCAGGTAAAACAGCTGCTCCTGAGGGTGGCAGCATTTTGTTCTGTGCGTGCGTGAGAGCACTGCAAGCGAGTCCAAAGCTTTTTGCGAGTGAGACTCAGGCCCCAGCGAAAGGCAGAACATGACTCCCCATGTGTTTCATCAAGGTAGCACGGCAGCACCACTTTTGCATGGAAGTCTAATAGCTAGCGTTATAACTCGAAGAAACAACACTGTCGAGAAACCGTGCTTTAGCTACCGTCGACCTCTCTGTGGGCGAAGCAGTTTAGGGTGTACTGTGGCTGAGCGCCTGGGGACGGTTTCCATTTTGTAATATCTGGGGAGAGACAGGCCGGTACAGAGGGCAGCTCTCAACTCACTACATGGTTATGGGGCTAGTTCCGTTGACCATGGTGTGTGTGCAGGCTTAAACACAGCCACCTAACTCGAAGGAAAAACTCGGTAGAAAGCCTGTGCTGCAGGTAAAAGAGCTGCACCTGAGGGTGGAAGCATTTTGTTGTGTGCCTGCGTGAGAGCACTGCAAGGGAGTCCAAAGCTTTTTGCGAGTGAGACTCAGGCCCCAGCGAAAGGCAGAACACGACTCCCCATGTGTTTCATCAGGCTAGCACGGCAGCCCCACTTTTGCATGGAAGTCTAATAGCTAGCATTCTAACTCGAAGAAACAACACTGTCGAGAAACCGTGCTTCAGCTACCGTCGACCTCTCTGTGGGCGAAGCAGTTTAGGGTGTACTGTGGCTGAGAGCCTGGGGACGTTTTCCATTTTGTAATATCAGGGGAGAGATACGCCGGTACACAGGGCAGCTCTCAACTCACTACATGGTTATGGGGCTAGTTCCGTTGACCATGGTGTGTGTTCAGGCTTAAACACAGCCACCTAACTCGAAGGAAAAACTCGGTAGAAAGCCTGAGCTGCAGATAAAAGAGCTGCTCCTGAGGGTGGAAGCATTTTGTTGTGTGCCTGCGTGAGAGCACTGCAAGGGAGTCCAAAGCTTTTTGCGAGTGAGACTCAGGCCCCAGCGAAAAGCAGAGCACGATCCCCATGTGTTTCATCACGCTAGCACGGCAGCCCCACTTTTGCATAGAAGTCTAACATCTAGTGTTCTAACTCGAAGAAACAACACTGTAGAGAAACCGTGCTTTAGCTACCGTCGACCTCTAGACGGAGGAAGCATTACACGGAGTACCGTGGCTGAGAGCCTGGGGAACGGGTTCCATCGTGAAACCAAGGGAGAAATAGGTCCGGGCACAAGGCACCTCTGGACTCAACTCTTGCTACCTGAAGCTAACACTACTGCTCCATGTGTGCTTGGAATGCTATGTGCTCGACACTGACTGGGAAGAAACAAGCCTGTAAAGAATCCCAGCTGCAGCTCATTCGCCTACCAGGCTACTAACACCAAGAATCAATGCTGTAGTGTTACTGCTCTTTAGCCAGCATTGCCGTTCCTGAAGCCGCAGGAGTTGTATAGTGCTCATGTAGGAGAGACCGGGGAAAGGGTCCCATACGTGAAATGGAGTGAGAAACAGGCCGGTGCAGAAGGCAGCTCTCAACTCACCTCCTGTTTATGAGGCTAGTACCGCTGCCCCGGTTGTGCCTGCAGGCCATAAGCCAACCACCTAAGTCAAAGGAACAACTCTGTAGGGAATTCCTGGTTAAGCTAAAATAGCCAGGCCTCAGGGTGGACGCATTGTGTGGTGTGCATGCGTGAGTGCACAGCAAGTGAGTCCAAAACCATTTTCCTTATGAGACCCAGGCCCTGAAAGAAGCCAGAACACGACTCCCCACTTCCTCCATGAAACTAGAACTACGGCCACACTTTTGAATGGAAGTCTAATAGCTAGCGTTCTAACACGAAGAAACTACACAGTAGAGAAACCGTGCTTTAGCTACCGTCGACCTCTCTGTGGGCGAAGCAGTTTAGGGTGTACTGTGGCTGAGAGCCTGGGGACGGTTTCACTATCGTAATATCGGGGGAGAGACAGGCCGGTACAGAAGGCAGCTCTCAACTCACATCATGATTATGGGGCTAGGACCGTTGCCCAGGGTGTGTGTGGCAGCTTAAACACAGCCGCCTACCTCGAAGGAGAAACTCGGTTGAGAGCCTGTGCTGCAGGTAAAACAGCTGCTCCTGAGGGTGGCAGCATTTTGTTGTGTGCGTGCGTGAGAGCACTGCAAGGGAGTCCAAAGCTTTTTGCGAGTGAGACTCAGGCCCCAGCGAAAGGCAGAACACGACTCCCCATGTGTTTCATCACGCTAGCACGGCAGCCCCACTTTTGCATAGAAGTCTAACACCTAGTGTTCTAACTCGAAGAAACAACACTGTAGAGAAACCGTGCTTTAGCTACCGTCGACCTCTAGACGGAGGAAGCATTACACGGAGTATCGTGGCTGAGAGCCTGGGGAACGGGTTCCATACGTGAAACAAAGGGAGGAATAGGTCCGGGCACAAGGCACCTCTGGACTCAGCTCTTGCTACCTGAAGCTAACACTACTGCTCCATGTGTGCTTGGAATGCTATGTGCTCGACACTGACTGGGAAGAAACAAGCCTGTAAAGAATCCCAGCTGCAGCTCATTCGCCTACCAGGCTACTAACACCAAGAATCAATGCTGTAGTGTTACTGCGCTTTAGCCAGCATTGCCGTTCCTGAAGCCGCAGGAGTTGTATAGTGCTCGTGTATGAGAGACCGGGGAAAGGGTCCCATACGTGAAATGGAGTGAGAAACAGGCCGGTGCGGAAGGCAGCTCTCAACGCACCTCCTGTTTATGAGGCTAGTACCGCTGCCCCGGGTGTGCCTGCAGGCCATAAGACAACCACCTAAGTCAAAGGAACAACTCTGTAGGGAATTCCTGCTTCGGCTAAAATAGCCAGGCCTCAGGGTGGACGCATTGTGTGGTGTGCATGCGTGAGTGCACAGCAAGTGAGTCCAAAACCATTTTCCTTGTGAGACCCAGGCCCTGAAAGAAGCCAGAACATCACTCCCCACATGTTCCATGAAAGTATTACTACAGCCACACTTTTGAATGGAAGTCTAATAGCTAGCTTTCTAACTGGAAGAAACAACACTGTAGAGAAACCGTGCTTTAGCTACTGTCGACCTCTCTGTGGGCGAAGCAGTTTAGGGTGTACTGTGGCTGAGAGCCTGGGGACGGTTTCAACATCGTAATATCGGGGAGAGACAAGCCGGTACAGAGGGCAGCTCTCAACCCACATCATGTTTATGGGGCTAGGACCGTTGCCCAGGGTGTGTGTATGCTTAAATGAAGCCACCTAACTCGAAGGAAAAACTCGGTTGAGAGCCTGTGCTTCAGGTAAAGCACCTGCTCCTGAGGGTGGCAGCATTTTGTTGTGTGCGTGCGTGAGAGCACTGCAAGGGAGTCCAAAGCTTTTTGCGAGTGAGACTCAGGCCCCAGCGAAAGGCAGAACACGACTCCCCATGTGTTTGACCAAGCTAGCACGGCAGCCCCACATTTGCATGGAAGTCTAATAGCTAGCGTTCTAACTCGAAGAAACAACACTGTAGAGAAACCGTGCTTTAGCTACAGTCGACCTCTCTGTGGGCGAAGCAGTTTAGGGTGTACTGTGGCTGAGAGCCTGGGGCGGTTTCAATATCGTAATTTCGGGGGAGAGACAGGCCGGTACAGAAGACAACTCTCAACTCACATCATGGTTATGGGGCTAGGACCGATACCCAGGGTGTGTGTGGCAGCTTAAACACAGCCACCTACCTCGAAGGAGAAACTCGGTTGAGAGCCTGTGATGCAGGTAAAACAGCTGCTCCTGAGGGTGGCAGCATTTTGTTGTGTGCGTGCGTGAGAGCACTGCAAGGGAGTCCAAAGCTTTTTGCGAGTGAGACTCAGGCCCCTGCGAATGGCAGAACACGACTCCCCAGGTGTTTGACCAAGCTAGCACGGCAGCCCCACTTTTGCATGGAAGTCTAAGAGCTAGCGTTCTAACACGAAGAAACTACACAGTAAAGAAACCGTTCTTTAGCTACCGTCGACCTCTCTGTGGGCGAAGCAGTTTAGGGTGTACTGTGGCTGAGAGCCTGGGGACGGTTTCCATATCGTAATATCGGGGGTGAGACAGGCCGGAACAGAAGGCAGCTCTCAACTCACATCATGGTTATGGGGCTAGGACCGTTGCCCAGGGTGTGTGTGGCAGCTTAAACACAGCCACCTACCTCGAAGGAGAAACTCGGTTGAGAGCCTGTGCTGCAGGTAAAACAGCTGCTCCTGAGGGTGGCAGCATTTTGTTGTGTGCGAGCGTGAGAGCACTGCAAGGGAGTCCAAAGCTTTTTGCGAGTGAGACTCAGGCCCCAGCGAAAGGCAGAACACGACTCCCCAGGTGTTTGACCAAGCTAGCACGGCAGCCCCACATTTGCATGGAAGTCTAATAGCTAGCGTTCTAACACGAAGAAACTACACAGTAGAGAAACCGTTCTTTAGCTCCCGTCGACCTCTGTGTGGGCGAAGCAGTTTAGGGTGTACTGTGGCTGAGCGCCTGGGGGCGGTTTCCATTTTGTAATATCTGGGGAGAGACAGGCAGGTACAGAGGGCAGCTCTCAACTCACTACATGGTTATGGGGCTAGTTCCGTTGACCATGGTGTGTGTGCAGGCTTAAACACAGCCACCTAACTCGAAGGAAAAACTCGGTAGAAAGCCTGTGCTGCAGGTAAAAGAGCTGCTCCTGAGGGTGGAAGCATTTTGTTGTGTGCCTGCGTGAGAGCACTGCAAGGGAGTCCAAAGCTTTTTGCGAGTGAGACTCAGGCCCCAGCGAAAGGCAGAACACGACTCCCCATGTGTTTCATCACGCTAGCACGGCAGCCCCACTTTTGCATAGAAGTCTAACAGCTAGTGTTCTAACTCGAAGAAACAACACTGTAGAGAAACCGTACTTTAGCTACCGTCGACCTCTAGATGGAGGAAGCATTACACGGAGAACCGTGGCTGAGAGCCTGGGGAACGGGTTCCATACGTGAAACCAAGGGAGAAATAGGTCCGGGCACAAGGCACCTCTGGACTCAGCTCTTGCTACCTGAAGCTAACACTACTGCTCCATGTGTGCTTGGAATGCTATGTGCTCGACACTGACTGGGAAGAAACAAGCCTATAAAGAATCCCAGCTGCAGCTCATTCGCCTACCAGGCTACTAACACCAAGAATCAATGCTGTAGTGTTACTGCGCTTTAGCCAGCATTGCCATTCCTGAAGCCGCAGGAGTTGTATAGTGCTCGTGTAGGAGAGACCGGGGAAAGGGTCCCATACGTGAAATGGAGTGAGAAACAGGCCGGTGCGGAAGGCAGCTCTCAACTCACCTCCTGTTTATGAGGCTAGTACCGCTGCCCCGGGTGTGCCTGCAGGCCATAAGCCAACCACCTAAGTCAAAGGAACAACTCTGTAGGGAATTCCTGGTTATGCTAAAATAGCCAGGCCTCAGGGTGGACGCATTGTGTGGTGTGCATGCGTGAGTGCACAGCAAGTGAGTCCAAAACCATTTTCCTTGTGAGACCCAGGCCCTGAAAGAAGCCAGAACATCACTCCCCACATGTTCCATGAAAGTATTACTACAGCCACACTTTTGAATGGAAGTCTCATAGCTAGCTTTCTAACTGGAAGAAACAACACTGTAGAGAAACCGTGCTTTAGCTACTGTCGACCTCTCTGTGGGCGAAGCAGTTTAGGGTGTACTGTGGCTGAGAGCCTGGGGACGGTTTCAATATCGTAATATCGGGGGAGAGACAGGCCGGTACAGAGGGCAGCTCTCAACCCACATCATGGTTATGGGGCTAGGACCGTTGCCCAGGGTGTGTGTGCAGGCTTAAATGAAGCCACCTAACTCGAAGGAAAAACTCGGTTGAGAGCCTGTGCTTCAGGTAAAGCAGCTGCTCCTGAGGGTGGCAGCATTTTGTTGTGGGCGTGCGTGAGAGCACTGCAAGGGAGTCCAAAGCTTTTTGCGAGTGAGACTCAGGCCCCAGCGAAAGGCAGAACACGACTCCCCATGTGTTTGACCAAGCTAGCACGGCAGCCCCACATTTGCATGGAAGTCTAATAGCTAGCGTTCTAACACGAAGAAACTACACAGTAGAGAAACCGTGCTTTAGCTACCGTCGACCTCTCTGTGGGCGAAGCAGTTTAGGGTGTACTGTGGCTGAGAGCCTGGGGACGGTTTCAATATCGTAATATCGGGGGAGAGACACAGGCCGGTACAGAAGGCAGCTCTCAACTCACATCATGGTTATGGGGCTAGGACCGTTGCCCAGGGTGTGTGTGGCAGCTTAAACACAGCCACCTACCTCGAAGGAGAAACTCGGTTGAGAGCCTGTGCTGCAGGTAAAACAGCTGCTCCTGAGGGTGGCAGCATTTTGTTGTGTGCGTGCGTGAGAGCACTGCAAGCGAGTCGAAAGCTTTTTGCGAGTGAGACTCAGGCCCCAGTGAAAGGCAGAACATGACTCCCCATGTGTTTCATCAAGCTAGCACGGCAGCCCCACTTTTGCATGGAAGTCTCATAGCTAGCGTTCTAACTCGAAGAAAAAACACTGTAGAGAAACCGTGCTTTAGCTACCGTCGACCTCTCTGTGGGCGAAGCTGTTTAGGGTGTAGTGTGGCTGAGCGCCTGGGGGCGGTTTCCATTTTGTAATATCTGGGGCGAGACAGGCCGGTACAGAGGGTAGCTCTCAACTCACTACATGGTTATGGGGCTAGTTCCGTTGACCATGGTGTGTGTGCAGGCTTAAACACAGCCACCTAACTCGAAGGAAAATCTCGGTAGAAAGCCTGTGCTGCAGGTAAAAGAGCTACTCCTGAGGGTGGAAGCATTTTGTTGTGTGCCTGCGTGAGAGCACTGCAAGGGAGTCCAAAGCTTTTTGCGAGTGAGACTCAGGCCCCAGCGAAAGGCAGAACACGACTCCCCATGTGTTTCATCACGCTAGCACGGCAGCCCCACTTTTGCATAGAAGTCTAACAGCTAGTGTTCTAACTCGAAGAAACAACACTGTAGAGAAACCGTACTTTAGCTACTGTCGACCTCTAGACGGAGGAAGCATTACACGGAGTACCGTGGCTGAGAGCCTGGGGAACGGGTTCCATACGTGAAACCAAGGGAGAAATAGGTCCGGGCACAAGGCACCTCTGGACTCAGCTCTTGCTACCTGAAGCTAACACTAGTGCTCCATGTGTGCTTGGAATGCTATGTGCTCGACACTGACTGGGAAGAAACAAGCCTATAAAGAATCCCAGCTACAGCTCATTCGCCTACCAGGCTACTAACACCAAGAATCAATGCTGTAGTGTTACTGTGCTTTAGCCAGCATTGCCGTTCCTGAAGCCGCAGGAGGTGTATAGTGCTCGTGTAGGAGAGACCGGGGAAAGGGTCCCATACGTGAAATGGAGTGAGAAACAGGCCGGTGCGGAAGGCAGCTCTCAACTCACCTCCTGTTTATGAGGCTAGTACCGCTGCCCCGGGTGTGCCTGCAGGCCATAAGCCAACCACCTAAGTCAATGGAACAACTCTGTAGGGAATTCCTGCTTCGGCTAAAATAGCCATGCCTCAGGGTGGACGCATTGTGTGGTGTGCATGCGTGAGTGCACAGCAATTGAGTCCAAAACCATTTTCCTTGTGAGACCCAGGCCCTGAAAGAAGCCAGAACACGACTCCCCACTTGCTCCATGAAACTAGTACTACGGCCACACTTTTGAATGGAAGTCTAATAGCTAGCTTTCTAACTGAAAGAAACAACACTGTAGAGAAACCGTGCTTTAGCTACTGTCGACCTCTCTGTGGGCGAAGCAGTTTAGTGTGTACTGTGGCTGAGAGCCTGGGGACGGTTGCAATATCGTAATATCGGGGGAAAGACAGGCCGGTACAGAGGGCAGCTCTCAACCCACATCATGGTTATGGGGCTAGGACCGTTGCCCAGGGTGTGTGTGCAGGCTTAAATGAAGCCACCTAACTCGAAAGAAAAACTCGGTTGAGAGCCTGTGCTTCAGGAAAAGCAACTGCTCCTGAGGGTGGCAGCATTTTGTTGTGTGCGTGCGTGAGAGCACTGCAAGGGAGTCCAAAGCTTTTTGCGAGTGAGACTCACCCCAGCGAAAGGCAGAACACGACTCCCCATGTGTTTGACCAAGCTAGCACGGCAGCCCCACATTTGCATGGAAGTCTAATAGCTAGCGTTCTAACACGAAGAAACTACAGAGTAGAGAAACGGTGCTTTAGCTACCGTCGACCTCTCTGTGGGCGAAGCAGTTTAGGGTGTACTGTGGCTGAGAGCCTGGGGACGGTTTCAATATCGTAATATCGGGGGAGAGACAGGCCGGTACAGAAGACAACTCTCAACTCACATCATGGTTATGGGGCTAGGACCGATACCCAGGGTGTGTGTGGCAGCTTAAACACAGCCACCTACCTCGAAGGAGAAACTCGGTTGAGAGCCTGTGCTGCAGGTAAAACAGCTGCTCCTGAGGGTGGCAGCATTTTGTTGTGTGCGTGCGTGAGAGCACTGCAAGGGAGTCCAAAGCTTTTTGCGAGTGAGACTCAGGCCCCAGCGAAAGGCAGAACACGACCCCCCATGTGTTTGACCAAGCTAGCTCGGCAGCCCCACATTTGCATGGAAGTCTAATAGGTAGCGTTCTAACACGAAGAAACTACACAGTAGAGAAACCGTGCTTTAGCTACCGTCGACCTCTCTGTGGGCGAAGCAGTTTAGGGTGTACTGTGGCTGAGAGCCAGGGGACGGTTTCAATATCGTAATATTGGGGGAGAGACAGGCCGGTACAGAAGACAGCTCTCAACTCACATCATGGTTATGGGGCTAGGACCGTTACCCAGGGTGTGTGTGGCAGCTTAAACACAGCCACCTACCTCGAAAGAGAAACTCGGTTGAGCGCCTGTGCTGCAGGTAAAACAGCTGCTCCTGAGGGTGGCAGCATTTTGTTGTGTGCGTGCGTGAGAGCACTGCAAGGGAGTCCAAAGCTTTTTGCGAGCGAGACTCAGGCCCCAGCGAAAGGCAGAACACGACTCCCCATGTGTTTCATCAAGTTAGCACGGCAGCCCCACATTTGCATGGACGCCTAATAGCTAGCGTTCTAACTCGAAGAAACAACACTGTCGAGAAACCGTGCTTTAGCTACCGTCGACCTCTCTGTGGGCGAACCAGTTTAGGGTGTACTGTGGCTGAGAGCGTGGGGACGGTTTCCATTTTGTAATATCGGGGGAGAGACAGGCCGGTACAGAGCGCAGCTCTCAACTCACTACATGGTTATGGGGCTAGTTCCGTTGACCATGGTGTGTGTTCAGGCTTAAACATGCCACCTAACTCGAAGCAAAAACTCGGTAGAAAGCCTGTGCTGCAGGTAAAATAGCTGCTCCTGAGGGTGGAAGCATTATGTTGTGTGCCTGCGTGAGAGCACTGCAAGGGAGTCCAAAGCTTTTTGCGAGTGAGACTCAGGCCCCAGCGAAAGGCAGAACACGACTCCCCATGTGTTTGACCAAGCTAGCACGGCAGCCCCACATTTGCATGGAAGTCTAATAGCTAGCGTTCTAACACGAAGAAACTACACAGTAGAGAAACCGTGCTTTAGCTACCGTCGACCTCTCTGTGGGCAAAGCAGTTTAGGGTGTACTGTGGCTGAGAGCCTGGGGACGGTTTCCATTTTGTAATATCGGGGGAGAGACAGGCCGGTACAGAGGGCAGCTCTCAACCCACATCATGGTTATGGGGCTAGTTCCGTTGACCATGGTGTGTGTTCAGGCTTAAACACAGCCACCTAACTCGAAGGAAAAACTCGGTAGAAAGCCTGTGCTGCAGGTAAAATAGCTGCTCCTGAGGGTGGAAGCATTTTGTTTTGTGCCTGCGTGAGAGCACTGCAAGGGAGTCCAAAGCTTTTTGCGAGTGAGACTCAGGCCCCAGCGAAAGGCAGAACACGACTCCCCATGTGTTTGACCAAGCTAGCACGGCAGCCCCACATTTGCATGGAAGTCTAATAGCTAGCGTTCTAACACGAAGAAACTACACAGTAGAGAAACCGTGCTTTAGCTACCGTCGACCTCTCTGTGGGCGAAGCAGTTTAGGGTGTACTGTGGCTGAGAGCCTGGGGACGGTTTCAATATCGTAATATCGGGGGAGAGACAGGCCGGTACAGAAGGCAGCTCTCAACTCACATCATGGTTATGGGGCTAGGACCGTTGCCCAGGGTGTGTGTGGCAGCTTAAACACAGCCACCTACCTCGAAGGAGAAACTCGGTTGAGAGCCTGTGCTGCAGGTAAAACAGCTGCTCCTGAGGGTGGCAGCATTTTGTTGTGTGCGTGCGTGAGAGCACTGCAAGCGAGTCCAAAGCTTTTTGCGAGTGAGACTCAGTCCCCAGTGAAAGGCAGAACATGACTCCCCATGTGTTTCATCAAGCTAGCTCGGCAGCCCCACTTTTGCATGGAAGTCTCATAGCTAGCGTTCTAACTCGAAGAAAAAACACTGTAGAGAAACCGTGCTTTAGCTACCGTCGACCTCTCTGTGGGCGAAGCAGTTTAGGGTGTACTGTGGCTGAGAGCCTGGGGACGGTTTCCATTTTGTTATATCTGGGGAGAGACAGGCCGGTACAGAGGGCAGCTCTCAACTCACTACATGGTTATGGGGCTAGTTCCGTTGACCATGGTGTGTGTGCAGGCTTAAACACAGCCACCTAACTCGAAGGAAAAACTCGGTAGAAAGCCTGTGCTGCAGGTAAAAGAGCTGCTCCTGAGGGTGGAAGCATTTTGTTGTGTGCCTGCGTGAGAGCACTGCAAGGGAGTCCAAAGCTTTTTGCGAGTGAGACTCAGGCCCCAGCGAAAGGCAGAACACGACTCCCCATGTGTTTCATCACGCTAGCACGGCAGCCCCACTTTTGCATAGAAGTCTAACAGCTAGTGTTCTAACTCGAGGAAACAACACTGTAGAGAAACCGTGCTTTAGCTACGGTCGAACTCTAGACGGAGGAAGCATTACACAGAGTACCGTGGCTGAGAGCCTGGGGAACGGGTTCCATACGTGAAACCAAGGGAGAAATAGGTCCGGGCAGAAGGCACCTCTGGACTCAGCTCTTGCTACCTGAAGCTAACACTACTGCTCCATGTGTGCTTGGAATGCTCTGTGCTCGACACTGGGAATAAACAAGCCTGTAAAGAATCCCAGCTGCAGCTCATTCGCCTACCAGGCTACTAACACCAAGAATCAATGCTGTAGTGTTACTGCGCTTTAGCCAGCATTGCCGTTCCTGAAGCCGCAGGAGTTGTATAGTGCTCTTGTAGGAGAGACCGGGGAAAGGGTCCCATACGTGAAATGGAGTGAGAAACAGGCCGGTGCGGAAGGCAGCTCTCAACTCACCTCTTGTTTATGAGGCTAGTACCGCTGCCCCGGGTGTGCCTGCAGGCCATAAGCCAACCACCTAAGTCAAAGGAACAACTCTGTAGGGAACTCCTGCTTCGCCTAAAATAGCCATGACTCAGGGTGGACGCATTGTGTGGTGTGCATGCGTGAGTGCACAGCAAGTGAGTCCAATACCATTTTCCTTGTGAGACCCAGGCCCTGAAAGAAGCCAGAACACGACTGCCCACTTGCTCCATGAAACTAGAACTACGGCCACACTTTTGAATGGAAGTCTAATAGCTAGCTTTCTAACTGGAAGAAACAACACTGTAGAGAAACCGTGCTTTAGCTACCGTCGACCTCTCTGTGGGCGAAGCAGTTTAGGGTGTACTGTGGCTGAGAGCCTGGGGACGGTTTCACTATCGTAATATCGGGGGAGAGACAGGCCGGTACAGAAGGCAGCTCTCAACTCACATCATGGTTATGGGGCTAGGACCGTTGCCCAGGGTGTGTGTGGCAGCTTAAACACAGCCACCTACCTCGAAGGAGAAACTCGGTTGAGAGCCTGTGCTGCAGGTAAAACAGCTGCTCCTGAGGGTGGCAGCGTTTTGTTGTGTGCGTGCGTGAGAGCACTGCAAGCGAGTCCAAAGCTTTTGCGAGTGAGACTCAGGCCCCAGTGAAAGGCAGAACATGACTCCCCATGTGTTTCATCAAGGTAGCACGGCAGCCCCACTTTTGCATGGAAGTCTAATAGCTAGCGTTCTAACTCGAAGAAACAACACTGTCGAGAAACCGTGCTTTAGCTACCGTCGACCTCTCTGTGGGCGAAGCAGTTTAGGGTGTACTGTGGCTGAGCGCCTGGGGACGGTTTCCATTTTGTAATATCTGGGGAGAGACAGGCCGGTACAGAGGGCAGCTCTCAACTCACTACATGGTTATGGGGCTAGTTCCGTTGACCATGGTGTGTGTGCAGGCTTAAACACAGCCACCTAACTCGAAGGAAAAACTCGGTAGAAAGCCTGTGCTGCAGGTAAAAGAGCTGCTCCTGAGGGTGGAAGCATTTTGTTGTGTGCCTGCGTGAGAGCACTGCAAGGGAGTCCAAAGCTTTTTGCGAGTGAGACTCAGGCCCCAGCGAAAGGCAGAACACGACTCCCCATGTGTTTCATCACGCTAGCACGGCAGCCCCACTTTTGCATAGAAGTCTAACACCTAGTGTTCTAACTCGAAGAAACAACACTGTAGAGAAACCGTGCTTTAGCTACCGTCGACCTCTAGATGGAGGAAGCATTACACGGAGTACCGTGGCTGAGAGCCTGGGGAACGGGTTCCATACGTGAAACGAAGGGAGAAATAGGTCCGGGCACAAGGCACCTCTGGACTCAGCTCTTGCTACCTGAAGCTAACACTACTGCTCCATGTGTGATTGGAATGCTATGTGCTCGACACTGACTGGGAAGAAACAAGCCTGTAAAGAATCCCAGCTGCAGCTCATTTGCCTACAAGGCTACTAACACCAAGAATCAATGCTGTAGTGTTACTGCGCTTTAGCCAGCATTGCCGTTCCTGAAGCCGCAGGAGTTGTATAGTGCTCTTGTAGGAGAGACCGGGGAAAGGGTCCCATACGTGAAATGGAGTGAGAAACAGGCCGGTGCGGAAGGCAGCTCTCAACTCACCTCTTGTTTATGAGGCTAGAACCGCTTCCCCGGCTGTGCCTGCAGACCATAAGCCAACCACCTAAGTCAAAGGAACAATTCTGTAGGGAATTCCTGCTTCGCCTAAAATAGCCATGCCTCAGGGTGGACGCATTGTGTGGTGTGCATGCGTGAGTGCACAGCAAGTGAGTCCAAAACCATTTTCCTTGTGAGACCCAGGCCCTGAAAGAAGCCAGAACACGACTCCCCACTTGCTCCTTGAAACTAGAACTACGGCCACACTTTTGAATGGAAGTCTAATAGCTAGCTTTCTAACTGGAAGAAACAACACTGTAGAGAAACCGTGCTTTAGCTACTGTCGACCTCTCTGTGGGCGAAGCAGTTTAGGGTGTACTGTGGCTGAGAGCCTGGGGACGGTTTCAATATCGTAATATCGGGGGAGAGACAGGCCGGTACAGAGGGCAGCTCTCAACCCACATCATGGTTATGGGGCTAGGACCGTTGCCCAGGGTGTGTGTGCAGGCTTAAATGAAGCCACCTAACTCGAAGGAAAAACTCGGTTGAGAGCCTGTGCTTCAGGTAAAGCAGCTGCTCCTGAGGGTGGCAGCATTTTGTTGTGTGCGTGCGTGAGAGCACTGCAAGGGAGTCCAAAGCTTTTTGCGAGTGAGACTCAGGCCCCAGCGAAAGGCAGAACACGACTCCCCATGTGTTTGACCAAGCTAGCACGGCAGCCCCACATTGGCATGGAAGTCTAATAGCTAGCGTTCTAACACGAAGAAACTACACAGTAGAAAAACCGTGCTTTAGCTACCGTCGACCTCTCTCTGGGCGAAGCAGTATAGGGTGTACTGTGGTTGAGAGCCTGCGGACGGTTTCAATATCGTAATATCGGGGGAGAGACAGGCCGGTACAGAAGGCAGCTCTCAACTCACATCATGTTTATGGGGCTAGGACCGTTGCCCAGGGTGTGTGTGGAAGCTTAAACACAGCCACCTACCTCGAAGGAGAAACTCGGTTGAGAGCCTGTGCTGCAGGTAAAACAGCTGCTCCTGAGGGTGGCAGCATTTTGTTGTGTGCGTGCGTGAGAGCACTGCAAGCGAGTCCAAAGCTTTTTGCGAGTGAGACTCAGGCCCCAGTGAAAGGCAGAACATGACTCCCCATGTGTTTGACCAAGCTAGCACGGCAGCCCCACATTGGCATGGAAGTCTAATAGCTAGCGTTCTAACTCGAAGAAACAACACTGTAGAGAAACCGTGCATTAGCCACCGTCGACCTCTCTTTGGACGAAGCAGTTTAGGCTGTACTGTGGCTGAGCGCCTGGGGACGGTTTCCATTTTGTAATATCTGGGGAGAGACAGGCCGGTACAGAGGGCAGCTCTCAACTCACATCATGGTTATGGGGCTAGTTCCGTTGACCATGGTGTGTGTGCAGGCTTAAACACAGCCACCTAACTCGAAGCAAAAACTCGGTAGAAAGCCTGTGCTGCAGGTAAAAGAGCTGCTCCTGAGGGTGGAAGCATTTTGTTGTGTGCCTGCGTGAGAGCACTGCAAGGGAGTCCAAAGCTTTTTGCGAGTGAGACTCAGGCCCCAGCGAAAGGCAGAACACGACTCCCCATGTGTTTCATCACGCCAACACGGCAGCCCCACTTTTGCATAGAAGTCTAACAGCTAGTGTTCTAACTCGAAGAAACAACACTGTAGAGAAACCGTGCTTTAGCTACCTTCGACCTCTAGATGGAGGAAGGATTACACAGAGAACCGTGGCTGAGAGCCTGGGGAACGGGTTCCATACATGAAACCAAGGGAGAAATAGGTTCGGGCAGAAGGCACCTCTGGACTCAGTTCTTGCTACCTGAAGCTAACACTACTGCTCCATCTGTGCTTGGAATGCTATGTGCTCGACACTGACTGGGAAGAAACAAGCCTGTAAAGAATCCCCGCTGCAGCTCATTCGCCTACCAGGCCACTAACACCAAGAATCAATGCTGTAGTGTTACTGCGCTTGAGCCAGCATTGCCGTTCCTGAAGCCGCAGGAGTTGTATAGTGCTCGTGTAGGAGAGACCGGGGAAAGGGTCCCATACGTGAAATGGAGTGAGAAACAGGCCGGTGCGGAAGGCAGCTCTCAACTCACCTCTTGTTTATGAGGCTAGTACCGCTGTCCCGGGTGTGCCTGCAGGCCATAAGCCAACCACCGACGTCAAAGGAACAACTCTGTAGGGAATTCCTGCTTCGGCTAAAATAGCCATGCCTCAGGGTGGACGCATTGTGTGGTGTGCATGCGTGAGTGCACAGCAAGTGAGTCCAAAACCATTTTCCTTGTGAGACCCAGGCCCTGAAAGAAGCCAGAACACGACTCCCCACTTGCTCCATGAAACTAGTACTACGGCCACACTTTTGAATGGAAGTCTAATAGCTAGCTTTCTAACTGGAAGAAACAACACTGTAGAGAAACCGTGCTTTACCTACTGTCGACCTCTCTGTGGGCGAAGCAGTTTAGGGTGTACTGTGGCTGAGAGCCTGGGGACGGTTTCAATATCGTAATATCGGGGGAGAGACAGGCCGGTATAGAGGGCAGCTCTCAACCCACATCATGGTTATGGGGCTAGGACCGTTGCCCAGGGTGTGTGTAGGCTTAAATGAAGCCACCTAACTCGAAGGAAAAACTCGGTTGAGAGCCTGTGCTTCAGGTAAAGCAGCTGCTCCTGAGGGTGGCAGCATTTTGTTGTGTGCGTGCGTGAGAGCACTGCAAGGGAGTCCAAAGCTTTTTGCGAGTGAGACTCAGGCCCCTGCGAAAGGCAGAACACGACTCCCCATGTGTTTCACCAAGCTAGCACGGCAGCCCCACATTTGCATGGAAGTCTAATAGCTAACGTTCTTACACGAAGAAACTACACAGTAGAGAAACCGTGCTTTAGCTACTGTCGACCTCTCTGTGGGCGAAGCAGTTTAGGGTGTACTGTGGCTGAGAGCCTGGGGACGGTTTCAATATCGTAATATCGGGGGAGAGACATGCCTGTACAGAAGGCAGCTCTCAACTCACATCATGGTCATGGGGCTAGGACCGTTGCCCAGGGTGTGTGTGGCAGCTTAAACACAGCCACCTACCTCGAAGGAGAAACTCGGTTGAGAGCCTGTGCTGCAGGTCAAACAGATGCTCCTGAGGGTGGCAGCATTTTGTTGTGTGCGTGCGTGAGAGCACTGCAAGGGAGTCCAAAGCTTTTTGCGAGTGAGACTCAGGCCCCAGCGAAAGGCAGAACACGACCCCCCATGTGTTTGACCAAGCTAGCTCGGCAGCCCCACATTTGCATGGAAGTCTAATAGGTAGCGTTCTAACACGAAGAAACTACACAGTAGAGAAACCGTGCTTTAGCTACCGTCGACCTCTCTGTGGGCGAAGCAGTTTAGGGTGTACTGTGGCTGAGAGCCAGGGGACGGTTTCAATATCGTAATATTGGGGGAGAGACAGGCCGGTACAGAAGACAGCTCTCAACTCACATCATGGTTATGGGGCTAGGACCGTTACCCAGGGTGTGTGTGGCAGCTTAAACACAGCCACCTACCTCGAAAGAGAAACTCGGTTGAGCGCCTGTGCTGCAGGTAAAACAGCTGCTCCTGAGGGTGGCAGCATTTTGTTGTGTGCGTGCGTGAGAGCACTGCAAGGGAGTCCAAAGCTTTTTGCGAGCGAGACTCAGGCCCCAGCGAAAGGCAGAACACGACTCCCCATGTGTTTCATCAAGTTAGCACGGCAGCCCCACATTTGCATGGACGCCTAATAGCTAGCGTTCTAACTCGAAGAAACAACACTGTCGAGAAACCGTGCTTTAGCTACCGTCGACCTCTCTGTGGGCGAACCAGTTTAGGGTGTACTGTGGCTGAGAGCGTGGGGACGGTTTCCATTTTGTAATATCGGGGGAGAGACAGGCCGGTACAGAGCGCAGCTCTCAACTCACTACATGGTTATGGGGCTAGTTCCGTTGACCATGGTGTGTGTTCAGGCTTAAACATGCCACCTAACTCGAAGCAAAAACTCGGTAGAAAGCCTGTGCTGCAGGTAAAATAGCTGCTCCTGAGGGTGGAAGCATTATGTTGTGTGCCTGCGTGAGAGCACTGCAAGGGAGTCCAAAGCTTTTTGCGAGTGAGACTCAGGCCCCAGCGAAAGGCAGAACACGACTCCCCATGTGTTTGACCAAGCTAGCACGGCAGCCCCACATTTGCATGGAAGTCTAATAGCTAACGTTCTTACACGAAGAAACTACACAGTAGAGAAACCGTGCTTTAGCTACCGTCGACCTCTCTGTGGGCGAAGCAGTTTAGGGTGTACTGTAGCTGAGAGCCTGGGGACGGTTTCAATATCGTAATATCGGGGGAGAGACATGCCTGTACAGAAGGCAGCTCTCAACTCACATCATGGTCATGGGGCTAGGACCGTTGCCCAGGGTGTGTGTGGCAGCTTAAACACAGCCACCTACCTTGAAGGAGAAACTCGGTTGAAAGCGTGAGCTGCAGGTAAACAGCTGCTCCTGAGCGTGGCAGCATTTTGTTGTGTGCGTGCGTGAGAGCACTGCAAGGGAGTCCAAAGCTTTTTGCGAGTGAGACTCAGGCCCCAGCGAAAGGCAGAACACGACTCCCCATGTGTTTGACCAAGCTAGCTCGGCAGCCCCACATTTGCATGGAAGTCTAATAGCTAGCGTTCTAACACGAAGAAACTACACAGTACAGAAACCGTGCTTTAGCTACCGTCGACCTCTCTGTGGGCGAAGCAGTTTAGGGTGTACTGTGGCTGAGAGCCTGGGGACGGTTTCAATATCGTAATATTGGGGGAGAGACAGGCCGGTACAGAAGACAGCTCTCAACTCACATCATGGTTATGGGGCTAGGACCGTTACCCAGGGTGTGTGTGGCAGCTTAAACACAGCCACCTACCTCGAAGGAGAAACTCGGTTGAGAGCCTGTGGTGCAGGTAAAACAGCTGCTCCTGAGGGTGGCAGCATTTTGTTGTGTGCGTGCGTGAGAGCACTGCAAGGGAGTCAAAGCTTTTTGCGAGCGAGACTCAGGCCCCAGCGAAAGGCAGAACACGACTCCCCATGTGTTTCATCAAGTTAGCACGGCAGCCCCACTTTTGCATGGACGTCTAATAGTAGCGTTCTTACTCGAAGAAACAACACTGTCGAGAAACCGTGCTTTAGCTACCGTCGACCTCTCTGTGGGCGAAGCAGTTTAGGGTGTACTGTGGCTGAGAGCCTGGGGACGGTTTCCATTTTGTAATATCGGGGGAGAGACAGGCCGGTACAGAGGGCAGCTCTCAACTCACATCATGGTTATGGGGCTAGTTCCGTTGACCATGGTGTGTGTGCAGGCTTAAACACAGCCACCTAACTCGAAGCAAAAACTCGGTAGAAAGCCTGTGCTGCAGGTAAAATAGCTGCTCCTGAGGGTGGAAGCATTTTGTTGTGTGCCTGCGTGAGAGCACTGCAAGGGAGTCCAAAGCTTTTTGCGAGTGAGACTCAAGCCCCAGCGAAAGGCAGAACACGACTCCCCATGTGTTTGACCAAGCTAGCACAGCAGCCCCACATTTGCATGGAAGTCTAATAGCTAGCGTTCTAACACGAAGAAACTACACAGTAGAGAAACCGTGCTTTAGCTACCGTCGACCTCTCTGTGGGCGAAGCAGTTTAGGGTGTACTGTGGCTGAGAGCCTGGGGACGGTTTCAATATCGTAATATCGGGGGAGAGACAGGTCGGTACAGAAGGCAGCTCTCAACGCACATCATGGTTATGGGGCTAGGACCGTTGCCCAGGGTGTGTGTGGCAGCTTAAACACAGCCACCTACTTCGAAGGAGAAACTCGGTTGAGAGCCTGTGCTTCAGGTAAAGCAGCTGCTCCTGAGGGTGGCAGCATTTTGTTGTGTGCGTGCGTGAGAGCACTGCAAGGGAGTCCAAAGCTTTTTGCGAGTGAGACTCAGGCCCCAGCGAAAGGCAGAACACGACTCCCCATGTGTTTCACCAAGCTAGCACGGCAGCCCCACATTTGCATGGAAGTCTAATAGCTAGCGTTCTAACACGAAGAAACTACACAGTAGAGAAACCGTGCTTTAGCTACCGTCGACCTCTCTGTGGGCCAAGCAGTTTAGGGTGTACTGTGGCTGAGAGCCTGGGGACGGTTTCAATATCGTAATATTGGGGGAGAGACAGGCCGGTACAGAAGACAGCTCTCAACTCACATCATGGTTATGGGGCTAGGTCCGTTACCCAGGGTGTGTGTGGCAGCTTAAACACAGCCACCTACCTCGAAGGAGAAACTCGGTTGAGAGCCTGTGCTGCAGGTCAAACAGCTGCTCGTGAGGGTGGCAGCATTTTGTTGTGTGCGTGCGTGAGAGCACTGCAAGGGAGTCCAAAGCTTTTTGCGAGCGAGACTCAGGCCCCAGCGAAAGGCAGAATACGACTCCCCATGTGTTTCATCAAGTTAGCACGGCAGCCCCACTTTTGCATGGACGTCTAATAGCTAGCGTTCTAACTCGAAGAAACAACACTGTAGAGAAACCGTGCTTTAGCTACCGTCGACCTCTCTGTGGGCGAAGCAGTTTAGGGTGTACTGTGGCTGAGCGCCTGGGGGCGGTTTCCATTTTGTAATATCTGGGGAGAGACAGGCCGGTACAGAGGGCAGCTCTCAACTCACTACATGGTTATGGGGCTAGTTCCGTTGACCATGGTGTGTGTGCAGGCTTAAACACAGCCACCTAACTCGAAGGAAAAACTCGGTAGAAAGCCTGTGCTGCAGGTAAAAGAGCTGCTCCTGAGGGTGGAAGCATTTTGTTGTGTGCCTGCGTGAGAGCACTGCAAGGGAGTCCAAAGCTTTTTGCGAGTGAGACTCAGGCCCCAGCGAAAGGCAGAACACGACTCCCCATGTGTTTCATCACGCTAGCTCGGCAGCCCCACTTTTGCATAGAAGTCTAACACCTAGTGTTCTAACTCGAAGAAACAACACTGTAGAGAAACCGTGCTTTAGCTACCGTCGACCTCTAGACGGAGGAAGCATTACACGGAGTACCGTGGCTGAGAGCCTGGGGAACGGGTTCCATACGTGAAACCAAGGGAGAAATAGGTCCGGGCACAAGGCACCTCTGGACTCAGCTCTTGCTACCTGAAGCTAACACTACTGCTCCATGTGTGCTTGGAATGCTATGTGCTCGACACTGAGTGGGAAGAAACAAGCCTGTAAAGAATCCCAGCTGCAGCTCATTCGCCTACCAGGCTACTAACACCAAGAATCCATGCTGTAGTGTTACTGCGCTTTAGCCAGCATTGCCGTTCCTGAAGCCGCAGGAGTTGTATAGTGCTCGTGTAGGAGAGACCGGGGAAAGGGTCCCATAGGTGAAATGGAGTGAGAAACAGGCCGGTGCGGAAGGCAGGTCTCAACTCACCTCCTGTTTATGAGGCTAGTACCGCTGCCCCGGGTGTGCCTGCAGGCCATAAGACAACCACCTAAGTCAAAGGAACAACTCTGTAGGGAATTCCTGGATAGGCTAAAATAGCCAGGCCTATGTGTGGACGCATTGTGTGGTGTGCATGCGTGAGTGCACAGCAAGTGAGTCCAAAACCATTCTCCTTGTGAGACCCAGGCCCTGAAAGAAGCCAGAACATCACTCCCCACATGTTCCATGAAAGTATTACTACAGCCATACTTTTGAATGGAAGTCTAATAGCTAGCTTTCTAACTGGAAGAAACAACACTGTAGAGAAACCGTGCTTTAGCTACTGTCGACCTCTCTGTGGGCGAAGCGGTTTAGGGTGTACTGTGGCTGAGAGCCTGGGGACGGTTTCAATATCGTAATATCGGGGGAGAGACAGGCCGGTACAGAGGGCAGCTCTCAACCCACATCATGGTTATGGGGCTAGGACCGTTGCCCAGGGTGTGTGTGCAGGCTTAAATGAAGCCACCTAACTCGAAGGAAAAACTCGGTTGAGAGCCTGTGCTTCAGGTAAAGCAGCTGCTCCTGAGGGTGGCAGCATTTTGTTGTGTGCGTGCATGAGAGCACTGCAAGGGAGTCCAAAGCTTTTTGCGAGTGAGACTCAGGCCCCAGCGAAAGGCAGAACACGACTCCCCATGTGTTTGACCAAGCTAGCACGGCAGCCCCACATTTGCATGGAAGTCTAATAGCTAGCGTTCTAACACGAAGAAACTACACAGTAGAGAAACCGTGCTTTAGCTACCGTCGACCTCTCTGTGGGCGAAGCAGTTTAGGGTGTACTGTGGCTGAGAGCCTGGGGACGGTTTCAGTATCGTAATATCGGGGGAGAGACAGGCCGGTACAGAAGGAAGCTCTCAACTCACATCATGGTTATGGGGCTAGGACCGTTGCCCAGGGTGTGTGTGGCAGCTTAAACACAGCCACCTACCTCGAAGGAGAAACTCGGTTGAGAGCCTGTGCTGCAGGTAAAACAGCTGCTCCTGAGGGTGGCAGCATTTTGTTGTGTGCGTGCGTGAGAGCACTGCAAGCGAGTCGAAAGCTTTTTGCGAGTGAGACTCAGGCCCCAGTGAAAGGCAGAACATGACTCCCCATGTGTTTCATCAAGGTAGCACGGCAGCCCCACTTTTGAATGGAAGTCTCATAGCTAGCGTTCTAACTCGAAGAAACAACACTGTAGAGAAACCGTACTTTAGCTACCGTCGACCTCTCTGTGGGCGAAGCAGTTTAGGGTGTACTGTGGCTGAGCGCCTGGGGGCGGTTTCCATTTTGTAATATCTGGGGAGAGACAGGCCGGTACAGAGGGCAGCTCTCAACTCACTACATGGTTATGGGGCTAGTTCCGTTGACCATGGTGTGTGTGCAGGCTTAAACACAGCCACCTAACTCGAAGGAAAAACTCGGTAGAAAGCCTGTGCTGCAGGTAAAAGAGCTGCTCCTGAGGGTGGAAGCATTTTGTTGTGTGCCTGCGTGAGAGCACTGCAAGGGAGTCCAAAGCTTTTTGCGAGTGAGACTCAGGCCCCAGCGAAAGGCAGAACACGACTCCCCATGTGTTTCATCACGCTAGCTCGGCAGCCCCACTTTTGCATAGAAGTCTAACACCTAGTGTTCTAACTCGAAGAAACAACACTGTAGAGAAACCGTGCTTTAGCTACCGTCGACCTCTAGACTGAGGAAGCCTTACACGGAGTACCGTGGCTGAGAGCCTGGGGAACGGGTTCCATACGTGAAACCAAGGGAGAAATAGGTCCGGGCACAAGGCACCTCTGGACTCAGCTCTTGCTACCTGAAGCTAACACTACTGCTCCATGTGTCCTTGGAATGCTATGTGCTCGACACTGACTGGGAAGAAACAAGCCTATAAAGAATCCCAGCTGCAGCTCATTCGCCTACCAGGCTACGAACACCAAGAATCCATGCTGTAGTGTTACTGCGCTTTAGCCAGCATTGCCGTTCCTGAAGCCGCAGGAGTTGTATAGTGCTCGTGTAGGAGAGACCGGGGAAAGGGTCCCATACGTGAAATGGAGTGAGAAACAGGCCGGTGCGGAAGGCAGCTCTCAACTCACCTCTTGTTTATGAGGCTAGTACCGCTGCCCCGGGTGTGCCTGCAGGCCATAAGCCAACCACCTAAGTCAAAGGAACAACTCTGTAGGGAATTCCTGGTTAGGCTAAAATAGCCAGGCCTCAGGGTGGACGCATTGTGTGGTGTGCATGCGTGAGTGCACAGCAAGTGAGTCCAAAACCATTTTCCTTGTGAGACCCAGGCCCTGAAAGAACCAGAACACGACTGCCCACTTGCTCCATGAAACTAGAACTACGGCCACACTTTTGAATGGAAGTCTAATAGCTAGCTTTCTAACTGGAAGAAACAACACTGTAGAGAAACCGTGCTTTAGCTACCGTCGACCTCTCTGTGGGCGAAGCAGTTTAGGGTGTACTGTGGCTGAGAGCCTGGGGACGGTTTCACTATCGTAATATCGGGGGAGAGACAGGCCGGTACAGAAGGCAGCTCTCAACTCACATCATGGTTATGGGGCTAGGACCGTTGCCCAGGGTGTGTGTGGCAGCTTAAACACAGCCACCTACCTCGAAGGAGAAACTCGGTTGAGAGCCTGTGCTGCAGGTAAAACAGCTGCTCCTGAGGGTGGCAGCGTTTTGTTGTGTGCGTGCGTGAGAGCACTGCAAGCGAGTCCAAAGCTTTTGCGAGTGAGACTCAGGCCCCAGTGAAAGGCAGAACATGACTCCCCATGTGTTTCATCAAGGTAGCACGGCAGCCCCACTTTTGCATGGAAGTCTAATAGCTAGCGTTCTAACTCGAAGAAACAACACTGTCGAGAAAACGTGCTTTAGCTACCGTCGACCTCTCTGTGGGCGAAGCAGTTTAGGGTGTACTGTGGCTGAGCGCCTGGGGACGGTTTCTATTTTGTAATATCTGGGGAGAGACAGGCCGGTACAGAGGGCAGCTCTCAACTCACTACATGGTTATGGGGCTAGTTCCGTTGACCATGGTGTGTGTGCAGGCTTAAACACAGCCACCTAACTCGAAGGAAAAACTCGGTAGAAAGCCTGTGCTGCAGGTAAAAGAGCTGCTCCTGAGGGTGGAAGCATTTTGTTGTGTGCCTGCGTGAGAGCACTGCAAGGGAGTCCAAAGCTTTTTGCGAGTGAGACTCAGGCCCCAGCGAAAGGCAGAACACGACTCCCCATGTGTTTGACCAAGCTAGCACGGCAGCCCCACATTTGCATGGAAGTCTAATAGCTAGCGTTCTAACACGAAGAAACTACACAGTAGAGAAACCGTGCTTTAGCTACCGTCGACCTCTCTGTGGGCGAAGCAGTTTAGGGTGTACTGTGGCTGAGAGCCTGGGGACGGTTTCACTATCGTAATATCGGGGGAGAGACAAGCCGGTACAGAAGGCAGCTCTCAACTCACATCATGGTTATGGGGCTAGGACCGTTGCCCAGGGTGTGTGTGGCAGCTTAAACACAGCCACCTACCTCGAAGGAGAAAATCAGTTGAGAGCCTCTGCTGCAGGTAAAACAGCTGCTCCTGAGGGTGGCAGCATTTTGTTGTGTGCGTGCGTGAGAGCACTGCAAGCGAGTCCAAAGCTTTTTGCGAGTGAGACTCAGGCCCCAGCGAAAGGCAGAACATGACTCCCCATGTGTTTCATCAAGCTAGCACGGCAGCCCCACATTTGCATGGAAGTCTAATAGCTAGCGTTCTAACTCGAAGAAACAACACTGTAGAGAAACCGTGCTTTAGCTAGCATCGACCTCTCTGTGGGCGAAGCAGTTTAGGGTGTACTGTGGCTCAGAGCCTGGGGAGGGTTTCAATATCGTAATATCGGGGGAGAGACACAGGCCGGTACAGAAGGCAGCTCTCAACTCACATCATGGTTATGGGGCTAGGACCGTTGCCCAGGGTGTGTGTGGCAGCTTAAACACAGCCACCTACCTCGAAGGAGAAACTCGGTTGAGAGCCTGTGCTGCAGGTAAAACAGCTGCTCCTGAGGGTGGCAGCATTTTGTTGTGTGCGTGCGTGAGAGCACTGCAAGCGAGTCCAAAGCTTTTTGCGAGTGAGACTCAGGCCCCAGTGAAAGGCAGAACATGACTCCCCATGTGTTTCATCAAGGTAGCACGGCAGCCCCACTTTTGCATGGAAGTCTAATAGCTAGCGTTCTAACTTGAAGAAACAACACTGTCGAGAAACCGTGCTTTAGCTACCGTCGACCTCTCTGTGGGCGAAGCAGTTTAGGGTGTACTGTGGCTGAGCGCCTGGGGACGGTTTCCATTTTGTAATATCTGGGGAGAGACAGGCCGGTACAGAGGGCAGCTCTCAACTCACTACATGGTTATGGGGCTAGTTCCGTTGACCATGGTGTGTGTGCAGGCTTAAACACAGCCACCTAACTCGAAGGAAAAACTCGGTAGAAAGCCTGTGCTGCAGGTAAAAGAGCTGCTCCTGAGGGTGGAAGCATTTTGTTGTGTGCCTGCGTGAGAGCACTGCAAGGGAGTCCAAAGCTTTTTGCGAGTGAGACTCAGGCCCCAGCGAAAGGCAGAACACGACTCCCCATGTGTTTCATCACGCTAACACGGCAGCCCCACTTTTGCATAGAAGTCTAACACCTAGTGTTCTAACTCGAAGAAACAACACTGTAGAGAAACCGTGCTTTAGCTACCGTCGACCTCTAGATGGAGGAAGCATTACACGGAGTACCGTGGCTGAGAGCCTGGGGAACGGGTTCCATACGTGAAACGAAGGGAGAAATAGGTCCGGGCACAAGGCACCTCTGGACTCAGCTCTTGCTACCTGAAGCTAACACTACTGCTCCATGTGTGATTGGAATGCTATGTGCTCGACACTGACTGGGAAGAAACAAGCCTGTAAAGAATCCCAGCTGCAGCTCATTTGCCTACAAGGCTACTAACACCAAGAATCAATGCTGTAGTGTTACTGCGCTTTAGCCAGCATTGCCGTTCCTGAAGCCGCAGGAGTTGTATAGTGCTCTTGTAGGAGAGACCGGGGAAAGGGTCCCATACGTGAAATGGAGTGAGAAACAGGCCGGTGCGGAAGGCAGCTCTCAACTCACCTCTTGTTTATGAGGCTAGAACCGCTTCCCCGGCTGTGCCTGCAGACCATAAGCCAACCACCTAAGTCAAAGGAACAATTCTGTAGGGAATTCCTGCTTCGCCTAAAATAGCCAGGCCTCAGGGTGGACGCATTGTGTGGTGTGCATGCGTGAGTGCACAGCAAGTGAGTCCAAAACCATTTTCCTTGTGAGACCCAGGCCCTGAAAGAAGCCAGAACACGACTCCCCACTTGCTCCTTGAAACTAGAACTACGGCCACACTTTTGAATGGAAGTCTAATAGCTAGCTTTCTAACTGGAAGAAACAACACTGTAGAGAAACCGTGCTTTAGCTACTGTCGACCTCTCTGTGGGCGAAGCAGTTTAGGGTGTACTGTGGCTGAGAGCCTGGGGACGGTTTCAATATCGTAATATCGGGGGAGAGACAGGCCGGTACAGAGGGCAGCTCTCAACCCACATCATGGTTATGGGGCTAGGACCGTTGCCCAGGGTGTGTGTGCAGGCTTAAATGAAGCCACCTAACTCGAAGGAAAAACTCGGTTGAGAGCCTGTGCTTCAGGTAAAGCAGCTGCTCCTGAGGGTGGCAGCATTTTGTTGTGTGCGTGCGTGAGAGCACTGCAAGGGAGTCCAAAGCTTTTTGCGAGTGAGACTCAGGCCCCAGCGAAAGGCAGAACACGACTCCCCATGTGTTTGACCAAGCTAGCACGGCAGCCCCACATTGGCATGGAAGTCTAATAGCTAGCGTTCTAACACGAAGAAACTACACAGTAGAAAAACCGTGCTTTAGCTACCGTCGACCTCTCTCTGGGCGAAGCAGTATAGGGTGTACTGTGGTTGAGAGCCTGCGGACGGTTTCAATATCGTAATATCGGGGGAGAGACAGGCCGGTACAGAAGGCAGCTCTCAACTCACATCATGTTTATGGGGCTAGGACCGTTGCCCAGGGTGTGTGTGGAAGCTTAAACACAGCCACCTACCTCGAAGGAGAAACTCGGTTGAGAGCCTGTGCTGCAGGTAAAACAGCTGCTCCTGAGGGTGGCAGCATTTTGTTGTGTGCGTGCGTGAGAGCACTGCAAGCGAGTCCAAAGCTTTTTGCGAGTGAGACTCAGGCCCCAGTGAAAGGCAGAACATGACTCCCCATGTGTTTGACCAAGCTAGCACGGCAGCCCCACATTGGCATGGAAGTCTAATAGCTAGCGTTCTAACTCGAAGAAACAACACTGTAGAGAAACCGTGCATTAGCCACCGTCGACCTCTCTTTGGACGAAGCAGTTTAGGCTGTACTGTGGCTGAGCGCCTGGGGACGGTTTCCATTTTGTAATATCTGGGGAGAGACAGGCCGGTACAGAGGGCAGCTCTCAACTCACATCATGGTTATGGGGCTAGTTCCGTTGACCATGGTGTGTGTGCAGGCTTAAACACAGCCACCTAACTCGAAGCAAAAACTCGGTAGAAAGCCTGTGCTGCAGGTAAAATAGCTGCTCCTGAGGGTGGAAGCATTTTGTTGTGTGCCTGCGTGAGAGCACTGCAAGGGAGTCCAAAGCTTTTTGCGAGTGAGACTCAGGCCCCAGCGAAAGGCAGAACACGACTCCCCATGTGTTTCATCACGCCAACACGGCAGCCCCACTTTTGCATAGAAGTCTAACAGCTAGTGTTCTAACTCGAAGAAACAACACTGTAGAGAAACCGTGCTTTAGCTACCTTCGACCTCTAGATGGAGGAAGGATTACACAGAGAACCGTGGCTGAGAGCCTGGGGAACGGGTTCCATACATGAAACCAAGGGAGAAATAGGTTCGGGCAGAAGGCACCTCTGGACTCAGTTCTTGCTACCTGAAGCTAACACTACTGCTCCATCTGTGCTTGGAATGCTATGTGCTCGACACTGACTGGGAAGAAACAAGCCTGTAAAGAATCCCCGCTGCAGCTCATTCGCCTACCAGGCCACTAACACCAAGAATCAATGCTGTAGTGTTACTGCGCTTGAGCCAGCATTGCCGTTCCTGAAGCCGCAGGAGTTGTATAGTGCTCGTGTAGGAGAGACCGGGGAAAGGGTCCCATACGTGAAATGGAGTGAGAAACAGGCCGGTGCGGAAGGCAGCTCTCAACTCACCTCTTGTTTATGAGGCTAGTACCGCTGCCCCGGGTGTGCCTGCAGGCCATAAGCCAACCACCGACGTCAAAGGAACAACTCTGTAGGGAATTCCTGCTTCGGCTAAAATAGCCATGCCTCAGGGTGGACGCATTGTGTGGTGTGCATGCGTGAGTGCACAGCAAGTGAGTCCAAAACCATTTTCCTTGTGAGACCCAGGCCCTGAAAGAAGCCAGAACACGACTCCCCACTTGCTCCATGAAACTAGTACTACGGCCACACTTTTGAATGGAAGTCTAATAGCTAGCTTTCTAACTGGAAGAAACAACACTGTAGAGAAACCGTGCTTTACCTACTGTCGACCTCTCTGTGGGCGAAGCAGTTTAGGGTGTACTGTGGCTGAGAGCCTGGGGACGGTTTCAATATCGTAATATCGGGGGAGAGACAGGCCGGTATAGAGGGCAGCTCTCAACCCACATCATGGTTATGGGGCTAGGACCGTTGCCCAGGGTGTGTGTAGGCTTAAATGAAGCCACCTAACTCGAAGGAAAAACTCGGTTGAGAGCCTGTGCTTCAGGTAAAGCAGCTGCTCCTGAGGGTGGCAGCATTTTGTTGTGTGCGTGCGTGAGAGCACTGCAAGGGAGTCCAAAGTTTTTGCGAGTGAGACTCAGGCCCCTGCGAAAGGCAGAACACGACTCCCCATGTGTTTCACCAAGCTAGCACGGCAGCCCCACATTTGCATGGAAGTCTAATAGCTAACGTTCTTACACGAAGAAACTACACAGTAGAGAAACCGTGCTTTAGCTACTGTCGACCTCTCTGTGGGCGAAGCAGTTTAGGGTGTACTGTGGCTGAGAGCCTGGGGACGGTTTCAATATCGTAATATCGGGGGAGAGACATGCCTGTACAGAAGGCAGCTCTCAACTCACATCATGGTCATGGGGCTAGGACCGTTGCCCAGGGTGTGTGTGGCAGCTTAAACACAGCCACCTACCTCGAAGGAGAAACTCGGTTGAGAGCCTGTGCTGCAGGTCAAACAGATGCTCCTGAGGGTGGCAGCATTTTGTTGTGTGCGTGCGTGAGAGCACTGCAAGGGAGTCCAAAGCTTTTTGCGAGTGAGACTCAGGCCCCAGCGAAAGGCAGAACACGACCCCCCATGTGTTTGACCAAGCTAGCTCGGCAGCCCCACATTTGCATGGAAGTCTAATAGGTAGCGTTCTAACACGAAGAAACTACACAGTAGAGAAACCGTGCTTTAGCTACCGTCGACCTCTCTGTGGGCGAAGCAGTTTAGGGTGTACTGTGGCTGAGAGCCAGGGGACGGTTTCAATATCGTAATATTGGGGGAGAGACAGGCCGGTACAGAAGACAGCTCTCAACTCACATCATGGTTATGGGGCTAGGACCGTTACCCAGGGTGTGTGTGGCAGCTTAAACACAGCCACCTACCTCGAAAGAGAAACTCGGTTGAGCGCCTGTGCTGCAGGTAAAACAGCTGCTCCTGAGGGTGGCAGCATTTTGTTGTGTGCGTGCGTGAGAGCACTGCAAGGGAGTCCAAAGCTTTTTGCGAGCGAGACTCAGGCCCCAGCGAAAGGCAGAACACGACTCCCCATGTGTTTCATCAAGTTAGCACGGCAGCCCCACATTTGCATGGACGCCTAATAGCTAGCGTTCTAACTCGAAGAAACAACACTGTCGAGAAACCGTGCTTTAGCTACCGTCGACCTCTCTGTGGGCGAACCAGTTTAGGGTGTACTGTGGCTGAGAGCGTGGGGACGGTTTCCATTTTGTAATATCGGGGGAGAGACAGGCCGGTACAGAGCGCAGCTCTCAACTCACTACATGGTTATGGGGCTAGTTCCGTTGACCATGGTGTGTGTTCAGGCTTAAACATGCCACCTAACTCGAAGGAAAAACTCGGTAGAAAGCCTGTGCTGCAGGTAAAATAGCTGCTCCTGAGGGTGGAAGCATTATGTTGTGTGCCTGCGTGAGAGCACTGCAAGGGAGTCCAAAGCTTTTTGCGAGTGAGACTCAGGCCCCAGCGAAAGGCAGAACACGACTCCCCATGTGTTTGACCAAGCTAGCACGGCAGCCCCACATTTGCATGGAAGTCTAATAGCTAACGTTCTTACACGAAGAAACTACACAGTAGAGAAACCGTGCTTTAGCTACCGTCGACCTCTCTGTGGGCGAAGCAGTTTAGGGTGTACTGTAGCTGAGAGCCTGGGGACGGTTTCAATATCGTAATATCGGGGGAGAGACATGCCTGTACAGAAGGCAGCTCTCAACTCACATCATGGTCATGGGGCTAGGACCGTTGCCCAGGGTGTGTGTGGCAGCTTAAACACAGCCACCTACCTTGAAGGAGAAACTCGGTTGAAAGCGTGAGCTGCAGGTAAACAGCTGCTCCTGAGCGTGGCAGCATTTTGTTGTGTGCGTGCGTGAGAGCACTGCAAGGGAGTCCAAAGCTTTTTGCGAGTGAGACTCAGGCCCCAGCGAAAGGCAGAACACGACTCCCCATGTGTTTGACCAAGCTAGCTCGGCAGCCCCACATTTGCATGGAAGTCTAATAGCTAGCGTTCTAACACGAAGAAACTACACAGTACAGAAACCGTGCTTTAGCTACCGTCGACCTCTCTGTGGGCGAAGCAGTTTAGGGTGTACTGTGGCTGAGAGCCTGGGGACGGTTTCAATATCGTAATATTGGGGGAGAGACAGGCCGGTACAGAAGACAGCTCTCAACTCACATCATGGTTATGGGGCTAGGACCGTTACCCAGGGTGTGTGTGGCAGCTTAAACACAGCCACCTACCTCGAAGGAGAAACTCGGTTGAGAGCCTGTGGTGCAGGTAAAACAGCTGCTCCTGAGGGTGGCAGCATTTTGTTGTGTGCGTGCGTGAGAGCACTGCAAGGGAGTCAAAGCTTTTTGCGAGCGAGACTCAGGCCCCAGCGAAAGGCAGAACACGACTCCCCATGTGTTTCATCAAGTTAGCACGGCAGCCCCACTTTTGCATGGACGTCTAATAGTAGCGTTCTTACTCGAAGAAACAACACTGTCGAGAAACCGTGCTTTAGCTACCGTCGACCTCTCTGTGGGCGAAGCAGTTTAGGGTGTACTGTAGCTGAGAGCCTGGGGACGGTTTCCATTTTGTAATATCGGGGGAGAGACAGGCCGGTACAGAGGGCAGCTCTCAACTCACATCATGGTTATGGGGCTAGTTCCGTTGACCATGGTGTGTGTGCAGGCTTAAACACAGCCACCTAACTCGAAGCAAAAACTCGGTAGAAAGCCTGTGCTGCAGGTAAAATAGCTGCTCCTGAGGGTGGAAGCATTTTGTTGTGTGCCTGCGTGAGAGCACTGCAAGGGAGTCCAAAGCTTTTTGCGAGTGAGACTCAAGCCCCAGCGAAAGGCAGAACACGACTCCCCATGTGTTTGACCAAGCTAGCACAGCAGCCCCACATTTGCATGGAAGTCTAATAGCTAGCGTTCTAACACGAAGAAACTACACAGTAGAGAAACCGTGCTTTAGCTACCGTCGACCTCTCTGTGGGCGAAGCAGTTTAGGGTGTACTGTGGCTGAGAGCCTGGGGACGGTTTCAATATCGTAATATCGGGGGAGAGACAGGTCGGTACAGAAGGCAGCTCTCAACGCACATCATGGTTATGGGGCTAGGACCGTTGCCCAGGGTGTGTGTGGCAGCTTAAACACAGCCACCTACTTCGAAGGAGAAACTCGGTTGAGAGCCTGTGCTTCAGGTAAAGCAGCTGCTCCTGAGGGTGGCAGCATTTTGTTGTGTGCGTGCGTGAGAGCACTGCAAGGGAGTCCAAAGCTTTTTGCGAGTGAGACTCAGGCCCCAGCGAAAGGCAGAACACGACTCCCCATGTGTTTCACCAAGCTAGCACGGCAGCCCCACATTTGCATGGAAGTCTAATAGCTAGCGTTCTAACACGAAGAAACTACACAGTAGAGAAACCGTGCTTTAGCTACCGTCGACCTCTCTGTGGGCCAAGCAGTTTAGGGTGTACTGTGGCTGAGAGCCTGGGGACGGTTTCAATATCGTAATATTGGGGGAGAGACAGGCCGGTACAGAAGACAGCTCTCAACTCACATCATGGTTATGGGGCTAGGTCCGTTACCCAGGGTGTGTGTGGCAGCTTAAACACAGCCACCTACCTCGAAGGAGAAACTCGGTTGAGAGCCTGTGCTGCAGGTCAAACAGCTGCTCGTGAGGGTGGCAGCATTTTGTTGTGTGCGTGCGTGAGAGCACTGCAAGGGAGTCCAAAGCTTTTTGCGAGCGAGACTCAGGCCCCAGCGAAAGGCAGAATACGACTCCCCATGTGTTTCATCAAGTTAGCACGGCAGCCCCACTTTTGCATGGACGTCTAATAGCTAGCGTTCTAACTCGAAGAAACAACACTGTAGAGAAACCGTGCTTTAGCTACCGTCGACCTCTCTGTGGGCGAAGCAGTTTAGGGTGTACTGTGGCTGAGCGCCTGGGGGCGGTTTCCATTTTGTAATATCTGGGGAGAGACAGGCCGGTACAGAGGGCAGCTCTCAACTCACTACATGGTTATGGGGCTAGTTCCGTTGACCATGGTGTGTGTGCAGGCTTAAACACAGCCACCTAACTCGAAGGAAAAACTCGGTAGAAAGCCTGTGCTGCAGGTAAAAGAGCTGCTCCTGAGGGTGGAAGCATTTTGTTGTGTGCCTGCGTGAGAGCACTGCAAGGGAGTCCAAAGCTTTTTGCGAGTGAGACTCAGGCCCCAGCGAAAGGCAGAACACGACTCCCCATGTGTTTCATCACGCTAGCTCGGCAGCCCCACTTTTGCATAGAAGTCTAACACCTAGTGTTCTAACTCGAAGAAACAACACTGTAGAGAAACCGTGCTTTAGCTACCGTCGACCTCTAGACGGAGGAAGCCTTACACGGAGTACCGTGGCTGAGAGCCTGGGGAACGGGTTCCATACGTGAAACCAAGGGAGAAATAGGTCCGGGCACAAGGCACCTCTGGACTCAGCTCTTGCTACCTGAAGCTAACACTACTGCTCCATGTGTGCTTGGAATGCTATGTGCTCGACACTGAGTGGGAAGAAACAAGCCTGTAAAGAATCCCAGCTGCAGCTCATTCGCCTACCAGGCTACTAACACCAAGAATCCATGCTGTAGTGTTACTGCGCTTTAGCCAGCATTGCCGTTCCTGAAGCCGCAGGAGTTGTATAGTGCTCGTGTAGGAGAGACCGGGGAAAGGGTCCCATAGGTGAAATGGAGTGAGAAACAGGCCGGTGCGGAAGGCAGGTCTCAACTCACCTCCTGTTTATGAGGCTAGTACCGCTGCCCCGGGTGTGCCTGCAGGCCATAAGACAACCACCTAAGTCAAAGGAACAACTCTGTAGGGAATTCCTGGATAGGCTAAAATAGCCAGGCCTATGTGTGGACGCATTGTGTGGTGTGCATGCGTGAGTGCACAGCAAGTGAGTCCAAAACCATTCTCCTTGTGAGACCCAGGCCCTGAAAGAAGCCAGAACATCACTCCCCACATGTTCCATGAAAGTATTACTACAGCCATACTTTTGAATGGAAGTCTAATAGCTAGCTTTCTAACTGGAAGAAACAACACTGTAGAGAAACCGTGCTTTAGCTACTGTCGACCTCTAGACGGAGGAAGCATTACACGGAGTACCGTGGCTGAGAGCCTGGGGAACGGGTTCCATACGTGAAACCAAGGGAGAAATAGGTCCGGGCACAAGGCACCTCTGGACTCAGCTCTTGCTACCTGAAGCGAACACTAGTGCTCCATGTCTGCTTGGAATGCTATGTGCTCGACACTGACTGGGAAGAAACAAGCCTATAAAGAATCCCAGCTGCAGCTCATTCGCCTACCAGGCTACTAACACCAAGAATCAATGCTGTAGTGTTACTGCGCTTTAGCCAGCATTGCCGTTCCTGAAGCCGCAGGAGTTGTATAGTGCTCGTGTAGGAGAGACCGGGGAAAGGGTCCCATAGGTGAAATGGAGTGAGAAACAGGCCGGTGCGGAAGGCAGCTCTCAACTCACCTCCTGTTTATGAGGCTAGTACCGCTGCCCCGGGTGTGCCTGCAGGCCATAAGACAACCACCTAAGTCAAAGGAACAACTCTGTAGGGAATTCCTGGTTAGGCTAAAATAGCCAGGCCTCAGGGTGGACGCATTGTGTGGTGTGCATGCGTGAGTGCACAGCAAGTGAGTCCAAAACCATTCTCCTTGTGAGACCCAGGCCCTGAAAGAAGCCAGAACATCACTCCCCACATGTTCCATGAAAGTATTACTACAGCCATACTTTTGAATGGAAGTCTAATAGCTAGCTTTCTAACTGGAAGAAACAACACTGTAGAGAAACCGTGCTTTAGCTACTGTCGACCTCTCTGTGGGCGAAGCGGTTTAGGGTGTACTGTGGCTGAGAGCCTGGGGACGGTTTCAATATCGTAATATCGGGGGAGAGACAGGCCGGTACAGAGGGCAGCTCTCAACCCACATCATGGTTATGGGGCTAGGACCGTTGCCCAGGGTGTGTGTGCAGGCTTAAATGAAGCCACCTAACTCGAAGGAAAAACTCGGTTGAGAGCCTGTGCTTCAGGTAAAGCAGCTGCTCCTGAGGGTGGCAGCATTTTGTTGTGTGCGTGCGTGAGAGCACTGCAAGGGAGTCCAAAGCTTTTTGCGAGTGAGACTCAGGCCCCAGCGAAAGGCAGAACACGACTCCCCATGTGTTTGACCAAGCTAGCACGGCAGCCCCACATTTGCATGGAAGTCTAATAGCTAGCGTTCTAACACGAAGAAACTACACAGTAGAGAAACCGTGCTTTAGCTACCGTCGACCTCTCTGTGGGCGAAGCAGTTTAGGGTGTACTGTGGCTGAGAGCCTGGGGACGGTTTCAATATCGTAATATCGGGGGAGAGACAGGCCGGTACAGAAGGCAGCTCTCAACTCACATCATGGTTATGGGGCTAGGACCGTTGCCCAGGGTGTGTGTGGCAGCTTAAACACAGCCACCTACCTCGAAGGAGAAACTCGGTTGAGAGCCTGTGCTGCAGGTAAAACAGCTGCTCCTGAGGGTGGCAGCATTTTGTTGTGTGCGTGCGTGAGAGCACTGCAAGCGAGTCGAAAGCTTTTTGCGAGTGAGACTCAGGCCCCAGTGAAAGGCAGAACATGACTCCCCATGTGTTTCATCAAGCTAGCACGGCAGCCCCACTTTTGCATGGAAGTCTCATAGCTAGCGTTCTAACTCGACGAAACAACACTGTAGAGAAACCGTGCTTTAGCTACCGTCGACCTCTCTGTGGGCGAAGCAGTTTAGGGTGTACTGTGGCTGAGCGCCTGGGGGCGGTTTCCATTTTGTAATATCTGGGGAGAGACAGGCCGGTACAGAGGGCAGCTCTCAACTCACTACATGGTTATGGGGCTAGTTCCGTTGACCATGGTGTGTGTGCAGGCTTAAACACAGCCACCTAACTCGAAGGAAAAACTCGGTAGAAAGCCTGTGCTGCAGGTAAAAGAGCTGCTCCTGAGGGTGGAAGCATTTTGTTGTGTGCCTGCGTGAGAGCACTGCAAGGGAGTCCAAAGCTTTTTGCGAGTGAGACTCAGGCCCCAGCGAAAGGCAGAACACGACTCCCCATGTGTTTCATCACGCTAGCTCGGCAGCCCCACTTTTGCATAGAAGTCTAACACCTAGTGTTCTAACTCGAAGAAACAACACTGTAGAGAAACCGTGCTTTAGCTACCGTCGACCTCTAGACGGAGGAAGCCTTACACGGAGTACCGTGGCTGAGAGCCTTGGGAACGGGTTCCATACGTGAAACCAAGGGAGAAATAGGTCCGGGCACAAGGCACCTCTGGACTCAGCTCTTGCTACCTGAAGCTAACACTACTGCTCCATGTGTGCTTGGAATGCTATGTGCTCGACACTGAGTGGGAAGAAACAAGCCTGTAAAGAATCCCAGCTGCAGCTCATTCGCCTACCAGGCTACTAACACCAAGAATCAATGCTGTAGTGTTACTGCGCTTTAGCCAGCATTGCCGTTCCTGAAGCCGCAGGAGTTGTATAGTGCTCGTGTAGGAGAGACCGGGGAAAGGGTCCCTTAGGTGAAATGGAGTGAGAAACAGGCCGGTGCGGAAGGCAGCTCTCAACTCACCTCCTGTTTATGAGGCTAGTACCGCTGCCCCGGGTGTGCCTGCAGGCCATAAGACAACCACCTAAGTCAAAGGAACAACTCTGTAGGGAATTCCTGGTTAGGCTAAAATAGCCAGCCTCAGGGTGGACGCATTGTGTGGTGTGCATGCGTGAGTGCACAGCAAGTGAGTCCAAAACCATTCTCCTTGTGAGACCCAGGCCCTGAAAGAAGCCAGAACATCACTCCCCACATGTTCCATGAAAGTATTACTACAGCCATACTTTTGAATGGAAGTCTAATAGCTAGCTTTCTAACTGGAAGAAACAACACTGTAGAGAAACCGTGCTTTAGCTACTGTCGACCTCTCTGTGGGCGAAGCGGTTTAGGGTGTACTGTGGCTGAGAGCCTGGGGACGGTTTCAATATCGTAATATCGGGGGAGAGACAGGCCGGTACAGAGGGCAGCTCTCAACCCACATCATGGTTATGGGGCTAGGACCGTTGCCCAGGGTGTGTGTGCAGGCTTAAATGAAGCCACCTAACTCGAAGGAAAAACTCGGTTGAGAGCCTGTGCTTCAGGTAAAGCAGCTGCTCCTGAGGGTGGCAGCATTTTGTTGTGTGCGTGCGTGAGAGCACTGCAAGGGAGTCCAAAGCTTTTTGCGAGTGAGACTCAGGCCCCAGCGAAAGGCAGAACACGACTCCCCATGTGTTTGACCAAGCTAGCACGGCAGCCCCACATTTGCATGGAAGTCTAATAGCTAGCGTTCTAACACGAAGAAACTACACAGTAGAGAAACCGTGCTTTAGCTACCGTCGACCTCTCTGTGGGCGAAGCAGTTTAGGGTGTACTGTGGCTGAGAGCCTGGGGACGGTTTCAATATCGTAATATCGGGGGAGAGACAGGCCGGTACAGAAGGAAGCTCTCAACTCACATCATGGTTATAGGGCTAGGACCGTTGCCCAGGGTGTGTGTGGCAGCTTAAACACAGCCACCTACCTCGAAGGAGAAACTCGGTTGAGAGCCTGTGCTGCAGGTAAAACAGCTGCTCCTGAGGGTGGCAGCATTTTGTTGTGTGCGTGCGTGAGAGCACTGCAAGCGAGTCGAAAGCTTTTTGCGAGTGAGACTCAGGCCCCAGTGAAAGGCAGAACATGACTCCCCATGTGTTTCATCAAGCTAGCACGGCAGCCCCACTTTTGCATGGAAGTCTCATAGCTAGCGTTCTAACTCGAAGAAACAACACTGTAGAGAAACCGTGCTTTAGCTACCGTCGACCTCTCTGTGGGCGAAGCTGTTTAGGGTGTACTGTGGCTGAGCGCCTGGGGGCGGTTTCCATTTTGTAATATCTGGGGAGAGACAGGCCGGTACAGAGGGCAGCTCTCAACTCACTACATGGTTATGGGGCTAGTTCCGTTGACCATGGTGTGTGTGCAGGCTTAAACACAGCCACCTAACTCGAAGGAAAAACTCGGTAGAAAGCCTGTGCTGCAGGTAAAAGAGCTGCTCCTGAGGGTGGAAGCATTTTGTTGTGTGCCTGCGTGAGAGCACTGCAAGGGAGTCCAAAGCTTTTTGCGAGTGAGACTCAGGCCCCAGCGAAAGGCAGAACACGACTCCCCATGTGTTTCATCACGCTAGCTCGGCAGCCCCACTTTTGCATAGAAGTCTAACACCTAGTGTTCTAACTCGAAGAAACAACACTGTAGAGAAACCGTGCTTTAGCTACCGTCGACCTCTAGACTGAGGAAGCATTACACGGAGTACCGTGGCTGAGAGCCTGGGGAACGGGTTCCATACGTGAAACCAAGGGAGAAATAGGTCCGGGCACAAGGCACCTCTGGACTCAGCTCTTGCTACCTGAAGCTAACACTACTGCTCCATGTGTGCTTGGAATGCTATGTGCTCGACACTGACTGGGAAGAAACAAGCCTGTAAAGAATCCCAGCTGCAGCTCATTCGCCTACCAGGCTACTAACACCAAGAATCAATGCTGTAGTGTTACTGCGCTTTAGCCAGCATTGCCGTTCCTGAAGCCGCAGGAGTTGTATAGTGCTCGTGTATGAGAGACCGGGGAAAGGGTCCCATACGTGAAATGGAGTGAGAAACAGGCCGGTGCGGAAGGCAGCTCTCAACGCACCTCCTGTTTATGAGGCTAGTACCGCTGCCCCGGGTGTGCCTGCAGGCCATAAGCCAACCACCTAAGTCAAAGGAACAACTCTGTAGGGAATTCCTGCTTCGGCTAAAATAGCCAGACCTCAGGGTGGACGCATTGTGTGGTGTGCATGCGTGAGTGCACAGCAAGTGAGTCCAAAACCATTTTCCTTGTGAGACCCAGGCCCTGAAAGAAGCCAGAACATCACTCCCCACATGTTCCATGAAAGTATTACTACAGCCACACTTTTGAATGGAAGTCTAATAGCTAGCTTTCTAACTGGAAGAAACAACACTGTAGAGAAACCGTGCTTTAGCTACTGTCGACCTCTCTGTGGGCGAAGCAGTTTAGGGTGTACTGTGGCTGAGAGCCTGGGGACGGTTTCAACATCGTAATATCGGGGAGAGACAAGCCGGTACAGAGGGCAGCTCTCAACCCACATCATATTTATGGGGCTAGGACCGTTGCCCAGGGTGTGTGTAGGCTTAAATGAAGCCACCTAACTCGAAGGAAAAACTCGGTTGAGAGCCTGTGCTTCAGGTAAAGCAGCTGCTCCTGAGGGTGGCAGCATTTTGTTGTGTGCGTGCGTGAGAGCACTGCAAGCGAGTCCAAAGCTTTTTGCGAGTGAGACTCAGGCCCCAGCGAAAGGCAGAACACGACTCCCCATGTGTTTGACCAAGCTAGCACGGCAGCCCCACATTTGCATGGAAGTCTAATAGCTAGCGTTCTAACACGAAGAAACTACACAGTAGAGAAACCGTGCTTTAGCTACCGTCGACCTCTCTGTGGGCGAAGCAGTTTAGGGTGTACTGTGGCTGAGAGCCTGGGGACGGTTTCACTATCGTAATATCGGGGGAGAGACAGGCCGGTACAGAAGGCAGCTCTCAACTCACATCATGATTATGGGGCTAGGACCGTTGCCCAGGGTGTGTGTGGCAGCTTAAACACAGCCGCCTACCTCGAAGGAGAAACTCGGTTGAGAGCCTGTGCTGCAGGTAAAACAGCTGCTCCTGAGGGTGGCAGCATTTTGTTGTGTGCTTGCGTGAGAGCACTGCAAGCGAGTCCAAAGCTTTTTGCGAGTGAGACTCAGGCCCCAGCGAAAGGCAGAACATGACTCCCCATGTGTTTCATCAAGCTAGCACGGCAGCCCCACTTTTGCATGGAAGTCTAAAAGCTAGCGTTCTAACTCAAAGAAAAAACACTGTAGAGAAACCGTGCTTTAGCTACCGTCGACCTCTCTGTGGGCGAAGCAGTTTAGGGTGTACTGTGGCTGAGCCCCTGGGGGCGGTTTCCATTTTGTGATATCTGGGGAGAGACAGGCCGGTACAGAGGGCAGCTCTCAACTCACTACATGGTTATGGGGCTAGTTCCGTTGACCATGGTGTGTGTGCAGGCTTAAACACAGCCACCTAACTCGAAGGAAAAACTCGGTAGAAAGCCTGTGCTGCAGGTAAAAGAGCTGCTCCTGAGGGTGGAAGCATTTTGTTGTGTGCCTGCGTGAGAGCACTGCAAGGGAGTCCAAAGCTTTTTGCGAGTGAGACTCAGGCCCCAGCGAAAGGCAGAACACGACTCCCCATGTGTTTCATCACGCTAGCACGGCAGCCCCACTTTTGCATAGAAGTCTAACACCTAGTGTTCTAACTCGAAGAAACAACACTGTAGAGAAACCGTGCTTTAGCTACCGTCGACCTCTAGACGGAGGAAGCATTACACGGAGTACCGTGGCTGAGAGCCTGGGGAACGGGTTCCATACGTGAAACCAAGGGAGAAATAGGTCCGGGCACAAGGCACCTCTGGACTCAGCTCTTGCTACCTGAAGCTAACACTACTGCTCCATGTGTGCTTGGAATGCTATGTGCTCGACACTGACTGGGAAGAAACAAGCCTGTAAAGAATCCCAGCTGCAGCTCATTCGCCTACCAGGCTACTAACACCAAGAATCCATGCTGTAGTGTTACTGCGCTTTAGCCAGCATTGCCGTTCCTGAAGCCGCAGGAGTTGTATAGTGCTCGTGTAGGAGAGACCGGGGAAAGGGTCCCATACGTGAAATGGAGTGAGAAACAGGCCGGTGCGGAAGGCAGCTCTCAACTCACCTCCTGTTTATGAGGCTAGTACCGCTGCCCCGGGTGTGCCTGCAGGCCATAAGCCAACCACATAAGTCAAAGGAACAACTCTGTAGGGAATTCCTGGTTAGGCTAAAATAGCCAGGCCTCAGGGTGGACGCATTGTGTGGTGTGCATGCGTGTGTGCACAGCAAGTGAGTCCAAAACCATTTTCCTTGTGAGACCCAGGCCCTGAAAGAAGCCAGAACATCACTCCCCACATGTTCCATGAAAGTATTACTACAGCCACACTTTTGAATGGAAGTCTAATAGCTAGCTTTCTAACTGGAAGAAACAACACTGTAGAGAAACCGTGCTTTAGCTACTGTCGACCTCTCTGTGGGCGAAGCAGTTTAGGGTGTACTGTGGCTGAGAGCCTGGGGACGGTTTCAATATTGTAATATCGGGGGAGAGACAGGCCGGTACAGAGGGCAGCTCTCAACCCACATCATGGTTATGGGGCTAGGACCGTTGCCCAGGGTGTGTGTGCAGGCTTAAATGAAGCCACCTAACTCGAAGGAAAAACTCGGTTGAGAGCCTGTGCTTCAGGTAAAGCAGCTGCTCCTGAGGGTGGCAGCATTTTGTTGTGTGCGTGCGTGAGAGCACTGCAAGGGAGTCCAAAGCTTTTTGCGAGTGAGACTCAGGCCCCAGCGAAAGGCAGAACACGACTCCCCATGTGTTTGACCAAGCTAGCACGGCAGCCCCACATTTGCATGGAAGTCTAATAGCTAGCGTTCTAACACGAAGAAACTACACAGTAGAGAAACCGTGCTTTAGCTACCGTCGACCTCTCTGTGGGCAAAGCAGTTTAGGGTGTACTGTGGCTGAGAGCCTGGGGACGGTTTCCATTTTGTAATATCGGGGGATAGACAGGCCGGTACAGAGGGCAGCTCTCAACTCACTACATGGTTATGGGGCTAGTTCCGTTGACCATGGTGTGTGTTCAGGCTTAAACACAGCCACCTAACTCGAAGGAAAAACTCGGTAGAAAGCCTGTGCTGCAGGTAAAATAGCTGCTCCTGAGGGTGGAAGCATTTTGTTGTGTGCCTGCGTGAGAGCACTGCAAGGGAGTCCAAAGCTTTTTGCGAGTGAGACTCAGGCCCCAGCGAAAGGCAGAACACGACTCCCCATGTGTTTCACCAAGCTAGCACGGCAGCCCCACATTTGCATGGAAGTCTAATAGCTAGCGTTCTAACACGAAGAAACTACACAGTAGAGAAACCGTGCTTTAGCTACCGTCGACCTCTCTGTGGGCGAAGCAGTTTAGGGTGTACTGTGGCTGAGAGCCTGGGGACGGTTTCAATATCGTAATATCGGGGGAGAGACAGGCCGGTACAGAAGGCAGCTCTCAACTCACATCATGGTTATGGGGCTAGGACCGTTGCCCAGGGTGTGTGTGGCAGCTTAAACACAGCCACCTACCTCGAAGGAGAAACTCGGTTGAGAGCCTGTGCTGCAGGTAAAACAGCTGCTCCTGAGGGTGGCAGCATTTTGTTGTGTGCGTGCGTGAGAGCACTGCAAGCGAGTCCAAAGCTTTTTGCGAGTGAGACTCAGTCCCCAGTGAAAGGCAGAACATGACTCCCCATGTGTTTCATCAAGCTAGCTCGGCAGCCCCACTTTTGCATGGAAGTCTCATAGCTAGCGTTCTAATTCGAAGAAAAAACACTGTAGAGAAACCGTGCTTTAGCTACCGTCGACCTCTCTGTGGGCGAAGCAGTTTAGGGTGTACTGTGGCTGAGAGCCTGGGGACGGTTTCCATTTTGTTATATCTGGGGAGAGACAGGCCGGTACAGAGGGCAGCTCTCAACTCACTACATGGTTATGGGGCTAGTTCCGTTGACCATGGTGTGTGTGCAGGCTTAAACACAGCCACCTAACTCGAAGGAAAAACTCGGTAGAAAGCCTGTGCTGCAGGTAAAAGAGCTGCTCCTGAGGGTGGAAGCATTTTGTTGTGTGCCTGCGTGAGAGCACTGCAAGGGAGTCCAAAGCTTTTTGCGAGTGAGACTCAGGCCCCAGCGAAAGGCAGAACACGACTCCCCATGTGTTTCATCACGCTAGCACGGCAGCCCCACTTTTGCATAGAAGTCTAACAGCTAGTGTTCTAACTCGAGGAAACAACACTGTAGAGAAACCGTGCTTTAGCTACGGTCGACCTCTAGACGGAGGAAGCATTACACGGAGTACCGTGGCTGAGAGCCTGGGGAACGGGTTCCATACGTGAAACCAAGGGAGAAATAGGTCCGGGCAGAAGGCACCTCTGGACTCAGCTCTTGCTACCTGAAGCTAACACTACTGCTCCATGTGTGCTTGGAATGCTCTGTGCTCGACACTGGGAATAAACAAGCCTGTAAAGAATCCCAGCTGCAGCTCATTCGCCTACCAGGCTACTAACACCAAGAATCAATGCTGTAGTGTTATTGCGCTTTAGCCAGCATTACCGTTCCTGAAGCCGCAGGAGTTGTATAGTGCTCTTGTAGGAGAGACCGGGGAAAGGGTCCCATACGTGAAATGGAGTGAGAAACAGGCCGGTGCGGAAGGCAGCTCTCAACTCACCTCTTGTTTATGAGGCTAGTACCGCTGCCCCGGGTGTGCCTGCAGGCCATAAGCCAACCACCTAAGTCAAAGGAACAACTCTGTAGGGAACTCCTGCTTCGCCTAAAATAGCCATGACTCAGGGTGGACGCATTGTGTGGTGTGCATGCGTGAGTGCACAGCAAGTGAGTCCAAAACCATTTTCCTTGTGAGACCCAGGCCCTGAAAGAAGCCAGAACACGACTGCCCACTTGCTCCATGAAACTAGAACTACGGCCACACTTTTGAATGGAAGTCTAATAGCTAGCTTTCTAACTGGAAGAAACAACACTGTAGAGAAACCGTGCTTTAGCTACTGTCGACCTCTCTGTTGGCGAAGCAGTTTAGGGTGTACTGTGGCTGAGAGCCTGGGGACGGTTTCACTATCGTAATATCGGGGGAGAGACAGGCCGGTACAGAAGGCAGCTCTCAACTCACATCATGGTTATGGGGCTAGGACCGTTGCCCAGGGTGTGTGTGGCAGCTTAAACACAGCCACCTACCTCGAAGGAGAAACTCGGTTGAGAGCCTGTGCTGCAGGTAAAACAGCTGCTCCTGAGGGTGGCAGCGTTTTGTTGTGTGCGTGCGTGAGAGCACTGCAAGCGAGTCCAAAGCTTTTGCGAGTGAGACTCAGGCCCCAGTGAAAGGCAGAACATGACTCCCCATGTGTTTCATCAAGGTAGCACGGCAGCCCCACTTTTGCATGGAAGTCTAATAGCTAGCGTTCTAACTCGAAGAAACAACACTGTCGAGAAAACGTGCTTTAGCTACCGTCGACCTCTCTGTGGGCGAAGCAGTTTAGGGTGTACTGTGGCTGAGCGCCTGGGGACGGTTTCCATTTTGTAATATCTGGGGAGAGACAGGCCGGTACAGAGGGCAGCTCTCAACTCACTACATGGTTATGGGGCTAGTTCCGTTGACCATGGTGTGTGTGCAGGCTTAAACACAGCCACCTAACTCGAAGGAAAAACTCGGTAGAAAGCCTGTGCTGCAGGTAAAAGAGCTGCTCCTGAGGGTGGAAGCATTTTGTTGTGTGCCTGCGTGAGAGCACTGCAAGGGAGTCCAAAGCTTTTTGCGAGTGAGACTCAGGCCCCAGCGAAAGGCAGAACACGACTCCCCATGTGTTTGACCAAGCTAGCACGGCAGCCCCACATTTGCATGGAAGTCTAATAGCTAGCGTTCTAACACGAAGAAACTACACAGTAGAGAAACCGTGCTTTAGCTACCGTCGACCTCTCTGTGGGCGAAGCAGTTTAGGGTGTACTGTGGCTGAGAGCCTGGGGACGGTTTCACTATCGTAATATCGGGGGAGAGACAAGCCGGTACAGAAGGCAGCTCTCAACTCACATCATGGTTATGGGGCTAGGACCGTTGCCCAGGGTGTGTGTGGCAGCTTAAACACAGCCACCTACCTCGAAGGAGAAACTCAGTTGAGAGCCTCTGCTGCAGGTAAAACAGCTGCTCCTGAGGGTGGCAGCATTTTGTTCTGTGCGTGCGTGAGAGCACTGCAAGCGAGTCCAAAGCTTTTTGCGAGTGAGACTCAGGCCCCAGCGAAAGGCAGAACATGACTCCCCATGTGTTTCATCAAGGTAGCACGGCAGCACCACTTTTGCATGGAAGTCTAATAGCTAGCGTTATAACTCGAAGAAACAACACTGTCGAGAAACCGTGCTTTAGCTACCGTCGACCTCTCTGTGGGCGAAGCAGTTTAGGGTGTACTGTGGCTGAGCGCCTGGGGACGGTTTCCATTTTGTAATATCTGGGGAGAGACAGGCCGGTACAGAGGGCAGCTCTCAACTCACTACATGGTTATGGGGCTAGTTCCGTTGACCATGGTGTGTGTGCAGGCTTAAACACAGCCACCTAACTCGAAGGAAAAACTCGGTAGAAAGCCTGTGCTGCAGGTAAAAGAGCTGCACCTGAGGGTGGAAGCATTTTGTTGTGTGCCTGCGTGAGAGCACTGCAAGGGAGTCCAAAGCTTTTTGCGAGTGAGACTCAGGCCCCAGCGAAAGGCAGAACACGACTCCCCATGTGTTTCATCAGGCTAGCACGGCAGCCCCACTTTTGCATGGAAGTCTAATAGCTAGCATTCTAACTCGAAGAAACAACACTGTCGAGAAACCGTGCTTCAGCTACCGTCGACCTCTATGTGGGCGAAGCAGTTTAGGGTGTACTGTGGCTGAGAGCCTGGGGACGGTTTCCATTTTGTAATATCAGGGGAGAGATACGCCGGTACACAGGGCAGCTCTCAACTCACTACATGGTTATGGGGCTAGTTCCGTTGACCATGGTGTGTGTTCAGGCTTAAACACAGCCACCTAACTCGAAGGAAAAACTCGGTAGAAAGCCTGAGCTGCAGATAAAAGAGCTGCTCCTGAGGGTGGAAGCATTTTGTTGTGTGCCTGCGTGAGAGCACTGCAAGGGAGTCCAAAGCTTTTTGCGAGTGAGACTCAGGCCCCAGCGAAAAGCAGAGCACGATCCCCATGTGTTTCATCACGCTAGCACGGCAGCCCCACTTTTGCATAGAAGTCTAACATCTAGTGTTCTAACTCGAAGAAACAACACTGTAGAGAAACCGTGCTTTAGCTACCGTCGACCTCTAGACGGAGGAAGCATTACACGGAGTACCGTGGCTGAGAGCCTGGGGAACGGGTTCCATCGTGAAACCAAGGGAGAAATAGGTCCGGGCACAAGGCACCTCTGGACTCAACTCTTGCTACCTGAAGCTAACACTACTGCTCCATGTGTGCTTGGAATGCTATGTGCTCGACACTGACTGGGAAGAAACAAGCCTGTAAAGAATCCCAGCTGCAGCTCATTCGCCTACCAGGCTACTAACACCAAGAATCAATGCTGTAGTGTTACTGCTCTTTAGCCAGCATTGCCGTTCCTGAAGCCGCAGGAGTTGTATAGTGCTCGTGTATGAGAGACCGGGGAAAGGGTCCCATACGTGAAATGGAGTGAGAAACAGGCCGGTGCGGAAGGCAGCTCTCAACGCACCTCCTGTTTATGAGGCTAGTACCGCTGCCCCGGGTGTGCCTGCAGGCCATAAGACAACCACCTAAGTCAAAGGAACAACTCTGTAGGGAATTCCTGCTTCGGCTAAAATAGCCAGGCCTCAGGGTGGACGCATTGTGTGGTGTGCATGCGTGAGTGCACAGCAAGTGAGTCCAAAACCATTTTCCTTGTGAGACCCAGGCCCTGAAAGAAGCCAGAACATCACTCCCCACATGTTCCATGAAAGTATTACTACAGCCACACTTTTGAATGGAAGTCTAATAGCTAGCTTTCTAACTGGAAGAAACAACACTGTAGAGAAACCGTGCTTTAGCTACTGTCGACCTCTCTGTGGGCGAAGCAGTTTAGGGTGTACTGTGGCTGAGAGCCTGGGGACGGTTTCAACATCGTAATATCGGGGAGAGACAAGCCGGTACAGAGGGCAGCTCTCAACCCACATCATGTTTATGGGGCTAGGACCGTTGCCCAGGGTGTGTGTATGCTTAAATGAAGCCACCTAACTCGAAGGAAAAACTCGGTTGAGAGCCTGTGCTTCAGGTAAAGCACCTGCTCCTGAGGGTGGCAGCATTTTGTTGTGTGCGTGCGTGAGAGCACTGCAAGGGAGTCCAAAGCTTTTTGCGAGTGAGACTCAGGCCCCAGCGAAAGGCAGAACACGACTCCCCATGTGTTTGACCAAGCTAGCACGGCAGCCCCACATTTGCATGGAAGTCTAATAGCTAGCGTTCTAACTCGAAGAAACAACACTGTAGAGAAACCGTGCTTTAGCTACAGTCGACCTCTCTGTGGGCGAAGCAGTTTAGGGTGTACTGTGGCTGAGAGCCTGGGGCGGTTTCAATATCGTAATTTCGGGGGAGAGACAGGCCGGTACAGAAGACAACTCTCAACTCACATCATGGTTATGGGGCTAGGACCGATACCCAGGGTGTGTGTGGCAGCTTAAACACAGCCACCTACCTCGAAGGAGAAACTCGGTTGAGAGCCTGTGATGCAGGTAAAACAGCTGCTCCTGAGGGTGGCAGCATTTTGTTGTGTGCGTGCGTGAGAGCACTGCAAGGGAGTCCAAAGCTTTTTGCGAGTGAGACTCAGGCCCCTGCGAATGGCAGAACACGACTCCCCAGGTGTTTGACCAAGCTAGCACGGCAGCCCCACTTTTGCATGGAAGTCTAAGAGCTAGCGTTCTAACACGAAGAAACTACACAGTAAAGAAACCGTTCTTTAGCTACCGTCGACCTCTCTGTGGGCGAAGCAGTTTAGGGTGTACTGTGGCTGAGAGCCTGGGGACGGTTTCCATATCGTAATATCGGGGGTGAGACAGGCCGGAACAGAAGGCAGCTCTCAACTCACATCATGGTTATGGGGCTAGGACCGTTGCCCAGGGTGTGTGTGGCAGCTTAAACACAGCCACCTACCTCGAAGGAGAAACTCGGTTGAGAGCCTGTGCTGCAGGTAAAACAGCTGCTCCTGAGGGTGGCAGCATTTTGTTGTGTGCGAGCGTGAGAGCACTGCAAGGGAGTCCAAAGCTTTTTGCGAGTGAGACTCAGGCCCCAGCGAAAGGCAGAACACGACTCCCCAGGTGTTTGACCAAGCTAGCACGGCAGCCCCACATTTGCATGGAAGTCTAATAGCTAGCGTTCTAACACGAAGAAACTACACAGTAGAGAAACCGTTCTTTAGCTCCCGTCGACCTCTGTGTGGGCGAAGCAGTTTAGGGTGTACTGTGGCTGAGCGCCTGGGGGCGGTTTCCATTTTGTAATATCTGGGGAGAGACAGGCAGGTACAGAGGGCAGCTCTCAACTCACTACATGGTTATGGGGCTAGTTCCGTTGACCATGGTGTGTGTGCAGGCTTAAACACAGCCACCTAACTCGAAGGAAAAACTCGGTAGAAAGCCTGTGCTGCAGGTAAAAGAGCTGCTCCTGAGGGTGGAAGCATTTTGTTGTGTGCCTGCGTGAGAGCACTGCAAGGGAGTCCAAAGCTTTTTGCGAGTGAGACTCAGGCCCCAGCGAAAGGCAGAACACGACTCCCCATGTGTTTCATCACGCTAGCACGGCAGCCCCACTTTTGCATAGAAGTCTAACAGCTAGTGTTCTAACTCGAAGAAACAACACTGTAGAGAAACCGTACTTTAGCTACCGTCGACCTCTAGATGGAGGAAGCATTACACGGAGAACCGTGGCTGAGAGCCTGGGGAACGGGTTCCATACGTGAAACCAAGGGAGAAATAGGTCCGGGCACAAGGCACCTCTGGACTCAGCTCTTGCTACCTGAAGCTAACACTACTGCTCCATGTGTGCTTGGAATGCTATGTGCTCGACACTGACTGGGAAGAAACAAGCCTATAAAGAATCCCAGCTGCAGCTCATTCGCCTACCAGGCTACTAACACCAAGAATCAATGCTGTAGTGTTACTGCGCTTTAGCCAGCATTGCCATTCCTGAAGCCGCAGGAGTTGTATAGTGCTCGTGTAGGAGAGACCGGGGAAAGGGTCCCATACGTGAAATGGAGTGAGAAACAGGCCGGTGCGGAAGGCAGCTCTCAACTCACCTCCTGTTTATGAGGCTAGTACCGCTGCCCCGGGTGTGCCTGCAGGCCATAAGCCAACCACCTAAGTCAAAGGAACAACTCTGTAGGGAATTCCTGGTTATGCTAAAATAGCCAGGCCTCAGGGTGGACGCATTGTGTGGTGTGCATGCGTGAGTGCACAGCAAGTGAGTCCAAAACCATTTTCCTTGTGAGACCCAGGCCCTGAAAGAAGCCAGAACATCACTCCCCACATGTTCCATGAAAGTATTACTACAGCCACACTTTTGAATGGAAGTCTCATAGCTAGCTTTCTAACTGGAAGAAACAACACTGTAGAGAAACCGTGCTTTAGCTACTGTCGACCTCTCTGTGGGCGAAGCAGTTTAGGGTGTACTGTGGCTGAGAGCCTGGGGACGGTTTCAATATCGTAATATCGGGGGAGAGACAGGCCGGTACAGAGGGCAGCTCTCAACCCACATCATGGTTATGGGGCTAGGACCGTTGCCCAGGGTGTGTGTGCAGGCTTAAATGAAGCCACCTAACTCGAAGGAAAAACTCGGTTGAGAGCCTGTGCTTCAGGTAAAGCAGCTGCTCCTGAGGGTGGCAGCATTTTGTTGTGGGCGTGCGTGAGAGCACTGCAAGGGAGTCCAAAGCTTTTTGCGAGTGAGACTCAGGCCCCAGCGAAAGGCAGAACACGACTCCCCATGTGTTTGACCAAGCTAGCACGGCAGCCCCACATTTGCATGGAAGTCTAATAGCTAGCGTTCTAACACGAAGAAACTACACAGTAGAGAAACCGTGCTTTAGCTACCGTCGACCTCTCTGTGGGCGAAGCAGTTTAGGGTGTACTGTGGCTGAGAGCCTGGGGACGGTTTCAATATCGTAATATCGGGGGAGAGACACAGGCCGGTACAGAAGGCAGCTCTCAACTCACATCATGGTTATGGGGCTAGGACCGTTGCCCAGGGTGTGTGTGGCAGCTTAAACACAGCCACCTACCTCGAAGGAGAAACTCGGTTGAGAGCCTGTGCTGCAGGTAAAACAGCTGCTCCTGAGGGTGGCAGCATTTTGTTGTGTGCGTGCGTGAGAGCACTGCAAGGGAGTCCAAAGCTTTTTCGAGTGAGACTCAGGCCCCTGCGAATGGCAGAACACGACTCCCCAGGTGTTTGACCAAGCTAGCACGGCAGCCCCACTTTTGCATGGAAGTCTAAGAGCTAGCGTTCTAACACGAAGAAACTACACAGTAGAGAAACCGTTCTTTATCTCCCGTCGACCTCTCTGTGGGCGAAGCAGTTTAGGGTGTACTGTGGCTGAGCGCCTGGGGGCGGTTTCCATTTTGTAATATCTGGGGAGAGACAGGCCGGTACAGAGGGCAGCTCTCAACTCACTACATGGTTATGGGGCTAGTTCCGTTGACCATGGTGTGTGTGCAGGCTTAAACACAGCCACCTAACTCGAAGGAAAAACTCGGTAGAAAGCCTGTGCTGCAGGTAAAAGAGCTGCTCCTGAGGGTGGAAGCATTTTGTTGTGTGCCTGCGTGAGAGCACTGCAAGGGAGTCCAAAGCTTTTTGCGAGTGAGACTCAGGCCCCAGCGAAAGGCAGAACACGACTCTCCATGTGTTTCATCACGCTAGCTCGGCAGCCCCACTTTTGCATAGAAGTCTAACACCTAGTGTTCTAACTCGAAGAAACAACACTGTAGAGAAACCGTGCTTTAGCTACTGTCGACCTCTCTGTGGGCGAAGCAGTTTAGGGTGTACTGTGGCTGAGAGCCTGGGGACGGTTTCAATATCGTAATATCGGGGGAGAGACAGGCCGGTACAGAGGGCAGCTCTCAACCCACATCATGGTTATGGGGCTAGGACCGTTGCCCAGGGTGTGTGTGCAGGCTTAAATGAAGCCACCTAACTCGAAGGAAAAACTCGGTTTTGAGCCTGTGCTTCAGGTAAAGCAGCTGCTCCTGAGGGTGGCAGCATTTTGTTGTGTGCGTGCGAGAGAGCACTGCAAGGGAGTCCAAAGCTTTTTGCGAGTGAGACTCAGGCCCCAGCGAAAGGCAGAACACGACTCCCCATGTGTTTGACCAAGCTAGCACGGCAGCCCCACAATTGCATGGAAGTCTAATAGCTAGTGTTCTAACACGAAGAAAGTACACAGTAGAGAAACCGTGCTTTAGCTACCGTCGACCTCTCTGTGGGCGAAGCAGTTTAGGGTGTACTGCGGCTGAGAGCCTGGGGACGGTTTCAATATCGTAATATCGGGAGAGACACAGGCCGGTACAGAGGGCAGCTCTCAACGCACTACATGGTTATGGGGCTAGTTCCGTTGACTGTGGTGTGTGTGCAGGCTTAAACACAGCCACCTAACTCGAAGGAAAAACGCGGTTGAGAGCCTGTGCTGCAGGTAAAATAGCTGCTCCTGAGGGTGGAAGCATTTTGTTGTGTGCCTGCGTGAGAGCACTGCAAGGGAGTCCAAAGCTTTTTGCGAGTGAGACTCAGGCCCCAGCGAAAGGCAGAACACGACTCCCCATGTGTTTCATCAAGCTAGCACGGCAGCCCCACTTTTGCATAGAAATCTAACACCTAGTGTTCTAACTCGAAGAAACAACACTGTAGAGAAACCGTGCTTTAGCTACCGTCGACCTCTAGACGGAGGAAGCATTACACGGAATACCGTGGCTGAGAGCCTGGGGAACGAGTTCCATACGTGAAACCAAGGGAGAAATAGGTCCGGGCACAAGGCACCTCTGGACTCAGCTCTTGCTACCTGAAGCTAACACTACTGCTCCATGTGTGCTTGGAATGCTATGTGCTCGACACTGACTGGGAAGAAACAAGCCTGTAAAGAATCCCAGCTGCAGCTCATTCGCCTACCAGGCTACTAACACCAAGAATCAATGCTGTAGTGTTACTGCGCTTTAGCCAGCATTGCCGTTCCTGAAGCCGCAGGAGTTGTATAGTGCTCGTGTAGGAGAGACCGGGGAAAGGGTCCCATACGTGAAATGGAGTGAGAAACAGGCCGGTGCGGAAGGCAGCTCTCAACTCACCTCTTGTTTATGAGGGTAGTACCGCTGTCCCCGGGTGTCCCTGCAGGCCATAAGCCAACCACCGAAGTCAAAGGAACAACTCTGTAGGGAATTCCTGCTTCGCCTAAAATAGCCATGCCTCAGGGTGGACGCATTGTGTGGTGTGCATGCGTGAGTGCACAGCAAGTGAGTCCAAAACCATTTTCCTTGTGAGACCCAGGACCTGAAAGAAGCCAGAACACGACTCCCCACTTGCTCCATGAAACTAGAACTACGGCCACACTTTTGAATGGAAGTCTAATAGCTACCTTTCTAACTGGAAGAAACAACACTGTAGAGAAACCGTGCTTTAGCTACTGTCGACCTCTCTGTGGGCGAAGCAGTTTAGGGTGTACTATGGCTGAGAGCCTGGGGACGGTTGCAATATCGTAATATTGGGGGAGAGACAGGCCGGTACAGAGGGCAGCTCTCAACCCACATCATGTTTATGGGGCTAGGACCGTTGCCCAGGGTGTGTGTATGCTTAAATGAAGCCACCTAACTCGAAGGAAAAACTCGGTTGAGAGCCTGTGCTTCAGGTAAAGCACCTGCTCCTGAGGGTGGCAGCATTTTGTTGTGTGCGTGCGTGAGAACACTGCAAGGGAGTCCAAAGCTTTTTGCGGTGAGACTCAGGCCCCAGCCAAAGGCAGAACACGACTCCCCATGTGTTTGACCAAGCTAGCACGGCAGCCCCACATTTGCATGGAAGTCTAATAGCTAGCGTTCTAACTCGAAGAAACAACACTGTAGAGAAACCGTGCTTTAGCTACCGTCGACCTCTCTGTGGGCGAAGCAGTTTAGGGTGTACTGTGGCTGAGAGCCTGGGGCGGTTTCAATATCGTAATTTCGGGGGAGAGACAGGCCGGTACAGAAGACAACTCTCAACTCACATCATGGTTACGGGGCTAGGACCGATACCCAGGGTGTGTGTGGCAGCTTAAACACAGCCACCTACCTCGAAGGAGAAACTCGGTTGAGAGCCTGTGCTGCAGGTAAAGCACCTGCTCCTGAGGGTGGCAGCATTTTGTGGTGTGCGTGCGTGAGAGCACTGCAAGGGAGTCCAAAGCTTTTTGCGAGTGAGACTCAGGCCCCTGCGAATGGCAGAACACGACTCCCCAGGTGTTTGACCAAGCTAGCACGGCAGCCCCACTTTTGCATGGAAGTCTAAGAGCTAGCGTTCTAACACGAAGAAACTACACAGTAGAGAAACCGTTCTTTAGCTACCGTCGACCTCTCTGTGGGCGAAGCAGTTTAGGGTGTACTGTGGCTGAGAGCCTGGGGACGGTTTCCATATCGTAATATCGGGGGTGAGACAGGCCGGTACAGAAGGCAGCTCTCAACTCACATCATGGTTATGGGGCTAGGACCGTTACCCAGGGTGTGTGTGGCAGCTTAAACACAGCCACCTACCTCGAAGGAGAAACTCGGTTGAGAGCCTGTGCTGCAGGTAAAACAGCTGCTCCTGAGGGTGGCAGCATTTTGTTGTGTGCGAGCGTGAGAGCACTGCAAGCGAGTCCAAAGCTTTTTGCGAGTGAGACTCAGGCCCCAGCGAAAGGCAGAACACGACTCCCCAGGTGTTTGACCAAGCTAGCACGGCAGCCCCACATTTGCATGGAAGTCTAATAGCTAGCGTTCTAACACGAAGAAACTACACAGTAGAGAAACCGTGCTTTAGCTACCGTCGACCTCTCTGTGGGCGAAGCAGTTTAGGGTGTACTGTGGCTGAGAGCCTGGGGACGGTTTCAATATCGTAATATTGGGGTAGAGACTGGCTGGTACAGAAGACAGCTCTCAACTCACATCATGGTTATGGGGCTAGTACCGTTACCCAGGGTGTGTGTGGCAGCTTAAACACAGCCACCTACCTCGAAGGAGAAACTCGGTTGAGAGCCTGTGCTGCAGGTAAAACAGCTGCTCCTGAGGGTGGCAGCATTTTGTTGTGTGCGTGCGTGAGAGCACTGCAAGGGAGTCCAAAGCTTTTTGCGAGTGAGACTCAGGCCCCAGCGAAAGGCAGAACACGACTCCCCATGTGTTTCATCAGGCTAGCACGGCAGCCCCACATTTGCATGGAAGTCTAATAGCTAGCGTTCTAACTCGAAGAAACAACACTGTCGAGAGACCGTGCTTTAGCTACCGTCGACCTCTCTGTGGGCGAAGCAGTTTAGGGTGTACTGTGGCTGAGAGCCTGGGGACGGTTTCAGTATCGTAACATCGGGGGAGAGACAGGCCGGTACAGAAGGCAGCTCTCAACTCACATCATGGTTATGGGTCTAGGACCGTTGCCCAGGGTGTGTGTGGCAGCTTAAACACAGCCACCTACCTCAAAGGAGAAACTCGGTTGAGAGCCTGTGCTGCAGGTAAAACAGCTGCTCCTGAGGGTGGCAGCATTTTGTTGTGTGCGTGCGTGAGAGCACTGCAAGCGAGTCCAAAGCTTTTTGCGAGTGAGACTCAGGCCCCAGCGAAAGGCAGAACATGACTCCCCATGTGTTTCATCAAGCTAGCACGGCAGCCCCACTTTTGCATGGAAGTCTAATAGCTAGGGTTCTAACTCGAAGAAACAACACTGTCGAGAAACCGTGCTTTAGCTACCGTCGACCTCTCTGTGGGCGAAGCAGTTTACGGTGTACTATGGCTGAGCGCCTGGGGACGGTTTCCATTTTGTAATATCTGGGGAGAGACAGGCCGGTACAGAGGGCAGCTCTCAACTCACTACATGGTTATGGGGCTAGTTCCGTTGACCATGGTGTGTGTGCAGGCTTAAACACAGCCACCTAACTCGAAGGAAAAACTCGGTAGAAAGCCTGTGCTGCAGGCAAAGGAGCTGCTCCTGAGGGTGGAAGCATTTTGTTGTGTGCCTGCGTGAGAGCACTGCAAGGGAGTCCAAAGCTTTTTGCGAGTGAGACTCAGGCCCCAGCGAAAGGCAGAACACGACTCCCCATGTGTTTCATCACGCTAGAACGGCAGCCCCACTTTTGCATAGAAGTCTAACACCTAGTGTTCTAACTCGAAGAAACAACACTGTAGAGAAACCGTGCTCTAGCTACCGTCGACCTCTAGACGGAGGAAGCATTACACGGAGTACCGTGGCGGAGAGCCTGGGGAACGGGTTCCATACGTGAAACCAAGGGAGAAATAGGTCCGGGCACAAGGCACCTCTGGACTCAGCTCTTGCTACCTGAAGCTAACACTACTGCTCCATGTGTGCTTGGAATGCTATGTGCTCGACACTGACTGGGAAGAAACAAGCCTGTAAAGAATCCCAGCTGCAGCTCATTCGCCTACCAGGCTACTAAAACCAAGAATCAATGCTGTAGTGTTACTGCGCTTTAGCCAGCATTGCCCTTCCTGAAGCCGCAGGAGTTGTATAGTGCTCGTGTAGGAGAGACCGGGGAAAGGGTCCCATACGTGAAATGGAGTGAGAAACAGGCCGGTGCGGAAGGCAGCTCTCAACTCACCTCTTGTTTATGAGGCTACTACCGCTGCCCCGGGTGTGCCTGCAGGCCATAAGCCAACCACCTAAGTCAAAGGAACAATTCTGTAGGGAATTCCTGCTTCGCCTAAAATAGCCATGCCTCAGGGTGGACGCATTGTGTGGTGTGCATGCGTGAGTGCACAGCAAGTGAGTCCAAAACCATTTTCCTTGTGAGACCCAGGCCCTGAAAGAAGCCAGAACACGACTCCCCACTTGCTCCATGAAACTAGAACTACGGCCACACTTTTGAATGGAAGTCTAATAGCTAGCTTTCTAACTGGAAGAAACAACACTGTAGAGAAACCGTGCTTTAGCTACTGTCGACCTCTCTGTGGGCGAAGCAGTTTAGGGTGTACTGTGGCTGAGAGCCTGGGGACGGGTTCAATATCGTAATATCGGGGGAGAGACAGGCCAGTACAGAGGGCAGCTCTCAACCCACATCATGGTTATGGGGCTAGGACCGTTGCCCAGGGTGTGTGTGCAGGCTTAAATGAAGCCACCTAACTCGAAGGAAAAACTAGGTTGAGAGCCTGTGCTTCAGGTAAAGCAGCTGCTCTTGAGGGTGGCAGCATTTTGTTGTGTGCGTGCGTGAGAGCACTGCAAGGGAGTCCAAAGCTTTTTGCGAGTGAGACTCAGGCCCCAGCGAAAGGCAGAACACGACTCCCCATGTGTTTGACCAAGCTAGCACGGCAGCCCCACATTTGCATGGAAGTCTAATAGCTAGCGTTCTAACACGAAGAAACTACACAGTAGAGAAACCGTGCTTTAGCTACCGTCGACCTCTCTGTGGGCGAAGCAGCTTAGGGTGTACTGTGGCTGAGAGCCTGGGGACGGTTTCAGTATCGTAATATCGGGGGAGAGACAGGCCGGTACAGAAGGCAGCTCTCAACTCACATCATGGTTATGGGGCTAGGACCGTTGCCCAGGGTGTGTGTGGCAGCTTAAACACAGCCACCTACCTCGAAGGAGAAACTCGGTTGAGAGCCTGTGCTGCAGGTAAAACAGCTGCTCCTGAGGGTGGCAGCATTTTGTTGTGTGCGTGCGTGAGAGCACTGCAAGCGAGTCCAAAGCTTTTTGCGAGTGAGACTCAGGCCCCAGTGTAAGGCAGAACATGACTCCCCATGTGTTTCATCAAGCTAGCACGGCAGCCCCACTTTTGCATGGAAGTCTAATAGCTAGCGTTCTAACTCGAAGAAACAACACTGTCGAGAAACCGTGCTTTAGCTACCGTCGACCTCTTTGTGGGCGAAGCAGTTTAGGGTGTACTGTGGCTGAGCGCCTGGGGGCGGTTTCCATTTTGTAATATCTGGGGAGAGACAGGCCGGTATAGAGGGCAGCTCTCAACTCACTACATGGTTATGGGGCTAGTTCCGTTGCCCATGGTGTGTGTGCAGGCTTAAACACAGCCACCTAACTCGAAGGAAAAACTGGGTAGAAAGCCTGTGCTGCAGGTAAAAGAGCTGCTCCTGAGGGTGGAAGCATTTTGTTGTGTGCCTGCGTGAGAGCACTGCAAGGGAGTCCAAAGCTTTTTGCGAGTGAGACTCAGGCCCCAGCGAAAGGCAGAACACGACTCCCCATGTGTTTCATCACGCTAGCACGGCAGCCCCACTTTTGCATAGAAGTCTAACACCTAGTGTTCTAACTCGAAGAAACAACACTGTAGAGAAACCGTGCTTTAGCTACCGTCGACCTCTAGATGGAGGAAGCATTACACGGAGTACCGTGGCTGAGAGCCTAGGGAACGGGTTCCATACGTGAAACCAAGGGAGAAATAGGTCTGGGCACAAGGCACCTCTGGACTCAGCTCTTGCTACCTGAAGCTAACACTACTGCTCCATGTGTGCTTGGAATGCTATGTGCTCGACACTGACTGGGAAGAAACAAGCCTGTAAAGAATCCCAGCTGCAGCTCATTCGCCTACCACGCTACTAACACCAAGAATCAATGCTGTAGTGTTACTGAGTTTTAGCCAGCATTGCCCTTCCTGAAGCCGCAGGAGTTGTATAATGCTCGTGTAGGAGAGACCGGGGAAAGGGTCCCATACGTGAAATGGAGTGAGAAACAGGCCGGTGCGGAAGGCAGCTCTCAACTCACCTCTTGTTTATGAGGCTAGTACCGCTGCCCCGGGTGTGCCTGCAGGCCATAAGCCAACCACCTAAGTCAAAGGAACAATTCTGTATGGAATTCCTGCTTCGCCTAAAATAGCCATGCCTCAGGGTGGACGCATTGTGTGGTGTGCATGCGTGAGTGCACAGCAAGTGAGTCCAAAACCATTTTCCTTGTGAGACCCAGGCCTGAAAGAAGCCAGAACATCACTCCCCACATGTTCCATGAAAGTATTACTACAGCCACACTTTTGAATGGAAGTCTAATAGCTAGCTTTCTAACTGGAAGAAACAACACTGTAGAGAAACCGTGCTTTAGCTACTGTCGACCTCTCTGTGGGCGAAGCAGTTTAGGGTGTACTGTGGCTGAGAGCCTGGGGACGGTTTCAATATCGTAATATCGGGGGAGAGACAGGCCGATACAGAGGGCAGCTCTCAACCCACATCATGGTTATGGGGCTAGGACCGTTGCCCAGGGTGTGTGTGCAGGCTTAAATGAAGCCACCTAACTCGAAGGAAAAACTCGGTTGAGAGCCTGTGCTTCAGGTAAAGCAGCTGCTCCTGAGGGTGGCAGCAGTTTGTTGTGTGCGTGCGTGAGAGCACTGCAAGGGAGTCCAAAGCTTTTTGCGAGTGAGACTCAGGCCCCATCGAAAGGCAGAACACGACTCCCCATGTGTTTCATCACGCTAGCACGGCAGCCCCACATTTGCATGGAAGTCTAATAGCTAGCGTTCTAACACGAAGAAACTACAGAGTAGAGAAACCGTGCTTTAGCTACCGTCGAGCTCTCTGTGGGCGAAGCAGTTTAGGGTGTACTGTGGCTGAGAGCCTGGGGACGGTTTCAATATCGTAATATCGGGGGAGATACAGGCCGGTACAGAAGGCAGCTCTCAACTCACATCATGGTTATGGGGGTAGGACCGTTGCCCAGGGTGTGTGTGGCAGCTTAAACACAACCACCTACCTCGAAGGAGAAACTCGGTTGAGAGCCTGTGCTGCAGGTAAAACAGCTGCTCCTGAGGGTGGCAGCATTTCGTAGTATGCGTGCGTGAGAGCACTGCAAGGGAGTCCAAAGCTTTTTGCGAGTGAGACTCAGGCCCCAGCGAAAGGCAGAACACGACTCCCCATTTGTTTCATCACGCTAGCACGGCAGCCCCACTTTTGCATAGAAGTCTAACACCTAGTGTTCTAAGTCGAAGAAACAACACTGTAGAGAAACAGTGCTTTAGCTACCGTCGACCTCTAGACGGAGGAAGCATTACACGGAGTACCGTGGCTGAGAGCCTGGGGAACGGGTTCCATACGTGAAACCAAGGGAGAAATAGGTCCGGGCACAAGGCACCTCTGGACTCAGCTCTTGCTACCGGAAGCTAACACTACTGCTCCATGTGTGCTTGGAATGCTATGTGCTCGACACTGACTGGGAAGAAACAAGCCTGTAAAGAATCCCAGTTGCAGCTCATTCGCCTACCAGGCTACTAACACCAAGAATCAGTGCTGTAGTGTTACTGCGCTTTAGCCAGCATTGCCGTTCCTGAAGCCGCAGGAGTTGTATAGTGCTCGTGTACGAGAGACCGGGGAAAGGGTCCCATACGTGAAATGGAGTGAGAAACAGGCCGGTGCGGAAGGCAGCTCTCAACTCACCTCTTGTTTATGAGGCTAGTACCGCTGCCCCGGGTGTGCCTGCAGGCCATATGCCAACCACCTAAGTCAAAGGAACAACTCTGTAGGGAATTCCTGCTTCGCCTAAAATAGCCATGCCTCAGGGTGGACGCATTGTGTGGTGTGCATGCGTGAGTGCACAGCAATTGAGTCCAAAACCATTTTCCTTGTGAGACCGAGGCCCTGAAAAAGCCAGAACATGACTCCCCACATGCTCCGTGAAAGTATTACTACACCAACACTTTCGAATGGAAGTCTAATAGCTAGCTTTCTAACTGGAAGAAACAACACTGTAGAGAAACCGTGCTTTAGCTACTGTCGACCTCTCTTTGGGCGAAGCAGTTTAGGGTGTACTGTGGCTGAGAGCCTGGGGACGGTTTCAATATCGTAATATCGGGGGAGAGACAGGCCGGTACAGAGGGCAGCTCTCAACCCACATCATGGTTATGGGGCTAGGACCGTTGCCCAGGGTGTGTGTGCAGGCTTAAATGAAGCCACCTAACTCGAAGGAAAAACTCGGTTGAGAGCCTGTGCTGCAGGTAAAACAGCTGCTCCTGAGGGTGGCAGCATTTTCTTGTGTGCGTGCATGAGAGCACTGCAAGGGACTCCAAAGCTTTTGCGAGTGAGACTCAGGCCCCAGCGAATGGCAGAACACGACTCCCCAGGTGTTTGACCAAGCTAGCACGGCAGCCCCACTTTTGCATGGAAGTCTAATAGCTAGCGTTCTAACTCGAAGAAACAACACTGTCGAGAAACCGTGCTGTAGCTACCGTCGACCTCTCTGTGGGCGAAGCAGTTTAGGGTGTACTGTGGCTGAGCGCCTGGGGACGGTTTCCATTTTGTAATATCTGGGGAGAGACAGGCCGGTACAGAGGGCAGCTCTCAACTCACTACATGGTTATGGGGCTAGTTCCGTTGACCATGGTGTGTGTGCATGCTTAAACACAGCCACCTCACTCGAAGGAAAACCTCGGTAGAAAGCCTGTGCTGCAGGTAAAAGAGCTGCTCCTGAGGGTGGAAGCATTTTGTTGTGTGTCTGCGTGAGATCACTGCAAGGGAGTCCAAAGCTTTTTGCGAGTGAGACTCAGGCCCCAGCGAAAGGCAGAACACGACTCCCCATGTTTTTCATCACGCTATCACGGCAGCCCCACTTTTGCATAAAAGTCTAACACCTAGTGTTCTAACTCGAAGAAACAACACTGTAGAGAAACCGTGCTTTAGCTACCGTCGACCTCTAGATGGAGGAAGCTTTACACGGAGTACCGTGGCTGAGAGCCTGGGGAACGGGTTCCATACGTGAAACCAAGGGAGAAATAGGTCCGGGCACAAGGCACCTCTGGACTCAGCTCTTGCTACCTGAAGCTAACACTACTGCTCCATGTGTGCTTGGAATGCTCTGTGCTCGACACTGGGAATAAACAAGCCTGTAAAGAATCCCAGCTGCAGCTCATTCGCCTACCAGGCTACTAACACCAAGAATCAATGCTGTAGTGTTATTGCGCTTTAGCCAGCATTGCCGTTCCTGAAGCCGCAGGAGTTGTATAGTGCTCTTGTAGGAGAGACCGGGGAAAGGGTCCCATACGTGAAATGGAGTGAGAAACAGGCCGGTGCGGAAGGCAGCTCTCAACTCACCTCTTGTTTATGAGGCTAGTACCGCTGCCCCGGGTGTGCCTGCAGGCCATAAGCCAACCACCTAAGTCAAAGGAACAACTCTGTAGGGAACTCCTGCTTCGCCTAAAATAGCCATGACTCAGGGTGGACGCATTGTGTGGTGTGCATGCGTGAGTGCACAGCAAGTGAGTCCAAAACCATTTTCCTTGTGAGACCCAGGCCCTGAAAGAAGCCAGAACACGACTGCCCACTTGCTCCATGAAACTAGAACTACGGCCACACTTTTGAATGGAAGTCTAATAGCTAGCTTTCTAACTGGAAGAAACAACACTGTAGAGAAACCGTGCTTTAGCTACCGTCGACCTCTCTGTTGGCGAAGCAGTTTAGGGTGTACTGTGGCTGAGAGCCTGGGGACGGTTTCACTATCGTAATATCGGGGGAGAGACAGGCCGGTACAGAAGGCAGCTCTCAACTCACATCATGGTTATGGGGCTAGGACCGTTGCCCAGGGTGTGTGTGGCAGCTTAAACACAGCCACCTACCTCGAAGGAGAAACTCGGTTGAGAGCCTGTGCTGCAGGTAAAACAGCTGCTCCTGAGGGTGGCAGCGTTTTGTTGTGTGCGTGCGTGAGAGCACTGCAAGCGAGTCCAAAGCTTTTGCGAGTGAGACTCAGGCCCCAGTGAAAGGCAGAACATGACTCCCCATGTGTTTCATCAAGGTAGCACGGCAGCCCCACTTTTGCATGGAAGTCTAATAGCTAGCGTTCTAACTCGAAGAAACAACACTGTCGAGAAAACGTGCTTTAGCTACCGTCGACCTCTCTGTGGGCGAAGCAGTTTAGGGTGTACTGTGGCTGAGCGCCTGGGGACGGTTTCCATTTTGTAATATCTGGGGAGAGACAGGCCGGTACAGAGGGCAGCTCTCAACTCACTACATGGTTATGGGGCTAGTTCCGTTGACCATGGTGTGTGTGCAGGCTTAAACACAGCCACCTAACTCGAAGGAAAAACTCGGTAGAAAGCCTGTGCTGCAGGTAAAAGAGCTGCTCCTGAGGGTGGAAGCATTTTGTTGTGTGCCTGCGTGAGAGCACTGCAAGGGAGTCCAAAGCTTTTTGCGAGTGAGACTCAGGCCCCAGCGAAAGGCAGAACACGACTCCCCATGTGTTTGACCAAGCTAGCACGGCAGCCCCACATTTGCATGGAAGTCTAATAGCTAGCGTTCTAACACGAAGAAACTACACAGTAGAGAAACCGTGCTTTAGCTACCGTCGACCTCTCTGTGGGCGAAGCAGTTTAGGGTGTACTGTGGCTGAGAGTCTGGGGACGGTTTCACTATCGTAATATCGGGGGAGAGACAAGCCGGTACAGAAGGCAGCTCTCAACTCACATCATGGTTATGGGGCTAGGACCGTTGCCCAGGGTGTGTGTGGCAGCTTAAACACAGCCACCTACCTCGAAGGAGAAACTCAGTTGAGAGCCTCTGCTGCAGGTAAAACAGCTGCTCCTGAGGGTGGCAGCATTTTGTTGTGTGCGTGCGTGAGAGCACTGCAAGCGAGTCCAAAGCTTTTTGCGAGTGAGACTCAGGCCCCAGCGAAAGGCAGAACATGACTCCCCATGTGTTTCATCAAGCTAGCACGGCAGCACCACTTTTGCATGGAAGTCTAATAGCTAGCGTTATAACTCGAAGAAACAACACTGTCGAGAAACCGTGCTTTAGCTACCGTCGACCTCTCTGTGGGCGAAGCAGTTTAGGGTGTACTGTGGCTGAGCGCCTGGGGACGGTTTCCATTTTGTAATATCTGGGGAGAGACAGGCCGGTACAGAGGGCAGCTCTCAACTCACTACATGGTTATGGGGCTAGTTCCGTTGACCATGGTGTGTGTGCAGGCTTAAACACAGCCACCTAACTCGAAGGAAAAACTCGGTAGAAAGCCTGTGCTGCAGGTAAAAGAGCTGCATCTGAGGGTGGAAGCATTTTGTTGTGTGCCTGCGTGAGAGCACTGCAAGGGAGTCCAAAGCTTTTTGCGAGTGAGACTCAGGCCCCAGCGAAAGGCAGAACACGACTCCCCATGTGTTTCATCAGGCTAGCACGGCAGCCCCACTTTTGCATGGAAGTCTAATAGCTAGCATTCTAACTCGAAGAAACAACACTGTCGAGAAACCGTGCTTCAGCTACCGTCGACCTCTCTGTGGGCGAAGCAGTTTAGGGTGTACTGTGGCTGAGCGCCTGGGGACGGTTTCCATTTTGTAATATCAGGGGAGAGATACGCCGGTACACAGGGCAGCTCTCAACTCACTACATGGTTATGGGGCTAGTTCCGTTGACCATGGTGTGTGTTCAGGCTTAAACACAGCCACCTAACTCGAAGGAAAAACTCGGTAGAAAGCCTGAGCTGCAGATAAAAGAGCTGCTCCTGAGGGTGGAAGCATTTTGTTGTGTGCCTGCGTGAGAGCACTGCAAGGGAGTCCAAAGCTTTTTGCGAGTGAGACTCAGGCCCCAGCGAAAAGCAGAACACGATCCCCATGTGTTTCATCACGCTAGCACGGCAGCCCCACTTTTGCATAGAAGTCTAACATCTAGTGTTCTAACTCGAAGAAACAACACTGTAGAGAAACCGTGCTTTAGCTACCGTCGACCTCTAGACGGAGGAAGCATTACACGGAGTACCGTGGCTGAGAGCCTGGGGAACGGGTTCCATCGTGAAACCAAGGGAGAAATGGGTCCGGGCACAAGGCACCTCTGGACTCAACTCTTGCTACCTGAAGCTAACACTACTGCTCCATGTGTGCTTGGAATGCTATGTGCTCGACACTGACTGGGAAGAAACAAGCCTGTAAAGAATCCCAGCTGCAGCTCATTCGCCTACCAGGCTACTAACACCAAGAATCAATGCTGTAGTGTTACTGCTCTTTAGCCAGCATTGCCGTTCCTGAAGCCGCAGGAGTTGTATAGTGCTCATGTAGGAGAGACCGGGGAAAGGGTCCCATACGTGAAATGGAGTGAGAAACAGGCCGGTGCAGAAGGCAGCTCTCAACTCACCTCCTGTTTATGAGGCTAGTACCGCTGCCCCGGTTGTGCCTGCAGGCCATAAGCCAACCACCTAAGTCAAAGGAACAACTCTGTAGGGAATTCCTGGTTAGGCTAAAATAGCCAGGCCTCAGGGTGGACGCATTGTGTGGTGTGCATGCGTGAGTGCACAGCAAGTGAGTCCAAAACCATTTTCCTTATGAGACCCAGGCCCTGAAAGAAGCCAGAACACGACTCCCCACTTGCTCCATGAAACTAGAACTACGGCCACACTTTTGAATGGAAGTCTAATAGCTAGCGTTCTAACACGAAGAAACTACACAGTAGAGAAACCGTGCTTTAGCTACCGTCGACCTCTCTGTGGGCGAAGCAGTTTAGGGTGTACTGTGGCTGAGAGCCTGGGGACGGTTTCACTATCGTAATATCGGGGGAGAGACAGGCCGGTACAGAAGGCAGCTCTCAACTCACATCATGATTATGGGGCTAGGACCGTTGCCCAGGGTGTGTGTGGCAGCTTAAACACAGCCGCCTACCTCGAAGGAGAAACTCGGTTGAGAGCCTGTGCTGCAGGTAAAACAGCTGCTCCTGAGGGTGGCAGCATTTTGTTGTGTGCGTGCGTGAGAGCACTGCAAGGGAGTCCAAAGCTTTTTGCGAGTGAGACTCAGGCCCCAGCGAAAGGCAGAACACGACTCCCCATGTGTTTCATCACGCTAGCACGGCAGCCCCACTTTTGCATAGAAGTCTAACACCTAGTGTTCTAACTCGAAGAAACAACACTGTAGAGAAACCGTGCTTTAGCTACCGTCGACCTCTAGACGGAGGAAGCATTATACGTAGTATCGTGGCTGAGAGCCTGGGGAACGGGTTCCATACGTGAAACAAAGGGAGGAATAGGTCCGGGCACAAGGCACCTCTGGACTCAGCTCTTGCTACCTGAAGCTAACACTACTGCTCCATGTGTGCTTGGAATGCTATGTGCTCGACACTGACTGGGAAGAAACAAGCCTGTAAAGAATCCCAGCTGCAGCTCATTCGCCTACCAGGCTACTAACACCAAGAATCAATGCTGTAGTGTTACTGCGCTTTAGCCAGCATTGCCGTTCCTGAAGCCGCAGGAGTTGTATAGTGCTCGTGTATGAGAGACCGGGGAAAGGGTCCCATACGTGAAATGGAGTGAGAAACAGGCCGGTGCGGAAGGCAGCTCTCAACGCACCTCCTGTTTATGAGGCTAGTACCGCTGCCCCGGGTGTGCCTGCAGGCCATAAGCCAACCACCTAAGTCAAAGGAACAACTCTGTAGGGAATTCCTGCTTCGGCTAAAATAGCCAGGCCTCAGGGTGGACGCATTGTGTGGTGTGCATGCGTGAGTGCACAGCAAGTGAGTCCAAAACCATTTTCCTTGTGAGACCCAGGCCCTGAAAGAAGCCAGAACATCACTCCCCACATGTTCCATGAAAGTATTACTACAGCCACACTTTTGAATGGAAGTCTAATAGCTAGCTTTCTAACTGGAAGAAACAACACTGTAGAGAAACCGTGCTTTAGCTACTGTCGACCTCTCTGTGGGCGAAGCAGTTTAGGGTGTACTGTGGCTGAGAGCCTGGGGACGGTTTCAACATCGTAATATCGGGGAGAGACAAGCCGGTACAGAGGGCAGCTCTCAACCCACATCATATTTATGGGGCTAGGACCGTTGCCCAGGGTGTGTGTAGGCTTAAATGAAGCCACCTAACTCGAAGGAAAAACTCGGTTGAGAGCCTGTGCTTCAGGTAAAGCAGCTGCTCCTGAGGGTGGCAGCATTTTGTTGTGTGCGTGCGTGAGAGCACTGCAAGCGAGTCCAAAGCTTTTTGCGAGTGAGACTCAGGCCCCAGCGAAAGGCAGAACACGACTCCCCATGTGTTTGACCAAGCTAGCACGGCAGCCCCACATTTGCATGGAAGTCTAATAGCTAGCGTTCTAACACGAAGAAACTACACAGTAGAGAAACCGTGCTTTAGCTACCGTCGACCTCTCTGTGGGCGAAGCAGTTTAGGGTGTACTGTGGCTGAGAGCCTGGGGACGGTTTCACTATCGTAATATCGGGGGAGAGACAGGCCGGTACAGAAGGCAGCTCTCAACTCACATCATGGTTATGGGGCTAGGACCGTTACCCAGGGTGTGTGTGGCACCTTAAACACAGCCACCTACCTCGAAGGAGAAACTCGGTTGAGAGCCTGTGCTGCAGGTAAAACAGCTGCTCCTGAGGGTGGCAGCATTTTGTTGTGTGCGTGCGTGAGAGCACTGCAAGCGAGTCCAAAGCTTTTTGCGAGTGAGACTCAGGCCCCAGTGAAAGGCAGAACATGACTCGCCATGTGTTTCATCAAGCTAGCACGGCAGCCCCACTTTTGCATGGAAGTCTCATAGCTAGCGTTCTAACTCGAAGAAACAACACTGTAGAGAAACCGTGCTTTAGCTACCGTCGACCTCTCTGTGGGCGAAGCAGTTTAGGGTGTTTTGTGGCTGAGCGCCTGGGGACGGTTTCCATTTTGTAATATCTGGGGAGACACAGGCCGGTACAGAGGGCAGCTCTCAACTCACTACATGGTTATGGGGCTAGTTCCGATGACCATGGTGTGTGTGCAGGCTTAAACACAGCCACCTAACTCGAAGGAAAAACTCGGTAGAAAGACTGTGCTGCAGGTAAAAGAGCTGCTCCTTAGGGTGGAAGCATTTTGTTGTGTGCCTGCGTGAGAGCACAGCAAGGGAGTCCAAAGCTTTTTGCGAGTGAGACTCAGGCCCCAGCGAAAGGCAGAACACGACTCCCCATGTGTTTCATCACGCTAGTACGGCAGCCCCACTTTTGCATAGAAGTCTAACACCTAGTGTTCTAACTCGAAGAAACAACACTGTAGAGAAACCGTGCTTTAGCTACCGTCGACCTCTAGACGGAGGAAGCATTACACGGAGTACCGTGGCTGAGAGCCTGGGGAACGGGTTCCATACGTGAAACAAAGGGAGAAATAGGTCCGGGCACAAGGCACCTCTGGACTCAGCTCTTGCTACCTGAAGCTAACACTACTGCTCCATGTGTGCTTGGAATTCTATGTGCTCGACACTGACTGGGAAGAAACAAGCCTGTAAAGAATCCCAGCTGCAGCTCATTCGCCTACCAGGCTACTAACACCAAGAATCAATGCTGTAGTGTTACTGCGCTTTAGCCAACATTGCCGTTCCTGAAGCCGCAGGAGTTGTATAGTGCTCGTGTATGAGAGACCGGGGAAAGGGTCCCATACTTGAAATGGAGTGAGAAACAGGCCGGTGCGGAAGGCAGCTCTCAACTCACCTCTTGTGTATGAGGCTCGTACTGCTGCCCCGGGTGTGCCTGCAGGCCATAAGCCAACCACCTAAGTCAAAGGAACAACTCTGTAGGGAATTCCTGCTTCGGCTAAAATAGCCATGCCTCAGGGTGGACGCATTGTGTGGTGTGCATGCGTGAGTGCACAGCAAGTGAGTCCAAAACCATTTTCCTTGTGAGACCCAGGCCCTGAAAGAAGCCAGAACACGACTCCCCACTTGTTCCATGAAACTAGTACTACGGCCACACTTTTGAATGGAAGTCTAATAGCTAGCTTTCTAACTGGAAGAAACAACACTGTAGAGAAACCGTGCTTTAGCTACTGTCGACCTCTCTGTGGGCGAAGCAGTTTAGGGTGTACTGTGGCTGAGAGCCTGGGGACGGTTTCAATATCGTAGTATCGGGGGAGAGACAGGCCGGTACAGAAGGCAGCTCTCAACCCACATCATCGTTATGGGGCTAGGACCGTTACCCAGATTGTGTGTGGCAGCTTAAACACAGCCACCTACATTGAAGGAGAAACTCGGTTGAGTGCCTGTGCTTCAGGTAAAGCAGCTGCTCCTGACGGTGACAGCATTTTGTTGTGTGCGTGCGTGAGAGCACTGCAAGGGAGTCCAAAGCTTTTTGCGAGTGAGACTCAGGCCCCAGCGAAAGGCAGAACACGACTCCCCATGTGTTTCATCACGCTAGCACGGCAGCCCCACTTTTGCATAGAAGTCTAACACCTAGTGTTCTAACTCGAAGAAACAACACTGTAGAGAAACCGTGCTTTAGCTATCGTCGACCTCTAGACGGAGGAAGCATTACACGGAGTACCGTGGCTGAGAGCCTGGGGAACGGGTTCCATACGTGAAACCAAGGGAGAAATAGGTCCGGGCACAAGGCACCTCTGGACTCAGCTCTTGCTACCTGAACCTAACACTACTGCTCCATGTGTGCTGGGAATGCTATGTGCTCGACACTGGGAAGAAACAAGCCTGTAAAGAATCCCAGCTGCAGCTCATTCGCCTACCAGGCTACTAACACCAAGAATCAATGCTGTAGTGTTACTGCGCTTTAGCCAGCATTGCCGTTCCTGAAGCCGCAGGAGTTGTATAGTGCTCTTGTAGGAGAGACCGGGGAAAGGGTCCCATACGTGAAATGGAGTGAGAAACCGGCCGGTCCGCAAGGCAGCTCTCAATTCACCTCTTGTTTATGAGGCTAGTACCGCTGCCCCGGGTGTGCCTGCAGGCCATAAGCCAACCACCTAAGTCAAAGGAACAATTCTATAGGGAATTCCTGCTTCGCCTAAAATAGCCATGCCTCAGGGTGGACGCATTGTGTGGTGTGCATGCGTGAGTGCACAGCAAGTGAGTCCAAAACCATTTTCCTTGTGAGACCCAGGCCCTGAAAGAAGCCAGAACACGACTCCCCACTTGCTCCATGAAACTAGAACTACGGCCACACTTTTGAATGGAAGTCTAATAGCTAGCTTTCTAACTGGAAGAAACAACACTGTAGAGAAACCGTGCTTTAGATACTGTCGACCTCTCTGTGGGCGAAGCAGTTTAGGGTGTACTGTGGCTGAGAGCCTGGGGACGGTTTCAATATCGTAATATCGGGGGAGAGATAGGCCGGTACAGAGGGCAGCTCTCAACCCACATCATGGTTATGGGGCTAGGACCGTTGCCCAGGGTGTGTGTGCAGGCTTAAATGAAGCCACCTACCTCGAAGGAGAAACTCGGTTGAGAGCCTGTGCTGCAGGTAAAACAGCTGCTCCTGAGGGTGGCAGCATTTTGTTGTGTGCGTGCGTGAGAGCACTGCAAGCGAGTCCAAAGCTTTTTGCGAGTGAGACTCAGGCCCCAGTGAAAGGCAGAACATGACTCCCCATGTGTTTCATCAAGCTAGCACGGCAGCCCCACTTTTGCATGGAAGTCTCATAGCTAGCGTTCTAACTCGAAGAAACAACACTGTAGAGAAACCGTGCTTTAGCTACCGTCGACCTCTCTGTGGGCGAAGCAGTTTAGGGTGTACTGTGGCTGAGCGCCTGGGGGCGGTTTCCATTTTGTAATATCTGGGGAGAGACAGGCCGGTACAGAGGGCAGCTCTCAACTCACTACATGGTTATGGGGCTAGTTCCGTTGACCATGGTGTGTGTGCAGGCTTAAACACAGCCACCTAACTCGAAGGAAAAACTCGGTAGAAAGCCTGTGCTGCAGGTAAAAGAGCTGCTCCTGAGGGTGCAAGCATTTTGTTGTGTGCCTGCGTGAGAGCACTGCAAGGGAGTCCAAAGCTTTTTGCGAGTGAGACTCAGGCCCCAGTGAAAGGCAGAACACGACTCCCCATGTGTTTCATCACGCTAGCACGGCAGCCCCACTTTTGCATAGAAGTCTAACACCTAGTGTTCTAACTCGAAGAAACAACACTGTAGAGAAACCGTGCTTTAGCTACCGTCGACCTCTAGACGGAGGAAGCATTACACGGAGTACCGTGGCTGAGAGCCTGGGGAACGGGTTCCATACGTGAAACCAAGGGAGAAATAGGTCCGGGCACAAGGCACCTCTGGACTCAGCTCTTGCTACCTGAAGCTAACACTACTGCTCCATGTGTGCTTGGAATGCTATGTGCTCGACACTGACTGGGAAGAAACAAGCCTATAAAGAATCCCAGCTGCAGCTCATTCGCCTACCAGGCTACTAACACCAAGAATCAATGCTGTAGTGTTACTGCGCTTTAGCCAGCATTGCCGTTCCTGAAGCCGCAGGAGTTGTATAGTGCTCGTGTAGGAGAGACCGGGGAAAGGGTCCCATACGTGAAATGGAGTGAGAAACAGGCCGGTGCGGAAGGCAGCTCTCAACTCACCTCTTGTTTATGAGGCTAGTACCGCTGCCCCGGGTGTCCCTGCAGGCCATAAGCCAACCACCGAAGTCAAAGGAACAACTCTGTAGGGAATTCCTGCTTCGCCTAAAATAGCCATGCCTCAGGGTGGACGCATTGTGTGGTGTGCATGCGTGAGTGCACAGCAAGTGAGTCCAAAACCATTTTCCTTGTGAGACCCAGGCCCTGAAAGAAGCCAGAACACGACTCCCCACTTGCTCCATGAAACTAGAACTACGGCCACACTTTTGAATGGAAGTCTAATAGCTACCTTTCTAACTGGAAGAAACAACACTGTAGAGAAACCGTGCTTTAGCTACTGTCGACCTCTCTGTGGGCGAAGCAGTTTAGGGTGTACTGTGGCTGAGAGCCTGGGGACGGTTTCAATATCGTAATATCGGGGGAGAGACAGGCCGGTACAGAGGGCAGCTCTCAACCCACATCATGTTTATGGGGCTAGGACCGTTGCCCAGGGTGTGTGTGCAGGCTTAAATGAAGCCACCTAACTCGAAGGAAAAACTCGGTTGAGAGCCTGTGCTTCAGGTAAAGCACCTGCTCCTGAGGGTGGCAGCATTTTGTTGTGTGCGTGCGTGAGAACACTGCAAGGGAGTCCAAAGCTTTTTGCGGTGAGACTCAGGCCCCAGCGAAAGGCAGTACACGACTCCCCATGTGTTTGACCAAGCTAGCACGGCAGCCCCACATTTGCATGGAAGTCTAATAGCTAGCGTTCTAACTCGAAGAAACAACACTGTAGAGAAACCGTGCTTTAGCTACCGTCGACCTCTCTGTGGGCGAAGCAGTTTAGGGTGTACTGTGGCTGAGAGCCTGGGGCGGTTTCAATATCGTAATTTCGGGGGAGAGACAGGCCGGTACAGAAGACAACTCTCAACTCACATCATGGTTACGGGGCTAGGACCGATACCCAGGGTGTGTGTGGCAGCTTAAACACAGCCACCTTCCTCGAAGGAGAAACTCGGTTGAGAGCCTGTGCTGCAGGTAAAACAGCTGCTCCTGAGGGTGGCAGCATTTTGTTGTGTGCGTGCGTGAGAGCACTGCAAGCGAGTCCAAAGCTTTTTGCGAGTGAGACTCAGGCCCCATTGAAAGGCAGAACATGACTCCCCATGTGTTTCATCAAGCTAGCACGGCAGCCCCGCTTTTGCATGGAAGTCTCATAGCTAGCGTTCTAACTCGAAGAAACAACAGTGTAGAGAAACCGTGCTTTAGCTACCGTCGACCTCTCTGTGGGCGAAGCAGTTTAGGGTGTACTGTGGCTGAGCGCCTGGGGGCGGTTTCCATTTTGTAATATCTGGGGAGAGACAGGCCGGTACAGAGGGCAGCTCTCAACTCACAACATGGTTATGGGGCTAGTTCCGTTGACCATGGTGTGTGTGCAGGCTTAAACACAGCCACCTAACTCGAAGGAAAAACTCGGTAGAAAGCCTGTGCTGCAGGTAAAAGAGCTGCTCCTGAGGGTGGAAGCATTTTGTTGTGTGCCTGCGTGAGAGCACTGCAAGGGAGTCCAAAGCTTTTTGCGAGTGAGACTCAGGCCCCAGCGAAAGGCAGAACACGACTCCCCATATGATTCATCACGCTAGCACGGCAGCCCCACTTTTGCATAGAAGTCTAACACCTAGTGTTCTAACTCGAAGAAAGAACACTGTAGAGAAACCGTGCTTTAGCTACCGTCGACCTCTAGACAGAGGAAGCATTACACGGAGTACCGTGGCTGAGAGCCTGGGGAACGGGTTCCATACGTGAAACCAAGGGAGAAATAGGTCCGGGCACAAGGCACCTCTGGACTCAGCTCTTGCTACCTGAAGCTAACACTACTGCTCCATGTGTGCTTGGAATGCTATGTGCTCGACACTGACTGGGAAGAAACAAGCCTATAAAGAATCCCAGCTGCAGCTCATTCGCCTACCAGGCTACGAACACCAAGAATCCATGCTGTAGTGTTACTGCGCTTTAGCCAGCATTGCCGTTCCTGAAGCCGCAGGAGTTGTATAGTGCTCGTGTAGGAGAGACCGGGGAAAGGGTCCCATACGTGAAATGGAGTGAGAAACAGGCCGGTGCGGAAGGCAGCTCTCAACTCACCTCTTGTTTATGAGGCTAGTACCGCTGCCCCGGGTGTGCCTGCAGGCCATAAGCCAACCACCTAAGTCAAAGGAACAACTCTGTAGGGAATTCCTGGTTAGGCTAAAATAGCCAGGCCTCAGGGTGGACGCATTGTGTGGTGTGCATGCGTGAGTGCACAGCAAGTGAGTCCAAAACCATTTTCCTTGTGAGACCCAGGCCCTGAAAGAAGCCAGAACACGACTCCCCACATGCTCCATGAAAGTATTACTACAGCCACACTTTTGAATGGAAGTCTAATAGCTAGCTTTCTAACTGGAAGAAACAACACTGTAGAGAAACCGTGCTTTAGCTACTGTCGACCTCTCTGTGGGCGAAGCAGTTTAGGGTGTACTGTGGCTGAGAGCCTGGGGACGGTTTCAATATCGTAATATCGGGGGAGAGACAGGCCGGTACAGAGGGCAGCTCTCAACCCACATCATGTTTATGGGGCTAGGACCGTTGCCCAGGGTGTGTGTATGCTTAAATGAAGCCACCTAACTCGAAGGAAAAACTCGGTTGAGAGCCTGTGCTTCAGGTAAAGCACCTGCTCCTGAGGGTGGCAGCATTTTGTTGTGTGCGTGCGGGAGAACACTGCAAGGGAGTCCAAAGCTTTTTGCGGTGAGACTCAGGCCCCAGCGAAAGGCAGAACACGACTCCCCATGTGTTTGACCAAGCTAGCACGGCAGCCCCACATTTGCATGGAAGTCTAATAGCTAGCGTTCTAACTCGAAGAAACAACACTGTAGAGAAACCGTGCTTTAGCTACCGTCGACCTCTCTGTGGGCGAAGCAGTTTAGGGTGTACTGTGGCTGAGAGCCTGGGGCGGTTTCAATATCGTAATATCGGGGGAGAGACAGGCCGGTACAGAAGGCAGCTCTCAACTCACATCATGGTTATGGGGCTAGGACCGTTGCCCAGGGTGTGTGTGGCAGCTTAAACACAGCCACCTACCTCGAAGGAGAAACTCGGTTGAGAGCCTGTGCTGCAGGTAAAACAGCTGCTCCTGAGGGTGGCAGGATTTTGTTGTGTGCGTGCGTGAGAGCACTGCAAGCGAGTCCAAAGCTTTTTGCGAGTGAGACTCAGGCCCCAGTGAAAGGCAGAACATGACTCCCCATGTGTTTCATCAAGCTAGCACGGCAGCCCCACTTTTGCATGGAAGTCTCATAGCTAGCGTTCTAACTCGAAGAAACAACACTGTAGAGAAACCGTGCTTTAGCTACCGTCGACCTCTCTGTGGGCGAAGCAGTTTAGGGTGTACTGTGGCTGAGCGCCTGGGGGCGGTTTCCATTTTGTAATATCTGGGGAGAGACAGGCCGGTACAGAGGGCAGCTCTCAACTCACTACATGGTTATGGGGCTAGTTCCGTTGACCATGGTGTGTGTGCAGGCTTAAACACAGCCACCTAACTCGAAGGAAAAACTCGGTAGAAAGCCTGTGCTGCAGGTAAAATAGCTGCTCCTGAGGGTGGCAGCATTTTGTTGTGTGCGTGCGTGAGAGCACTGCAAGGGAGTCCAAAGCTTTTTGCGAGTGAGACTCAGGCCCCAGTGAAAGGCAGAACATGACTCCCCATGTGTTTCATCAAGCTAGCACGGCAGCCCCACTTTTGCATGGAATTCTAAGAGCTAGCGTTCTAACACGAAGAAACTACACAGTAGAGAAACCGTTCTTTAGCTCCCGTCGACCTCTCTGTGGGCGAAGCAGTTTAGGGTGTACTGTGGCTGAGCGCCTGGGGGCGGTTTCCATTTTGTAATATCTGGGGAGAGACAGGCCGGTACAGAGGGCAGCTCTCAACTCACTACATGGTTATGGGGCTAGTTCCGTTGACCATGGTGTGTGTGCAGGCTTAAACACAGTCACCTAACTCGAAGGAAAAACTCGGTAGAAAGCCTGTGCTGCAGGTAAAAGAGCTGCTCCTGAGGGTGGAAGCATTTTGTTGTGTGCCTGCGTGAGAGCACTGCAAGGGAGTCCAAAGCTTTTTGCGAGTGAGACTCAGGCCCCAGCGAAAGGCAGAACACGACTCCCCATGTGTTTCATCACGCTAGCTCGGCAGCCCCACTTTTGCATAGAAGTCTAACAGCTAGTGTTCTAACTCGAAGAAACAACACTGTAGAGAAACCGTGCTTTAGCTACCGTCGACCTCTAGACGGAGGAAGCATTACACGGAGTACCGTGGCTGAGAGCCTGGGGAACAGGTTCCATACGTGAAACCAAGGGAGAAATAGGTCCGGGCACAAGGCACCTCTGGACTCAGCTCTTGCTACCTGAAGCTAACACTACTGCTCCATGTGTGCTTGGAATGCTATGTGCTCGACACTGACTGGGAAGAAACAAGCCTGTAAAGAATCCCAGCAGTAGCTCATTCGCCTACCAGGCTACTAACACCAAGAATCAATGCTGTAGTGTTACTGCGCTTTAGCCAGCATTGCCGTTCCTGAAGCCGCAGGAGTTGTATAGTGCTCTTGTAGGAGAGACCGGGGAAAGGGTCCCATACGTGAAATGGAGTGAGAAACAGGCCAGTCCGCAAGGCAGCTCTCAACTCACCTCCTGTTTATGAGGCTAGTACCGCTGCCCCGGGTGTGCCTGCAGGCCATAAGCCAACCACCTAAGTCAAAGGAACAACTCTGTAGGGAATTCCTGGTTAGGCTAAAATAGCCAGGCCTCAGGGTGGACGCATTGTGTGGTGTGCATGCGTGAGTGCACAGCAAGTGAGTCCAAAACCATTTTCCTTGTGAGACCCAGGCCCTGCAAGAAGCCAGAACATCACTCCCCACATGTTCCATGAAAGTATTACTACAGCCACACTTTTGAATGGAAGTCTCATAGCTAGCTTTCTAACTGGAAGAAACAACACTGTAGAGAAACCGTGCTTTAGCTACTGTCGACCTCTCTGTGGGCGAAGCAGTTTAGGGTGTACTGTGGCTGAGAGCCTGGGGACGGTTTCAATATCGTAATATCGGGGAAGAGACAGGCCGGTACAGAGGGCAGCTCTCAACCCACATCATGGTTATGGGGCTAGGACCGTTGCCCAGGGTGTGTGTGCAGGCTTAAATGAAGCCACCTAACTCGAAGGAAAAACTCGGTTGAGAGCCTGTGCTTCAGGTAAAGCAGCTGCTCCTGAGGGTGGCAGCATTTTGTTGTGTGCGTGCGTGAGAGCACTGCAAGGGAGTCCAAAGCTTTTTGCGAGTGAGACTCAGGCCCCAGCGAAAGGCAGAACACGACTCCCCATGTGTTTGACCAAGCTAGCACGGCAGCCCCACATTTGCATGGAAGTCTAATAGCTAGCGTTCTAACACGAAGAAACTACACAGTAGAGAAACCGTGCTTTAGCTACCGTCGACCTCTCTGTGGGCGAAGCAGTTTAGGGTGTACTGTGGCTGAGAGCCTGGGGACGGTTTCAATATCGTAATATCGGGGGAGAGACAGGCCGGTACAGAAGGCAGCTCTCAACTCACATCATGGTTATGGGGCTAGGACCGTTGCCCAGGGTGTGTGTGGCAGCTTAAACACAGCCACCTACCTCGAAGGAGAAACTCGGTTGAGAGCCTGTGCTGCAGGTAAAACAGCTGCTCCTGAGGGTGGCAGCATTTTGTTGTGTGCGTGCGTGAGAGCACTGCAAGCGAGTCCAAAGCTTTTTGCGAGTGAGACTCAGGCCCCAGTGAAAGGCAGAACATGACTCCCCATGTGTTTCATCAAGCTAGCACGGCAGCCCCACTTTTGCATGGAAGTCTAATAGCTAGCGTTCTAACTCGAAGAAACAACACTGTCGAGAAACCGTGCTTTAGCTACCGTCGACCTCTCTGTGGGCGAAGCAGTTTAGGGTGTACTGTGGCTGAGCGCCTGGGGACGGTTTCCATTTTGTAATATCTGGGGAGAGACAGGCCGGTACAGAGGGCAGCTCTCAACTCACTACATGGTTATGGGGCTAGTTCCGTTGACCATGGTGTGTGTGCATGCTTAAACACAGCCACCTAACTCGAAGGAAAACCTCGGTAGAAAGCCTGTGCTGCAGGTAAAAGAGCTGCTCCTGAGGGTGGAAGCATTTTGTTGTGTGTCTGCGTGAGATCACTGCAAGGGAGTCCAAAGCTTTTTGCGAGTGAGACTCAGGCCCCAGCGAAAGGCAGAACACGACTCCCCATGTTTTTCATCACGCTAGCACGGCAGCCCCACTTTTGCATAAAAGTCTAACACCTAGTGTTCTAACTCGAAGAAACAACACTGTAGAGAAACCGTGCTTTAGCTACCGTCGACCTCTAGACGGAGGAAGCTTTACACGGAGTACCGTGGCTGAGAGCCTGGGGAACGGGTTCCATACGTGAAACCAAGGGAGAAATAGGTCCGGGCACAAGGCACCTCTGGACTCAGCTCTTGCTACCTGAAGCTAACACTACTGCTCCATGTGTGCTTGGAATGCTATGTGCTCGACACTGACTGGGAAGAAACAAGCCTGTAAAGAATCCCAGCTGCAGCTCATTCGCCTACCAGGCTACTAACACCAAGAATCAATGCTGTAGTTTTACTGCGCTTTAGCCAGCATTGCCGTTCCTGAAGCCGCAGGAGTTGTATAGTGCTCGTGTAGGAGAGACCGGGGAAAGGGTCCCATACGTGAAATGGAGTGAGAAACAGGCCGGTGCGGAAGGCAGCTCTCAACTCACCTCTTGTTTATGAGGCTAGTACCGCTGCCCCGGGTGTGCCTGCAGGCCATAAGCCAACCACCTAAGTCAAAGGAACAACTCTGTAGGGAATTCCTGGTTAGGCTAAAATAGCCAGGCCTCAGGGTGGACGCATTGTGTGGTGTGCATGCGTGAGTGCACAGCAAGTGAGTCCAAAACCATTTTCCTTGTGAGACCCAGGCCCTGAAAGAAGCCAGAACACGACTCCCCACATGCTCCATGAAAGTATTACTACAGCCACACTTTTGAATGGAAGTCTCATAGCTAGCTTTCTAACTGGAAGAAACAACACTGTAGAGAAACCGTGCTTTAGCTACTGTCGACCTCTCTGAGGGCGAAGCACTTTAGGGTGTACTGTGGCTTAGAGCCTGGGGACGGTTTCAATATCGTAATATCGGGGGAGAGACAGGCCGGTACAGAGGGCAGCTCTCAACCCACATCATGGTTATGGGGCTAGGACCGTTGCCCAGGGTGTGTGTAGGCTTAAATGAAGCCACCTAACTCGAAGGAAAAACTCGGTTGAGAGCCTGTGCTTCAGGTAAAGCAGCTGCTCCTGAGGGTGGCAGCATTTTGTTGTGTGCGTGCGTGAGAGCACTGCAAGGGAGTCCAAAGCTTTTTGCGAGTGAGACTCAGGCCCCAGCGAAAGGCAGAACACGACTCCCCATGTGTTTGACCAAGCTAGCACGGCAGCCCCACATTTGCATGGAAGTCTAATAGCTAGCGTTCTAACACGAAGAAACTACACAGTAGAGAAACCGTGCTTTAGCTACCGTCGACCTCTCTGTGGGCGAAGCAGTTTAGGGTGTACTGTGGCTGAGAGCCTGGGGACGGTTTCAATATCGTAATATCGGGGGAGAGACAGGCCGGTACAGAAGACAACTCTCAACTCACATCATGGTTATGGGGCTAGGACCGATACCTAGGGTGTGTGTGGCAGCTTAAACACAGCCACCTACCTCGAAGGAGAAACTCGGTTGAGAGCCTGTGCTGCAGGTAAAACAGCTGCTCCTGAGGGTGGCAGCATTTTGTTGTGTGCGTGCGTGAGAGCACTGCAAGCGAGTCCAAAGCTTTTTGCGAGTGAGACTCAGGCCCCAGTGAAAGGCAGAACATGACTCCCCATGTGTTTCATCAAGCTAGCACAGCAGCCCCACTTTTGCATGGAAGTCTCATAGCTAGCGTTCTAACTCGAAGAAACAACACTGTAGAGAAACCGTGCTTTAGCTACCGTCGACCTCTCTGTGGGCGAAGCAGTTAAGGTTGTACTGTGGCTGAGCGCCTGGGTGCGGTTTCCATTTTGTAATATCTGGGGAGAGACAGGCCGGTACAGAGGGCAGCTCTCAACTCACTACATGGTTATGGGGCTAGTTCCGTTGACCATGCTGTGTGTGCAGGCTTAAACACAGCCACCTAACTCGAAGGAAAAACTCGGTAGAAAGCCTGTGCTGCAGGTAAAAGAGCTGCTCCTGAGGGTGGAAGCATTTTGTTGTGTGCCTGCGTGAGAGCACTGCAAGGGAGTCCAAAGCTTTTTGCGAGTGAGACACAGGCCCCAGCGAAAGGCAGAACACGACTCCCCATGTGTTTCATCACGCTAGCACGGCAGCCCCACTTTTGCATAGAAGTCTAACAGCTAGTGTTCTAACTCGAAGAAACAACACTGTAGAGAAACCGTGCTTTAGCTACCGTCGACCTCTAGATGGAGGAAGCATTACACGGAGAACCATGGCTGAGAGGCTGGGGAACGGGTTCCATACGTGAAACCAAGGGCGAAATAGGTCCGGGCAGAAGGCACCTCTGGACTCAGCTCTTGCTACCTGAAGCTAACACTACTGCTCCATGTGTGCTTGGAATGCTATGTGCTCGACACTGGGAAGAAACAAGCCTGTAAAGAATCCCAGCTGCAGCTCATTCGCCTACCAGGCTACTAACACCAAGAATCAATGCTGTAGTGTTACTGCGCTTTAGCCAGCATTGCCGTTCCTGAAGCCGCAGGAGTTGTATAGTGCTCTTGTAGGAGAGACCGGGGAAAGGGTCCCATACGTGAAATGGAGTGAGAAACAGGCCGGTGCGGAAGGCAGCTCTCAACTCACCTCTGGTTTATGAGGCTAGTACCGCTGCCCCGGGTGTGCCTGCAGGCCATAAGCCAACCACCTAAGTCAAAGGAACAACTCTGTAGGGAATTCCTGCTTCGCCTAAAATAGCCATGCCTCAAGGTGGACGCATTGTGTGGTGTGCATGCGTGAGTGCACAGCAAGTGAGTCCAAAACCATTTTCCTTGTGAGACCCAGGCCCTGAAAGAAGCCAGAACACGACTCCCCACTTGCTCCATGAAACTAGAACTACGGCCACACTTTTGAATGGAAGTCTAATAGCTAGCTTTCTAACTGGAAGAAACAACACTGTAGAGAAACCGTGCTTTAGATACTGTCGACCTCTCTGTGGGCGAAGCAGTTTAGGGTGTACTGTGGCTGAGAGCCTGGGGACGGTTTCAATATCGTAATATGGGGGAGAGATAGGCCGGTACAGAGGGCAGCTCTCAACCCACATCATGGTTATGGGGCTAGGACCGTTGCCCAGGGTGTGTGTGCAGGCTTAAATGAAGCCACCTAACTCGAAGGAGAAACTCGGTTGAGAGCCTGTGCTGCAGGTAAAACAGCTGCTCCTGAGGGTGGCAGCATTTTGTTGTGTGCGTGCGTGAGAGCACTGCAAGCGAGTCCAAAGCTTTTTGCGAGTGAGACTCAGGCCCCAGTGAAAGGCAGAACATGACTCCCCATGTGTTTCATCAAGCTAGCACGGCAGCCCCACTTTTGCATGGAAGTCTCATAGCTAGCGTTCTAACTCGAAGAAACAACAGTGTAGAGAAACCGTGCTTTAGCTACCGTCGACCTCTCTGTGGGCGAAGCAGTTTAGGGTGTACTGTGGCTGAGCGCCTGGGGGCGGTTTCCATTTTGTAATATCTGGGGAGAGACAGGCCGGTACAGACGGCAGCTCCCAACTCACTACATGGTTATGGGGCTAGTTCCGTTGACCATGGTGTGTGTGCAGGCTTAAACACAGCCACCTAACTCGAAGGAAAAACTCGGTAGAAAGCCTGTGCTGAAGGTAAAAGAGCTGCTCCTGAGGGTGCAAGCATTTTGTTGTGTGCCTGCGTGAGAGCACTGCAAGGGAGTCCAAAGCTTTTTGCGAGTGAGACTCAGGCCCCATCGAAAGGCAGAACACGACTCCCCATGTGTTTCATCACGCTAGCACGGCAGCCCCACTTTTGCATAGAAGTCTAACACCTAGTGTTCTAACTCGAAGAAAGAACACTGTAGAGAAACCGTGCTTTAGCTACCGTCGACCTCTAGACAGAGGAAGCATTACACGGAGTACCGTGGCTGAGAGCCTGGGGAACGGGTTCCATACGTGAAACCAAGGGAGAAATAGGTCCGGGCACAAGGCACCTCTGGACTCAGCTCTTGCTACCTGAAGCTAACACTACTGCTCCATGTGTGCTTGGAATGCTATGTGCTCGACACTGACTGGGAAGAAACAAGCCTATAAAGAATCCCAGCTGCAGCTCATTCGCCTACCAGGCTACGAACACCAAGAATCCATGCTGTAGTGTTACTGCGCTTTAGCCAGCATTGCCGTTCCTGAAGCCGCAGGAGTTGTATAGTGCTCGTGTAGGAGAGACCGGGGAAAGGGTCCCATACGTGAAATGGAGTGAGAAACAGGCCGGTGCGGAAGGCAGCTCTCAACTCACCTCTTGTTTATGAGGCTAGTACCGCTGCCCCGGGTGTGCCTGCAGGCCATAAGCCAACCACCTAAGTCAAAGGAACAACTCTGTAGGGAATTCCTGGTTAGGCTAAAATAGCCAGGCCTCAGGGTGGACGCATTGTGTGGTGTGCATGCGTGAGTGCACAGCAAGTGAGTCCAAAACCATTTTCCTTGTGAGACCCAGGCCCTGAAAGAAGCCAGAACACGACTCCCCACATGCTCCATGAAAGTATTACTACAGCCACACTTTTGAATGGAAGTCTAATAGCTAGCTTTCTAACTGGAAGAAACAACACTGTAGAGAAACCGTGCTTTAGCTACTGTCGACCTCTCTGTGGGCGAAGCAGTTTAGGGTGTACTGTGGCTGAGAGCCTGGGGACGGTTTCAATATCGTAATATCGGGGGAGAGACAGGCCGGTACAGAGGGCAGCTCTCAACCCACATCATGTTTATGGGGCTAGGACCGTTGCCCAGGGTGTGTGTATGCTTAAATGAAGCCACCTAACTCGAAGGAAAAACTCGGTTGAGAGCCTGTGCTTCAGGTAAAGCACCTGCTCCTGAGGGTGGCAGCATTTTGTTGTGTGCGTGCGGGAGAACACTGCAAGGGAGTCCAAAGCTTTTTGCGGTGAGACTCAGGCCCCAGCGAAAGGCAGAACACGACTCCCCATGTGTTTGACCAAGCTAGCACGGCAGCCCCACATTTGCATGGAAGTCTAATAGCTAGCGTTCTAACTCGAAGAAACAACACTGTAGAGAAACCGTGCTTTAGCTACCGTCGACCTCTCTGTGGGCGAAGCAGTTTAGGGTGTACTGTGGCTGAGAGCCTGGGGCGGTTTCAATATCGTAATATCGGGGGAGAGACAGGCCGGTACAGAAGGCAGCTCTCAACTCACATCATGGTTATGGGGCTAGGACCGTTGCCCAGGGTGTGTGTGGCAGCTTAAACACAGCCACCTACCTCGAAGGAGAAACTCGGTTGAGAGCCTGTGCTGCAGGTAAAACAGCTGCTCCTGAGGGTGGCAGGATTTTGTTGTGTGCGTGCGTGAGAGCACTGCAAGCGAGTCCAAAGCTTTTTGCGAGTGAGACTCAGGCCCCAGTGAAAGGCAGAACATGACTCCCCATGTGTTTCATCAAGCTAGCACGGCAGCCCCACTTTTGCATGGAAGTCTCATAGCTAGCGTTCTAACTCGAAGAAACAACACTGTAGAGAAACCGTGCTTTAGCTACCGTCGACCTCTCTGTGGGCGAAGCAGTTTAGGGTGTACTGTGGCTGAGCGCCTGGGGGCGGTTTCCATTTTGTAATATCTGGGGAGAGACAGGCCGGTACAGAGGGCAGCTCTCAACTCACTACATGGTTATGGGGCTAGTTCCGTTGACCATGGTGTGTGTGCAGGCTTAAACACAGCCACCTAACTCGAAGGAAAAACTCGGTAGAAAGCCTGTGCTGCAGGTAAAATAGCTGCTCCTGAGGGTGGCAGCATTTTGTTGTGTGCGTGCGTGAGAGCACTGCAAGGGAGTCCAAAGCTTTTTGCGAGTGAGACTCAGGCCCCAGTGAAAGGCAGAACATGACTCCCCATGTGTTTCATCAAGCTAGCACGGCAGCCCCACTTTTGCATGGAATTCTAAGAGCTAGCGTTCTAACACGAAGAAACTACACAGTAGAGAAACCGTTCTTTAGCTCCCGTCGACCTCTCTGTGGGCGAAGCAGTTTAGGGTGTACTGTGGCTGAGCGCCTGGGGGCGGTTTCCATTTTGTAATATCTGGGGAGAGACAGGCCGGTACAGAGGGCAGCTCTCAACTCACTACATGGTTATGGGGCTAGTTCCGTTGACCATGGTGTGTGTGCAGGCTTAAACACAGTCACCTAACTCGAAGGAAAAACTCGGTAGAAAGCCTGTGCTGCAGGTAAAAGAGCTGCTCCTGAGGGTGGAAGCATTTTGTTGTGTGCCTGCGTGAGAGCACTGCAAGGGAGTCCAAAGCTTTTTGCGAGTGAGACTCAGGCCCCAGCGAAAGGCAGAACACGACTCCCCATGTGTTTCATCACGCTAGCTCGGCAGCCCCACTTTTGCATAGAAGTCTAACAGCTAGTGTTCTAACTCGAAGAAACAACACTGTAGAGAAACCGTGCTTTAGCTACCGTCGACCTCTAGACGGAGGAAGCATTACACGGAGTACCGTGGCTGAGAGCCTGGGGAACAGGTTCCATACGTGAAACCAAGGGAGAAATAGGTCCGGGCACAAGGCACCTCTGGACTCAGCTCTTGCTACCTGAAGCTAACACTACTGCTCCATGTGTGCTTGGAATGCTATGTGCTCGACACTGACTGGGAAGAAACAAGCCTGTAAAGAATCCCAGCAGTAGCTCATTCGCCTACCAGGCTACTAACACCAAGAATCAATGCTGTAGTGTTACTGCGCTTTAGCCAGCATTGCCGTTCCTGAAGCCGCAGGAGTTGTATAGTGCTCTTGTAGGAGAGACCGGGGAAAGGGTCCCATACGTGAAATGGAGTGAGAAACAGGCCAGTCCGCAAGGCAGCTCTCAACTCACCTCCTGTTTATGAGGCTAGTACCGCTGCCCCGGGTGTGCCTGCAGGCCATAAGCCAACCACCTAAGTCAAAGGAACAACTCTGTAGGGAATTCCTGGTTAGGCTAAAATAGCCAGGCCTCAGGGTGGACGCATTGTGTGGTGTGCATGCGTGAGTGCACAGCAAGTGAGTCCAAAACCATTTTCCTTGTGAGACCCAGGCCCTGCAAGAAGCCAGAACATCACTCCCCACATGTTCCATGAAAGTATTACTACAGCCACACTTTTGAATGGAAGTCTCATAGCTAGCTTTCTAACTGGAAGAAACAACACTGTAGAGAAACCGTGCTTTAGCTACTGTCGACCTCTCTGTGGGCGAAGCAGTTTAGGGTGTACTGTGGCTGAGAGCCTGGGGACGGTTTCAATATCGTAATATCGGGGAAGAGACAGGCCGGTACAGAGGGCAGCTCTCAACCCACATCATGGTTATGGGGCTAGGACCGTTGCCCAGGGTGTGTGTGCAGGCTTAAATGAAGCCACCTAACTCGAAGGAAAAACTCGGTTGAGAGCCTGTGCTTCAGGTAAAGCAGCTGCTCCTGAGGGTGGCAGCATTTTGTTGTGTGCGTGCGTGAGAGCACTGCAAGGGAGTCCAAAGCTTTTTGCGAGTGAGACTCAGGCCCCAGCGAAAGGCAGAACACGACTCCCCATGTGTTTGACCAAGCTAGCACGGCAGCCCCACATTTGCATGGAAGTCTAATAGCTAGCGTTCTAACACGAAGAAACTACACAGTAGAGAAACCGTGCTTTAGCTACCGTCGACCTCTCTGTGGGCGAAGCAGTTTAGGGTGTACTGTGGCTGAGAGCCTGGGGACGGTTTCAATATCGTAATATCGGGGGAGAGACAGGCCGGTACAGAAGGCAGCTCTCAACTCACATCATGGTTATGGGGCTAGGACCGTTGCCCAGGGTGTGTGTGGCAGCTTAAACACAGCCACCTACCTCGAAGGAGAAACTCGGTTGAGAGCCTGTGCTGCAGGTAAAACAGCTGCTCCTGAGGGTGGCAGCATTTTGTTGTGTGCGTGCGTGAGAGCACTGCAAGCGAGTCCAAAGCTTTTTGCGAGTGAGACTCAGGCCCCAGTGAAAGGCAGAACATGACTCCCCATGTGTTTCATCAAGCTAGCACGGCAGCCCCACTTTTGCATGGAAGTCTAATAGCTAGCGTTCTAACTCGAAGAAACAACACTGTCGAGAAACCGTGCTTTAGCTACCGTCGACCTCTCTGTGGGCGAAGCAGTTTAGGGTGTACTGTGGCTGAGCGCCTGGGGACGGTTTCCATTTTGTAATATCTGGGGAGAGACAGGCCGGTACAGAGGGCAGCTCTCAACTCACTACATGGTTATGGGGCTAGTTCCGTTGACCATGGTGTGTGTGCATGCTTAAACACAGCCACCTAACTCGAAGGAAAACCTCGGTAGAAAGCCTGTGCTGCAGGTAAAAGAGCTGCTCCTGAGGGTGGAAGCATTTTGTTGTGTGTCTGCGTGAGATCACTGCAAGGGAGTCCAAAGCTTTTTGCGAGTGAGACTCAGGCCCCAGCGAAAGGCAGAACACGACTCCCCATGTTTTTCATCACGCTAGCACGGCAGCCCCACTTTTGCATAAAAGTCTAACACCTAGTGTTCTAACTCGAAGAAACAACACTGTAGAGAAACCGTGCTTTAGCTACCGTCGACCTCTAGACGGAGGAAGCTTTACACGGAGTACCGTGGCTGAGAGCCTGGGGAACGGGTTCCATACGTGAAACCAAGGGAGAAATAGGTCCGGGCACAAGGCACCTCTGGACTCAGCTCTTGCTACCTGAAGCTAACACTACTGCTCCATGTGTGCTTGGAATGCTATGTGCTCGACACTGACTGGGAAGAAACAAGCCTGTAAAGAATCCCAGCTGCAGCTCATTCGCCTACCAGGCTACTAACACCAAGAATCAATGCTGTAGTTTTACTGCGCTTTAGCCAGCATTGCCGTTCCTGAAGCCGCAGGAGTTGTATAGTGCTCGTGTAGGAGAGACCGGGGAAAGGGTCCCATACGTGAAATGGAGTGAGAAACAGGCCGGTGCGGAAGGCAGCTCTCAACTCACCTCTTGTTTATGAGGCTAGTACCGCTGCCCCGGGTGTGCCTGCAGGCCATAAGCCAACCACCTAAGTCAAAGGAACAACTCTGTAGGGAATTCCTGGTTAGGCTAAAATAGCCAGGCCTCAGGGTGGACGCATTGTGTGGTGTGCATGCGTGAGTGCACAGCAAGTGAGTCCAAAACCATTTTCCTTGTGAGACCCAGGCCCTGAAAGAAGCCAGAACACGACTCCCCACATGCTCCATGAAAGTATTACTACAGCCACACTTTTGAATGGAAGTCTCATAGCTAGCTTTCTAACTGGAAGAAACAACACTGTAGAGAAACCGTGCTTTAGCTACTGTCGACCTCTCTGAGGGCGAAGCACTTTAGGGTGTACTGTGGCTTAGAGCCTGGGGACGGTTTCAATATCGTAATATCGGGGGAGAGACAGGCCGGTACAGAGGGCAGCTCTCAACCCACATCATGGTTATGGGGCTAGGACCGTTGCCCAGGGTGTGTGTAGGCTTAAATGAAGCCACCTAACTCGAAGGAAAAACTCGGTTGAGAGCCTGTGCTTCAGGTAAAGCAGCTGCTCCTGAGGGTGGCAGCATTTTGTTGTGTGCGTGCGTGAGAGCACTGCAAGGGAGTCCAAAGCTTTTTGCGAGTGAGACTCAGGCCCCAGCGAAAGGCAGAACACGACTCCCCATGTGTTTGACCAAGCTAGCACGGCAGCCCCACATTTGCATGGAAGTCTAATAGCTAGCGTTCTAACACGAAGAAACTACACAGTAGAGAAACCGTGCTTTAGCTACCGTCGACCTCTCTGTGGGCGAAGCAGTTTAGGGTGTACTGTGGCTGAGAGCCTGGGGACGGTTTCAATATCGTAATATCGGGGGAGAGACAGGCCGGTACAGAAGACAACTCTCAACTCACATCATGGTTATGGGGCTAGGACCGATACCTAGGGTGTGTGTGGCAGCTTAAACACAGCCACCTACCTCGAAGGAGAAACTCGGTTGAGAGCCTGTGCTGCAGGTAAAACAGCTGCTCCTGAGGGTGGCAGCATTTTGTTGTGTGCGTGCGTGAGAGCACTGCAAGCGAGTCCAAAGCTTTTTGCGAGTGAGACTCAGGCCCCAGTGAAAGGCAGAACATGACTCCCCATGTGTTTCATCAAGCTAGCACAGCAGCCCCACTTTTGCATGGAAGTCTCATAGCTAGCGTTCTAACTCGAAGAAACAACACTGTAGAGAAACCGTGCTTTAGCTACCGTCGACCTCTCTGTGGGCGAAGCAGTTAAGGTTGTACTGTGGCTGAGCGCCTGGGTGCGGTTTCCATTTTGTAATATCTGGGGAGAGACAGGCCGGTACAGAGGGCAGCTCTCAACTCACTACATGGTTATGGGGCTAGTTCCGTTGACCATGCTGTGTGTGCAGGCTTAAACACAGCCACCTAACTCGAAGGAAAAACTCGGTAGAAAGCCTGTGCTGCAGGTAAAAGAGCTGCTCCTGAGGGTGGAAGCATTTTGTTGTGTGCCTGCGTGAGAGCACTGCAAGGGAGTCCAAAGCTTTTTGCGAGTGAGACACAGGCCCCAGCGAAAGGCAGAACACGACTCCCCATGTGTTTCATCACGCTAGCACGGCAGCCCCACTTTTGCATAGAAGTCTAACAGCTAGTGTTCTAACTCGAAGAAACAACACTGTAGAGAAACCGTGCTTTAGCTACCGTCGACCTCTAGATGGAGGAAGCATTACACGGAGAACCATGGCTGAGAGGCTGGGGAACGGGTTCCATACGTGAAACCAAGGGCGAAATAGGTCCGGGCAGAAGGCACCTCTGGACTCAGCTCTTGCTACCTGAAGCTAACACTACTGCTCCATGTGTGCTTGGAATGCTATGTGCTCGACACTGGGAAGAAACAAGCCTGTAAAGAATCCCAGCTGCAGCTCATTCGCCTACCAGGCTACTAACACCAAGAATCAATGCTGTAGTGTTACTGCGCTTTAGCCAGCATTGCCGTTCCTGAAGCCGCAGGAGTTGTATAGTGCTCTTGTAGGAGAGACCGGGGAAAGGGTCCCATACGTGAAATGGAGTGAGAAACAGGCCGGTGCGGAAGGCAGCTCTCAACTCACCTCTGGTTTATGAGGCTAGTACCGCTGCCCCGGGTGTGCCTGCAGGCCATAAGCCAACCACCTAAGTCAAAGGAACAACTCTGTAGGGAATTCCTGCTTCGCCTAAAATAGCCATGCCTCAAGGTGGACGCATTGTGTGGTGTGCATGCGTGAGTGCACAGCAAGTGAGTCCAAAACCATTTTCCTTGTGAGACCCAGGCCCTGAAAGAAGCCAGAACACGACTCCCCACTTGCTCCATGAAACTAGAACTACGGCCACACTTTTGAATGGAAGTCTAATAGCTAGCTTTCTAACTGGAAGAAACAACACTGTAGAGAAACCGTGCTTTAGATACTGTCGACCTCTCTGTGGGCGAAGCAGTTTAGGGTGTACTGTGGCTGAGAGCCTGGGGACGGTTTCAATATCGTAATATGGGGGAGAGATAGGCCGGTACAGAGGGCAGCTCTCAACCCACATCATGGTTATGGGGCTAGGACCGTTGCCCAGGGTGTGTGTGCAGGCTTAAATGAAGCCACCTAACTCGAAGGAGAAACTCGGTTGAGAGCCTGTGCTGCAGGTAAAACAGCTGCTCCTGAGGGTGGCAGCATTTTGTTGTGTGCGTGCGTGAGAGCACTGCAAGCGAGTCCAAAGCTTTTTGCGAGTGAGACTCAGGCCCCAGTGAAAGGCAGAACATGACTCCCCATGTGTTTCATCAAGCTAGCACGGCAGCCCCACTTTTGCATGGAAGTCTCATAGCTAGCGTTCTAACTCGAAGAAACAACAGTGTAGAGAAACCGTGCTTTAGCTACCGTCGACCTCTCTGTGGGCGAAGCAGTTTAGGGTGTACTGTGGCTGAGCGCCTGGGGGCGGTTTCCATTTTGTAATATCTGGGGAGAGACAGGCCGGTACAGACGGCAGCTCCCAACTCACTACATGGTTATGGGGCTAGTTCCGTTGACCATGGTGTGTGTGCAGGCTTAAACACAGCCACCTAACTCGAAGGAAAAACTCGGTAGAAAGCCTGTGCTGAAGGTAAAAGAGCTGCTCCTGAGGGTGCAAGCATTTTGTTGTGTGCCTGCGTGAGAGCACTGCAAGGGAGTCCAAAGCTTTTTGCGAGTGAGACTCAGGCCCCATCGAAAGGCAGAACACGACTCCCCATGTGTTTCATCACGCTAGCACGGCAGCCCCACTTTTGCATAGAAGTCTAACACCTAGTGTTCTAACTCGAAGAAACAACACTGTAGAGAAACCGTGCTTTAGCTACCGTCGACCTCTAGACGGAGGAAGCATTACACGGAGTACCGTGGCTGAGAGCCTGGGGAACGGGTTCCATACGTGAAACCAAGGGAGAAATAGGTCCGGGCACAAGGCACCTCTGGACTCAGCTCTTGCTACCTGAAGCTAACACTACTGCTCCATGTGTGCTTGGAATGCTATGTGCTCGACACTGACTGGGAAGAAACAAGCCTGTAAAGAATCCCAGCTGCAGCTCATTCGCCTACCAGGCTACTAACACCAAGAATCAATGCTGTAGTGTTACTGCGCTTTAGCCAGCATTGCCGTTCCTGAAGCCGCAGGAGTTGTATAGTGCTCGTGTAGGAGAGACCGGGGAAAGGGTCCCATACGTGAAATGGAGTGAGAAACAGGCCGGTGCGGAAGGCAGCTCTCAACTCACCTCTTGTTTATGAGGCTAGTACCGCTGCCCCGGGTGTCCCTGCAGGCCATAAGCCAACCACCGAAGTCAAAGGAACAACTCTGTAGGGAATTCCTGCTTCGCCTAAAATAGCCATGCCTCAGGGTGGACGCATTGTGTGGTGTGCATGCGTGAGTGCACAGCAAGTGAGTCCAAAACCATTTTCCTTGTGAGACCCAGGCCCTGAAAGAAGCCAGAACACGACTCCCCACTTGCTCCATGAAACTAGAACTACGGCCACACTTTTGAATGGAAGTCTAATAGCTACCTTTCTAACTGGAAGAAACAACACTGTAGAGAAACCGTGCTTTAGCTACTGTCGACCTCTCTGTGGGCGAAGCAGTTTAGGGTGTACTGTGGCTGAGAGCCTGGGGACGGTTTCAATATCGTAATATCGGGGGAGAGACAGGCCGGTACAGAGGGCAGCTCTCAACCCACATCATGTTTATGGGGCTAGGACCGTTGCCCAGGGTGTGTGTGCAGGCTTAAATGAAGCCACCTAACTCGAAGGAAAAACTCGGTTGAGAGCCTGTGCTTCAGGTAAAGCACCTGCTCCTGAGGGTGGCAGCATTTTGTTGTGTGCGTGCGTGAGAACACTGCAAGGGAGTCCAAAGCTTTTTGCGGTGAGACTCAGGCCCCAGCGAAAGGCAGTACACGACTCCCCATGTGTTTGACCAAGCTAGCACGGCAGCCCCACATTTGCATGGAAGTCTAATAGCTAGCGTTCTAACTCGAAGAAACAACACTGTAGAGAAACCGTGCTTTAGCTACCGTCGACCTCTCTGTGGGCGAAGCAGTTTAGGGTGTACTGTGGCTGAGAGCCTGGGGCGGTTTCAATATCGTAATTTCTGGGGAGAGACAGGCCGGTACAGAAGACAACTCTCAACTCACATCATGGTTACGGGGCTAGGACCGATACCCAGGGTGTGTGTGGCAGCTTAAACACAGCCACCTTCCTCGAAGGAGAAACTCGGTTGAGAGCCTGTGCTGCAGGTAAAACAGCTGCTCCTGAGGGTGGCAGCATTTTGTTGTGTGCGTGCGTGAGAGCACTGCAAGCGAGTCCAAAGCTTTTTGCGAGTGAGACTCAGGCCCCATTGAAAGGCAGAACATGACTCCCCATGTGTTTCATCAAGCTAGCACGGCAGCCCCGCTTTTGCATGGAAGTCTCATAGCTAGCGTTCTAACTCGAAGAAACAACAGTGTAGAGAAACCGTGCTTTAGCTACCGTCGACCTCTCTGTGGGCGAAGCAGTTTAGGGTGTACTGTGGCTGAGCGCCTGGGGGCGGTTTCCATTTTGTAATATCTGGGGAGAGACAGGCCGGTACAGAGGGCAGCTCTCAACTCACAACATGGTTATGGGGCTAGTTCCGTTGACCATGGTGTGTGTGCAGGCTTAAACACAGCCACCTAACTCGAAGGAAAAACTCGGTAGAAAGCCTGTGCTGCAGGTAAAAGAGCTGCTCCTGAGGGTGGAAGCATTTTGTTGTGTGCCTGCGTGAGAGCACTGCAAGGGAGTCCAAAGCTTTTTGCGAGTGAGACTCAGGCCCCATCGAAAGGCAGAACACGACTCCCCATATGATTCATCACGCTAGCACGGCAGCCCCACTTTTGCATAGAAGTCTAACACCTAGTGTTCTAACTCGAAGAAACAACACTGTAGAGAAACCGTGCTTTAGCTACCGTCGACCTCTAGACGGAGGAAGCATTACACGGAGTACCGTGGCTGAGAGCCTGGGGAACGGGTTCCATACGTGAAACCAAGGGAGAAATAGGTCCGGGCACAAGGCACCTCTGGACTCAGCTCTTGCTACCTGAAGCTAACACTACTGCTCCATGTGTGCTTGGAATGCTATGTGCTCGACACTGACTGGGAAGAAACAAGCCTATAAAGAATCCCAGCTGCAGCTCATTCGCCTACCAGGCTACTAACACCAAGAATCAATGCTGTAGTGTTACTGCGCTTTAGCCAGCATTGCCGTTCCTGAAGCCGCAGGAGTTGTATAGTGCTCGTGTAGGAGAGACCGGGGAAAGGGTCCCATACGTGAAATGGAGTGAGAAACAGGCCGGTGCGTAAGGCAGCTCTCAACTCACCTCTTGTTTATGAGGCTAGTACCGCTGCCCCGGGTGTGCCTGCAGGCCATAAGCCAACCACCTAAGTCAAAGGAACAACTCTGTAGGGAATTCCTGGTTAGGCTAAAATAGCCAGGCCTCAGGGTGGACGCATTGTGTGGTGTGCATGCGTGAGTGCACAGCAAGTGAGTCCAAAACCATTTTCCTTGTGAGACCCAGGCCCTGAAAGAAGCCAGAACACGACTCCCCACATGCTCCATGAAAGTATTACTACAGCCACACTTTTGAATGGAAGTCTAATAGCTAGCTTTCTAACTGGAAGAAACAACACTGTAGAGAAACTGTGCTTTAGCTACTGTCGACCTCTCTGAGGGCGAAGCAGTTTAGGGTGTACTGTGGCTTAGAGCCTGGGGACGGTTTCAATATCGTAATATCGGGGGAGAGACAGGCCGGTACAGAGGGTAGCTCTCAACCCACATCATGGTTATGGGGCTAGGACCGTTGCCCAGGGTGTGTGTAGGCTTAAATGAAGCCACCTAACTCGAAGGAAAAACTCGGTTGAGAGCCTGTGCTTCAGGTAAAGTAGCTGCTCCTGAGGGTGGCAGCATTTTGTTGTGTGCGTGCGTGAGAGCACTGCAAGGGAGTCCAAAGCTTATTGCGAGTGAGACTCAGGCCCCAGCGAAAGGCAGAACATGACTCCCCATGTGTTTGACCAAGCTAGCACGGCAGCCCCACATTTGCATGGAAGTCTAATAGCTAGCGTTCTAACACGAAGAAACTACACAGTAGAGAAACCGTGCTTTAGCTACCGTCGACCTCTCTGTGGGCGAAGCAGTTTAGGGTGTACTGTGGCTGAGAGCCTGGGGACGGTTTCAATATCGTAATATCGGGGGAGAGACAGGCCGGTACAGAAGACAACTCTCAACTCACATCATGGTTATGGGGCTAGGACCGATACCCAGGGTGTGTGTGGCAGCTTAAACACAGCCACCTACCTCGAAGGAGAAACTCGGTTGAGAGCCTGTGCTGCAGGTAAAACAGCTGCTCCTGAGGGTGGCAGCATTTTGGTGTGTGCGTGCGTGAGAGCACTGCAAGCGAGTCCAAAGCTTTTTCGAGTGAGACTCAGGCCCCTGCGAATGGCAGAACACGACTCCCCAGGTGTTTGACCAAGCTGGCACGGCAGCCCCACTTTTGCATGGAAGTCTAAGAGCTAGCGTTCTAACTCGAAGAAACAACACTGTAGAGAAACCGTGCTTTAGCTACCGTCGACCTCTCTGTGGGCGAAGCAGTTTAGGGTGTACTGTGGCTGAGAGCCTGGGGCGGTTTCAATATCGTAATATCGGGGGAGAGACAGGCCGGTACAGAAGGCAGCTCTCAACTCACATCATGGTTATGGGGCTAGGACCGTTGCCCAGGGTGTGTGTAGCAGCTTAAACACAGCCACCTACCTCGAAGGAGAAACTCGGTTGAGAGCCTGTGCTGCAGGTAAAACAGCTACTCCTGAGGGTGGCAGGATTTTGTTGTGTGCGTGCGTGAGAGCACTGCAAGCGAGTCCAAAGCTTTTTGCGAGTGAGACTCAGGCCCCAGTGAAAGGCAGAACATGACTCCCCATGTGTTTCATCAAGCTAGCACGGCAGCCCCACTTTTGCATGGAAGTCTCATAGCTAGCGTTCTAACTCGAAGAAACAACACTGTAGAGAAACCGTGCTTTAGCTACCGTCGACCTCTCTGTGGGCGAAGCAGTTTAGGGTGTACTGTGGCTGAGCGCCTGGGGGCGGTTTCCATTTTGTAATATCTGGGGAGAGACAGGCCGGTACAGAGGGCAGCTCTCAACTCACTACATGGTTATGGGGCTAGTTCCGTTGACCATGGTGTGTGTGCAGGCTTAAACACAGCCACCTAACTCGAAGGAAAAACTCGGTAGAAAGCCTGTGCTGCAGGTAAAATAGCTGCTCCTGAGGGTGGCAGCATTTTGTTGTGTGCGTGCGTGAGAGCACTGCAAGGGAGTCCAAAGCTTTTTGCGAGTGAGACTCAGGCCCCAGTGAAAGGCAGAACATGACTCCCCATGTGTTTCATCAAGCTAGCAGGGCAGCCCCACTTTTGCATGGAATTCTAAGTGCTAGCGTTCTAACACGAAGAAACTACACAGTAGAGAAACCGTTCTTTAGCTCCCGTTGACCTCTCTGTGGGCGAAGCAGTTTAGGGTGTACTGTGGCTGAGCGCCTGGGGGCGGTTTCCATTTTGTAATATCTGGGGAGAGACAGGCCGGTACAGAGGGCAGCTCTCAACTCACTACATGGTTATGGGGCTAGTTCCGTTGACCATGGTGTGTGTGCAGGCTTAAACACAGCCACCTAACTCGAAGGAAAAACTCGGTAGAAAGCCTGTGCTGCAGGTAAAAGAGCTGCTCCTGAGGGTGGAAGCATTTTGTTGTGTGCCTGCGTGAGAGCACTGCAAGGGAGTCCAAAGCTTTTTGCGAGTGAGACTCAGGCCCCAGCGAAAGGCAGAACACGACTCCCCATGTGTTTCATCACGCTAGCTCGGCAGCCCCACTTTTGCATAGAAGTCTAACACCTAGTGTTCTAACTCGAAGAAACAACACTGTAGAGAAACCGTGCTTTAGCTACCGTCGACCTCTAGACGGAGGAAGCATTACACGGAGTACCGTGGCTGAGAGCCTGGGGAACGGGTTCCATACGTGAAACCAAGGGAGAAATAGGTCCGGGCACAAGGCACCTCTGGACTCAGCTCTTGCTACCTGAAGCTAACACTACTGCTCCATGTGTGCTTGGAATGCTATGTGCTCGACACTGACTGGGAAGAAACAAGCCTGTAAAGAATCCCAGCTGCAGCTCATTCGCCTACCAGGCTACTAACACCAAGAATCAATGCTGTAGTGTTACTGCGCTTTAGCCAGCATTGCCGTTCCTGAAGCCGCAGGAGTTGTATAGTGCTCTTGTAGGAGAGACCGGGGAAAGGGTCCCATACGTGAAATGGAGTGAGAAACAGGCCGGTGCGGAAGGCAGCTCTCAACTCACCTCCTGTTTATGAGGCTAGTACCGCTGCCCCGGGTGTGCCTGCAGGCCATAAGCCAACCACCTAAGTCAAAGGAACAACTCTGTAGGGAATTCCTGGTTAGGCTAAAATAGCCAGGCCTCAGGGTGGACGCATTGTGTGGTGTGCATGCGTGAGTGCACAGCAAGTGAGTCCAAAACCATTTTCCTTGTGAGACCCAGGCCCTGCAAGAAGCCAGAACATCACTCCCCACATGTTCCATGAAAGTATTACTACAGCCACACTTTTGAATGGAAGTCTCATAGCTAGCTTTCTAACTGGAAGAAACAACACTGTAGAGAAACCGTGCTTTAGCTACTGTCGACCTCTCTGTGGGCGAAGCAGTTTAGGGTGTACTGTGGCTGAGAGCCTGGGGACGGTTTCAATATCGTAATATCGGGGGAGAGACAGGCCGGTACAGAGGGCAGCTCTCAACCCACATCATGGTTATGGGGCTAGGACCGTTGCCCAGGGTGTGTGTGCAGGCTTAAATGAAGCCACCTAACTCGAAGGAAAAACTCGGTTGAGAGCCTGTGCTTCAGGTAAAGCAGCTGCTCCTGAGGGTGGCAGCATTTTGTTGTGTGCGTGCGTGAGAGCACTGCAAGGGAGTCCAAAGCTTTTTGCGAGTGAGACTCAGGCCCCAACGAAAGGCAGAACACGACTCCCCATGTGTTTGACCAAGCTAGCACGGCAGCCCCACATTTGCATGGAAGTCTAATAGCTAGCGTTCTAACACGAAGAAACTACACAGTAGAGAAACCGTGCTTTAGCTACCGTCGACCTCTCTGTGGGCGAAGCAGTTTAGGGTGTACTGTGGCTGAGAGCCTGGGGACGGTTTCAATATCGTAATATCAGGGGAGAGACAGGCCGGTACAGAAGGCAGCTCTCAACTCACATCATGGTTATGGGGCTAGGACCGTTGCCCAGGGTGTGTGTGGCAGCTTAAACACAGCCACCTACCTCGAAGGAGAAACTCGGTTGAGAGCCTGTGCTGCAGGTAAAACAGCTGCTCCTGAGGGTGGCAGCATTTTGTTGTGTGCGTGCGTGAGAGCACTGCAAGCGAGTCCAAAGCTTTTTGCGAGTGAGACTCAGGCCCCAGTGAAAGGCAGAACATGACTCCCCATGTGTTTCATCAAGCTAGCACGGCAGCCCCACTTTTGCATGGAAGTCTAATAGCTAGCGTTCTAACTCGAAGAAACAACACTGTCGAGAAACCGTGCTTTAGCTACCGTCGACCTCTCTGTGGGCGAAGCAGTTTAGGGTGTACTGTGGCTGAGCGCCTGGGGACGGTTTCCATTTTGTAATATCTGGGGAGAGACAGGCCGGTACAGAGGGCAGCTCTCAACTCACTACATGGTTATGGGGCTAGTTCCGTTGACCATGGTGTGTGTATGCTTAAACACAGCCACCTAACTCGAAGGAAAACCTCGGTAGAAAGCCTGTGCTGCAGGTAAAAGAGCTGCTCCTGAGGGTGGAAGCATTTTGTTGTGTGTCTGCGTGAGATCACTGCAAGGGAGTCCAAAGCTTTTTGCGAGTGAGACTCAGGCCCCAGCGAAAGGCAGAACACGACTCCCCATGTTTTTCATCACGCTAGCACGTCAGCCCCACTTTTGCATAAAAGTCTAACACCTAGTGTTCTAACTCGAAGAAACAACACTGTAGAGAAACCGTGCTTTAGCTACCGTCGACCTCTAGACGGAGGAAGCTTTACACGGAGTACCGTGGCTGAGAGCCTGGGGAACGGGTTCCATACGTGAAACCAAGGGAGAAATAGGTCCGGGCACAAGGCACCTCTGGACTCAGCTCTTGCTACCTGAAGCTAACACTACTGCTCCATGTGTGCTTGGAATGCTATGTGCTCGACACTGACTGGGAAGAAACAAGCCTGTAAAGAATCCCAGCTGCAGCTCATTCGCCTACCAGGCTACTAACACCAAGAATCAATGCTGTAGTGTTACTGCGCTTTAGCCAGCATTGCCGTTCCTGAAGCCGCAGGAGTTGTATAGTGCTCGTGTAGGAGAGACCGGGGAAAGGGTCCCATACGTGAAATGGAGTGAGAAACAGGCCGGTGCGGAAGGCAGCTCTCAACTCACCTCTTGTTTATGAGGCTAGTACCGCTGCCCCGGGTGTGCCTGCAGGCCATAAGCCAACCACCTAAGTCAAAGGAACAACTCTGTAGGGAATTCCTGGTTAGGCTAAAATAGCCAGGCCTCAGGGTGGACGCATTGTGTGGTGTGCATGCGTGAGTGCACAGCAAGTGAGTCCAAAACCATTTTCCTTGTGAGACCCAGGCCCTGAAAGAAGCCAGAACACGACTCCCCACATGCTCCATGAAAGTATTACTACAGCCACACTTTTGAATGGAAGTCTAATAGCTAGCTTTCTAACTGGAAGAAACAACACTGTAGAGAAACCGTGCTTTAGCTACTGTCGACCTCTCTGAGGGCGAAGCACTTTAGGGTGTACTGTGGCTTAGAGCCTGGGGACGGTTTCAATATCGTAATATCGGGGGAGAGACAGGCCGGTACAGAGGGCAGCTCTCAACCCACATCATGGTTATGGGGCTAGGACCGTTGCCCAGGGTGTGTGTAGGCTTAAATGAAGCCACCTAACTCGAAGGAAAAACTCGGTTGAGAGCCTGTGCTTCAGGTAAAGCAGCTGCTCCTGAGGGTGGCAGCATTTTGTTGTGTGCGTGCGTGAGAGCACTGCAAGGGAGTCCAAAGCTTTTTGCGAGTGAGACTCAGGCCCCAGCGAAAGGCAGAACACGACTCCCCATGTGTTTGACCAAGCTAGCACGGCAGCCCCACATTTGCATGGAAGTCTAATAGCTAGCGTTCTAACACGAAGAAACTACACAGTAGAGAAACCGTGCTTTAGCTACCGTCGACCTCTCTGTGGGCGAAGCAGTTTAGGGTGTACTGTGGCTGAGAGCCTGGGGACGGTTTCAATATCGTAATATCGGGGGAGAGACAGGCCGGTACAGAAGACAACTCTCAACTCACATCATGGTTATGGGGCTAGGACCGATACCTAGGGTGTGTGTGGCAGCTTAAACACAGCCACCTACCTCGAAGGAGAAACTCGGTTGAGAGCCTGTGCTGCAGGTAAAACAGCTGCTCCTGAGGGTGGCAGCATTTTGTTGTGTGCGTGCGTGAGAGCACTGCAAGCGAGTCCAAAGCTTTTTGCGAGTGAGACTCAGGCCCCAGTGAAAGGCAGAACATGACTCCCCATGTGTTTCATCAAGCTAGCACAGCAGCCCCACTTTTGCATGGAAGTCTCATAGCTAGCGTTCTAACTCGAAGAAACAACACTGTAGAGAAACCGTGCTTTAGCTACCGTCGACCTCTCTGTGGGCGAAGCAGTTAAGGTTGTACTGTGGCTGAGCGCCTGGGTGCGGTTTCCATTTTGTAATATCTGGGGAGAGACAGGCCGGTACAGAGGGCAGCTCTCAACTCACTACATGGTTATGGGGCTAGTTCCGTTGACCATGCTGTGTGTGCAGGCTTAAACACAGCCACCTAACTCGAAGGAAAAACTCGGTAGAAAGCCTGTGCTGCAGGTAAAAGAGCTGCTCCTGAGGGTGGAAGCATTTTGTTGTGTGCCTGCGTGAGAGCACTGCAAGGGAGTCCAAAGCTTTTTGCGAGTGAGACTCAGGCCCCAGCGAAAGGCAGAACACGACTCCCCATGTGTTTCATCACGCTAGCACGGCAGCCCCACTTTTGCATAGAAGTCTAACAGCTAGTGTTCTAACTCGAAGAAACAACACTGTAGAGAAACCGTGCTTTAGCTACCGTCGACCTCTAGATGGAGGAAGCATTACACGGAGAACCATGGCTGAGAGGCTGGGGAACGGGTTCCATACGTGAAACCAAGGGCGAAATAGGTCCGGGCAGAAGGCACCTCTGGACTCAGCTCTTGCTACCTGAAGCTAACACTACTGCTCCATGTGTGCTTGGAATGCTATGTGCTCGACACTGGGAAGAAACAAGCCTGTAAAGAATCCCAGCTGCAGCTCATTCGCCTACCAGGCTACTAACACCAAGAATCAATGCTGTAGTGTTACTGCGCTTTAGCCAGCATTGCCGTTCCTGAAGCCGCAGGAGTTGTATAGTGCTCGTGTAGGAGAGACCGGGGAAAGGGTCCCATACGTGAAATGGAGTGAGAAACAGGCCGGTGCGGAAGGCAGCTCTCAACTCACCTCTTGTTTATGAGGCTAGTACCGCTGCCCCGGGTGTCCCTGCAGGCCATAAGCCAACCACCGAAGTCAAAGGAACAACTCTGTAGGGAATTCCTGCTTCGCCTAAAATAGCCATGCCTCAGGGTGGACGCATTGTGTGGTGTGCATGCGTGAGCGCACAGCAAGTGAGTCCAAAACCATTTTCCTTGTGAGACCCAGGCCCTGAAAGAAGCCAGAACACGACTCCCCACTTGCTCCATGAAACTAGAACTACGGCCACACTTTTGAATGGAAGTCTAATAGCTAGCTTTCTAACTGGAAGAAACAACACTGTAGAGAAACCGTGCTTTAGATACTGTCGACCTCTCTGTGGGCGAAGCAGTTTAGGGTGTACTGTGGCTGAGAGCCTGGGGACGGTTTCAATATCGTAATATGGGGGAGAGATAGGCCGGTACAGAGGGCAGCTCTCAACCCACATCATGGTTATGGGGCTAGGACCGTTGCCCAGGGTGTGTGTGCAGGCTTAAATGAAGCCACCTAACTCGAAGGAGAAACTCGGTTGAGAGCCTGTGGTGCAGGTAAAACAGCTGCTCCTGAGGGTGGCAGCATTTTGTTGTGTGCGTGCGTGAGAGCACTGCAAGCGAGTCCAAAGCTTTTTGCGAGTGAGACTCAGGCCCCAGTGAAAGGCAGAACATGACTCCCCATGTGTTTCATCAAGCTAGCACGGCAGCCCCACTTTTGCATGGAAGTCTCATAGCTAGCGTTCTAACTCGAAGAAACAACACTGTAGAGAAACCGTGCTTTAGCTACCGTCGACCTCTCTGTGGGCGAAGCAGTTTAGGGTGTACTGTGGCTGAGCGCCTGGGGGCGGTTTCCATTTTGTAATATCTGGGGAGAGACAGGTCGGTACAGACGGCAGCTCTCAACTCACTACATGGTTATGGGGCTAGTTCCGTTGACCATGGTGTGTGTGCAGGCTTAAACACAGCCACCTAACTCGAAGGAAAAACTCGGTAGAAAGCCTGTGCTGCAGGTAAAAGAGCTGCTCCTGAGGGTGCAAGCATTTTGTTGTGTGCCTGCGTGAGAGCACTGCAAGGGAGTCCAAAGCTTTTTGCGAGTGAGACACAGGCCCCATCGAAAGGCAGAACACGACTCCCCATGTGTTTCATCACGCTAGCACGGCAGCCCCACTTTTGCATAGAAGTCTAACACCTAGTGTTCTAACTCGAAGAAACAACACTGTAGAGAAACCGTGCTTTAGCTACCGTCGACCTCTAGACGGAGGAAGCATTACACGGAGTACCGTGGCTGAGAGCCTGGGGAACGGGTTCCATACGTGAAACCAAGGGAGAAATAGGTCTGGGCACAAGGCACCTCTGGACTCAGCTCTTGCTACCTGAAGCTAACACTACTGCTCCATGTGTGCTTGGAATGCTATGTGCTCGACACTGACTGGGAAGAAACAAGCCTATAAAGAATCCCAGCTGCAGCTCATTCGCCTACCAGGCTACTAACACCAAGAATCAATGCTGTAGTGTTACTGCGCTTTAGCCAGCATTGCCGTTCCTGAAGCCGCAGGAGTTGTATAGTGCTCGTGTAGGAGAGACCGGGGAAAGGGTCCCATACGTGAAATGGAGTGAGAAACAGGCCGGTGCGGAAGGCAGCTCTCAACTCACCTCTTGTTTATGAGGCTAGTACCGCTGCCCCGGGTGTCCCTGCAGGCCATAAGCCAACCACCGAAGTCAAAGGAACAACTCTGTAGGGAATTCCTGCTTCGCCTAAAATAGCCATGCCTCAGGGTGGACGCATTGTGTGGTGTGCATGCGTGAGCGCACAGCAAGTGAGTCCAAAACCATTTTCCTTGTGAGACCCAGGCCCTGAAAGAAGCCAGAACACGACTCCCCACTTGCTCCATGAAACTAGAACTACGGCCACACTTTTGAATGGAAGTCTAATAGCTACCTTTCTAACTGGAAGAAACAACACTGTAGAGAAACCGTGCTTTAGCTACTGTCGACCTCTCTGTGGGCGAAGCAGTTTAGGGTGTACTGTGGCTGAGAGCCTGGGGACGGTTTCAATATCGTAATATCGGGGGAGAGACAGGCCGGTACAAAGGGCAGCTCTCAACCCACATCATGTTTATGGGGCTAGGACCGTTGCCCAGGGTGTGTGTATGCTTAAATGAAGCCACCTAACTCGAAGGAAAAACTCGGTTGAGAGCCTGTGCTTCAGGTAAAGCACCTGCTCCTGAGGGTGGCAGCATTTTGTTGTGTGCGTGCGTGAGAACACTGCAAGGGAGTCCAAAGCTTTTTGCGGTGAGACTCAGGCCCCAGCGAAAGGCAGTACACGACTCCCCATGTGTTTGACCAAGCTAGCACGGCAGCCCCACATTTGCATGGAAGTCTAATAGCTAGCGTTCTAACTCGAAGAAACAACACTGTAGAGAAACCGTGCTTTAGCTACCGTCGACCTCTCTGTGGGCGAAGCAGTTTAGGGTGTACTGTGGCTGAGAGCCTGGGGCGGTTTCAATATCGTAATTTCGGGGGAGAGACAGGCCGGTACAGAAGACAACTCTCAACTCACATCATGGTTACGGGGCTAGGACCGATACCCAGGGTGTGTGCGGCAGCTTAAACACAGCCACCTTCCTCGAAGGAGAAACTCGGTTGAGAGCCTGTGCTGCAGGTAAAACAGCTGCTCCTGAGGGTGGCAGCATTTTGTTGTGTTGCGTGCGTGAGAGCACTGCAAGCGAGTCCAAAGCTTTTTGCGAGTGAGACTCAGGCCCCATTGAAAGGCAGAACATGACTCCCCATGTGTTTCATCAAACTAGCACGGCAGCCCCGCTTTTGCATGGAAGTCTCATAGCTAGCGTTCTAACTCGAAGAAACAACAGTGTAGAGAAACCGTGCTTTAGCTACCGTCGACCTCTCTGTGGGCGAAGCAGTTTAGGGTGTACTGTGGCTGAGCGCCTGGGTGCGGTTTCCATTTTGTAATATCTGGGGAGAGACAGGCCGGTACAGAGGGCAGCTCTCAACTCACAACATGGTTATGGGGCTAGTTCCGTTGACCATGGTGTGTGTGCAGGCTTAAACACAGCCACCTAACTCGAAGGAAAAACTCGGTAGAAAGCCTGTGCTGCAGGTAAAAGAGCTGCTCCTGAGGGTGGAAGCATTTTGTTGTGTGCCTGCGTGAGAGCACTGCAAGGGAGTCCAAAGCTTTTTGCGAGTGAGACTCAGGCCCCATCGAAAGGCAGAACACGACTCCCCATAAGATTCATCACGCTAGCACGGCAGCCCCACTTTTGCATAGAAGTCTAACACCTAGTGTTCTAACTCGAAGAAACAACACTGTAGAGAAACCGTGCTTTAGCTACCGTCGACCTCTAGACGGAGGAAGCATTACACGGAGTACCGTGGCTGAGAGCCTGGGGAACGGGTTCCATACGTGAAACCAAGGGAGAAATAGGTCCGGGCACAAGGCACCTCTGGACTCAGCTCTTGCTACCTGAAGCTAACACTACTGCTCCATGTGTGCTTGGAATGCTATGTGCTCGACACTGACTGGGAAGAAACAAGCCTATAAAGAATCCCAGCTGCAGCTCATTCGCCTACCAGGCTACTAACACCAAGAATCCATGCTGTAGTGTTACTGCGCTTTAGCCAGCATTGCCGTTCCTGAAGCCGCAGGAGTTGTATAGTGCTCGTGTAGGAGAGACCGGGGAAAGGGTCCCATACGTGAAATGGAGTGAGAAACAGGCCGGTGCGGAAGGCAGCTCTCAACTCACCTCTTGTTTATGAGGCTAGTACCGCTGCCCCGGGTGTGCCTGCAGGCCATAAGCCAACCACCTAAGTCAAAGGAACAACTCTGTAGGGAATTCCTGGTTAGGCTAAAATAGCCAGGCCTCAGGGTGGACGCATTGTGTGGTGTGCATGCGTGAGTGCACAGCAAGTGAGTCCAAAACCATTTTCCTTGTGAGACCCAGGCCCTGAAAGAAGCCAGAACACGACTCCCCACATGCTCCATGAAAGTATTACTACAGCCACACTTTTGAATGGAAGTCTAATAGCTAGCTTTCTAACTGGAAGAAACAACACTGTAGAGAAACCGTGCTTTAGCTACTGTCGACCTCTCTGTGGGCGAAGCAGTTTAGGGTGTACTGTGGCTGAGAGCCTGGGGACGGTTTCAATATCGTAATATCGGGGGAGAGACAGGCCGGTACAGAGGGCAGCTCTCAACCCACATCATGTTTATGGGGCTAGGACCGTTGCCCAGGGTGTGTGTATGCTTAAATGAAGCCACCTAACTCGAAGGAAAAACTCGGTTGAGAGCCTGTGCTTCAGGTAAAGCACCTGCTCCTGAGGGTGGCAGCATTTTGTTGTGTGCGTGCGGGAGAACACTGCAAGGGAGTCCAAAGCTTTTTGCGGTGAGACTCAGGCCCCAGCGAAAGGCAGAACACGACTCCCCATGTGTTTGACCAAGCTAGCACGGCAGCCCCACATTTGCATGGAAGTCTAATAGCTAGCGTTCTAACTCGAAGAAACAACACTGTAGAGAAACCGTGCTTTAGCTACCGTCGACCTCTCTGTGGGCGAAGCAGTTTAGGGTGTACTGTGGCTGAGAGCCTGGGGCGGTTTCAATATCGTAATATCGGGGAGAGACAGGCCGGTACAGAAGGCAGCTCTCAACTCACATCATGGTTATGGGGCTAGGACCGTTGCCCAGGGTGTGTGTGGCAGCTTAAACACAGCCACCTACCTCGAAGGAGAAACTCGGTTGAGAGCCTGTGCTGCAGGTAAAACAGCTGCTCCTGAGGGTGGCAGCATTTTGTTGTGTGCGTGCGTGAGAGCACTGCAAGCGAGTCCAAAGCTTTTTGCGAGTGAGACTCAGGCCCCAGTGAAAGGCAGAACATGACTCCCCATGTGTTTCATCAAGCTAGCACAGCAGCCCCACTTTTGCATGGAAGTCTCATAGCTAGCGTTCTAACTCGAAGAAACAACACTGTAGAGAAACCGTGCTTTAGCTACCGTCGACCTCTCTGTGGGCGAAGCAGTTAAGGTTGTACTGTGGCTGAGCGCCTGGGTGTGGTTTCCATTTTGTAATATCTGGGGAGAGACAGGCCGGTACAGAGGGCAGCTCTCAACTCACTACATGGTTATGGGGCTAGTTCCGTTGCCCCTGGTGTGTGTGCAGGCTTAAACACAGCCACCTAACTCGAAGGAAAAACTCGGTAGAAAGCCTGTGCTGCAGGTAAAAGAGCTGCTCCTGAGGGTGGAAGCATTTTGTTGTGTGCCTGCGTGAGAGCACTGCAAGGGAGTCCAAAGCTTTTTGCGAGTGAGACTCAGGCCCCAGCGAAAGGCAGAACACGACTCCCCATGTGTTTCATCACGCTAGCACGGCAGCCCCACTTTTGCATAGAAGTCTAACACGTAGTGTTCTAACTCGAAGAAACAACACTGTAGAGAAACCGTGCTTTAGCTACCGTCGACTTCTAGACGGAGGAAGCCTTACACGGAGTACCGTGGCTGAGAGTCTGTGGAACGGGTTCCATACGTGAAACCAAGGGAGAAATAGGTCCGGGCAGAAGGCACCTCTGGACTCAGCTCTTGCTACCTGAAGCTAACACTACTGCTCCATGTGTGCTTGGAATGCTATGTGCTCGACACTGACTGGGAAGAAACAAGCCTGTAAAGAATCCCAGCTGCAGCTCATTCGCCTACCAGGCTACGAACACCAAGAATCCATGCTGTAGTGTTACTGCGCTTTAGCCAGCATTGCCGTTCCTGAAGCCGCAGGAGTTGTATAGTGCTCGTGTAGGAGAGACCGGGGAAAGGGTCCCATACGTGAAATGGAGTGAGAAACAGGCCGGTGCGGAAGGCAGCTCTCAACTCACCTCTTGTTTATGAGGCTAGTACCGTTGCCCCGGGTGTGCCTGCAGGCCATAAGCCAACCACCTAAGTCAAAGGAACAACTCTGTAGGGAATTCCTGCTTCGCCTAAAATAGCCATGCCTCAGGGTGGACGCATTGTGTGGTGTGCATGCGTGAGTGCACAGCATTTGAGTCCAAAACCATTTTCCTTGTGAGACCCAGGCCTTGAAAGAAGCAAGAACACGACTCCCAATTTGCTCCATGAAACTAGTACTACGGCCACACTTTTGAATGGAAGTCTAATAGCTAGCTTTCTAACTGAAAGAAACAACACTGTAGAGAAACCGTGCTTTAGCTACTGTCGACCTCTCTGTGGGCGAGGCAGTTTAGGGTGTACTGTGGCTGAGAGCCTGGGGACGGTTTCAATATCGTAATATCAGGGGAGAGACAGGCCGGTACAGAGGGCAGCTCTCAACCCACATCATGGTTATGGGGCTAGGACCGTTGCCCAGGGTGTGTGTGCAGGCTTAAATGAAGCCACCTAACTCGAAAGAAAAACTCGGTTGAGAGCCTGTGCTTCAGGAAAAGCACCTGCTCCTGAGGGTGGCAGCATTTTGTTGTGTGCATGCGTGAGAGCACTGCAAGGGAGTCCAAAGCTTTTTGCGAGTGAGACTCAGGCCCCAGCGAAAGGCAGAACACGACTCCCCATGTGTTTCATCACGCTAGCACGGCAGCCCCACTTTTGCATAGAAGTCTAACACCTAGTGTTCTAACTCGAAGAAACAACACTGTAGAGAAACCGTGCTTTAGCTACCGTCGACCTCTAGATGGAGGAAGCATTACACGGAGAATCGTGGCTGAGAGCCTGGGGAACGGGTTCCATACGTGAAACCAAGGGAGAAATAGGTCCGGGCAGAAGGCACCTCTGGACTCAGCTCTTGCTACCTGAAGCTAACACTACTGCTCCATGTGTGCTTGGAATGCTATGTGCTCGACACTGGGAAGAAACAAGCCTGTAAAGAATCCCAGCTGCAGCTCATTCGCCTACCAGGCTACTAACACCAAGAATCCATGCTGTAGTGTTACTGCGCTTTAGCCAGCATTGCCGTTCCTGAAGCCGCAGGAGTTGTATAGTGCTCTTGTAGGAGAGACCGGGGAAAGGGTCCCATACGTGAAATGGAGTGAGAAACAGGCCGGTGCGGAAGGCAGCTCTCAACTCACCTCTGGTTTATGAGGCTAGTACCGCTGCCCCGGGTGTGCCTGCAGGCCATAAGCCAACCACCTAAGTCAAAGGAACAACTCTGTAGGGAATTCCTGCTTCGCCTAAAATAGCCATGCCTCAAGGTGGACGCATTGTGTGGTGTGCATGCGTGAGTGCACAGCAAGTGAGTCCAAAACCATTTTCCTTGTGAGACCCAGGCCCTGAAAGAAGCCAGAACACGACTCCCCACTTGCTCCATGAAACTAGAACTACGGCCACACTTTTGAATGGAAGTCTAATAGCTAGCTTTCTAACTGGAAGAAACAACACTGCAGAGAAACCGTGCTTTAGCTACTGTCGACCTCTCTGTGGGCGAAGCAGTTTAGGGTGTACTGTGGCTGAGAGCCTGGGGACGGTTTCAATATCGTAATATCGGGGGACAGACAGGCCGGTACAGAGGGCAGCTCTCAACCCACATCATGGTTATGGGGCTAGGACCGTTACCCAGGGTGTGTGTGCAGGCTTAAATGAAGCCACCTAACTCGAAGGAAAAACTCGGTTGAGAGCCTGTGCTTCAGGTAAAGCAGCTGCTCCTGAGGGTGGCAGCATTTTGTTGTGTGCGTGCGTGAGAGCACTGCAAGGGAGTCCAAAGCTTTTTGCGAGTGAGACTCAGGCCCCAGCGAAAGGCAGAACACGACTCCCCATGTGTTTGACCAAGCTAGCACGGCAGCCCCACATTTGCATGGAAGTCTAATAGCTAGCGTTCTAACATGAAGAAACTACACAGTAGAGAAACCGTGCTTTAGCTACCGTCGACCTCTCTGTGGGCGAAGCAGTTTAGGGTGTACTGTGGCTGAGAGCCTGGGGACGGTTTCAATATCGTAATATCGGGGGAGAGACAGGCCGGTACAGAAGGCAGCTCTCAACTCACATCATGGTTATGGGGCTAGGACCGTTGCCCAGGGTGTGTGTGGCAGCTTAAACAGAGCCACCTACCTCGAAGGAGAAACTCGGTCGAGAGCCTGTGCTGCAGGTAAAACAGCTGCTCCTGAGGGTGGCAGCATTTTGTTGTGTGCGGGCGTGAGAGCACTGCAAGGGAGTCCACAGCTTTTTGCGAGTGAGACTCAGGCCCCAGCGAAAGGCAGAACACGACTCCCCATGTGTTTGACCAAGCTAGCACGGCAGCCCCACATTTGCATGGAAGTCTAATAGCTAGCGTTCTAACACGAAGAAACTACACAGTAGAGAAACCGTGCTTTAGCTACCGTCGACCTCTCTGTGGGCGAAGCAGTTTAGGGTGTACTGTGGCTGAGAGCCTGGGGACGGTTTCAATATCGTAATATCGGGGGAGAGACAGGCCGGTACAGAAGACAACTCTCAACTCACATCATGGTTATGGGGCTAGGACCGATACCCAGGGTGTGTGTGGCAGCTTAAACACAGCCACCTACCTCGAAGGAGAAACTCGGTTGAGAGCCTGTGCTGCAGGTAAAACAGATGCTCCTGAGGGTGGCAGCATTTTGTTGTGTGCGTGCGTGAGAGCACTGCAATGGAGTCCAAAGCTTTTGCGAGTGAGACTCAGGCCCCTGCGAATGGCAGAACACGACTCCCCAGGTGTTTGAACAAGATAGCACGGCAGCCCCACTTTTGCATGGAAATCTAATAGCTAGCGTTCTAACACGAAGAAACTACACAGTAGAGAAACGGTGCTTTAGCTACTGTCGACCTCTCTGTGGGCGAAGAAGTTTAGGGTGTACTGTGGCTGAGAGCCTGGGGACGGTTTCCATTTTGTAATATCGGGGGAGGGATAGGCCGGTACACAGGGCAGCTCTCAACTCACTACATGGTTATGGGGCTAGTTCCGTTGACCATGGTGTGTGTTCAGGCTTAAACACAGCCACCTAACTCGAAGGAAAAACTCGGTAGAAAGCCTGTGCTTCAGGTAAAAGAGCTGCTCCTGAGGGTGGAAGCATTTTGTTGTGTGCCTGCGTGAGAGCACTGCAAGGGAGTCCAAAGCTTTTGCGAGTGAGACTCAGGCCCCAGCGAATGGCAGAACACGACTCCCCAGGTGTTTGACCAAGCTAGCACGGCAGCCCCACTTTTGCATAGAAGTCTAACACCTAATGTTCTAACTCGAAGAAACAACACTGTAGAGAAACCGTGCTTTAGCTACCGTCGACCTCTAGACGGAGGAAGCATTACACGGAGTACCGTGGCTGAGAGCCTGGGGAACGGGTTCCATACGTGAAACCAAGGGAGAAATAGGTCCGGGCACAAGGCACCTCTGGACTCAGCTCTTGCTACCTGAAGCTAACACTACTGCTCCATGTGTGCTTGGAATGCTATGTGCTCGACACTGACTGGGAAGAAACAAGCCTATAAAGAATCCCAGCTGCAGCTCATTCGCCTACCAGGCTACTAACACCAAGAATCAATGCTGTAGTGTTACTGCGCTTTAGCCAGCATTGCCGTTCCTGAAGCCGCAGGAGTTGTATAGTGCTCGTGTAGGAGAGACCGGGGAAAGGGTCCCATACGTGAAATGGAGTGAGAAACAGGCCGGTGCGGAAGGCAGCTCTCAACTCACCTCTTGTTTATGAGGCTAGTACCGCTGCCCCGGGTGTCCCTGCAGGCCATAAGCCAACCACCGAAGTCAAAGGAACAACTCTGTAGGGAATTCCTGGTTAGGCTAAAATAGCCAGGCCTCAGGGTGGACGCATTGTGTGGTGTGCATGCGTGAGTGCACAGCAAGTGAGTCCAAAACCATTTTCCTTGTGAGACCCAGGCCCTGAAAGAAGCCAGAACACGACTCCCCACATGCTCCATGAAAGTATTACTACAGCCACACTTTTGAATGGAACTCTAATAGCTAGCTTTCTAACTGAAAGAAACAACACTGTAGAGAAACCGTGCTTTAGCTACTGTCGACCTCTCTGTGGACGAGGCAGTTTAGGGTGTACTGTGGCTGAGAGCCTGGGGACGGTTTCAATATCGTAATATCGGGGGAGAGACGGGCCGGTACAGAGGGCAGCTCTCAACCCACATCATGGTTATGGGGCTAGGACCGTTGCCCAGGGTGTGGGTAGGCTTAAATGAAGCCACCTAACTCGAAGGAAAAACACGGTTGAGAGCCTGTGCTTCAGGTAAAGCAGCTGCTCCTGAGGGTGGCAGCATTTTGTTGTGTGCGTGCGTGAGAGCACTGCAAGGGAGTCCAAAGCTTTTTGCGAGTGAGACTCAGGCCCCAGCGAAAGGCAGAACACGAGTCCCCATGTGTTTGACCAAGCTAGCACTGCAGCCCCACATTTGCATGGAAGTCTAATAGCTAGCGTTCTAACACGAAGAAACTACACAGTAGAGAAACCGTGCTTTAGCTACCGTCGACCTCTCTGTGGGCGAAGCAGTTTAGGGTGTACTGTGGCTGAGACCCTGGGGACGGTTTCAATATCGTAATATCGGGGGAGAGACAGGCCGGTACAGAAGACAGCTCTCAACTCACATCATGGTTAAGGGGCTAGGACCGTTGCCCAGGGTGTGTGTGGCAGTTTAAACACAGCCACCTACCTCGAAGGAGAAACTCGGTTGAGAGCCTGTGCTGCAGGTAAAACAGCTGCTCCTGAGGGTGGCAGCATTTTGTTGTGTGCGTGCGTGAGAGCACTGCAAGGGAGTCCAAAGCTTTTGCGAGTGAGACTCAGGCCCCTGCGAATGGCAGAACACGACTCCCCAGGAGTTTGACCAAGCTAGCACGGCAGCCCCACATTTGCATGGAAGTCTAATAGCTAGCGTTCTAACACGAAGAAACTACACAGTAGAGAAACCGTGCTTTAGCTACCGTCGACCTCTCTGTGGGCGAAGCAGTTTAGGGTGTACTGTGGCTGAGAGCCTGGGGACGGTTTCAATATCGTAATATCGGGGGAGAGACAGGCCGGTACAGAAGACAGCTCTCAACTCACATCATGGTTATGGGGCTAGGACCGTTGCCCAGGGTGTGTGTGGCAGCTTAAACAGAGCCACCTACCTCGAAGGAGAAACTCGGTCGAGAGCCTGTGCTGCAGGTAAAACAGCTGCTCCTGAGGGTGGCAGCATTTTGTTGTGTGCGGGCGTGAGAGCACTGCAAGGGAGTCCACAGCTTTTTGCGAGTGAGACTCAGGCCCCAGCGAAAGGCAGAACACGACTCCCCATGTGTTTGACCAAGCTAGCACGGCAGCCCCACATTTGCATGGAAGTCTAATAGCTAGCGTTCTAACACGAAGAAACTACACAGTAGAGAAACCGTGCTTTAGCTACCGTCGACCTCTCTGTGGGCGAAGCAGTTTAGGGTGTACTGTGGCTGAGAGCCTGGGGACGGTTTCAATATCGTAATATCGGGGGAGAGACAGGCCGGTACAGAAGACAACTCTCAACTCACATCATGGTTATGGGGCTAGGACCGATACCCAGGGTGTGTGTGGCAGCTTAAACACAGCCACCTACCTCGAAGGAGAAACTCGGTTGAGAGCCTGTGCTGCAGGTAAAACAGATGCTCCTGAGGGTGGCAGCATTTTGTTGTGTGCGTGCGTGAGAGCACTGCAATGGAGTCCAAAGCTTTTGCGAGTGAGACTCAGGCCCCTGCGAATGGCAGAACACGACTCCCCAGGTGTTTGAACAAGATAGCACGGCAGCCCCACTTTTGCATGGAAATCTAATAGCTAGCGTTCTAACACGAAGAAACTACACAGTAGAGAAACGGTGCTTTAGCTACTGTCGACCTCTCTGTGGGCGAAGAAGTTTAGGGTGTACTGTGGCTGAGAGCCTGGGGACGGTTTCCATTTTGTAATATCGGGGGAGGGATAGGCCGGTACACAGGGCAGCTCTCAACTCACTACATGGTTATGGGGCTAGTTCCGTTGACCATGGTGTGTGTTCAGGCTTAAACACAGCCACCTAACTCGAAGGAAAAACTCGGTAGAAAGCCTGTGCTTCAGGTAAAAGAGCTGCTCCTGAGGGTGGAAGCATTTTGTTGTGTGCCTGCGTGAGAGCACTGCAAGGGAGTCCAAAGCTTTTGCGAGTGAGACTCAGGCCCCAGCGAATGGCAGAACACGACTCCCCAGGTGTTTGACCAAGCTAGCACGGCAGCCCCACTTTTGCATAGAAGTCTAACACCTAATGTTCTAACTCGAAGAAACAACACTGTAGAGAAACCGTGCTTTAGCTACCGTCGACCTCTAGACGGAGGAAGCATTACACGGAGTACCGTGGCTGAGAGCCTGGGGAACGGGTTCCATACGTGAAACCAAGGGAGAAATAGGTCCGGGCACAAGGCACCTCTGGACTCAGCTCTTGCTACCTGAAGCTAACACTACTGCTCCATGTGTGCTTGGAATGCTATGTGCTCGACACTGACTGGGAAGAAACAAGCCTATAAAGAATCCCAGCTGCAGCTCATTCGCCTACCAGGCTACTAACACCAAGAATCAATGCTGTAGTGTTACTGCGCTTTAGCCAGCATTGCCGTTCCTGAAGCCGCAGGAGTTGTATAGTGCTCGTGTAGGAGAGACCGGGGAAAGGGTCCCATACGTGAAATGGAGTGAGAAACAGGCCGGTGCGGAAGGCAGCTCTCAACTCACCTCTTGTTTATGAGGCTAGTACCGCTGCCCCGGGTGTCCCTGCAGGCCATAAGCCAACCACCGAAGTCAAAGGAACAACTCTGTAGGGAATTCCTGGTTAGGCTAAAATAGCCAGGCCTCAGGGTGGACGCATTGTGTGGTGTGCATGCGTGAGTGCACAGCAAGTGAGTCCAAAACCATTTTCCTTGTGAGACCCAGGCCCTGAAAGAAGCCAGAACACGACTCCCCACATGCTCCATGAAAGTATTACTACAGCCACACTTTTGAATGGAACTCTAATAGCTAGCTTTCTAACTGAAAGAAACAACACTGTAGAGAAACCGTGCTTTAGCTACTGTCGACCTCTCTGTGGACGAGGCAGTTTAGGGTGTACTGTGGCTGAGAGCCTGGGGACGGTTTCAATATCGTAATATCGGGGGAGAGACAGGCCGGTACAGAGGGCAGCTCTCAACCCACATCATGGTTATGGGGCTAGGACCGTTGCCCAGGGTGTGGGTAGGCTTAAATGAAGCCACCTAACTCGAAGGAAAAACACGGTTGAGAGCCTGTGCTTCAGGTAAAGCAGCTGCTCCTGAGGGTGGCAGCATTTTGTTGTGTGCGTGCGTGAGAGCACTGCAAGGGAGTCCAAAGCTTTTTGCGAGTGAGACTCAGGCCCCAGCGAAAGGCAGAACACGAGTCCCCATGTGTTTGACCAAGCTAGCACTGCAGCCCCACATTTGCATGGAAGTCTAATAGCTAGCGTTCTAACACGAAGAAACTACACAGTAGAGAAACCGTGCTTTAGCTACCGTCGACCTCTCTGTGGGCGAAGCAGTTTAGGGTGTACTGTGGCTGAGACCCTGGGGACGGTTTCAATATCGTAATATCGGGGGAGAGACAGGCCGGTACAGAAGACAGCTCTCAACTCACATCATGGTTAAGGGGCTAGGACCGTTGCCCAGGGTGTGTGTGGCAGTTTAAACACAGCCACCTACCTCGAAGGAGAAACTCGGTTGAGAGCCTGTGCTGCAGGTAAAACAGCTGCTCCTGAGGGTGGCAGCATTTTGTTGTGTGCGTGCGTGAGAGCACTGCAAGGGAGTCCAAAGCTTTTGCGAGTGAGACTCAGGCCCCTGCGAATGGCAGAACACGACTCCCCAGGTGTTTGACCAAGCTAGCACGGCAGCCCCACATTTGCATGGAAGTCTAATAGCTAGCGTTCTAACACGAAGAAACTACACAGTAGAGAAACCGTGCTTTAGCTACCGTCGACCTCTCTGTGGGCGAAGCAGTTTAGGGTGTACTGTGGCTGAGAGCCTGGGGACGGTTTCAATATCGTAATATCGGGGGAGAGACAGGCCGGTACTGAAGACAGCTCTCAACTCACATCTAGGTTATGGGGCTAGGACCGTTGCCCAGGGTGTGTGTGGCAGCTTAAACAGAGCCACCTACCTCGAAGGAGAAACTCGGTTGAGAGCCTGTGCTGCAGGTAAAACAGCTGCTCCTGAGGGTGGCAGCATTTTGTTGTGTGCGGGCGTGAGAGCACTGCAAGGGAGTCCACAGCTTTTTGCGAGTGAGACTCAGGCCCCAGCGAAAGGCAGAACACGACTCCCCATGTGTTTGACCAAGCTAGCACGGCAGCCCCACATTTGCATGGAAGTCTAATAGCTAGCGTTCTAACACGAAGAAACTACACAGTAGAGAAACCGTGCTTTAGCTACCGTCAACCTCTCTGTGGGCGAAGCAGTTTAGGGTGTACTGTGGCTGAGAGCCTGGGGACGGTTTCAATATCGTAATATCGGGGGAGAGACAGGCCGGTACAGAAGACAACTCTCAACTCACATCATGGTTATGGGGCTAGGACCGATACCCAGGGTGTGTGTGGCAGCTTAAACACAGCCACCTACCTCGAAGGAGAAACTCGGTTGAGAGCCTGTGCTGCAGGTAAAACAGATGCTCCTGAGGGTGGCAGCATTTTGTTGTGTGCGTGCGTGAGAGCACTGCAATGGAGTCCAAAGCTTTTGCGAGTGAGACTCAGGCCCCTGCGAATGGCAGAACACGACTCCCCAGGTGTTTGAACAAGATAGCACGGCAGCCCCACTTTTGCATGGAAATCTAATAGCTAGCGTTCTAACACGAAGAAACTACACAGTAGAGAAACGGTGCTTTAGCTACTGTCGACCTCTCTGTGGGCGAAGAAGTTTAGGGTGTACTGTGGCTGAGAGCCTGGGGACGGTTTCCATTTTGTAATATCGGGGGAGGGATAGGCCGGTACACAGGGCAGCTCTCAACTCACTACATGGTTATGGGGCTAGTTCCGTTGACCATGGTGTGTGTTCAGGCTTAAACACAGCCACCTAACTCGAAGGAAAAACTCGGTAGAAAGCCTGTGCTTCAGGTAAAAGAGCTGCTCCTGAGGGTGGAAGCATTTTGTTGTGTGCCTGCGTGAGAGCACTGCAAGGGAGTCCAAAGCTTTTGCGAGTGAGACTCAGGCCCCAGCGAATGGCAGAACACGACTCCCCAGGTGTTTGACCAAGCTAGCACGGCAGCCCCACTTTTGCATAGAAGTCTAACACCTAATGTTCTAACTCGAAGAAACAACACTGTAGAGAAACCGTGCTTTAGCTACCGTCGACCTCTAGACGGAGGAAGCATTACACGGAGTACCGTGGCTGAGAGCCTGGGGAACGGGTTCCATACGTGAAACCAAGGGAGAAATAGGTCCGGGCACAAGGCACCTCTGGACTCAGCTCTTGCTACCTGAAGCTAACACTACTGCTCCATGTGTGCTTGGAATGCTATGTGCTCGACACTGACTGGGAAGAAACAAGCCTATAAAGAATCCCAGCTGCAGCTCATTCGCCTACCAGGCTACTAACACCAAGAATCAATGCTGTAGTGTTACTGCGCTTTAGCCAGCATTGCCGTTCCTGAAGCCGCAGGAGTTGTATAGTGCTCGTGTAGGAGAGACCGGGGAAAGGGTCCCATACGTGAAATGGAGTGAGAAACAGGCCGGTGCGGAAGGCAGCTCTCAACTCACCTCTTGTTTATGAGGCTAGTACCGCTGCCCCGGGTGTCCCTGCAGGCCATAAGCCAACCACCGAAGTCAAAGGAACAACTCTGTAGGGAATTCCTGGTTAGGCTAATATAGCCAGGCCTCAGGGTGGACGCATTGTGTGGTGTGCATGCGTGAGTGCACAGCAAGTGAGTCCAAAACCATTTTCCTTGTGAGACCCAGGCCCTGAAAGAAGCCAGAACATCACCCCCCACATGTTCCATGAAAGTATTACCACAGCCACATTTTGAATGGAAGTCTAATAGCTAGCGTTCTAACTGGAAGAAACAACACTGTAGAGAAACCGTGCTTTAGCTACTGTCGACCTCTCTGTGGGCGAAGCAGTTTAGGGTGTACTGTGGCTGAGAGCCTGGGGACGGTTTCAATATCGTAATATCGGGGGAGAGACAGGCCGGTACAGAGGGCAGCTCTCAACCCACATCATGGTTATGGGGCTAGGACCGTTGCCCAGGGTGTGTGTGCAGGCTTAAATGAAGCCACCTAACTCGAAGGAAAAACTCGGTTGAGAGCCTGTGCTTCAGGTAAAGCAGCTGCTCCTGAGGGTGGCAGCATTTTGTTCTGTGCGTGCGTGAGAGCACTGCAAGGGAGTCCAAAGCTTTTTGCGAGTGAGACTCAGGCCCCAGCGAAAGGCAGAACACGACTCCCCATGTGTTTGACCAAGCTAGCACGGCAGCCCCACATTTGCATGGAAGTCTAATAGCTAGCGTTCTAACACGAAGAAACTACACAGTAGAGAAACCGTGCTTTAGCTACCGTCGACCTCTCTGTGGGCGAAGCAGTTTAGGGTGTACTGTGGCTGAGAGCCTGGGGACGGTTTCAATATCGTAATATCGGGAGAGACACAGGCCGGTACAGAGGGCAGCTCTCAACGCACTACATGGTTATGGGGCTAGTTCCGTTGACTGTGGTGTGTGTGCAGGCTTAAACACAGCCACCTAACTCGAAGGATAAACGCGGTTGAGAGCCTGTGCTGCAGGTAAAATAGCTGCTCCTGAGGGTGGAAGCATTTTGTTGTGTTGCGTGCGTGAGAGCACTGCAAGCGAGTCCAAAGATTTTTGCGAGTGAGACTCAGGCCCCATTGAAAGGCAGAACATGACTCCCCATGTGTTTCATCAAGCTAGCACGGCAGCCCCGCTTTTGCATGGAAGTCTCATAGCTAGCGTTCTAACTCGAAGAAACAACAGTGTAGAGAAACCGTGCTTTAGCTACCGTCGACCTCTCTGTGGGCGAAGCAGTTTAGGGTGTACTCTGGCTGAGCGCCTGGGGACGGTTTCCATTTTGTAATATCCGGGGAGAGACAGGCCGGTTCAGAGGGCAGCTCTCAACTCACTATATGGTTATGGGGCTAGTTCCGTTGACCATGGTGTGTGTGCAGGCTTAAACACAGCCACCTAACTCAAAGGAAAAACTCGGTAGAAAGCCTGTGCTGCAGGTAAAAGACCTGCTGCTGAGGGTGGAAGCATTGTGTTGTGTGCCTGCGTGAGAGCACTGCAAGGGAGTCCAAAGCTTTTTGCGAGTGAGACTCAGGCCCCAGCGAAAGGCAGAACACGACTCCCCATGTGTTTCATCACGCTAGCACGGCACCCCACTTTTGCATAGAAGTCTAACACCTAGTGTTCTAACTCGAAGAAACAACACTGTAGAGAAACCGTGCTTTAGCTACTGTTGACCTCTAGACGGAGGAAGCCTTACACGGAGTACCGTGGCTGAGAGCCTGGGGAACGGGTTCCAAACGTGAAACCAAGGGAGAAATAGTTCCGGGCACAAGGCACCTCTGGACTCAGCTCTTGCTACCTGAAGCTAACACTACTGCTCCATGTGTGCTTGGAATGCTATGTGCTCGACACTGGGAAGAAACAAGCCTGTAAATAATCCCAGCTGCAGCTTATTCGCCTACCAGGCTACTAACACCAAGAATCAATGCTGTAGTGTTAATGCGCTTTAGCCAGTATTGCCGTTCCTGAAGCCGCAGGAGTTGTATAGTGCTCTTGTAGGAGAGACCGGGGAAAGGGTCCCATACGTGAAATGGAGTGAGAAACAGGCCGGTGCGGAAGGCAGCTCTCAACTCACCTCTTGTTTATGAGGCTAGTACCGGGGCCCCGGGTGTGCCTGCAGGCCATAAGCCAACCACCTAAGTCAAAGGAACAACTCTGTAGGGAATTCCTGCTTCGCCTAAAATAGCCATGCCTCAGGGTGGACGCATTGTGTGGTGTGCATGCGTGAGTGCACAGCAAGTGAGTCCAAAACCATTTTCCTTGTGAGACCCAGGCCCTGAAAGAAGCCAGAACACGACTCCCCACTTGCTCCATGAAACTAGAACTACGGCCACACTTTTGAATGGAAGTCTAATAGCTAGCTTTCTAACTGGAAGAAACAACACTGTAGAGAAACCGTGCTTTAGATACTGTCGACCTCTCTGTGGGAGAAGCAGTTTAGGGTGTACTGTGGCTGAGAGCCTGGGGACGGTTTCAATATCGTAATATCGGGGGAGAGACAGGCCGGTACAGAGGGCAGCTCTCAACCCACATCATGGTTATGGGGCTAGGACCGTTGCCCAGGGTGTGTGTGCAGGCTTAAATGAAGCCACCTAACTCGAAGGAAAAACTCGGTTGAGAGCCTTTGCTTCAGGTAAAGCACCTGCTCCTGAGGGTGGCAGCATTTTGTTGTGTGCGTGCGTGAGAACACTGCAAGGGAGTCCAAAGCTTTTTGCGGTGAGCCTCAGGCCCCAGCGAAAGGCAGAACACGACTCCCCATGTGTTTGACCAAGCTAGCACGGCAGCCCCACATTTGCATGGAAGTCTAATAGCTAGCGTTCTAACTCGAAGAAACAACACTGTAGAGAAACCGTGCTTTAGCTACCGTCGACCTCTCTGTGGGCGAAGCAGTTTAGGGTGTACTGTGGCTGAGAGCCTGGGGCGGTTTCAATATCGTAATTTCAGGGGAGAGACAGGCCGGTACAGAAGACAACTCTCAACTCACATCATGGTTACGGGGCTAGGACCGATACCCAGGGTGTGTGTGGCAGCTTAAACACAACCACCTACCTCGAAGGAGAAACTCGGTTGAGAGCCTGTGCTGCAGGTAAAACAGCTGCTCCTGAGGGTGGCAGCATTTTGTTGTGTGCGTGCGTGAGAGCACTGCAAGCGAGTCCAAAGCTTTTTGCGAGTGAGACTCAGGCCCCAGTGAAAGGCAGAACATTACTCCCCATGTGTTTCATCAAGCTAGCACGGCAGCCCCACTTTTGCATGGAAGTCTCATAGCTAGCGTTCTAACTCGAAGAAACAACACTGTAGAGAAACCGTGCTTTAGCTACTGTCGACCTCTCTGTGGGCGAAGCAGTTTAGGGTGTACTGTGGCTGAGCGCCTGGGGGCGGTTTCCATTTTGTAATATCTGGGGAGAGACAGGCCGGTACAGAGGGCAGCTCTCAACTCACTACATGGTTATGGGGCTAGTTCCGTTGACCATGGTGTGTGTGCAGGCTTAAACACAGCCACCTAACTCGAAGGAAAAACTCGGTAGAAAGCCTGTGCTGCAGGTAAAAGAGCTGCTCCTGAGGGTGGAAGCATTTTGTTGTGTGCCTGCGTGAGAGCACTGCAAGGGAGTCCAAAGCTTTTTGCGAGTGAGACTCAGGCCCCAGCGAAAGGCAGAACACGACTCCCCATGTGTTTCATCACGCTAGCACGGCACCCCACTTTTGCATAGAAGTCTAACACCTAGTGTTCTAACTCGAAGAAACAACACTGTAGAGAAACCGTGCTTTAGCTACTGTTGACCTCTAGACGGAGGAAGCCTTACACGGAGTACCGTGGCTGAGAGCCTGGGGAACGGGTTCCAAACGTGAAACCAAGGGAGAAATAGTTCCGGGCACAAGGCACCTCTGGACTCAGCTCTTGCTACCTGAAGCTAACACTACTGCTCCATGTGTGCTTGGAATGCTATGTGCTCGACACTGACTGGGAAGAAACAAGCCTGTAAAGAATCCCAGCTGCAGCTCATTCGCCTACCAGGCTACTAACACCAAGAATCAATGCTGTAGTGTTACTGCGCTTTAGCCAGCATTGCCGTTCCTGAAGCCGCAGGAGTTGTATAGTGCTCGAGTAGGAGAGACCGGGGAAAGGGTCCCATAGGTGAAATGGAGTGAGAAACAGGCCGGTGCGGAAGGCAGCTCTCAACTCACCTCCTGTTTATGAGGCTAGTACCGCTGCCCCGGGTGTGCCTGCAGGCCATAAGACAACCACCTAAGTCAAAGGAACAACTCTGTAGGGAATTCCTGGTTAGGCTAAAATATCCAGGCCTCAGGGTGGACGCATTGTGTGGTGTGCATGCGTGAGTGCACAGCAAGTGAGTCCAAAACCATTTTCCTTGTGAGACCCAGGCCCTGAAAGAAGCCAGAACATCACTCCCCACATGTTCCATGAAAGTATTACTACAGCCACACTTTTGAATGGAAGTCTAATAGCTAGCTTTCTAACTGGAAGAAACAACACTGTAGAGAAAACGTGCTTTAGCTACTGTCGACCTCTCTGTGGGTGAAGCAGTTTAGGGTGTACTGTGGCTGAGAGCCTGGGGACGGTTTCAATATCGTAATATCGGGGGAGAGACGGGCCGGTACAGAGGGCAGCTCTCAACCCACATCATGGTTATGGGGCTAGGACCGTTGCCCAGGCTGTGTGTGCAGGCTTAAATGAAGCCACCTAACTCGAAAGAAAAACTCGGTTGAGAGCCTGTGCTTCAGGAAAAGCAGCTGCTCCTGAGGGTGGCAGCATTTTGTTGTGTGCCTGCGTGAGAGCACTGCAAGGGAGTCCAAAGCTTTTTGCGAGTGAGACTCAGGCCCCAGCGAAAGGCAGAACACGACTCCCCATGTGTTTGACCAAGCTAGCACGGCAGCCCCACATTTGCATGGAAGTCTAATAGCTAGCGTTCTAACACGAAGAAACTACACAGTAGAGAAACGGTGCTTTAGCTACCGTCGACCTCTCTGTGGGCGAAGCAGTTTAGGGTGTACTGTGGCTGAGAGCCTGGGGACGGGTTCAATATCGTAATATCGGGGGAGAGACAGGCCGGTACAGAAGACAACTCTCAACTCACATCATGGTTATGGGGCTAGGACCGATACCTAGGGTGTGTGTGGCAGCTTAAACACAGCCACCTACCTCGAAGGAGAAACTCGGTTGAGAGCCTGTGCTGCAGGTAAAATAGCTGCTCCTGAGGGTGGCAGCATTTTGTTGTGTGCGTGCGTGAGAGCACTGCAAGGGAGTCCAAAGCTTTTTGCGAGTGAGACTCAGGCCCCTGCGAATGGCAGAACACGACTCCCCAGGTGTTTGACCAAGCTATCACGGCAGCCCCACTTTTGCATGGAAGTCTAAGAGCTAGCGTTCTAACACGAAGAAACTACACAGTAGAGAAACCGTTCTTTAGCTCCCGTCGACCTCTCTGTGGGCGAAGCAGTTTAGGGTGTACTGTGGCTGAGCGCCTGGGGGCGGTTTCCATTTTGTAATATCTGGGGAGAGACAGGCAGGTACAGAGGGCAGCTCTCAACTCACTACATGGTTATGGGGCTAGTTCCGTTGACCATGCTGTGTGTGCAGGCTTAAACACAGCCACCTAACTCGAAGGAAAAACTCGGTAGAAAGCCTGTGCTGCAGGTAAAAGAGCTGCTCCTGAGGGTGGAAGCATTTTGTTGTGTGCCTGCGTGAGAGCACTGCAAGGGAGTCCAAAGCTTTTTGCGAGTGAGACTCAGGCCCCAGCGAAAGGCAGAACACGACTCCCCATGTGTTTCATCACGCTAGCACGGCAGCCCCACTTTTGCATAGAAGTCTAACAGCTAGTGTTCTAACTCGAAGAAACAACACTCTAGAGATACCGTGCTTTAGCTACCGTCGACCTCTAGATGGAGGAAGCATTACACGGAGAACCGTGGCTGAGAGCCTGGGGAACGGGTTCCATACGTGAAACCAAGGGAGAAATAGGTCCGGGCAGAAGGCACCTCTGGACTCAGCTCTTGCTACCTGAAGCTAACACTACTGCTCCATGTGTGCTTGGAATGCTATGTGCTCGACACTGGGAAGAAACAAGCCTGTAAAGAATCCCAGCTGCAGCTTATTCGCCTACCAGGCTACTAACACCAAGAATCAATGCTGTAGTGTTACTGCGCTTTAGCCAGTATTGCCGTTCCTGAAGCCGCAGGAGTTGTATAGTGCTCTTGTAGGAGAGACCGGGGAAAGGGTCCCATACGTGAAATGGAGTGAGAAACAGGCCGGTGCGGAAGGCAGCTCTCAACTCACCTCTGGTTTATGAGGCTAGTACCGGGGCCCCGGGTGTGCCTGCAGGCCATAAGCCAACCACCTAAGTCAAAGGAACAACTCTGTAGGGAATTCCTGCTTCGCCTAAAATAGCCATGCCTCAGGGTGGACGCATTGTGTGGTGTGCATGCGTGAGTGCACAGCAAGTGAGTCCAAAACCATTTTCCTTGTGAGACCCAGGCCCTGAAAGAAGCCAGAACACGACTCCCCACTTGCTCCATGAAACTAGAACTACGGCCACACTTTTGAATGGAAGTCTAATAGCTAGCTTTCTAACTGGAAGAAACAACACTGTAGAGAAACCGTGCTTTAGATACTGTCGACCTCTCTGTGGGAGAAGCAGTTTAGGGTGTACTGTGGCTGAGAGCCTGGGGACGGTTTCAATATCGTAATATCGGGGGAGAGACAGGCCGGTACAGAGGGCAGCTCTCAACCCACATCATGGTTATGGGGCTAGGACCGTTGCCCAGGGTGTGTGTGCAGGCTTAAATGAAGCCACCTAACTCGAAGGAAAAACTCGGTTGAGAGCCTGTGCTTCAGGTAAAGCACCTGCTCCTGAGGGTGGCAGCATTTTGTTGTGTGCGTGCGTGAGAACACTGCAAGGGAGTCCAAAGCTTTTTGCGGTGAGCCTCAGGCCCCAGCGAAAGGCAGAACACGACTCCCCATGTGTTTGACCAAGCTAGCACGGCAGCCCCACATTTGCATGGAAGTCTAATAGCTAGCGTTCTAACTCGAAGAAACAACACTGTAGAGAAACCGTGCTTTAGCTACCGTCGACCTCTCTGTGGGCGAAGCAGTTTAGGGTGTACTGTGGCTGAGAGCCTGGGGCGGTTTCAATATCGTAATTTCAGGGGAGAGACAGGCCGGTACAGAAGACAACTCTCAACTCACATCATGGTTACGGGGCTAGGACCGATACCCAGGGTGTGTGTGGCAGCTTAAACACAACCACCTACCTCGAAGGAGAAACTCGGTTGAGAGCCTGTGCTGCAGGTAAAACAGCTGCTCCTGAGGGTGGCAGCATTTTGTTGTGTGCGTGCGTGAGAGCACTGCAAGCGAGTCCAAAGCTTTTTGCGAGTGAGACTCAGGCCCCAGTGAAAGGCAGAACATGACTCCCCATGTGTTTCATCAAGCTAGCACGGCAGCCCCACTTTTGCATGGAAGTCTCATAGCTAGCGTTCTAACTCGAAGAAACAACACTGTAGAGAAACCGTGCTTTATCTACTGTCGACCTCTCTGTGGGCGAAGCAGTTTAGGGTGTACTGTGGCTGAGCGCCTGGGGGCGGTTTCCATTTTGTAATATCTGGGGAGAGACAGGCCGGTACAGAGGGCAGCTCTCAACTCACTACATGGTTATGGGGCTAGTTCCGTTGACCATGGTGTGTGTGCAGGCTTAAACACAGCCACCTAACTCGAAGCAAAAACTCGGTAGAAAGCCTGTGCTGCAGGTAAAAGAGCTGCTCCTGAGGGTGGCAGCATTTTGTTGTGTGCCTGCGTGAGAGCACTGCAAGGGAGTCCAAAGCTTTTTGCGAGTGAGACTCAGGCCCCAGCGAAAGGCAGAACACGACTCCCCATGTGTTTCATCACGCTAGCTCGGCAGCCCCACTTTTGCATAGAAGTCTAACACCTAGTGTTCTAACTCGAAGAAACAACACTGTAGAGAAACCGTGCTTTAGCTACCGTCGACCTCTAGACGGAGGAAGCATTACACGGAGTACCGTGGCTGAGAGCCTGGGGAACGGGTTCCATACGTGAAACCAAGGGAGAAATAGGTCCGGGCACAAGGCACCTCTGGACTCAGCTCTTGCTACCTGAAGGTAACACTACTGCTCCATGCGTGCTTGGAATGCTATGTGCTCGACACTGACTGGGAAGAAACAAGCCTGTAAAGAATCCCAGCTGCAGCTCATTCGCCTACCAGGCTACTAACACCAAGAATCAATGCTGTAGTGTTACTGCGCTTTAGCCAGCATTGCCGTTCCTGAAGCCGCAGGAGTTGTATAGTGCTCGTGTAGGAGAGACCGGGGAAAGGGTCCCATACGTGAAATGGAGTGAGAAACAGGCCGGTGCGGAAGGCAGCTCTCAACTCACCTCCTGTTTATGAGGCTAGTACCGCTGCCCCGGGTGTGCCTGCAGGCCATAAGACAACCACCTAAGTCAAAGGAACAACTCTGTAGGGAATTCCTGGTTAGGCTAAAATAGCCAGGCCTCAGGGTGGACGCATTGTGTGGTGTGCATGCGTGAGTGCACAGCAAGTGAGTCCAAAACCATTTTCCTTGTGAGACCCAGGCCCTGAAAGAAGCCAGAACATCACTCCCCACATGTTCCATGAAAGTATTACTACAGCCATACTTTTGAATGGAAGTCTCATAGCTAGCTTTCTAACTGGAAGAAACAACACTGTAGAGAAACCGTGCTTTAGCTACTGTCGACCTCTCTGTGGGCGAAGCAGTTTAGGGTGTACTGTGGCTGAGAGCCTGGGGACGGTTTCAATATCGTAATATCGGGGGAGAGACAGGCCGGTACAGAGGGCAGCTCTCAACCCACATCATGGTTATGGGGCTAGGACCGTTGCCCACGATGTGTGTGCAGGCTTAAATGAAGCCACCTAACTCGAAGGAAAAACTCAGTTGAGAGCCTGTGCTTCAGGTAAAGCAGCTGCTCCTGAGGGTGGCAGCATTTTGTTGTGTGCGTGCGTGAGAGCACTGCAAGGGAGTCCAAAGCTTTTTGCGAGTGAGACTCAGGCCCCAGCGAAAGGCAGAACACGACTCCCCATGTGTTTGATCAAGCTAGCACGGCAGCCCCACATTTGCATGGAAGTCTAATAGCTAGCGTTCTAACATGAAGAAACTACACAGTAGAGAAACCGTGCTTTAGCTACCGTCAACCTCTCTGTGGGCGAAGCAGTTTAGGGTGTACTGTGGCTGAGAGCCTGGGGACGGTTTCAATATCGTAATATTGAGGGAGAGACAGGCCGGTACAGAAGACAGCTCTCAACTCACATCATGGTTATGGGGCTAGTACCGTTACCAGGGTGTGTGTGGCAGCTTAAACACAGCCACCTACCTCGAAGGGGAAACTCGGTTGAGAGCCTGTGCTTCAGGTAAAGCAGCTGCTCCTGAGGGTGTCAGCATTTTGTTGTGTGCGTGCGTGAGAGCATTGCAAGGGAGTCCAAAGCTTTTTGCGAGTGAGACTCAGGCCCCAGCGAAAGGCAGAATACGACTCCCCATGTGTTTGACCAAGCTAGCACGGCAGCCCCACATTTGCATGGAAGTCTAATAGCTAACGTTCTTACACGAAGAAACTACACAGTAGAGAAACCGTGCTTTAGCTACCGTCGACCTCTCTGTGGGCGAAGCAGTTTAGGGTGTACTGTGGCTGAGAGCCTGGGGACAGTTTCAATATCGTAATATCGGGGGAGAGACAGGCCGGTACAGAAGGCAGCTCTCAACTCACATCATGGTTATGGGGATAGTACCGTTACCCAGGGTGTGTGTGGCAGCTTAAACACAGCCACCTACCTCGAAGGAGAAACTCGGTTGAGAGCCTGTACTGCAGGTAAAACAGCTGCTCCTGAGGGTGGCAGCATTTTGTTGTGTGCGTGCGTGAGAGCACTGCAAGGGAGTCCAAAGCTATTTGCGAGTGAGACTCAGGGCCCAACGAAAGGCAGAACACGACTCCCCATGTGTTTCATCAGGCTAGCACGGCAGCCCCACTTTTGCATGGAGGTCTAATAGCTAGCATTCTAACTCGAAGAAACAACACTGTCGAGAAACCGTGCTTTAGCTACCGTCGACCTCTCTGTGGGCGAAGCAGTTTAGGGTGTACTGTGGCTGAGAGCCTGGGGACGGTTTCCATTTTGTAATATCGGGGGAGAGATAGGCCGGTACACAGGGCAGCTCTCAACTCACATCATGGTTATGGGGCTAGGACCGTTGCCCAGGGTGTGTGTGGCAGCTTAAACACAGCCACCTACCTCGAAGGAGAAACTCGGTTGAGAGCATGTGCTGCAGGTAAAACAGCTGCTCCTGAGGGTGGAAGCATTTTGTTGTGTGCGTGCGTGAGAGCACTGCAAGGGAGTCCAAAGCTTTTTGCGAGTGAGACTCAGGCCCCAGCGAAAGGCAGAACACGACTCCCCATGTGTTTCATCAGGCTAGCACGGCACCCGACTTTTGCATGGAAGTCTAACTCCTAGTGTTCTAACTCGAAGAAACAACACTGTAGAGAAACCGTGCTTTAGCTACCGTCGACCTCTAGACGGAGGAAGCATTACACGGAGTACCGTGGCTGAGAGCCTGGGGAACGAGTTCCATACGTGAAACCAAGGGAGAAATAGGTCCGGGCACAAGGCACCTCTGGACTCAGCTCTTGCTACCTGAAGCTAACACTACTGCTCCATGTGTGCTTGGAATGCTATGTGCTCGACACTGACTGGGAAGAAACAAGCCTGTAAAGAATCCCAGCTGCAGCTCATTCGCCTACCAGGCTACTAACACCAAGAATCAATGCTGTAGTGTTACTGCGCTTTAGCCAGCATTGCCGTTCCTGAAGCCGCAGGAGTTGTATAGTGCTCGTGTAGGAGAGACCGGGGAAAGGGTCCCATACGTGAAATGGAGTGAGAATCAGGCCGGTGCGGAAGGCAGCTCTCAACTCACCTCTTGTTTATGAGGCTAGTACCGCTGCCCCGGGTGTGCCTGCAGGCCATAAGCCAACCTCCGAAGTCAAAGGAACAACTCTGTAGGGAATTCCTGCTTCGCCTAAAATAGCCATGCCTCAGGGTGGACGCATTGTGTGGTGTGCATGCGTGAGTGCACAGCAAGTGAGTCCAAAACCATTTTCCTTGTGAGACCCAGGCCCTGAAAGAAGCCAGAACACGACTCCCCACTTGCTCCATGAAACTAGAACTACGGCCACACTTTTGAATGGAAGTCTAATAGCTAGCTTTCTAACTGGAAGAAACAACACTGTAGAGAAACCGTGCTTTAGATACTGTCGACCTCTCTGTGGGAGAAGCAGTTTAGGGTGTACTGTGGCTGAGAGCCTGGGGACGGTTTCAATATCGTAATATCGGGGGAGAGACAGGCCGGTACAGAGGGCAGCTCTCAACCCACATCATGGTTATGGGGCTAGGACCGTTGCCCAGGGTGTGTGTGCAGGCTTAAATGAAGCCACCTAACTCGAAGGAAAAACTCGGTTGAGAGCCTTTGCTTCAGGTAAAGCACCTGCTCCTGAGGGTGGCAGCATTTTGTTGTGTGCGTGCGTGAGAACACTGCAAGGGAGTCCAAAGCTTTTTGCGGTGAGCCTCAGGCCCCAGCGAAAGGCAGAACACGACTCCCCATGTGTTTGACCAAGCTAGCACGGCAGCCCCACATTTGCATGGAAGTCTAATAGCTAGCGTTCTAACTCGAAGAAACAACACTGTAGAGAAACCGTGCTTTAGCTACCGTCGACCTCTCTGTGGGCGAAGCAGTTTAGGGTGTACTGTGGCTGAGAGCCTGGGGCGGTTTCAATATCGTAATTTCAGGGGAGAGACAGGCCGGTACAGAAGACAACTCTCAACTCACATCATGGTTACGGGGCTAGGACCGATACCCAGGGTGTGTGTGGCAGCTTAAACACAACCACCTACCTCGAAGGAGAAACTCGGTTGAGAGCCTGTGCTGCAGGTAAAACAGCTGCTCCTGAGGGTGGCAGCATTTTGTTGTGTGCGTGCGTGAGAGCACTGCAAGCGAGTCCAAAGCTTTTTGCGAGTGAGACTCAGGCCCCAGTGAAAGGCAGAACATTACTCCCCATGTGTTTCATCAAGCTAGCACGGCAGCCCCACTTTTGCATGGAAGTCTCATAGCTAGCGTTCTAACTCGAAGAAACAACACTGTAGAGAAACCGTGCTTTAGCTACTGTCGACCTCTCTGTGGGCGAAGCAGTTTAGGGTGTACTGTGGCTGAGCGCCTGGGGGCGGTTTCCATTTTGTAATATCTGGGGAGAGACAGGCCGGTACAGAGGGCAGCTCTCAACTCACTACATGGTTATGGGGCTAGTTCCGTTGACCATGGTGTGTGTGCAGGCTTAAACACAGCCACCTAACTCGAAGGAAAAACTCGGTAGAAAGCCTGTGCTGCAGGTAAAAGAGCTGCTCCTGAGGGTGGAAGCATTTTGTTGTGTGCCTGCGTGAGAGCACTGCAAGGGAGTCCAAAGCTTTTTGCGAGTGAGACTCAGGCCCCAGCGAAAGGCAGAACACGACTCCCCATGTGTTTCATCACGCTAGCACGGCACCCCACTTTTGCATAGAAGTCTAACACCTAGTGTTCTAACTCGAAGAAACAACACTGTAGAGAAACCGTGCTTTAGCTACTGTTGACCTCTAGACGGAGGAAGCCTTACACGGAGTACCGTGGCTGAGAGCCTGGGGAACGGGTTCCAAACGTGAAACCAAGGGAGAAATAGTTCCGGGCACAAGGCACCTCTGGACTCAGCTCTTGCTACCTGAAGCTAACACTACTGCTCCATGTGTGCTTGGAATGCTATGTGCTCGACACTGACTGGGAAGAAACAAGCCTGTAAAGAATCCCAGCTGCAGCTCATTCGCCTACCAGGCTACTAACACCAAGAATCAATGCTGTAGTGTTACTGCGCTTTAGCCAGCATTGCCGTTCCTGAAGCCGCAGGAGTTGTATAGTGCTCGAGTAGGAGAGACCGGGGAAAGGGTCCCATAGGTGAAATGGAGTGAGAAACAGGCCGGTGCGGAAGGCAGCTCTCAACTCACCTCCTGTTTATGAGGCTAGTACCGCTGCCCCGGGTGTGCCTGCAGGCCATAAGACAACCACCTAAGTCAAAGGAACAACTCTGTAGGGAATTCCTGGTTAGGCTAAAATATCCAGGCCTCAGGGTGGACGCATTGTGTGGTGTGCATGCGTGAGTGCACAGCAAGTGAGTCCAAAACCATTTTCCTTGTGAGACCCAGGCCCTGAAAGAAGCCAGAACATCACTCCCCACATGTTCCATGAAAGTATTACTACAGCCACACTTTTGAATGGAAGTCTAATAGCTAGCTTTCTAACTGGAAGAAACAACACTGTAGAGAAAACGTGCTTTAGCTACTGTCGACCTCTCTGTGGGTGAAGCAGTTTAGGGTGTACTGTGGCTGAGAGCCTGGGGACGGTTTCAATATCGTAATATCGGGGGAGAGACGGGCCGGTACAGAGGGCAGCTCTCAACCCACATCATGGTTATGGGGCTAGGACCGTTGCCCAGGCTGTGTGTGCAGGCTTAAATGAAGCCACCTAACTCGAAAGAAAAACTCGGTTGAGAGCCTGTGCTTCAGGAAAAGCAGCTGCTCCTGAGGGTGGCAGCATTTTGTTGTGTGCCTGCGTGAGAGCACTGCAAGGGAGTCCAAAGCTTTTTGCGAGTGAGACTCAGGCCCCAGCGAAAGGCAGAACACGACTCCCCATGTGTTTGACCAAGCTAGCACGGCAGCCCCACATTTGCATGGAAGTCTAATAGCTAGCGTTCTAACACGAAGAAACTACACAGTAGAGAAACGGTGCTTTAGCTACCGTCGACCTCTCTGTGGGCGAAGCAGTTTAGGGTGTACTGTGGCTGAGAGCCTGGGGACGGGTTCAATATCGTAATATCGGGGGAGAGACAGGCCGGTACAGAAGACAACTCTCAACTCACATCATGGTTATGGGGCTAGGACCGATACCTAGGGTGTGTGTGGCAGCTTAAACACAGCCACCTACCTCGAAGGAGAAACTCGGTTGAGAGCCTGTGCTGCAGGTAAAATAGCTGCTCCTGAGGGTGGCAGCATTTTGTTGTGTGCGTGCGTGAGAGCACTGCAAGGGAGTCCAAAGCTTTTTGCGAGTGAGACTCAGGCCCCTGCGAATGGCAGAACACGACTCCCCAGGTGTTTGACCAAGCTATCACGGCAGCCCCACTTTTGCATGGAAGTCTAAGAGCTAGCGTTCTAACACGAAGAAACTACACAGTAGAGAAACCGTTCTTTAGCTCCCGTCGACCTCTCTGTGGGCGAAGCAGTTTAGGGTGTACTGTGGCTGAGCGCCTGGGGGCGGTTTCCATTTTGTAATATCTGGGGAGAGACAGGCAGGTACAGAGGGCAGCTCTCAACTCACTACATGGTTATGGGGCTAGTTCCGTTGACCATGCTGTGTGTGCAGGCTTAAACACAGCCACCTAACTCGAAGGAAAAACTCGGTAGAAAGCCTGTGCTGCAGGTAAAAGAGCTGCTCCTGAGGGTGGAAGCATTTTGTTGTGTGCCTGCGTGAGAGCACTGCAAGGGAGTCCAAAGCTTTTTGCGAGTGAGACTCAGGCCCCAGCGAAAGGCAGAACACGACTCCCCATGTGTTTCATCACGCTAGCACGGCAGCCCCACTTTTGCATAGAAGTCTAACAGCTAGTGTTCTAACTCGAAGAAACAACACTCTAGAGATACCGTGCTTTAGCTACCGTCGACCTCTAGATGGAGGAAGCATTACACGGAGAACCGTGGCTGAGAGCCTGGGGAACGGGTTCCATACGTGAAACCAAGGGAGAAATAGGTCCGGGCAGAAGGCACCTCTGGACTCAGCTCTTGCTACCTGAAGCTAACACTACTGCTCCATGTGTGCTTGGAATGCTATGTGCTCGACACTGGGAAGAAACAAGCCTGTAAAGAATCCCAGCTGCAGCTTATTCGCCTACCAGGCTACTAACACCAAGAATCAATGCTGTAGTGTTACTGCGCTTTAGCCAGTATTGCCGTTCCTGAAGCCGCAGGAGTTGTATAGTGCTCTTGTAGGAGAGACCGGGGAAAGGGTCCCATACGTGAAATGGAGTGAGAAACAGGCCGGTGCGGAAGGCAGCTCTCAACTCACCTCTGGTTTATGAGGCTAGTACCGGGGCCCCGGGTGTGCCTGCAGGCCATAAGCCAACCACCTAAGTCAAAGGAACAACTCTGTAGGGAATTCCTGCTTCGCCTAAAATAGCCATGCCTCAGGGTGGACGCATTGTGTGGTGTGCATGCGTGAGTGCACAGCAAGTGAGTCCAAAACCATTTTCCTTGTGAGACCCAGGCCCTGAAAGAAGCCAGAACACGACTCCCCACTTGCTCCATGAAACTAGAACTACGGCCACACTTTTGAATGGAAGTCTAATAGCTAGCTTTCTAACTGGAAGAAACAACACTGTAGAGAAACCGTGCTTTAGATACTGTCGACCTCTCTGTGGGAGAAGCAGTTTAGGGTGTACTGTGGCTGAGAGCCTGGGGACGGTTTCAATATCGTAATATCGGGGGAGAGACAGGCCGGTACAGAGGGCAGCTCTCAACCCACATCATGGTTATGGGGCTAGGACCGTTGCCCAGGGTGTGTGTGCAGGCTTAAATGAAGCCACCTAACTCGAAGGAAAAACTCGGTTGAGAGCCTGTGCTTCAGGTAAAGCACCTGCTCCTGAGGGTGGCAGCATTTTGTTGTGTGCGTGCGTGAGAACACTGCAAGGGAGTCCAAAGCTTTTTGCGGTGAGCCTCAGGCCCCAGCGAAAGGCAGAACACGACTCCCCATGTGTTTGACCAAGCTAGCACGGCAGCCCCACATTTGCATGGAAGTCTAATAGCTAGCGTTCTAACTCGAAGAAACAACACTGTAGAGAAACCGTGCTTTAGCTACCGTCGACCTCTCTGTGGGCGAAGCAGTTTAGGGTGTACTGTGGCTGAGAGCCTGGGGCGGTTTCAATATCGTAATTTCAGGGGAGAGACAGGCCGGTACAGAAGACAACTCTCAACTCACATCATGGTTACGGGGCTAGGACCGATACCCAGGGTGTGTGTGGCAGCTTAAACACAACCACCTACCTCGAAGGAGAAACTCGGTTGAGAGCCTGTGCTGCAGGTAAAACAGCTGCTCCTGAGGGTGGCAGCATTTTGTTGTGTGCGTGCGTGAGAGCACTGCAAGCGAGTCCAAAGCTTTTTGCGAGTGAGACTCAGGCCCCAGTGAAAGGCAGAACATGACTCCCCATGTGTTTCATCAAGCTAGCACGGCAGCCCCACTTTTGCATGGAAGTCTCATAGCTAGCGTTCTAACTCGAAGAAACAACACTGTAGAGAAACCGTGCTTTATCTACTGTCGACCTCTCTGTGGGCGAAGCAGTTTAGGGTGTACTGTGGCTGAGCGCCTGGGGGCGGTTTCCATTTTGTAATATCTGGGGAGAGACAGGCCGGTACAGAGGGCAGCTCTCAACTCACTACATGGTTATGGGGCTAGTTCCGTTGACCATGGTGTGTGTGCAGGCTTAAACACAGCCACCTAACTCGAAGCAAAAACTCGGTAGAAAGCCTGTGCTGCAGGTAAAAGAGCTGCTCCTGAGGGTGGCAGCATTTTGTTGTGTGCCTGCGTGAGAGCACTGCAAGGGAGTCCAAAGCTTTTTGCGAGTGAGACTCAGGCCCCAGCGAAAGGCAGAACACGACTCCCCATGTGTTTCATCACGCTAGCTCGGCAGCCCCACTTTTGCATAGAAGTCTAACACCTAGTGTTCTAACTCGAAGAAACAACACTGTAGAGAAACCGTGCTTTAGCTACCGTCGACCTCTAGACGGAGGAAGCATTACACGGAGTACCGTGGCTGAGAGCCTGGGGAACGGGTTCCATACGTGAAACCAAGGGAGAAATAGGTCCGGGCACAAGGCACCTCTGGACTCAGCTCTTGCTACCTGAAGGTAACACTACTGCTCCATGCGTGCTTGGAATGCTATGTGCTCGACACTGACTGGGAAGAAACAAGCCTGTAAAGAATCCCAGCTGCAGCTCATTCGCCTACCAGGCTACTAACACCAAGAATCAATGCTGTAGTGTTACTGCGCTTTAGCCAGCATTGCCGTTCCTGAAGCCGCAGGAGTTGTATAGTGCTCGTGTAGGAGAGACCGGGGAAAGGGTCCCATACGTGAAATGGAGTGAGAAACAGGCCGGTGCGGAAGGCAGCTCTCAACTCACCTCCTGTTTATGAGGCTAGTACCGCTGCCCCGGGTGTGCCTGCAGGCCATAAGACAACCACCTAAGTCAAAGGAACAACTCTGTAGGGAATTCCTGGTTAGGCTAAAATAGCCAGGCCTCAGGGTGGACGCATTGTGTGGTGTGCATGCGTGAGTGCACAGCAAGTGAGTCCAAAACCATTTTCCTTGTGAGACCCAGGCCCTGAAAGAAGCCAGAACATCACTCCCCACATGTTCCATGAAAGTATTACTACAGCCATACTTTTGAATGGAAGTCTCATAGCTAGCTTTCTAACTGGAAGAAACAACACTGTAGAGAAACCGTGCTTTAGCTACTGTCGACCTCTCTGTGGGCGAAGCAGTTTAGGGTGTACTGTGGCTGAGAGCCTGGGGACGGTTTCAATATCGTAATATCGGGGGAGAGACAGGCCGGTACAGAGGGCAGCTCTCAACCCACATCATGGTTATGGGGCTAGGACCGTTGCCCACGATGTGTGTGCAGGCTTAAATGAAGCCACCTAACTCGAAGGAAAAACTCAGTTGAGAGCCTGTGCTTCAGGTAAAGCAGCTGCTCCTGAGGGTGGCAGCATTTTGTTGTGTGCGTGCGTGAGAGCACTGCAAGGGAGTCCAAAGCTTTTTGCGAGTGAGACTCAGGCCCCAGCGAAAGGCAGAACACGACTCCCCATGTGTTTGATCAAGCTAGCACGGCAGCCCCACATTTGCATGGAAGTCTAATAGCTAGCGTTCTAACATGAAGAAACTACACAGTAGAGAAACCGTGCTTTAGCTACCGTCAACCTCTCTGTGGGCGAAGCAGTTTAGGGTGTACTGTGGCTGAGAGCCTGGGGACGGTTTCAATATCGTAATATTGAGGGAGAGACAGGCCGGTACAGAAGACAGCTCTCAACTCACATCATGGTTATGGGGCTAGTACCGTTACCAGGGTGTGTGTGGCAGCTTAAACACAGCCACCTACCTCGAAGGGGAAACTCGGTTGAGAGCCTGTGCTTCAGGTAAAGCAGCTGCTCCTGAGGGTGTCAGCATTTTGTTGTGTGCGTGCGTGAGAGCATTGCAAGGGAGTCCAAAGCTTTTTGCGAGTGAGACTCAGGCCCCAGCGAAAGGCAGAATACGACTCCCCATGTGTTTGACCAAGCTAGCACGGCAGCCCCACATTTGCATGGAAGTCTAATAGCTAACGTTCTTACACGAAGAAACTACACAGTAGAGAAACCGTGCTTTAGCTACCGTCGACCTCTCTGTGGGCGAAGCAGTTTAGGGTGTACTGTGGCTGAGAGCCTGGGGACAGTTTCAATATCGTAATATCGGGGGAGAGACAGGCCGGTACAGAAGGCAGCTCTCAACTCACATCATGGTTATGGGGATAGTACCGTTACCCAGGGTGTGTGTGGCAGCTTAAACACAGCCACCTACCTCGAAGGAGAAACTCGGTTGAGAGCCTGTACTGCAGGTAAAACAGCTGCTCCTGAGGGTGGCAGCATTTTGTTGTGTGCGTGCGTGAGAGCACTGCAAGGGAGTCCAAAGCTATTTGCGAGTGAGACTCAGGGCCCAACGAAAGGCAGAACACGACTCCCCATGTGTTTCATCAGGCTAGCACGGCAGCCCCACTTTTGCATGGAGGTCTAATAGCTAGCATTCTAACTCGAAGAAACAACACTGTCGAGAAACCGTGCTTTAGCTACCGTCGACCTCTCTGTGGGCGAAGCAGTTTAGGGTGTACTGTGGCTGAGAGCCTGGGGACGGTTTCCATTTTGTAATATCGGGGGAGAGATAGGCCGGTACACAGGGCAGCTCTCAACTCACATCATGGTTATGGGGCTAGGACCGTTGCCCAGGGTGTGTGTGGCAGCTTAAACACAGCCACCTACCTCGAAGGAGAAACTCGGTTGAGAGCATGTGCTGCAGGTAAAACAGCTGCTCCTGAGGGTGGAAGCATTTTGTTGTGTGCGTGCGTGAGAGCACTGCAAGGGAGTCCAAAGCTTTTTGCGAGTGAGACTCAGGCCCCAGCGAAAGGCAGAACACGACTCCCCATGTGTTTCATCAGGCTAGCACGGCACCCGACTTTTGCATGGAAGTCTAACTCCTAGTGTTCTAACTCGAAGAAACAACACTGTAGAGAAACCGTGCTTTAGCTACCGTCGACCTCTAGACGGAGGAAGCATTACACGGAGTACCGTGGCTGAGAGCCTGGGGAACGAGTTCCATACGTGAAACCAAGGGAGAAATAGGTCCGGGCACAAGGCACCTCTGGACTCAGCTCTTGCTACCTGAAGCTAACACTACTGCTCCATGTGTGCTTGGAATGCTATGTGCTCGACACTGACTGGGAAGAAACAAGCCTGTAAAGAATCCCAGCTGCAGCTCATTCGCCTACCAGGCTACTAACACCAAGAATCAATGCTGTAGTGTTACTGCGCTTTAGCCAGCATTGCCGTTCCTGAAGCCGCAGGAGTTGTATAGTGCTCGTGTAGGAGAGACCGGGGAAAGGGTCCCATACGTGAAATGGAGTGAGAATCAGGCCGGTGCGGAAGGCAGCTCTCAACTCACCTCTTGTTTATGAGGCTAGTACCGCTGCCCCGGGTGTGCCTGCAGGCCATAAGCCAACCTCCGAAGTCAAAGGAACAACTCTGTAGGGAATTCCTGCTTCGCCTAAAATAGCCATGCCTCAGGGTGGACGCATTGTGTGGTGTGCATGCGTGAGTGCACAGCAAGTGAGTCCAAAACCATTTTCCTTGTGAGACCCAGGCCCTGAAAGAAGCCAGAACACGACTCCCCACTTGCTCCATGAAACTAGAACTACGGCCACACTTTTGAATGGAAGTCTAATAGCTACCTTTCTAACTGGAAGAAACAACACTGTAGAGAAACCGTGCTTTAGCTACTGTCGACCTCTCTGTGGGCGAAGCAGTTTAGGGTGTACTGTGGCTGAGAGCCTGGGGACGGTTTCAATATCGTAATATCGGGGGAGAGACAGGCCGGTACAGAGGGCAGCTCTCAACCCACATCATGTTTATGGGGCTAGGACCGTTGCCCAGGGTGTGTGTATGCTTAAATGAAGCCACCTAACTCGAAGGAAAAACTCGGTTGAGAGCCTGTGCTTCAGGTAGAGCACCTGCTCCTGAGGGTGGCAGCATTTTGTTGTGTGCGTGCGTGAGAACACTGCAAGGGAGTCCAAAGCTTTTTGCGGTGAGACTCAGGCCCCAGCGAAAGGCAGAACCCGACTCCCCATGTGTTTCATCAGGCTAGCACGGCAGCCCCACTTTTGCATGGACGTCTAATAGCTAGCGTTCTAACTCGAAGAAACAACACTGTCGAGATACCGTGCTTTAGCTACCGTCGACCTCTCTGTGGGCGAAGCAGTTTAGGGTGTACTGTGGCTGAGAGCCTGGGGACGGTTTCCATTTTTTAATATCGGGGGAGAGACAGGCCGGTACAGAGGGCAGCTCTCAACTCACTACATGGTTATGGGGCTAGTTCCGTTGACCATGGTGTGTGTAGGCTTAAACACAGCCACCTAACTCGAAGGAAAAACTCGGTAGAAAGCCTGTGCTACAGGTAAAAGAGCTGCTCCTGAGTGTGGAAGCATTTTGTTGTGTGCCTGCGTGAGGGCACTGCAAGGGAGTCCAAAGCCTTTGCAAGTGAGACTCAGGCCCCAGCGAAAGGCAGAACATGACTCCCCATGTGTTTCATCACGCTAGCACGGCAGCCCCCTTTTGCATAGAAGTCTAACAGCTAGTGTTCTAACTCGAAGAAACAACACTGTAGAGAAACCGTGCTTTAGCTACCGTCGACCTCTAGACGGAGGAAGCATTACACGGAGTACCGTGGCTGAGAGCCTGGGGAACGGGTTCCATACGTGAAACCAAGGGAGAAATAGGTCCGGGCACAAGGCACCTCTGGACTCAGCTCTTGCTACCTGAAGCTAACACTACTGCTCCATGTGTGCTTGGAATGCTATGTGCTCGACACTGACTGGGAAGAAACAAGCCTGTAAAGAATCCCAGCTGCAGCTCATTCGCCTACCAGGCTACTAACACCAAGAATCCATGCTGTAGTGTTACTGCGCTTTAGCCAGCATTGCCGTTCCTGAAGCCGCAGGAGTTGTATAGTGCTCGTGTAGGAGAGACCGGGGAAAGGGTCCCATACGTGAAATGGAGTGAGAAACAGGCCGGTGCGGAAGGCAGCTCTCAACTCACCTCCTGTTTATGAGGCTAGTACCGCTGCCCCGGGTGTGCCTGCAGGCCATAAGCCAACCACCTAAGTCAAAGGAACAACTCTGTAGGGAATTCCTGGTTAGGCTAAAATAGCCAGGCCTCAGGGTGGACGCATTGTGTGGTGTGCATGCGTGAGTGCACAGCAAGTGAGTCCAAAACCATTTTCCTTGTGAGACCCAGGCCCTGAAAGAAGCCAGAACATCACTCCCCACATGTTCCATGAAAGTATTACTACAGCCACACTTTTGAATGGAAGTCTAATAGCTAGCTTTCTAACTGGAAGAAACAACACTGTAGAGAAACCGTGCTTTAGCTACTGTCGACCTCTCTGTGGGCGAAGCAGTTTAGGGTGTACTGTGGCTGAGAGCCTGGGGACGGTTTCAATATCGTAATATCGGGGGAGAGACAGGCCGGTACAGAGGGCAGCTCTCAACCCACATCATGTTTATGGGGCTAGGACCGTTGCCCAGGGTGTGTGTATGCTTAAATGAAGCCACCTAACTCGAAGGAAAAACTCGGTTGAGAGCCTGTGCTTCAGGTAAAGCACCTGCTCCTGAGGGTGGCAGCATTTTGTTGTGTGCGTGCGTGAGAACACTGCAAGGGAGTCCAAAGCTTTTTGCGGTGAGACTCAGGCCCCAGCGAAAGGCAGAACACGACTCCCCATGTGTTTCATCAGGCTAGCACGGCAGCCCCACTTTTGCATGGACGTCTAATAGCTAGCGTTCTAACTCGAAGAAACAACACTGTCGAGATACCGTGCTTTAGCTACCGTCGACCTCTCTGTGGGCGAAGCAGTTTAGGGTGTACTGTGGCTGAGAGCCTGGGGACGGTTTCCATTTTTTAATATCGGGGGAGAGACAGGCCGGTACAGAGGGCAGCTCTCAACTCACTACATGGTTATGGGGCTAGTTCCGTTGACCATGGTGTGTGTAGGCTTAAACACAGCCACCTAACTCGAAGGAAAAACACGGTAGAAAGCCTGTGCTACAGGTAAAAGAGCTGCTCCTGAGTGTGGAAGCATTTTGTTGTGTGCCTGCGTGAGGGCACTGCAAGGGAGTCCAAAGCCTTTGCAAGTGAGACTCAGGCCCCAGCGAAAGGCAGAACACGACACCCCATGTGTTTCATCAGGCTAGCACGGCACCCGACTTTTGCATGGAAGTCTAATAGCTAGCGTTCTAACTCGAAGAAACAACACTGTCGAGAAACCGTGCTTTAGCTACCGTCGACCTCTCTGTGGGCGAAGCAGTTTAGGGTGTACTGTGGCTGAGAGCCTGGGGACGGTTTCCATTTTGTAATATCGGGGGAGAGACAGGCCGGTACAGAGGGCAGCTCTCAACTCACTACATGGTTATGGGGGTAGTTCCGTTGACCATGGTGTGTGTGCAGGCTTAAACACAGCCACCTAACTCGAAGCAAAAACTCGGTAGAACACCTGTGCTGCAGGTAAAAGAGCTGCTCCTGAGGGTGGAAGCATTTTGTTGTGTGCCTGCGTGAGAGCACTGCAAGGGAGTCCAAAGCTTTTTGCGAGTGAGACTCAGGCCCCAGCGAAAGGCAGAACACGACTCCCCGTGTGTTTCATCACGCTAGCACGGCAGCCCCACTTTTGCATAGAAGTCTAACAGCTAGTGTTCTAACTCGAAGAAACAACACTGTAGAGAAACCGTGCTTTAGCTACCGTCGACCTCTAGACGGAGGAAGCATTACACGGAGTACCGTGGCTGAGAGCCTGGGGAACGGGTTCCATAAGTGAAACCAAGGGAGAAATAGGCCCGGGCAGAAGGCACCTCTGGACTCAGCTCTTGCTACCGGAAGCTAACACTACTGCTCCATGTGTGCTTGGAATGCTATGTGCTCGACACTGACTGGGAAGAAACAAGCCTGTAAAGAATCCCAGCTGCAGCTCATTCGCCTACCAGGCTACTAACACCAAGAATCCATGCTGTAGTGTTACTGCGCTTTAGCCAGCATTGCCGTTCCTGAAGCCGCAGGAGTTGTATAGTGCTCGTGTAGGAGAGACCGGGGATAGGGTCCCATACGTGAAATGGAGTGAGAAACAGGCCGGTGCGGAAGGCAGCTCTCAACTCACCTCTTGTTTATGAGGCTAGTACCGCTGCCCCGGGTGTGCCTGCAGGCCATAAGCCAACCACCTAAGTCAAAGGAACAACTCTGTAGGGAATTCCTGCTTCGCCTAAAAGAGCCATGCCTCAGGGTGGACGCATTGTGTGGTGTGCATGCGTGAGTGCACAGCAAGTGAGTCCAAAACCATTTTCCTTGTGAGACCCAGGCCCTGAAAGAAGCCAGAACACGACTCCCCATTTGCTCCATGAAACTAGTACTACGGCCACACTTTTGAATGGAAGTCTAATAGCTAGCTTTCTAACTGGAAGAAACAACACTGTAGAGAAACCGTGCTTTAGCTACTGTCGACCTCTCTGTGGGCGAGGCAGTTTAGGGTGTACTGTGGCTGAAAGCCTGGGGACGGTTTCAATATCGTAATATCGGGGGAGAGACAGGCCGGTACAGAGGGCAGCTCTCAACCCACATCATGGTTATGGGGCTAGGACCGTTGCCCAGGGTGTGTGTGCAGGCTTAAAAGAAGCCACCTAACTCGAAGGAAAAACTCGGTTGAGAGCCTGTGCTTCAGGAAAAGCAGCTGCTACTGAGGGTGGCAGCATTTTGTTGTGTGCGTGCGTGAGAGCACTGCAAGGGAGTCCAAAGCTTTTTGCGAGCGAGACTCAGGCCCCAGCGAAAGGCAGAACACGACTCCCCATGTGTTTGACCAAGCTAGCACGGTACACCCACATTTGCATGGAAGTCTAATAGCTAGCGTTCTAACACGAAGAAACTACACAGTAGAGAAACCGTGCTTTAGCTACCGTCGACCTCTCTGTGGGCGAAGCAGTTTAGGGTGTACTGTGGCTGAGAGCCTGGGGACGGTTTCAATATCGTAATATCGGGGGAGAGACAGGCCGGTACAGAAGACAGCTCTCAACTCACATCATGGTTATGGGGCTAGGACCGTTACCCAGGGTGTGTGTGGCAGCTTAAACACAGCCACCTACCTCGAAGGAGAAACTCGGTTGAGAGCCTGTGCTGCAGATAAAATAGCTGCTCCTGAGGGTGGCAGCATTTTGTTGTGTGCGTGCGTGAGAGCACTGCAAGGGAGTCCAAAGCTTTTTGCGAGTGAGACTCAGGCCCCAGCAAAAGGCAGAACACGACTCCCCATGTGTTTCATCAGGCTAGCACGGCAGCCCCACTTTTGCATGGAAGTCTAACAGCTAGTGTTCTAACTCGAAGAAACAACAGTGTAGAGAAACCGTGCTTTAGCTACCGTCGACCTCTCTGTGGGCGAAGCAGTTTAGGGTGTACTGTGGCTTAGAGCCTGGGGACGGTATCCATTTTGTAATATCGGGGGAGAGACAGGCCGGTACAGAGGGCAGCTCTCAACTCACTACATGGTTATGGGGCTAGTTCCGTTGACCATGGTGTGTGTGCAGGCTTAAACACAGCCACCTAACCCGAAGGAAAAACTCGGTAGATAGCCTGTGCTGCAGGTAAAATAGCTGATCCTGAGGGTGGACGCATTGTGTGGTGTGCATGCGTGAGTGCACAGCAATTGAGTCCAAAACCATTTTCCTTGTGAGACCCAGGCCCTGAAAGAAGCCAGAACACGACTCCCCACTTGCTCCATGAAACTAGTACTACGGCCACACATTTTTTTTTTTTTAATTTTTTTATTGTTATGTTAATCCCCTTACATTACATCATTAGTTTTAGATATAGTGTTCCATGATTCATTGTTTGTGCATAACACCCAGTGCTCCATGCAGAACGTGCCCTCCTCAATACCCATCACCAGGCTAACCCATCCTCCCAACCCCCTCCCCTCTAGAACCCTCAGTTTGTTTTTCAGAGTCCATCGTCTCTCATGGTTCTTCTCCCCCTCCGATATCCACCCCTTCATTCTTCCCCTCCTGCTACATTCTTCTTCTTCTTTTTTTCTTTCTTAACATATATTGCATTATTTGTTTCAGAGGTACAGATCTGAGATTCAACAGTCTTGCACAGTTCACAGCGCTTACCAGAACACATACCCTCCCCAGTGTCCATACCCAGTCACCCCATCCCTCCCACCCCACCCCCCACTCCAGCAACCCTCTGTTTGTTTCCTGAGATTAAGAATTCCTCATATCAGTGAGGTCATATGATACATGTCTTTCTCTGTTTGACTTATTTCGCTCAGCATAATACCCTCCAGTTCCAACCACGTCGTTGCAAATGGCAAGATCTTATTCCTTTTGATGGCTGCATAATATTCCATTGTATATATATACCACATCTTCTTTATCCATTCATCTGTTGATGGACATCTTGGCTATTTCCACAGTTTGGCTATTGTGGACATTGCTGCTATAAACATTGGGGTGCACGTAGCCTTTCGGGTCCCTACTTTTGTATCTTTGGGGTAAATACCCAGTAGTGCAATTACTATGGCCACACTTTTGAAAGGAAGTCTAATAGCTAGCTTTCTAACTGGAAGAAACAACACTGTAGAGAAACCGTGCTTTAGCTACTGTCGACCTCTCTGTGGGCAAAGCAGTTTAGGGTGTACTGTGGCTGAGAGCCTGGGGACGGTTTCAATATCGTAATATCGGGGGAGAGACAGGCCGGTACAGAGGGCAGCTCTCAACCCACATCATGGTTATGGGGCTAGGACCGTTGCCCAGGGTGTGTGTGCAGGCTTAAATGAAGCCACCTAACTCGAAGGAATCACTCGGTTGAGAAACTGTGCTTCAGGTAAAGCAGCTGCTCCTGAGGGTGGCAGCATTTTGTTGTGTGCGTGCGTGAGAGCACTGCAAGGGAGTCCAAAGCTTTTTGCGAGTGAGACTCAGGCCCCAGCGAAAGGCATAACACGACTCTCCATGTGTTTGACCAAGCTAGCTCGGCAGCCCCACATTTGCATGGAAGTCTAATAGCTAGCGTTCTAACGCGAAGAAACTACACAGTAGAGAAACCGTGCTTTAGCTACCGTCGACTTCTCTGTGGGCGAAGCAGTTTAGGGTGTACTGTGGCTGAGAGCCTGGGGACGGTTTCAATATCGTAATATCGGGGGAGAGACAGGCCGGTACAGAAGGCAGCTCTCAACTCACATCATGGTTATGGGGCTAGGACCGTTGCCCAGGGTGTGTGTGGCAGCTTAAACACAGCCACCTACCTCGAAGGAGAAACTCGGTTGAGAGCCTGTGCTGCAGGTAAAACAGCTGCTCCTGAGGGTGGCAGCATTTTGTTATGTGCGTGCGTGAGGGCACTGCAAGGGAGTCCAAAGCATTTGCGAGTGAGACTCAGGCCCCAGCGAGAGGCAGAACACGACTCCCCATGTGTTTGACCAAGCTAGCAGAGCAGCCCCGTTTTTGCATGGAAGTCTAATAGCTAGCGTTCTAACACGAAGAAACTACACAGTAGAGAAACCGTGCTTTAGCTACCGTCGACCTCTCTGTGGGCGAAGCAGTTTAGGGTGTACTGTGGCTGAGAGCCTGGGGACGGTTTCAATATCGTAATATCGGGGGAGAGACAGGCCGGTACAGAAGGCAGCTCTCAACTCACATCATGGTTATGGGGCTAGGACCGTTGCCCAGGGTGTGTGTGGCAGCTTAAACACAGCCACCTACCTCGAAGGAGAAACTCGGTTGAGAGCCTGTGCTGCAGGTAAAACAGCTGCTCCTGAGGGTGGCAGCATTTTGTTGTGTGCGTGCGTGAGAGCACTGCAAGGGAGTCCAAAGCTATTTGCGAGTGAGACTCAGGCCCCAGCGAAAGGCAGAACACGACTCCCCATGTGTTTCATCAGGCTAGCACGGCAGCCCCACTTTTGCATGGAAGTCTAATAGCTAGCGTTCTAACTCGAAGAAACAACACTGTCGAGAAACCGTGCTTTAGCTACCGTCGACCTCTCTGTGGGCGAAGCAGTTTAGGGTGTACTGTGGCTGAGAGCCTGGGGACGGTTTCCATTTTGTAATATCGGGGGAGAGATAGGCCGCTACACAGGGCAGCTCTCAACTCACTACATGGTTATGGGGCTAGGTCCGTTGACCATGGTGTGTGTTCAGGCTTAAACACAGCCACCTAATTCGAACGAAAAACTCGGTAGAAAGCCTGTGCTGCAGGTAAAATAGCTGCTCCTGACGGTGGAAGCATTTTGTTGTGTGCCTGCGTGAGAGCACTGCAAGGGAGTCCAAAGCTTTTTGCGAGTGAGACTCAGGCCCCAGCGAAAGGCAGAACACGACTCCCCATGTGTTTCATCAGGCTAGCACGGCAGCCCCACTTTTGCATAGAAGTCTAACAGCTAGTGTTCTAACTCGAAGAAACAACACTGTAGAGAAACCGTGCTTTAGCTACCGTCGACCTCTAGACGGAGGAAGCATTACACGGAGTACCATGGCTGAGAGCCTGGGGAACGGGTTCCATACGTGAAACCAAGGGAGAAATAGGTCCGGGCACAAGGCACCTCTGGACTCAGCTCTTGCTACCTGAAGCTAACACTACTGCTCCATCTGTGCTTGGAATGCTATGTGCTCGACACTGACTGGGAAGAAACAAGCCTGTAAAGAATCCCAGCTGCAGCTCATTCGCCTACCAGGCTACTAACACCAAGAATCAATGCTGTAGTGTTACTACGCTTTAGCCAGCATTGCCGTTCCTGAAGCCGCAGGAGTTGTATAGTGCTCGTGTACGAGAGACCGGGGAAAGGGTCCCATACGTGAAATGGAGTGAGAAACAGGCCGGTGCGGAAGGCAGCTCTCAACTCACCTCTTGTTTATGAGGCTAGTACCGCTGCCCCGGATGTGCCTGCAGGCCATAAGCCAACCACCTAAGTCAAAGGAACAACTCTGTAGGGAATTCCTGCTTCGCCTAAAATAGCCATGCCTCAGGGTGGACGCATTGTGTGGTGTGCATGCGTGAGTGCACAGCAAGTGAGTCCAAAACCATTTTCCTTGTGAGACCCAGGCCCTGAAAGAAGCCAGAACACGACTCCCCACTTGCTCCATGAAACTAGTACTACGGCCACACTTTTGAATGGAAGTCTAATAGCTAGCTTTCTAACTGGAAGAAACAACACTGTATAGAAACCGTTCTTTAGCTACTGTGGACCTCTCTGTGGGCGAAGCAGTTTAGGGTGTACTGTGGCTGAGAGCCTGGCTACAGTTTCAATATCGTAATATCGGGGGAGAGACAGGCCGGTACAGAGGGCAGCTCTCAACCCACATCATGGTTATGGGGCTAGGACCGTTGCCCAGGGTGTGGGTAGGCTTAAATGAAGCCACCTAACTCGAAGGAAAAATTCGGTTGAGAGCCTGTGCTCAGGTAAAGCAGCTGCTCCTGAGGGTGGCAGCATTTTGTAGTGTGCGTGCGTGAGAGCACTGCAAGGGAGTCCAAAGCCTTTTGCGAGTGAGACTCAGGCCCCAGCGAAAGGCAGAACACGACTCCGCATGTGTTTGACCAAGCCAGCACGGCAGTTCCATATTTGCATGGAAGTCTAATAGCTACCGTTCTAACACGAAGAAACTACACAGTAGAGAAACCGTGCTTTAGCTACAGTCGACCTCTCTGTGGGCGAAGCAGTTTAGGGTGTACTGTGGCTGAGAGCCTGGGGACGGTTTCAATATCGTAATATCGGGGGAGAGACAGGCCGGTACAGAAGGCAGCTCTCAACTCACATCGTGGTTATGGGGCTAGTACCGTTGCCCAGGGTGTGTGTGCAGGCTTAAATGAAGCCACCTAAATCGAAGGCAAAACTCGGTTGAGAGCCTGTGCTGCAGATAAAACAACTGTTCCTGACGGTGGCAGCATTTTGTTGTGTGTGTGCGTGAGAGCACTGCAAAGGAGTCCAAAGCTTTTTGCGAGTGAGACTCAGGCCCCAGAGAGAGGCAGAACACGACTCCCTATGTGTTTCCTCACGCTAGCATGGCAGCCACACTTTTGCATGGAAGTCTAACACAGTATTCTAACTCGAAGAAACAACACTGTAGAGAAACCGTGCTTTAGCTACCGTCGACCTCTAGATGGAGGAAGCATTACATGGAGTACCGTGGCTGAGAGCCTGGGGAACGGGTTCCGTACGTGAAACCAAGGGAGAAATAGGTCCGGGCAGAAGGCACCTCTGGACTCAGCTCTTGCTACCTGAAGCTAACACTACTGTTCCATGTGTGCTTGGAATGCTATGTGCTCGACACTGACTGGGAAGAAACAAGCCTGTAAAGAATCCCAGCTGCAGCTCATTCGCCTACCAGGCTACTATCACCAAGCATCAATGCTGTAGCGTTACTGCGCTTTAGCTAATATTGCCGTTCCTGAAGCCGCAGGAGTTGCATAGTGCTCGTGTATGAGAGACCGGGGAAAGGGTCCCATACGTGAAATGGAGTGAGAAACTGGTCGGTGCGGAAGGCAGCTCTCAACTCACCTCTTGTTTATGAGGCCAGTACTGTTGCCCCGGGTGTGCCTGCAGGCCATAAGCCAACCACCTAACTCAAAGGAACAACTCTGTAGGGAATTCCTGCTTCGGCTAAAATAGCCATGCCTCAGGGTGGACGCATTGTGTGGTGTACATGCGTGAGTGCAGAGCAAGTGAGCCCAGGGTGTGTGTACAGACTTAAACACAGCCACCTAACTTGAAGGAAAAGCTCGGTTGAGAGCCTGTGCTTCAGGTAAAAGAGTTGCTCCTGAGGATGGCAGCATTTTGTTGTGTGCGTGCGTGAGAGCACTGCAAGGGAATCCAAAGCTTTTTTGAGTGAGACTCAGGCACCAGCGAAATGCAGAACACGACTGCCCATGTGTTTCATCAAGCTAGCACGGCAGCCCCACATTTGCATGGAAGTCTAATAGCTAGCGTTCTAAGTCGAAGAAACTACACAGTAGAGAAACCGTGCTTTAGCTGCCGTCGACCTCTATGTGGGGGCAGCAGTTTAGGGTGTACTGTGGCTCAGAGCCTGGGGACGGTTTCAATATCGTAATATCGGGCGAGAGACAGGCCAGTACAGAAGGCAGCTCTCAACTCACATCATGGTTATGGGGCTAGTCCGTTGACCAGGGTGTGTGTGCAGGCTTAATCACAGCCACTTAACTCGAAGGTAAAACTCGGTTGAGAGCCTGTGCTGCAGGTAAAACAGCTGCTCCTGGGGGTGGCAGCAGTTTGCTGTGTGCATGCGTGAGAGCACTGCAAGGGAGTCCAAAGCTTTTTGCGAGTGAGACTCAGGCCCCAGCGAAAGGCAGAACACGACTCCCCATGTGTTTGACCAAGCTAGCACGGCAGCCCCACATTTGCATGGAAGTCGTATCGCTTGCGTTCTCCCTGGCAGAAACAATACGGTAGAGAAACCGTGCTTTAGCTACCATCCACCTCTCTGAGGGAGGAAGCCCTTTCAGGCTACCGTGGGTGAGAGCCTGAGGAACGGGTTCCTTACGTGAAACCGAGGGAGAAGGAGTCCGGCCCAGAAGGCTCCTCTCGACTCAGCTCTTGTTACCTGAAGCTAACACTTTGGCTCCATGTGTGCATAGGAATGCTAAGGGCTCCACACTGATTTGGCAGAAAGAATCCAGTCAAGAACCCCAGCTTCAGCTCATTCGCCTCTCCACAGGGTGGCAGCATTTTCAACTCTGCTTGAGTGCAAACCTGGGGAATGAGTCCCAGCAGAATTCCGAGGGAGAAATAAGCATGGGCAAGAGGCAGCTATCGACTCAACTCTTGTTTCGGGTAACTAGATCGGCTCTCCCGTGTGTGCGTGTAGTCCTAAGTGTCATCCACCCAACGCAAAGGAACAAAAGTGCAGAGAACCCGTGCCTCAGCAAATATCGCCCTTCCTGACAGTGCACTTCATCTATTGTGTGTTTTTGTGAAAGCCTGAGAAATGGAACCTAAACGTAACTCAGAGTGAGAAGCAGGCCTGTAAGGAAGGCTGCTGTGGACACACCTCTTGTTTGAGGAGATTAGCACTGCTGTACCCTGTGTGCCTGGATGCCTAGTTACCAGGTTACTAACACCAAGAATCAATGCTATAGAGTTACTGCGCTTTAGTTAACATTGCCGTTCCTGAAGCCAGGGGAATTTGACAGTGCTCGTGTATGAGAGCCCGGGGAAAGGGTCCCATAGGTGAAATGGAGTGAGAAACAGGCCGGAGCGGAAGGCAGCTCTCAACTCACCTCTTGTTTATGAGGCTGGTACCCTTGCCCCGGGTGTGCCTGCAGGCCTAATGCCAACCACCTAACTCCAAGGAACAACTGTGTAGAGAATTCCTGCTTCGGCTAAAGTAGCCATGTCGGAGGGTGGACGCATTTTGCTGTGTGCATGCGTGAGCGCACTGCAAGTGAGTCCAGAACCATTTTCCGTGTGGGACTCAGGCCCCGGCAGAAGGCAGAACACGACTCCCCACTTGTTTCCTGAGGCTAGCACTGCGGCCCCACTTTTGCATGGAAGTCTAATAGCAAGCGTTCTTTTTTTTTATTAAATTTTTTTATTTTTATGTTAATCCCCATACATTACATCAGTAGTTTTAGATATAGTGTTCCATGATTCATTGTTTGTGCATAACACCCAGTGCTCCATGCAGAACGTGCCCTCCTCAATACCCATCACCAGGCTAACCCATCCTCCCACCCCCCTCCCCTCTAGAACCCTCAGTTTGTTTTTCAGAGTCCATCGTCTCTCATGGTTCTTCTCCCCCTCCGATTTCTCCCCCTTCATTCTTCCCCTCCTGCTACATTCTTCTTCTTCTTTTTTTCTTTCTTAACATATATTGCATTATTTGTTTCAGAGGTACAGATCTGAGATTCAACAGTCTTGCACAATTCACAGCGCTTACCAGAACACATACCCTCCCCAGTGTCCATCACCCAGTCACCCCATCCCTCCCACCCCACCCCCCACTCCAGCAACCCTCAGTTTGTTTCCTGAGATTAAGAATTCCTCATATCAGTGAGGTCATATGATACATGTGTTTCTCTGATTGACTTATTTCGCTCAGCATAACACCCTCCAGTTCTATCCACGTCGTTGCAAATGGCAAGATCTCATTCCTTTTGATGGCTGCATAATATTCCATTGTATATTATACCACATCTTCTTTATCCATTCATCTGTCGATGGACATCTTGGCTCTTTCCACAGTTTGGCTATTGTGGACATTGCTGCTATAAACATCAGAGTGCACGTACCCCTTCGGATCCCTACATTTGTATCTTTGGGGTAAATACCCAGTATTGCAATTGCTGGATCGTATGGTAGCTCTATTTTCAACTTTCTGAGGAACCTCCATACTGTTTTCCAGAGTGGTTGCACCAGCTTGCATTCCCACCAACAATGTAGGAGGGTTCCGCTTTCTCCTCATCCCCGCCAACATCTGTCGTTTCCTGACTTGTTAATTTTAGCCATTCTGACTGGTGTGAGGTGGTATCTCATTGAGGTTTTGATTTGGATTTCCCTGATGCCAAGCGATGTTGAGCACTTTTTCATGTCTGTTGGCCATTTGGATGTCTTCTTTGGAAAAATGTCTGTTCATGTCTTCTGCCCATTTCTTGATTGGATTCTTTGTTCTTTGGGTGTTGAGTTTGATAAGTTCTTTATAGATTTTGGATACTAGCCCTTGATCTGATATGTCATTTGCAAATATCTTCTCCCATTCTGTCGGTTGTCTTTTGGTTTTGTTGACTGTTTCTTTTGCTGTGCAAAAGGTTTTCATCTTGATGAAGTCCCAAAGCTCATTTTTGCCCTTGCTTCCCTTGCCTTTGGCGATGTTTCTAGGAAGAAGTTGCTGCGGCTGAGGTCGAAGAGGTTGCTGCCTGTGTTCTCCATTAGCATTCTGATGGGCTCCTGTCTCACATTGAGGTCTTTCAACCATTTGGAGTCTATTTTTGTGTGTGGTGTAAGGAAGTGGTCCAGTTTCATGATGAAGTCCCAATAGTTCATTTTTGCCCTTGCTTCCCTTGTCTTTGGCAGTGTTTCTAGGAAGAAGTTGTGGCAGCTGAGGTCGAAGAGGTTGCTGCCTGTATTCTCCTTTAGCACTTTGATGGACTTCTGTCTCACATTGAGGTCTTTCAACCATTTGGAGTCTATTTTTGTGTGTGGTGTAAGGAAATGGTCCAGTTTCATTCTTCTGCATGTGGCTGTCCAATTTTCCCAACACCATTTGTTGAAGAGACTGTCTTTTTTCCATTGGACATTCTTTCCTGCTTTGTCAAAGATGAGTTGACCATAGAGTTGAAGGTCCATTTCTGGACTCTCTATTCTGTTCCATTGATCTATGTGTCTGTTTTTGTGCCAGTACCGTACTGTCTTGATGATGACAGCTTTGTAATAGAGCTAGAAGTCCGGAATTGTGATGCGCCAGCTTTGCTTTTCTTTTTCAACATTCCTCTGGCTATTCGGGGTCTTTTCTCGTTCCATACAAATTTTAGGATTATTTGTTCCATTTCTTTGAAAAAAGTGGATGGTATTTTGATGGGGATTGCATTGAATGTGTAGATTGCTCTAGGTAGCATTGACATCTTCACAATATTTGTTCTTCCAATCCATGAGCATGGAACATTTTTCCATTTCTTTGTGTCTTCCTCAGTTTCTTTCATGAGTATTTTATAGTTTTCTGAGTATAGATCCTTTGCCTCTTTGGTTAGATTTATTCCTAGGTATCTTATGGTTTTGGGTGCAATTGTAAATGGGATCGACTCCTTAATTTCTCCTTCCTTCTTGTTGATGGTGTATAGGAATGCCACTGATTTCTGTGCATTGATTTTATATCCTGCCACTTGACTGAATTCCTGTATGAGTTCTAGCAGTTTTTGGGTGGAGTCTTTTGGGTTTCCCACATAAAGTATCATATCATCTGCAAAGAGTGAGAGTTTGACTTCTTTGCCGATTCAGATGCCTTTGATTTCTTTTTGTTGTCTGATTGCTGTGGCTAGGACTTCTAATACCCCAGCTTTCTTTTGGTGTCCATTAGCATGGTAAATGGTTTTCCACCCCCTCACTTTCAATCTGGGGGTGTCTTTGGGTCTAAAATGAGTCTCTTGCAGACAGCATATCCATGGGTCTTGTTTTTTAATCCAATCTGATAGCCTGTGTCTTTTGATTGGGGCATTTAGCCCATTTACATTCAGGGTAACTATTGAAAGATATGAATTTAGTGCCATTGTATTGGCTGTAAGGTGACTGTTACTGTATATTGTCTGTGTTCCTTTCTGGTCTATGTTGTTTTTAGGCTCTCTCTTTGCTTAGAGGACCCCTTTCAAGATTTCTTGTAGGGCTGGTTTCGTGTTTGCAAATTTCTTTAGTTTTTGTTTGTCCTGGAAGCTTTTTATCTCTCCTTCAATTTTCAATGACAGCCTAGCTGGATATAGTATTCTTGGCTGCATATTTTTCTCGTTTAGTGCTCTGAATATATCATGCCAGTCCTTTGTGGCCTGCCAGGTCTCTGTGGATAGGTCTGTTGCCAATCTAATGTTTCTAGCATTGTAGGTTACAGATCTCTTCTCCCGAGCTGCTTTCAGGACTTTTCCTTGGTCTCTGAGACTCGTAAGTTTTACTATTCGATGTTGGGGTGTTGACCTATTTTTACTGATTTTGAGAGGGGTTCTCTGTGCCTCCTGGATTTTGATGCCTGTTTCCTTCCCCAAATTAGGGAAGTTCTCTGCTATAATTTGCTCCAGTATACCTTCTGCCCCTCTCTCTCTTAAATCTCTGTTTTTAAAATCATTTTGCTATCCATAACTAATAGCTAATACTGGATGTAAACTTCATTTTGTACTAGATTTTTATCTCTTTATTCTTAATCCATTTTTACTGTTGGAACAAGAGCAGATAAGCATTTAAGTTTCTTCTCATTGCCCTAGACCCATAAATACTAAACAAAGTTGACTTTGGATTTCAGAAGATATTGGTAGTGATTTTTTTTTAATTCATTTATCATTCTCTTTTCTGTTCAAACTGTTAAGATGCTTTTGTAGGTATTTTTAAAGCATACATTCCCATATTATTGTGTCTCTTAGTGATAAACTAGGTACTGAATCTGTCTTGCTGACTGGGGAGGAAAAAAACAACACAGAAAATGAAGTTTTCTTAAAGTTAGTTAACCCAACATAACTGAGAGGCCTTGATCTGTTGTGTTTCCATGATGAAATAAGCATAGGAAGCTCAAAAGGAAAAATCTTGTGTGTAGATTCAGTTTGGAGGAGATGATTGAAAAGTCTTCTACAGTTCATCTGATTCAGATTTCAAGCACATTCTATACCCCACCCCACCCTCGCCTTTTTTTTTTTTTTTTTTTGTAGAGGTAATGCTCACTACATTGTGCTTTAAGATTTTTTAAATGTTCATTAGGAAACAAAAAACAAAACAGCCCATTAGTTCTGAACCTTTCTTGCTGAAGAAATGGTAGTATGCAGAGAGGAATCAGCAGCTGGATAGAAATAGTGAGAACGAAGACAGATACGAGCAATGCCATGCCTAATCAAGGAAGGTTTTTCTCAAATGAATTCTGGAATGAGCATATACCCAAAGAATGGGTACGGGGTATACTATTTGGGAGAAGTAAATGATATTTTATTATACCAATGCATGAGTAAAATTACCCATCTGCTGTGTTTAAAACAACAGTAAAGAGATTACATATCCTTTTACTTATTGTTGATGGCTGTTTTGGGGGGGATTATGCTTTGGGATTGAGTTGGTTCCCAGTGGACACCTAAAATATTTGGAACCCAGCTGGAGGGCAGCTGTTGGCTTTTGGTCCACAGCACAGTGTTTTTTGGTGAAGTAGTGAGTGCTGTCTTACTGGCTGCCTTAGTATTATAATAACCCTCACTCTAATGGTCTTTCCTACCTTTATCAAATAATAAAAATCTGAATTGCCATATTGCCATGTGCTATTTGTATGTGGCCTTGCTATGACCTCTCTAATCTGGGAGCTCTTATTTTTGTAATGTCTCTGAGGGAAAAACACCTTATCACCCCAAGCCTGTTTCTTATTTGGGGTTAATGGGAATACCACCATTTGGTTGAAAATAACTAACGTACTATAAATTGTCTACTTATAATAATGAGGTTTCACTTAGGTGACTTGTCTACTTTGCCATGCTGAAAACACAATATTTTTTCAGCTTTAACTTTGCTCTGAGTCCATATAAAATCTTTCTCCTCCATGTGCTGAATGACATGTGAGCTTTTCTGTGTTGTTTTTTTCTGAATTGTAAAAGTAACATGTTTGGCAGCATTAGGATAAAGAATGGTTCCTTACATAGCTATGTAAACATACTGGAAAACTGGCTCATGTCACTTTTTTCTCATCTCACTTAATATATAAACAAGGAAGGTTTTAGGTTTTTTTTCTTTTTTTAATTATAATATTTAAATTAGTTATTTTAGAAATTGGAAATATATTTTTTAGGTGTGTTTTTCTTTACTAGAATAAATATTTCATAGAAATTTTGAGGCTTATGGAATATTCTTGTCATCTTTGCTTTTCTTAAATCTGGTTCATTATGTAAATAGTGAGTTCTTTCACACAGAGCCTATACCTTAACTTTCTATTTTATTTGCTGTGCATGAAAAGAAGAGATGTTTCATAATTAAGTTGAATGAAATTTATAAACTGTAATACTTTAATGGTGGTTTTTTAAAGGAATCTTTGAGAGAAATCCATGACAGCTCAGGGGTTTTAGAATCACACTTGGTTTCTAAACCTGCCTCAATTTCATAACTATCCATGTCTCTCTAAACATCTTCCCTGAAGTAAGGATAATAATCCCTACATTGCAGGGCTATTTTGAGGATTACATAAGGTAATATATGTCAAGCACCTAATACTGCCTGTGACATGCAGCAAGCTCAGTAACATCAGCAATTGATGTTGTTGGTGCATTGTTATTGTAATTATTAATATATGGAACTATGAAAAAATTCCCCTCCCTTTGTAAAAAAAAATGACAGACACTGGTTAAAAAAAATAATACATTGGAAGCATTATGGGGGTTATTCCTCCCATGGAAGCACTGTAACCACTCAATCAACATTAATAAGAATAAAGTATTTTCTAGAGGCAGAGGAGTGTAATTGAAAGCCTTGACTTTGAAATCGGAATAGTCTTGGCTTTGAGTCTTAGTTCAGCCACTAAATATTCTGTGATTTTAGGTGAGTAATTTATCTTCTGAGCCCACTTAAAAGGGGAGTAATAAAAACCTACCTTGAAGAGCTGTTGTTAAGATTAAAGATAATATTTTAAAAATACCTTTTATAGTACCTAGCACTGTTAATCAATAGCAGTTTATTATCTGTTTTATTCCTCTCCTTTCTTCTTTCTCCTTGTTTTCTGGTCCTTTTGATTGTCTTGAGTTACCTTTACTAACTTTGCATCTTTAAGCTCATCCATGATTTCTTTTGGCTTCCTTTTCACACTGAGTTCTTTTCCTGTTTGTTTTGAATTGCATTTTTAATGAATGTTAGTGACTAGTGAAATGACCATACAATAGAGAAATGGGTATGGGGAAAAAAAGAAGCAGCTGAGTATCTTGATAACTTTTAAATGTAAGTCAGTGGCCAAACTTTACTTCCAATAAACTGCATTTCCTTTACCTGATCATAATTGAGATGCGAATAAAGTGTTGTGGGTGTATGAACGATAATGTCTAATTGGTATTTATAGACCAGAGAGTATGCTTTCAACGAATATTTTGTTCAGTGAATGAATTCACATCTTGGCTTTTACCTGACCATTACATTAAAAAAATTTTTTAAATAAGCACTGAATGTTTCTATGTATAAATCTTATCTTTGGTCTTTTAAATAGTTGTTTAAAGCTATTTACTTTAGGAGAATTAACATTTTGTTGTTATAAGGAATTAACTTGCAAGTTGTGTAATTACCGTGTACTGAAATTTTTCATAGTTGTATACTTTACATTGTTTCATTTTTATGGAAAACAAAGTACAGTTTACTCACTTAGCCATAAAAGGACAGGAGGATATCATATAGGCTATACTTCCCAGCCACTATCTAACATAATTCGTTCACAACTGAAAAATTTCAAGGTTAATGTGTTGACAGACTTTGTTTGCTGACCTTGAAGGTATAAATCAAGAATAGTCAGCAATGCAAGGAAGAGACTAGGCCCAAATTTTGGTCATATTTAGTGTAATTTCTTATACTCAGTGCAAATACTTTAAATTGCCCAATATATATAAATATTCTGGGATTTGTCTCCTAGTATATTAGTGATGGTTTGCTTTGAAATAATTTCTTGTACGGTAAAAAAAATTGACGTAGGGAGTCATGGAATTTTGGAGTTCTGAAGAATCCTAGAGATTAACTTCTTTTAAAGATGCAAAAGTTAAGGTTTAAAAAATTGAAGTGATTTGATCAAGTTTTTAGTCTTAATCTGGAGAACCAAGACTTTTTTCTTACCTCTACTCTGGCATTTGTGACTCTAAAACTCCCCATAGGGTGTTTTATACTGTTCCTGTATTTGTTTTATCAAGGAAGGGAAATTTTAAAAAAATCATTAAGTAAAACTGCCAATCTAAAACAAAGGGACAGATTAAAAAGGTGGACTGTGTGTTAAGGGAGATTTTAATTACATAAGGATTTTTAAAAATTATGAAGCAATACATAGCTATTTAACTTGAGAATAGCACTGTTTAAAACTATGCATTGTCTAAAGCCAATCAATATTGTGATAATGATAAGTTGTGTGTTCAAAGTCAAAATGTATACACTGCAAGTTATGATAACACTCATTCATCCAGTAAGAGTGGTTTCTCCCAAGAGGCCATGCAGTGATCTGTGTTTGCAGAAAAGTGAAAAAATGCTTAGAGTCTAAAGTTCAGCCTTTTAAAAAGTGTATGAATAGAAGTACTATTTAGTTTTTTGAAAGATGGATTCTATAAATAGAAACTAATATCATTATCAAAAGCCTTATATATCAAAAATCTATCCATGTATGGAATTAGGTGAAATAGAGACTGTCCTTTGGGACTTTGTGTTCTAAGTAAGTTCTGGTGGAGACATAAAAAAAGGTATATAGATGGCCAAAAAGCATTACCTAAATATGTCGAATAATTACAATAATAACATAATCAGATGTTTTGGTGAGTACCTCTTGAAGGGTGAAGTGTAAATATTCTGTCCTCACGTATCATATTGGAATGATTTGTTAATGTGCCTGCATTTCCACTAGACTGGCCTCATAAGGGCAACAGGTATCCATAATTATGTAGTTTTGTTTCCATAATATGCTGGCAATATAGCAAGTACTGAATAAATATATAAATAAAGGTGAGAACCTGTGTGCTTCTTTATCTGTTCTTTTTCAACCAAAGATCATGTGGGCTCCTGATCGTCTGGAGCTTACCTCTGTATAGCTCTCTCTTACAGACTTGCTAAGTCACAAAGTGTTCAGAAACACATAGACACACCAGATCAACTTTTGTGAATGGGCTGCTTGGCTGAAGTATGACTAAAGCACACATGGGCAAGGGGAGTTTGTTGCTTCTTTTACAGAAACAGAAGTGAGATTTCAGTATTTATTTGTGTCATGGAAGAAGAGGGCTCAATGAATATGGGGGAAATGGGCTTGATGAGTAATGAAGGCCAGGCAGCAAAGGGCGTCATTGTCTTTGGACACACTCAAGAAGGAGTGATCAGGGACAAAGAACATTTAATCGAGTATGTTAAAGAAAAGCAGGAGAGCTCTGTGGTAGGAAGTAGTTAAATGTGCCATCTGTTTAGGTCTCTAGTAGGCTCTAAAATGACTTCAGGATATGTGTTTTAACCATTTTGAGGTTTCTTTTCCAGGACATGTTCACATTGGGCTATATTCACATTTTTAATATTCCTGGTTATTTTTAGGATTTTAAAGTATTCATATATTGTGGTACTGTTTTTTCTTTGTTAGAGCCTTGAGAGGGATAGTTTTCATATAATTCCACATGACATAGTGAAAAGAGTAATAGTACAATTTTTTTTTCTGCAAGTTTTGTAAAGCTCGATAGCAGGAAATGGTGTATTGTGAATCTATCACTTCCTAAAAAGGCATTCTGGAAGAAACTACTTTTCAGCTGAATGAACTTTACTTTTACATTATTTGTTATACTTTGTGTATAGTCTTGGCTTAAAATGTTCTTTTGGCATTGGACATTATGAGATTTCCTTTCCATGATTACTTTTATTTAACCGGTTATTCATATTCTTGGTGCAAATCGATAATAATGAAATAAATTCTATGTTTTCATGTAAGTATATGCAGTTTCAAAAAATATAAATGGTTTCTAACAGATCAACAATCCAAAAATAAGCAAAGGATATGAAAAAGAGTTAAACCAAATGACCTAAAAACAAACAAAAATGTTTATAAATCTGGGAGGCTCAGTTTCACTTACAAGAAAAATGCAACTATAATATGAGCTATCGCTTCTTTCATGCATCCAGATTGGCAAGAATAAATAGTTTGATACAACACAAACTGGGTATGGGAAAATAGGTAGTGTAAGGAAATAAGTGCTTTCATATGTGGATGATGGGAATAAATCAAAATTAAAAATGCACCTAGCCCTAAATGCAGTGAATTCAGGTCTAAGAATTTATCTCAAGAGATATAAGTGCACATGTTTGCAAAATATACTTTGGTATTCAGTATTTTCTGGCTCCACCCACTCTAAATATCTATTCATATACTGTTTTTAAAAATGTCAGCATTTCCATATGGGGTGTGTGTGTGTGTGTGTGTGTGTGTAAAATTAGAAAGGAAAGTATAAAACAATGCCTTTATTAGGTATATATATACAAATGTGTGCACAGACAGGATATCAGAGACCTGGAATAGGAGGGGACTTTCTTTTCACTGTATTTTTGTTATTCAGTTTGCAGTTTTGTTTTTATTGTGTATATGCATTACTTTGTAAAAATCAGCTTGAATAGTTTTTGACATGTAATTTACATGCTGTAAAATTTGCCAGTTGAAAGTTAATTATGTGAGTTTTAGTGTATTTATAGAGTTCTGCATCTATCCATACAATCTAATTTTAGAAACTTTTCATCATCCTCAGAAGAAACTTTGTACCATTAGCAAACAGTTGCTATCACACCTCACTTCCCTAGCTCTAGACATCCATTACTCTACTTTCTGTAAATAGATTTGTCTCTTCTGGAATTCATATAAATGGTATCATACAACATGTGGTCATTTATAACTAGCTTCTTTCAGTTAAATAATATTTTTGAGGTTCATCCATGTTGTAGCATGCCCTATATTACTTTTTGAGTTAAAAAATGTTAAAATTAGGGCGCCTGGGTGGCTCAGTCGTTAAGCGTCTGCCTTCGGCTCAGGTCATGATCCCAGGGTCCTGGGATCGAGCCCCGCATCGGGCTCCCTGCTCCGCGGGAAGCCTGCTTCTCCCTCTCCCATTCCCCCTGCTTGTATTCCCTCTCTCGCTGTGTCTCTCTCTGTCAAATAATTAAATAAAATCTTTAAAAAAATAAAATAAATAAAATAAAATAAAAAATGTTAAAATTAAAGTAAAAAAAGCAATTGGAAAATTATCCTTTTTAAGTATGTTGTGTAATGGTTGTGAAATGGAAGAGAATTACAGAGAAAGTATTTGTTGTCAGAGTTACTATTTATTGAGCATCTTTGATGTACTAGTAATTCTTTTAGGCTTTATGTATGTTATCTTATTTAATCCTTACAATATATGTAATAGATGGTATTGTATTGTTTCTACAAATGAGTAAATTAAGTGGTATGATTATAAGTTTTGTGTCAATTTACACATAAAAGCATAAAGTATAAAAATAGATGTATGCAGATATCTACAGCCAAAGTTAGAATATTTTACGTGCTACATAACACCACAATGCACAGTGGAAATACCACTCATTAGCCAGATAGTGCTAATAGAATTTTTTGCAATTATAGATCTTTTCTGTATCTCTTCTGTTATAGTATCCACAACTACATGTGGCTGTTGGTTACGTGAAATAGGACTAGTGTGAGTGAGGAACTAAATTTTAATGTTATATAATTGTAAATAATTTAAATTTAACTACACTCTGCTTCTGTCCTTGATGTAGTAACAGTTACCGGTTGATCACAGTAATCCTTACTCCTACAGCTGTAACAGTCAAACCCTGTGCAACAGATGAAACAGTGGTTTCAAGGTCTTGGTTATAAGACACCAAAGGGCAGAGAGGTCCCTGAGAGCAGGGAAACAAATGAAATGAACCCTACGAGTAGAGTATGCTAGCTTCCCGCTTGCGGGAGTTTCAAGGCTTGGATCAAAGAGGAGGCATTCAGACAAGGTCAAGGACTTTCTGAGTTGAAGAAACAGAGTGGAGAGTGAGAGAAGACAATGCTGGATAGAGTTCATAGAACAGAAGACTAGAGAGAAAAGTGCTTAGCTGCTTGCCTAATGATTAGGACAAGTACCTGCGGGAAATGCCCCAGATCAAGGAAAGAACAACCTGAAAGGATTTGAGGTCCTTACTTGAGTGCTTGCCTTTCAGATAGCAGCAGGAATAGTGTCTTGTTTCTACTAGCCAGACTGGAAAAATCTCAAGATTCATGTGGCTTTGGGTAAAGTACACATAAGGGTCTTATCTCAGTTAATGGGGAGTAATTGGCTCTAAATTGAGCACTACTCTGCTCCCTCCTAAAATATCTTAAGAGCAAGTCCTTAAGTGATCAAACTGTTTCCAAATAACTGTGTCCCTGAACAAAGCTCAAGATCTATGAGAATACAGAAATATTGAGCACTCACCAAGGTAAAATTCAGAATGTCTGATAGCCAATCAAAATTACCAGGCATGCAGCAAGAAACAAGAAAATTTGACCCATAATGAGACAATAAATATGTCAATACCAAACCCAAACTGACAAAGCTGTTAGAGTTAGTAGGCAAGGACATTAAAAAGAGTTATTATAACTGAATTCCATAGTTTCAAAAAGTTAGAGATATGGAAAATAGGGAAAAAATCTAAATCAAACTTCTAGAGATGATAATTACACAGTGTAAGATGGAAAATCTACTGAATGGCATTAATGACACACATTGCAGAAGAAAATATTGGTGAACTTGAAGACATAATAATAGAAGCAACCCAAAATAAAACAGAGAGAGTAAAGAGATTTTTTTTTTTTTACAAAGTAAACAGAACATTAGTTGTGGGACAACTTCAGGGGACCTACTGTATATTAATTTGAGTTCCTAAAGAAGAAAAGGGGGAAAGAAAAAAATTAATGTAATTATGACTGAAAAATTTTTCAAATTTGGTGAAAATTGTAAACCCACAGGTCCAAGAAATTTAATGAAACCATAGTAGAAGAAACAAGAAGAAGACTACTCCAAGGCACATCATAATCAAATTGTACGAAGATATTGGAGTGACATTTGTTGAGCTAACTACTGAAATAAAATCCATCAACCTAGAAATCTACACCCTGCAAAAGTCTTTAAAAATAAAGGAAATTATTTTAGATCTATGTTTTTAAAGAAAAAATATTAAAATGTAGTCATTTTGTAATATAGGTTAAAGTATGATAGATGACAATAATAGCACAAAGGGCAGAAGAGGAGGAATGAAAGTATCCTATTGTAAAGTTCCATATTATATATTAAGTAGTATAATATCCCTTGAATGGAGACTATCAATTTAAAAATCTATACTATAAACCCTAAAGCAAACACTAAAATAAGCCAACAAAGGAGAGAAAATGGAATCATAAAAAATAGTTAATCCAGAAAAGGCAGAAAAAGAACACAAATGAGAAACAATAGAAAAATAAATACCAAGATGATAGATTTAATTTTGAACTTACCAGTAGTCATGTTAAATATGAACACTCAATGCCAATGAAGAGATGGAGGTTTTCAGATAGCATGTAAAACAAGAAACAACAAGAATGCCTACACACATGAACTTCTAATATAAAGACCCAATCAGTTAAAAGTAAAAGAATGGACAACTAATAGTATCAAAAGAAATCTGGAGTTACAGACAAAATAGATTTCAGAACAAGGGATATTATCAGAGATAAGGTAATTTCATCATGATAAAGTGGACATAATTCTAAATATTTATGTTCCTAAAAACAGAGCTTCAGAATACACCAAGGAAAAACTGATAGAACTGCAAGGAGAGATTGTGGAGACAACTCCACAATTATAGCAGGACATTTTGATAACTTTTCTCAATAATTGATTGAACAAGTAGACAATTAGGGATACAGAAGATTTGAACAACCTAATCGATAGATATCTCTCTCAGCAACAGTAGAAGGCACATTCTTTTAAAATGCGCATTGGGGGGCGCTTGTGTGGCTCAGTCGGTTAAGTGTCTGCCTTCGGCTCAGGTCATGATCCCACATCTGGCTCTGCTCGGCAGGGAGTCTGCTTCTCCCTCTTCCTCTGTAATCTCTCTCACTTTTGTGCTCTCTCAAATAAATAAATAAAATCTTAAAAAAATAAAATGCACATTGGGGTGGGGGGTTGCCTGGCTGGCTCAGTCTGAGGAGCATGCAACTCTTGATCTTAGCATTGTGAGTTTGAGCCCCATGTTGAGTGTAGAGGTTACATAAAAAAAAAAAAAAAATACACATGGATATTTACCAAATATATGGAACATATTCTGATATGTTTTGGGACACAAAATAAGTCCTGATAAATTTAGAAATAATCAACTCATATAAAGTATTTTCTGACCATAATGGAATCAAATAAGAAGTCAGTAACAACAGAAAGGTCACTTAAAATCCCCAAATATTTGGAAACTAAACATACTTCTAAGTAAGTCATGTATCACAGAGGTAAGCAAAAGCAAAATTTGAAAGTATTTTGAATGAATAAAAATGAATAACGAACTTATCAAAATTATCAGGATACAGGTACAGCAGATCTTAGGAAGATATTAATAGCATTATATACCTATATTTAAAAAAAAAATCTAGATCAATGGCCTAAATTTTTGTCTTTAAAAAAATAGGAAAACAAAAGCAAATGAAATCCAAAGCAAACAGAAAAAGGAACTAATAAAGATCAAGTTGAAATCAATGAAATAGAAAACAGAAAAACGATAGAGAACATTAATGAAACCAAAAGTGAAACTTAGGTGGACCTAAATTCTTTTTAGCTTTAAAATTTTGTAATTTGAAACACAGAGAAAATACTCTTCTTTATTTACCTACAGATTTACATTTATTTGAAAAAACATTTTTTTGAAAGTCAAGATGTATAGTAAATTAGCACAATTAAAAAAAATTTGAAACACTAAGTCACTCAAATTTCAATCCTTTCTTTACCATCTTTAACACAATACTGAATACCTTTCATAATAAGAATCAGAACCTTCCCATGGTTCTGTTGATATAGTCCCCTCACTTATCTCTCATTTCCTCAATGTCTGTACCAAGTCTCTGCATCCTTGACTACTTTGTATAAAACAACAACCCCTATTCTCCTGCATTTATTTCCTTATCCTGCTTTGTTTTTCTCCAAAACTGCAACCACTATCTTTTCCTTTAATATCTTCTTTTACCTAACTAAAAGATAGCTTTCTTTAGGGCAAGGAGTTTGTGCATTTTGTGTACTGTTGTAAGTTCTCGAACAGTGCCCAGCACATAATAGGCATTCAGTAAATACCTGTTAAATGAAATGATCAGTTATACATTAATATCCTTTAGATTCTCCTCCCCCCCACCCCATTTGTACAGATTTTCATCTCTTGAATTTGAGAGATTTTGAAAGGTCTGTCTGTTTAATAGAAACTTTCCAGACTTAGGTGTCTAGGTGACGTTTTTCGTATCTAGATCACTTCTATAAGTAACAAAACAAAGTTAAAACAGTTTGCTGAACACCTCTAACAATTATCGTCTCATTGAATCTTCCCAGCAGTTCAAAGTGAGATGAAATTCTCACTTTACAGACAAGGGATCTAAGGCTTAGGAAATTAAGTAAGGCTTTGAAAGTCACATACAACTAGATTCAAACCCAGATCTGCCATACTCTAAAGATTGAGATCTTAAACATTGTACTTTTTCCCAGTTTCAGATGTATTATTTGCAGAGATAAATGTTAGTTTAACATGAGTATCGATAGGTTTAGCATATTAGGTTAGAGCATAGCAACATTTTGAGGGAAAGAGACTAAGGAAATTTTCCTTAGAGAAGTTAGAGGGTGTGGGAAAGATTTGTGGGACACTTCTAGAGAGGTTTGTGAATAGGTCTGCAAAGGGGAAAATGACTAGGTCAGGGAAGGAATGAAACATTGAACATCTAGGAAGGATGGCTTTGCCCAAAGGGATAAAATGATAGGGAAATACAAATTGAGGTTCGTGATCTGGGTCATTGGCTGGCAAATTATAACCAGTAAATAAACTCAATTGGACTCTAATTTTTAATTGGTTAATCAATAATTGAAAATTATTCCATATGCTTTAAGTTATGTTGTCAAAAGCAGTGATATGAACCTTACACATCATTGATAGGGTATTTTTAAAGGTAATGGAAAGGAGAGAGGAAAGGAAGGAGCGAGGAGGACAGAAGATTGTGTGTGTGTGCTTATTAGAAAAAATTTTATATACTTTACATATAGAAAAAGATTTTATATTTTTCTGTATAATAAGTAATAAAAATATTTGTTTTGTAGTAATTGATACTTTCTTTTGGTTTGTAGGTTTATAGATTTCTAAGCCATTCAGGTTATGTTTATAGTGCTTATCTTAAGCCAAGGTGGCAAACTTGTCAAACTTAATTTGTAATAGCAAAACTATTAGACTTCCCTTAAGTTGACTAGAAATTATTTGTGTTGGAAGTAACAAAACACTGTTTTGCACAATATTCATTTTTGGTGCACTTTGTGGTCAGCCATTTACAGTTAAAGATTGTCCATTTGTCATTTGTCTATGATGTGAGGCCATTGACAGTCATGTTTAGTTTACACTGTTGTTAACATAAGAACACATTTTACAACTTGTTTTTCAGTGATTTAAAACAACTTATGGAGATCCACTTTGTTGGCACAACTAAGCTTTTGGTCAGGACTTGGATTCTGGATTCTTTCCATATATACCTTTTTTTTTTTTTTTTTTTTTTTTAGGAGAGTAGCGGGGAAGGGGCAGAGGGAGAGGGAGAATGTTAGGTGGGCTCCATACCCAGTGTGGAGCTGGACGTGGGGCTTGATCTCGCAACACTGAGATCATGACCTGAGCCAAAATCAAGTCAGATGCTTAACTGACTGAGCCACCTAGGCACCCCTCCATATACATTTTATTTTGTTGTATTTAGTGTGATATGTTTGAGGGGAGCTTTTAAAGTTAGGTTTACTATATTCGGATGCCTGTTCCTGTTTTTAGAGGATTTTTTTATAGCTAGTCCATATCCCACAAAGGATGATTATATTTTTAGGAGTTTTTCTTATTGATTAGAATTGGTTGACAACTGAACTGTATTTTAGGTTTGAAAAAAATCTGGTCATCTTGGTATAACAGTTAATATGCTTATGATTTTTTTGCTGACTTCATTATATAAGAGCCATTGTCTTTGTTCTTAAGTTACTTGCTTTTTCAGGCATTTTTAGATTATTTAAAAAATTGATCCTTTTTGAACCATGTTACCCTTCTACCTAATCTGTATACATATATACATATAGTAATATATATACATATTTTATACTACGTAATGTAAAATGTATGTAATTTTATTTATATGTGTGTGTACAGACTCATTATTGCCTTAATATGGTTTATATGAAAGGTAGAGAATATGACACGTGTATGACTAGTTTTCACATCTTTAAATCAGGCACAAGATTTAATAGTGGGTATTTTGCTTTTATAAGACACAATGATGCAACAACATGGGTGGAGCTAGAGAGTATAATGCTAAGTGAAATAAGTCAGAGAAAGACAAATACCATATGATTTCACTCACATGTGGGATTTAAGAAACAAAACAAGTAAAGGGAAAAAAAAAGAGAGGAGAGACAAACCAAGAAACAGACTCTTAACTATAGAAAACAAACTGATGGTTACCAGAGGGGAGGTGCGTGGGGGGATGTGGATTAAAGAGTACACTTGTCCTGATAAGTACCCCACGATGTATGGAATTGGTGAATCATTATCTTGTACTCTTGAAACTAATATAACACTGTATGGTAACTATACTGGAATTAAAATTTAGAAAAAGAAAGATACACAAATGATGTCAGTGTTCTTTTGCAAGTAATATATTTTCTCCTTGTTGTAGGTCCTTTTGTTCTGCATCACAGCTGCCATGTACATGTTCTTTTTCAGGTATGTCCTGTTATACCTATTTATTTTAATAGAAAAAATAGGGTTCCTTTGTGTTTTTTAAATCAGCCATGTAACTAATGTTGTTCCCTAAATAATTATTTCTCACAAGTAGCACGAGGTTTTGTTTTGTTTTTGTTTCCTTCCTCTAGGATTGTTAGAGATAAATCACTGCTTCTTAGTGGATAGAAGAGAGGGAAAAAAGATTTGTTTTGTTTGTTTGTTTGTTTTTCATATTCTCCTTACAGGTTCATCTTGGAAAGCTGAATATATAAATTAATAATCTTAAATACTGATAAGTGAGTTTTTGTTTTTTGTGGACCTGATTTTAGATATTCTCCACTCTCCAACATTTTAAATCAATTTAAGTCAACATTTTAAATTTAAATAAGAAATTTAAATAAATTTAAATAAGAAGAAAGTGATGGTAGGGCTTAATCTAAATCTTCTGCCAAGGTAACCTAGCACATTAATAATTGTCTTTAAAATATTAAATTAGTCCATAATGTCAGAGTTGTATTTCTCATTGACATTGAAACTGTGGGGCCTGTGGAGCAGTGTTAGGATGGCTCAAGATTTCAAGGCCAATGAAAAGGATACCATCGTTCTATAGCCATAGCAGTACAGGAAGAGGATTTTGGATTGGGAAGAGTCCATTCTTTCCTAACCTTTATTGTCAGTGATACCAGTAATTCCCATTTATTTCAGTCTTATTACGCTAATTTGAATAGACTTTTCTTGATTTTTCTGGATATAGGCAGAATTCAATCACAATAGGAAGGACCAACCTTTTAAAATTAAAATTTGTACTTGATTGACCAAAGCAGTTACAGATTTTAATAAGATATATTTGATAGATATCTTAATTTTTTTCTTTTTACCTAAATCAGACAATTCAACCATACCAGAATTTTAAAACAATTTCCTGCCAGAACATCCTAATAAATATTTGATAAGCACAATGATAGGATTTTAACTTACTATGACTTTATCCAAAATTTTACATGCACATTTAAAGTGATGCTGCTGCTGTTATTCTTGTAAAGGGACAGCCAGGCCATTAGAAGGGAAAAATGGATCAGATTTCAAGGTAGGGAGAACTTGATTTGTAAAGGATTGGTAATGGGTGCATAATATTTTTTGTCAGTTATTAATGACTGAAAAATCATTGCAGCTCTCTGGGGGTCTTTGTGAAATTGTTTGAGCTACCATATGGTCTCTTTCTTATATTTTAACAATTTAGGGGTGTCTACCGTATGGTCTCTTTCTTATATTTTAACAATTTATGGGTCAGGTATAGGAGTTAGGGACAATGACTATATCATTTCATCAATTTCCAAAAATTGTATATTGTATTCAGATACATTATTAGGACAATATGTAAAAAGTTCACATGGTTGATCTTTATGTCTATCTAGTCTGAAGGTAAAGCTTACCTAGTGGGGAAAATATAAAAAAGAGAAAAACTTAGAAACCTATCTTCTGTTGACATGTACAAGAGGAAAATACAATACCAAGTAAATTTTCTTTTTGTGAAAATTCCCAAAAGCAGATAGTTAAATGCAACAGTCCTTCCAGTCTGACACTTAAAGACAGTGTATTTGATCAAGAGTTAGCATTTCTTAGTCGTCAGTTTTTGAGGTTTAAAAAACAAATTGTATGTTGAATATCGTGATAATGCCCAAGTTTTAGCTTGGTCCTCAGAAATCATACTTTGAAAACTGCTGCCATCAACGTAGTATTTTTGGTGTAGAAAGAAAATCAGCCCTATAAATATGTATTTTGGTGTAGAGCTATGAAGCCTTTTCCTGTTTCAGTCACAAAGTCTAGTTTAAAAACAACATTTTAAAATACTTTCCAGAAGGCTCAATACAAGGTTTTAGTGCCAAGATAAACATTTTCAGTTTTCTGAGGAAAGGGCTTGTTTTCTCCTAAAAGAAGCACTATCACCAAATTCCTAGTGTTCTTGGCAGAAGTTAGTTTGAATAACTCAACAAAAGAGGTTTGGCAAATGGTAAAATAAAACCATTTATAAAGTACTACAATCAAACAAAACAATGTTACATGTTTGTCTGAACTCTGGCCTGTGTTTGGAATGAACAAACAACATTGTACATAGCAGTTAGCGAGTCTAATTGCATTAAAATATTTTATTCTTAAAACTCAGTTTAATATACAGATATTTGAGGTCATATTTTTTCCATTTATTAACAATTTTAATTCTAATTGCTTAAAATAGGTAAATATCAAATGATATTGTCCCTAGGTTTCCATTTATACTAATTTCCTTTGAGAAGAGAGGATAAGGGAATCATTTTATGTTAGAAATTAATAAGCTTGTGTTTTTATCCTAACCTATAAGTGGGAAAAAGGGAAATGAGACCCCCTTTCAATAGAGAGGAAATGTGCCAATTTTATTTATTTAGAGTAGGAACTTGAGGAAGTAGTTCTATAAGTATTTTCTAAAAGTGACATATAGGATGTGATGGTTATAGTATGAATTTACTTAAAAAGTAATGCAGTGTTCTTAGTATTAAAATCATGGCTATTAAAATGTGTAATGAAAACATCTTACTTTTGAGTAGTTCTTTTGTTATTTTTTAATAGGTACAGTTTTCTTTTCACATGCATTTTCTCATACACAGTGATCTTGATTTTCAATCTATACATCAGAAATAAGGCTTACATTCAGATAGAATTCTAAGAAAACTTCAGAGGCTTGGGTTGAGGAACGTGAAGAGAGTTCTAGTTCTTAGCCAGCTGGCCATCCATCCATCCAGGTGTCTGTTGATACCAACATATGCTGTGGATTCTGTTAAGAACTGGGGTACAATATTTTGAAGATATTTTGAAAGAAGTTTTTCTGTACAACCCCCCAGTGGGCATTCTTCATAATGATTCTGCTTCCATTGTTCAATCATGTTATTATTTTGTATGTTGTTGTCATAACTTCGTCTTAGAGCATGTCTGTCACTATGAAGCAGAAATCATAGTTGAAAATTTGGTAGAATATTTCTTCTCATGCATACCTTTAAAGCACATTTTTTTTTTAACTTCTAAATGTATACTTATGGGTAAAGCAACTTTTTTTTTTTTTTTTTAAGTCAAGGATTTATTATAGTTGTTGATTCAGGCTTTATTAGGATCTTTCCAACAGTCATGTGGAGAGAAGAAATGAGTCTCTTTTGAACCATTAGCTCTTTCATTTTTTTAACTGAAAAGCAAAGGAGAGAATCAACAACAACACAAACAGCATGCCAAAACTAATACACATAATCCTGCTAACAAAAAACAATGAAACATGCTATACTTTTAAACAATTTATTTATTGGTTTTATTTCAACATTAGGTATCTGTGTATGGAGAACACATAGTTTAGAAAAGTGAAATAATTCAGTTTCACTTTTCTTTAATAATTTAATTTAAAATAGTATCATAAAGCATATCATGACAGCTTTGATCCCATCCTGGTGAGTACCTAGCTAGAAATTCTTTCCACCTGCCTTTGCAAAGGCAGCAACAAATCCAACAGTTTGTTTAAACATGTAGATTGAAAGGCTCAGACTTGTTGTCATAGCAGATAATCTATGGACTGTGTATGACTGATTCACAGGAGACATAACTTAATCTGCTATAAACATTGAAAAACGTATTTTTATTTAGAATCTAGTGCAAATTAAAGTTGATTGTTGTTGTGTTTAAAACATTATTTAGAAATAGTATTGATGCCTGCCATGGATGAATTCTGGTCAAGTCTCTGTGAAGGTACAAATAATAAACTGTTTCATTAGTCTCAAGATAATGGATGTATTTTGTTTTTAAGAAAATGAAATGACACTATTCATTGGCTGGCTGCATTTTTGAGTGAAAGACATTTGTGATTGTCCTTGAATCTCCTAATGTAAACGGAACCTAGTATCTTTGAAGTGACTTTAACAGCAAGTAAAGAACTTTTGATCTGGGTCTTTCGACAATTATTGATTTTAACAAAAGCCCTTTAAATATCAATTAGGTTCTATTTTTTAAAGTACTGCCTAAAACTACACAGAAATCCAGTCTAGAAAATTATATATAGCATTTGAACTTTAAAAGTTTTACTTCAGGATTAGGAGAGTTTGCCCTAATGAGGTTTGTATTTTGAAGAGATTTCTTCCAGCAAAGCAGAGAGTGAATTGGGGGCTTGTAGGGGGCATAATGGCAGTTAATGGGAGGATACTGTTGCAGTTATCCTGGAAGAAAATGGTGGGGGCGTGACTGAAGGTTATTATGGTAATAATAAATAATAAACATAGTAAAGAGTGGATCTATATGAGATATGAGTATTGATGCTTGGATGAAGAAGAGAAAAACACTGGAAATTAGCAAATTAGCAAATTAGAAAATGTATGGAAATTGAGTACAGGTTTTGCAATTACTGAGATTGAAGTGCATTTAAGACACTCACATTAAGAGATATAAATGTATATCACTTGGGTATTTGGAGATTAGGACATAAATAGAGGCTATGCTTGATTGTCACACCAATTGGTTGAGTACAGACAAATTATACAACTTCTGTACGCTTAGTTTTTTCTTTATTAAAAAGTATAAATTATTATATGGACCTCATAGGTTGGCTTCTGGTGATTAAATTAGCACAGTGTCTTTCAAACTTTTTTGAATATGACCCAAAATAAGAACTACACACACACACACATAAATTTTCCAGAATAATACTTAACCTTACTACATGGAATACACTTGGATATTTTTTATTCTAATTTGTTTTATTTAAAAAGCTGCTTTGAACTACCAGCAGTGTGAAAAAACACTGAGCTAATACAGGTGAGCACCTTGCTCAGTGATTATTACTTTAGCAGAAGTAGAGTTATGAGTAGTGATTATTGTCTGTAAACTAGGAAAGAAAGTTAATTAAAATGGAGGATTTCAAGAATGAGGGCATTATCTTTAGTGTTAATGCTGTAAATATATTCATTAAGGTAAGGGCTAAAAATGTTCATTTGCTCTAGCAACCTGGTTGTCAGTGGTAACCAGCTAGAGAAATTTTTGTTGCTGAATTGGGATAGTAGATTGAGAAATGTGACATGATGTTCACTTTAAATATATACAATTAATTTTGTCAATTATTTTTTGAGGAAAGTTAGGAAAATTTTTTTTAATAAATGCAAAAAAGGTGTGAGCTGAGGAAGCGGAATGAGTATAATAAACTCAAAGTTTGAGCGGAGAAAGGGCAAGTTGTTATAGGAGTAAGGTTTTCTTTTGGATTCCTTCTTAGTTTATTTTTTTTTAGGCAAGAGAGACTAGACTATGGGAAAGTTTAAGTGAGTAAAAGAAGGTTGCACAAGCAGGAGAGATTAACAAGTTGGGGAAATAGGAAAGAGAAGAGAAATGGTCTAAAATGCAGTCCAGAATGTCAACAGAGATAGCTAGATTGTTAAACCTATTTGTCTGATAGAGATCATGTTAGATAATTATGAGGAAATTGAAGTTCCTTTTAAAAGCCTTGAACATACTGTTTAAGTGGAAGAGGATTGATAAATATAGAAGAGGTAGTAAATAGAAAAATCTTAGGTCTTTGGCTTCCTAAATTCATTGTCATTCTTAAAAGGTATTAATTACAAGTTAATTAACTTGTTGATAAAAATTGACATGGGCTTGGGAAACCAACATTCCTCAGAAGATATATGCAGGTGAACTGAGGTACTTTCATAAATGGCAACTAACTAGGGAGCTTACCAAGAATGCAAAATCTGTCCTATGCAAAGATAAAGGTAGAGATCCTCAGGACTGTTGCTTTCCTCAAAGCAAGTTGAAAAGGTGAGAAAACATAGGTTCAAAATTTTGTAAATCACTGTGTCTGACAATGCAGAGCTTATTATCAAGTCAAATGACTGTAATCTGACTTTCTTTTGGGGGGAGGTAGAGAATTAGTCTGCCCATGTGGTGAATATCCTCCATCTATGGATGGAAGTTGTGGCAAATCTGTTTTCACTTTTTGCCTATCAGCCTTTGAAATACTGTGCCTCAATAAAGAAATTGCTCAAACATTTTATATCTAATATAAATGTTTGTTGTTTTTTAGTAGAAAGCAAAGAGAAATATTGTTTGGAGAAATACTATCAACTTAAAATGCAACTTCTTACAGACTTCGTGGCACACAATCACATTAGAAGTGGTCAGTTGTCTTTGCAGTTTTATTTTCAAGAATAAAAATGCATTTTTGGGTGGTTTTCTAAATGTAAATATTTTATTTATTTTTATTGATGTCGAAGTTCAAGAAGTGATGACATGTTACTAAGTCAGTGAAGAGTTTACACTGTTAACATGCCAGTAGGCTTGTTCTAGTAGTTCTCAGGTTCCACTGGATGTTGGAGCCTCTGTGAATCAAGATGGCAGTTTGCAGTTACAATAAAGGATAAACCATAATTATGCTTATCTTTTTTTTTTTACTAAAACAATTTTAACTTATGTTAGCACTTTTCACCTAAATCAAGTTGGCACTATATAGTTGTATTTATTTTTTATTGAATCTGTAAGATACAATGTAGCTAGAATTTAATAGTAGTTAATAGCTATGTCATGCATAAGAAGTCATTTGTTCCAAGTTCTACACTTGTATTTATTTTATTAACAGAAGAATAATTCTTATAAATAATTCTTCTTAAGTATTTAGGAGAAATGAAAATGTTTTTGTTTTGGAAATGACAATTCACAGAAGATTTTAATAAAGCATTTCTGTTTTGAGCAACAAAAAATCACTCTTGGGTGTAAGAATCTGTTACCTTAACAGAAGTCTCAGCAAATCAAATATTCATAAGTAAGAGAAATAATATGATAAAGTTCTAACATTAGTGGTGAATTCTTGAAATAATGTAGATACATTTTTTTTTTCCCTGATGATGTCAGTCATAGTTTATTAGCATTGGTGATTATTGCTGGAGATGGTTTGAGTAAAAGAGTACCTGGTAAATGTTTGAATAAATGATACTGAGTTTAAAATATCTAATGATCGAGTAAAATTTTTAGCTTTTCAGAATTTTCATTTACTTAATGAAAAACATAGATGTGTTTTTGGAGGTTCCATGGTATAATGGAAATTGTATAGTCTTCAGTGCCTCACGTTCGAACAGACCTCTCTTTAGGTTTTGGCTCTTACCACTTACTAATTCTGTGGCTTTGGTAAATTATTTCTTTGGTTTCTTTTTAAATTTTTCATCCATAAAAGTATCCCTATAGTTATGAGAATTTAGAACAGATATCCCCAAGAAAATATTTTTTAAATGATATTTAAGTTTCCAAGCTAATCCTTTAAAATTAACCTATAAATGAATCCATAAAATGTACTTGGAGTATAGTGCCAGTAGTACTATAGAAACAAATAATATTTATGATAATATATTTTTGGGAAAATATATTTATTTCCAATATGTTAGAGCTAAAGCAAAAGGATTGGAAATTACCCAGTTCTTGAGCTATTCCACAGCGTCCCCTGTCAGAGCAAGAGCTCAGAGCATAGGAGACGGGAAATGAGGGGATAGAAGAACAGAATTAGACCTCTCAGGAAGAGAGTGGTTAAAAGCAAAATGAAACAGTGGCGCCTGGGTGGCTCAGGTGGTTAAGCATCCGACTCTTGGTTTTGGCTCAGGTCATGATTTCAGGGTCGTGAGATAGAGCCCCGCATTGGGCTCGTGCTCTGTGAGGAGTCTGCTAAAGATTCTCTCCCTCCCACCCCGAAATAAATAATCTTAAAACAAACAAACAAACAAAAACAGGCTAATACCGCAAATTTAAGAGCCAAAAGAGTGGGATTATGGTTTAACCTGGGGCTTTCCTTTTACTTGTCTTCCTTTTTCTTTCTTCTCCTCCCTATTCCCTACTCTGATGCCATCTGACTGGAGGGGTGTTGGGGCAGCACAGTAAGTGGGGCTAGAGAAGAAGGGGTCTTGGAAGTATAGGGTAGATGGGCGCTGTGGGGGTTGGGGTAGGTGGGTAGGGAGGAGAGTGAGGAGGAAGGAAGTGTATTGGCCCCAGATTCCCAGAGCAGCAAGATTTGGCTGTGTCTTTCTGTTGCCAGCCTTACTCTTAACTAGTTGCTAGTCCATCCATTGGAAATTGGTTTAAAAAAAATCTAAAGAATGGAACCAACCAAGGTTATGGGGATTAAGGAGTGCAACTTGTTGTGATGAGCACCCGGTGATGTATGGAATTGTTGAATCACTACACATACACCTAAAAGTAATGCAACACTGTATGTTAACTAACTGGAATTAAAATAAAAACTTAAAAAAAAAGAATGGAGCCAAATAGGGTATCCTTTTCACTCCACGTTCCAAATCTCTCTGGGCATCATATTGCATCATATTCTATCATAACTCAACAGAATAAAGCCATAGGTGATTCCTGAAAGTGTCTGCAGCACTTTTTTTGTCATTTTTCAAACAGCTACCGTGCACTTGACCCTGTTTTCACACAGTTGACTATTTCATCTCTTGCCTGTAGAGGTGGGAATGATTGAGAAGGGGAGGAATAAGGAAGAGGAAACAATTGCTAGAAGCAGTAGGTTAAGAGGAGGCCTAAGTTATGTTGCTAGAGTGGCCATTTGTATTGGAAGAATCTACATTCATTTTTGTGTATCTTCCGTGTAGTTAAAAGCCAATATTTTCCCAGAATTTGCTGGTATATCATCTTCTTGTATAAAAGGGGCTGAGGAGAGCGCCCGTGCTCTCCTCTGCCATAGGAGGTTACAGGGAGAAGCCTCTGTCCATGAGGAGGTGGGCTGCACCAGGCACTGAGTAGGCTGGCACCCATGGCCTTGGACTTCCCAGCCCCAAGAGCCGTGAGAAACAGATTTCCGTTGTTTGTAAGCCATCCAGTGTCTAGTATTTTGTTATACTAGCTTGAACTAAGACAACTGGGAAGGGCTTTTCCACTTTCTAATGTAATGCGTTAATATTTCAGGTGTCCATTACAAAAATTGGCTTGCAGACCTGCTTGCTACCCTGAGGTGTAGGCCAACTACTGTCTCCATGTAAGCTTCCTTTCCCTTAAAGGAAAGTCTTTTAGGGGCACCTGGGTGGCTCAGTCGTTAAGCGTCTGCCTTCGGCTCAGGTCATGATCCCGGGGTCCTGGGATCGAGTCCCACATCGGGCTCCCTGCTCCGCGGGAAGCCTGCTTCTCTCTCTCCCACTCCCCCTGCTTGTGTTCCCTCTCTCGCTGTGTCTCTCTCTGTCAAATAAATAAAATCTTAAAAAAAAAAAAAAAAAGGAAAGTCTTTTAATAGGAGTCTTTTAAATGAAGTCTGAAATTATAAACTCCTTTGAATTAAATTTATTTTTCATTCTTAACCCAAACACCACTCTACTGTATACAATAGAAGATCTATAGTATTAGCCAAAACCAGGGATTCCAGCTATGCAAACTTACACACCTATACACCATAGTCGTAATTATAACTTACTCCATTTCATTTGGGCTTGAGATATAAATATAATGGTTTTGAAAATATGAGATTAAAATTATTTGGAATTGAATATAATTTATAAATGATAAATATAGAAGCTTGAAGCGATTTAGCTGTGAAGAGACGATACAGAAGTAATTGCAGATACTTTTAAGAATTACCTTTTGGCTTTATTTGGTTGAGTTATGATATAATGCCTAGAGAGATTTTTAAATTTGGGAATTATGATGAGTAAAGAAGAATGATAAAACTAACTCTATAATGAGAACTGATGCCTTGTGAATTAGAAAAATAGCCAGAATTTTGTAAAACACATTAGAGGACAAATAGCCTCAAATTAAGATTATATTGATTTTTTTGTAAAATACATATATGTATATATTTTGTTCATTGTAGAAAAATACCAAACAAAATCTTTCAGAGAATAACTGCTATTTTGTGTATATCCTTTGTGTATATCCTTTGTGTATATCCTGCTTTGTGTATATCCTTATTGGCCATTTGCTATGTCTTTGTCTGTCTTTCCTCTCCACCTGCCTGCCTTCTCTCCCTCTGCCTTCCGCTTTCCCTTCCTTCCTTATTCCTTTTCTTCCCCCCTCCTCATTTCCTCTCTCCTTCCACATCTTCTACATAGATATACTTCTCAAATGAGATCATATCATGTTGCTGGATGCTGAAATGCCTTTTGTTGGCATATCTGCATTAGAAAAGACTAGGAACTTTCTGTGATTAGTCTAAGCAGCAAGCCTTCTCTTGAATTACACACACTTATACTCACATCCACTTGCCCAGGTGCACACAACAAATTATTAGAAGCGGTAGAAAAGATTCTGACACCAGTCTTCAGTTCTTCACTAAAAGAAACTGGTGATAACTCTTAATAATCTGAACATGACTAAAATAATGATTCCAAGCATCTATTCTTTCAAGTCCGGGGAATCCTCTTCTGTGTGCTATCTTCTTCTTGTTTAAGGAGAATTACTACTAATCACAGAAAGTTCTTAGACTTTGCTGATACAGATGTACAAATTTGAAGCAGTTAATTGCTTATTTTATTGGTTATGAGGAATGCTGTAACTCACTATGTTTTTTTCAAGCCTGACTTTGTTTCTGTTGTTTTCAACCGTGTGAGTTTGCTTAGAGGTAAGTAAGGGGCACTGTAGTGTAGCAGAGTTGGTTAAGAGCGTGAACTGTGGAGCCAGGCTGCGTTACGTTCAAATCTTCACTTCATCTAACTTGTTTTGTGATCTTGGCTAAGCTACTTAGCCTCTCTGTGCATCAGCTTTCTCATCTTAAAGTGGGAATAGTAATAGTACTTACCTCATGGGATTATTATAAGAATTAAATGACTGTTGAGGCGCCTGGGTGGTTCAGTCCTTAAGCGTCTGCCTTCAGCTCAGGGATCAAGCCCCGCATCGGGCTCCCTGCTCTGCAGGAAGCCTGCTTCTCCCTCTCTCTCTCCCCCTGCTTGTGTTACCTCTCTCACTGTCTCTGTCTCTCTGTCAAATAAAAGAATTAAATGACTGTCATATTTTACACACTCAATAAATGTTAGCTATTTTTATTATTTAAGTCTGAGCTGTAAAGATCATTCATGTAGTCTATGATTCCATTTATATGATATGTCCAGAATAGGCAAATCCATAGAGATAGAAAGTAGATTTGCATTGCCTATGACTAGGGGACTTGCAGGGAATGGGGAATGACTACAAATGAGTATTTTTTTAATGGTGATGAAAATGTTCTTAAAGTAATTGTGATGATGGGTACACAAGGCTGGGACTATAAAAATCACTGAATGTTGCATTTTAAATAGTGATTTGTATATTATGTAAATTATATCAATTAGCATGTTATTAAAAAATCTGAACTGGAAACAAACCTTTGTTGCACAGAGGCATGGTGTTTCTTGTGTTACCACCATCAGATATCCCACTGGTTGCTGCCTCTCAGGGATGCTACTCGTTTTTGTGGGCACATAGGCGTACACTGAAACAGAACATCAGGAGACTTCTCTTTTTCTCAGGTGTATTTGAAGGAGTGTTCCCTTGGAGAATGACAGAATGAAGAACATGCACGTGCCCTGTAGGGCTTATCAGCTCTCTTTCCAGAATTGTCAGAACTGCAGTTTAGGATATGTATGCTCTTGGTTATGAGACACTACACTTTGGAATTAGAAGGAAAACAAAAGAGGAAGCTGCCATAGAAGTCTCAAGTGTATATAAGATTGTTAATACAACATTGTGCTGAAATTCGTTTTTTGATATTTCTGAGTTAGGATGTTAAATTTTTTACTTGGTAGTAGCGTTTGAAAAGTGCAGTTTAAAAAAAGGTTTATAGGCTTGCCAACAAAGACTAATTTCAGAAATACATGCAGATATGGTACAATATCAAAAGTACTTATTAATTGGAGGAAAACAAGATGAAGGATGAGATAAAGTTATTTATATGAAACAGGCGTTTAGTGAAAATATTCTTAAATATAAGTCTGATGACTTATAGGCATCAGAATGAACACATGAGGAGAAGAACTGCCCTAACTGACCCGCAGACCTGCAGCATGACACAGAGCTGGCCCAGTCAACTTGCTTATTACATGCTATGCTCCGTAGATGACAGCTAAAACTGGGATAATAAATTAAAGTAAAATACACAATGAATGCTAAAAGAAGTTGATATTGAGAAAAATGTAAGAGAGAGAAAAAGAAACTTAATAATCGCTAAGCATCCAAAGTGAGTATATGAATACCTGTTTTCTATTTCATCTAAGAAAAGGACTTGGGTAAGCCCATTTCCCCTTGTTAGAGACATTTAGGATATTTGGGGAAAATGTCCTGACTCTATATATAAGTCTTGCTTATCAAAGTGAAAAGTCATGGATTGCCATTTAAAGGCTGATCACGAGGATGTTCTTTAAATACCTAGAAAGTGCATTGCTAATACATCCCAATTTAGTTTGAATGAAAATTAAATTATAGTCTTTGGCAAAAGAAATTATTAGTTCATGACTTGATTATATTTTGAATATGTATTTCATAGATTATATTTGATTATATATTGAAGAAGAATTTTGCTGTAGTGTCCTTTTATTTTGAGGGAGATGTTTTAAATCGCTGTCCTTGCCGTAGAAAATTATTGAATTGAATGGAAGGGCATAGAAGGAAATTATATTAGTATTTATGTCATGTATCATCAATTCTTTTTCTTTCATGATCTATTCTAGACATTTTTTAAAAAGTCACAGCAAAAATTGGAAATATTTGGATTTATTCCAATCTGTATCCTTAAAATGTCAAATAAAATCTCCACTCATGAAGGCTTATTTTTCGTGCTGCACAGGTTTAGTGACAGGGCTTCCTGGGGGAGGAAGTACGTTACAGCTGCACTGAGCTGAAAGTTACAGTAAAAGAATATTTTTCCACCATTATCAGTTTTCAGCACAGATTCTGTCTCTAATTTGTGATTGAGTCACTGAACCAGGAAGGTGTTTACCTGCAAGGTGAGCTGGTCGAAACGGGAGAAGCTTTTAAGTTCTAAAATTTCAGCCATAGTCTTCCCTAGAGGAAGAAAAAAGTGGGTCTCCTCCTCCCTTTTTTATATGCTCTTGTCAATCACAAAGCCTCTTTGTACTGGGGGGGCCTGGATGGTGACTGAGGGCTGGCTGTTTATCCTGTTCCCGTCATCCTAAAACGCAAAATAAAAGGAGGAGGAAAACATAACTTTGGGTTCCCAGGCCTTAGAGAATTAAGTTGCTTGTGGCAGCCCAGGTCCTCTGAATCCAAGCTACCTTGGAATGCTTTCTGAGGTGATTTGTTTGTTCACTAAAATGGAGTATGTAATTCTTACAGTTTTAAGCTCCTTAAAGCACATTCAGAACAAGAATAATATTCAGAATCTGATAATGGAAAGCAGTTGAGCTTATCAGAGTTAATGTCTTCTATCACAGAAACATCAAGCTCTAGTAATAGGAGCACAATTGCTATTTTATCTTATGTTTCTTGCTTGAGTGTTAAAAAGATGCTTTTGGAATTGGATAATTCTCAATTGTACCAATTGTAATTGTACCAATTGTAATATTTTGTACAAACCCTTCTTGCAGGGTGTCATTTTAAGATATTTTCAGGGATTCTTATAGAAGAGGAGACTCCCCTCACCTTTTAAAATCACTAGCAACTTCTGGTATGAAACATGTAGGGAAATTTGTTATAGCAAGCCAACCTTGTTGAAATTACTTGAGTCCTAAGACTTACAGTCATTAAAGTTTTTGATCGCTTAACTAAAGTTATTGACTCTTTCTTTTGGATTTTAGCTTATATCCCTTATAATTTTCTTTTACATTCTAATGATAGGAACAACTGTGTGAATGGATATGAGTTGGACTGATATGGCTTTCACCTTAAAAGAATATTGACCTGGTGAAATAGTGTTCTTTTAAATTATTCTTTAGAAGAGCAGAAATAAAATAGTTCCAATAAGGATGAAAAAGAAAGGTTTTGTTGTTAAATGAGGTATTCCTTTTTATTGATTCCGAAGTACACACTTACTAATGCTCAAGAGGTATAAAATGAATTATTACAAATTCAGATGTCTGATGTAAAAGCTATAAGGAAATTCTCAAACTTGTATGTGCATACAGATCACTGGGAGATTTTATTGAAATGCAGATGATGATTCAGTTGGTCTGGGGTGGGATCTTAGCTTCTGCATTTCCAGGAAGTTCCCAGGTGATGCTAGTGCTGCTGGCCCTGGGATCACATCTTGAGCGGCACATCTGTAAGTCACCTCAAGAAACAAATTATAAAATTAAAATGAAAAAAAAAAAAATCCAAGACTTTATAATCTCACTGCCTCTCTTGGCAACCCATTCTAGTAGTTGACAATATATAGAGTCAGGACATTTTCCCCAAATATCCTAAATGTCTCTAACAAGGGGAAATGGGCTTATCCAAGTCCTTTTCTTAGATGAAATAGAAAACAGGTATTCATATACTCACTTTGGATGCTTAGTGATTATTAAGTTTCTCCTTCTCTCTCTTACATTTTTCTCAATATCAACTTCTTTTAGCATTCATCGTGTATTTTACTTTAATTTGTTATCCCAGTTTTAGCTGGCATCTACAGAGCATAGCATGTAACAAGCAAGTTGACTGGGCCAGCTCTGTGTCATGCTGCAGGTCTGTGGGTCAGTTAGGGCAGTTCTTCTCCTCATGTGTTCATTCTGATGCCCACGCTGAAGAGACAAAAGCTATGCAAGGAAAGCCGTCCTCAGGGCAGTGGAATGAGGTTTGTTTTCACTAACGCATTCTCCAAAATGTTTGTACGTGTATATCTTAAGTGCTTTATTAGCACACATCTATATTCGCTCATTTACCAAGGCATTTTCTTCGAGTATGAGTTCCCTAGCTGGGGTCCTGAGTTGTTTTTGTTGTATAAACCATACTTATAAGGTGTTGTCTTTCCAAAGCATTCAACTCAGTTTCCATGGAAAAAAAAATTTAATCCTTTTTGGTTTATGTAATGTGTAGGTCAGTTACATAATTACATTAATAAATATAAATGACATCAACACATCTGGGGACAAACACAACCGATTTTTGACAGGCATATAACTCAGCTAGTGTGAACAGATGTGTATGCAGTCATATTTGAGAGTGGTGTTTTTATTTCTGAGCAATCAATGTGAATATTAGAATGTTTTACAGAGAGAAAATAGAGACGCCAAGATAAATTTGTCTTATTTAATGTAGTCTCCTAAATGGAGGTTAGATAATTTTTTACAGTAAAGAGCACATTTAAAACATACTAACTTCTGATCCTACACCTTTTACCTCTGCAATATCATCATCCTGGCTTCTTTTCCATTCTTTCAGGATTTTTTTCTATGCTTTAAAGCCCTCAAAATTTGGCCGTTACCCTTTTTTTTTTTGTTGGTGGTGGTGGGGGCGGGGGGCTTGTTATTTATCCTAGTAGAGCCAAACTTCAGTCATACTTTCACTGTAGGAATCAATTTATATATTTGACATAGATCTTGATGCTTATTTAGCCTAAAAATAACTGAATTTAAGAATTCATGGATTATATGCTGATTCAGTGTTATTTTAAATTCATTTGATATGTTGCAAAATTCCATAAACAAAAGTATTTTCCTTTAAAGTGAATAATACCAATACTTAATGTTTCAGAGGATCATAGATTTTTAGAGTAGGGAGCAAATTAGAGATTATGTAATATAGCATTGTCCCTTCTCTGTTGAGGAAACAGAATCTCTGAGGATTTTTGTGACTTGTCTTAGCTCAGTCAGCAATTAGGGCAGAGGTAGAAGTAGAATTTTGAAAAATTTGCTTTAAATACCATAAATCATTTCAAAACAGTTGAATATTTAGAAATTTATGTGAGAAACATGGCAAAAGATTCAGCTGTTTTTGTACTCTTAAATGTACAATGTAATGGAAAGCACTTTTTGAGAGGAAAGCTGAAATTAAACGGAAAGACCTAGAAATTAAGGAAGGTAAAAGTTTGGTCACAATTTTCTTAATGCATATTTTGGGTTTGTGTATGAAATAGTTTTAACTATAACAGAAATACCATCTCATGGGATTATTAATCTTTCTGTTTGAAATAATATTTCTGATAATTGCCATTAGAAATCCTTGGAACTCCTTTCTTGTGACTAGATTTTAAACCAGAAAGGAGAAAAGCTCCTTTGTAGTCAGATGGCTATGCTTTCTGTCTTTGTGTTTCAGCCTCTCTCCCTTTCCCTATCTTCCTCCCTGCCTCTGACCCTCCCCATCTCCACCGTTTCTCTTTCAATCTTTTTGTTTTTTGCTTTATTATATATTGTCAAGGAAATAACTAGAATTGCTTTATGGCACTTACCATTAAATATCCATCATGTCATTTTAAGTGTGACAAATGTGTCTGTGAATGGCATTTTAGAATGGAATTAAATTTATGTTACTCCTCCTTATGCCTTATTACTAATTTCTTAAAACGAAGAAACTATACATTAGTATATATTTATAATCATCTCTGAAATTTTATCATGAATATGTTTTTATGAAATGTAAAGAGATATGTATTAAACAGCAGTTGGTACATTTTAAGGACTTCAGTTTTAATTTCTGCAATATAGTTGCAGCCTTAAGGCCAGTGCATATAGTCAGTTGTCACTTACATTTAATCTTCTAAAGGTAAGTTATATTAATTTCATGTAGGAACTCAGAAACATATTAAACTTTATTCTGTATTTATTACCTTTGAGAACATTATTTTACTTGTAGCATTAAAGTTTATTTTGTTGAAAAATGACTGACTAGATTTCCAAAGAGATTTATAAAAAGAGATTGTTATTTTTTAAAGCTCTGAACTACTTGAAATTTCATAAGTCTGAAACTAGGTTGTAGAAGACAGGTTTTACATTCTTGGTTTTCAGATCAAATTGGCTACAGTAATAATAAGCTACAATTGAAATATGAAACTTTGACGTAAAGCAGAAATTGGAATGTTACTAACAGCTGTTGTCATAAAAGAGAGTGGCTAGAATTTTATTGTGTGTATAGAACATCTCACAAGTCTCATCTTTTAGCTTACTGAATTTAGTTCTAATTCTGCTCTGCTTCATTTCTCTTCAAGAACCAAATGTTTCCTCTCCAGAAATGAATTAAATGGATATTAGGCTGATCACACCCACCTTGTAAAACGTTCTGTCATGTCTAAAACTGATCACACCCACCTTGTAAAATGTTCTGTCTTGTCTAAAACTATTCTTTCCAAATCATAATTCCTTTGGGTTTAACTGTTTTTATGGGTTAATAATATTTAGATCTTGACCTCCTGCCCCATTTCTAATCCTGCAAATCTGACTAGATTCCCTCTCTTGGCTGTTGAACTTTTTTTTTAAGATTTTATTTATTTATTTGAGAGAGAGTGCGAGAGAGAGAACATGAGCAGAGGGAGGGGTAGAGGGAGAAGAAGACCCCTTCCCCTGCTGAGCAGGGATCCCAGCACCCTGGGATCATGACCTGAGTGAGCCCAAGGTAGACACTTAACCAACTGAACCACCCAGGGGCCCTCCCCCTCTTTTTTTTGGCTGTGAACTTTTTGTTTAAATTCAGCCTATCTCTTCTTTTCAGCATAATTTCCCTTCTTTTTCTTTTTTTTTTTTTTCCGCCTGTCAGTGAAGTCTACCCTGTGAGTGGTCATCTACAAGGTGGGAGTCATTATACAGGTCACACTTTGGGCACAGCATGCCTTATTTCAGTGCCCAGTTTTGTGGCGTGTGACTAATGTACCCTAAGTAGAACCTTCTATATTCTCATATAGGAAATAGTGCAGAAAGTCTGATTTCTTGGCCTGCAACATGAGTGGAAGAAATTTTAAATGTTTATGGCAAGGGCTATCAACACACTAGTGAAAGAGACAAATATTGTGAATCTGAGGAACAGATATTTAAGTTTTATCAGCTTTGAAGGAGTCATATATTAATAGGAACTTTACATGTAAATAGTATACAAAGTTCCCGTGACTTAAAAAATCCACCCTACTAGTCCGTGTCCGCCAGAGCATCTGAGCCATTTTGTCCCTCTTTGGCAGTTGGAGAGGGCTGTGGATGGTGACACTCTGATGAAAGATGAAATAATTATAGCTAGCTAGTATTTACTGAATGCTTATTATGTGTCAGGCATTGTGTTTAAACAGTATTGGGTTAATCCTTCCTAGTACCCACTATACACTAGGGTAGGTACTATTATCTTCTCCATATTCCACGTGAGGGAAGTGAGGCTTTGAGAGGCCAAGTAACTTGCCAAGGATTATAGAACTAGAAATAAACAGAGATGAGGTTTGCTTTAAGGTCTCTTTAATCTCAGAGCCTGTTCTCATTTTCTTACCTATCTGACCACACCAGTACTTCCAGTCTTTTCCACATCATGTCATACCTAGAAAATGTGCGTGTGTTTACAGCATGGTGGGGGAAACGGCTAGGCTGCTTACAACTGGAGGCAACTGACCTGGAGATGATGGATAACCTAGAGGTCTCTCCCTGGATCCCACTGAGTCAAGTCAGAGTAAAGAAGGATTTAGTACCTAGTGATACTGGTCAGTTATTTGTGGCAGGCCCACCCATTGGGAAGCTCTGCGCTACACTACAGTGTCCCTGTAGAAAATAGGACGTGAGAGGTTTTTTTTTCCTAAGTTCACAATGCCTCCGGCTCCCCTTATCATCACAGACCAGGTGGTGGGAGTTTGGATTGGTGATGTGTTCTCAGATCTGTTATATTCCTCTCTTCCTCCCTCGCCCCCATCATCTGCTGAAGTAATAACAACATATATTATTGATGGTTGAGTTTTGTTCATTCAAGAAATATTTATTGAATATTTCTATGTGCAGCACTTTGGTAGTTAAAAAAGATTCACGGTTTGCCAGCAGAGATGATACTTGTTGCCATGGTCTGGATGTTTGTGTCCCCCTTCAGATTCATATATTAAAATTCTAACCTTCCAGGTGATGGTATAGAAGGAGGGGCCTTTTGGTGGTGATTAGGCTATGCAGGTGGAACCCTCATGAATGGGATCAGTGTCCTTATAAAACAGGCCCAAGAGAGATACTTTGGTCCTTTTGCCATGTGAAGACACTGCAAGAAAGTGCCATCCCACACACCAGGAAACTGGTTCTCACCACACACTGAATCTTACCAGACACTGGTGCCTTGATCTTGGACTTCTTAGCCTCTAGAACTATGAGCAGTAAGTTTCTATTGTTTATAAGCTACTAAGACTATGGCATTTTGTTGAAGCAGCTCAAATGGACAAAGACATTTGTACATCAATTACTTTACTATAGCGTGTACAGTATCCTACCCGTGTCATAAACAAAGTGCAACAAACAGGAAGGGTACTGTGATTAGTTTCAGTTAGTAAGTGTAGTGAATGTTTCACTAACAGGTAGCATCTTATCCAGGCCTTGAAAGATTAGTGGAATTTAAACACAGGAGGTTAAGAGGTTGGTGATGAGGACAGTAATGCAGATAGAGTTGATAGTATTAGGAAAGACTTAGACTAAAGTTGGAATGCTTAGAACAGTGTTTACCTGTTAAAAAGAAAGGGAGGGACAAGGAGAGGAAAAGAACCCTTTCTTGCCCCTTGTTTCTTCCAGTTAGTACCTTATTTCTTTCTTCCTTTGTATAGCCAAATTTCTCAAATCATTTGCCCATACTTGCTGTTTGGCCTTCTTCTGTGCCGCTGTAATCTGATTTCCACATACTATGCTTCTGAGATTCATTTCGCTGAGATCATCAAAGACACCCTGTAACTAAATCTCCCAGGCACGTTTATGTTCTTATCAGGTCTCTCAACTGGTTACAACATTGTTGTCCATGTGTCATCCCTTAAAACATTCTCCTTAGTTTCCCTGAAATCATGTTTTTCCTCTCTGTCTAGTCACTCCTCCATCCTCTTTTTGTCCCTCTCTTACTTCTACCATCCTTAAGTGTTCTTGTATTCAATATTCTTTTCTAGGACCTCACCTTTTCTTACTCTTCATACTCTCTGTGGGTACTCTTACACATGTATATACTGACGACCCCCTAATCTATATCTGTGTCTCAGATCTCTCCTGAACTGCTTGCTTAGTTATCTCACTGCCCCTCAAAATAAATTTTTCCCAAATTGAACATATTGTCACTGTCTCAACCCCTCCCCTAACCTCTTCTACCCTAAACTCTGTTTTTCATCAAGTGTTGATTGCAATAAACGGAAATGCCACCTACCCCGTTGGCCCCAGTTGGAAATTTGGCCACCATCCCAAACTTCTCCTTTTCAATTACTACGATATCGTCAGTCACCAAGAATTATCTATTTTGCCTCTTTAATAAATGTCGAATCCCTGAGACTCTCTCCATGCCCACTGTTGCTGCTCTCCTCCTTGATCAAGGCTTCCTTTGCCTTGGTACCACAACTGCCTTCTTATAGGTTTCCACGCGTCTCTTGTCTCACCTGTCCAGTTCATTTCCGAACTATAACCAGAGAGTATTCTGATCCTGTGCTTCCAGTTTAAAGCCATTCAGTGAATTTTTTGCCCTCAGAGTAAAGTCTAAACTCAGGTATTTATAAGTCTTTTTATAATGGTCTGGTCTCACCTGAGAGACTAGGATCCTGCTCAGGAATTGGAGTCTGTTGCTTGGATTTGGATACCACTTTGTGTGATGTTGGACCGATTATCTTTCTTTTGCCTCATTTCTTTGCTTTGTTAAAATGGGATTAGGATTATTGCTAGGATTGAATGAGTTGTTAGAACAATACCTTGTATGTAGTAATTAGTCAGTAAATGTTAACTCTTATTATTGCAATTGTTACCTTACCCAAATCCATTATTAAATCCAATCTTAGGGCATCACTTAATATGGTCATTCACTGGTTAGAGCACAAGGATTTCTGTGATTTCAGCATACGTGGGGAGCATGAGGTAATTGGTGATTGTTGCAGATATGTACTAGCAGGAAGTAAATGGTTTATATGTTAGGTGCCAAATGAGAGAATAGACATTTGAACACCATCAGATTTCAAAAGAGGAAGAAGATGTTTTGTGAAAATTTGATCTGTCCTTTAAAAAGATAATCAGTACAGTGGTAGCTGCAGTAGCTAACATTTACTGAGCCCCTGCTATGTGCCAGGGACTATGTTAAACATTTTATGTACATTATTTTCCTCAAAAGAGCTTTCAGAAATGTTATTTGTAGCCCTGTTTTACAGATGAGGAAACTGAATCAACAAAAATGAGGCAGTCCTATCAAATGTAGAGCTGGAATTCAAATCCAGAGAGATGACCAAGAAGTCTTCCAATTATTCATGTTTTCAAATGTTTTTCCTTATCTGTCACAAGTCTTTTGAGGCAATGCATGCACACACACAATCTCTTTGTCTCTCTAGTGGTGTTGAAAAACAATTTAGTTTCTTCATCCTGACATTATTTTAAATGTATATAAAATATGGCATATTTATCCAAACTCTTCATGCATAAAATACATTCCTCAAGTAAATTATAGTCTCAGCATGTAGAAAGAAAAAAAATTCCAAACATCAGCCTTGTAACATGAAAGGTTTCGGGAGTCAGTGTTCAAATGCACAAAACAAATAAATAAATATTTGACATGTTGTGTTACCTCAGGCTTTTTTTTTTTTTTTTAAAGATTTTATTTATTTGACAGAGAGAGACACAGTGCGAGAGGGAACACAAGCAGGGGGAGTGGGAGGGAGAAGCAGGCTTCCCGCGGAGCAGGGAGCCCGACGCGGGGCTCGATCCCAGGACCCCGGGATCATGACCTGAGCCGAAGGCAGACGCCCAACGACCGAGCCACCCAGGCGCCCTACCTCAGGCTTTTAAGTGAAACATTCCGAGTTAAGTTTAGAGGAGCTTATGTTAAATATGTCTGTCGCTTTAGCCTTTTGTACTTTTGCAAATGTTAAAAAAGAACTAATATCCTATTGACAGTAGAGAAGTTCTGTTCAGGCTTGATTTAATCTGACTCTGTAGGCTTAGTACATTTCATGAAAGGAGAGCATTTGTTACAGAGCTTTTGTCTGAAGATTTGGGATGTTTATATTGGGTTTTTATTTTATTTGCAATAGACTTTAAATGGTGTTACAACAAGTACTATATTTTCGAACACCAAACACATTAGATTCTCTTGTGAGGATAGATTGGCTTTGGTTGCCACCTATGTGGTAATACCTTTTTCTTTCATTTCATTGGAAAAGATTATCCAACAATTATTGTCGTTCATCCCAGATTTAATTTGGTATTATGCATACCTATTGCATGGTTTGCTTTTTGTTCTTTCTTTTAAAATATCTAAAAGTTAATTTTGATTTTTTTTTTTGATAGCTTGCCCTAGCAGGCCAAAACTATGAACATTTTTCAATTTTCAGAATGTTATTTAGTCTTTTGTTCTTTCTGTTTCTTTGATAAAGAGATTATCAACTCTTTTTTCAACTGTCAGGATGTAGGGATGTAGACAACAATTCACAAGTTAATTGAGCTCTTTATGAAAAGAATATGACTTACTGCTTTTCACTAATACCAGATGAAAGAAGGTTTTTTTCTTTGAAATTTCTCACAGACATATTTATTTGTATTAGTGCATTTGTATGCCAAGTGACTTCTGATTTTTTCCCCCTTTAAAGAAAACATCTTGGAAATGAAGTCTTGGCAATTGGCTTCTCTTTTCCACTGTTTATATTTCTATCAGTGATTTTAGATCATCCATCCTGATGTTTTAGTTTGAGTTAGGATGGGGGAAAATGTAACCTTAAACTCTCTTTCTCCCTCTCTCTCTCTTTTTGACTGCCTTTTGAACATACAGTTGGCAATTTCGTAGTGGAATGAGCAGGCTTTAGAATTAGACTACTCTGGATTCAGATTCCACTTTTACCATTCACTGGTTGTGTGCAACCTTGAATAATTTACTTAATCTCCTGGAGCCTATTTATTTATTCATGAAATACCAATAATTTCTTCTTTGCTGATTGTACTGAAGATTAGAGACAGTTCTGATAAGGCCTCGTTCAGTGCCTGACACATAGTAAATACTCAGTAAATTTGTGGGGATTGTGCCACTTCTGTGAAGGAAAAAGATATTTTAGTTTGAGAAAATATCTGTTAAATTTTGTAATAGTTGTTAGTGCTAATCACTAAATATTTCCAAATTTCTCCCCCGACCTTGGGTTACATGGTAGGCATGTACTTTACTGACCCTTGAAGCTAAATGTGACTAGATTGGGCCAAATGGATGTGAATGAATGTGATTTATGTATGTCACTTCCAGGCAGAAGCTTTAAGAATTCATGTATCAGTTGCCATATCCCCATTCCTGTCTTTCCTTTTTTTTTTTAAGATTTTATTTATTTATTCGACAGAGAGAGAGCACAAGTAGGCAGAGTGGCAGGCAGAGGGAGAGGGAGAAGCAGGCTCTCCGCCGAGCAGAGAGCCAGACGGGGGCTCGATCCCAGGACCCCAGGACCATGACCCAAGCCGAAGGCAGCTGCTCAACTGGCTGAGCCACCCAGGCGCCCCTATTCCTATCTTTCTGATAGAAGAAATACATGTCAAGATAGAGAGGACCCATCAGCCTGGGTTCCTGACTACATTGAACAGAGCTCCTCCTGCTGAGTTTGCAGCATGAGCTAGAAATAAACTTACTGTATTACGCCACTGAGATTGGGGCATAGTTCCTTACTGCTGTCAAACCATGTCCCGAATGATACAGAACTACTCAGAAATCGTGTGTAGTTTTTATGTGAATGAAGCAAAATCTTTACTTGTTGTAAATGAAGATTTGACCTTTAGAAAACACAAATTGTTTATGATTGTTCATTAATGTAAAATTGATCTTGAACATCGTGGCCTTTGAAAACACAGACTATATTTTATAAGAATGTAGTGCTTAAAAGGCACTTTGGAATCTAGAAGTTACATTCTTAATAAGTATAACATGGGGGTGGGGTACATTGTTAGGCAGTAGAAAGCCTCTGGGTTTCATTTAGTGTGGAGGACCCCATGCCTGATAGCAGCAAGAGTAGCTGTTTAACACCACTGAACACCACAGGTCCTGAGCGAAAGATAAAAGGTTAGGAACTGTAGATTCAGATTAATGGTATTTCATAATAGTTGCTGCCACTTGCATTGCTAGCATGATTGCCTATTTAAGCATCTGCTTTACATGCTTTGGGGGTTGAGTGAGAATGTGCACCACTTGTTCTGGCTGCTTCATCTCGAGCAAGTTCTATAATTCTTTTGGTTTTGTTTTCTTACCCATGAAATGGGCAGGGTAATGCCGCCTGATGATGTAAAGATATGAGCTAATGTATTATGGAATAGCATATTCAATATTTAGCTCTGTGACTGTAATTTAGAAGGTGCTAAAAATATGGGAGTTCCTATGCTCTCCTGTTAACTGCATTTGTTGTGAAAGGTGGTGCTGATGCATTATTAAGACCTTCCTTTTTCTACATGTTTTTAGAAAGGAGTGATACTATTCCTTTTCTTGTGAGTAGTAGCGTTTATAAAATCCTTTTATTTTCTGTAATATCACATAAAACTCACTAGACTATGAGTTTCTTGAGGGGCATGAACTCTTTTTTTAATTCTAGAGGACTACCAAATACCTGTTAAAATAGGTCTTCATTTCTGTGTATAGTATAGGCCCTCAGTAAATGGTAGGTTAGATTCAATTTATTCTTTAATTATCCAGCAGCGTATTTATCATGCTCATACTTATACATATAGACTGCATATTGAATATAGAAATATTATTTCTTGACTTGCCTATATGAACAGGTGTTAGTCTAGAAACTTTCTATTAAATTAAATCGTCAGAACGCTGTTTGCTTTGTGCCCGTCTGATAATAAAAGGTTGTTGATGAGGGGCGCCTGGATGGCTCAGTCGGTTGAGCAGCTGCCTTCAGCTCAGGTCATGATCCCAGGGTCCTGGGATCGAGCCCCGCATCGGGCTCTCTGAAGTTCAGCAGGGAGCCTGCTTCTCCCTCTCCCTCTGCCTGCTGCTTCTCCTGCTTGTGCTCTCTCACTCTCTGTCAAATAAATAAATAAAATCTTAAAAAAAAAAAAGTTGTTGATGAAACAAATTTCCCATATCATACCCTGTTTTGTCCATTGTCTTACATTTTGAAAAAAATCTTGATTCCCTGTTTAGGGCTTTCTGAATATTGTTGCCACGTGAGAAGAGAGGCAATATACATCTGAAACTGCAGCAGAGGTTGCAATTGCAAATTGCAGATTTATCGTAATCTATGTCAGGAGACTGTATACATTATTGATTCTGTAGAACTGACAAAATTTGTAGATTTAGTGATACATAATTGAAACATCTTCGGTGGCTAATGCCAATGTTAGAAACAGTTTAGAAACAAATTCTAGGGATGCTTGGGTGCTCAGTCAGTTAAGCGTCTGCCTTCAGCTCAGGTCATGATCCCAGAGTCCTGGGATGGAGTCCTGCATCGGGCTCTGTGCTCGGCAGGGAGCCTGCTTCTCCCGCTGCCTGCCGCTCCCCCTGCTTGTGCTCTCTCTCACTCTCTCTTTCTCTCAAATAAATAAATAAAATCTTTAAAAAAAAAAAATTCTAGTTTAGTTTTAGGAATAGTCTTGCTTTATGTTTGAGTAGTCTTATTATATTCTTCATTATCATTTCATACCACCTAAGAATTGAATTTCCTTCAGAATGTGTAGTTCGTAACTAACGCTACTTTTGATTAGTATACTATATGACAGTGTAGTATCCAGAATTTTCATTCATTTGAAATACTATAAAAAAATGCTAATTATCAATTCATTGTGTTTTTTATTATGTTAATCACCATACATTGCATCATTAGTTTCTGATGTAGTGTTCCATGATTCATTGTTTGTGTATAACACCCAGTGCTCCATTCAGTATGTGCCCTCTTTAATACCAATCACCAGGCTAATCCATCCCCCCACCCCCTCCCCTCTAGAACCCTCAGTTTGTTTCTCAGAGTCCATAGTCTCTCATGGTTTGTCTCCCCCTCCGATTTCCCCCTCTTCAATTTTCCCTTCCTGCTATCTTCTTTTTTTTTTCTGTTTTTCTTTATTATGTTATGTTAATCACCGTACATTGCATCATTAATTTTTGATATAGTGTTCCATGATTCATTGTTTGTGTATAACACCCAGTGCTCCATGCAGAACGTGCCCTCCTTAATACCCATCACCAGGCTAACCCATCCTCCCACCCCCCTCCCCTCTAAAACCCTCAGTTTGTTTTTCAGAGTCCATTGTCTCTCATGGTTCATCTCCCCATCCGATTTCCCCCCCTTCATTCTTCCCCTCCTGCTATCTTCTTTTTTTTTTAACATATAATGTATTATTTGTTTCAGAGGTACAGGTCTGTGATTCAACAGTCTTACACAATTCACAGCACTCACCATAACACATACCCTCCCCAGTGTCTATCACCCAGCCACCCCAGCCCTCCCACCCCCAACCACTCCAGCAACCCTCAGTTTATTTCCTGAGATTAAGAATTCCTCATATCAGTGAGGTCATATGATACATGTCTTTCCCTGATTGACTTATTTTGAAATGCTCAGCATAATACCCTCACTTCCATCCACGTTGTTCCAAATGGCAAGATTTCATTCCTTTTGATGGCTGCATAATATTCCATTGTGTATATATATATATATATATATATATATACACACACATACACCATATCTTCTTTATCCATTCATCTGTTGATGGACATCTTGGCTCTTTCCATAGTTTGGCTATTGTGGACATTGCTCCTATAAACATCGGGTGCACGTACCCCTTCGCATCCCTACATTTGTATCTTTGGGGTAAATACCCAGTAGTGCAATTGCTGGATCGTATGGTAGCTCTATTTTCAACTTTTTGAGGAACCTCCATACGGTTTTCCAGAGTGGCTGCACCAGCTTGCATTCCCACCAACAATGTAGGAGGGTTCCGCTTTCTCCGCATCCACGCCAGCATCTGTCGTTTCCTGACTTGTTAATTTTAGCCATTCTGACTGGTGTGAGGTGGTATCTCATTGAAGTTTTGATTTGGATTTCCCTGATGCCAAGCGATGTTGAGCACTTTTTCATGTGTCTGTTGGCCATTTGGATGTCTTCTTTGGAAAAATGTTTGTTCATGTCTTCTGCCCATTTCTTGATTGGATTCTTTGTTCTTTGGGTGTTGAGTTTGATAAGTTCTTTATAGATTTTGGATACTAGCCCTTGATCTGATATGTCATTTGCAAATATCTTCTCCCATTCTGTCGGTTGTCTTTTGGTTTTGTTGACTGTTTCTTTTGCTGTGCAAAAGGTTTTCATCTTGATGAAGTCCCAAAGCTCATTTTTGCCCTTGCTTCCCTTGCCTTTGGCGATGTTTCTAGGAAGAAGTTGCTGCGGCTGAGGTCGAAGAGGTTGCTGCCTGTGTTCTCCATTAGCATTCTGATGGGCTCCTGTCTCACATTGAGGTCTTTCAACCATTTGGAGTCTATTTTTGTGTGTGGTGTAAGGAAATGGTCCAGTTTCATTCTTCTGCATGTGGCTATCCAATTTTCCCAACACCATTTGTTGAAGAGACTGTCTTTTTGCCATTGGACATTCTTCCCTGCTTTGTCAAAGATTAGTTGACCATAGAGTTGAGGGTCCATTTCTTGGCTCTCTATTCTGTTCCATTGATCTATGTGTCTGTTTTTGTGCCAGTACCATACTGTCTTGATGATGACAGCTTTGTAATAGAGCTTGAAGTCCGGAATTGTGATGCCACCAGCTTTGCTTTGCTTTTCAACATTCGGGGTCTTTTCTGGTTCCATACAAATTTTAGGATTATTTGTTCCATTTCTTTGAAAAAAGTGGATGGTATTTTGATAGGGATTGCATTGAATGTGTAGATTGCTCTAGGTAGCATTGACATCTTCACAATATTTGTTCTTCCAATCCATGAGCATGGAACGTTTTTCCATTACTTTATGTCTTCCCCAATTTCTTTCATGAGTATTTTACAGTTTTCTGAGTACAGATCCTTTGCCTCTTTGGTTAGATTTATTCCTAGGTATCTTATGGTTTTGGGTGCAATTGTAAATGGGATCGACTCCTTAATTTCTCTTTCTTTCTTGTTGATGGTGTATAGGAATGCCACTGATTTCTGTGCATTGATTTTATATCCTGCCACTTGACTGAATTCCTGTATGAATTCTAGCAGTTTTGGGGTGGAGTCTTTTGGGTTTTCCACATAAAGTATCATATCATCTGCAAAGAGTGAGAGTTTGACTTCTTCTTTGCCGATTCGGATGCCTTTGATTTCTTCTTGTTGTGTGATTGCTGTGGCTAGGACTTCTAATACTATGTTGAATAGCAGTGGTGATAGTGGACATCCTGCTGTGTTCCTGACCTTAGGGGGAAAGCTCTCAGTTTTTCCCCATTTAGAATGATATTGGCTGTGGGTTTTTCATAGATGGATTTTATGATTTTGAGTTATGTACCTTCTATCCCTATACTCTGAAGAGTTTTGATCAAGAAAGGATGTTGTACTTTGTCAAATGCTTTTTCTGCATCTACTGAGAGGATCATGTGGTTCTTGTTCTTTCTTTTATTAATGCATGGTATCACACTGATTGATTTGCAGATGTTGAACCAACCTTGCAGCCCAGGGATAAATCCCACTTGGTTGTGGTGAATAATCCTTTTAATGTACTGTTGGATCCTATTGGTTAGTATTTTGGTGAGAATTTTTGCATCCATATTCATCAAGGATATTGGTCTGTAATTCTCTTTTTTGATGGGGTCGTTGTCTGGTTTTGGGATCAAGGTAACAGTGGCCTCATAAAACGAGTTTGGAAGTTTTCCTTCCATTTCTATTTTTTGGAACAGTTTCAGAAGAATAGGTATTAATTCTTCTTTAAATGTTTGGTAGAATTTCCCTGGGAAGCCATCTGGCTCTGGGCTTTGTTTGTTGGGAGATTTTTGATGACTGCTTCAATTTCCTTAGTGGTTATAGGTCTGTTCAGGTTTTCTATTTCTTACTGCTTCAGTTTGGGTAGTTGATACATCTCTAGGAATGCATTCATTTCTTCTAGATTATCTATTTGCTGGCATATAGTTGCTCATAATATGTTCTTATAATAATATGTTCTTATAATATGTTCTCATAATATGTTCTTATAATAATCTCTCTGCTTTCATTCATGATTTTGTTGATTTGGGTCATTTCTCTTTTCTTTTTGAAAGTCTGGCCAGGGGTTTATCAATCTTGTTAATTCTTTCAAAGAACCAGCTCCTAGTTTCGTTGATCTGTTCTCCTGTTCTTTTGGTTTCTATTTCATTGATTTCTGCTCTGATCTTTATTATTTCTCTTCTTCTGCTGATTTTAAGCTTTATTTGCTGTTCTTTCTCCAGCTCCTTTAGCTGTAGGGTTAGGTTGTATATTTGAGACCTTGTTTCTTGAGAAAGGCTCGTATTGCTATATACTTTCCTCTTAGGACTGCCTTTGCTGCATCCCAAAGATTTTGAACAGTTGTGTTTTCATTTTCATTGGTTTCCATGAATTTTTTTAATTCTTCTTTAATTTCCTGGTTGACCCATTCATTCTTTAGTAGGATGCTCTTTAGCCTCCATGTATTTGAGTTCTTTCTGACTTTCCTCTTGTGATTGAGTTCTAGTTTCAAAGCATTGTGGTCTGAAAATAGGCAGGGAATGATCCCAATCTTTTGGTACCGGTTGAGACCTGATTTGTGACCTAGGATGTGATCTGTTCTGGAGAATGTTCCATGGGCACTAGAGAAGAATGTGTATTCCGTTGCTTTGGGATGGAATGTTCTGAATATGTCTGTGAAGTCCATTTGGTCCAGTGTGTCATTTAAAGTCTTTATTTCCTTGTTGATCTTTTGCTTAGATGATCTGTCCATTTCAGTGAGGGGGCTGTTAAAGTCCCCCACTATTATTGTATTGTTGTCGATGTGTTTCTTTGCTTTTGTTATTAATTGGCTTATATAATTGGCTGCTCCCATGTTAGGGGCATAGATATTTACAATTGTTAGATCTTCTTGTTGGATAGACCCTTTAAGTAGGATATAGTGTCCTTCCTCATCTCTTATTACAGGCTTTGGTTTAAAATCTAATTTGTCTGCTATAAGGATTGCCACCCCAGCTTTCTTTTGGTGTCCATTAGCATGGTAAATGGTTTTCCACCCCCTCACTTTCAATCTGGGGGTGTCTTTGGGTCTAAAATGAGTCTCTTGCAGACAGCATATCGATGGGTCTTGTTTTTTTATCCAGTCTCATACCGTGTGTGTTTTGATTGGGTCATTTAGCCCATATACATTCAGGGTAAGTATTGAAAGATATGAATTTAGTGCCATTGTATTGCCTCTAAGGTGACTGTTACTGTATATTGTTTGTGTTCCTTTCTGGTCTATGTTACTTTTAGGCTCTCTCTTTGCTTAGGGGACCCCTTTCAATATTTCTTGTAGGGTTGGTTTCGTGTTTGCAAATTCCTTTAGTTTTTGTTTGTCCTGGAAGCTTTTTATCTCTCCTTCTATTTTCAATGACAGCCTAGCTGGATATAGTATTCTTGGCTGCATATTTTTCTCATTTAGTGCTCTGAATATATCATGCCAGTCCTTTGTGGCCTGCCAGGTCTCTGTGGATAGGTCTGTTGCCAATCTAATGTTTCTACCATTATAGGTTACAGATCTCTTCTCTTGAGCTGCTTTCAGGATTTTCTCTTTGTCTCTGAGACTCATAAGTTTTACTATTAGATGTCAGGGTGTTGACCTATTTTTATTGATTTTGAGGGGAGTTCTCTGAGCCTCCTGGATTTTGATGCCTGTTTCCTTCCCCAAATTAGGGAAGTTCTCTGCTATAATTTGCTCCAATATACCTTCTGCCCCTCTGTCTCTTTCTTCTTCTTCTGGCATCCCAATTATTCTAATATTGTTTTGTCTTATGGTATCACTTACCTCTCGAATTCTGCCCTTGTGATCCAGTAGTTGTTTATCTTTTTCTCAGCTTCTTTATTTTCCATCATTTGGTCTTCTATATCACTACTTTTCTCTTCTGCCTCCTTTATCCTAGCAGTTAGAGCCTCCATTTTTTATTGCACCTCATTAATAGCCTTTTTGATTTCGACTTGGTTAGATTTTAGTTCTTTTATTTCTCCAGAAAGGGTTTTCTCTAATATCTTCCATGCTTTTTTCAAGCCCAGCTAGTATCTTTAAAATCGTCATTCTGAACTCTAGTTCTGACATCTTACTAATGTCCATATTGATTAGGTCCCTGGCAGTCAGTACTGCCTCTTGCTTTTTTTTTTTTTGAGGTGATTTTTTTCTGTCTTGTCATTTTGTCCAGAGGAGAATAGATGAATGAGAGAACACTATGCTAACAGGGTAACAACAACCCCAGAAAAATACACGCTAAACAAATCGGAAGGGACCTGAAACCGGGGGGAAAAAAGGGAAAGAAAGAAAAAAGAAAAAGATATAAACCAACCAACCAACAAAGAAACAAAAAAAAAACAGAATATGATCAAATATGATCAGGCTGGTGCATAGATCAGTGCCACACACTAGATTTTGGGCGTATTTTGGTCTGTTAGAAGAAAGTGCGTCCCAAAATTTTAACGAAAGAAAACCTTATATATGTACAAAAATAAGGGTAAATACAGTGAAGGGATGGAATATGACTGTAAAGATGAAAATTATCAAAAATTTTATAAAAGGAATTGATAAGATAAGAAGTTGGTTGAGAAAAGAAAGAAGAGGATCTTTTAAAAAAAAAAAAAAAGGAGAGAATGTCATCAGGCAGGAGACTAGCACAAAGCCATACACTAGAGATTTAGGGTATATTTTGGTCTGTTAGAAGAGACTGTATCCCAAAATTTTAAAAAGAGAACAACTTATATATATATATATATATATATATATATATACACCAAAAATAAGGTTAACTACTATGAAGGGATAGAATATGACTTAAAAATGAAAAATAAAAAAGATTTTTTAAAAAGGCATTGATAAGATGTTGGTTGAAAAAGGGAAGAAGAAAAATTCAAAAAAAAAAAAAGAAAAAGTTAAGAAAAAATTTAACTTTGAAATTCAGACTGAAGAATCATGGGAAAAAAGCCATGCATTCTATGTGCAGTATTCCCCTAGCCCTGGAGTTCTGCCGTTTTCATTGATGGTAAACTTGGTCTTGGCTGGCTGTTCTTGCTAATCTTCTGGGGGAGGGGCCTGTTGCTGTGGTTCCCAAATGTCTTTGCCTGAGGCAGAATTGCCCCGCCCTTGCCGGGTCTGGGCTAAGTAATCTGCTTGGGTTTACTCTCGGGAGCTTTTATTCCCTGCAAGCTTTCTGTACAGCTTTGGAGGACGAGAGTGAAAATGGCGGCCTCCCAATCTCTGCCCCGGAGGAGCTGAGAACGCAGGGCCCACTCCTCAGTGAGCCCCCAGAGAAAAGCAGTCAATCACTCCCGTCTCCCCGGTCTCCCGCCGCACTCCATGCTCACCCGGCCTGTGACCGAGTGTTTCTATCTCTGCTGGCACATGACCCCATCTGGAGTCTCCAAACCCAGCAGATCCCTGCAGCACGCTAGGGAGTCTCCCCAGATCTGCTGCTTGTTGGGTCCGTGCTAGAGGAGCAGTGGCCCGACTGTGCTGCGGATCACCGTTTATGGCAACCCCGAGCTGAGAGCCCGCTCCTCGGCTCTGTCTCTGCAGCCAGCTTCCCTGCTCTGACACCTGGGAGCTCTGCCACACTCAGGCACCCCCGGTCTTTCTGTGACCCCAAAGGTCCTGAGACCACACTGTCCCAGCGAGGGTTCCACCCCCCGCTTAGCCACTGGAGCGACATCTGTCAGCGGAGCCGACTTCTAGAAGTTCCGATTTTGTGCTCTGCTGCTCTATCATTTGCCAGTAGCGGCCAACAGAGGCCCCCTCCCCGCCATCTATCTTCCCCAATATCGCCTCGGATTCACTTCTCCGCATGTCCTACCTTCCAGAAAGTGGCTGCTTTTCTGTTCAGAGAGTTGCTGCTATTCTTTTCTTCGGTCTCCTGTTGAGTTCTAGGTGTTCAGAATGGTTTGATCCCTATCTAGCTGAATTCCTGGGTCCAGACGAAATTTAGGTCTCCTACTCCTCCGCCATCTTGCTCCTCCTCCTCAATTCATTGTTTTAAAGGTATGTTACACCCCAGAATTTTGTTCAATGATAAGCAGAATAAGGAGTGACACAAGTATGAAAAAGGACCATCCTTTATGAAGTTTATGATAGAAATCACACACTCTTCCTGAGTGGACACGTCCCTGGGTTGATAAAATATTTGTTTTATAAAGCACAATTACTAATGTTTAAATTACAACTCTGAAGTGAAGTTTTCCACAAGTACATGAAAGGTTTCCTGTATTGCACGCTCATGGCTCCTGGCTAGTACTGTCTTACAACAGGGAAGAAAAGAAAATCCTGTTTTCATATTTTAACTAGAATAATTTAAAGATGGCATGTATTCTTTATTTCCCATTATTCTTTTTTTTAATTCTTTAATTTTTGTTTGTTTGTTTTATTTATTTATTCATGAGAGTCAGAGAGAGAGATAGAGAGAGGCAGCAGCAGAGGGAGAAGCAGGCTCCCTGCCTAACAGGGAGCCCGATGCGGGACTCGATCCCAGGACTCCGGGATCGTGACCTGAGCCGAAGGCAGACGCTTAACCATCTGAGCCACCCAGGTGTCCCTCCCATTATTCTTTTTACAAAATAGTATCGTTTTTATTTAAAATGTGCCTTCCTCCCCCAACATATTAAGATTTCTATTTATTTAGACTTAGTTTAATGCATCCAGTAATACTAGCATAATGAATGTTTGGATTCAAACTCAAGATGAATCTTAGCTTCCTCATTATTAAAAATGTGTAGCTTTTTTCTGCCTATGTTATCCCAATACAATAAAGATTTTTATAATTAAAAGATGGCTATGGTGTTTGTCACAAATTTTCAGTTATTAGAAAAACTAAGAGAATCGAAGGTGAAATTTTTTATCATTTAGATAATAAAATAAAAAGTATCATATTAATTATATAGGGTACTATATAATTACTGTTATAAAGTAGTGTTAGTATTCCACAGCTGCAGGTCTGAGTATTGGGTTATATAAGAGCTGAGTGAACATCTGAGTATATGTGTACCTGTCTGGAAAACAGCCAGTTGCAGCTCACACATTTCCTCATAATGTTCATTAACTTTTCATAGAGAAAGTGTTTCACACTTAGATCAGCTCTTTTAGAAGGAGGAAATTTAGAGCTAGAACAAATAGTATTTAATTCTCATTTTATAGACCAACTGTGAGAAACCCAGCCAGAAGCCAAGATTTTCAGTCCTACACATCTGGTCATGATGATTTTGGAATCTTTACACACTGATGATATGTCTTTGTTATGACTTTAGAATATATTCTGGCCAACTCATTAGGCAGGTATGGAAACAAATCCTGAATGAGTCAGACCGAGTTCCTATCATGCATGAAGAATACTGGACTCTTTTCATTGTGAAAGAGAAAAACAATTCTGTGGATGGTTTCATGGAGCCATTTTGCCATATTGTACATAAATGGAGTATGTTACTCCTCAGTGTTTTCCCCTCTTCTACTCTTTTTCAAAAAAAAAAGAAACAGGAAATGTACTTCCTTTCATTTATATGCTACTTTTCCTTATTTTTAGACCAAAGTTTGATAAGGATCTGAAGGCTTTAAAATAATTCATATGCATCATTTATAAAATATTTAAATATTCTCTTAAAGACACATTTAACCTAATCAGCTGTCATTTTGATATAAAATTTAAAGAAAATGAAAGACATGTTCGTTTAAAAATAGTCTTTAGGGGGCTTGTATGTTATACCAAATAATATAGTAATAAGTTATCTCTGAGATAAAAACAGGAATACAGGGTATTTTGATGTTCATTTCATCCCCTGAATCATAGCTTATTATTAAACACTATGCAAAAAATATCAGTGATCATTAAATGCATGGGGAGGATTCATTTCTCATTAAGCATCTTCCCAGTTTACTGAGTGTTCTTGAGGTACTGAGAAAATCAGTTAAGATCTTTTCATATGCATTTAATGAAGAATAGTATCCTGAACTATCTATTGAATATATGGACTTATATCTAAAAGACTTTATTGAAAACCTTTATTTTTTAAACAAAGATTGAATCTCTTCCATGACTCAGTAATGAAAAAGGAAATATTTATTTTGAGGATAAGCCAATTTATATATTATTGGAAATAACACAGACCACCCAGGCCTGAAGCCTACTGTTTATAGTTAAGGATCTTAAATCTACATATGCTCTTGATGAGCAAGAGCTATCTTTATTCCAGCTAGAAAGTTTTATGTCTACAAAGGGTAATAATTTCATGTTTCTCCCCACCACCCTTGGCTAGTAAAATTCTGTCAAGGAGATTATTTCATTTCCACAGGGGAAAAGATTTTTTTGGACCTCAGCAATGATAACATTTCCAAATTTCATCTGCCAAAGGGCTAATGTTTAATATTGTTGGAAAACACTAGAGTTATATTTGCCTTCAAAACCAGTTTCTTGTATAAGTGTGAGTGTGTGTATGTATGTATGACTGCATAAACAAAGACACAAAATGTAGCTGACTTGTTTTTAGTGCAAAATTTATACCTTGATTTGAAGCTTCATTCTCCTCTACTCAGCCATCAAATCTTAGAATTCTTCAAAGACTGGTTCTAAACTCTCTTCTTATCTCTCTCTGAATTCTCACTATAAATAGCTATCTCATGTTCATAGCTTTAACTGCTGTCTAATGGTAGGAGGGAAGGAAAAGAAAATGGTGCAAAGCAGAAACTGTCAGGCATGAATGTCTTCCACTTTTCATTGAAAAGTCATGTCTGTGAACCTCTGTGTTTCTCAGTAAAGTAGAAGGTAGGGTCAGAATTTGGAGGATTTGAAATACTTGTTTTGTATAGATCAGAGAAAAAATGATAGGATTGCTGGGCCATATTCAGGATCCGTTGAGCATGGTGATTATATTTTGCTTTGTGGTTTTCCCTAGCAGCACATACCAGCTTCATTATATTTACGGAGAAAGTAGTTACTTTCACGATGGTTGCAGTTTTGCCAATGGAGGCGATGCAAAGACTGAATGGGAAAGGAGTTTAGAGTAATAGAATGTTTCCTAGGATCATGGAATTTAAACTAGATTAGGAGGATAGTGAAGAAGAAAGCATTGATAGGTGGGAAGCACTACGCAGCTAATGAATTGGAAGTCTCTTAAGAGACGGATCTTCATGGTGAGAGTAGTTCATCAAGACAATTGGAAGTAATAAGATGGACTGCTTGAATAAACGATTCAAGAACAGTTAGGATGGCAAGATTATGATAATTGTGGAAGTAAATGGCTGAGCTGACGTGGAGTTACTTAATGGAATCGAGAAGGCCAGAGGACTACATGGATCACACATGTGGATACGGAAGTCACTCAGAATAATGGAAAGATTTGGAATGCAGAGAAGACTGAGTTAAGTTCCAAAGCCTTTGATGAATATGGAAGAATGACAAGAGATTAGTAGATACAACAGTGATGCAGAGGCAGAGGGGGTGGTATGACTGAATGGCATGAGCCTCAAGTGATCAGGGTCTTTACTAAAGAATCAGAGATAAATGGTGTAAAGCTAGAAATAGGGAACAAGGAAGAATGTGATTAGTAAACAAATAGCCTTCATCTGAGATGGCTACAGGGCATATATGTCTCTAAGGAACAGCTACTTTTCACTGGAGAAGGCAAAAAAACAAAAATACACATACACACCGAACCTTTTCAAGATGGAGTTAATATTATAGGACAAAACACAGGTAGTCGGTACTCAGTGAAAGGTGATTTAGTAATAAAGTTGATTGAAACACCAATATTACGTGCTTACTCCTTTTGGTTTTCATGTGTATTGGTGTTTGGAATGGAGTATGCCTATACAGATGGACTTTAATAATCTCACCATTAAAGAGATGAGGTCAAGAGTACTAGGATGGGTAAGAGAAATTATCAGAACGATGGGTGATGTCAGTGCAAAATGTATAAATCAAATGAAACATCTACTGTTTAAGGACTGTAGTATTCTATTTGTAAATGTGGTAAACTGATTATGCACCTGTTGGAATTAAATTTTCCTCAGTGTCTCATGCTGTTTAAAGAAAATGCTTCTAGGTTTAATATTCTTTGAGTTAATGATCATATGATCATGCTTATAAATTACCAAGATACAATAAAAATTGCTTTTTCTTTAATGATTCATTTAACCTACTAAGTGGTAAAATTAAAAAATTGTTTTCTCATTGAATGATGTCATTATCCTTTCTTGGAAATACTTTTTAAAAATTTCCCAGTGAAATAAATCTTCTCTTACTAAGCAGATATATTTGGCTGCACCCATCTTCCAGTGTTGGACTTGGTATATGTTTGAGAAAATCTCCTTGTGTTGAGCAATTTCCTCAAATCCATTTAGTATTGAAATATAAATTTATAATCAAGGCTATTTGTTGTTATTAAAAGTATCTACAGAGGTAATCATGTAGCTAACATAGATATAACACTTATATTGTGCCAAGTGTTGTTAAAGTACTTTACATGTATTAATTGATACTCAAAACAATCCTATGGGGGTAGTCCCATTATTATCATCATCCCACTTTTACAGATGGGTAAACTGAGGTACAGAGAGGATAAACTAACCTGTTGGTAAGTGGCAGAGCCAGGACCTGGACCCAGCTGTTTGAATCCAGTCTGTGATATTAACCATTATGCTAAATCACTTTATGTGATATCGGGAAGAATATGGCCCATGAAAAAATAAAACTTTTACATTTTCTTTCTTATTTTTTAGTCCCTGTGGATTACTTAGGATTCAGTGTTTAAGACTGAAGAACCCAAAATGCAGTGGCTTAAACTTTGTGAGAGAAATTTATTTCTTACATAAAAGAGGACACGAGGTGGGCAGTGCAGGGCTGATATGGCAACGCCATAGTCATTGTGTCTGGACCCACTATCTGTTTCATCAGCCTTGTGAGTGTATTTCATTCCTGAGATCACTTCCTATACTAGGATGGCAGCTGGAACTCCAGCCACTGTGTCTGTCTTACAGGCCAGAAGGGAGATGAATAGTGAAAAAAGAAAAAAATGGACCACTTCTATCAGATTCAGCTTTCTTTAAACAAAGCCCCACTAATACTTTTGCTCTCATTTCATTATTTAGAATTCAGTCATATGGCCATACAGGCTGGGAATTGTGGTCTTTTGTTCTGGATAACAGCATAACTAGACAATGATTTCTGTTACTTAGAAAGGGAGAATGGATCTTGGGTAAGTATCCAGCAGCCTGCGAGACACCATCCTTGGTATCCACATCCTTTCCTACTGGTCTTTTACACTGATTTTATCAGAACATTTTGGACTGAAAATTCATTTTTTTAAAAATATTTATCTATTTGGGAGGGCCAGAGATGGAGGGAAAGGGAGAGAGTGGGAACATGAGTGGGGGAGGGGCGGAGGGAAAGGGAGAAGCGGACTCTCCACTGAGCTGGGAACCCAATGCTGGAGCTCCATCCCAGGACCCTGGGATCATGACCTGAGCCGAAGGCAGATGCTTAACTGACTGAGCCACCCAGGTGCCCTGGACTGAAAATTTAAATAACAGACACAGGTGAGGAGAAGGATTGAAAAGGAGTAGAATGGGGATTTTGGGGGCACTCATAGCATATGGTGAGAGTAACACAAAAAGCAAATTGTGGCGGGCACAAGTCATAATTGCAGTAGTGTTCCTTTAGAGTAAAACTCTTCCATAAAGTGACTAGTGAAGTCTGATTATATATTCACATAAAATACGTTATTAACAGGTTAATAAAAAGCAGTACTTTTTTTTTGTACTGTTATGTTAATCACCATACATTACATCATTAGTTTTTGATGTAGTGTTCCATGATTCATTGTGTGTGGTTAATACCCAGTGCTCCATTCAACACATGCCCTCTTTAATACCCATCACCAGGCTAACCCATCCTCCTACCCCCCTCCCCTCTAGAACCCTCAGTTTGTTTCTCAGAGTCCATTGTCTCTCATGGTTCGTCCGCCCTCCGATTTCCCCCTCTTCATTTTTCCCTTCCTCCTATCTTCTTCTTTTTTTTTTTAACATATATTGTGTTATTTGTTTCGGAGGTACAGGTCTGTGATTCAACAGTCTTACACACTTCACAGCACTCACCATAGCACATACCCTCCCCAATGTCTATCACCCAGCCACCCCAGCCCTCCCAGCCCCCACCACTCCAGCAACCCTCAGTTTGTTTCCTGAGATTAAGAATTCCTCATATCAGTGAGGTCATACGATACATGTCTTTCTCTGATTGACTTGTTTCACTCAGCATAATACCTTCCAGTTCCATCCACGTTGTTGCAAATGGCAAGATTTCATTCCTTTTGATGGCTGCATAATATTCCATTGTGTATATATATATATATATATATATATATATATATATATATATATACCACATCTTCTTTATCCATTCATCTGTTGATGGACATCTTGGCTCTTTCCATAGTTTGGCTATTGTGGACATTGCTAAGCAGTGTTTTTTAATTGGGCTTCTTGTCCCTACATGGGAAGGGAGTGGGTGAAAAAATTATCACTTTGTGTCATTTATTTAGGTATGTAAGAGAAGATTGATTATTGAACTGAGAGAGTTCTAAATGATCAGAGGGAAGTTCCTTTCTAATTCTCCCTCTCTCTTGTCCATCCCCCTTTAAAGAGTGGAAGACATGCTATGTCTGATTTCACATGGAGTTATGGGAGTTTTATTATACAGAAAAAGAAAAACAAAGTATTTTGGAGGAAAAACATTTCATTGGAAAAGTTTTGTTTTTTCCCCCCACCAACTGAAGGTAGTAGTAAGCTTCTGATCGTTACTTAAGTTTATTTCTTGTTTTATTTACAGCTTGGATCTCTTTATTGCTTTTGGTAATACATAAAAAGTTTTCATGAAAGTAGAGAATATTTTGCATGATATACATTTAAAAAAACAATATATGAAACTAAATGTCATGATCCATATTCTTATTTCCCTGTAAGATGGTGTGCTTTGGAATACAGGGTAGCTATAGTAAAGTCTTATTTATTTTCAGGGGAGATTAAGTACACCTACTTTTTTCTAAAGATGGCCTAAGTATGAATATTTATATGACTTTGTCATTTATACACACTCTATCAACTATCACATTTTAGATGACTTAAGTTTTCAATAAGTGACCTGAGGATTTGAATTAGAATGAGAAAACCTTCTACATCTTTATTTCAAGAGTGTATTAGGAACAAATTCTGACCTTAAGGGTCAAAGGTACTGGATGGATGATCATGGATTTAACAAGGAATTCTTTTCTGTCTCCTCTTTTCTATTGTGTTTTTTTTGTTGCTGCACAATTAGTAAACCCAGTTTACTAGTGTTATTGATGTTCTTTGTTTTGTTTTGTTGCTTGTGGAAACCTGATTAGAGCTTTTGAGAGTGAATTTTCAGTCAGAAATGATTTATTTTGTGTATCTAAGCTGGATTCCAGCTGTTTGAGGTTTTTCTCTTAGAAGTCTAGGTTTCATAGAGCATCTAGATTGAAAAGGCAGTTCTGGTTAGATGCCTCTCCTAGTCTTTCTTTTTTTTTTTTTAAGATTTTATTTATTTGACAGAGAGAGAGACACAGTGAGAGAGGGAACACAAGGAAGGGGAGTGGGAGAGGGAGAAACAGGCTTCCCGCCGAGCAGGGAGCCCGATGTGGGGCTCGATCCCAGGACCCTGGGACCATGACCTGAGCCAAAGGCAGATGCTTAACAACAGAGCCACCCAGGCCCCCCTTTCCTAGTCTTTCTTAAGCAGTTTAAATTCTTTGTTTTTCTAAGTTTCGAAGAATTTTACTTAGATTTTCATGTTAAAAATCGGTATTTAAGCTTCAATTTGTTACACTGATAGAATTATAGATTCCAAAATTTGCTTGTAAAAATGGCTAGTTTTTTATTTTGTTATGTTATGTTAATCACCATTATGTCATTAGTTTTTGATGTAGTGTTCCATGATTCGTTGTTTGCATATAACACCCAGTGCTCCATTCAGTACGTGCCCTCTTTAATACCCATCACCAGGCTAACCCATCCCTCCACCCCCCTCCCCTCTTGAACCCTCAGTTTGTTTCTCAGAGTCCATAGTCTCTCATGGTTCGTCTCCCCCTCTGATTTTCCCCCCTTCATTTTTCCCTTCCTACTATCTTCTTCTTTTTTTTAACATGTAATGTATTATTTGTTTCAGAGGTACAGGTCTGTGATTCAACAGTCTTACACAATTCACAGCACTCACCATAGTACATACCCTCCCCAATGTCTATCACCCAGCCAAAAAATGGCTAGTTTTAAGGAAGGAAGGGTTTTTTTTAATTACTTGTGCTTTTCTAATTTCAATTAATCAAATCAGAATTCACTCCAAGAAAAGTGCCACAGTATATATCAAAAGAACATTTCCTTAGTGCTTCTGATTCAGAAATTATAACCTCTAATAATGTGAAGAGACAAACTTCTATTCATATTTACCATATGATTTATCATACCCGAATTTTTTGCATGAATTCTTGCCTTCTTAGTTTTTTCACCAAAATGTAAGCAGTTTCAAACATATAGTTTTGACTTACATGACTTGTCAGACTCTTCTGTTTATTATTAAAGCAGAGTTGCATATCTTCCTTCATAATGCTACAAATGTTAAAAGTTCTACACAATAACATTTTCTGGAAAGGTATTGGCCATCATTGTTCTTAAGACTACAGATTTCTGTTGACTTTCAAAAGTTGTTGGTTTTTTTTAGATAAGCTTTCAGTTTTATCATATTCAGATCATACATACCTGAGAGAGCATCTGTAAAAATCTCAATTCTGTTTTTATGTGAAGTCCCAGTTATAATATACTTCTCATGACACTATATCAGGTTACTTATCAGCTTACTTTTTAGAATGGTCATTTGTGATTGTTTCCTTGTTGACTATAATCCTTAGAAGAAAAGCCCCCCTTGAAAATTATATACCAGCACTAAAAATATATGTCTGTAATCATAATCTTACTGGGTTCAATTGATCAATAACCACCCCCTGAACTACCGTATGGTCACATTAACTTAGTATGGATTTCTATGAGGTTTTCATGGTTCTAATATCAATGAAGAGAAGAAAGTTGTATCTCACATTCTATTATCACAGTATTAATTTTAATCTTTAGAAAGTCACTTAACATACGCAGGCTGTCGTTACTTTTGTGATTATGTAGAAGTTCATTGTTCTGTATGGTAGCCACCAGCCACATACAGCTCTCGAGCACTTGAAATGGGGCTAGTCCAAATTTAGTGTGCTATAAGTATAAAGCACACACTAGATTTTGAAGACTTAGTGCAGAAAAAGGTGTAAATATCTCACTAATAATTCTTTTATGTTGATTATTTGTTGATATGATATATCTTAGATATATTGGGTTATGTAAAATATATTATTGAAATTAATTTCTCATCTTTCACTTTTCTTTTTAATATATGGCCATTAGCAGATTTAAAATTATATACACATAGCTTGCATTATATTTCTGTTGGACAGTGATACTTTAGCAGATATAAGACTAGAGATGATCTCTATGGATCCTTCTGTTCCCAGCATTGTGGTGATTCTGATTGATGTCCTGATTGACTATGGAGCCGTCATTTTATTTTTGATTGTTATGATATTGCTGTCTCTATTGAGGACTTTTACAGTATGTTACTTTGGAATGTAGAGCTCTTGGAAAATCCTTTCTGTTTCTCAGGGCATAAACCAAACTTCTTCGCTTTGGAGAATTTCACCTTTAAACTTTTTATTATGCCTAAATTTTTTCATTTCTGAAGTTGGATCTTTCTACCTGGTAAGCTGTTATCATGCCTTTCTTCATCATTTTATTGTTAAAAACCTCACATTTATTGATTTTATCTAGTGATCGCATTTTTCCATCCAAAACTTTTGACTTCTCAGAGTTTGAGTTCTGTCTTCATTAGGTCTAGAATGGATAATAGAATGAATGAATATAGGATTTAGAGTGAAAAGTCTTAGATTCTAATTCTGGTTCCTCATCTAATAACTTACTAACTTAACAATCCTAGACAAGACAATTGTCTTCCTAAACCTCAATCTTTTTATCTGTAAAATGGATATTATGAGGCTCCAATAAAACATTATGTAAATATTGTTACCATTTACCCATGTTCTTATTCAGAAATATTTTCCTTTTAACCTTCTTGACAGCATTCGACTTCAAGGGTACTGTCCTTTCCTAGTGTCCTTTATTCCTTGCTATTTACTCCTATTATTATTTTAGGTCTTCTCTTTCTCTCATCCATTGATATTTGTGTTTCCACGATCTTTAGTCCTTCTAAGAAACTATGGTTATAAAGGAAAAATAGAGCAAATATCTTATTGCTCACAAAATGAAAGCATCACTTGGGATTTGCATGTAGATTTTTAATAGCCGAGATCATAGATTGAGAGAAAAGTTCCAAATACCAAGAGTGGGGGAAGGGAGAGCACCACATATTGAAGAATACAAGACCCTAGGTGAAGGGAGAACCCAACACATACTGAATACTTATCATGTGCCAGGCACTGCTCTTGATAGATGATTTTATGTTACCTCATTTTATTTCATGTTCACTACAATTTTTTAAGGGAGTTTTGTTTTTTCCTCCTATCTTATAGAGAAAGGAACTTCGGGCCAGGCCATTAAGTAACTTGCTTTCAAGTAATTCAAGTCTCTCTTTATTGTTTATCTGCATTCCCCCCCCACCCCAGACCATTGTTTGGTAAGCACTATTTACTTTGGCTGCTTGAGTTCTATGCTAACCATGTAGATAGAGTTGGTCTCCAGTGTACTAGTGAAACTAAATGAAATTTGAGTGTTTTTAAACAAGGATACCAGATACGATATTTATGAAATGAATTTTGTACTGTTTTGGGAAACATAGATCTCTAGACCGGTCTTTAGAGTGGGTGGAAGGAGGGTGGTGGTAATTCAGAAGGCCTTCCTTTCCCGAGCTAAAAATGCCAACAGAACTTTCAGGTCTGAAAGCTGCTCAACACTCAAAGTGAAACCCTCTCAGTGTCTGGTTTTCTTTCCCACATTCCCTTAGGACCTGGCTCTCACTCTTCAGCCAGCTACTTCCGTTACGGGTAGGCAAAGCTAAAATGGTAATTGTAAATTTGTGAATTATGCTGTGCCTTTCAGGGCTAACTCCAGACTCACTTGAAATGTCTTCACAAATGTGGCTTATAACAATCTGCGTGCTTCCCTCAAAGCTTTCCTCTCTGTCCATGCTTTTCTGCTTATTAGCTCCCTCGTGTTCTACCCCATACATGTCTCTTAGGTTCCACCAGTCCATTCTTCCCTCCTGACTTGCTGACTTCGTTTTTGGAACGGCCAAAAGATGCCGGATACTTTGTGCTTTCGAAGTCTTATGGCAAATGTGCTCTATGGACTCCAGTGTAGAATTTGTGGCAGGAATGAATGGACTCTTGAGAAAGAAATACCGTATTTTCAAGTCCATGTTCTCATACTAAAGAAGGCCGGACAAGACATTTATAAAATATGATTTCTAAGTGCACAGGTTTCTAAAGAAATCTTTTTTCCCTTAAGGAGAAAAGAGGCATCTGTTGTATTTCTAGAACAAATAACCCTTAACCTCTTTCTTCTTCATTTTCTCTTTCATTTACATGAATGAATATTTGAGAAGCTCTTATCTCCACGTTCAGACCTCTACAATTTTTCTACTTAAAAAAGAAAGTTATGTGAAGTGTTATTATTACATTGGGTAATTTTATTTCAAACTAAATACCAGAATATTATAATTCTTTTATCCTACTGTGTGATTGTCTTTTGTACTTTCACTTAATTCTCCCTCCTCTTTAGCCTCTTGGAATTTTGCCTCTGAAGCTTGAATTTCCTTCCCTTTCTTCTACAAAAATGAGATGCAGAACAAGGCATGGCTTGAAGTCAAAGTAAATTCCCATCTTTAAGTTCTAGCAACCGATACAGGCTCCTTAAGGCCAAAGCCTGCCTATTAGCCACTTGGCTGTTGGGTGACTATATGTTCTAGGAAAGGGTACTGGACTAACTCTAAGAATGTGGAGTGTTGATATACTGTTACCAAAAATTAAAAAAAAAAAAAACCACTCTGTGTATTAAGTATTTGTCTGGCAGGATACTGAAAACCTAAAATATAGCCCACACATACAAACTTGTTGGAAGACAAAATACATTTTTCACCAAGTTAGAGTCTCATAGTGAGAAAAGCCAAGCTAGTTTGGATTTTAAAGTTTTCCTCCCATTTTCCCCTACTACCAAGCTCCACAGGGCCCCCTAATCATGTAGCACTGAAAAGAAAGTACTTTCTGCATTTTTAAATACTGTTACTGCTTTTGACTCCCCAGCATCTCAGTTTACATATGCGAAGGAAAATAAAAAAACTATAAGGAACAGACATTAGCTAGGATGGTATTTAGGAGGGAATTAAGATGTAATTAGAATTACTTAGGTGTGCCCATACATCAGTTTTGCCATCTTTAAAGCAGAACATAGGTAATCCTAAAACTGTGTGTGTATATAAATCTTGTCAGCTTTTTAATATATTCTTAAACATTTCCCAGTGGAGGTTTGTTAAATGTTCTGAGATATTTTCTTGCTAAATATTAGATTATATACACATTAAATACTCTACAATATTTTCCTGTAAAATGTTGCACATGAATGTTTCACCTTTCAAAACTGGTAAAAGCAAGAGTATGTTGCAGAAAGTCAGCTTATAAAAAATGTAGATGGTACTGTAAGCGGTATACCCTGGTTATTTGCTATAGCACTTAATTCAACAGAGCTCAGATAATTTCCACATATGGAAATATGATGGACTAATACAGAAATAGATAAGCCCTTGAAGGTAAAATATGATTTTGACCATTTGACTATTTAGTTGGTATTAGAAGTTTTTTTACTTTGGGTAGAGTGTTAATTATACAATATTTTTTCTACTTAGAACAAAGAAGGTATCTTCAGTGGTCTCTAGAATATGTTCCAGTGCACCTCATACAAATTTGGTATTGATTTGGTTTTTTACTTTGGTTTTACTTCGAAACCTAGAATCAAACTGGGACTGTATCAGGTTTGAGCAAATCATAAAAATTTGTGGATAATTTGCATCAGAATTTTTAAGTTTTGCAGAATCTGAAGGACCGTTCAATTCAGTCCTTTCATTTTATACTTGGAGAAACTAAGGCTGAGAATCTCAGTATGTTTCTGTTTAAGGTTTTGTAACTGTTTAGTCAAAGAGCCAGAACTAAAAATGAGAATCTCAGACTCTGGCTTATCATAAATTAATTATGGAGTCTAAACTGGGAGAAGAATGTTCACTAGAAAGAAAAGAGTTAACCTCTCACTATAGCAGAACATATATATCTCTCGACCTATTTGTAGATGAACCAGTCATTTCTGTCGAAATTCATGATAACCTTAAGACCATTCTAAGTCATTAATGTTGTTGGCTCCAGTAAGTGAAACACTGCTCAAGTAAGAATAGCTGTCTTTCCTTTCTCTTGCATTTCTAAATTATCAATGCCACATGATTGATATCTCAGAAATACCTTCCAGATGGCTTTACTGTTTGTTTACTGAACTGTGTTGCAAAACTGCTTGTTCCTCATTCAGGCTGGTCAGATAGGGTTGGTTTTTGTTTTTGAGGTAAAGAAGACTGTTTGCATATAAATTCATTGTGTTTTGTGTGTGTGTTAAAAAAAAAAAACTTCATTTTTCCAAGTAGTTTGATGAATTAAAACCTTTTTATTTTAGTTTTTTATCTGTGTAGAATTTTACTTTTAATAAAGCTTGGGGGAAAGTAAAACATCCCTTTCTAAAGTTTCTCAAAAAATATCAGGGTATCCCTGCAAACAGTCCCTTTTTCTTCCCTCCATTACTCAACCCAATCCCCCCAAAATATTTGCAGAAGTGGAGTTCTAAAGCTGGTAAGAGCCATCAAACTTAGGATTTCCCATGAGATCCTCTTAGAAGGGATTAAGAAGACTTCAGGAGCCCCTTCTCCTCCACACCCTCCCCTAGTGCTCCATCTTTTCTGTCTTTTGTCACTCATTTCCCTCCCTGAGGTTGATTTGCTGGTTTTGTCATCTTAAAATTATAATGCCTAAAGGATGATAAATTCTGTGTTCAGTGAGTAGTTTTGAGATTTTTATAACTCTTTAATTGCAGGCATTTAATCCTGTGTTTAGAAAGCTATGTGTTACGATGCTCAAACCCTCTGGCGCTTTCCCCGTCTCCTCCCAAAAGACCACCAACAAAACCCCAGGCAGTAACAATGTATTGAGCACCTTCTCTGTTTCAGACCTAACTCTATGTCCTACAGCAGTGCTCTTACGGGAAGTCATACTATGTGATTTTACATTTGAGGAAACGGAAGCCCTCTGAGGTCAAGTGATTTAATCATTAGTCTCTACAAGTTCTCTTGTGCATTCAGTTTTGCAGTCACTTCCTACCCTTACCCCATCCCTGGTACCAGGGAAATGCCGATCTGCTTCCTGTCACTATAAATGAGATTCTTTCCCTAGAATTTCATATAAGTAGAATCACACAGTATACAGTGTTGGGTCTGGCTTCTCCTCCACATTTTTTTGAGATTCATCTGTTCTGTTGAGTATATCACCAGTTCGTTTTTTTTCACTGCTGAGTAATGTTCCCTTATATGCCACAGTTTACGCATTCATATGTCTGTGGAATCCTTTCCAGGTCCAGTCAACTTTTCATTTGACAGTTTATGTCATATGTATTGTCCCAGATTTGTAAATAATTAGGTTATAACGTGATTATATCTTTGTATCTTTGGAGGGAGGGCTGTAATGTTGGACCTTTTAGATAATGGTGTTAATGTCCTGGCAGATGCTGTCCAATTTCCTCTTGCTATTCGTGGCTCGATCTTTCAACTTAGGGTTTAAGCTGATGAGTTTGACATGGGTAGGGATTATTACATTTTCTTTATAGTCCTCCCACTACTGAGGACAGGAACTACCATACACTCACCTTTGTAGTTTGTAACTTCACAGTAATAACAGAAGCAGTAGTAATAGGTGATATTGAGCACTTAGTATAATAATTATATGAAGTTGGTGCTATTTTTTGCATTTTACCTGTAAACAGACACAGGATTTATACGACTTGCTTGTCTGATTCTGTAGCCCTCCCCTTTTAACTCTGCTGCCTCAGTGCTTAATAATTGTGGGACAAACAAATGAACGTGTAGAAGAATAAGGATTGCTTCATAGTTCTCTGGATATGGTGTTAGTTACACAAAAGTATATAACTTCGTCTGAAATGACTCATTGGTAGTCTTAGTTTTCATCATCCTTCCCTGTTCCCACAATAAATGATGTGACTTTATTAATCATATACACACAGAGCAATATCTAGAACTCCATTATGGTTGCCAGAAATGAGGTTACTCTCTGAGGCAGAGACAGTCTAGATGAATTCCTACTTGGATGGTGACAAGCAAGTAATCGGTCTTCATTATGTTAAAGCACTGAGATTTTTTGGCTTGTTTACTGCAACAGCTAGTGTTAATGACCTTGATTTTATTTATTTATTTTTTTAAAGATTTTATTTATTTATTTGACAGAGAGAGAGAAAGAGATCACAAGCAGGCAGACAGGCAGGCAGAGGGAGAGGGAGAAGCAGGCTCCCTGCTGAGCACAGAGCCCGATGCGAGGCTCGATCCCAGGACTCTGGGATCATGACCTGAGCCGAAGGCAGACACCCAACTGACTGAGCCACCCAGGCGCCCCATGACCTTGATTTTATAGTGTCATTAAGTTTCATACTTTATGTCTGTATTTAGTTGTGGTTTTGAAAGGAGTTATTATTTTTAAACTAATTTGTTAATCTATCAAAAGATATTAAAAATCTGTCTTAAAGTTGATGTGTGGTTTAATCTATTATCTTAAAGAACAATATAAGTTTTTAGATGGCTTTAATATCTGTTGCTTTCAACAGAATTCAGTTTGTAAGTTGACATGTTACAAAGTTTAAACAAATATTACTAAATTAGATTAATTTAGAAGTAAATAATGAGATGAGATTCAGTAGTAGGTCCTGAAAACTCCACTTGGAATATCATTGTTAAACACAAATCTGGTCATGTCATTCTTGTGGAGCATAGGGCCTTTTGCCTTATAGGTAAATTTCAAACTCAATTTGGGGTGGTCTGGCCTGTGCCAGTCTCCCTCCACTCTGCTTCCTTGTCTCCAGGCTCCAGTTACATTAAACTTCCTCAGTTCCCAAAATACTCAATGTTCTCTTTTCTCTAAATCTTATAGATACTGTCTCTCCCTGCTTTCTTCTTCCCCTTCTTCCTTTACATACCACCTTAAATATGGCATTTTTCTGGCTAGCCTTCCATGACAAAGCCAAGGTTAGGCACCCTTCCTTTGTGCTCCTATAAACACTGTGTCCCTTATATTGATACACTTTCTGTAATATTGTAGCACTTTTCACTTATATGTATACCCCACTGGATGGTGAACTTCTGGAAAACAGGGAAAATAGCTATTCCCAGCACTTGGCAACCTGCCTGGTATAGAGTCAACTCAGAGTAAATATTTGTGAAATATTGAATATGTGAATAAGTGAATGAATGATGAATGAGTGTGAATAATGCCCCAATCTACAAACTTTATGGTCTTACTTTTTTTACTCAGGTACAGATCCTAGTAAATTAACAAGCTAACTATATCAGCGTCCCAGTCCTGCCTTTTAGACTTGATAGTTTTACATTACAGTCACTTACATTGCATTTGAGGTATTTAAAATAGCTCTAGGGGCACCTGGCTGGTTCAATCTATAGAGCATGCAACTCTTGATCTCAGGGTCATGATTTCAAACCCCATGTTGGGTATTGAGCCTACTTAAAAAAAAAAAAAAAAAATTAAAAAAAGATGGGCGACTCATATTTTAGACTTACTTATGCATATTTATGTCTATATAAATTCATGCCAAATTATCAGTATAAAAAATCAATACAAATTGATATTAAGGACAATCATTGGAAGTTGTTAATAAGTGTCAGGGTAGCTAATTTAAACATATACAAATTTCTGGGCACCTGGGTGGCTCAGTCAGCTATGCATCTGCCTTTGGCTCAGGTGTTGATCCCGGAGTCATGGAATCGAGCCCCAGGTCAGGCTCCCTCCTCAGCGGGGAGTCTGCTTCTCCCTCTCCCTCTGCCCCTCTCCATTGCTCGTGCTCTCTCTCTCTCTTTCTCTCAAAATAAATAAAATCTTTTTTAAAAAGTTTCTCAAAAAATATACACAAATTTCTTTAGAAACTGAATGTGAAAAACGCCCAAACTCTAGAATTGCTGTTAAAAAAAAGAATCCAAAAAAGTTGGTACCCAATTAGAAATATATGAAGTATGATGTTATCAGTTACTACACAGATAAAAATTTCTCTCTTTCAACATATATCTTTTGAGTGACTAATATGTTATGCATTGCTGTAGGCACTTGGGATACATAATTGAACAATGTTAACTTCCTGAATGCTTTAATAAATAGGAAAAAATGGAGCCTAGAACACATACACACACACACGTTTATGCATATATGTAAAATACTAATTAGTATGTTTTAGATAAGCCTATTTCTGAAACCAATACCAAAAGATTTTAGGATTATTTAAAGTGAGATATTAAAGTTACTGTGAAAAAAACTAAATGATGGTAGGATTTGGGAGGAAAGGGGGAATTGTGCTTTGAATTTCCTTAAATGTAATAAACAAATACAATTGATCTTCAAGAATAATATACCTGGCCCGTATGGTAGACTGTGTTATTGTTCAGAAACCTTTGCTGCTCCTCCCTATCCTATTGGCCTCATGCCAGGCCTTAGCTTTGCCTTGACTAATAAAATAAGAGTGGAAATGATTTATGTTTACTTATGAGCAGAAGTTTTGAGTCAGAACATAGTGTCCTATATTCTCTTTTCTTCTCTGCTCTGACAACCAGCAGATGTGATAGATGCTTCTTCCTCACCCTAACGTCTGAAATAAAAATGACCTATAAGACGAGCCATTGCCAACCCTTGTTTGACATGTAACATGAGCAAGAAAAAAAAATGTTGAAAGCCATTGAAATTTTATTACGGCAACATAACCTCACCCAGTGGTTGTCCAACTTGAGCATTCATTAGAATCACGTGAAGATTCTGTTAAAAGGCGATTGTACAGGTTTTACACTGTTGGGCCCCTTAGAGTTTCTGAATTCAGTAGGTCTGGGGTGGGGACCAAGAATTTGCATTTCTCACAAGTTACCATCAGATGCTGAGGTGCTTCAGAGCCCGCACTTTGAGAACTCACCTTTCCTGATACAGCCCGTGAATTCATATTCCTGGATACTCTAATTACTTAATAAATATTACAGCAACAAAATGCGGACTATTTCCCAACTTCATTAATAAAGAAGTAAACTCTGTAAAATGCTCCTTTGATTTGTGGAATATGGACACACAAAATGTCGTAAGAAACCCTAAATTTGGTAGAGTGGATTAGATAACCATGGAAATTACTATCATATTAGTCAGATTCAAATAAAAGGTGCTAAAAATATACAAAGAGCAAAGGGAATTTGAGAAAGAAACAGTCACATCTGATTGTGGGAGAAAATGCCATCCTGATGGACTTAGTAGGAATTCTCTCAAAAAAGGAGGGTAGTTAAAGAGGTCATTGCATATGGAAGGACCACGGATGACCAAAATGAGAGAGGTGAGAAAGTGTGAAATGCATCTGAACGTAACACTAATAGAGTTCGCTACTGAGAGACAGATAAAGGAGAGTCTCTTTCAGAAGTCCAGTTTCTAACTTGGTCTGTAATGAAACACAGTGAAGCTTCAGTTCAGTACTGTTTTTTGTATTCATGTTTACATTGAGGTGCTTTGGGAGTTTTTGTTGCTAAAGGTGGCAAATTAATACCAAGGGTAGGCCTTATGATTGTCCAGGAAGTCCTGGAGAGACTGCTGTGAATAATAGCTATTGTCGAAGAGGAAGTGGGTGAGAGAGGCCAGCATGGAGTCTTGACCAAAGGACACTCCCCAGTACGTCAGGTTTAGCTAGGAGACATGTGGAAGTGAGGAAATGGAAATTGGTTCCATGCGCTTCAGTCCTGTGTAAAGTCTTTGCATAGAAGAAGAGCATTGCTCTCTGTGTTCACATGTTTTGTGGTTTCTTTTCTATGGCCCAAGGTCCCACTGCTTCTCTGTGGTATTTCTCCTCCACAGGGAGACCTCAGCAGGCAGAAAGGGAGTTGACTGGGATGTAGAATGATTTTAGTGTTGTGTGAGGGTGTCTAGGAACAAACTGTTTTCAGGGAGATCACTTAACCTCTTTGGGCCTTGGTTTCTTAATTTGTAAAATATAATTCTCTCAGGTTCCAGTATTCCATTTTTCTAATACTTTCGGCCAACAAAATTCCGGTATGTGTTAACTTGCCCAATTTCTATTATACATACCACAAATTAAGTTCATAATCTTTGAGATGCATGAAGTACGCTGCAGTATTTGAAATAAATGTATTTCTTTTAGAGTTAGGATACTCTGTAGTGCTCAATCAGAAAATAGTTTTCTAAAAGCTTCCAAAATTTTGTTTTTACTCCATTACCTATAGATGGCGTATTTTATTTTTAGATTTGAACTTTGATACTGAATAAGCATAAACTTATGAAAAAGCATGGCCTAATGTTATAGTTTCAAATAGCTGCTTATTTTGTTCAGTATGAAAACCAATTGCCATTATTATTTTAATGACATAGATACCAACATGCATTTGAAAACAAATTAATGTTGATTCAAAGATTCTGTATAATTGAAAACATTTGTTTTAATCTTTTACAACCATTATGGGAGGGAGAAAAAATGAAAATACTTGCCAGTCTTGAAGTCTTTAAAAAATGGATTGGTTCAGAATTGTGGTTATAATTCTGTTTAATGTAAATAATTTGTGGCTATTGCAATGCCATGATCTTAAGGAACTTGCAAAGTTTTTCCTTGGATTTACATAAAACACCATTTTGATCTTAAATTTGGCTTTTGCCTCTAGTTAATTTGTCAGGTCTAAACACATGCCATTTCCTCAGCAACTGCAAACAGGCCTTTCATGTTAGGTCCAATACAACTCAAATCTACTCCTTTTACAAGTATTTTAAAGCTTGACTAGTATTGCTATTACTGTTTCATTTTGGGAGGGAAATTCATCCTAATTAGCATTTCTTTTAGAAACATTCTGTAGGTGATTCTTGGTTCATATTTAGGACACACCAGAAAAAGTGCACAATAATCATCTGGGGACTTACAAACACACTTGATTACCCGTAACTGCTGCCTGCTTCAGTAACGTCCCTTAGGTTCTTGAGAACAAAGCTAAACACCAATGTTCCATTCCATATGAAATAAAGTACTGTAAAATATTTGCCAGAATCAAAAATAACATTTTTGATGCTCTTGGAGAATTCACTTATATTTAAAGAAATCCAATTGAAAATTAGTTTGAAGATATATAATGTGTTCATGAAGCAAAGACAATAATCGTCCTCAAATTTCTTGATTTGTTGCTATTCCGACTTCAGATTTTTGTATGAGGTTCTTAAGATAGGAACATAACATTAGTTATTTTGCTTTCTCATATACAGTGCCATATGCAGACTGAAACTGAGCTCTCTCAGTCTATTAGTCAAATAATATTAGATCTAAGAGAAAAAGTCTCTTGTGTGTATGTAAGCAATGAATGTATTTTAATTGAGCACCCCAAGTTCTGAGTAGTAAATTGAAATTGTTGATTTAAGCTATTGGAGCATGCTATGTGATTAAGACAGTGAAGTGTTTTTTGTTTGTTTGTTTGTTTGTTTTTTTAAACAAAATGAAAACAAAAGGCTGGAATTAATTCCATGTCAATCTTTTTTTGTTATTCTTATGATAAACAGGTGTCAACCAAAATTCTATAGTTGTTGATCAAGTTTCAGTTACTAATTTATAACTGAGTACTTAAGATGAGTTTCTACACTTGAAAATGGATTAGGAAAATTAATTAGAAAAAGTGGTTTATTCTTTTATGTGAGTTTTCAAAACAAAATAAGAAAAATTTAACTTTAAGTTGAGTTCAACAAAGATGATGCAGATGGCCTCAAGAGCAGCCTAATCCCAGAACTTGCACATCCCTTGTGGAAACATTGACATTTTCATTAACATTAGGAAACCACCAAATACATTAATCCTGTCCAACTCTGCTGAATGGGCTAGACTTGGCATATATCTAGCCAGAAAAGGGAGCCAGAGAAATAAGAATATACCAGGGCTGCTCAGTCTCTAACATAAATATATTAATCAACTTATGGATATACTATAACCTTCCTTTTTTAGAAGTCAACTAGATTCAGGAATATGTCATTTTCAACGCTGTATTGGTTTAGGATATATGATTTTAAGATCTTCCAATGCTGTACTAAAACTTTTTTTTTTTTTTTTGAGAGAGAGAGAGAGAACGCATGCGAGTGTGCATGAGCGGGGGCGGGGGTGGGGTGGCTGGGAGGGGCAGAGGGCCAGAGAGAATTTTAAGCAGGCTCCATGCCCAGCGAGGAGCCTGCCCGCAGGCCTCGATCTCACAACCCTGATGACCCAAGCTGAAATCAAGAGTTGGATGCTTAACCCACTGAGCCACCCAGGGTGCCCAAGTGTATTAAAACATTTCAGTAAAATCATGGACTTTTTCTTTCATTTAAAAAAAAAAACTATATAAAATTGCATGAGTTTTCTTTATAATAAATACAACAATGAGTCACAAATTTGAAGCATTTAAATAGGCATTCTGGTTCCTTTTTTAACTTTCACATTAAACTTTTCAGTCATATTCACTCCAAATATATTTATGTTTTTAATACCAGTAATAATTAGACAAATCAAAACTTTGATTTTGATTCAGCTATTATCTGTAACTATTATTTATAATTAACTTTATATGTCATTCTTTTTATACCTTCTATATGCCTGAACTTTAAGCATTTTCTGTTTTAAATAATTTTGTTCACATATAATAATGTAACTTGTTTTTGATACTGAGTGACTTAGGTGATTACAATATAATCAACAGAATAGAATATTTTAAGGCTTATCAATGTACTCAACTATTTTAAATCTAATTCATCTCTATTTATTGCCAGTCTTTTAGCATCGTTAATTATGGTTTTGCATGTACTGCTTTTCTCAAATCAAATAATTTAAGAAGATAAATGAAGAAAAAGACTGGACAAAGAAATTTGAAGCTGAATTATAAATATAAAGCACGGTAGAGTAATTAAACTCTTGAGAAGCACTACTGATACAAGAAATTTTGTGTCATAACTTGTAGTCAAGGTTATAACTTTTAGTCAAGGTTATTTTTATTCTTATGAGAAACAAACACAGAGCTTTGCATATACCTTTTTTTTAATGGTCAGAGATGGCATATAATTTATCTTTCCCTTCCTCAAGAAATAAGCAATACAGTGTTTTCTGTGTATTAGCTGCCCAATAAAGAAATGACTGTTGAGCGAATAAAGATAGATGATGTAATATTTAATCAATATTTGAGTTTCCTTTTAATCAATTCAGTGATTAAAAATGGACAGAACTCTGAAATTGATACTTAATGCATGTTTCTTTCTTTCTTTCTTTTTTTAATCCTTGTAGTCACCTAATTATCCATGTTGATTGGGGATATAGTTTCTGAAAATTTTAATCTAAACTATCTACTTTAGTTAGTAATTTTACAAAACTTTTACAACAGTGAAGTTGACTACTTTGAGTTTACATTCTCTGCCATTGTGGGGGTGAAATAGAGATGAATAATTTGCACTGTTTAATCTGTTCCTAAGTACTCAAGTATTGATGTTTTAAATGAAACTACACAATATATAAATATATACTTGTAAAAATTTTTTTTAGTAATATATAAATAGAGAGTAAAAGGTTATGTTCTTTTCATGCATCTTAACCCATTCGACTTCATTAGGTAGCCTACTATCAAGGGTTTCAGATATTTCTTTTTGACCACTTTTTCATATGTATATAAACAACATTTTTACGTTTTCTCATTAATTATATTTCAGCATTGATATTTAATATAGATAATAATGTAACATTTAATCATTATTGAGATTATATCTATAGAATTCCTTCTTTTATTTGATGGTGTTTCTTATCAGGTCTTTCTATAGCAGACTAATCCAATAGTTGGTCTTGTAATCTTAAAGTTAAAAAAGAAAAGGTTCCCTTTGAACCTTTGCAGGAATAAGTTCCACATCAGTAAGTATTACAAAACAATAAGCAAATGTAATAATATTAGTAGCAGGCCAGTAATCTCAAGGCAAATTCAGGGGGGTTTTTTGTATGGTTTTTAAAAAATTTTTTTATTCTCGATGGTGAGATCAATTTTTTGTTTATGTTACTAGTGACAGAATAATTCATTCTATTTTTCTATTGTGATTTCTAATAACACTAGCAGTAAATAAAATGATAAAATAATTGGTAGAATTTCAGAATTAGAAGACATTCAGTCAGTCAATTATGAAGGTAATTTACTTCCAGGCTCTTGTTTAACAGACAACAAAATTGAACCCTAAAGTTAAATGATTTACTCCAGGTTGGTAGTGAAGTTATGACTGTGAATCATTCAAATCAAGAGTCTTTTCCACTGTAGCATGCACTGCCTTCAAGAAATATTTTAAAGATTTATTGAGTACTACATCTTTTATATTCCATTATGTTTACCAAATAAAAAAAGTGGGAAACAAAATAGTTTTCATTGTTTTCAGCTTAATAGAGACCATAATGATATAGCACATGTACATATCAGATTTTATGTTGGTGTCAAATGGTGGGGTGTTCTTAAAGATTTCATAACTGTATAGAATGATAGGAATGAACATCAGCTGTAATTAAAAGTCTAATATGATGATATTTACTTGTGGGAATTTAATGCAATGTAGCTAAGATTAACAACATTTCAAATGTCAGTAAATGTGTTTTTAAGGGAAAACATGCAAAAAATGATAAATCACCTCACAGAGCTACAAACTCTTCAAAAAATGGTTTACTAGTGACATCTGCTGGTGTAATTTGGTAATAAAAATAAAAGTATCTCCTGGAAATAATTTCATGGAAATTAAGCGTGAGACAAAGAATCTTTGTGGGCAAATTGTTTTGTTTTTTTTTAACTATCATTTACACTTACAATTTTAAAAAAAAATTGTGTTTGTGGGTTCCCCCTCTCATTGGCATTTGACCAAGTATATTATTCTAATAACAGTATTAAACTTTATACTTTCTTCTCCACAGTGTATAATTCCAGCCTGAACCTCTCTAATAAGTTGTGTATCACCTAAGTTGTTTGATATGGTGCTGCACTTTTTCCTCCTCCTCTTTCCTGAACCTTGCACATAACCTTGCAAATGTAGAGATTCAGTAACTACGATTGACTCTTACTAGATATTTATGCCATTTATAGGCTAACTAATAGAAAAGTCTGTGTGTACATGAGTTATAGGCATTATATTTATGCACGCTCAAAAATAAAAATGAGACTTTGTATTAGAGAACAATTTCTTTAGGAAGAGAAATGACTTTGTTTTTTGTTTTTTTCCTATGGAACAGATTTTCTGCACTATAAAATAATAGAGAAATAAAATACACTCAGTCCCTGGGTATTTTCTCTATTGGCACTTATTTCCTAGATGATTGTACTGTGGATTTAAGTTCTACTTATAGATGAATCACCCCTCTTCCTGGACCCCCAAACCTGTACAGCAGCCACTTGTTTCATTAACATTTCCATTTGTAGGTAACAGTCATCTCAAACTTACCATGTCCGAAATAAAACTGATTTTCTCCTCAAACCTGTTCTTCCCGTAGTCTTCCTCACTTCAGTAAACGGACATTTTATCCTTTTGCTTGCTCAAATCAAAAATATTTTAATAATTTGTAAATTTTCTCTTTCTCTTGTACCATCAAGGAATTCCACCAACTCTATTTTTGAAATACCTTTGGAGTCTTACCACTTTTCTCTACCTCTACCACTTAATGACCTAGTCAAGCCACAATCGTCTTTCCCCTCCTAATTCACCTCTTTGCTGGTTTTTTTTTTTTTTAAAGATTTTATTCATTTGAGAGACAGAGAGAGACAGAGCACAAACAGAGGGAGAGGCAGAGGGAGAGGGAGAAGCAGACTCCCCGCTGAGCTGGGAGCTGGGGCTCCATCCCAGGACCTGAGATCATGACCTGAGCTGAAGGCAGACGCTTAACCGCCTGAGCCACCCAGGCACCCCTCGCCTCTTTGCTGTTAACCTTGCCTTCCTGTAGTTTGTTTTCCAATGAGCAACCAAAGATTATCTTAAAATTTAAGACAGGTCTTTGTCACTCTTCTGCTGAGGTTTTGTTTTGGTTTTTTTTTTACCATGCCTAAAGGGCCCTACCAAGAACTTTGGACCACTCCTTCCCTCCTCCACTGTGACTGTGACCTCCTTTCCTACCACGGCTTCCCTCCCCTCTTTTGTTCCAGCTACAGTAATCTACTTTGCTGTTCTCCTTCAGTGCCACGAAAACTCCTAGTCAGGAGCTTTGTGCTTGCTCTTCCTTCAATCAGATACTCTTCCCTCCATCCTGTAAGGCTTCTGATCACATCATCAAATTTCACCTTCTTGGAGAGGCCCTTCTGGATTACACTACCTAAGATAAGAAGGCCCGACCACATCTGTTTCTCCTCTTCCCCTGCGTCGTGTTTTGCCATAGCACTTATCACCACCAGATATATTTACTTGTTTTCCTCGTACCTTTCCCTGGCCCAGAATGTCACCTGTATGGAAACAGAGATTCTGTATTGTCCGCTGTTACCTCCTTAGATCTGAAACTAGTGCTTACACATAGTAGGCATTCAGTCAGTATTTGTTGAGGAAATCAGTGAGCCTTAAGACGTGAATGTAGAAAGTAATTTGATTTGCATTATAATAACTGGATCTGTTAAATAGTGAGGCCCCTTCTAATGGGGTCTGTTCTGTATAAATCTTTCTGTGCATACCATACTTTTTACATTTAACTCAGATTACGATAGTGTTTCATAGTTAGGCTAAGGCTCAGACAATACTCTTGGTATCAAAATGCAGGGCGATATTATTATTTTAAAGATTCTTTTTAGGGGAATAATTACTTTTTTGTTCTTTTGACATAGACATCTGACCCTCAATTACATTAACAGACCTTATACACATGAATGGAAAGAAGAATAGCCCCTTTTGAATTCAGGCTAAGACTTTATCAATATGAAGTGCTTCCCACAGGGTTCTGCTGAAAGAACCAAACTTCCATCATAATGAAATTGCAAATTCATTTGTACATGCCCTTTTTTATTTGAAAGCTACTTTTTGATGTTTGGTCTGCAATTAGATTTATTGTTTAAGGTCACAAATATGCAATCCTGACTAGACCAAGTTGTCAGAATCCTTTATCTATTCAGCATTGCACAAAGATAAATGGCTATCTCTTAACAATAGCATACCAAAGCCAAAATTTGTTCCCGCTTGTATATAATCTTAATCAATCTGCTGCTTTCTGTTTTCCAGTCAGTAGACGCCTAGCCTAACCCGCTCACCACCCCACCTATCTAGAAATTGCCCAATTATGGGTTTTAAATTACTGAGAAACACTTCAGATGGAAAAAAGATAAGTTTAAGAATGTTAATGCTATAATTTTCTCATGCATATTTTTAGCTTAACATATGAATTCTTTTGCCTTTACCCTCATTCTGTGTGGGGTGAGTAATTATGTAGTATGTTAGCTAAATTCTGTGATTACATTTCTCACTGTTAACATGATCTCAAAGTAGATCATGTTTCTTAATTAAAATGAATTCTTAAGTGTTTTAAAAGATCTATGCACACGAATTAAATTCTTTTCTGAGATTCTGTGTGTCCCCCAGTAAAAATATCTACATTTAGACTTGTTCAGAAGGACTTCTTATATTTTTATGCATTTCCTTTGTGACCTTTCATATAAAAGGTATACTGAGAGAGTTGCCCAATTAGATTTGAGGCTGTACTTTTTATCCAAGAATATCCAGTGTCTAAAATTAACATACATTTGAGCATCATTGTATCACCAATCTCTATAGTTTCTCCAAAGTATTCTGATACTAGATATACAACAATTCTTTAGTAACTTGATCATACTTATAAAGCAGGCCATTAAGACTAGTATAGTAATGTCCCCATTTTAAAATCTTGTTTAAATATTTTTTGCAGATCTGAGAATCTTTTTTTAATTGTCATGCAGTTTGAACCTTCCCCCAGTTAAAAGGAATACACTATTTCAGAAGGAGGTATAAGAGAAAACCACAGTTTTTAAGTCAGAGGAACTTTTTTTTCCTGAATTCCGACTATTATTTATTTTGTGACCTCTTGGAAGTTGCCCGTTTTGGGGGAGGGGGCCTCTGCCCAGCTATAGAATAGAGAAATACTTATTCATAGAGGTGTGATATAATTAAATGAGACAACACATATAAAGTGCCCAAAACAATGCCCAGCAATAGTAAATACTCAATAAATATTATTCGAACTCCTGCCTCTGTGCCCTCCCCTTACCCCCACTCTGTTCCCGTTGCTATGTTATCCATTCTGGTTGGGCTTACTCAAAAGTTAAAACTGTTGAACTAAACTTGAAGCCTTTTTGTGCCTGCCAGCTCTACATTGCTCTTGCATTCACTGAATTAATAAGTAGGGAGAAGTCAGGACCTTGAATTGATCTATTCATAATACCCAGCAGGTGTATGTGGCCTTTTCTTCTCAACAATTTGCTCCCCCAGGGATTGGGTAAAATGAATATTCCACTCTGAGCCTTCATTTTAAGTCCACATGGAGCCCTTAGAAGATATACTTAAATCTCTCTTCCACCTGCAAATAGGAGAGTTGAGCCTTAAATTATGTTAATTTGACGTAGGAAATTTTAATCATCCTGTGTAAGATGGCTTGCTTGTTTGTTGCATTTGTACTGCTCAGATCACTGTCCTAAAAGTTTCACCTTTTAAAAGTAATCTGTTTCAGGGGCGCCTGGGTGGCTCAGTCGTTAAGCATCTGCCTTCGGCTCAGGTCGATCCCAGGGTCCTGGGATTGAGCCCCACATCGGGCTCCCTGCTCGGCGGGAAGCCTGCTTCTCCCTCTCCCTCTCCCCCTGCTTGTGTTCCCTCTCTCGCTGTCTCTCTCTCTCTGTCAAATAAATAAATAAAATCTTTAAAAAAATAAAAAAATTTTAAAAATAAAAGTCATCTGTTTCAGAATAAATTTTAATAGCTACTTAATATACTACTTTATATCTCAAAAATTGTTACTTTATCATAATTTTTATTGTTTTAGGTGCAAAGATGGTTTGAAAGGATTTACATTCTCTGCTCTTAGGTAAGTAGTTTATTTACCTTATGCTAAGAGAGAATTTGCAAGTTAACTTTTTCAAAAAGTAATATTATTGCGCATAATTACAATAGATGTTTATCGACTCAGTTTTCTAGCCCAAAATAATTGCAGGAGTCACAGTCACTTTTACGATATTTTATTAAAAGAGTCTAATTTATTGGATTTCTTTCCCCCTAAAAATCAGTCAATCAACAACTGTTTTTGGAGGTGCCTGGGTGGCTCAGTCGTTAAGCGTCTGCCTTCGGCTCAGGTCGTGATCCCAGGGTTCTGGGATCAAGCCCCACATCGGGCTCCCTGCTCAGCGGGAAGCCTGCTTCTCCCTCTCCCACTCCCCCTGCTTGTGTTCCCTCTCTCACTGTGTCTCTCTCTGTCAAATGAATAAGTGAAATCTTTGAAAAAAAAAAAATCAACAACTGCTTTTGGGACCTATTGTGTGCCTCATATCACTGGGTGTTAGGAAAGAATTAGAAGAACTCTCTCTTCAAGGAGCATTGGAAAAACAAAGCTACATGTGAATAATTACTGCAAAATTAAATACTGAATTGTGTGGTACCACATTATGGGCTTCATTAGGACAGGGCTCATGTCAGACACATTTTGAATCATAAGCTTCACTAGAGTCACTAGAATCTGCTTTTCACCCTGTATGCCATCTCTTGCCATAGTTATTGGCCGATAGTAGTAGATAGTGTAGAAAAGTTGGTTGGCAGCACTTCCATTGTATTTTACAGTTCACCAAGCATTTTCACATAGATTAGAAAATTTTCACAGCAGTTCTGTGAGATGGGTATTTTTATGCCCATGTGACGTGAGGCTTAGAATACTTAACTAATTTAATGTCACACAGTGACTGCATATACTTACTTGAAACCTAATGCTCTTCCAGTTTGTATTATAAATGTTGCCTCTTTTATTCTCCTAAGTACATATAGTAGATGCTTAGTGAAGATTAGGTGTGGAGTATTTATTATAAATATAGGAGGGAAAAATTAGGGTAGCCTTCGGTATGCTAGAAGATTTCATATGACTGTCTTTTTTAGGTTATTTTGAGGATCAAATGAGTTAATGCATGAAAAGTGTTTAGAACTGTGCATGGCACATAGTGCTCAAGAAATGTTGGCTATTACTGTTATTATTATTCTTATGGGGATAAGCCTTAAACTGCACTTGAAGGATAGCTTTAGAGAACTAGAAGGGAAGAGGAGGAACCTTCTGGGTAGAAGTGAATAATGTTAGCAAAAGTATGAAAATTATAAACATGAAATATGAGGTAAGAGTGGGAAAATCAACTTAATTGGTATGAAAAGCTTATTTTAGGGATCATAAGGTTTTGTGGGGTTTTTTGATTTTTTAAATGATGGTCAGAGCAGGGCCAGATTTTGGAAGACCTAAACAGAAAAAAAAGAAGACAAATTTGAATTTGATAAGATGGGCAGTAGAGAGCCACTAAAGGGTTTTGAGCAGGGTAGTTGACATTGTTTCAGAAAGATTAGTCTGGCCACAGTATTTGGGACAGACATTGTGAAAGAGAGAATCAGAAGGAAGAAAGATGAAGTGATAAGGACTGGGATTTGGCGACAGTGGAGGATTAAAGAGAAAGAGGCAAAGTTGAGACTGGTGTCGAAGGAAATGAAGACCTACTGATTGATATTTTCCTTCTTCCTCTTTCCCTCCAATCCTTGCTACGAGCCAAGTTTTGAAAACCTAAGTACATGAAAAAAGGTGCTATTAACAGAAAATCAGATGGTGTGCAAGGAAGCTAGTTTGGGAGGGGACAAATTGAGTCCCCTGTGTGAATAAGAGTATCTTTGGTTGTGGAAACTCTGTGGTAACAGTAACTAAGTCATAATACACAGCGGTAATTTTTTCATATTATATTTTTCATTGAAAGATCATGAAACATTTCAGAAAATAACTTTTTGTTGTTGTTGCATTGAATGTGAAGATTCTATGTTATGTCAAAAGTTTATAACAAAACCAAAAGTTGGTTTTCCTAAAGAGAAAACTTTGCCTTTTCCCGTGTCTCTCCATAGGCTCCCGGAATCCTTACAGAAACTCAAAATGTATCCGATATTTTTGTGTCTCTTCGTCAAATCCACTCAAAATAAGGGGCTGGATAACTATTTGCACTTAGAATTTACTCTGTATTATAGGAAAATATTCTGGAAAAAAATGGTTATTAATTCTTGCTAAGTTAGTAGAAGTTATGAGAACAGATAGAGTCAAGGATAGAGTCAAAGGCTGGGAACCAATTCAGGAGCCTTATGGTATACCAAACCTGCATCAACATAGTTTAATACTTAGAAGTGTATAGGCAGCTTAGTGATTAAGAGCCCAGGCTTTAGAGTCAGACAGTTTTTTGGGTCCAAGTAATTGTTTTTGGATGTGGTCAAATGCTTTTTCATGCTAACTCTCACGGAAATGATGGCACCTACTTACTTCGTAGTGTTGCTATGAGGATTAAATGATTTAATCCTCTGTACTGTCCTGTCATATAGTAAATGTTCAGAAAATGCTCATTATTACTATATTTGATCATTCAGTATGTATTAATTAAATTTTTACTATGTGCCAGTCCCTGGGGTGTAATAGCAAAAGATGTATAGAGTCTCACAGACCCACAGTTTAATGGGGGATGCAAACTACTAATAAGGTGCTTCTGCTATTGGGGACTCATTGGGCTTTGATAGCACAAGGGAAGGATTGCTAACTCACTGCAGCTTGGGCGGGGACAGTTTCTCCAAGGAAGTGACCTCTAATCTGAGATGGTCAGTCCTGGCCAAAAGAGAAACAGTGTTATGAACAGTGTGAGAGAGATGATTTTATCTGTTCTAACATAGTTTTTGTCTTGTTTATAAAGAACAGTAGTACAGACCTTGAACTCTCCATGCACACCCATGATTAAGAACCAAATTCTTTTGGAATAACAGCTACTGAGACTGCACAGCTGCCACCTTGTGACGATCTCATTACATGCCCTTTATGATTTAATAAGCTAGATATTTTACCAAGTTTGTCCGAATGAGATGGGATACAGTTGTTGATAGTAATAGCTTGTTTCACCTCTCTTTTCTGAGTGTTTACATTTTCTTATTCTATTTGTCATAGGTCCCATGTTCCAGAACCTTAGTGTAGTATTACTGATCCCTTGTTTTTGTCTGCATTTTATGGTATTTTCTGAAAGTTCAGCAGGTAGAGTTCTCTTAAGAAAGCTTAGTTATTCTTTATAAGAGCAATGACTCATAGTGAAGGTACAAACAGCAAAAATGGAAAACTAGTAAAGGATACTGATTGAATGATATCTAATGGTAGCAACTCTTTTTTTCTTTTCTTTTCTTTTCTTTTCTTTCTTTTCTTTCGCATTGTCTGGGAAAAAAATACTCCAGTTTTGATGAGATAAGAATAGTGTCTTCTCCCAGATATTAGGTTTTTCAGAAGAGAAATAACTAGATTAGAATAATATTGAGTTTAAGGTTTTCTAATGAAATTATGTGAGAATGCATGGAATCTTGACCATTTTATGATTCTCAGTCTTTAGTTTCCTCCATTTCCCTGAATATCTTTATATGACCTAATATTGCATTGCAGCTATTTTATGACTCAAAGTGACATGAGATATAACTTTATACTGAAAAATGAGAACCTCATTCAATTGTAACTATTAGTAGAATTTAGACAAAAAAATAGAATTTTTTGATCAACTAGTAGACCCAAGTAAATATTTCACCTGCTTTTTTGTTTGAAAAAACTTCAAGGTGGGTAATATCTTTAAAAAGTGGTAACTTAAGTTAAAAGGGTGCATCATAAAAGTGTTATGCTGTATTTTACTTGGTTAATTTGATTTTAAAATACGTGCATTGTTGGGAAGCTTGGGAAGATGGTGTAGTAGCAGAACCCTAAGTTCACCCCATCCCATGTTGACAACTAGATATCACTCACATCGATGTAAATACACTAGAGGGCAATCCAAAGATGGGCAGAACAAACTCCACAACTAAATGTAAAGAAGCTGCATCTGAGGGGGTGCCTGGGTGGCTCAGTCAGTTAAGTGTCTGCCTTCAGCTCAGGTCATGATCTCAGGCTCCTGGGATCAAGTGCCATGTCGGGCTCTCTGCTCAGTGGGGAGTTTGCTTCTCCCTCTCATTCTCCCTCTGTGCTTTCCCTCTCTCTTTTTCTCTCTCAAATAAATAAATGAACTCTTTAAAGAAAAAAAAAGCTGCATCTGAGAGGTTACCAAGGGTAGAAACAGTGGTTGGGAGCTGCCCACAGGAGGGAGGGAGCTACGGGTGTAGAGAGGGGAAAGAAAACAGTCTCTCACACTAGGGATCCCAAACCATAACATCTGGCTTTGAAAACCAGAGGGGCTGAATTCCATGAGTTTGTATAAATCACAGGATTTGGAGTCTGGAGCTTAAAAAGTTAGCTGACTCAGCACCGGGCAAGATGGGAGAGTGAGTGATAGCTGGATCCTGCCTTTAAAGATACAGCAGCCCATAGAGAGGCAACATAGAAATGACAGTTTGCATAGTGCCTGGGACAAACAAGAGGAAGATATGTTTATACTGATTTTGAGTGTGTTAGGGGACTTCTCTGGGAACAAAGGAGGTGGCAGGCACCATTTTCCTCCCCTGCTGCCCAGCATAAACACAGGGCCACCTGTGGGCAGCACTGCGCAGACACTTGCTACCTAACCTGCTAGCAGTGTGCCTTGCCCATGTGTTCTCCTGAGGACTGGCACACTCCAAGCATGCTGACCTCAGCCCTTAGCTCACCTGATGTCTTCTCAGAGCTCGCAGCCTGTGTCTCACTAACACCACAGAAAGCAAGCAAAGCCCACAACAGATACAGAGTCAATGAAGATGTCTGGACTGAAAGAAAAAGCGACTCAGACACAACACAAGCAACACAAACAGGAGATTCCCCTGAAGTGCCAGGTTCTGGTGAACAGGGGACACTATACTGCAGAGCAGTACAGGACCTCTTCTTCATGAAGCCATTACTTTCAAGAGCAGAAGGTGTAGCTGACTTTCCTAACAAAGAGAAACTGACACAGATAGACAAAATGAGGAAACAGAGGAATATGTCCCAAATGAAAAAACAGGACAAAATCACAGCAGGAGATTAAGTGAAACAAAAAAAAGTAAGATGTTTGATAAAGAATTTAAAATAATGCTCATAAAGATAGTGGACTTCAGAAAAGGGTGGAGGACATCAGTGAAACTCTTGACAAAGAGATAAAAAATGGGTGCCTGGATGGCTCAGTCATTAAGTGCCTGCCTTCAGCTCAGGTCATGATCCCAGGGTCCTGGGATCGAGCCCTGCATCGGGCTCCCTGCTTGGCAGGAAGCCTGCTTCTCCCTCTCCCACTCCCCCTGCTTGTGTTCCCTCTCTTGCTGTGTCTCTCTCTGTCAAACAAATAAATAAATAAACTCTTTAAAAAAAAGAGAGAGATAAAAAATAACGTATCAGAGGTGAAGAACTCGATAAATGAAATTAAAAATACAATAGATGGAATAAATAAACAGTAGGCTACAGGAAGCAGAGGAGCCTGTAAGTGACCTGGAGGATAGAGTAATGGAAAGCAATCAAGCTGAACAGGTGAGAGACAAATAAATACTACATAATGAGAATAGACTTAGAAAATTCAGTGACTCCATCAAGCATAAGAGAGAAAGGGGGACAGAAAATGTATTTGAAGAAGTAATAGCTGAAAACTTCCCACATCATGGGAGGGAAACAGAGATCCTGATTCAGGGGCACAGAAATCCCCGTTAGGATTCAACCTAAGGAGGTACACACCAAGACACATAGTAATTAAAATGGTAAAAAATAGTGACAAACGAAGAATTTTATTTTATTTTATTTAAAGATTTTATTTATTTGACACAGAGAGAGAGATAGCGAGAGCAGGAACACAAGCAGGGGGAGTAGGAGAGGGAGAAGCAGGCTTCCCGCCAGGCAGGGAGCCCGATGCAGGGCTCAATCCCAGGATCCTGGGATCATGACCTGAGCCAAAGGCTGACACTTAACGACCGAGCCACCCAGGTGCGCCAGGAAAGAATTTTAAAGATTGTAAAAAAAAAAAAAGATGGTTACATATACAGGAAACCCCATAAGGCTATCAGCTGATTTTTCAGCAGAAACGTTGCAGACCAGAAGGGACTGGTATGCTATATTGAAAGTGCTCAAAGGGAAAAATTGGAAGCCAAGAATATTCTATCCAGCAAGGCTGTCATTCAGATTAGAAGGAATTTCCCAGACAAACAAAAATTAAAAGAATTCATGACCACTAAACCAGCCCTACAAGAAATGCTAAGGGGGGCTTTGTAAGAGGAAAACAAAAATCATAAGTAAGAGTAAGAAAAAACAGGAAGTACAAAAACAACAAAAAAATAAGTATATCTATAAAAATCAGTCAAGAGAAGCACAAAATAAAAGGATGTAAAATATGATACCAAATATCTGAAATGTGGAGAGGAGAGGAGTAAAATTAAGCAACCATTAGCTGAACATAGACTGCTATATGCAGAAGATGTTATATATAAACCTAACGGTAACTACAAGTCAAAAACAGTAATAAATTGAATGAGATCTTGCCATTTGCAACGACGTGGATGGAACTGGAGGGTATTATGCTGAGCAAAATAAGTCAAACAGAGAAAGACATGTATCATATGACCTCACTGATATGAGGAATTCTTAATCTCAGGAAACAAACTGAGGGTTGCTGGAGTGAGGGGTGGGGTGGGAGGGATGGGGTGACTGGGTGATGGACACTGGGGAGGGTATGTGCTCTGGTAAGCGCTGTGAATTGTGCAAGACTGTTGAATCTCAGATCTGTACCTCTGAAACAAATAATGCAATATATGTTAAGAAAGAAAAAAAGAAGAAAAATGTAGCAGGAGGGGAGGAATGAAGGGGGAGAAATCGGAGGGGGAGAAGAACCATGAGAGACGATGGACTCTGAAAAACAAACTGAGGGTTCTAGAGGGGAGGGGGGTGGGAGGATGGCTTAGCCTGGTGATGGGTATTGAGCAGGGCACGTTCTGCATGGAGCACTGGGTGTTATGCACAAACAATGAATCATGGAACACTATATCTAAAACTAATGATGTAATGTATGGGGATTAACATAAGAATAAAAAAAATTAAAAAAAAACAGTAATAAATTTAAAAAAAACAATAAGGAATCCAAATATTTTGCTAAAGAAAGCCAACAAATCATGAAAGAAGAGAGCAAGAGAAGAAAGGAACAGAGAGGAACTATCAAAATAACCATAAGTCAAGTAACAAAATGGCAATAAATACATACATATCAATAATTACTTTGAATGTACATGGACTAAATGCTCCAATCATGGCACATGATGACAGAATGGATAAAAAAGCAAGACCCATCTACATGCTGCCTGCCAGAGACTCATTTCAGACCTAAGGACATATGCAGACTGAAAGTGAAGGGATAGAGAAACATCTATCATGCAAATGGAAGTGAAAAGGTAGCCTGAGTAGCAAGTTATATCGACAAAATAGACTTTCATACAAGGACTGTAAAAAGGGACAAAGGACACTGTATGATCATAAACAATACAATCCAACAAGAAGATATAAAAATTGTAAATATTTATGAATCCAACTTGGGAGCACCCAAATAAATACATAAAGCAGTTAATAACAAACATAAAGAAAATGATCAATAGTAATACAATAATAGTAGGGTACTTCAACACTTCACTTACATCAATAGACAGATCATTCAAACAAAATCAACAAAGAAACAGTGGTTTTGAATGACATATTGGCCCAGATGGATCTAACAGATATAGTCAGAACATTCCATCCTAAGACAGCAGAATACACATTCTTTTCAAATGTACATGGAGCATTCTCCAGAATAGATCACATATTAGGCCACAAAACAAGTCTCAACAAATTCAGAAAAATTGAAGTTATAAAAATACATCTTTTCTGACCACAATGGTATGAAACTAGAAATCAAGCACAAGAAAAAACATGAAAAGCACATAAATACATGGAGGTTAAATAACATACTACTAAACAATGAATGAGTAAATCAAGAAATCAAAGAGGAAATAAAAAATACATGGAGAGAAATGAAAATGCAAACACAATAGTCCAAAATCTGGGATATAGCAAAAGCTGTTCTAAGAGGGAAGTTTATAGCAATATAGGCCTACCTCAAGAAGCAAGAAAAATCCTAAATAAACAACCAATCTAACCTTACATCTAAAGGAACTAGAGAAAGAACAACAAACAAAGCCACAAGCCAGTAGAAGGTAGGAAATAATAAAGATTAGAGCAGAAATAAAGTAGAAACTAAAAAAACAATAGAACAAATCAGTGAAACCAGGAGCCAGTTCTTTGAAAAATCAACAAAATCATAAGCCTTTAGCCAGATTCATAAAAAGAGAGAGAGGACTCAAGTAAATAAAATTAGAAATGAAAGGGGAGAAGTAACAACCGAAGCACAGAGATCAAAAAGATTGTAGGAGAATGTTAACCTATGTCCCAGCAAACAAAAGTCCAGGACCAGATGGTTTCACAAGGGGATTCTACCAAACATTTAAAGAAGAGTTAACACCTGTTCTCAAACTATTCCAAAAAATAGAAAAGGAAAACTTCTTAATTTATTCTATGAAGCCAACATTACCCTGATACCAAAGCTAGACAAAGACACTACAAAAAAAGAGAAATACAGGCCAATATCTCTTTCTGAACATAGATGCAAAAATTTTCAACAAAATACTAGCAAACTGAACCCAACAATACATTAAAAATTCATTCACCAGAATCAAGTGGAATTTATTCCTGGGGTGCAAGGGTGGTTCAGTATTCACAAGTCAATCAATGTGATTCATCACATCAATAAAAGAAGGAATAAAAACCAAATGATCATTTTAATGGATGCAGAAAAAGCATTTTAGAATATAAAACATCCATTCGTGATAAAAACCCTCAGCAAAGTGGGATTAGATAAATGAAAAACCCACAGCTAACATAATATTCAATGGTGAAAAACCGAGAGCATTTCCCCTAAGGTCAGGAACAAGACAAGGATGTCCACTCTCACCACTCATATTTAACGTAGTACTGGAAGTCCTAGCCACAGTGATCAGAAAAGAGGAAGGAAGAAGTAAAACGTTTTCTATGTGCAGATGACATGATACTATATATGGAAAACCTTAAAGACTCCACCAAAAAGCTATTAGAACTGATAAATGAATTCAGTAAGATTGCATGATACCAAATCAACATATAGAAATTCATGGTATTTTTATATACTAATAAGCAACAGAAAGAGAAATTAAGAAAGCAATTCCATTTACAATTGCACCAAAGGTAATAAAATATCTAGGAATAAACTTAACCAAGGAGGTGAAAGACTTGTGTAAAAATATATAAATTATCTTTTATCAATGTTTTATAGTTTATATTTTATATATATATATTATATATAGTTTATATATTTATAAACAATATTTATAAACATTGATAAAAGATGTTGCTGTTTCTACACAAACAAGTGGAAAGATAATCTGTGCTCATGGATTGGAAGAACAAATATTGTAAAAGTGTCCATACTACACAAATGTATACAATCTACAGATTTAATGTTATCCCTATCAAAATACCAACAACATTTTTCACAGAACTGGAACAAAGAATCCTAAAATTTGTATGGAACCACAAAGACCCCAAATAGCCAGAGCAATTTTGAAAAAGAAAAGCAAAGTTGGAGATGTCACAATTCCAGACTTCAACTTATACTACAAAGCTTTAGTAATCAAAACAAGCATGGTACTAGCACAAAAATAGGCACATAGATCAATGGAACAGAATAGAAAACCAGAGGTAAACTCACAATTATATGGTCAGTTAATCTTCGACAAAGCAGGAAAGAATATCCAGTGGGAAAAAGACAGCCTCTTCAACAAATGGTGTTGAGAAAAGTGGACAGCAACATGCAAAAGAATGAAACTGGCCCACTGGCTTACACCATACACAAAGCTAAATTCCAAATGGATTAAGGACCTAAATGTGAGACATAAAACCGTAAAAATCCTAGAAGAGAGCACAGGCAGTAACTTCTCTGATATCGGACATAGCAACTTTTTTCTAGATATGTCTCCTGAGGCAAGGGAAGCAAAAGCAAAAATAAAACTATTGGGACTACATCAAATAAAAAGCTTCTGCACAGCAAAGGTAATAATCAACAAAACTAAAAGACGGCCTATGGGATGGGAAAAGATATTTGCAAATGACATATCTGATAAAGGGTTAGTATCCAGAATTATAAAGAACTTCTATAACTCGATGCCTGAAAAACAACTAATTCAATTTAAAAATGAGCAGACAAGATGAACGAACATTTCTCCAAAGAAGACATCCAGATGTCCAATGGACACATGAAAAGATACTCACCATCAGTGATCATCAGGGAACTGCAAAGCAAAACTGCAATGAGCTATCACCTCACACCTGGCAGAATGGCTAAAATCAACAACACAGGAAACAACAGGTGTTGGCAAGGATGTGGAGAAATAGGAACCCTCTTGCACTATTTGTGGGAATGCAAACTGATGCAGCCATGCTGGAAAACAGTATGGGGATTCCCCAGAAAGTTGAAAATGGAACTACCCTACAACCTAGTACTCACAGTACTGGGTATTTACCCAAAAAATACAGAAACACTATTCACAGAGACACTACGTGTACCCTCTGTTTATTGCAGCATTATTTACAATAGCTAAATTATGGAAGCAGCCCAAGTGTCCATCAATAGGATAAAGAAGAGGTTTTATACACACACACACATACACATATACACACAATGGAATATTGAGCCACAAAAAAGAATAAAATCTTGCCATTTGCAACAACATGGATGAGCTAAAGAGTATAATGCTAAGCAAAATAAGCCAGTTAGAGAAGGACAAATACCGTATTATTTTACTCATATGTGGAATTTAGGAAACAAAACAAATGAGCAAAGGAAAAAAAATGAGAGAGAGACAAACGAAGAAATAGACTCTTAACTACAGAGAACACACTGATGGTTACCAGAGGGTAGGTGGGTGGGGGATGGGTGAAATAGGTGAAGGAGATTAATAGTACACTTATCTTGATAAACACTGAATAATGTTGAGTCAGTGTATTATGCACCTGAAACTAATATAACACTGTATGTTAACTATACTGGAACTAAAATAGAAAACTTAATAGAAGAATTTATTGCATTATTAAAGAAATGGCTGTCAGCATTTTCTTATAAAGGATAAGATTTTATTTAAATTTTGAAAAACATTATTTCAAATGATAAGGTACTCTCCAAAATGTATTTGTATATTAACAGAATCAGGTTGGGTTTTTTTCCTTATTGTCTTTTTCCTTTTATTTTTTAAAGGTGAAAATGCCTCACATTGTGCTCTTTTCTTTAGGTTTATTGTAGGGAAGGAAGAAATTCCCACACATTCTTATTCACCAGAAGCAGCATATGCAAAAGTGGAACAAAAGACAGAGAAACATGAAGAAAAGCCAAGAAGATTGAATATAATTGCTCTAATCAGGAAACTTGTGGATTCAGTGTAAGTTTTTTATCTTGATATTTAGCACACTGTGTTACTGTTTTATATGATATTTGTACTTTGCCAAGGTGTTTTATTTTCTTTTCAGTAATGATATACATATATATCATATCTATCTTTTTTTTTTTTTTTTTTTTACCAGAAACAGTGCATAGAGTTTTATAAAAGGCACATAATGGCAAGTCAGTGTTATTTATTATTTTTGTCTGGACTATAGACCAACATATGCCTTTAGAATAGATTTATATGAACTTGTAATAGTTTTCTATGTCAAACTAGACACAGTTGTAGGAGGCTAGAATGGGGAACTTTAGGAAACAGGTTAATATGTGCTAATCAAATATTCCAAATGTGGAAAGGAGAAAGAAAAGTTCTGGGGCACATTCAAGAAGATAGAGGAATAATAAGGAGCAAACCTTACATAAATGTTTTTTGTAAGAGTAGAAATTTTCAGGGCTTTGGAAATGGAATAAAACATCTTTATTTGTATATTATACAAAGAAGTCTGAATTTCATACAAATAGTATTTGTTTTTTTGGTTTTTTTTTTAACTTTGTCCTTTTTTTGTTGTTGTTATGTTAGTCACCATACAATACATCATTAGTTTTTGATGTAGTGATCCACGATCCATTGTTTTCGTATAACATCCAGAGCTCCACGCAATATGTGCCCTCCTTAATACCCATCACTGGGCTATTTCAAGTATAGGAATTATACTTCTATATAATATTAAAATACATCTATGATTAATAGAAAATTTAGTGATTTAAAATTAGAACATCAGTTAATAAAAATAATCTTTGTAGTGATATTTTAGAGAGTGTTGAATGAATAGCCAATATAGAAAGTTAGGGATCAGTTATGGGAAGCTGAAGCCAATAAATCAGACCTTAGACTCTCATTTCACCCCCCCCCCCCGCTGGCTTTGTGACTTTGGGCAAGTGATTTAACCACTCTGGACCCTAAAGTCCTCATCTGTTAACTTGGGTTAATGATCTCTGTTATGGAGTGTTGTGTCCATTAAATGAAATAACATGTGAGTTGCCTCACGTACATGAGCACAGAGTAGGTGCTCAAAATTTTTACTGTATTTAAAGACTTTGTCTTCATTTTAGTATACAGCACATACAGAAGGTAAGAGGGAGGGAAGGAATAACAGATGGCAGGAATAATTGTGGTAGTAAACTTTTTTAAAAAATTTATGTATATCCTTTTTTTTATCATGATAAGTGCACTCCTTAATCCCCATCACCTGTTTCACCCATATCCCTAACTACCTCCCCTCTGATAATCAGCAGTTTGTTCTCTGTAGTTAAGAGTCTGTTTCTTGATTAGTTTCTCTCTTTTTTTTCCCTTTGCTCATTTGTTTCCTAAATTCCACATATGAGTAATACGGTTGAATATTACTGTGTGTGTGTGTGTGTGTGTGTGTGTGTGTGTGTGTGTGTATACCACCTCTTCTTTATCCATTCATTCATTGAAATGGGCTGCTTCCATAATTTGGCTATTGTAAATAATGTTGCTCTATGTTTATCATAGAGATGCATATGTCCGTTTGAATTAGTGTTTTGTAATTTTTGGGTAAATAGCCACTAGTGAGATTGGTAATGAACTTCTTAATTCTTAAGCAAGTTCAAAATAGTTACTGATCACCTGAGTGAAGAAAAGAGACAAGGAATCCCTATTCATGGAAATCATGTCACCATGAATCAGAGGGGAATGCGGAGATGGGAATGCAGAGAATGTATTATGTGGGTGAATGATGCCTTGGGTATCAGAACTAATCAGGTCATGGCAGAACTTGTCAGACTTGCCTCCGTGAGTCCACTGCTGTGGAAGCAGATGCAGGGTAATACATAAGCAGAGCAGATAAGACAGGAGATGGGGAGTCCAGGTTTTGAGAAGTTTTAATAACAGACTGAGGGAAGATTAAATGACAGTATAGCTGATACCAGAATTGAACTTCACTAGCAAAGAGAGTTTAACGATTTCTGTGTAGTTCCAGTAGCACTGGCTGAGGAATGCCTTTGAAGAGGACACTTAGAAGTATGAAGAGTGATGGTTTACACATGGCCACCCCTCTCTGATTTACCTCTTTTAGGTCCCAGCTTTAATCCCTCAACTTCACATGGCCAGATATGTCCCATCATCCTGATGACATAAGGGCTACGGGCAGCAGGAATCCCTGCCGTCCCCCTTGTCTGTGAAGGGCTACACGTATATGCCAGCTGTGGTGCAGAATTGGATTTCCGAAAGGGTTTTGCTAATCAGTTTGCAAATGGAATTAAAGAGGTGTGGAGCCAGAATATCACTCTACACATTATTGTTACAAACAAGAAACTTAATGTGTTCCAACCATGAGATAATTAATTAACTGCAGTCTTCAAGAATTACAAAGACTACTCATTTTGGAACATGAACACTTCATAGAGAAAGGGGGAGAGCCAGACCCCTGTTAGATATTTTACTTACTTTTTTACGCCTCAATATAGTCCTGGAGTCAGCATACCAAATAATTAAAAATCTATGTGTCTTGAACAGTAGCCCCCCCCAACAGAAACATTTACTAAACACCAGAGGACCAAGTGGTTTGCATTTAAATCACAAATAACCTACTTTTGAATTCCCACATGATCTATTACTCTATTTATTTTAAAAACTGAATTTTGAATTCTAATACCGTATCATGTTTCTTTTCCAGATGTTTTCTCTCAAATATAATTAAGTATAAATTCCTGTAACCTGAGCACTTTCTCATTATGATTGTTGCTCAAGTACTGACTTCATGGGTGACTTATGACCGCTATACTCTACAGTAAGCAACTTAAAGCTTCCAAAAGATTTGGCAGAGTATAGAGATAATATATTACATATTTTTCATATTTAGTCACAAATATTTACCAATGTTTTTTCTGTTCTGCATTTAAGTATTTTGACTGCAGTCACATATTTTATGCACTGTGTCAAATGGTGAACTGAAAAGAAAAAAAAATCTGTTATCTTTGCTTTTTTATGTCCTAAGAAACCAAAAGATGCATGCATTTAGAAACAAGTAGGTAATGTTTTCTGCTTTTTTGGTTAGAGAGTGTTAAGCACATCTACACACATACACATCATTTATTATTTTTGTCTTATTTCAGATGTAAGCATGGACCAAGGCATAGGTGTTGCAAACACTATGAAGATAATTGCATCTCTTATTGCATTAAAGTAAGTATATAAAAGTATCACTGTTAGCCATGGGGAATATATATAGAAATAACTTTTTAAAGATTGTATTTATTTGAGAGAGAGAAAAAACATGAGTGGGGGGAGGGGCAGAGGGAGAGGGACAAGTAGACTCCCCACTGAGCACAGAGCCAGATGCTGGGCTTAATCCAGGACCTGAGATCATGATCTGAGCCAAAGTCAGACACTCAACTGGCTGAGCCACCCAGGCGTGCCCCATATAGAAATAACTTTTGAATTAAAGCATGATTTCAAAGTAAATGGAAAAATAGACAGTAATTGCTATCATTCTTTGCATTTGACTTGAAGAATGAGAAATTTGTGAAAAATAGATAACAATTTAGCTTTTAGTATTCATTTACCAGATCCTTGGTTAATTAATTTTAAAATTCGCTTATTTAAAAGTTAGTGAAGGGGTGCCTGTGTGACTCAGTCGGTTAAGTGTCTGCCTTCAGCTCAGGTCATGATCCCAGGGTCCTGGGATCAAGCCCCGTTTCGGGCTCCCTGCTCAGGGGGAGTCTGCTTCTTGCCCTTCCTCTCCCTCTGCCCCCTCCCCTGCTCATGTTCTCTCTTTCTGTCTCAAATAAATAAAATTGTATAAAAAAATCAGTGTAAAACTTTTAAAGTAGAAGAGAAGGTGAAGCAACAACAGCAAAAAAGACAGAAAAATAAAGTTATTAAAATTTATATGTTGTAATGTGTTCTCATTAGAATGCGTGCTAGAACAAGGTCCCTGGGGTAAGCTGTCTACTAGTGGATCAGCAGTCATACACATACCCTGTGCGCAATCTGATACAGTGGCATTTGGTGTTGGACTTGTAAAGCTGTTACATTTTTGAAGGCATGGAGGTTACTGGAGCATGTTCAACAGTTACTCTACATGAAGGAAGTTAGCTGTGCCCACTGGCAGAAATTCCTCCCTCCCTAGTATATTTGTGTACTAGAATGTTTCTGCTCACACCCGTCCCCCGTTCTGTGCCTGCCGTCCTTCCATCCTCCATCACCACCACCTCTGGGGAGGAAGTCATTTTCATTGCAGTTAGTCTGGTGCAGGTGGCACCACCTGCCACAAATTCTCTAGTTTTGTCTCTCACAATCCTGATGCTTTAAAAAGTTTATGTTCTTCCTTTATAATATCTGATCCCCACTCAGTTGGTGATGGGAAGTTGTACAGCACCCCCCAAAAGACAGCCTCCCAGCAGTCACTCTGAGGAAGAGGGACTGTATCACATTTTGCTTCTGAATGTGAATGCCTGTGGTCTAATATTGATGGTGGCATATACCCAAGCTAACACTTACCTTAGAGTCCCTGAAGATATGAGCAGAGGTTAAAGCAGTATTTTTTCATTTGTGCAGTGGTTTCTGAAACACTCCTTCCAAATCTGATTTCCTGCCCCACTTGTACAATGGCGGGGGGGCGGGCAGCAATGTTGCTGGCAGCCCTCAAGATCTGCCAGCTCCCAGGCAGGAGTTACACCCTCCAAATGGACGTAATTCTGATTTAAGGGGAGACTTCAGGAGGGGAACTAAGAGAACTATTCTGATTAAATCGGAGGTATTTGAGAAAGTTTGGAAAGAGGGCAAGTGATATTTTTTAAAAAATTATATGAGAAAAGGAGAATTACTGAGGAAGGAAAACATCTAGTCATTGTATCAAAATGTGTACCAGTCCTATAAACTTGGCAATTTATGTATAAATTGGAATATTGTCCATGAATGTAAAATTATTTGGAGACCTGTAGGTGAGGAATTTACGCTACAAATATAGTAAAATACTTTGACAGTGCACCTCATTATCCTAACAGCTCAGTTATACCACATGTTAAATCACATCCCTGAGTAAATATTCGTATGAATTAGCCTTCCCTGCAGCTCACTATGCTCCATTCATACTTTTTGTTGGTTCCTCGTAAGTGCCAATCTCTGTTTTGTCTTTGTGCTTTCTGCCCAAGCTATCTGAAATGTTTTTCTCATGCTAGCTCCTTCTCTTTTCTGTTTAAATGTCACATCCTCTTTCACTTTCCCTTACCACCTAATTTAATATCGGCTGCCTCTTATTTGCCTCCTAGAGTCTTATTTCCTGCACAACACTTAACTGTAATCTGTAATTATTTTATGTACTTACTTATTTGCTCTTTCTCTAATGAGCGTGAAGCTCCATGAAGGCAAAAACTTTGTGTCCTCTTCACCACTCTGTCCCCAGCATCTAGTGTAGTGGTTGGCACATGAGAGGCCTTCAGTGAATGTTTTCTGAATACGTGAAAGGGTGAATGGATGGAAGGATGAATGGATCTCTTGAAAATAGCATGGAAAGATTGAACAGGAGTGTGATCCTTGAATCTTTAGATTAATATTGTTAAGATTATTAATGGCAAGATAAAGTGTGAACACTTCATGCATTAAACATATACTGGGCAGTTTCAGTTAAGCAAATGCATGGTAATTTATGCTGATTGGTCAGACAATTTAATTTTCATGTTTTAACCAGGTGTTAAATAGTTTCAGGTAAATTAATGAATGTTTCTTCATAGTAATTCAGTTTTTTTCTAAAAAAGAAGGTTGCTCTCTGGAAGATACAAACCTGACCTTTGGAACTTAGCAGGAATGTAGACATTTTTCCATCCCACTGGTGGTGAGAGAGGAGGAGGATGGGAGACTGGTATTACAATGTATTGGTTGAATCATGTGAACTACTGTTCTTTTATATAACATTAGCTTTTGTGCTAATTGGAATTTTTCAGCCTCTCAGTATGAAGTGACATTTAAACTTCATTACCCTAAATACTGAAATGAAATTGACCAACAGTAGTCATCCTCTCTGTTCCCTTTTGCCCTATAGATAGTTGCAGGTAATATGGAAAAATGTTGGCAGCAAGTATGCCTTTGTAGTGGATTTGCTTTTTCGAGTTTTGTTTAGTATACTTTAAAGCTACCATTTCTTAGAGATGTTTTAGCCTGACACTGTTGAGCATAGAAATAAAAACCTAGGTATAATTATATTTTTTTCCTGGAGAATTCTTTTAAACTGATCATTTAAAAAATTGATATTAAAGGTCTAAAAATAAAATTATTTTTCTGTCAAAAGAATTCTTATTTATAGTAATGATTAAGAAGAGTTCTCTGTTAAAATTTCTGAAAAGCATTTTTTTTTTTTTTGGAATTTCAGTGCTTTTGTTCCTAAAATTCAGTTATGGTTTAGGAATTTTAAATCCTATGTTAACAATGTTAACAAAATGTCAAGAAATGGAAGTTTGGTGCATAGACAAGCTTGGCCAGTGCTTGTGAGCCTTTCAAGTTTTTGAAAATCAAAGATGAAGTATAGTCACTGAAAAATTTTACTCTTATTTTAAGGTAATTGTTTTAAAATTGAGGTCTTCAAGGCTTAATTTTGAAAATACTTTGATATAAACTGGGGTTATTTATTTATTTGAAATTATGTTTTGATTCTGCGACAGTAAAATTTATATCTGACGGACCTCTCCACAGGGTGGCAGCATTTTCAACTCTGCTTGAGTGCAAACCTCGGGAATGAGTCCCAGGAGAATTCTGAGGGAGAAATAAGCATGGGCAGGAGGCAGCTATCGACTCAACTCTTGTTTCGGGAAACTAGATCGGCTCTCCCGTGTGTGCGTGTAGTCCTAAGTGCCATCCACCCAACGCAAAGGAACAAAAGTGCAGAGGACCCGTGCCTCAGCAAAGATCGCCCTTCCTGAGCGTGCACTTCATCTATTGTGTGTTTTTGTGAAAGCATGAGAAATGGAACCTAAACGTAACTCGGAGTGAGAAGCAGGCCTGTCAGGAAGGCTACTGTGGACTCAGCTCTTGTTTGAGGAGATTAGCACTGCTGTACCCTGTGTGCCTGGATGCCTAGTTACCAGGCTACTAACACCAAGAATCAATGCTATAGAGTTACTGCGCTTGAGTTAACATTGCCGTTCCTGAAGCCAGGGGAATTTGACAGTGCTCGTGTATGAGAGCCCGGGGAAAGGGTCCCATAGGTGAAATGGAGTGAGAAACAGGCCGGAGCGGAAGGCAGCTCTCAACTCACCTCTTGTTTATGAGGCTGGTACCCTTGCCCCGGGTGTGCCTGCAGGCCTAAAGCCAACCACCTAACTCAAAGGAACAACTCTGTAGAGAATTCCTGCTTCGGCTAAAGTAGCCATGCCGGAGGGTGGACGCATTTTGCTGTGTGCATGCGTGAGCGCACTGCAAGTGAGTCCAGAACCATTTTCCGTGTGGGACTCAGGCCCCGGCAGAAGGCAGAACACGACTCCCCACTTGTTTCCTGAGGCTAGCACTGCGGCCCCACTTTTGCATGGAAGTCTAATAGCAAGCGTTCTTTTTTTTTTATTAAATTTTTTTATTGTTATGTTAATCCCCATACACTACATCAGTAGTTTTAGATATAGTGTTCCATGATTCATTGTTTGTGCATAACACCCAGTGCTCCATGCAGAACGTGCCCTCCTCAATACCCATCACCAGGCTAACCCATCCTCCCACCCCCCTCCCCTCTAGAACCCTCAATTTGTTTTTCAGAGTCCATCGTCTCTCATGGTTCTTCTCCCCCTCCGATTTCCCCCCTTCATTCTTCCCCTCCTGCTACATTCTTCTTCTTCTTTTTTTCTTTCTTAACATATATTGCATTATTTGTTTCAGAGGTACAGATCTGAGATTCGACAGTCTTGCACAATTCACAGCGCTTACCAGAACACATACCCTCCCCAGTGTCCATCACCCAGTCACCCCATCCCTCCCACCCCACCCCCCACTCCAGCAACCCTCAGTTTGTTTCCTGAGATTAAGAATTCCTCATATCAGTGAGGTCATATGATACATGTCTTTCTCTGTTTGACTTATTTTGCTCAGCATAATACCCTTCAGTTCCATCCACGTCGTTGCAAATGGCAAGATCTCATTCCTTTTGATGGCTGCATAATATTCCATTGTGTATATATATACACAATGAGTGAGAAACATAATATTCCATTATGTATATATATACACAATGAGTGAGAAACAGGCCGGTGCGGAAGGCAGCTCTCAACTCACCTCTTGTTTATGAGGCTAGTACCCTTGCCCCGGGGGTGCCTGCAGGCCATAAGCCAACCACCTAACTCAAAGGAACAACTCTGTAGGGAATTCCTGCTTCGGCTAAAATAGCCATGCCTCAGGGTGGACGCATTGTGTGGTGTGCATGTGTGAGTGCACAGCAAGTGAGTCCAAAACCATTTTCCTTCTGAGACCCAGGCCCCGGAAGAAGCCAGAAAACGACTCCCCACTTCTCCAGGAAACTAGTACTGCGGCCCCACTTTTGAATGGAAGTCTAATAGCTAGCTTTCTAACTCGAAGAAACAACACTGTAGAGACACTGTGCTTTAGCTACCATCGACCTCTCTGTGGGCGAAGCAGTTTAGGGTGTACTGTGGCTGAAAGCCTGGGGACGGTTTCAATATCGAAATATCGGGGGAGAGACAGGCCGGTACAGAAGGCAGCTCTTAACTCACATCATGGTTATGGGGCTAGTACCGTTGCCCAGGCTGTGTGTGCGGGCTTAAATACAGGCACCTAACTCGAAGGAAAAACTCGGTTGAGAGCCTGTGCTTCAGGTAAAAGAGCTGCTCCTGAGGGTGGCAGCATTTTGTTGTGTGCGTGCGTGAGAGCACTGCAAGGGAGTCCAAAGCTTTTTGCGAGTGAGACTCAGGCCCCAGCGAAAGGCAGAACACGACTCCCCATATGTTTCATCACGCTAGCACGGCAGCCCCAGTTTTGCATGGAAGTCTAACAGCTAGTGTTCTAACTCGAAGAAACAACACTCTAGAGACACCGTGCTTTAGCTACCATCGACCTCTAGATGGAGGAAGCATTACAGGGAGTACCGTGGCTGAGAGCCTGGGGAACGGGTTCCATACGTGAAACCAAGGGAGAAATAGGTCCGGGCAGAAGGCACCTCTGGACTCAGCTCTTGCTACCTGAAGCTAACACTACTGCTCCATGTGTGCTTGGAATGCTATGTGCTCGACACTGACTGGGAAGAAACAAGCCTATAAAGAATCCCAGCTGCAGCTCATTCGCCTACCAGGCTACTAACACCAAGAAACAATGCTGTAGTGTTACTGCGCTTTAGCTAACATTGCCGTTCCTGAAGCCGCAGGAGTTGTATAGTGCTCGTGTATGAGAGACCGGGGAAAGGGTCCCATACGTGAAATGGAGTGAGAAACAGGCCGGTGCGGAAGGCAGCTCTCAACTCACCTCTTGTTTATGAGGCTAGTACCCTTGCTCGGGGCGTGCCTGCAGGCCTAAAGCCAACCACCTAACTCAAAGGAAAAACTCTGTAGGGAATTCCTGCTTCGGCTAAAATAGCCATGCCTCAGGGTGGACGCATTGTGTGGTGTGCATGCGTGAGTGCACAGCAAGTGAGTCCAAAACCATTTTCCTTGTGAGACCCAGGCCCTGGAAGAAGCCAGAACACGACTCCCCACTGGCTCCAGGAAACTAGTACTGCGGCCCCACTTTTGAATGGAAGTCTAATAGCTAGCTTTCTAACTCGAAGAAACAACACTGTAGAGAAACCGTGCTTTAGCTACCGTCCACCTCTCTGCGGGCCAAGCAGTTTAGGGTTTACTGTGGCTGAGAGCCTGGGGACGGTTTCAATATCGTAATATCGGGGGAGAGACAGGCCGGTAAAGAAGGCAGCTCTCAACTCACATCATGGTTATGGGGCTAGTACCATTGCTCAGGGTGTGTGTGCAGGCTGAAATGAAGCCACCTAACTCGAAGGAAAAACTCGGTTGAGAGCCTGTGCTTCAGGTTAAACAGCTGCTCCTAAGGGTGGCAGCATTTTGTTGCGTGCGTCGTGAGAGCACTGCAAGGGAGTCCAAAGCTTTTTGCGAGTGAGACTCAGGCCCCAGCGAAAGGCAGAACACGACTCCCCATGTGTTTGACCAAGCAAGCACGGCAGCCCCACTTTTGCATGGAAGTCTAACAGCTAGTTTTCTAACTAGAATAAACAACACTGTAGGGAAACTGTGCTTTAGCTACCGTCGACCTCTCTGTGGGCTAAGCAGTTTAGGGTGTACTGTGGCTGAGAGCCTGGGGAACGGTTTCCATTTCGTAATATCGGGGGAGAGACAGGCCGGTACAAAGGGCAGCTCTCAACTCACTGCATGGTCATGGGGCTAGTTCCGTTGACCATGGTGTGTGTGCAGGCTTAAACACAGCCACCTAACTTGAAAGAAAAACTCGTTAGAGAGACTCTGCTGCAGGTAAAATAGCTGCTCCTGAGGGTGGAAGCATTTTGTTGTGTGCCTGCGTGAGAGCACTGCAAGGGAGTCCAAAGCTTTTTGCGAGTGAGACTCAGGCCCCAGCGAAAGGCAGAACACGACTCCCCATGTGTTTCATCACGCTAGCACGGCAGCCCCAGTTTTGCATGGAAGTCTAACAGCTAGTGTTCTAACTCGAAGAAACAACACTCTAGAGACACCGTGCTTTAGCTACCATCGACCGCTAGACGGAGGAAGCATTACACGGAGTACCCTGGCTGAGAGCCTGGGGAACGGGTTCCATACGTGAAACCAAGGGAGAAATAGGTCCGGGCAGAAGGCACCTCTGGACTCAGCTCTTGCTACCTGAAGCTAACACTACTGCTCCATGTGTGCTTGGAATGCTATGTGCTCGACACTGACTGGGAAGAAACAAGCCTGTAAAGAATCCCAGCTGCAGCTCATTCGCCTACCAGGCTACTAACACCAAGAATCAATGCTGTAGCGTTACTGCGCTTTAGCTAACATTGCCGTTCCTGAAGCCGCAGGAGTTGTATAGTTCTCGTGTATGAGAGACCGGGGAAAGGGTCCCATACGTGAAATGAAGTGAGAAACAGGCCGGTGCGGAAGGCAGCTCTCAACTCACCTCTTGTTTATGAGGCTAGTACCCTTGCTCGGGGCGTGCCTGCAGGCCTAAAGCCAACCACCTAACTCAAAGGAACAACTCTGTAGGGAATTCCTGCTTCGGCTAAAATAGCCATGCCTCAGGGTGGACGCATTGTGTGGTGTGCATGCGTGAGTGCACAGCAAGTGAGTCCAAAACCATTTTCCTTGTGAGACCCAGGCCCCAGAAGAAGCCAGAAAACGACTCCCCACTTGCTCCAGGAAACTAGTACTGCGGCCCCACTTTTGAATGGAAGTCTAATAGCTAGCTTTCTAACTCGAAGAAACAACACTGTAGAGAAACCGTGCTTTAGCTACCGTCCACCTCTCTGCGGGCCAAGCAGTTTAGGGTGTACTGTGGCTGAGAGCCTGGGGACGGTTTCAATATCGTAATATCGGGGGAGAGACAGGCCGGTACAGAAGGCAGCTCTCAAACCACATCATGGTTATGGGGCTAGTACCATTGCTCAGGGTGTGTGTGCAGGCTGAAATGAAGCCACCTAACTCGAAGGAAAAACTCGGTTGAGAGCCTGTGCTTCAGGTAAAACAGCTGCTCCGGAGGGTGGCAGCATTTTGTTGTGTGCGTGCGTGAGAGCACTGAAAGGGAGTCCAAAGCTTTTTGCGAGTGAGACTCAGGCCCCAGCGAAAGGCAGAACACGACTCCCCATGTGTTTGACCAAGCTAGCACGGCAGCCCCACATTTGCATGGAAGTCTAATCGCTAGCGTTCTTCATGGAAGAAACAACACGGTAGAGAAACCGTGCTTTAGCTACCATCCACCTCTCTGAGGGAGGAAGCACTTTCAGGCTACCGTGGGTGAGAGCCTGAGGAACGGGTTCCTTACGTGAAACCGAGGGAGAAGGAGTCCGGGCCAGAAGGCTCCTCTCGACTCAGCTCTTCTTACCTGAAGCTAACACTTTGGCTCCATGTGTGCATAGGAATGCTAAGGGCTCCACACTGATTTGGCAGAAAGAAGCCGGTCAAGAACCCCAGCTTCAGCTCATTCGCCTCTCCACAGGGTGGCAGCATTTTCAAGTCTGCTTGAGTGCAAACCTGGGGAAGGAGTCCCAGCAGAATTCGGAGGGAGAAATAAGCATGGGCAGAAGGCACCTATCGACTCAACTCTTGTTTCGGGAAACTAGATCGGCTCTCCCGTGTGTGCGTGGAGTCCTCAGTGCCATCCACGCAACGCAAAGGAACAAAACTGTAGAGAACCCGTGCCTCAGCAAAGATCGCCCTTCCTGAGCGTGAACTTCATCTATTGTGTGTGTTTGTGAAAGCATGAGAAATGGAACCTAAACGTAACTCGGAGTGAGAAGCAGGCCTGGAAGGAAGGCTGCTGTCGACTCACCTCTTGTTTGAGGAGATTAGCACTGCTGTACCCTGTGTGCCTGGATGCCTAGTAACCAGGCTACTAACACCAAGAATCAATGCTATAGAGTGACTGCGCTTGAGTTAACATTGCCGTTCCTGAAGCAGGAGGAATTTGACACTGCTCGTGTACGAGAGACCGGGCAAAGGGTCCCAGACGTGAAATGGAGTGAGAAACAGGCCGGTGCGGAAGGCAGCTCTCAAGTCACCTCTGGTTTATGAGGCTAGTACCCTTGCCCCGGGTGTGCCTGCAGGCCATAAGCCAACCACCTAACTCAAAGGAACAACTCTGTAGGGAATTCCTGCTTCGGCTAAAATAGCCATGCCTCAGGTTGGACGCATTGTGTGGTGTGCATGCGTGAGTGCACAGCAAGTGAGTCCAAAACCATTTTCCTTGTGAGACCCAGGCCCCAGAAGAAGCCAGAAAACGACTCCCCACTTGCTCCAGGAAACTAGTACTGCGGCCCCACTTTTGAATGGAAGTCTAATAGCTAGCTTTCTAACTCGAAGAAACAACACTGTAGAGAAACCGTGCTTTAGCTACCGTCGACCTCTCTGTGGGCGAAGCAGTTTAGGGTGTACTGTGGCTGAGAGCCTGGGGACGGGTTCTATTTCGTAAAATCGGGGGAGAGACAGGCCGGTACAGAAGGCAGCTGCCAACTCACATCATGGTTATCGATCTAGTACCGTTGCCCCGGCTGTGCATGCAGGCTTAAGGAGAACCACCTAACTCGACGTAAATACGCGGTAGAGTCAGTGCTTCAGCTAAAACAGCCGCTCCTGAGGGTGGAAGCATATTGCTGTGTGCGTGCGTGAGAGCACTGCAAGGGAGACCAAAGCTTTTTGCAAGTGAGATTCAGGCCTCAGCAGAGGCAGAGCTCGACTCCCCATGTGTTTGATCTAGCTAATACTGCGGCCCCCCTTTGGAATGGAAGTCTAATCACTAGCGTTTTAACATGCAGAAAGAACAGTGTCCAGAAACCGTGCTTTAGCTACCGTCGACCTCTGTGTGGGAGGAAGCAGTTTAGGGTGTACTGTGGTTGAGAGCCTCGGGACGGGTTCTATTTCCTAAAATCGAGGGAGAGACAGGCTGGTACAGAAGGCTGCTCTCAACTCACATCATGGTTATGGGGCTAGCAGTGTTGCCCCGGCTGTGCGTGCAGGCTTCAAGCCAACCCTAAAGTGTTTCCTACCACAGAGAGGTCTACGCTACCTAAAGCACGGTTTTCTACAGTGTTGTTTCTTCGAGTTAGAACGCTAGCTATTAGACTTCCATGCAAAAGTGTTGCCTCAGTGCTAGCTTCTTTAAAAAATCAGGGAGTCGTGTTCTGCCTTCTTCCGGGGCCTGAGTCTCGCACGGAAAATGATTTTGGACTCCTTTGCAGTGTGCTCACGCATGCACATAGCAAAATGCGTCCACCCTCAGGCATGGCTATTTTAGCTGATGCAGGAATTCTCACCAGAGTTGTTCCTTTGAGTTAGGTGGTTTTAGGCCTGTAGGCACACCCGCGGCAAGAGTACTAGCCTCATTAACAAGAGGTGAGTTGAGAGCTCCCTTCCGCACCGGCCTGTTTCTCATTCCATTTCACGTATGGAACCCTTTCCCCGGTCTCTTACACGAGCACTGTAAAACTCCTCCGGCTTCAGGAACGGCAATGTTAGCTAAAGCACAGTAACGCTACAGCCTTGATTCTTGGTGTTAGTAGCCTGGTAGGCGAATGAGCTGCAGCTGGGATTCTTTACAGGCTTGTTTCTTCCAAGTCAGTGTCAAGCACGGAGCATTCCAAGCATACATGGAGCAGTAGTGTTAGCTTCAGGTAGCAAGAGCTGAGTCCAGAGGTGCCTTCTGCCCGGACCTATTTCTCCCTCGGTTTCACTATGGAACCCGTTCCCCAGGCTCTCACCCACGGGACCGCGTATACCGCTTCCTCCGTCTAGAGGTCGACGGTAACTAAAGCACGATTTCTCTACACTGTTGTTTCTTCGAGTTAGAATGCTAGTGATGAGACTTCCATGCAAAAGTGGGGCCGCAGTGCTAGCTTGATGAAACACATGGGAGTCATGTTCTACCTTTGCTGGGGACTGAGTCTCACTCGCAAAATGGCTTTGGACTCCCTTGCAGATCTCTCACGTATGCACACAGCAAAATGCTTCTACCCTCAGGAACGGCTGTTTTAGCTGAAGCATGGATTCTCTACCGAGTTTTTCCTTCGACTTAGGTGGTTGGCTTTAAGCCTGCACGCACTCCCGGGGCAACTGTACTGGCCCCATAACCATGATGTGAGTGAGAGCTGCCTTCTGTACTGGCCTGTCTCTCTCCCAATTTTACGAAATGGAACCCGTCTACAGGCTCTCTTCCACAGTACACCTTAAACTGCTTCCTCCCACAGAGAGGTCGTCGGTAGCTAAAGCACGGTTTCTCTACAGTGTTGTTTCTTCGAGTGAGAATGCTAGCTATTAGACCTCATGCAAAATTGGGGCCGCAGTGCTGGCTTGACGAAACAAGTGGGGAGTCGTGTGCTGCCTTCTGCAGCGGCCTGAGGCTCCCTCGGAATTAGGTTTGCGAATCCCTTGCAGTGCTCTAATGCACACACACAACAAAATGCTTCCACCCTCAGGACAGCTGTTTTAGCTGAAGCACGGATTCTGTACCGAGTTTTTCCTTCGAGTCAGGTGGTTGGCATTAGGCCTGCATGCAACCCCGGGGCAATGGTACTAGCCTCATAAACATGCTGTGATTTCAGGCCTGACTTCTGTACCGGCCTGTCTCTCCTTCGATTTTACGAAATGGAACCCGTCCCCAGGCTGTCACCCACAGTACACCCTAAAATGCTTCCTCGCACAGAGAGGTCGTCGATAGCTAAAGCACGGTTTCTCTACAATGTTGTGTCTTTGAGTTAGAACGCTAGCTATTACACCTCCATGCAAATTTGGGGCCGCGGTGCTAGCTAGATCAAACACACGGGGCGTCGAGTTCTGCCTTTTGTTGGGGCCTGAGTCTCACTCGCAAGAAGCTTTGGACTCCCTTGCAGTGCTCTCACGCACGCACACAACAAAATGCTTCCACCCTTAGGAGCGGCTCTTTTAGCTACAGCACGGATTCTCTACCGAGTTTTTCCTTCAAGTCAGGTGGTTGGCTTTAGGCCTGCACGCAACCCCCGGGCAATGGTACTGGCCTCATAAACATGCTGTGATTTCAGGGCTGCCTTCTCTACCGGCCTGTCTCTCCCCCGATTTTACGAAATGGAAGCCGTCCCCAGGCTGTCACCCACAGTACACCCTAAACTGCTTCCTCACACAGAGAGGTCGACAGTAACTAAAGCACGCTATCTCTACACTGTCGTTTCTTCGAGTTAGAACGCTAGTGATTAGACTTCCATGCAAAAGTGGGGCCACAGTGCTAGCTTGATGAAACACATTGGGAGTCGTGTTCTGCCTTTTGCTGGGGACTGAGTCTCAATTGCAAAATGGCCTTGGACTCCCTTGCAGTTCTCTCACGCAAGCACACAGCAAAATGCTTCCAGCCTCAGGAGCGGATATTTTAGCTGAAACACGGATTGTCTACCGAGTTTTTCCTTCGAGTTAGGTGGTTGGCTTTAGGCCTGCACGCACACCCGGGGCATCGGTACTAGCCTCATAAGCATGCTCTCAGTTGAGAGCTGCCTTCTGTACCGGCCTGTCTCTCCCCCGATTTTACGAAATGGAACCCGTCCCCAGGCTCTCACCCAGAGTACACCCAAAACTGCTTCCTCCCACGGGGAGGTCGTCGATAGCTAAAACTCGGTTTCTGTACATTGTTGTTTCTTCGAGTTAGAACGCTAGGGATTTGACTTCCATGCAAAAGGAGGGCTGCAATGCTAGCTAGATCAAACACACGGGGAGACTTGCTCTGCCTTTTGCTGGGGCCTGAGTCTCACTCACAAAAAGCTTTGGACTCCCTTGCAGTGCTCTCACGCATGCACAAAACGAAATGCTTCCACCCTCAGGTGCGGCTGTTTTAGCTGCAGCTCGTATTGTCTACCGAGTTTTCCCTTTGAGTTAGGTGGCTGTCTTTAAGCCTGCACGCACAACCTGGGCCACGGTTCTAGCCCCATAACCATGATGTGAGTTGAGAGCTGCCTTCTGTACCGGCCTCTCTCTCCCCCGATTTTACGAAATGGAACCCGTCCCCAGGCTCTCACCCACAGTAGAGCCTAAACTGCTTCCTCCCACAGAGAAGTCACCGGTAGCTAAAGCACGTTTTCTCTATAGTGTTGTTTCTTCGAGTTAGAACCCTAGCTATTGGACTTCCATGCAAATGTGGGGCTGCAGTGCTAGCTTCATGAAACAAGTGGGGAGTCGTGTTCTGCCTTCTTCCGTGGCCTGAGTCTCACACGGAAAATGGTTTTACTCACTTGCAGTGCGGTCACGCGTGCACACAGCAAAATGCGTCCACTCTCAGGCATGGCTATTTTAGCTGAAGCAGGAATTCTCTACAGAGTTGTTCCTTTGAGTTAGGTGGTTGGCTTTAGGCCTGCAGGCACCCCCAGGGCAAGGGTACTAGCCTCATAAACAAGAGGTGAGTTGAGAACTGCCTTCCGCACCGGCCTGTTTCTCACTCAATTTCACGTATGGGACCCTTTCCCCGGTCTCTCATACACGAGCACTGTAAAATTCCTCTGGCTTCAGGAACGGCAATGTCAGCTAAAGTGCAGTACTCTACAGCATTGATTCTTGATGTTAGTAGCCTCGTAGGCGAATGAACTGCAGCTGGGATTCTTTACAGGCTTGTTTCTTCCAAGTCAGTGTCGAGCAGGTACCATTCCAAGCACACATGGAGCAGTAGTGTTAGCTTCAGGTCGTAGGAGCTGAGTCCAGAGTTGCCTTTTGCCCGGACATGTTTCTCCCTTGGTTTCACTTTGGGAACCTGTTCTTCAGGCTCTCACCCATGGGACCCTGTATACCGCTTCCTCTGTCTAGAGGTCGACGGTAACTAAAGTACCATTTCTCTACACTGTTGTTTTTTTCGAGTTAGAACGCTAGTGATTAGACTTCCATGCAAAAGCGTGGCCGCAGTGCTAGCTTGATGAAACAAATGGGGAGTCGTGTTCTGCCTTTTGCTGGGGATGAGTCTCACTCGCAAAATGGCCTTGGACTCCCTTGCAGTTCTCTCGCATGCACACAGCAAAATGCTTCCACCCCCATAATCGGCTATTTTAGCTGAAACACGGATTCTCTACCGAGTTTTTCCTTCGAGTTAGGTGGTTGGCTGTAAGCCTTCGCGCACACACGGGGCAACGCTACTAGCCTCATAAACATGATGTGAGTTAAGAGCTGCCTTCTATAGCGGCCTGTGTCTCCTTTAATTTTATGTATGGAACCCGTCCCCTGGCTCTCACCCACAGTACACCGTAGACTGCTTCCTCCCACAGAGAGGTCGATGGTAGCTAAAGCACGGTTTCTCTACAGTGTTGTTCCTTCAAGGGAGGTGCCTGGAACTTAGGACTTCATGCACACATGCAAAAAGAGTGCTAACTTCTTGAAACTGGAGCTGATTCTAGAGGTGCCTTCTGCACGACGCCATTTCTCTCAGAGTGAGTTATGCGGTCATTTCCCAGGCTCTCTTGCACACACACTGAAAATATTTCCCCCCACCAGAACAGCGAAGCTAGCTAAAGCACGATCCCTCTACAGTGTTGTTTTTTCGAGTTAGAATGCTAGCGATAAGACTTCCATGCAAAAGTGGGGCTGCAGTGCTAGCTTCATGAAAGAACGGGGAGTCGTGTTCTGCCTTCTGCTGGGGCCTGAGTCTCACACGGAAAATGGTCTTGGACTCACTTGCAGTGCACTCACGCATGCACACAGCAAAATGCTTCCACCCTGAGGCATGGCTATTTTAGCCAAGGCAGGAATTCTCTACAGAGTTGTTCCTTTGAGTTAGGTGGTTGGCTTTAGGCCTGCAGACACACCCGGGGCAACCGTACTAGCCTCATAAACAAGAGGTGAATTGATAGCTGCCTTCCTTACCGGACTGTTTTTCCCTCGATTTTACGTGTGGAACACGTCCCCTAGGCTCTCACCCAGAGTGCACCGTAAACTGCTTCCTCCCACGGGGAGGTCGATGGTAGCTAAAGCACGTTCTCTGTACACTGCTGTTTGTTCGAGTGAGAACGCAAGCGATTAGAGTTCCATGCAAAAGTGGGGCCGCAGTGCTAGCTTGATGAAACAGGTGGGGAGTCATGTGCTGCCTTCTGCCACGGCCTGAGCCTCCCTCGGAATTAGCTTTGGGACTCCCTTGCAGTGCTCTCACGCACGCACACAACTAAATGCTTCCACTCTCAGGAAAGGCTATTTAAGGTGAAGCATGGAGTCCTACAGTGTTGTTTCCTCGAGTTACGTGCCTGGCTTTAGGACCGCACGCACACACGAGGCAATGATACGAGCCTCATAAACAAGAGGTGAGTTGACAGCTGCCATCTGCATGATCCTGTTTCTAACTGCATTTCACGTATGGCACCCTTCCCCAGTCTCTCATACACGAACACTGTAAAATTCCTCCAGCCTCAGGAATGGCAATGTTAGCTAAAGCGCAGTATCTCCACAGCATTGATTCTTTCATTTTCTCTCTGTCCTGAAACTCTATCTCTCCTTCCATTCTGAATGATAGCCTTGCTGGATAAGGTACTCTTGGCTGTATTTTCTTCTCATTTAGTACCCTGGATATATCTTGCCAACCCTTTCGGGCCTGCCAGGTTTCTGTGGATAGTTCTGATGTTATTCTGATGTTCCTCTCTCCATAAGTAGGAAATCTCTCCCCCCTAGCTGCTCTCAAGATACCTTCCATGGCTCTAAGATTTGCAAGCTTCACTATTATATGTTGGGGTGTTGATCTATTTTTATTGATTTGGGGAGGGGTCCTCTCTGCCTCTTAGACATGAATGCTTGTTTCCTTCCCCAGATTAGGGAAATTCTCAGCCCAAATTTGCCCAAATATATACCTTCTAGCCCTATCTCTCTCTCTCTCTCTCTCTCTCCACCACTCTTGGATCCCAATGATCCTGACATTGGTTCTTTTCAGTGTATCATTAAATTCTCTCAGTCCCTTTTTATGGGCTATGGGTTGTTTTTCTCTTTTCTTTAAAATCCTTCCTTTCCATCATCTTCTCTTCTATATCATTTATTCTCTCTTCTGCCTCGTTTACCCTCGCTATTAGAACATCCAATTTAGACTGCATCTCTTCCATAGCATTTTAAAGTTCGGCCTGCTTGATCTCGTTTCTGCCTTTAGAGATTGTTATTGTCATGTATGATTTTTTCAAGCCTAGCTATTGACTTCGTGATTGCTATCCTGCGTTCTATCTCTGACATCTTGCTTGTATCCATACCCATTTGTTCTGTGGTAAAGGACATTGCCTCTGGTTCTTTTCTTTGTTGGAAATTCCTCCTCCTAGGCATTCTGTCAAAGTGTGGTTGAGCAAATGAACAGAGTCCAAAAATATCAACCATAACCCAAGCAGAATGCCCCCTAGAAAAAAATCTGAAGTGGTTGGAATATCCCATAGATATGCACCAAAGCCAAGATAATCCAAAACAAGAAAAAACGGGGGACTATAATCTCTCAGGGTGATCAAAGCATGGTGATCTGCCTGTTCCTGATTGATTTTTGGTCTGTATGTTAGAAGACACTATATCACAAAATTTCAAAGAAATCAGAACTTATGTATCAAGATAAAATTGAATACAGTGAAAATTGGACTAGTATGGAGCATAAATGTATCAAATGTAGTTGTGAAAAAAAAAAGTTAAAAAGCCACTTAAAAACATAAGATGGGAAATAAGAATCTATATGAAAAGGGAAGTGTGTTAAAAGAAACAAAAAAAGAATTGTAACATTTTAGCCTTAAGGGCAAACAAATCTTGAGGGAAAACCTGGAGCTTCCTATATTATTTTCCCCTGGTGCTGGATTTTTACAGTCCTGTGTGAAATAAGCTTATCATTCACCTGTGCTTCCAGTCTATCTTCTGGGGGAGGGGCCTGCTGTTCAGTTTCTCAGGCATCTTAGCCACTCCTTGTCAGGGAGATGGACTTAACGTGAGCTGGTCGTTTGTGTGGCTTTTGTTCCCTGGCAGATTTCTGCTTCTCTTTAGAGGGTTAGAGCAAACATGGCCATGCGAGAATCTCTGGCTCAGAGCCGCAATGTCACAGTCACCTTTCTTCAATAAACCCTCCAGGTCAAACCCTTTCCATTTCTGTATGTACTATGCTATTCAAACCAGCTGCATAGGGGAGATCTAGAAACCCTTGAGCATCTCTGCACTTTGTGCCTTTGCAATTGTGAGCGGCCGTGGGCTCGCACATTCACCCTCTTCCACTGATCCCAAGTTATGGCTGGGTGCCACCCCAGTGTCCTTTTGGGGTCACACTGCCCTGAGATCTGTTGCCCAGTCATGGGTGCAGCCTTAGTGTGTGCCATATTACTAAATCTCGTTGTTCATGCCCGCTGCCACTCTCCCAGGAGGAGTTCCAATGACCCAGGAGCATCTCTGCACTTTGTGTCTCTGTGACTATGAGTGGTTGTGGGCTCGCCTATGCACCTACTTACACTGTCCCAGGTAACGGCTGGGTGCTGCCCTAAGATTCCTTTCCACGGTGGCTGCCACCCTGAGAGCTGTTGCCCAGTTATGGGCACAGCTGTTTCATATCTGCCCTGCGATGTTAAACAGCCTGAACCTTCTCATCTTTTTCAGGGTACTCAGGAAAAAAGCGGTCTCCCTACCAGTCTGGCTCATGAGGAGTTCTTGGCGACCAGAGCTGGAAGTTCCTTCTCAGCTCAGTCTCCCCACTCCACTGCTTGGGCATCCTATCAGTTCAGGCTCCCCTGTTCTTTCTGAGTCTCCTGGGATCCTGAGACCCCAGTGATCCACCTATAATTTGCCCTATTCATCCCCTATCCGTTTTTCAGAAAGGGATGCCTCTCACTGGAGCAGATTTCTAAGGGTCTCAATTTTGTGCTCCGGTGTTATATCACTTTCCAGTGGCTGGCTTATGGAGTCTCCCTCCACCTTCCATTTATCTTACAATAATTCCACCAAAGATTTGAGATTCCACATCTCCTACCTTGCAAAAAGTAGTCATTTTTTTGCTTGTAGAGATTGAGATAAATTTTCTTACATTGCAAGTTGAAATCACGTATGTGTTCAGAATGGTTTGATAGATATCCAGATATTCAAGGGACCAGATGAAACAAGGTCCCCTACTCTGCCACCATCTTGCCCCCCCTTCTTGAGATGCTCATAAAATTGATGGGTTTTCTTTTTTTCGCTACAATCATGCTCTCCACCAACAACCCAGAGGGGTTCAAGTAGCACAGTATCCTTCCATGCTCCTTGTTTAGTCTGGTCAAGTGTCCCGAATCCATTGCACCCTCATGCAAATGGTTGGGCTCAAGTCTGGACCACAGACAGCAGTAGTGTTACTGTTACAGTCCAGGAGCTGGTAGGAGCTAAGGATGGCAGTGCAGAATTCTGCGCTGATGGCTGAGTGGAGGACGAGCACTAGCATGAAGTTCAGAATTAAGGTTTGGTTTCAAGACTAGACACACTGTCAGGCGGAGGGTCAGGTTTTCACTGGAATCCTACTCTCCAACTCCACAGGGTGATTACAGGTTGCATGGCTTCCATCTCTATTCCTTTTATTTTTTACATTTTTTTATTATTATATTATGTAAATCACCATATCATCATTAGTTTTTGATGTAGTGTTCCATGATCCATTGTTTGCGTATAACACCCAGTGATCCATGCAGAACGTGCCCTCCTTAATAACCATCACCAGGATAACCCATCCCCCCACCCCTCTCCCCTCTAGAACCCTCAGTTTGTTTTTCAGAGTCCATAGTCTCCCCCCCACATAATCTTCTTCTTCTTTTTTTTAAACATATAATGTATTATTTGTTTCAGAGGTACTGGTCTGTGATTCAACAGTCTTAGACAATTCAGAGTGCTCACCATAGCACATACCCTCCCCAGGGTCTACCACTCAGCCACCCCATCCCTCCCACTCCCCACCACACCAGCAACCCTCAGTTTGTTTCCTGAGATTAAGAATTCCTCATATCAGTGAGGTCATATGATATATGTCTTTCTCTCATTGACTTATTATGCTCAGCAAATACCCTCCAGTTCCAGCCACATCAGTGCAAATGGCAAGATTTCATTCCTTTTGATGGCTGCATAATATTCCATTGTATATATATACCACTTCTTCTTTATCCATTCATCTGTTGATGGACATCTTGGCTCTTTCCATGGTTTGGCTATTGTGGACATTGCTGCTATAAACATTGGGGTGCACGTACCCCTTCGGATCCCTACATTTGTATCTTTGGGGCAAATACCCAGTAGTGCAATTGCTGGGTCATATGGCAGCTCTATTTTCAACTTTTTGAGGAACTTCCATACTGTTTTGCAGAGTGGCTGCTCCAGCTTCCATTCCCACCAACAGTGTAGGAGGGTTCCCCTTTCTCCCCATCCCCGCCAATATTTGTCATTTCCTGACTTGTTAATTTTAGCCATTCTGACTGGTGTGAGGTGTTATCTCATTGAGGTTTTGATTTGGATTTCCCTGATGCTGAGCAATGTTGAACACTTTTTCATGTGTCTGTTGGCCATTTGGATGTCTTCTTTGGAAAAATGTCTGCTCATGTCTTCTGCCCATTTCTTGATTGGATTATTTGTTCTTTGGGTGTTGAGTTTAAGAAGTTCTTTATAGATATTGGATCCTAGCCCTTTATCTGATATGTCATTTGCAAATATCTTCTCCCATTCTGTCAGTTGTCTTTTGGTTTTGTCAACGGCTTCTTTTGCTGTGCAAAAGCTTTTTATCTTGATGAAGTCCCAATAGTTCATTTTTGCCCTTGCTTCCCTTGCCTTTGGTGATGTTTCCAGGAAGAAGCTACTGCGGCTGAGGTCGAAGAGGTTGCTGCCTGTGTTCTCCTCTAGGATTTTGATGGACTCCTGTCTCACGTTGAGGTCTTTCAACCATTTGGAGTCTACTTTTGCGTGTGGTGTAAGGAAATGGTCCAGTTTCATTCTTCTGCATGTGGCTGTCCAATTTTCCCAACACCACTTGTTGAAGAGACTGTCTTTTCTCCATTGGACATTATTTCCTGCTTTGTCAAAGATTAGTTGACCATAGAGTTGAGGGTCCATTTCTGGGCTCTCTATTCTGTTCCATTGATCTATGTGTCTATTTCTGTACCAGTACCATACTGTCTTGATAATGACAGCTTTGTAATAGAGCTGGAAGTCCAGAATTGTGATGCCGCCAGCTTTGCTTTTCTTTTTCAACATTCCTCTGGCTATGCGGGGTCTTTTCTGGTTCCATACAAATTTTAGGATTATTTGTTCCATTTCTTTGAAAAAAGTGGATGGTATTTTGATAAGGATTGCATTGAATGTGTAGATTGCTCTAGGTAGCATTAACATCTTCAAAATATTTGTTCTTCCAATCCATGAGCATGGAACGTTTTTCCATTTCTTTGTGTCTTCCTCAATTTCTTTCATGAGTATTTTATAGTTTTCTGAGTAGAGATCCTTTGCCTCTTTGGTTAGATTTATTCCTAGGTATCTTCTGGTTTGGGGTGCGATTGTAAATGGAATCAACTTCTTAATTTCTTTCTTCTGTCTTGTTGTTAGTGTATAGGAATGCCACTGATTTCTGTGCATTGATTTTATATCCTGCCACTTTACTGAATTCCTGTATGAGTTCTAGCAGTTTTGGAATGGAGTCATTTGGGTTTTCCACATAAAGTATCATATCATCTGCAAAGAGTGAGAGTTTGACTTCTTCTTTGCCGATTCGGATGCCTTTTATTTCTTTTTGTTGTCTGATTGCTGTGGTTAGGACTTCTAATACTATGTTGAAGAGCAGTGGTGATAGTGGAAATCCCTGCCATGTTCCTGACCTTAGGGGGAAAGCTCTCAGTTTTTCCCCATTGAGAATGACATTCACTGTGGGTTTTTCATTGATGGCTTTTATGATATTGAGGTATGTACCCTCTATCCCTATACTCTGAAGAGTTTTGATCAAGAAAGGATGCTGTACTTTGTCAAATGCTTTAGTGTATCTGAGAGGATCTTATGATTCTTGCTCTTTCTTTTGTTAATCTATTGTATCACGTTGATTGATTTGCAGATGTTGAACCATCCTTGCAGCCCAGGGAGAAATCCCACTTGGTCGTGGTGAATAATCCTTTTAATGTACTGTTGGATCCTATTGGCTAGTATTTTAGTGAGAATTTTTACATCCATGCTCATCAAGGATATTGGTCTGTAATTCTCCTTTTTGATGGGGTCTTTGTCTGGTTTTGGGATCAAGGTAATGGTGGGCTCATAAAACGAGTTTGGAAGTTTTCCTTCCATTTCTATTTTTTGGAACAGTTTCAGAAGAATAGGTATTAATTATTCTTTAAATCTTTGGTAGAATTTCCCTGGGAAGACATCTGGCCCTGGGCTTTTGTGTTTTGGGAGATTTTTGATGACTGCTTCAATTTCCGTAATGGTTATAGGTCTGTTCAGGTTTTCTATTTCTTCCTGCTACAGTTTTGGTAGTTGATATATCTCTAGGAATGCATCCATTTCTTCCAGGTTATCTAATTTGCTGGCATAGAGTTGCTCAAAATATGTTCTTATAATTGTTTGTATTTCCTTGGTGTTGGTTGTGATCTCTCCTCTTTCATTCATGATTTTGTTCATTTGGGTCATTTCTCTTTTCCTTTTGATAAGTCTGGCCAGGAGTTTATCAATCTTGTTAATTCTTTCAAAGAACCAGCTCCTAGTTTTGTTGATCTGTTCTACTGTTCTTTTGCTCTGTTTCATTGATTTCTGCTCTGATCTTTATTATTTCTCTTCTCCTGCTGGGCTTAGGCTTTATTTGCTGTTCTTTCTCCAGCTCCTTTAGGTGTAGGGTTAGGTTGTGTATTTGAGACCTTTCTTGTTTCTTGAGAAAGGCTTGTATTGCTATATACTTTCTTCTTAGGACTGCCTTTGCTGCATCCCAAAGATTTTGAACAGTTGTGTTTTCATTTTCATTGGTTTCCATGAATTTTTTAAAATTCTTCTTTAATTTCCTGGTTGACCCATTCATTCTTTACTAGGATGCTCTTTAGCCTCCATGTATTTGAGTTCTTTCCGACTTTCCTCTTGTGATTGAGTTCTAGTTTCAAAGCATTGTGGTCTGAAAATAGGCAGGGAATGATCCCAATCTTTTGGTACCGGTTGAGACCTGATTTGTGACCTAGGGTGTGATCTATTCTGGAGAATGTTCCATGGGCACTAGAGAAGAATGTTTATTCCATTGCTTTGGGATGGAATGTTCTGACTATGTCTGTGAAGTCCATTTGGTCCAGTGTGTCATTTAAAGTCTTTATTTCCTTGTTGATCTTTTACTTAGATGATCTGTCCATTTCAGTGAGGGGGGTGTTAAATTCCCCCAGTATTATTGTACTGTTGTCGATGTGTTTCTTTGCTTTTGTTCTTAATTGGCTTATATAATTGGCTGCTCCCATGTTAGGGGCATAGCGATTTATAATTGTTAGATCTTCTTGTTGGATAGACCCTTTAAGTAGGATATAGTGTCCTTCCTCATCTCTTATTACAGTCTTTGGTTTAAAATCTAATTTGTCTGATATAAGGATTGCCACCCCAGCTTTCTTTTGGTGTCTGTTAGCATGGTAAATGGTTTTCCACCCCTTCACTTTCAATCTGGTGGTGTCTTTGGGTCTAAAATGAGTCTCTTGCAGACAGCATATTGATGGGTCTTGTTTTTTAAACCAATCTGATAGCCTGTGTCTTTTGATCGGGGCATTTAGCCCATTTACATTTAGGGTAACTATTGAAAGATAGGAATTTAGTGCCATTGTATTGCCTGTAAGGTGACTGTTACTGTATATTGTCTGTGTTCCTTTCTGGTCTACGTTGCTTTTAGGCTCTCTCTTTGCTTAGAGGACCCCCTTCAATATTTCTTATAGGGCTGGTTTCGTGTTTGCAAATTCCTTTAGTTTTTGTTTGTCCTGGAAGCTTGTTATCTCTCCTTTATTTTCAATGACAGCCTAGCTGGATATAGTATTCTTGGCTGCATATTTTTCTCATTTAGTGCTCTGAATATATCATGCCAGTCCTTTCTGGCCTGCCAGGTCTCTGTGGATAGGTCTGTTGCCAATCTAATGTTTCTACCATTGTAGGTTACATATCTCTTCTCCCGAGCTGCTTTCAGGATTTTCTTTTTGTCTCTGAGACTCGTAAGTTTTACTGTTAGATGTCAGGGTGTTGACCTATTTTTATTGATTTTGAGAGGGGTTCTCTGTGCTTCCTGGATTTTGATGCCTGTTTCCTTCCCCAAATTAGGGAAGTTCTCTGCTATAATTTGCTGCAATATACCTTCTGCCCTTCTCTTTCTTTCTTCTTCTTCTGGGATCCCAATTATTCTAATGTTGTTTCGTCTTATGGTATCGCTTATCTCTCGAATTCTTCCCTCGTGATCCAGTAGTTGTTTATCTCCCTTTATCTCAGCTTCTTTATTTTCCATCATTTGGTCTTCTATATCACTGATTCTCTCTTTTGCTTCATTTATCCTAGCAGTTAGCACTCCCATTTTTGATTGCACCTCATTAATAGCCTTTTTGATTTCGACTTGGTTAGATTTTAGTTCTTTTATTTCTCCAGAAAGGGTTTCTCTAATAACTTCCATGCTTTTTCAAGCCCAGCTAGTCATGGGTTTTAAAGTGATGATTCTGAACTCTAGATCCGACATCGTACTAATGTCCGTATTGAGTAGGTCCCTGGCAGTCGGTACTACCTCTTGTTCTTTTTGTTGGGGCGATTTTTTCCGTCTTGTCATTTTGTCCAGAGGAGAACAGATGAATGAGAGAACAAAATGCCAGCAGGGTAACAACATCCCCAGAAAATATACTCTAAACAAATCAGAAAAGACCTGAAGCCAGGGGAATAGAAAGGGAAAGAAAGAAAAGAGAAAAAGAAAAAAAAAGAAAAAGAAAAAGATAAAAACAAACAAAAACAGAACAAAACAATAAAAAATCAGAATATGATCAAATATGACCAGGCTGGTGCATAGATCAGTGCCACACATTAGATTTTGGGTTTATTTTGGTCTTTTAGAAGAAAGTGCCTCCCAAAATTTTAAAGAAAGAAAAACTTATTTATGTACAAAAATAAGGGTTGATATGATGAAGGGATGGAATATGACTGTAAAGATGAAAATTATAAAAATTTTATAAAAGGAATTGATAAGAAATTGTTTGAAAAAAGAAAGAAGAGGATTAAAACAAATGAAAAAAATAGGGAGAGAATGTGATCAGGCAGAAAAGTAGAACTAAACCATACACTATAGATTTAGGGTATATTTTGATCTGTTAGAAGAAATTATCTCAAAATTTCAAAGAGAGAACAACTTATATATATATATGCCAAAAATAAGGGTAACTACTATGAAGGAATAGAATATGACTCTAAAAATGAAAAATAAAAATGTGTTTTAAAAAAGGGATTGATAAGATGTTGGTTGAAAAAGGGAAAAAGAAAAATTCAAAAAAAAAAGACAGTTAAAAAAAATTAACTTTGAAAGACTAAAGAATCATGGTAAAAAAGCCATGGATTCTATGTACATTATTCCCCTCGCGCTGGAGTTCTGCCGTTCTCATTGATCAGTAAACTTGGTCTTGGCTGGCTGTACTCGCTGATCTTCTGGGGGGAGGGGCCTGTTGCTGTGGTTCCCAAATGTCTTTGCTGGAGGCAGAATTGCTCCACCCTTTCCGGTTCCGGGTAAGTAATCTGCTCGGGTTTGCTCTCGGGAGCTTTTGTTCCCTGCAAGCTTTCCGTACAGCTTTGGAGGCCAAGAGTGAAAATGGCAGCCCCCTAATCTCCGCCCCAGAGGAGCCAAGAACTCGGGGCCCCACTCCTCAGTGAGCCCCTAGAGAAAAGCAGTCAGTCACTCCCGTCTCCCCGGTCTCCAGCCGCACTCCATGCTCACCCAGCCTGTGACTGATCGTTTCTATCTCTGGCACCCTACTCGGTGTGGAGTCTCCAAACCCAGCAGATCCCTGCGGTACGCTCCCGCGCCGTTCCTCCCAGGGGAGGAAGGGGAGTCTCCCTGGATCTGCCGCTTTTTGGGTCCCTGCTGGAAGAACAATGGCCCGACTGTGCCGCGGATCACCGTTTATGGCAACCCCGAGCTGAGAGCCCGCGCCTCGGCTCCGTCTCTGCAGCCAGCTTCACCGCTCTGATACCTGGGAGCTCTGCCACACTCAGGCACCTCCGGTCTTGCTGTGACCCCGAGGGTCCTGAGACCACACTGTCCCACGAGGGTTCCACCCCCTGCTTAGCCACTGGAGCGACGTCCCTCAGCAGAGCAGACTTCTAAAAGTTCTGATTTTTGTGCTCTGTGGCTCTATCACTTGCCAGAAGCGGCCCACGGAGGCCTCCTCCCCCGCCATCTATCCTCCCGAATATCGCCTCAGATTCACTTCTCCGCATGTCCTACCCTCCAGAAAGTGGTCGCTTTTCTGTTCAGAGAGTTGTTGCTATTCTTTTCTTCGATCTCCTGTTGAGTTTGTAGGTGTTCAGAATGGTTCGATCACTATCCAGCTGAATTCCTGAGACTAGACGAAATCCAGGTCTCCTACTCCTTCGCCATCTTGCTCTGCCCCCTTTCCTTGTCTATTTTTGTAAAGATTTTATTATTTATTTATTTATTTATTTATTTGACAGAAAGAGAGGGAGCACAAGGAGGGGGAGCATCAGGCAGAGGGACAAGGACAAGCAGCCTCCCTGCTGAGCAAGGAGCCTGAGCAAAGAGCCCCAACATGGAGTTCAATCCTGGGACCCTGAGGCACAGGCTTGAGCCACCAGGCTCTCTGCTTTCCTTGTCTTAATAGTTTACTGACTTTCATCCATTCTGCTGATTGGGCCTCCATATTGACAGCCAAAGGCCTTCATGGAAACACTTGAACAACAGAGTGTGAGAGCAGATGTGGGGGTCACTCCATGGACTATAAAAGTAGGAGGTATCCCTACCTCAGGTGTGAGTCTTTTCTTGGGTCTTTTTTTACTGGTGGTGGTGGTGATGGTTATGAAGATAATAATGGAGGGTTTTGTTTGTTGTTGCTGTCCGTGGTTTTTAACTCTTTCTAGGAAACAATTGTGGTGTGATAGCGTTATGGTAATTCTTTGAAGGAAAAAGGACATAACTAAGGACTCTTCCCAAGGGAAGGACTTATACACTTTTCAATTAAAGGTTATCAATCAGAGTAAAACAACTGTATCTATACTTTTGAGTCAATGTTAGAGACCAAAAGCTTTAAACTGTGGTCTGCAGCCCACCTGCACCAGAATCACCTGGGGTATTTATGTAAGAAATGCAGCTTATGGGGCCCCACACAATGAAATCTCTTGGGATTAGGACTCAGGAAGTGGCTCCTATGATCTCCACTGCTGATTCTAAGGCTCTCCAAATCTAAGAACCACTCTCTTGTATTTTTAGATTGGGGATTCTTAAAAAATGACAGAGAAGGGAAAATTTCTTTTAAACTTAGACTTCAAGCACTAGATTATGACCTTCTTAGGGACAGTGTTTCCTAATCTTACACACTCAGCCTAGAGACTGGCAATGAAATCAGACACAGAGCAGGTGAAGAAAAATGTTGTATTTTCTTTACACACATTTTACTTTCATGGCCATCAAAAAGACTGTGTTTCTTTTGAGAAAAAGATTTTATTTATTTGTCGTGGAGAGAGAGACAGAGAGCGCGTGCACAAGCAGGGGGAGCAGTAAGCAGAGGGAGAAGCAGGCTCCCTCCTGAGCAAGGAGCCTGATGCCAGAGTGGATAGCAGGACCCTGGGATCATGACCTGAACCGAATCCAGACACTTAACTGACTGAGCCACCCGGGCATCCCAAGACTGTGTTTCCTTTCTTCTAACAGACCATGTCCACCAGTTATGTTGCCCCCAACATATCACTATAGCAACATACATAAATATCTATCATACATTTATGCACTTCTACACGCCTTCTAAAGCACTGTCAGGACACAGACTAGGCTTTCCCACAACTAGGGCTGCTCAGGTGCCACTTAAGAATGATCACTGGTGGGACGCCTGGGTGGCTCGGTCGGTTAAGCATCTGCCTTCGGCTCGGGTCATGATCCCAGGGTACTGGGATCGAGTCCCTCGTTGGGCTCCTTGCTCAGCGGGGAGCCTGCTTCTCCCTCTCCCTCTGCCTGCTCCTCCCCCTCTCCTCCTGCTTATGTGCTCTCGTTCTGGCAAATAAATAAAGAAAATCGTTATTTAAAAAATGATCACTGGTTTGTCTTACACAGGACTTTCAATGGGCTTTGGCCTGGCCATGAGTCCCAGTTCCCCAGAGAGGAGTTACAGTGATGAAAGGGGACAGCATATTTAGAGTGAGCTGGACACACTTCGGAGATCACGAAAGAATGGAAATAGGAGGTGCTAGGCTAAGCAGGAGATGACATGTGGGAAGCTACCGCTTTCACCATGTGCATTCGAAGCATTCAGACACTGCATTGTAGACTGACACCCAACCTAATGGTGTCCCGCCTGAGCTGGCCCTGGGGAAGCGTGGATCTGGGAGTACTGCTGGCTGAGCCCCACTGGCCCTCAGGGCACCACTATCACTTGTGGGCTTTAGAACGCGCCAAGGAGCTCCCTTGTGGAGACCAGGTGTCCCATCTTGTAAGAAGCAGAGTCCTGTGTCCCCTGAGGTGATCATCTGAGGATAGGCGTTAGAGCGAGAAATGGCCACTGCTAGTTCCCAGGCCAGAGTAATGTTTAGAAGCAGTGTCACGAACTCCTCTATAAACCGTGCATGTTTTGCTCAGTGCTGGGCTGAGCAGACCCTGGTGGATGGTGTTCTTTAACCACAGGAAAGGCTGTCTGCCCTCCGCCCTCCTCCACCAGGCCGGCCTCCGACTCCTCCTGGACCCTCCAGCAGGTGTGGAAGAGTGGGGTCCAGGTCTCTTCAGCAGATTGGGATCTGCACAAAAGGGGGACAGGCCCATACCTCCTGCTGTTTGAAGGACCTGTTGTGGCTCCTCTTCTTTCATGGTTCCAGAAAGGCAAGTGTCACAAGACTGGGGTGTATGGCAGAGACCTTCGGGACTTCACCTGAAGACAAAAATAGAACAAGGTGAGTGTCCAGGATCAGGCCTTGCTGGTAGCTCCCTGAGCTGTGGTGAGCACTGGGCGGTGGCAGAGCCAGGAGCTCAGTGAGAGCCTGTTAGGAGGATGTGCCCAGGGGAAGAGGTGTGGTCCTGAGGAGCCACTGGTGCCTCCAGGCTAAAGGGAAACTTCCCCACCACCTCGGACTGGTGATGGCGATGCTCAGAGCCACTGCACACGAGGGTCTCAGATCCTACACTCCCTCTTCATGGGCTAGTTCACTTGAAGCAAAATGATGGCTTTTGTGACCTCCTGGGAACTGAAATGCTTAGCATGAAACATGCCCATGTAGAAACAGCCTGTTGTAGGAAGGAGAGGATGCTGTGCAGGGAAGTCCCCTGTTAAGTTCGTATCCCATTTACTTACTGAGGAAAAGGAGGGGCCCAGTCAGCAGGGAGCTGAGACCTCCCCCCCACCCCCCATCTAGTGCCACCTCTTACAGATGAGGGGCTGCGGCCTCACCGACACTGAGGGACCAGCCACAGGGCCTGTTCGTGACAAACCTGGGGTTAGAACCCAGGCCACAGGCCCTTTCCATTGGTCTCTGGGAAGTGCAGAGGAAACTTCCGAACAAGGGGAAGCCAGTGGATGTGTGGAGATGTTGCGTTACTTTTGCTAGGACAGGAATAAAGGCTTTGCAGAGGCCATCTTGTAGGTGTTCTAAAGAGGCTCAGGAAAGAAAGGAATCATCAGAGAACAAAAAGGAATTAGCTTAAAAAAAGGAGGTTGAAGTCATGGCTGGACCCATTTTCATACAGTGGGATCAACATTCTCTCAGGCTACATAAGGAACAGTCCTAGGACTAGGGCCAATTGTTTATGGCAGAGATTTAAGTTCAAGGTGAAAGAGCCATTTGCTCCAGTTCACATGTTCCTTTAGGGTACTTGCTAGGGAATGTGTCAGTATTTCAAGTAAACAGAATGTCAGCCATATAGATAAAATGTTTCCTTTCAAGTTTCATATTTATTTATTATCAAATTCCCTTTTATGTTGAGAAGACCCAATTGTTTTCTTTGGAAAAATAAATATGAAAATTGAATTGCTGTTCTGAGCCCGATAGACTGCAGTAGAATCAACCAATTTGATGGCATCTTGGATTTATTTTTCATGAAGTGAGAGGTGCTACAGGAAACACTGGAGCTGGCCCCAGAGCCCTTTCCTGGAAGCTAATTCCGAGGCTGACTCCCCATGTCCTCTGATCTTGGGAATCAACTCACTTGCTTTCCTTGGACTCCTGACTGGCCTAAAGGAGAGAAGAAGTGGGGTGAGGAGAGAAGAGGGTGACAATGTGACAGAGAGCCGAGATGGCAGGGGAGGGATGAGGGTGGGAGAGGTGATGGGGAGGGAAGGTACAAGGACACTTAGTGAGGACCCGAGTCCTAGGGGTGGACTGGAAATCCTCTCCTGAAAAGTCAGAGTGGGTCAGGGATCATTGCAGACTCTGAAGATAGGTGGGAATGGATTTGGGCTGGGTACTGTGGCTCTGGTGGGTGCAGTGGTCTCCTTAGCTCTGAGTCCTTGCCTTCAAAACATCTTCTGTCCTGGTCCTTGAAACAACAAAACAGCCCAACAGGACCAGTTAGGCCCATACTTGCCTGGTGTGTTCTAAAGTGTGTCTTTCTGGTCGCTCAGCTCAGGGTCCCCTGCTGCCCCCACGTACCCCTCCCTCTGCATTCACAATTATTCATGGCACAGTTGATTTGGGGACATTACATCAGTCTGCACCCCCCAACCCCCACACCAAGTCTGTCTGGTCACAGTTCATCTGTAGCACAAGTGGGGAGTCTGGATGTACCCCCCACCCCTAATTTCCTCTCCCATCCCCTGGCTGGGGGCACCCACTCTGGCTGAAGATGAACTGCTCCATGGTCTCCTTCTGCTGGTTGGAGATCTTCAGATGCTCCGGTGTGCTCTGAAGGAGACTCTTCTGTTTGGACAGTTTCATTCTCAGTTGAGAAATTACCTACTCATGGACTGTCTTTGGAAAACGGAAACAGGATCTCTTCAATGGTTAGAAGGCCTAAAGCGCCCCATGGTTTGTGGCTCTTGAAAATCAAAAGTGGGATTCCATAATCTCAACAATTTCTGGACTGGAGTCCCTCCATGAAAGCTTCTAAGACCCTCCAGCTGAGGCCAGCTTAGAATGAAGTCATTAGGTTGGAACACTGAGAACCTGGGAGCTCCCATGCAGATGGACACAGGCCTCCACTCCTGTTCCTGAAGAGAACCAAGGCAGCTCCAGAACTCCTAGCAGTGGAACAAGAGCTCACATTTAGTGCTGACATCAGTTCTAGTGCCCTGGTATCAACAGATAAGACTTAGTAGTTGGGAATGTTATGCCTGGGGAGACATTCTGCAATTTTGTAAATCTTTTGACCAACTTCAAGAAGGCAAAACACCCTCTCCCTTGAAACTGGCATAGTTTGGTCCCATAAGGTGTTAGTGATATTAATCTGGCCTTAGAATCCTGTCATCAGGGGGGTGGGGCATAGATTGAGATACCTTGCCGTCCAGGGTCACTCCAATCGGAACCCAGTCCTCAAAGCTGAGGGCACCAGGGGGGCAAGGGTCTATTTCCCGGCAATTGAATTCCCCAGGTCATGGAAGTAGTCCAAGAGGTGTTGCTTGAATTTTATTTTCAGTTGTGTGGAAGGGCTGGGAGGCTTGAGGAAAGAAGGGGTGTGGAACTTTTGGGGGGAGCAAAGTGATTATGTTTGTACAGTGTGAAGAGTATGGACATATGAAGCTATGCTGGGATGGAAGGTTGAAACATCCTACATATTTTGTAAGATAAAACAGAGGTAGCGAAGGTCCCTTTTTCACAGTGGGCCTTTTTTTGTTGTTTTCTATTTGTCATATGCAGACCCCTTCTGTTGGCCCAAGTGCAAGCAGTCTGTCTGTATTTTCAGACTTTGGTGCTGTGTTCACCTACTCCTTATTGAATACAAGTTCAAATAGCTGGCTTATTTGGTGTTTTAGTGATTTCAGACAAGTTCTGTTGAAGTGTTTTTGGGAGGCAACTCTTAATAAGCAAACCTAACCAGTACCTTTCTGTAAAGTTTTGGGTTATACAAAATAACTGAATTTAGGGACAGCAGAAGGGGGTTCAGGGATTTGACACAACTGGTGGCCCTCCCTCTCTCCCTAGGGTACAGAAGTGAGCCTTGGGCTCAGTGTTACCCATGAGACACCCCAGAAAGGCTCTGAGAAGAAAGCCTGAACTTCCCATGAGGCCAGATTGTATTCATGCTCATCTTTCCTGTGGAGGACATTTGAGAGAATAGAAATGAGCAGGGCATGTTCACATGCTTTAAGGAACCATGCCCACTGGCAGAGGACAGGTTTTCACCACAGACCTCACAGCACCATCCACTCAAGCCCCTGCACAAGGGGTGGTGGGTCTCCTTCACTCCCCCCCAGCAAAAACTGTCTCAGAAAAGCTGACAAGATGGTGGCAGTGGAGCAACAGAAGAAGCACACCTTCCCCACGTTCTCCTGAAACCCCCGGGTATACATGAAAGCCTTTGGCTGTCAATATGGAGGAAATCGCTGGCGCAATCAGGGGAATGGATGAAAGTCAGTAAACTATTAGGACAAGGAAAGCAGAGAGCCTGGGTGGCTCAAGCCTATGCCTCCAGGTCCTGGGATCGAGCTCCATGTTGGGCTGCTTTGCTCAGGCTCCTTGCTCAGCAGGGAGCCTGCATGTCCTTGTCCCTCTGCCTGATGCTCCCCCTCCTTGTGCTCCCTCTCTTTGTGTCAAATAAATAAATAAATAAATAAATAAATAAATAAAATCTTTACAAAAATAGACAAGGAAACCAAGTGCGAGTCCAAGTTGCCCTGTGGTTATTCCAGCATCCCAGAAATTCCTCCTACTCCATCCCAGACGGTTGGCACATGCACAGCGTGCTCCAGGACCTGGTCAGTGCAGAAAGAGTCCTTTCAGACACTACCCCAAAGCCTGGTTCCAAACACTTGAGCCTCAGTGCGTAATGAACTAACACTGCCCGGATCCCCTGGTTAGAAGGGCAGGAAAAGCAGCAAAGGCCAGAAGCTTTCCTTCACTTTCTGAAGGAAGAATGCAGGATTTTTCTAACAGGACTCCCAGGTTTGGTCAGTGGAGGTTTCCCTTTGCACAAGCCTGCCACCCTTTCTTAGTCTTGAGACAGCCAGCTTGCTAGGAAATTATGCAAGTCACTTCATTTTCAACATTATCCCATTCTCATCTCTATTGAAGGACTTTGGCTTCCCAAGCATTTCATTTCCATCCCTTTGAACTTTTCTCAATCTAGGTTCTCCCTGAGGGCTGTCCAGATCCAATGTCTCAGAGTGATACCCTCTGCATTCAACTGGGAGTCTGGCCAAGTCCTTGAGACTTTGGAATAGTTTGGGTCACAGGGCCCCTCTTACCATGGCTTCTGAACTATTTTGACCGTGGCAGGATTAGGCATCTGAAGGTACCCAACAGTGAATATTTGTGTGTAGGCATGGCCAGAGGATTTGGGGTGGGGATCTGCCTTCATTTGTAGAGCAAGGGAAAACAAAGTTAGACTCTCATTCCCAGATTTATGTCACTCCCACTTGAAATATAGAACTTTGATTCCCATGGCAGATATTCCCATTTTCTTGCTATTTTTCTAATGAGGTCTTGGGTCACCATCAGGGGCCATGGTGCTGTCACTCACACAGCCAGTACCCAGGGAAGTGTGGCAAGTTCCCAGTCTGGTCCTGTGCTAAGCAAGGGGCAGTCAGCAACTGGTATTCCCAAAGCCACTATGGCACTCCTGTTGCTGAGCCCTAGGTTCTCTGCCAGTTAGGTAAGTGCAGTGATGGGTAGCCAGCTTGCCTCCTCCCCTGGTTGATTGAGATGCTTTCTTTTTGAAGAACAGACCATTCCCACATGGGCAGCATGGCCCTGGAGCTGGTCAGTACAGAAAGAACTTTTCTAAGGAATACTGCACCAAGAAACAGTTCCCAAATACTTGGTCATCAGGTGGGAGAACCAACCTGCTACCCCTGAATCCCTGCTACCTTTAAAAAGCAGGAGTAACAGCCACCACCAGAAACATCCCTTCCATTCATGCAGAAAGAATGCAGGCCTCTGGCTAAAGCTTTTCTGAGGGTAGCAAATGGAAGTTTCCTTTAACCCAAGTCCACGGGTGATTCTTATTCCCTAAACTGCCAACTTGTTAGGAGATTGTGCTAGTCACTTCATGCTCAACATGATCCCATTTTCATCCCTAATGAAGGACATTGGCCCTCTGTGTATCTATTTCCATTCCTTTGTTCTTTTTTTCCAACTGGGTTCTCCCTGGGGGCTGGCCTAGTGTCTCAGAGTTATATCTTGTGCTTGAAACTGAACTGTGTGGATGAATGCTTGTCACTATGGGATAGGTTAGGTCAAAACACCTCTGGTAACTTGGTTTCAGAAGTGCATTGACATCAGGAGGACTAGGGAATTTGAAGGGGTCCAGCAGAGAATGTTTGTGTGTAGGCTCTGGCAGAGGTTTTGGGAGGGAGCTGGCCTCATTTCTGGCGCAAGTGGAAGCAAAGGTAGATACTGTCTTGCAAGATGCATCCCATTCCCACTTGACATGTAGCACTTTGGCACTCTTTGTAGCTATTCCCATGTCCTTACTGTTTCTCTAACAAGGTCTTGGGTCATCTTCATGAGCCATGGTGTTTTAACTCACACAGCACCCAGGGATTGGTGGTGAGTTCCCACTCTGGACCTGTGCTAAGATAGAAAAATCAGTGCGTAATATTGGAAAGGAAAGTTTGCCCTTCTGTCCCTGAGCACCGGGTTCTTGGTCAGCTGAGGAAACACAGAGATGGGGACCTAGCTTGCCACACTCTCCTGGCTGATTGAGATGCCTTCATTCTGAAAAAACAGATGTGTTGTGCATGGCCTACTATGCTCCAGGACCTGTTCAGTACAGAAATAGCTTTTTCAAGGAATAGTGCTCCAAGTAGCAGTTCCAAACATTTGATCATCAGTTGGGAGTTGCAGCCTGGTACCTCTGAATCCCTGCTGCCTTTGTGCACGGATGGAAAAACAGGAATATCTCCAAAGTCAGAAGCTTCCCCTCTCTTTGCGAAGGAAGAATGAAGGTGTCTTGGGGCACCTGAGTGACTCAGGTGGTTAAGCACCTCACTCTTGATTTTGGCTCAGGTCATGGTTTCAGGGCTGTGAGATCCAGCCCCACATAGGCTCTGTGCTGGGCGTGGAGACTGCTTGAGATTCTCTCCCTCCGCCTCTCCCGCACCCCGAGTGCTCTCTTTCTCTCTCTCTGCCTCTTAAAAAATAGGAAAGAAGGCCTCTTGTTTACTCAGTTCCCAGGTGTAGCCAATGGATTTTTCCCTTTGTGCCAAAGCACTGGAGTTTCATATTCCTAAAATGGCCAGATGGTTAGGACATTGTGCTAGCCCCTTCATTTTCAATATTATCTCATTGTTGTCTCCATGAAGCACTTTGGCCCTCCATGTGTCCATTTCCATTTATTTGCTGTTTTTTTTTCAAAATCGATTCAATCTAGGGGAACATTCGGAAGAGTCTCAGAACCAAATTTTCTGCCTTAATCTAGGGAGTCTGGCAGAGTTCTTGGGACTGTGGGATACCCTGGACCACAGGGCCACTTGACATTGAGTTTCAGAACTTTGTGGACATCATGAAACCCAGGGCATTTGAAGGTGTCCACCAGAGAATGTGTGTAGGTTGAGCCAGAGGATTTGGAAGGGGGCTGGTGTCATTTCTGGGGTAAGGAGAAATTAAGTTAAACATTTCGGTCCCAAATTTATTCCATTCCCATTTGAAATGTAAAACTTTTTCCTTCTTGGATCAATAAAGAACCTTGTCTCTTTGCACACATATATACTTCCCTGTGCTCTTTTTTCAAACTAAGTTCTTTCTTGGGGCCATTGAGAGGAGCCAGTGTTCTCAGACCAATATTTTCGGATTGAAACTGGGGAATCTGACCGAGTCCCTGAGATAGGTTGTGCCACAGGGCCCCAAGGCTAGAGGGGTTGAATGAGCTGAAAAATTGTGTGTAGGCACAGCCAGAGATTTTGGGTGGGAGCTTGCCTTTTTTCGGAGGCAAGGGCAGATGAAGTTAGACATCTCAATCCCAGGTAACTTTCATTTCCATTTGTAATGTGGAGATTTGAGCCATTCCCATCCCCCTGTTGTTTCTGTAGTCTAGCTGGGTTCACATTTAGGGGTAATAGGGTTGGTATCACACAACCAGTGCCCAGTGTTGGTGGCAAGTTCCCACTCGGATCCTCTGCTATGTGAGAGCACTAAGTGTCTGATAGCCAAAAGGAAAGATTCCTCTCTCCTGCCTCCGAGGGCTTGGTTCTTGTCATGCTGTTTTAAATCTGTGACTGGTAGCCAGCTTGTCTCCCACCCTTGGGTGAAGAGATGTCTTCATTCTGAAGAGCAGACAGTTCACACATGTTCACTATTGCTCCAGGACCTGGTCAGTGTAGAAAGACCTCTTTCAAGGAATACTGTTCCAGTGACCCTTTCCAAATACACCATCAGGTGGGAGAACCCATCTGTTAACCCTAAATCACTTGGGTATCTTTTCCCCATGATAGGAATGGCAAGAGAAATCCAGAAGGAAGAATGAAGGCCTCTTGCTAACGTGGCCCCCAGATGTAGCCAACGGAGGTTTCCCATTGCCCAAGCCAACAGGCCTTTCTTAGTCCTGAGACTGCCAGCTTGAGAAGAAATTTTGCTAGACCCTTCATTCTCAATATTATTTTATTCTCAACGTTAAGAAAGTCCTCATTCCCTCGGTGTCCATTTCCATTCCTTTGATCTTTTTTTTCAAAGCTAGGTTCTCTGGAATGAAGTCTTCTCAATCTGACTACCCCTCTACACATTTACCCAAGGCAGCCACACAGGCTCAGGGACAAGAGGACCAACCGTTTTTTATTTGCATAACAGACATTAATTCTCTCACTTCACACAGGACCAGAGGGGGAACTGACCAGTAATCCTTAGGTGCTGGCTGTGAGTAAAAGCACCAGCCCGAATGTGAACCAAGAGCTAGATAGAAAATCAGTAAGACTATAGGAATGTACATAAGAAGTGCCAAAAATCTACATTTAAAATGGGAATGGACTAAATCTGTAATGAGATGTCTAGTTTTCCCCTTACCCAAGAAATGAGGCCAGCACCTTCTAAAATCCTCTGGCCAAGCCTACACACACACACACACACACACACACACGCACACATGCACACACACACACACATTCACTCTTTGGAACCTTCAAATGCCTTAGGTCTCCTCATGCGAATATTGTTCTGAAACTAAATTTCAAGAGGGCCCCGTGGGCCACACTTCCTCGCAGTCACAAGGAATCTTCCAGACTTCCCAGTTTAAATAAGAGGATATTCAGGGCACCTGGGTAGCTCAGTTGGTTAAGCGACTGCCTTTGGCTCAGGTCACGATCCTGGAGTCCCCGGATCGAGTCCCGCATTGGGCTCCCTGCTCAGCGGGGAGTCTGCTTCTCCCTCTGACCCTCCCCCTCTCATGCTCTCTCTCTCTCATTCTCTATGAAATGGATAAATAAAATCTTTAAAAAAATTTTTTTAAAAAAGAAGAGGGGGGGCGGAGCAAGATGGCGGAGGAGTAGGAGACCTGGATTTCGTCTCCTCTCAGGAATTCAGCTGGATAGGGATCAAACCATTCTGAACACCTACAAACTCAACAGGAGATCGAAGAAAAGAATAGCAACAACTCTCTGAACAGAAAAGCGACCACTTTCTGGAAGGTAGGACGTGCGGAGAAGTGAATCCGAGGCGATATTTGGGAGGATAGACGGCGGGGGAGGGGCCTCCGTCAGCCGCTTCTGGCAAGTGATAGAGCTGCGGAGCACAAAATCGGAACTTTTAGAAGTCTGCTTCGCTGAGGGACGTCACTCTGGTGGCTAAGTGGGGGGTGGAACCCTCGTGGGACAGTGTGGTCTCAGGACCCTCGGGGTCACAGCAAGACCGGAGGTGCCTGAGTGTGGCAGAGCTCCCAGGTATCGGAGCAGGGAAGCCGGCTGCAGAGACGGAGCCCAGGCGCGGGCTCTCAGCTCGGGGTTGCCATAAACCGTGATCTGCGGCACAGTCGGGCCCCTGCTCCTCCAGCAGGGACCCAACAAGCGGCAGATCCAGGGAGACTCCCCTTCCTCCCCCAGGAGGAGCGGTGCGGGAGCGCACCGCGGGATCTGCTGGGTTTGGAGACTCCACCCAGGGTCGGGAGCCAGAGAGAGAAACACGTGGTCACAGGCCGGGTGAGCACGGAGTGTGGCCAGAGACCGGAGAGACGGGAGTGACTGACTGCTTTTCTCTGGGGGCTCACTGAGGAGCGGGACCCCGGGAACCACGGCAACAGGCCCCTCCCCCAGATCAGCAAGAACAGCAAGCCAAGACCAAGTTTACCGATCAATGAGAACGGCAGAACTCCAGTGCTAGGGGAATACTGCACATAGAATTCATGGCTTTTTTACCATGATTCTTTAGTCTTTCAAAGTTAATTATTTTTTTTAACTGTCTTTTTTTTCTTTTTTCTTTTTTTTTTGAATTTTTCTTTTTCCCTTTTTCAACCAACATCTTATCAATCCCTTTTTTAAAACACATTTTTATTTTTCATTTTTAGAGTCATATTCTATCCCTTCATAGTAGTTACCTGTATTTTTGGCATATATATATAAGTTGTTCTCTCTTTAAAATTTTGAGATAGTTTCTTCTAACAGATCAAAATATACTTTAAATCTCTAGTGTATGGTTTTTTTCTACTCCCCTGCCTGATCACATTCTCTCCCTTTTTTTTCCTCTTTTTTTTTTAAATCCTCTTCTTTCTTTTTTCAAACAACTTATCAATTCCTTTTATAAAATTCTTTATAATTTCCATCCTTACAGTCATATTCCATCCCTTCATCATATCAACCCTTATTTTTGTACATATATAAGTTTTTCTTTCTTTAAAATTTTGGGAGGCACTTTCTTTTAACAGACCAAAATACACCCAATATCTAGTGTGTGGCACTGATCTATAAACCAGCCTGATCATATTTGATCACATTCTGTTTTTGTTTTGTTTTGTTCTGTTTTTGTTTGTTTTTATCTTTATCTGTTTCTTTTCTTTTTTTTTTTTTTCTCTTTTTCTTTTTTCTCTCTTTCCCTTTCTTTTCCCACTGCTTCAGGTCTTTTCTGATTTGTTTAGAGTGTATTTTCTGGGGACGTTGTTACCCTGCTAGCATTTTGTTCTCTCATTAATCTATTCTCCTCTGCACAAAATGACAAGACGGAAAAAATCACCTCAACAAAAAGAACAAGAGGTAGTACCGACTGCCAGGGACCTACTCAATACGGACATTAGTACGATGTCAGATCTAGAGTTCAGAATCATCACTTTAAAGACTAGCTGGGCTTGAAAAAAGCATGGAGGTTATTAGAGAAACCCTTTCTGGAGAAATAAAAGAACTAAAATCTAACCAAGTCGAAATCAAAAAGGCTATTAATGAGGTGCAATCAAATATGGGGGCACTAACTGCTAGGATAAATGAGGCAGAAGAGAAAAGCAGTGAGATAGAAGACCAAATGATGGAAAATAAAGAAGCTGAGAAAAAGAGAGATAAACAACTACTGGATCACGAGGGAAGAATTCGAGAGAGAAACGATACCATAAGACGAAACAACATTAGAATAATTGGGATCCCAGAAGAAGAAGAAAGAGAGAGAGGGGCAGAAGGTATAATGGAGCAAATTATAGCAGAGAACTTCCCTAATTTGGGGAAGGAAACAGGCATCAAAATCCAGGAAGCACAGAGAACCCCTCTCAAAATCAATAAAAATAGGTCAACACCCCGACATCTAATAGTAAAACTTACGAGTCTCAGAGACAAAGAGAAAGTCCTGAAAGCAGCTCAGGAGAAGAGATCTGTAACCTACAATGGTAGAAACATTAGATTGGCAACAGACTTATCCACAGAGACCTGGCAGGCCAGAAAGGACTGGCAGGACATATTCAGAGCACTAAATGAGAAAAATATGCAGCCAAGAATACTATATCCAGCTAGGCTGTCATTGAAAATTGAAGGAGAGATAAAAAGCTTCCAGGACAAAAAAAAAACTAAAGGAATTTGCAAAAACAAAACCAGCCCTACAAGAAATCTTGAAAGGGGTCCTCTAAGCAAAGAGAGAGCCTAAAAGCAACATAGACCAGAAAGGAACACAGACAATATACAGTAACAGTCACCTTACAGGCAATACAATGGCACTAAATTCCTATCTTTCAATAGTTACCCTGAATGTAAATAGGCTAAATGACGTAATCAAAAGACACAGGCTATCAGATTGGATTAAAAAACAAGACCCATCAATATGTTGTCTGCAAGAGACTCATTTTAGACCCAAAGACACCCCCAGATTTAAAGTGAGGGGGTGGAAAACCATTTCCCATGCTCATGGACACCAAAAGAAAGCTGGGGTGGCAATCCTTATATCAGACAAATTAGATTTTAAACCAAAGACTGTAATAAGAGATGAGGAAGGACACTATATCCTACTTAAAGGGTCTATCCAACAAGAAGATCTAACAATTATAAATCGCTATGCCCCTAACATGGGAGCAGCCAATTATATAAGCCAATTAAGAACAAAAGCAAAGAAACACATCGACAACAGTACAATAATACTGGGGGAATTTAACACCCCCCTCACTGAAATGGACAGATCATCTAAGTAAAAGATCAACAAGGAAATAAAGACTTTAAATGACACACTGGACCAAATGGACTTCACAGACATAGTCAGAACATTCCATCCCAAAGCAATGGAATAAACATTCTTCTCTAGTGCCCATGGAACATTCTCCAGAATAGATCACACCCTAGGTCACAAATCAGGTCTCAACCGGTACCAAAAGATTGGGATCATTCCCTGCCTATTTTCAGACCACAATGCTTTGAAACTAGAACTCAATCACAAGAGGAAAGTCGGAAAGAACTCAAATCCATGGAGGCTAAAGAGCATCCTACTGAAGAATGAATGGGTCAACCAGGAAATTAAAGAAGAATTAAAAAAATTCATGGAAACCAATGAAAATGAAAACACAACTGTTCAAAATCTTTGGGATGCAGCAAAGGCAGTCCTAAGAGGAAAGTATATAGCAATACAAGCCTTTCTCAAGAAACAAGAAAGGTCTCAAGTACACAACCTAACCCTACACCTAAAGGAGCTGGAGAAAGAACAGCAAATAAAGCCTAAACCCAGCAGGAGAAGAGAAATAATAAAGATCAGAGCAGAAATCAATGAAATAGAAACTAAAAGAACAGTAGAACAGATCAATGAAACAAGGAGCTGGTTGTTTGAAAGAATTAACAAGATTGATAAACCCCTGGCCAGACTTATCAAAAAGAAAAGAGAAATGACCCAAATCAACAAAATCATGAATGAAAGAGGAGAGATCAAAACCAACACCAAAGAAATACAAACAATTATAAGAACATATAAGCAACTATACGTCAGCAAATCAGATAACCTGGAAGAAATGGATGCATTCCTAGAGATGTATCAACTACCAAAACTGAACCAGAAAGAAATAGAAAACCTGAACAGACCTATAACCACTAAGGAAATTGAAGCAGTCATCAAAAATCTCCCAAAACACAAAAGCCCAGGGCAGATGGCTTCCCAGGGGAATTCTACCAAACATTTAAAGAAAAATTAATACCTATCCTTCTGAAACTGTTCCAAAAAATAGAAATGGAAGGAAAACTTCCAAACTCATTTTATGAGGCCAGCATTACCTTGATCCCAAAACCAGACAAAGACCCCATCAAAAAGGAGAATTACAGACCAATATCCCTGATGAACATGGACGCAAAAATTCTCACCAAAATACTAGCCAATAGGATCCAACAGTACATTAAAAGGATTATTCACCACGACCAAGTGGGATTTCTCCCTGGGCTGCAAGGTTGGTCCAACATCCGCAAATCAATCAACGTGACACAATACATTAACAAAAGAAAGAACAAGAATCATATGATCCTCTCAATAGATGCAGAAAAAGCATTTGACAAAGTACAGCATCTTTTCTTGATGAAAACTCTTCAGAGTTTAGGCATAGAGGGTACATACCTCAATATCATAAAAGCCATCTATGAAAAACCTGCAGCAAATATCATTCTCAATGGGGAAAAACTGAGAGCTTTCCTCCTAAGGTCAGGAACGCAGCAGGGATGTCCACTATCACAACTGCTATTCAACATAGTATTGGAAGTCCTAGCCACAGCAATCAGACAACAAAAAGAAATAAAAGGCATCCAAATCGGCAAAGAAGAAGTCAAACTCTCACTCTTTGCAGATGATATGATACTTTATGTGGAAAATCCCAAAGACTCCACCCCAAAACTTCTAGAACTCATACAGAAATTCAGTAAAGTGGCAGGATATAAAATCAATGCACAGAAGTCAGTGGCATTCCTATACACCAAACACCAGTCAGAAGAAAGAGAAATTAAGGAGTCGATCCCATTTACAATTGCACCCAAAACCATAAGATACCTAGGAATAAATCTAACCAAAGAGGCAAAGAATCTGTACTCAGAAAACTATAAAATACTCATGAAAGAAATTGAGGAAGACACAAAGAAATGGAAAAACGTTCCATGCTCATGGATTGGAAGAATATTGTGAAGATGTCAATGCTACCTAGAGCAATCTACACATTCAATGCAATCCCCATCAAAATACCATCCACTTTTTTCAAAGAAATGGAACAAATAATCCTAAAATTTGTATGGAACCAGAAAAGACCCCGCATAGCCAGAGGAATGTTGAAAAAGAAAAGCAAAGCTGGCGGCATCACAATTCCAGACTTCCAGCTCTACTACAAAGCTGTCATCATCAAGACAGTATGGTACTGGCACAAAAACAGGCACATAGATCAATGGAACAGAATAGAGAGCCCAGAAATGGACCCTCAACTCTATGGTCAACTAGTCTTTGACAAAGCAGGAAATAATGTCCAATGGAGAAAAGACAGTCTCTTCAACAAGTGGTGTTGGGAAAATTGGACAGCCACATGCAGAAGAATGAAACTGGACCATTTCCTTACACCACATGCAAAAATAGACTCCAAATGGTTGAAAGACCTCAATGTGAGACAGGAGTCCATCAAAATCCTAAAGGAGAACACAGGCAGCAACCTCTTCGACCTCAGCTGCAGCAACTTCTTCCTGGAAACATCACCAAAGGCAAGGGAAGCAAGGGCAAAAATGAACTATTGGGACTTCATCAAGATAAAAAGCTTTTGCAAAGCAAAGGAAACAGTCAACAAAACCAAAAGACAACCGACAGAATGGGAGAAGATATTTGCAAATGACATATCAGATAAAGGGCTAGTATCCAAAATCTATAAAGAACTCATCAAACTCAACACCAAAAGAACAAAGAATCCAATCAAGAAATGGGCAGAAGACATGAACAGACATTTTTCCAAAGAAGACATCCAAATGGCCAACAGACACATGAAAAAGTGTTCAATATCACTCGGCATCAGGGAAATCCAAATCAAAACCTCAATGAGATACCACCTCACACCAGTCAGAATGGCTAAAATTAACAAGTCAGGAAATGACAGATGTTGGCGGGGATGCGGAGAAAGGGGAACCCTCCTACACTGTTGGTGGGAATGCAAGCTGGTGCAGCCACTCTGGAAAACCGTATGGAGGTTCCTCAAAAAGTTGAAAATAGAGCTACCATAAGACCCAGCAATTGCACTACTGGGTATTTACCCCAAAGATACAAATGTAGGGATGCGAAGGGGTACGTGCACCCCGATGTTTATAGGAGCAATGTCCACAATAGCCAAACTATGGAAAGAGCCAAGATGTCCATCAACAGATGAATGGATAAAGAAGATATGGTGTATGTGTGTATATATATATATACAATGGAATATTATGCAGCCATCAAAAGGAATGAAATCTTGCCATTTGGAACGACGTGGATGGAAGTGGAGGGTATTATGCTGAGCATTTCAAAATAAGTCAATCAGGGAAAGACATGTATCATATGACCTCACTGATATGAGGAATTCTTAACCTCAGGAAACAAACTGAGGGTTGCTGGAGTGGGGGGTGGTGTGGGAGGGATGGGGTGACTGGGTGATGGACACTGGGGAGGGTATGTGCTCTGGTAAGCGCTGTGAATTGTGCAAGACTGTCGAATCTCAGATCTGTACCTCTGAAACAAATAATGCAATATATGTTAAGAAAGAAAAAAAGAAGAAGAAGAATGTAGCAGGAGGGGAAGAATGAAGGGGGGGAAATCAGAGGGGTAGACGAACCATGAGAGAGGATGGACTCTGAAAAACAAACTGAGGGTTCTAGAGGGGAGGGCGGTGGGAGGATGGGTTAGCCTGGTGATGAATATTGAGGAGGGCACGTTCTGCATGGAGCACTGGGTGTTATGCACAAACAATGAATCATGGAACACTATATCTAAAACTAATGATGTAATGTATGGGGATTAACATAACAATAAAAAAATTTAAAAAAAGGAAGAAGAAGAGGCTATTCCTCTGAGACAGTGGATCTGAATGGCCCACAGGGTGAACCTAGACCAAAAAAGAGCAAGAGGATGAAAATGGATATATGGTGGGCCAAGTGTGTCCATTAGAGTGAGATGAGACATAATGTTTTGATTGAAGTGACTAGGACAATCTCTTAGCAACCCAATTCTCATTCCCAGGAATGAGAAACAACTGTGGCTTTGGGTGATGGGAAATCTCCATTGCCTACACCTGGAAGCCTTGTTAGCAAGAACTCTGCGTTCTTCCTTCAGAAAGAGAGGGAAATCTGGTGTTAGCTTCTTTTAATTGCCCTTCCCATGAATTGATAGAGGTTGCAGTGATTCAGGTATAGTACGTTGGGACTCCCAGCTGATGCAGGCCATGGTGCAATATGCCTTGAAAGGGCACTTCCTGAGCTCACCAGATCCTTCAGCATGCAGCATATTGGTGACAGTTCTGTTCTTCAGAAGAAGGGCATCTCAAGCTCAAGATCCTTCAGCATGCAGCATATTGGTGACAGTTCTGTTCTTCAGAAGGAGGACATCTTAAGCTCAAGGAGAGGACGGCCACCTCTCCTTTGGGATATCAGACATGGATGCTCTCACATAGTACAGGACAGAAGTGGGAACTCACAACCAATCCTTGGGTGCTGGCTATGTGGGTAAAATCACCCAGGCCCCCATATGTAAACCAACCCTAAATAAAAAATCAGCAAGGGGGGCGCCTGGGTGGCTCAGTTGGTTAAGCGACTGCCTTCAGCTCAGGTCATGATCCTGGAGTCCCAGGATCGAGTCCCGCATTGGGCTCCCTGCTCGGCAGGGAATCTGCTTCTCCCTCTGACCCTCCCCCCTCTCATGCTCCCTCTATCTCATTCTCTCTCTCAAATAAATAAATAAAATCTTAAAAAAAAAAAATCAGCAAGGGGATGGAAATGGTACGAAGAAGGCCAAAAGTCTACAATAAAATTGGGAATAGGGAATTGGTTTGGGTATTGTGGACATTGCTGCCATAAACGTTGGGGTGCCTGTGCCCTTTGAAATCAATATGTGTGCCTCCTTTGGATAAACACTTAGGCATGCAATCGATGGATCATAGGGCAGCTCTATTTGTAACATTTTGTAGAAACTCCATACAGTTTTCCAGAGGGCTGCACCAGTTTGCATTCCCACCAATAGTGTAAGATGGTTCCCCTTTCTCCACATCCCTGCCAACATATGTTGTTTCCACAGTTGTTCATCTTATCCATTCTGATTGGTGTGAGGTGGTATCTCATTTTGGTTTTGATTTGTATTTCCCTGACCGCCAAGTGATGTTGAGCTGATTATTTTCATAATCCTAAGGGAGAACACAGGCAGCAACCCGTCTGAGAAATTTTTGCTAGACATATCTCCAAAGGCAAGGGAAAAAAATAGAAAATGAACAATTGGGACTTCACCAAGATAAAAAGCCTTTGCACAGCAAAGGAAATGGTCAACAAAACCAAATGACAACGTAAAGAATGAGAGAAGATGCCTAGGCAGCACAATCACGAGCACATGGACATTCCTGTCTGGGGAACCTGGGAACGCCTGGCTTTCCACAAAGCCCACAGACGCAATTCTGGTGTTGGGGTCCAAACGGAGCACTGAAATAGGGATAAATGGGCTGGAAGAACCTTATTGACAATTACGTGAGAAGGGAGAGACACAGGAGGGTTTTAGTTACAGGAAGAGTCAAGGAGCTTGAGAGCTGGGTCATCAGACCACACAGGAAGACTCCCTGGGTGCTATCCTAGGCGTTCAACCTTTCAGGACAGACTGTGTGAAATTCGCCAACTGCAGGAAGAAGCCAGCTCCTGGCTTTTCCAGATCTCATGTGATCTTGGGGCAAATCTCATGTGATCTCTGTCCAAATCTTATAAGATGTCATTCAAGCCCAGTGAGACCTTAGGCCAGCCAGTGAGATCTAGGATCAAAACCAATGCAGTTTCCGGCCAAAGCTCTCAGGCCTTTGGATGGAACTGGCACTCCCAAGAAGAGCCTGTTTTGTGCCCCTTAGGTAGGTAGGGATGGCACATGCCAGAAGTGGGCACAACGTCCAATATCTCCAGGTTTAGAAATGCTCTCAGGCACGACATAAAGGAAGAAACAGGCTGTCTCACACCTAAATCCCTGGTACTGCAATATCCTGGGGGAAGTGGGGGTAATAAGGGAGCACTGAATTCAGAATGAATGGGCCTGATGAACACTTATTCACACTAAACACAAATGACAGAATGAGGCGGGAAGAGGAGAAGGAAGGAAGAAGCAGTGTGCCGCCCAAGCAAGACAAGTGAGAACAAAGGCTTTCCCAGGCATTGAAAACATTAAGTCTGTCTGTATTAACCACACAACCACCCAGAAAAAAAGAAAAGTAAAAGGTACCTCTCTCTGTAGCCAGACATCACATGATCTTGGGGAAAATCTTGTGAGATCTCAGTCCAAATCTCTTGAGATTTCAACCAATCTCAGGAGATCTCAGTCCAAATCTTGAGAGATCTCATCCAAATCTCATGATATCTCGGGCCCAGCATTAACACCTAGGGCCAAAACCTGATGGATCTGTCAAATTACCCTGGCCCTTGGGGAGAACTGGCACTCCCTAGCAGAGCCTTCTTGGCACTCCTTATGTCAGTAGGGAATGCACATGTGAGGATGGGGCAGAATTCTACTTTCATAATTGGTTCCCAGACACGACCTTCAGGAAGACGCAAAGTGTCTCACACCTAAATATCTGTTGTTTAAGCATCCTGCCTTCGAGCAGGTGAGAAGGGAGCATTGATTCAGGATAAATGGGCACACTGGATTCTTACTCATTCTCATCCAGAGGTGAGGGAAACGGGAGGCGGTAGGGGAAAGGAAAAGCAAAAGGCCCCAAGACAGGACTGGTGAGAACAGAGGTAGGGTCCCTGAGGCCTTTCCCAGGGTTTCAAAAATTTAAGGTTGTCTGTATTAGCCTCACAACACCCCAGAAAATAAAATACACCTCTTCCCTTCACCAGACCTCTGGTGATTTGGGGGTAAAGCTGGTGAGATCTGTCCACAATGCATGAGATCTCATCCAAATCTATCCAGATCTCAGTCCAAGTCTTGTGAGGTCTCAAGCACATCTCACAAGATTTCTACCCATATGTCATGAGATCTTAGTCCAAAAATTGTGAAATCTCAGTCCAAATCTCATGAGATCTCAGTCCAAATGTCATGAAAACTCAGTGAACTCTCATGAGAACTCATCCAAATATCACCAGATCTACGTCCAAATCTTGTGAGATCTCACACACATCTCACGAGATTTCAACACAAATCTTCTGAGATCTTCAACCAAATCTTATGAGACCTCATTCAAATCCGAACAAATATCTCGTGAGTTTCTTAGTCCACATGTCACCAGATCTCTGTCCTATTCTCGTGAGAACTCAGTCTAAGCCTCATGAGATCTCATTCAAATCTGACCAGAACTCCATCCAAATCTCGTGAGATCTCACTGAAATCTCGCAGGACTTCAGTCGAAATCTCATGAGATCTCACTTAGGTCTCAGAAGATTTCTACCCAAATCTCTGAGATTTTGTCCAAATCTAGTGAGAACTGAGTCCAAATCTCATGAGATCCCCTTCAAAACATGCCAGATCTCAATCTAAATCTCATGAGCTCTCTCACACATGTCTCAAGACTTCTAGCTAAATCTCGTGAGATCAGGCCAAATCTCAAGATGGTCTCAGTCCAAATCTTGTATGATATCATTGAAATCTTGCCAGAAATCAGTCCAAATCTCATGAGATCTCATCCAAATCTTGCCAGAACTCCATCAAAATTTTGTGAGATCTCATCGAAATCTCACAGGAACTCCATCCAAATCTTGTGAGATCTCACATAGGTCTCACAAGATTTCTATCCAAATCTCTGAGGTTTTCTCCAAATCTCATGAGAACTCAGTACAAATCTCTTGAGATCTCCTTCAAATCTCGACAAATCTCGGTGTAAATCTTGTGAGATCCCTCACACATGTGTCTTCTAGCTAAATCTCGTGAGATCAGGCCTAGTCTCGTGAGAGTCTCAGTTTAAATCTCATCAGATCTCATTCAAATCTCACCAGAACTCCGTCCAAATCTTGTGAGATCTTATTGATCTTGCAGGAATTCAGTCAAAATCCCAGGAGATCTCACTCAAGTCTCACATGATTGCTACCTAAATCTCCTGATAACTCGTCCAATTATCATGAGATCTCCTTCAAATCTCATCAGATCTCAATTCAAATCTCTTGAGATCTCTCATTCTTCTATCAAGTGTTCTAGCTAAAGCTCGTGAGATCTAAGTCCTGTGAGAACACAGTCCAAATACCGTGAGATCTCATCCAAGTCTTGCCAGATCTTAGTCCAAATCTTGTGAGAACTCAGTCCAAATCTCATTGGATCTCATCCAATTCTGGCCAGGTTTAATTCAAGATGTCACAAGATCTCACGCACGTTTCACGAGATTTCTACAAAACTCTCGTGAGTCTCTTAGTCCCCATCTCGCCAGATCTCAGGCCAATTCTCATGAGATCTCTATCCAAAACTCATGAGATCTCATCCAGATCTCACCGAAGTCAGTCCAAACCTCGTGAGATATCACAGGTCTCACAAGATTTGTACCGAAATCTATGAGATTTTGGCCAAATCTCAAAAGAACTCAGTCCAAATCTCACGAGATCTCCTTCAAATCTCACCAAATCTAAATCTAAATCTTGTGAGATCACTCGCACATGTGTCAAAACATCTATCTAAATCCTGTAAGATCAGTCCAAGTCCCATGAGGGTCTCAATCCAAATCTCGTGAGATCTCATTCAAATCTCACCAGAACTCTGTCCAAATCTTGTGAGGTATCATCCAAATCTTGCAGGAATTCAGTCTCATGCTCATGAGATTTCAGTCAGGTCTCACAAGATTTCTCTCCAATTCTTTGTGATTTTGTCCAAATGTTGTGAGAACTCAGTCCAAACCTCATGAGATCTCATCCAAGTCTCACCAATCCTCAGTCCAATCTCTTGAGATCTCGCCGACATCTCGTGAGACTTCTACACAAATCTCATGATGTCTTCATCCAAATCTCAAGAAATCTCAGTCGAAATCTCGTGAGAACTCCTTGCAAATCTCGTTGGATCTCATCCAATTCTCGCCAGATTTAATTCAAAGTTTCATGATATCTCACGCTCATCTCGTGAAATTGCAACAAAAATTTCCTGAATTTCTTAGTCCACATGTCGCCAGATCTCTGTCCTATTCTTGCGAGAACTCAGTCCAAACTTCATGAGATCTCATCCAAATCTTGCAGGAATTCTGTCAAAATCTCATGAGATCTCACTCAGGTCTCCCAAGATTTCTACCCAAATCTGTGCAATTTTGTCCAAATGTCATGAGAACTCAGTCCAAATCTCATGAGATCTCCTCCAAATCTTGCCAGATCTCAATGTAAATCTCATGAGATCTCTCGCACATATGTCAAGACTTCTATCTAAATCTCGTGAGATCAGTCCAAGTCTTGTGAGGGTCTCAATCCAAATCTCGTGAGATCTCATTCAAAACTCGTGAGAACTCAGTCCAAGTCTTGTGAGATCTCATGCAAATCTCACAGGAATTCAGTCAAATTCTCATGAGTTTTCACTCAGGACTCACAAGATTTCTGCCCAAATATCTGTGATTTTGTCCAAATCTCGAGAGAACTCAGTCCCAATCTCGTGAGATCTCATCCAAGTTTCACCAGTCCTCAGTCCAATCTCTTGGGATCTCACTGACATCTCGTGAGATTTCAATGCAAATCTCATGAGGTCTTCGTCCAAATGTCAATAATATCAGTCCAAATCTTGTGAGAACTCAGTCCAACTCATCAGATCTCATCCAATTCCCACCAGGGTTATTTCAAAGTCCCATGAGATCTCCTGCACGTCTCCCAAGATTTCGACAAAAATCTCATGAGTTTCATAGTTCACATCTCTCCAGATCTCAGTCCAAATCTCATGAGAACTCAGTCCAACACTCGTGAAATCTCATCCAAATCTCTCCAGAAGTCCGTCCAAAGCTCCTGAGATCTCACTCAGGTCTTACAAGATTTTTACCCAAATCTCTGAGATTTTGTTCAAATCTTGTAAGAACTCAGTCCAAATATCATGAGATCTCATCCAAGGCTCGCCAATCTTCAGTCTAACCTCGAGAGTTCTCATTGACCTCTCGTGAGATTTCTGCACAAATCTCATGAGGTCTTTGTCCAAATCTCAACAAATCTCCATCCAAATCTCGTGAGAACTCAGTCCAAAACTCGTCGGATCTCATCCAATTCTCGCCAGATTTAATTCATATTCTTGTGACATCTCACGCACAACTCACGAGATTTCGAAAAAAATCTCGTGAGTTTCTTAGTCCACATGTCCTATTCTCATTAGAACTCAGTGCAAAACCCGTGCGATCTCATTCAAATCTCGCCAGAACTCCATTCAAATCTCATGAGATTTCACCTAAATCTAGCAGGAAATCAGTCAAAATCTCATGAGGTCTCACTCAGGTCTCACACGATTTCTACCCAAATCTCTGAGATTTTGCCTAAACCTTGTGAGAACTCAGTCCAAATCTCCTGAGATCTCCTTCAAATCTCATGAGATCTCAATCTAAATCTCATGAGATCTCTCACACATGTGCCAAGACTTCTATCTAAATCTTGTGAGATCTGTCCAAGTCTCGTGAGGGTCTCAATTCAAATCTCGTGAGATCCCATTCAAATCTCGCCACATCTCTGTCCAAATCTTGGACAATCTGATCCAAATCTTGAAGGATTTCAGTCGAATGCTCATGAGATTTCACTCAGTTCTCACAAGATTTCTGCCCAAATCTTTGAGATTTTGTTCAAATCTTGTGAGAACTCAGTCCAAATATCATGAGATCTCATCCAAGTCTCGCCAGTCCCCAGTCTAATCTCTTGAGGTCTCACCAAAACTTCGTGAGATTTCTACACAAATCTCGTGAGGTCTTCATCCAAATGTCAACAAATCTCAGTCCAACTCTCGTGAGAACTCAGTCCAAACCTCATTGGATCTTATTTAATTCTCGCCAGATTTAATTCAGTGTCTCGTGAGAGCTCATGCACATCTCACGAGATTTTGACAAAAATCTCATGAGTTTTATAGTTCACATCTCTCCAGACCTGTCCAAATCTCGTGAGAACTCAGTCCAACACTCATGAGATCTCATCCAAATCTTGCCACAGTTCCGTCCAACACACCTGAGTTCTCACTCAGATTTCTACCCAAATCTCTGAGATTTTGTCCAAATCTCGTTAGAACTCAGTCCAAATCTTGTGAGATCTCATCCAAGTCTCCCCAGTCCTCAGTCTAATCTCCTAATATCTCACCAACATCTTGTGAAATATCTGTACAAATCTCTTGAATTCTTCATCCAAATCTCAACAAATCTCAGTCCAAATCTCATGAGAACTCAGTCCAAATCTCCTTGGATCTCATCCAATCCTCTCCAGATTTAATTCAAGTCTCATGATATATCAGGCACATCTCGTGAGATATCAACAAAAATCTCATGAGTTTCTTAGTCCACTTGTCATCAGATCTCTGTCCTATTCTCAAGAGAACTCAGTCCATACCTCGTGAGGTCTCATTCAAATCTCACCAAAACTCCATCCAAATCTCGTGAGATTTCAACCAAATATCGCAAGAATTCAGTCAAAATCTCAGGAGAGCTCACTCAGGTCTCACAAGATTTCTACCCAAATCTCTGAGATTTTAACAAATCCTATGAGCACTCAATCCAAACCTCATGAGATCTCATCGAAACCTTGCAGGAATTCAGTCGAAATCTCATGAGCCCTCACTCAGGTTTCACAAGATTTCTACCGAAATCTTTGAGATTTTGTCCAAATCATGAGAACTTAGTCCAAATCTGTGAGATCTCCTTCAAATCTCGTGAGATCTCAATCTACAGCTCGTGAGATCTCTGGCACTTGTCTCAAGAGTTCTTGCTAAATCTCCTGAGATCAGTCCAAGTCTCGTGATGGTCTCCTTCCCAATCTCGTGAGATCTCATTAAAGTCTCACCAGAACTCTGTGCAAATCTGGTGAGATCTCATCGAAATCTTGCAGGAGTTCTGTCAAAATCCCGTGAGATCTAACTTCAGTCTCACTAGATTTCTATACAAATACCTGAGATTTTGTCTAAGTCTTGTGAGAACTCTGCCCAAATCTCACATGATCTCCTTCACATCTCGCCAGACCTCAATCCAAATCTCTTGAATGCTCTCACACTTCTCTCAAGAGTTCTAGCTAAGTCTCCTGAGGTCTGTCCAAGTCTCGTGAGAACATAGCCCAAATCTTGTGAGGTCTCGTCCTATTCTCACCAGATCTTAGTCTCAATCTCATCATAGCTCATGCACATCTGGTGATATTTCTAGCTAAATCTCTGTGATCAGTCCAAATGTGGTGAGAACTCAGTCTAAAACTCGTGAGAATTCAGTACAAAACTCGTGAGATCTCCTTCAAATCTCACCAGATCTCAATCAAAATCTCATGAGATCTCTCCACTTGTCTCAATACTTCTAGCTAAATCTCATGAGATCAGGCCATGACTTGTGAGGGTCTCAGTCCAAATCTCATGAGATCTCTTTCATGTCTTGCCAGATCTCAATCGTAATCTCATGAGATCTCTCGCACATGTTTCATTACTTCTAACTAAATCTCGTGAAATGTGTCCAAGTCTCATGAGGGTCTCAGTCCAAATTTGTGAGCTCTCATTCAAATCTCACCAGAACTCTGTCTAAATCTCATGAGATCTCATCCAAATCTTGTAGGAATTCAGTCAAAATCTCATGAGATCTCACTCAGATCTCACAAGGTTTCTACCCAATCTCTGAGATTTGGCCCAAATCTCGTGAGAACTCAGTCCAAATCTCATGAGATCTCCTTCCATTCTCGTCAGATCTCAATTCAAAGCACTTGAGTTCTCTCACACTTCTCTCAAGAGTTCCAGCTAAATCTTGTGAGATCAGGACAATCTTGTGAGAACACAGTGCAAATCTCATGAGATCTCATCCTATTCTCGCCGATTCCCAGTCCCAATCTCATCATAGCTCACGCACGTCTCACGAGATATCTAGCTAAATCTCTGTGATCTGTCCAAATGTGGTGGGAACTCAGCCCCAAAATCGTAAGAACTCAGTCCAAATCTCGTGAGACCTCACACAGCTCTCATGAGATAATCTCGTGAGATCTTAGACCAAATCTCGTGACAACTCAGTCCAAACCTCGTGAGATCTCATCCAAGTCTCGCCAGTCCTCAGGCCAATTTCATGAGATTTCACTGACATCTTGTGAGATTTCTACACATATTTGGAGAGGTCTTCATCCAAATCTCAACAAATCTCAGTCCAAACCTTGTGAGAACTCAGTCATACCTTGTCTGTACTCATCCAATTCTCACCAGATTTAATTCAAAGTCTTGTGAGATCTCCTGCACATCTTGTGAGATTTCAAAAAAATCTCATGAGTTTCATAGTCCACATCTCCCAAGATCTCAGTCCAATTCTCATGAGACCTCAGTCTATACATCATGAGTTCTCATCCAAATCTCGGTAGATGTCTGTCCAAATCACGTGAGAACTCACTCTGGGCTCACAAGATTTCTACCCAGATCTCTGAGATTTTGTCCAAATCTCATGAGAACTCAGTCCAAATCTCGTGAGATCTCTTTCAAATCTCGCCAGATCTCAATCGAAATCTCATGAGATCTCTCGCACATGTGTCAATACTTCTAGCTAAATCTCGTGAGATCAGGGCATGTCTCATGAGGCTCTCAGTCCAAATCTTGTGAGAGCTCTTTCAAGTCTCCCCAGATCTCAATATTAATCTCATGAGATCTCTTGCACATGTGTCAAGACTTCTAGCTAAACCTCATTAGATAAGTCCAAGTCTCGTGCGGGTCTCAGTCCAAATCTGGTGAGATCTCATTCAAATCTCGAAGGAATTCAGTCAAAATCTCATGAGATCTCACTCAGGTCTCACGCGATTTCCACCCAATCTCTGAGATTTTGTCCAAATCTTGTGAGAACTCAGTCCAAATCTCGTGAGATCGCCTTCAAATCTCGCCAGATCTTAATCGAAATCTCATGAGATCTCTCCACTTGTCTCAATACTTCCAGCTAAAACTCAAGAGATCAGGACATGACTTGTGAGGGTCTCAGTCCATATCTCGTGAGATCTCTTTCAAGTCTCACTAGATCTCAATCTTAATCTCATGAGATCTCTCACACATGTGTCAAAACTTCTAGCTAAATCTCATGAGATCAGGCCATGTCTCGTGAGGGTCTCAGTCCAAATCTTGTGAAGTCTCCTTCAAACCTCACCAGATCTCAATCTTAATCTCATGAGATCTCTTGCACGTGTGTCAAGATTTCTAGCTAAACCTCGTTGTAGCAGTCAAGTCTTGTGTGGGTCTCAGTCCAAATCTAGTGAGATCTCATTCAAATCTCACAGGAATTCAGTCAAAATATCATGAGATCTCACTCAGGTTCACAAGATTTTTACCCAAATCTCTGAGATTTTGTCCAAATCTCGTGAGGGTCTCAGTCCAAATCTTGTGAGATCTCTTTCAAGTCTTGCCAGATCTCAATCTTAATCTCATGAGATCTCTTGCACATGTGCCAAGATTTCTAGCTAAAGCACGTGAGATCAGTCCAAATTTCATGATGGTCTCAGTCCCAATCTCGTGAGATCTCATTGAAATCTCACAGAACTCCATCCAAATCTCGAGATCTCATCCAACTCTTGCAGGAATTCCATCCAAATCTCGTGAGATCTGACTTAGGTCCCACAAGATTTCTACCCAAGTATCTGAGATTTTGTCCAAATCTCATGAGAACTCAGTCCAAATCTCATGAGCTCTCCTTCAAATCTCATCAGATCTCAATCTTAATCTCATGAGATCTCTCACACGTGTGGCAAGACTTCTAGCTAAACCTCTTAGATCAGTCCAAGTCTCATGTGGGTCTCAGTCCAAATCTGGTGAGATCTCATTCAAATCTCACAGGAATTCAGTCAAAATCTCATGAGATCTCACTCAGGTCTCACCAGATTTTTACCCAAATCTCAGAGATTTTGTCCAAATCTCATGAGGGTCTCAGTCCAAATCTCATGAGATCTCTTTCAGTTCTCACCAGATCTCAATCTTAACCTCATAAGATCTCTCGTACATGTGTCAAGACTTCTACCTGAATAATGTGAGATCTGTCCAAGTCTCCTGAGGGTCTCAGTCCAAAATTTGTGAGCTCTCATTCAAATCTCGCCATAACTCTGTCCAAATCTTGTGAGAGCTCATCCAAATCTTGCAGGAATTCAGTTGAAATCTCATGAGATCTCACAAGATTTCTACCCAATCTCTGAGATTTGGTCCAAATCTCCTGAGAACTCAGTCTAAATCTCGTGAGCTCTCCTTCAAATCTCACCAGATCTCAATCCAGATCTCTTGAGTTCTCTCACGCTTCTCTCAAGAGTTCCAGCTAAATCTTGGGAGATCGGGACAAGTCTCGCAAGAAAACAGTCCAAATCCCGTGAGATCTCATCTTATTCTTGCCGATTCTCAGTCCCAATCTCATCATAGCTTATGCACGTCTCACGATATATCTAGCTAAATCTCTGTGATCAGTCCAAATGTGGTGAGAACTCAGCCCAGAACTCGTGAGAACTCAGTCCAAAACTCATGAGATCTCCTTCAAATCTCACCAAATCTCAATCAAAATCTCATGAAATCTCTCCACTTGTCTCAATACTTCTAGCTAAATCTCATGAGATCAGGCCATGACTTGTGAGGGTCTCAGTCCAAATCTCGTGAGATCTCTTTCAAGTCTCACTAGATCTCAATCTTAATCTCATGAGATCTCTCACACCTGTGTCAAGACTTCTAGCTAAATCTCAAGAGATCAGGCCATGTCTCATGAGGGTCTCAGTCCAAATCTCGTGAGGTCTCCTTCAAACCTCACCAGATCTTAATCTTAATCTCATGAGATCTCTCACATGTGTGGCAAGACTTTTAGCTAAACCTCTTAGATCAGTCCAAGCCTTGTGTGGGTCTCGGTCCAAATCTGGTGGGCTCTCATTCAAATCTTGTAGGAATTCAGTCAAAATCTCATGAGATCTCACTCAGGTCTCACAAGATTTCTACCCAAATCTCTGAGAATTTGTCCAAATATTGTGAGGATCTCAGTCCAAATCTCCTGAGATCTCTTTCAAGTCTTGCCAGATCTCAATCTTAATCTCCTGAGGTCTCTTGCACATGTGTCAATACTTTAGCTAAAGCTTGTGAGATCAGTCCAAGTCTCATGAGGGTCTCAGTCCAAATCTGGTGAGATCTCATTGAAATCTCATGAGAACTCCATCCAAATCTCATGAGATCTCTTTCAAATCTCCCCAGATCTCAATCTAAATCTCGTGAGATCTCTCACACATGTGTCAAGACTTCTACCTATATCTCATGAGATCAGTGCAATTTCATATGGGTCTCAATCCATATCTGGTGAGATCTCATTCAAATCTCATAGGAATTCAGGCAAAATCTCATGAGATCTCACTCAGGTCTCCCAAAATTTCTACCCAAATCTCTGAGATTTTGTCCAAATCTCGTGAGAACTCAGTCCAAATCTCATGAGCTCTCCTTCAAATCTCTCCAGATCTCAATCTAAATCTCATGAGATCTCTCACACATGTGTCAAGACTTCTAGTTAATCTCATGAGATCAGCCCAAGTCTCGTGGGGAACTAAGTCCAATTATCATGATATCTCACTCAGGTCTCACAAGATTTCTACACAAATCTCTGAGGTTTTGTCCAAATCTCCTGAGAACTCAGTCCAAATCTCATGAGATCTCTCAAACTTGTCTCAAGAGTTCTAGCTAAAACTCGTGAGATCAGTCCAAGTCTCATGAGGCCTCAGTCCCGATCTTATGAGATCTCATTCAAATCTCGCCAGAACTCCGTCCAAATCTCATGAGATCTCATCCAAATCTTGCAGGAATTCTGTCCAAATCTCGTGAGACCTGACTTAGGTCTCACAAGATTTCTACCCAATTATCTGAGATTTTGTCCAAATCTTGTGAGCACTCAGTCCAAATCTCGTGAGCTCTCCTTCAAATCTCACCAGATCTCAATCCAGATCTCTTGAGTTCTCTCACACTTCTCTCAAGAGTTCCAGCTAAATCTCATGAGATCGGGACAAGTCTGGAGAGATAACAGTCCAAATCTCATGAGATCTCATCCTATTCTTGCTGATTCTCAGTCCCAATCTCATCATAGCTTACACACGTCTCACGATATATCCAGCTAAATCTCTGTGATCAGTCCAAATGTGGTGAGAACTCAGCCCAGAACTCGTGAGAACTCAGTCCAAATCTCATGAGATCTCCTTCAAATCTCAAAAGATCTCGGTTCAAAGCTTTTGAGTTCTCTCACACTTCTCTCACGAGTTCTAGCTAAATCTTGTGAGATCAGGATGATCTTGTGAAAACACAGTGCAAATCTCATGAGATCTCATCCTATTCTCACTGATTCCCAGTCCCAATCTCATCATAGGTCACACATGTCTCATGAGGTATCTAGTTAAATCTCTGTGATCAGTCCAAATGTGGTGAGAACTCAGCCCAAAACTCGTGAGAACTCAGTCCAAATCTCGTGAGATCTCTTTCAAGTCTCACCAGATCTCAATCTTAATCTCACGAGATCTCTCACACATGTGTCAAGACTTCTATCTAAATCTTGTGAGATCTGTCCAAGTCTCATGAGGGTCTCAGTCCAAAATTTGTGAGCTCTCATTCAAATCTCACCAGAACTCTGTTCAAATCTCATGAACTCTCATCCAAATCTTGCAGGAATTCAATCAAAATCTCATAAGATCTCACTCAGATCTCACAAGATTTCTACCCAATCTCTGAGATTTGGTACAAATCTCATGAGAACTCAGTCCAAATCTTGTGAGATCTCCTTCAAATCTCGTAAGATCTCAATTCAAAGCTCTTGAGTTCTCTCACACTTCTCTCAAGAGTTCCATCCAAATCACGTGAGATCAAGACAATCTTGTGAAAACACAGTGCAAATCTCGTGGTATCTGATCCTATTCTTGTTGATTCCCAGTCCCAATCTCATCATAGCTCATGTACGTCTTGTGAGATCTCTAGCTAAATCTCTGTGATCAGTCCAAATGTGGTGAGAACTCAGCCCAAAATGCGTGAGAACTCAATCCAAATCTCGTGAGACCTCACACAGCACTCACTAGATAATCTCATGAGATCTTAGACCAAATCTCATGACAACTCAGTCCAAACCTCGAAACATCTCATCCAAGTTTTGCCAGATCTCAGTCCAAATCTCGTGAGATCTCATCCAAGTCTTGCCAGATCTCAGTCCAAATCTCATGAGATCAAATCCAAGTCTCGCCAGATCTCAATCCAAATCTCATGAGATCTCATCCAACTCTCACCAGTCCTCAGGTCAATTTCGTGACATCTCACCAACATCTCGTTAGATATCTACAAAAATCTAATGAGGTCTTCATCCAAATCTCAACAAATCTCAGTACAAATATCGTGAGAACTCAGTCCAAACCTCATCGGATCTCATTCAATTTCACCAGAATAAATTCAATGTCTTGTGAGATCTCATGCACATCTCACGAGATTTCGACAAAAATCTCATGAGTTTCATAGTTCACATCTCTCCAGATCTGAGCCCAAATCTCATGAGAACTAAGTCCAACACTCGTGAGATCACATCTAAATCTCGCCAGAAGTCCATCCAACACACCTGAGTTCTCACTCAAGTCTCACAAGCTTTCTACCCAAGTCTCTGAGATTTTGCCCAAATCTCGTGAGAACTCAGTCCAAATCTCATGAGATCTCCTTCAAATCTTGCCAGCTCTCAATCAAAAGCTCATGAGATCTCTTGCACTTCTGTCAAGACTTCTAGCTAAATCTTGTGGGATCAGGTCATGTCTCGTGAGGGTCTCAGTCCAAATCTCGTAAGGTCTCCTTCAAACCTCACCAGATCTCAATCTTAATCTAATGAGCTCTCTTGTACGTGTGTCAGGACTTCTAGTTAAACCTCTTTAGATCAGTCCAAGTCTCGTGTGGGTCCAGTCCAAATCTGGTGGGATCTCACTCAAATCTCGCAGGAATTCAGTCAAAATCTCATGAGAAGTCACTCAGGTCTCAAGAGATTTCTACCCAAATCTCTGAGATTTTGTCCAAATCTCGTGAGGGTCTCAGTCCAAACCTCATGAGATCTCTTTCAAGTCTTGCCAGATCTCAATCTTAATCTCATGAGATCTCTTGCAACATGTGTCAAGACTTCTAGCTAAAGCTCGTGAGATCAGTCTAAATCTCCTGAGGGTCTCAGTCCAAATTTGTGAGCTCTCATTCAAATCTCAAAAGAGCTCCATCCAAATCTCGTGAGATCTCCTTCAAATCTCGCCAGATCTCAATTCAAATCTCCTGAGATCTCTCACACTTCTCTCAAGAGTTCTAGATTAATCTCATGAGGTCAGTCCAAGTCTCACGAAAACACACAAATCTCATGAGATCTCATCCTATTTTCGCTGGATCTCAGTCCAAATATGATACCTCATGGACGACTTGCGAGATTTATAGCTAAGTCTCTGTGATCAGTACAAAAGATTTCAGAACTAAGCCCAAAACTTGTGAGAACTCAGTGCAAATCTCGTAAGAGCTCACACACCTCTCATATTTCTACAAAATTCTCGTGAGATCTTAGACCAAATCTCATGAGAACTCAGGTCAAAACTTGTGAGATCTCATTCAAATCTCACCAGAACTCTGTCCAAATTTTGTGAGATCTCATCCAAATCTCGCTGGAACTCTGTCCAAATCACATGAGATCTCACTTAGGTCTCACAAGATTTTTACCCAAATATCTTAGATATTGTCCAAATCTCATGAGAACTCAGTCCAAATCTCATGAGATCTCCTTCAAATCTCACCAGATCTCAATTCAAATCTCCTGAGATCTCTCACACTTCTCTCAAGAGTTCTAGTTTAATCTCGTGAGATCAGTCCAAGTCTCATGAGAACACAGTACAAATCTTGTGAGATCTCATCTTATTCTCACTAGATCTCAGTCCAAATACGATACCTCATGAACGTCTCATGAGATTTCTAGCTAAATCTCTGTGATCAGTCCAAATGTGTTGAGAACTCAGCCCAAAACTTGTGAGAACTCAGTCCAAATGTCGTGAGACCTCACACTCCTCTCACGAGATTTCTACAAAAGTCTCGTGAGATCTTAGACCAAAACGCATGAGAAGTCAGGCCAAAATTTGTGAGATCTCATTCAAATCTCACCAGAACTCCATTCTAATCTTGTGAAATCTCATCCAATTCTCACCATGCCTCAGTCCAATCTCTTGAGATCTCACCAACATCTCAGTGAGATTTCTAAACAATTCTCATTAGGTCTTCATCCAAATCTCAACAAATCTCAGTCCAAATCTCGTGAGAACTCAGTTCAAATCCCGATGGATCTCAAACAATTCTCTGCAGATTTAATTCAAAGTCTCCTGAGATCTCACGCACATCTTGTGAGATTGCGACAAAGATTTCATGAGTTTCTTAGTCCACATGTCACAGGTCTCAGTCCTATTCTCATGAGAACTCAGTCCAAAACTCATGAAATCTCATTCAAATCTCGCCAGAACTCCATCCAGATCTCATGAGATCACATCCATATCTCACAGGAATTCAGTCCAAATCTCTTGAGATCTCACTCAGGTCTCACAAGATTTCTACCCAAATATCTGATATTTTGTCCAAATCTCATGAGAACTCAGTCCAAATCTCATGAGTTCTCCTTCAAATCATGCCAGATCTCAATCTAAATCTCATGAGAACTCTCACACATGTCTCAAGACTTCTAGCTAAATCTTGTGAGATCAGCCACATCTCGTGATGGTCTCAGTCCAAATCTCGTGAAATTTCATTGAAATCTTGTCAGAAATCCATACAAATCTCGTGAGATCTCATCCAAATCTCGCCAGAACTCTGTCTAAATTTCGTGAGATCTCATCCAAATCTAGCAGGAACTCCGTCCAAATCTCGTGAGATCTCAGGTCTCACAAGATTTCTATCCAAATCTCTGAGATTTTGTCCAAATCTTGTGAGCACTCAAGCCAAATCTCATGAGATCTCATCGTAATCTTGCAGGAATTCAGTCAAAATCTCATGAGATCTCACTCAGGTCTCATAAGATTTTTACTCAAATATCTGAGATTTTGTCCAAATCTCGTGAGATCTTGTCCAAATCTCGTGAGATCTCCTTCAAATCTCACCAGATCTCAGTCCAAATCCCTGAGATCTCTCACACTTCTCTCAAGAGTTCTAGCTTAATCTCATGAGATCAGTCCAAGTCTCATGAGAACACAGCACAAATCTCGTGAGATCTCATCCTATTCTCGCCAGATCTCAGTCCAAATACAATATCTCATGGACATCTCATAAGATTTCTAGCTAAGTCTCTGTGATCAGTCCAAATGGGTTGAGAACTCAGCCCAAAACTTCTGAGAACTCAGTCCAAATCTCATGAGAACTCACACACCTCTCACAAGATTTCTTCAAAAATCTCATGAGAACTCAGTGCAAAACGTGAGATCTCATCCAAATCTTGCCAGAAATTTGTCCAAATTTCATGAGATCTCATCCAAATCTTGCAGGAACTCCGTCCAAATCTCCTGAGATCTCACCTAGTTCGTGCAAGATTTCTATCCAAATATCTGAGATTTTTTCCAAATCTCATGAGAACTCAGTCCAAATCTCATGAGCTCTCCTTCAAATCTTGCCAAATCTCAAAGTAAATCTTGTGAGATCTCTCACACATGTGTCAAGGCTTCTAGCTAAATCTCGTGAGATCTCATCAAAATCTCGCAGGTATTCAGTCAAAATCTCATGAGATCTCACGCAGGTCTCACAAGATTTCTACACAAATCTCTGAGATTTTGTCCAAATCTTGTGAGAACTCAGTCCAAATCTAGTGAGATCTCCTTCCAATTGCACCAGATCTCAATCTACATCTCGTGAGATCTCACACATGTCTCAAGATTTCTAGCTAAATCTCATGAAATCAGGTCAAATTTTGTGATGGTCTTAGTCCAAATCTCATGAGATCTCCTTGAAGTCTCTCCAGAAATCCATCCAAATCTCGTGAGATCTCATCCAATTCTCGCCATTCCTCATTCCAATCTCTTGAGATCTCGCCAACATCTCATGAGATTTCTACACAAATCTTGTGATGTCTTCATCCATATCTCAACAAATCTCCATCCAAATCCTGTGAGAACTCTTTCCAAGTCTCGTCAGGTCTCATCCAATTCTCACCTGATTTAATTCAAAGTCTTGTGAGATCTCATGCACATCTCGTGAGATTTCAAAAAAAATCTCATGAGTTTCTTAGTTCACATCTCACCAGATCTCAGTCCAATTCTCATGAGAACTCAGTCCAACACTCATGAGATCTCATTCAAATCTTGCCAGAAGTCCATTCAAAGCTCCTGAGATCTCACTTAGGTCTCACAAGATTTCTACCCAAATCTCTGAGATTTTGTCCAAATCTCATGAGAACTCAGTCCAAATCTCATGAGATCTCCTTCCAGTCTCACCAGATCTCAAACTAAATCTCGTGAGATCTCTCACACATGTCTCAGATTTCTAGATAAATCTCCTGAGATCAGGCCAAATTTCATGATGGTGTCAGTACAAATCTCATGAGATCTCATAAAATCACACAGAAATCTGTCCAAATCTCGTGAGATCTCATCCAATTCTCACCATTCCTCATTCCAATCTCTTGAGATCTCGCCAACATCTCGTGAGATTTCTACACAAATCCTGTGATGTCTTCATCCATTTCAACAAATCTCAGTCAAAATCTCATGGGAACTCTTTCCAAGTCTCGGTGAATCTCATCCAATTCTTGCCTGATTTAATTCAAAGTCTCGTGTGATCTCACACACATCTCACGAGATTTCGACAAAGATCTCATGAGTTTCTTAGTCCGCATGTTGCCAGATCTCAGTCTTATTCTCGTGAGAACTCAGTCTAAAACTCGTGAGATCTCATTCAAATCTCACCAGAACTCCATCCAAATCTTGTGAGATCTCATCCAAATCTCACAGGAATACAGTCCAAATCTCATGAGATCTCACTCAGGTCTCACAAGATTTCTACCCAAATCTCTGATATTTTGTCCAAACCTCATGAGAACTCAGTCCAAATCTCATGAGATCTCCTTCAAATCATGCCAGATCTCAATCTAAATCTCGTGAGATCTCTCACACATGTGTCAAGATTTCTAGCTAAATCTTGTGAGATCAGGCCAAAAATTGCGATGGCCTCAGTCCAAATCTCATGAGATTTCATTGAAATTTCACCAGAAATCCATTCAAACTTAATGAGATCTCATCCAAATCTCACAGGAACTCCATCCAAAGCTCATGAAATCTCACTTAGGTATCACAAGATTTCTATCCAAATCTCTGAGATATTGTCCAAATCTTGTGAGCACTCAGTCCAAATCTCATGAGATCTCATTGACATCTCACAGGAATTCAGTCAAAATCTCATGGGATCTCACTCAGGTCTCACAAGATTTTAACCCATATATCTGAGATTTTGTCTAAATCTCATGAGAACTCAGTCCAAATCTCGTGAGATCTCCTTCAAATCTCATCAGATCTCAATTCAAATCTCCTTAGATCTCTCACACTTCTCTCAGGAGTTCTAGCTTAATCTCGTGAGATCAGTCCAAGTCTCATGAGAACACAGTACAAATCTCGTGAGATCTCATCCTATTCTCACCTGATCTCATTCCAAATATGATACCTCATGCTTGTCTCATGAGATTTCTAACTAAATCTCTGATCATTCCAAATGTGTTGAGAACTTAGCCCAAAACTTGTGAGAAGTCTGTCCAAATCTCATGAGACCTCACACACCTCTCACGAGATTTCTACAAACATCTCATGAGATCTTAGACCAAATCTCATGAGAACGCAGTCCAAATCTCATGAGATTTCATTCAAGTCTTGTCAGATCTCTGTCCAATTCTCATGAGATCTCATCCAATTCTCACCATTCCTCAATCCAACCTCTTGAGATCTCACACACATCTCATGAGATTTCTACGCAAATCTCATGAGGTCTTCATCCAAATTTCAACAAATCTCAGTCCAGATCTTGTGAGAACTCAGTTCAAACTCATCAGAACTCATCCAGTTCTCTCCAGATTTATTTCAAAGTCTCTTGAAATCTCATGCACATCTCACAAGATTTTGACAAAAATCTCATGAGTTTCTTAGTTCACATCTCGCCAGATCTCACGCCAATTCTCATGAGAACTCAATCCAAAACTCATGAGATCTCATCCAAATCTTGCCAGAATTCCATCCAAATTTTGTGAGATCTCATCCAAATCTCACCAGAACTCCATCCAAATCTCATGAGATCTCACCTAGGTTGCACAAGATTTCTAACCAAATATCTGAGCTTTTGCCCAAATCTCATGAGAACTCAGTCCAAATCTCGTGAGAGCTCCTTCAAATCTCACCAAATGTCAAAGTAAATCTTGGGAGATCTCTCGCACAGGTGTCAAGTCTTCTAGCTAAATCTCGTGAGATCAGGCAAAGTCTTGTGAGGGTCTCAGTTAAGATCACATCAGATCTCATTCAAATCTTGCTAGAACTCTGTCCAAATCTTGTGAGATCTCATCAAAATCTCGCAGGAATTCAGTCAAAATCTCATGTGATCTCACTAAGGTCTTAGAAGATTTTTACTCAAATATCTGAGATTTTGTCCAAATCTTGTGAGAACTCAGTCCAAGTCTCGTGAGATCTCCTTCAAACCTCACCAGCTCTCATTTCAAATCTCCTGAGATCTCTCACACTTCTCTCAAGAGTTCTAGCTTAATCTCATGAGATCAGTCCAAATCTTGTGAGAACTCAGTCCAACACTCATGAGATCTCATCCAAATCTTGCCAGAAGTCCATCCAACACTCCTGAGTTCTCACTCAGGACTCACAAGATTTCTACCCAAATCTCTGATATTTTGTCCAAATCTCCTGAGAACTCAGTTCAAATCTCGTGAGATCTCATCCAAGTCTCTCCATTCCTAGGTCTTATCTCGTGAGATCTCACCAACATCTCTTGAAATTTCTGCACAACTCTCATGAAGTCTTCATCCAAATCTCTACAAATCTCTGTTCAAATCTCATGAGAACTCAGTTCAAATCTTGTTGGATCTCATCCAATTCTCACTAGATTTAATTCAAAGTCTCGTGAAATCTCATGCATATCTCACAAGATTTTGACAAAAATCTTTTGAGTTTCTTAGTCCACATGTCACCAGATCTCAGTTTTATTCTCGTGAGAACTCAGTCCAAAACCTGTGAGATCTCATTCAAATCTTTCCAGAACTCCATTCAAATCTCATGAGATCTCACCCAATCTTGCAGTATTCAGTCAAAATCTCATGAGCTCTCTCACTCAGGTCTCACAAGATTTCCACACAAATCTCTGAGATTTTGTCCAACTCTCATGAGAACTCAGTTGAAATCTCGTGAGATCTCTTCCAAGTCTCACCAGTCCTCAATCCAATCTCTTGAGATCTCACTGACATCTCGTGAGATTTCTACTCAAATCTCACAAGTACTTCATCAAAATCTCAACAAATTTCAGTCCAAATTTTGTGAGAACTCAGTTCAAATTTGTCGAATCTCATCCAATTCCCACCAGGGTTATTTCAATGTCTTGTGAGATCTCATGCACATCCTGTGAAATTTCAACAAAAATCTCATGAGTTTCTTAGTTCACATCTCACCAGATCTCAGTCCAATTCTCATGAGAACTCAGTCCAACACTCGTGAGATCTCATCCAAATCTCGCCAGAAGCCCGTCCAAAGCTCCTGAGATCTCACTCAGGTCTCACAAGATTTTTACCCAAATCTCTGAGATTTAGTCCAAATCTCATGAGAACTCAGTCCAAATCTCATGAGATCTCCTTCAAATCTCACCAGATCTCAATGTAAATCTCATGAGATCTCTTGCACATGTGTCAATATTTCTAGCTAAATCTATTGAGATCAGACCTAGTCTCGTTAGGGTCTCAGTCCAAATCTCATCAGATCTCATTCAAATCTCACCAGAAATCCATCCAAATCTCGTGAGATCTCATCAAAATCTCGCAGGAATTCAGTCAAAATCTCAAGAGATTTCATTCAGATCTCGCAAGATTTTTACTCAAATATCTGTTATTCTGTTCAAATCTTGTGAGAACTCAATCCAAATCTCGTGGGATCTCCTTCAAATCTAGCCAGATCTCAATTCAAATCTCCTGAGTTCTCTCACACTTCTCTCAAGAGTTCTACTTTAATCTTGTGAGACCAGTTCAAGTCTCATGAGAACACAGTATAAATCTCGTGAGATCTCAACCTATTCTCGTCAGATAAGTCCAAATATGATACCTCATGCACGTCTCATGAGATTTCTAGCTAAATCTCTGTGATCAGTCCAAATGTGGTGAGAACTCAGCCCAAAACTCATGAGAACACAGTACAAATCTCGTGAGAACTAAGACACCTCTCACTAGATCTCTGCAAAAATCTCATGAGAACTCAGTCCAAATCTCTTGAGATTTCATTCAAATCTTGCTAGATCTCAGTCCAAGTCTCATGAGATCTCATCCAATTCTCAACTTTCCTCAGTCCAATCTCTTGAGATCTCACCAACATCTTGTGAGATTTCTATGCAAATCTTGTGAGGTCTTTGTCCAAATCTCAACCAATCTCAGTCCAAATCTCTTGAGAAGTCAGTCCAAATCTTGTGAGATCTCATCCAATTCCCCCGAGATTTAATTCAAAGTCTCGTGAGATCTCATGCATATCTGGCAATATTTCAACAAAAGTCTCATGAGTTTCTCAGTTTACATCTCTCCAGATCTCAGTCCAATCTTGGGAGAACTCAGTCCAACACTCGTGAGATCTCATTCAAGTCTCGCCAAAATTTCGTCCAAAGCTCCTGAGATCTCACTCAGGTCTCACAGATATCTACCCAAATCTCTGAGATTTTGGTCCAAATCTCATGAGATCTCATCCATGTCTCTCCAGTCCTCAGTCTAATCTCATGAGTACTCACTGACATCTCGTGAAATTTCTACACAAATCTCATGAGGTCTTCATCCAAATCTCAACAAATATCAGTCCAAATGTTGTGAGAACTCAGTCCAATCTCATCAGATCTCATCTAATTCTGGCCAGATTTAATTCAAATTCTTATGACATCTCATGCACATCTCGCGAGATTGCAACAAATATCTCGTGAGTTTCTTAGTGCACATGTCGCCAGATCTCAATCCTGTTCTCGTGAGAACTCATTCCAGAACTCGTGAGATCTCATTCAAATCTCACACCAACTCTGTCCAAATCTCATGAGATCTCATCCAAATCTTGCAGGAATTCAGTCGAAATCTCATGAGATCTCACTCAGATCTCACATGACTTTACCCAAATCTCTGAGATTTTGTCCTAATCTCATGAGAACTCAGTCCAAATCTCATTAGATCTTCTTCAAATCTCACCAGATCTCAGTCTAAATCTCATGAGATCTCTTGCACAAGTGTCAAGATTTTTACCTAAATCTCGTGAGATCAGGCCAAGTCTGGTGAGGGCCTCAGTCCAAATCTCATGAGATCTCATCCAACTCTCACCCGAACTCCATCCAAATCTCATGAGATCTCAGTACAACACTCGTGAGATCTCATCCAAATCTCGCAGGAAGCCCGTCCAAACCTCATGAGATCTCATTCAGGTCTGACAATATTTCTACCCAAATCTCAGAGAGTTGGTCCAAATCTCATGAGCTCTCATCCAAGCATCACCACATCTCAGTCCAAATCTTGTGAGATCTCATCCAAGTCTCACCACTCCTCAGTCCAATGTCATGAGATGTCACTGACATCTTGTGAGCTTTCTACACAAATCTCTTGAGGTCTTTGTCCAAATCTCAACAAATCTCAGTCCAAATCTTGTGAGAACTCAGTCTAATCTCATCAGATCTCATCCAATTCTCACCAGATTCAATTAAAAGTCTCCTGAGATCTCATGCAACTCTTGAGAGATTGTGACAAAAATCTCATGAGTCCTTAGTCCACATCTCACCAGACCTCAGTCCAATTCTCATGTGAACTCAGTCCAAAACTCGTGAGATCTCATCCAAGTCTCCCCAGAACTCCTTCCATATATTGTGAGATCATACCCAATTCTCACCAGAAGTCCAGCCAAATCTCGTGAGATCTCATCCAAGTCTCACCAGAAGTCCATCCAAATCTCGTGAGATCTCATTCAAATCTCACCAGTACTCCTTCCAAATCTCATTAGATCTTATCCAAATTTCACAGGAAGTCCATCCAAATTTCATGAGTTCTATGCAGGTCTCACAAGATTTCTACTTAAATCTCTAAGATTATGTCAAAATCTCATGAGAACTCAGCCCAAATCTCATGAGATCTCCTTCCAAACCTCGTGAGATCTCATCCAAATCTCACCAGAAAACCATCCAAATCTCGTGAGATCTCACTTAGGTCTCACAAGATTTCTACCCAAATCTTGTGGGATCTCCTTCAAATCTCACCATATCTCAATCTAAGTCTTGTGAGATCTTTGCACACATCTCAAGACTTCTAGCTATATCTCGTGAGATCAGTCCAAGTCTTGTGAAGGTCTCAGTCCAAATCTTGTGAGATCTCATTCAAATCTCACCAGAACTCCATCCATATCTCATGAGATCTCATCCAAATCTCACAGGAACTCCATCCAAATCTCGTGAGATCTCTTACAGTTCTCTCAAGAGTTCTAGGTAAATATGTGAGATCAGTCCAAGTCTCGAGAGAACACAGTCCAAATTTCATGGGATCTCATCTTATTCTTGAAAGATCTCAGTCCCAATCTCATGACAGCTCATGCACGTCTCAGGAGACTTCTAGCTAAATCTCTGTATTCAGTGAGAACTCAGTTCGAATCTCATGAAAACTCAGTCCAAATCTCGAACACATCACACACCTCTCACAAGATTTTTACAAAACTATCGTGCAATCTTAGACCAAATTTCATGAGAACTCAGTCCAAATCCCGTGAGATCTCATGCAAGTCTCGCTAGAACTCAGTCCAAATCTTGTGAGATCTCATGCAAGTCTCACCAAAATTTGTCCAAATCTTGTGAGATCTCACTTAGGTCTCACAAAATTCCTAACCAAATCTTTGAAATTTTGTCCACATCTCATGAGATCTCAGTCCAAATCTCATGAGATCTCCTTCAAATATGACAAGATCTCAATCTAAATCTCTTGAGATCTCTCCCACATGTCTCACAACTTTTGGCTAAATCTCTTGAGATCAGTCCAAGTCTCCTGAGGGTCTCAGTCCAAATCTCATGAGATCTCATTCAAATCTCACCAGAACTCCATGCATATCTCATGAGAGCTCATCCAAATCTCACCAGCAGTCCATCCAAATCTCATGAGATCTCACTCAGGTCTCACAAGATTTCTTTCCAAATCTCTGAGATTTTGTCCAAATCTCGAGAATTCAGCCCAAATCTTGTGAGATCTCCTTCAAATCTCACCAGATCTCAGTCGAAATCTCATGAGATCTCTCGTACATTCTCAAGACTTCTTGCTAATTCTCGTGGATCAGTCCAAGTGTCGTGAGGGTCTCAGGCCAAAATTCGTGAGATCTCACCAGATCTCCTTCCAAATCTGTGAGAGCTCATCCAAATCTCACCTGATCTATCCAAATCTCACCTGATCTGTCCAAATCTCATGAGTTCTCACACAGGTCTCATAAGATTTCTACCCAATCTCTGAGATTTTGTCAAATCTCATGAGAACTCATTCCAAATCTCATGAGATCCCCTTTAAATCTCGTGAGATCTCAATCTAAAACTCGTGAGATCTCTGGCACTTTTCTCAGGAATTCTAACTAAATCCCATGACTTCAGTCCAAGTCACATGAGGATCTCAGTCCGTATCTCATGAGATCTCATTCAAATCTAGCCAGAACTCCAACCAGATTTCGTGAGATCTCATCCAAATCTCGCAGGAAGTCCGTCTCAAATCTTGTGAGATGTTACTTAGGTCTCACAAGATTTCTACCCAAATCTGTGAGATTTTGTCCAAATCTCATGAGAACTCTGTCCAAATCTCATGAGATCTCTTTCAAATCTTGCCAGATCTCAATCCAAATCTCTTGTGTTCTCTCACACTTCTCTCAAGAGTTCTAGCTAAATCTCATGAGATCAGTCCACGTCTCGTGAGAACACAGTCTAAATCTCATGAGATCTCATCTTATTCTTGCCAGATCTCAGTCCCAATGTCATCATAGCTCACGCACCTCTTCCAAGATATCTAACAATCTCTGTGATCAGTGCATATATGGTGGGAGCTCAGCCCAAAACTCATGAGAACTCAGCCCAAATCTCATGAGAGCTCAGTCCATATTTCATGAGATCTCATCCAAGTCTCATCAGATCTCAGTCCAAATCTCGTGAGATCTCATCCAAGTCTCGCCAGTCCTCAGTCCAATGTCATGGGATGTCACTGACATTTCGTGAGCTTTCTACACAAATCTCTTGAGGTCTTTGTCCAAATCTCAACAAATCTCAGTCCAAATCTTGTGAGAACTCAGTCCAATCTCATCAGATCTCATCCAATTCTCACCAGATTCAATTCAAAGTCTCCTGAGATCTCATGCACATCTCATGAGATTTCAACAAAAATCTCATGAGTTCTTAGTCCACATCTCCCCAGATCTCAGTCTAATTCTCATGTGAACTCAGTCCAAAACTCATGAAATCACATCCAAATCTCACCAGAAGTCCTTCCAAATCTCATGAGATCTCGTCCAAATCTCACAGGAAGTCTGTCCAAAGCTCATGAGATCTCATTCAGGTCTCACAAGATTTCTAACCAAATCTCTGAGATTTTGACCAAATCTCATGAGAACTCAGTCCAAATTTCATAAGATCTCCTTCAAATCTCACCAAATCTCAATCTAAATCTTGTGAGATCTCTCGCTCATGTCTCAAGACTTCTACCTAAATCTCATGAGATCAGTCCAAGTCTCGTGAGGGTCTCAGTCTGAATCTCATGAGATCTTATTCAAATCATGCCAGAACTCCATCCAAATCTCATGAGATCTCATCCAAAGCTTGCCTGAATTCCGTCCAAATCTTGTGAGATCTCACTCAGGTCTCACAAGATTTCTACCCAAATCTCTGTCATTTTGTCCAAATCTCATGAGAACTCAGTCCAAATCTGGTGAGATCTCCTTCAAACCTCACCAAACCGCAATCTAAAATTCGTGAGATCTCTCACTCATGTCTCAAGAGCTCTAGCTAAATCTTGTGAGATCCGTCCAAGCCTCGTGAGGGTCTCAGTCCCAAAATCTTGAGATCTCATTCTGCCAGATTTCTACCCCAATCTCATGATATCTTAATCCAAGTTTGTGAAAACACAGTCCAAATCTCATGAGATCTGATGCACATCTCCTGAGATTTCTGCCCAAATCTCACCAGATCACAGTCCAAATCTCGTGAGATCTCATTCAAATCTCACCAATCTTTGTCCAAATATCATGAGATCTCAGTTCAAATGTCGCCAGCTAATCCAAATCTCATGAAACCTCAGTTAAAATCTCCTAAAAAGTCAGTCCAAATCTTGTGAGATCTCTTCCAAATCTCACCAGATCTCCATCCAAATCTCCTGAGCTCACCAAACATCTAGCAAGATCTACCCAAATCTCATGAGATCTCACTCCAAATCTCGTGAGATCTCATCCAACTCTCGTGAGAACTCATTCTAATTCCTGTGAGCTCTCATTCAAATCTCAACAGGGCTCAGTCCAAATCTTGAGAGAACTCAGTCTGAATCTCATGAGATCTCTTTCCAAACCTCGTGAGATCTCATCCAAATCTCACCAGAAGACCATCCAAATCTTGTGAAATCTCACTCATGTCTCACAAGATTTCTACCCAAATCTTGTGGGATCTCCTTCAAATCTCACCATATCTCAATATAAATCTCATGAGATCTTTGCACATGTCTCAAGACTTCTAGCTAAATCTTGTGATATCAGTCCAAGTCTTGTGAAGGTCTCAGTCCAAATCTCGTGAGATGTCATTCAAATCTCACCAGAATTCTGTCCATATTTCATGAGAGCTCATCCAAACTTGCCAGAAGCCCGTCCAAATCTCACAGGAACTCCATCTAAATCTCGTGAGATCTCTTACAGTTCTCTCAAGAGTTCTAGGTAAATACGTGAGATCAGTCCAAGTCTCGAGGGAACACAGTCCAAATCTCATGAGATCTCATCCTATTCTGGAAAGATCTAAGTCCCAATTTCATGATAGCTCATGCACATCTCATGAGACCTCTAGCTATATCTCTGTGATCAGTCCAAATGTGGTGAGAACTCAGCTCAAAACTTGTGAAAACTCAGTCCAAATCTCAAACACGTCACACACCTCTCACAAGATTCCTACAAAACTATTGTGTGATCTCAGACCAAATCTCGTGAGAACTCAGTCCAAATCTCGTGAGATCTCATCCAGGTCTTGCCAGATCTCAGTCCAAATCTCATGAGGTCTCATCCAAATCTCACCAGAAGTCCATTCAAATCTTGTGAGATCTCATCCAAATCTCGAAGGAAATCCACCAAAATCTCATGAGATCTCACTTAGGTCTCACTAGATTCCTAACCAAATCCTTGAGATTTTGTCCAAATCTTGGAGAACTCAGTCCAAATCTCATGTGATCTCCTTCAAATCTTGCCAGATCTCAATCCAAATCTCTTGAGATCTCTCACCATTCTCTCAAGAGTTCTAGGTAAATATGTGAGATCAGTCCAAGTCTTGAGAGAACACAGTCCAGATCTCATGAGATCTCATCCTATTCTTGAAAGATCTCAGTCCCAATCTCATGATAACTCATGCACGTCTCACGAGACCTCTAGCTATATCTCTGTGATCAGTCCAAATGTGGTAAGAACTCAGCTCGAATCTTATGAAAACTCAGTCCAAATCTTGAACATGTCACACACTCTCACAAGATTTCTACAAAAATATCGTGTGATCTTAGGCCAAATCTCATGATAACTCAGTCCAAATCTCATGAGATCTCATCCAAGTCTCACCAGAAGTCCGTCCAAATCTTGTGAGATCTCATCCAAATCTTGAAGAAACCCGTCCAATCTTGTGAGAGCTCACTTAGGTCTCATGAGATTCCTAACCAAGTCTTTGAGATTTTTGTCCAAATCTAGTGAGAACTCAGTCCAAATCTCATGAGATCTCCTTCAAATCTTGTGAGATCTTAATCTAAATCTCGTAAGATCTCTCACACATGTCTCCTGACTTCTAGCTAAATCTCGTGAGATCAGTCCAAGTCTCGTGAGGGTCTCAGTCCAAATTTCATGAGCTCTTATCCAAATCTCACCAGAACTCCATCCAGGGACTTGACCCATTGCACAGGCATATGCCTCTACTAACCCGGCCAGAGTTAAGAAATGCTAGCCTTGACCCCTCAGGGAGAGGCCAGCACACTTCCAACTCAGTTTATAACAGCCTTCCCAACTGACTTTTTCTCCAAAAAGAAGAGCGTACCTCCCCTTTGTTCTCCAGACTCACCTATGGTTTTGCTTGTTTGTCGCAGATCGCCTTTCCCTTTTATTCCCCACAAGTCCCATTTTTGCTGGTAAAATAACTGGTGCTTTCTATTTTTTAGGTTAACAAGACATTGTGTCTCTTTGCCTGTTCCAGCTTTTAGAGGTACCTCCTCCATACTCAGCCCCAGCCACGGCAGGCAGAGTCTTCCTCACACAGCATCCTTCTGACCTCCTTCTCTGCCTCTTCCTATTTTTTTTTTAAAGATTTTTATTTATTTGACAGAGAGAGAGACAGCGAGAGAGGGAACACAAGCAAGGGGAGTGGGAAAGGGAGAAGCAGGTTTCCCACGAGCAGGGAGCCCGATGCGGGGCTCGATCCCAGGACCCTGAGATCATGACCTGAGCCAAAGGCAGTCGCTTAACCAACTGAGCCACCCAGGCGCCCCTGCCTCTTCCTGTTTTAAAGCCCCATTGCCATTCCAGGGGGCCACCTGGAGCATCCAGGATCATCTCCCCATCTCAAGGTCCTTAACATAAGCACCTCTGCAGGGTCCATTTTGCTGTGTGATGGAACTTGCGCACAGGTTCCTGGCATTAGAATGGGGAACTCTTAGGGAGGGGGCATTATTCTCCCCACCACCACATTATGAACTCAGGTGACAAGTAAATTTGGATGCGCCTCCCCCCCAATCTTTTCTAATTTCAACAGTCTGGTAAAATAAACCACTACCTCCAGGCACAATCAAGACAAAGGCAAATCAGAACCCTAGGGCACTCCATCCATGACCATAAAATTGCCCAAGTGCTCTTTGGAGTAGTTGTTTTTTGGCTTTGTTTCCCAAGCTGTTTTTTTTTCCCCCTTGAAAGGCAGACAGGACCAGTAGGGCAGAAAGAGCTGCTGCCCTGGGGTTGTGAGGGATGGCTGATTATATACTTGGGAATTGGAGGAGGTAAGGAAAAGAGAGATTCAAAAGGATTTTCAAATGTTAACAACTCACAGGATACTGTAGGAGGCCTTGCCATGTCAAGTTAAGGTTGTTTTTCCCATCTAGTACAGCATTGACATTAGGACAGTTGGGAGCTCCATAGAAGAATATCACACATATCCCAGCCAGGAGTGGGAGGTGGGGGGAGGTTGCATGGTGTCAGCTTAAGCTTTGTCTTCAGCTTGTCTTCTGCTCCCTCATCACAAGGGGAAGTGCCCAGCGGTGGAGGGAGGGAAGGTAGTGGCTGAGTGGGGCGCCTGGGACCCCACTCATCCCCTGCTATGAATTTTGAGCCCAGTCTAAGGGAGCAGAAGGGATGGTTTCCATTGCCCTGCCCCTTCCTTTCAACAGGGGGATCCTTGTGCACCTCCCCCAGGCGGCCACGAAGGGGGGCCGCGACCCTTCCTTTGGAGTCTGCCTAGTGAAGATGCAGGCTCCCAGATGTTTTCAGCGCTTGGGGTGTTGCGGGCAGGTGTCATCCTGAGTGGCCAGAGGTTGCGGACTTTTGGTCCCACTCCCCCCCCCAAGGGTGTCCAGGCCTGGGGGGTTGGGTGGGGCCTGGCTTGGAGGCTGAGCTCCTCAGGTGCAGCCATCACACTCTGTCCCCTCCAAACCAGGTTCTGAGGAGAGAGCGAGAGCGAGAGAGATACATATCTGCCTTTCTCTGGCTGGTGGAAAGTCCTCCCTCATGTTCCTGTCTGGCTGGGGCAGCCTTCCCTGTGCTGAGTGCTGTGTGTGTGTGTGTGTGTGTGTGTGTGTGTGTGTGTGTGTGTGTGTGTGTAGGGGTGGGGGGTTAGAGCTGCAGGGAGGCAGAGGAGAAGTGGTAACAAAATCAGGACGCAGGTGACTGGCAAGAGGAGGAAGGAAGCCAAGGCAGTGGGAGGAGGCGGAAGAGAAGAAGGGTGTGAGGGAAGAGGGGAGGGAAGAGGGGGTCGAGGAGGAAGGACGTCAGAACAGATTCAAGGTGGGATGGGAGCTGGGGACAGGGAAAGGGGTTGGGGTGGAGGGACTGAGGCGAGGCCCTTGACGTCATGGACCCGGCGTGTCTGATGTAAAATCAGACAACATTGGGGTGCGGTTCTGGACAGAATTCCCGGGGCTGTGGAAGTAGCAGTGCTGTTGCTTCCATTGTATTAGGAAGTATTGTGTGGAGGGTGAGGATGCTTGGGACAGGAATAGGTGCTGATGGTTTAGGGTGTGGCTAGGCGAGTGATCTTGTGTGTAGGTGGAAGGCGCGTGAGGCTGGTGTAGGGAGGAGGTAGGGCGAGTCACACTTACCTGGCAGGGGAGATACCACGATCAAGCAGGCAGTTTTCCCGGAACGAGGCTTGTCCGTTGCACTGAGGATGTGCTGAACTCTGAGATTTCCCCAAAGGTGGGAAACTCGACTGCATAAATTGTAGTAGTGGGTGACTGTGTTTGCGCTCTCCCCTGGTAACGGGTGTGTAACAATAAAGTGTTTTTGCTTTTCGTCTTGCTTTTTTTTTTTTTCTTGCATTGCCGGGCCACAGAGTTGACCCTGGTGACACCAGTGGAGTGAGAAATGCACCGCCATTTTTCAGGCTTGCTTTGTGAAGGAGCAGCTTTTCGCTATTTCTCATAGAAAATGTAGGAGAGTTTCTATCTGCAGGTTTAGAAAAGAAACCTTGGTTGTCGTGTTTGCGTTTTATCGAAAACACAAAAACATCCAGCAACTAATAAGGTAACATTCACACTGTCTGACATTCCATCCAACAGTTTGAGGTATGCAGAGAAGCAGGGGAAATGAGCCCTCATGAGGAGACAGATCACTCATCTGAAAATGACCCAGAGCTGACACCAAGGTGAGAATCACCAAGAAGGACAAGAAAGCATTTCTTGTAACTGCATCCCATCATGTACAAAACATTCAGCAGATACGTGGAAATTGTAAAAAAAAAAAAAAAAAAAAAAAAGTCCAAATCTCATGTTAAGAGATGAAAACCACAATGACCATTTTGAGTTCATTACTGTGTATGTTGATTTCCAACAGCCTTGGGGGAGATTTGTCCTGACAGGTGTAGGAGAACCTGGAGGTAACTTGTTTCCAGAGTTAGTTTCCCCCAGGCCAGGAAAGGGGATTTCACACTCCTGCACTGTTAGAGATGGGCTGAGTGCCTTTCAGGAGGGGAGATAAATGGGGCTGGTGGTTGTATACTGCATGTACTCCCCATTCTCTGGGACTGGGTACAAAGGAGATCCAGGAGCCCCAGGGCAGTCCTACTCCCTGTCTTTAGAAGCACAAACACATTGAGAGCAGGAGAGGATTACACAAAAAGGATAAAAGGGATCCCAGAGGACCTGGGTTGGGTTCCTAGAGGGTTTTCTATGGGTAGGTGGGAAAGAGGACTCGCACATAGCAGGAACTCAGGAAACATGCCCAGTAGGAGTGGAGCAGATTGAAGGCATTTCCTAGATTTTTAAACCTTTCTGCTAACATGAAAATCGTGGTATGTGCCTGGCCATCAAAGCTGCCCAGAGGGACACATGGCTGGCTCAGTCAATAGAGCATGCAACTCTTGATCTCAAGGTCACGAGTTAGAGCCCCACACTGGTCATGGAGCTTAGCTAAAATTAAATAAAAATAATAAATAAAAATTAAATAAGGTGCATGCATCAGGAATCCAGAGTTACACCCCCTATGGAAATTGGGGCAGCTACCATGGTCCTTGCAGATCAAGAGCCTTTCTGAGCCCTGAGAGAATCCTAAATGTTGCCTCTTTCCCAAGATCAACCCAGAGACCCTATATTTTTAATATTTGTTGGGTTTCCTGTGTGTGTTCAGAGGTCCACTGGCAGACAAAGTTGACATGCTGAGTACAGAAGTAAACCAAGAAACAGAATATTACCTGGATGTACCACATTACTCTGTGCCTTCACTGCAATCTCACCTAAAATGGGAATGGGCAATTGAAATACCTTGCATTCAATACAGGTTAAGGAAAAAATGGAAAGTTTGGGTTAACAGTTTATATTATTGTGTCCTCAGATTGAATTTGATGGCAAGTGGAGACTCTATTGAACGTTTTCTGGGTTCTGCAGGTGGAAATGAGGGCCTAAGGGACAAAGCAATTACACAACTCAGAGTAACTTTGGTAACTTAGTATCTTCACACTTGGCACAGTTTTCTTTCATTTTGTCTGATCCCATGGTCTCACTCTTGAGTCTAAACATATTTGTACAAGGAAGTTGATATCAGTACCAAACCTAAAATCCATACCACTAAATGTGGCAGTGCTTATTCCTAATGGTACTTTAGGCTCCTTTCTTTCTTTTTTTTTATTATGTTATGTTAATCACCACACATTACACCATTAGTTTTTGATGTAGTGTTCCATGATTCATTGTTTGCATATAACACCCAGTGCTCCATTCAATACATGTCCTCTTTAATACCCAACACCAGGCTAACCCATCGCCCTACCCCCCTCCCCTCTAGAACCCTCAGTTTGTTTCTCAGAGTCCATAGTCTCTCATGGTTCCTTTCTAAATGCTTGTAGCATTCTAGCCATGTGTGCACTTCTCTTTGGCCCCACCTCCAGGTTAAGCAGTACATTTGAGGTGGCTCCATCATTGGGGAAAGATGTAGGTGACACAGGTAATAAAGAGAAATGGGGAGAGGATGGTTAAATAAAGTGTGCTCATAAGTGGGTTATGATTCCAGAGAGGACCATGGCATTTCATTTTTAAATATATATATATTCCCTACATAACTTTTCCCAGGTAAAGAAAATTGAATTGTTGCTGATTTACAAGGGGTGCCAACAAACTCTATCTACACAATGTGGGGAAAAGAAGGGAAACAGTGTTCTTTGCAGTTGTTCATTTCCCTTTAGTGGGCCTGGCCTGGAAAGAAAGGAAGAAAAAAGAAAGGAAGGAAGGGAGAAAGGAAGAGAGGAAGAAAAGAAAGAAGGAAGGAAGGAAAGAAAGGAGGGATGGAGGGACGGACAGAGGGAGGAAGGAAGGAAAGAAGGGAGGAAGGGAGGGAGGGAGGAGTGATTGAATCCCCGTCAATTTTCTTTGTAAACATTTAGTGAAGAACCTGTTGGCAAACACCTAAAGGGTGGTTACTTTTGGGAGGGCCCCCTTAAGGTATATTTTCAGGAGGGTGTATCTGGTCTGTGCAGAACTATTTAGGGAACCAAACCAAGAATCTGTGGATTAATATGGCTTTGTTCCCTAGAAACTGTCACATCAGCTATGTAAGCATCACCATGGGAAATCACCCCAAACAGCTCCACTTTGTGTGGGGAGCTCACACGTCACTTAGAGACCATATATGTTTCGTCTGGGCCAGAGCATGTCCTCATGTGGGAAGCAGGTTTTTGCAGTTAGTGTTGGTGGTCTCAGTTGCTTTGCTGGTACCTCACAATTTTACCCTTGAAAATGTGAGTAAAACTTGATACTGGGTAAGATTTATGATTTGAGGGGACTGATTTGGCAATGCAACCTTTTATGTCATCCCCATATTCATTGGATGTGCTCTTATGCAATTCTCTCGTTTTTCTTAAAATAGTTACCATTGACCAAAGTTAAAGCAGGATAATCTCTGTACAGAGTGACTGGTGGATTATGGATTAAATATTTTGTGGCCTTTATGGCTAATTTTTTTGCTAAAATATCTTCCAAAACCATGTATTGTTCTTTTGCACGTGCCCATTTGCAACTCCAAAAGCCCAAAGGCATATTGCCCTGCTACCTTGTGGTCCTTGTGATCAATTCCCTGGAAGTTCAGGATTATGACAGCTCTCATTCAATCCCAAACGGGATAGACCCCGTCTATCATAACTCACTATCACGTGTTATACAATTTCTCATAGTTAGGAAAACAGCAGGGATAAGAAAAGACGAAGTACAGTGAGCAATCTTACCTTGAAGAAGTACGTTTATTTTTGGGAAATCTGTGACACGACGCACGAGTGAAAAATTGTTCCCTGATGCCCTGGCATAGCCTTAGTTGATGGCAATTCCCTTAAGCCAAATCACCAGGAATACACCTCCCATGAAACATGCTGGGGGTTTTATTCCTTGCAGCCAGGAAGAACACACCCCAGGAAGAAGGTATTAGAAAGAACCTATTCTAGGATCTGGGCTTTGGGGGAGGATGGAAGGAAGAAGGGTTTGCTCTATATGGAATACTACTGTTAGTACTGGCAATTCTATGAGTGGAGTGAGAAGACGCAGTCATTTCCTTATGAAAAGAGGAGGATGTTTGGGATTTTGTAGGTTGCACAATACCTTTGTTTTGGCTGGGCCTGTTCAGAATCATGAGGTAGCCTTGTACTGTGTCATTTTAGAGTAATCTTGTCTGAGGTTGATATTCCATTTATGAGATTGTTAATTTCCAGCATGAGAACCAAACAGGCGGAGAGTGTCAGAGCAGTTCAGGGCATCAGAGGCTGGGATTGTTTTCTCCCTGGAAATCCCTACAATAGAGGTCATAAAAAGAGAGCACTCTGGATAGACAAAATATAGGTGCAAAGTTGGCTGAGGAGCGGTGTGACTCTGACTAAGTTTCTTGAATTTCCTGTGGTTCAGTTTCTCATTTCAAAATGGGTCCAATAGGAGTTTCTGCTACATGGGTTGTCCCAGGTGTTACATGAGATGTGCAGGTAAAGCACTGAACACAGTGCCTGGTAGGGAGTAAATACTCAGTACAGATTAGTTCTTCTCAGTCACTTTCTAAAATTAAATAAATACATCTTTTAAAAAATCTATATAAGCTTAAGTTGGACAATGATTTCTTAGATATGATACCAAATTGTAATTAATGAAAGAACAAATTGATAACTAGACTTCATCAAAATTTAAAACTTTTAGAAAAAGATTTTATTTAATTATTTGAGAGAGAGAGTGAGAGAGAGCATGAGAAGGGGGGAGGGGCAGAGGGAGAAGCAGACTTCCTGCTGAGCAGGGAGCCTGATGCAGGGTTCCATCCTGGGACTCTGGGATCATGACCTGAGCTGAAGGCAGATGCCTAACTAAGCCACCCAGGTGCCCCAGAATTTAAAACTTTTGCTCTTCAAAAGACATCGGTGAGAGAATGCAAAGGCAAGTCACATATAGGTAGAAAATATTTATAAATTACATATCTGATAAAGGTCTCCTATATAGAACATTGAAGGAACTCTCAATAATAAGATGACAAACAATCCAATTTAAAAATGGGTAAAAGAGGGGCACCTGTGTGGCTCAGTCAGTGAAGCAACTGCCTTTGGCTCAGGTCATGAGCTCAGGGTCCTGGGATCAAGCCAATCCCCCAACCCCCATTGGGCTCCCTGCTGAGCTGGGAGTGTGCTTCTCCCACTCCCTCTGCCCTCCACCCTCCTCATGCTCTCTCTCTTTCAAATAAATAAATAAAATCTTAAAAAAATAAAATAATAAAATAAAATGGGTAAACAATTTGTAAAGACAGTTCAGCAAAGAATATATATGGAAAGCATATAAGAACATGACAAGATCTACTTCATTAGCCATTAGGAAAATGCAAATTTAAACCACTACATGCCAATCAAAATGGCAAAAGTGAAAAGAATCTCCATTCCAAATATTGGCAAGGATGTGTAGGAGCTAGAAATCTCATACACTGCTGATGGGAATGTTAAATTGTACAATTACTCTAGAAAATAGTCTGGAAAATTTTTTTTGAAGAGTTATTTATTTATTTGAGAGAGAGGGAGAGAAAGTGAGTGGGGGGAGGGGCAGAGGGAGAGGGACAGAATCTCAAGCAGACTTCCTCCTGAGCATGGAGCCCTAGTCTGGGCTCTATCTCACCACCGATGAAATCAGGACCTGAGCTTACTCTTCACAGTAGCCTCAAAATTCTGTGCTTACAATGTCCACAATAGCCAAACTGGAATGAGCCAAGATGTCCTTCAACAGATGAATGGATGTAGAGGATGTGGTTCATATATACAGTGGAATATTATTCAGTCATCAGAAAGGATGAATACCTACCATTTGCATCGACATGGATGGAACTGGAGCGGATTATGCTAAGTGAAGTAAGTCAAGCAGGGAAAGATAATTATATGGTTTCACTCACACGTGGAACATAAGGAATAGCACAGAGGGCCATAGGGGAAGGGAGGGAAAACTGAAGAGGGGGGAATCATAGAGGGAGACAAACCATGAGAGACTACCAACTCTGAGAAACAAACAGGGTTACAGAAGGGAGGGGGGTGGAGGATGGGGTAACCGGGTGATGGGTATTAAGGAGGGCACATGTTGTGATGAGCACTGGGTGTTATCTGCAACTAATGAATCGTTGAACACTACATCAAAAACCAATGATGTTTGTTAATTGAACATAGAACATAATAAAAAAAAGGATAAGGAAGATAAAAAAAATCTGTGTGCTCACTGATTGGCCACTTTTCTGGGGTGAACTGAGCAGAGCACAGAGACTGGAACAGATTGTGGATAACCTGGCTGCCCCTTTTGGCTATGAGCCACAATAGGCTTAAACAGTTTTGCATAAAGATGTTATTTGAAAGATGCTCTCTACACAGTGATGTTTCAATGAATTAGGCATATGGCACTTTCCCTATGCTACCACACATATATTTGATAAGGCTACCATCTTCCTGACAGATGTTAGTTGTAAGATGCTATTTTACACACTGTTGTTTTGATGAGTTAAATAATGGCATATTCCCTAAGTTTCCACAGATATAATGGAAAATGCTTTATCTTCATGAAGGAAGATGGTAGTTGAAAGATGCTTTCAGTCTGGGAGGCAAGATGACAGAAAAGTAGGGGACCCCATTCAAAAGGGTCCCCTGAATTTTGCTGGATATCTATCAAACTATTTGAACACCCACAAAATCAGCCTAGATGTAAGAATATATATCTGGTTCTCTACAAGCAGAAAAGTGACTGCTTTTTGCAAGGTAGGATGTGTGGAGTGGTGAATCTGCAGGGACATATTGGATGATAAACAGAAGGGGAGGGAGCCACCATAAGCTGGCTGGAAAATGATATAACACTGGAGCACAAAATCAGAACCCTTAGAAATATGCTCTAGTAAGAGACAGCCCTCTCTGAAAGGGGCTCTGGAAATGAAGAGGCAGAATTCTAGGTAGGGCATTGTGGTCCCAGGTTACGAGGGACCACAGAGCAAAAGGAGATTCCTGAAATGCTAGAGGACCCGAGCTTTGGAGCCAGGAAGCAGGTTATGGTCAGTGAGCCCAGGAAGAGATTCTCAGCTTGGATCACCATAAACCTCGAGCTGAGCGGGTCGATATCCATTCTTTGCTTGAACAGCTTGAAAAAATCTGGAACCTGCACTGGTGACTGGGCAAAAACTTTGCAGAACAGTAGTGGCTGGGAAAAGTCTTTAGGGCAGAACACAAACCTGATTCCAGAGCTTCGGGTGCACGCATGAGCCAGCAGCCCCTGGCAGTTTTAGAATCACAAAGGGCAGTGGCACTCCCGGGCCCCTGAGACTACCACTGAGAGAGTTGCTGTGACACGCACTGTGGGAGGGTGCAGTTTTCAGTGGTGCATGTGGAAGTGGAGACTCTTTGTCCTGGAGGGTTTGTTAAAGAGGGCAGACTGTGAATTTTCTATTCCGGGCCAGAAGTTTGGCTTTGGCCATTTGGCTCCACCAAAAGCCCCCAGAGAACAAAAGCCACACAGAAGACTGGTTTCCACTGAGCCCATCCCCCTGTCCACAAAGGCAGGGTTACCTGAGAAACAGCTCAGCAGTCCCCTCTCCCAGAAGACAGGTTGGAAGAACAGGTGGATGACAATCCTATGAATCCTCTAAGACTGTAAAATCCAAACACCCAGGGAAAATTCTATATTGAGCTCCAGGTGTGGCCTCATGACTTGTTTATTTTTCAGATTTAATTCTCCTTTTCTGTTCTTTCTTTCTTTCTTTTTCCCCTTTTCTCATGCTTTTATTCCCCTCTGTTGTATTCTTCTTTTTATATTCTCCTCATTTCAACTAGGTGTCTATTAAAACAACTCATTTTTCATAGTCGCTTTTTAACTTGAATTTTTACACACTTATATTTTTTATAGATATATGCCTTATTTTAGCCCATTTTTCACTCTATTTAGTTTTACCTTTTCATATATACAAGTTTTATTTCCCTTGGATTTTTGGGATGTAGTGTCCTCTAACAGAGACCAAAATACACCCAGAAACAACTGAAACACCCTGTTTTGTCCACACTGAGAGGTTATGGCCCCCTTCCCCTCATCCTGCTTTTTTAAAAACACTTTTTCATTTTTAAATATTATTCTTGTATTTTATTTTGGCTTTGTTTTTTCGGTGGTGGCTTTGGACCACTCTGGGTATTGCAAGGGTGCATCTACCTTGGGTCATGGTTAATATTTTGGACTCTGATCATTCGCTCAATCATCCCTCGACAGAATGACTAGGAGGAGGAGGAGCTCACAACAAAGAAAAGAACCAGAGACATTGTCTCCACCACAGAACTAATGGATAATAATATAAGGAAGATGTCAGAGACAGACTTCAGGATGGCAATCATGAAATCAATAGCTAGGCTTGAAAAAAGTATTAGTGACAATATAGACTCTCTAAGGGCAGAAATAAGATCTAATCAGGCCAAACTTAAAAATGCTATGAATGAGATGAAATAGAAAGCAAAAGAACAGTAGAACAGATCAACAAAACTACGAGCTGGTTCTTTGAAAGAATTAATAAGATTGATAAACCCCTGGCCAGACTTATCAAAAAGAAAATGGAAATGACCCAAATAAATAAAATCAAGAATGAAAGAGGAGAGATCACAACCAACACCAAAGAAATACAAACAATCATAAGAACATATTATGAGCAACTATATGCCAGCAAATTAGACAATCTGGAAGAAATGGATGCATTCCTAGAGATGTATCAACTACCAAAACTGAACCAGGAAGAAATAGAAAACCTGAACAGACCTATAACCACTAAGGAAATTGAAGCAGTCATCAAAAATCTCCCAAAACACAAAAGCCCAGGGCCAGATGGCTTCCCAGGGGAATTCTACCAAACATTTAAAGAAGAATTAATACCTATTCTTCTGAAACTGTTCCAAAAAATAGAAATGGAAGGAAAACTTCCAAACTCGTTTTATGAGGCCACCATTACCTTGATCCCCAAACCAGACAAAGACCCCATCAAAAAGGAGAATTACAGACCAATATCCCTGACGAACATGGATGCAAAAATTCTCACCAAAATACTAGCCAATAGGATCCAACGGTACATTAAAAAGATTATTCACCACGACCAAGTGGGATTTATTCCTGGGCTGCAAGATTGGTTCAACATCCACAAATCAATCAATGTGATACAATACACTAATAAAAGAAAGAACAAGAACCATATGATCCTCTCAATAGATGGAGAAAAAGTATTTGACAAAGTACAGCATCCTTTCTTGATCAAAACTCTTCAGAGTATAGGCATAGAGGTTACATACCTCAATATCGTAAAAGCCATCTATGAAAAACCCACAGCAAATATCATTCTCAATGGGGAAAAACTGAGAGCTTTCCCCCTAAGGTCAGGAACATGGCAGGGATGTCCACTATCACGACTGCTCTTCAAAGTAGTACTAGAAGTCCTAGTCACTGCAATCAGACAACAAAAAGAAATAAAAGGTATCCAAATCGGTAAAGAAGAAGTCAAACTCTCACTCTTTGCAGATGATATGATACTTTATGTGGAAGACCCAAAAGACTCCACCCCAAAACTGCTAGAACTCACATAGGAATTCAGTAAAGTGGCAGGATATAAAATCAATGCACAGAAATCAGTGGCATTCCTATACACCAACAACAAGACAGAAGAAAGAGAAACTAAGGAGTCGATCCCATTTACAAATGCACCCAAGGGGCGCCTGGGTGGCTCAGATGGTTAAGCATCTGCCTTCGGCTCAGGTCACGATCCCAGGGTCTTGGGATCGAGCCCTGCATTGGGATCCCTGCTTGGCGGGGAGCCTGCTTCTCCCTCTCCCTTTACTGTTCCCCCTGCTTGTGCTCTCTTGCTCTCTCTATCAAATAAATAAATAAAATCTTTAAAAAACAAAAACAAAAAACAAATGCACCCAAAACCATAAGATACCTAGGAATAAATCTAACCAAAGAGGCAAAGAATCTGTACTCAGAAAACTATAAAATACTCAGGAAAGAAATTGAGGAAGACACAAAGAAATGGAAAAACGTTCCATGCTCATGGATTGGAAGAACAAATATTGTGAAGATGTTAATGCTACCTAGAGCAATCTACACATTTAATGCAATCCCTATCAAAATACCATCAACTTTTTTCAAAGAAATGGAACAAATAATCCTAAAATTTGTATGGAACCAGAGAAGACCCCAAATAGCCAGGGGAATTTTGAAAAAAAAAAAAAAAAAAAAAAAAAGCAAAGCTGGTGGCATCACAATTCCAGACTTAAGCTCTATTACAAAGCTGTCATCATCAACACAGTATGGTACTGGCACAAAAATAGACACATAGATCAATGGAACAGAATAGAGAGCCCAGAAATGGACCCTCAACTCTATGGTCAACCAATCTTTGACAGAGCAGGAAAGAATGTCCAATGGAGAAAAGACAGTCTCTTCAACAAATGGTGTTGGGAAAATTGGACAGCCATATGCAGAAGAATGAAACTGGACCATTTCCTTACACCACACACAAAAATAGACTCCAAATGGTTGAAAGACCTAAATGTGAGACAGGAGTCCATTAAAATCCTAGAGGAGAACACAGGCAGCAACCTCTTCGACCTCAGCCTCAGCAAATTCTTTCTAGAAACATCACCAAAGGCAACGGAAGCAAGGGCAAAAATAACTATTGGGACTTCATCAAGATAAAAATCTTTTGCACAGGAAAAGAAACAATCAACAAAACCAAAAGACAACCAACAGAATGGGAGAAGATATTTGCAAATGACATATCAGATAAAGGGCTAGTATCCAATATCTATAAAGAACTTATCAAACTCAACACCCGAAGAACAAATGATCCAATCAAGAAATGGGCAGAAGACATGAACAGACATTTTTCCAAAGAAGGTATCCAAATGGCCAACAGACACATGAAAGAGTGTTCAACATCGCTCGGCATCAGGGAAATCCAAATCAAAACCTCAATGAGAAAAAAAAAAAAAAAAAAAAAAACCTCAATGAGATACCACCTCACACCAGTCAGAATGGCTAAAATTAACAAGTCAGGAAATGACAGATGTTGGCGGGGATGCAGAGAAAGGGGAACCCTCCTACACTGTTGGTGGGAATCCAAGCTGGGGCAGCCACTCTGGAAAACAATATGGAGGTTCCTCAAAACGTTGAAAATAGAGCTACCATACGATCCAGCAATTGCACTACTGGGTATTTATCTCAAAGATACAAATGTAGAGATCCAAAGAGATACATGCACCCCGATGTTTATAGCAGCAATGTCCACAATAGCCAAACTACGGAAAGAGCCAAGATGTCCATCGACAGATGAATGGATAAAGAAGAAGTGGTATATATATACAATGGAATATTATGCAGCCATCAAAAGGAATGAAATCTTGCCATTTGCAATGATGTGGATGAAACTGGAGGGTATTACGCTGAGTGAAATAAGTCAATCAGAGAAAGACATGTATCATATGATCTCACTGATATGAGGAACTCTTAATCTCAGGAAACAAACTGAGGGTTGCTGGAGTGGTTGGGAGTGGGAGGGATGCGGTGGCTGGGTGATAGACATTGTGGAGTGTATGTGCTATGGTGAGTGCTGTGAATTGTGTAAGACTGTTGAATCACAGACCTGTACCTCTGAAACACATAAGAGATTATATGTTAAAAAAAAGAAGAAGAAGAAGATAGTAGGAAGGGAAAAATGAAGGGGGGGGAAATCGGAGGGGGAGAAAAACCATGAGAGATGATGGACTCTGAGAAACAAACTGAGGGTTCTAGAGGGGATGGGGGTGGGGGATAGGTTAGCCTGGTGATGGGTATTAAAGAGGGCACATATTGAATGGAGCACTGGGTGTTATGCACAAACAATGAATCATGGAACACTACATCAAAAACTAATGATGTAATGTATGGTGATTAACATAACATAATAAAAAAATGCTTTGAATGAGAAGCAGTCTAAACTGATTATTCTAATAGCCAGTGTAAATGAGGAATGAGGCAAAAGAGCGAATCAGTGATCTAGAAGATAAGCTGATAGGAAGGAAGGAAGCTGAGGAAGATAGGGATAGGCAGCTAGTAGCCCATGAAAATAGACTTAGAGAGATCAACGATGCCATGAAACATTCCAATGTCAGAATTATTGGGATCCACAAGGGGACAGAGAGAGAAAGGACTGGAAGGTATATTTGAGTAAATCATAGCTGAGAAATTCCCTAATCTGGAGAAGGAAACAAGCATTCCTGTCCAAGAGGCAGAGAGGACCCCTCCCAAAATCAATAAAAATAAATCAACACCCCAACATGTAATAATGAAGCTTGCAAATCTTAGACCCAAGAAAGCTATCCTGAGAGCAGCTAAGGGAAGAAATTTCTTACGTACAGAGGGAGGAACATCAGAATAACCTCAGAGCTGTCCACAGAAACCCAGCAAGCCAGAAAGGGCTGGCAAGACGTTCAGGGTACTAAATGAAAAGAACATTCAGCCAAGAATACTTTACCCAGCAAGACTGTTATTCAGAATGGATAGAGAGATTAAAGAGCTTTCAGGACAGGCAGAACCTGAAATAATATGTGACCACCAAGCAGGCTTTGCAAGAAATGTTAAGGGGAATTTTATAAGCGAAGAGAAACCCAAGAGTCACATAGACAAGAAAGAAACAGAAAATCTATAAAAACAGGGAGTTTATAGGCAATACAATGGCACTAAATGCATATCTTTCAATACTTAGTTACTCCTAATGTAAATGGGCTGAATGCCCCCATGAAAAGACACAGGGTTTCAGATTGGATTAAAAAAAAGTGGGACCAAGCCATATGCTGTCTACCAGAGTCTCATTTTGAACCTAAAGACACCTCCAGAATGCAAGTGAGGGGATGGAGAACCATTTACCACACTAATGGACCTCAAAAGAAAGCTGGGGTAGCAATCCTCATATCAATAAATTAGATTTTCAACCAAAGACTGTAGTAAGAGGTGTAGAGAGATACTATATATATCACACTTAAAAGTTCTATCCAACAATAGGATCTAACAATTGTAAATATCTATGCCCCCTACATGGGAGCAAGCAATTACATAAACCAACTAATAACCAAAATAAAGAAATATATTGATAATAATACATTAACAGTAAGAGACTTAACACTCTACTCACAGCAATGGACAGATCTTCTAAGCAGATCAACAAAGAAACAAGAGCTTTGAATGACACATAGGACCAGATGGACTGCCTAGATATATACATAACATTCCATCCTAAAACAGCAGAATACTCATTCTTCTTGAGTGCACATGGAACTTTCTCCAGAATAGACCACATACTGGGTCACAAATCAGGTCTCAGTCGATACCAAAAGATTGAGATTATTCCCTGAAACTGGAACTCAACCACAAGAAGAAATTTGGAAGGAACTCAAGCACTTGGAGGTTAAAGGACATCATGCTAAAGAACGAATGGGTCGACCAGGAAATTAAAGAACTTAAAAAATTCATGGAAACTAATGAGAATGAAAACAAATCAGTCCAAAACATATGGCATATTGCAAAGGAGGTCCTAAGAGGGAAATACATAGCTATCCAAGCCTCTATCAAAAAATTAGAAAAATTCCAAGTGCACACAATAACCCTGCACCTAAAGGACCTGGAAAAAGAACAGAAACTAAAGACCTAAACCAAGCAGGAGAAGGGAAATAATTGAGATCAGAGCAGAAATCAATGAAATAGAAACCAGAAAAACAGTGGAACAGGTCAATGAAACTAGAAGCTGGTTCATTGAAAGAATTAATAAGATAGATAAACCACTGGCCAAACTTATCCAAAAGAAAAGAGAAAGGACCCAAATTAAATAAAATCATGAATGGAAAGGAGGAGATCACGACTACCATCAAGGAAATAGAAACAATTATTAGAAATTATTACCAGCAACTATATGCCAACAAATTAAGCAATCAAGAAGAAATGTATGCATTCATGGAAACTTATAAACTACCAAGACTGAAACAGGAAGAAATAGACAATCTGAACAGACCCATACCCAGTAAGGAAATTGAAACAGTAATTAAAACCTCACAAAAAAACAAAAGTCCTGGGCCAGATGGCTTCCCAGGGGAATTCTACCAAAAATTTAAAGAAGAAATTATACCTATTCTACTGGGGCTGTTTCAGAAAATAGAAATATAAGGAAAACTTCCAAACTTGTTCTATGAGGCCAGCATTACCCTGATCCCCAATCCAGACAAAGACCCCATCAAAAAGGAGAATTGCAGACCCAATATCCCTGATGAACATGGATGCCAAAATGCTCACCAAGATCCTAGCCAATAGGATCCAGCAATACATTAAAAGGATTATCCATCAGGACCAGGTGGGATTTATTCCTGGGATGCAAGGGTGGTTCAATGTTCCCAAATTAATCAACATGATAGAGCACACCAATAAGAGAAAAGACAAGAACCATATGACCCTCTCAATGATACGGAGAAAGCATTTGACAAAATACAGTATCCTTTCTTGATTAAAACTCTTCAAAGTGCAGGGATAGAGGGAACATAACTCAATATCATAAAAGCCATCTATGAAAAGCCCACAGTGAATATCATTCTCAATGGGGAAAAACTGAGAGCTTTTCCCTTAAGGTCAGGAACACGACAGGGAAGCTCACTCTCACCATTATTTTCCAACATAGTACTATTAAGTCCTAGCCTCACTAATCAGACAACAAAAGAAATAAAAGGTATTCAAATTGGCAAAGAAGAAGTCAAACTTTCTTCACAGATGACATGATCCTTTATGTGGAGAACCCAAAAAACTCCATGCCCAAGTTACTAGAACTCATACAGCAATTCCACAAGGTGGCAGGATACAAAAGCAATGCACAGAAATCAGTTGCGTTTCTATACACTAGCAATGTAACTGAAAAAAGAAATTAAGGATTCGATTCCATTTACAATAGCATCAAAAATCATAAGATATGTAGGAATGAACCTAACCAAAGATGTAGAGGATCTATACTCTAGAAACTACAGAACACTTATGAAAGGAATTGAGGAAGACACGAAGAGATGGAAAAACATTCCATGCTCATGGATTGGAAGTATAAATATTGTGAAAATGTTTCTGCTGCCCAGAGCAGTCTACACTTTCAAAGCAATCCCTATCAAAATACCATTGGCATTCCTCAAAGAGCCAGAACAAACAATCCTAAAATTTGTATGGAGCCAGAAAAATTGCCAAGGGAATGTTGAAAAAGAAAAACAAAGCTGGGGGCATCACAATGCCTGACCTCAAGCTATATTACAAAGCTGTGATCACCAAGACAGCATGGTATTGGCACAAAAACAGAATAGATCAATGGAACAGAATAGAGACCCCAGAAATGGACCCTCAACTCTATGGTCAACTAATCTCTGACAAAGCAAGAAAGACTATCCAATGGAAAAAAGACAGTCTCTTCAATAAATGGTGCTAGCAAAACTGGACAGCTACATGTAGAAGAATGAAAGTGGACTGTTCTCTTACACCACACACAAAGATAAACTCAAAATGGATGAAAGACTTCAATGTGAGACAGGAATCCATCAAAATCCTAGAGGAGAACACAGGCAGTAACCTCTTTGACATTGGCCACAGCAATTTCTTTCAAGACATGTCTCCAAAGGCAAAGGAAACAAAAGCAAAAATGAACTGTTGGGATTTCATTAAGATAAAAATCTTCTTAACAGCAAAGGAAACAGTCAATAAAACTAAGAGGCAACCCACGGAATGGGAGAAGATATTTGCAAATGACATTACAGATAAAGGGCTGTATCCAAGATCTATAAAGAACTTCTCAAACTCAACCCCCAAAAACCAAATAATCCAGTCAAGAAATGGGCAGAAGATGAACACACACTTCTCCAAAGAAGACATACACACGGCTAACAGACACATGAAAAAATGTTCAACATCACTAGCCATCAGGGAAATACAAATCAAAACCACAATGAAATACCAGTTAGAATGGCAAAAATTAACAAGACAGGAAACAACTAATGTTGGTAAGGATGTGGAGAACGGGGAACCCTCTTACACTGTTGGTGGGAATGTAAACTGGTACAGCCACTCAGGAAAACAGTATGGAGGTTCCTCAAGACGTTAAAAATAGAGCTACCCCACAACCCAGCAATAGCACGAGGTGTTTACCCCAAAGATACAGATGTAGTGAAAAGAAGGGGCACATGCACCCCAATGTTCATAGCAGCAATGTCCACAATAGCCAAACTGGAAGGAGCTGAAATGCCCTTCAATGGATGAATGGATAAAGAAGATGTGGTTATATACATATAATGCATGGTTATATACATATTCATATATACAATGGAATATTACTCAGCCATCAGAAAGGATGAATACCCACTATTTGCATTGACATGGATGGAACTGGAGATGATTATGCTAAGTGAAATAAGTCAAGCAGAGAAAGACAATTATCATATGGTTTCACTTATATGTGGACCAACAACACAAATGCCCATCAACTGGTGAATGGACAAACAAAATGTGGTATATATGTAGTATATAAAGTATATATATATTCTATCCAGCAAAATAAGAAGCAAAGAAATCTGATCCAAGCTACAGCATGGACGAACCTCAAAAACATTATACTAAAGTGAAAGAAGCCAGTCACAAAATGCTACATAGTGTCTTATTCAATTTGTATGGAATGTCCGGAAAAGAGCAATGTATAGAGACAGAAAGCTGATCAATGTTGCTTGGGGTTGGAGGAGGGAGCAGAGATTGTCTGCAGAGGGGCTGGAGGGAGTGTGGGAAGGTGAAGGAAGCCTCTAAAACAAACTAGGGTACTAGCTGAACAATTCTGTCATTGTAGGGTACTTTTACAATGGGTTAGCTTTATTGTATGTAAATTTCATTTTAAAAAAAGATAAAAGGTGAGAGTCCCACATCAATGGGTCCTGGAGTCTCCAGGCAAACACTGCCTGGTGAGGGGCCACATCCTGGAGTCCCAGTAGGTGGTGACTCAGAGCCTGGTTTCTGACCTCCCAGCTGGAGTCAGGGATTCAGTGCCTGTGCCTTCAGCCTCCGCCCCGGCAGTTCCCCTGGAATCCACCACGCGGCAGACAACTTAAGGGAGGAGCCCTCCAGGTGGCCCAAGGAGACCAGGGGGCAGCAGGAAAGACAGGGGCACCAGCTGGCTGGAGATTCGGGGAGGAAGTGAGGGCTGCAGGACCCATGGAAGCCGCTGGCAAGATCTGGATGGATCTTAAGTAGGTTTGGTCCCCTGGGTGGGCTCTAGCCACCAACCTGAAGGGTAACAGCCAAAGGCGCCAACTGACCACCACGGAGGGGAGCTAGCATGAGACTGACGGTTGATATTATAGAATGGGAAGAAACTCCTGGTCCCTGCCATCTCCAGCTGAAAAGAGATTTCAAATTCCTCTTGCCCCATCCAACCCACCCAGGCCTGAGACACTGAGTCTTTTCTTTGGGCGCATCTGCACATTGATACTGAGCTGGAGTCAGCAGGCACTCAGATGCAGGAAAGCAGGGCCCAGAGTCCTCCCCACCTGCTCTTGCAGCCCCAAAGCTGCCCTTCTAGGAATGAAGACCAACCTCCTGGGCTGAAGACTTCCAATTGCCATTCTTCCCCGCGTGTCACCTGTCGCACTCACCATGAGTCCCCCATGCAGGGGCAGGGGGCCAGACCACCTGTGCCCCTACATGCCACTCTCTCTCTCTGTGCCTGCAGAGCAGGGCTCCATGAGGCAGGACCTGGGGTCTACTCACCATGCAGCCCCTTGCTCAGAGCAGAGCCTGGCACCTAGTAGGCGCCCACTAAATGTTGGGTGAAGGGTGAATTCTGCCACAGGGGTGGTGGGCACTGAGAATTCCACTGCCACTCTGAGTCTTCATTCCTAGAGGAACCTAGATTTTTCACATCGGCTGTTCTTTAAAAAACCTTTATCCTAGCAGCTGATTTAGATTCAAGCAAACCTCTTAGAAATGTCTAGAGGCAACACCTGGAACAACACTGAGCTCCCCACCCAGAACAGCTTAGCGGCCTCAGCCTGGAATGCTGGTGGCAGAGAAACAGGTGCACGTGGAAAGCTGAAGAGGAGCAAAAGGATGGGGTGTAGGCAACCTGGAGTGTGAAGGGGAGAGAGGGAGAGAGAGTAAGAGAGAGGGAGGGAGGGTAGGAGAGAGGGAGAGACTGGCTCTGGCCTCTTGCCAGGGGCAGCTCCAGTGCTGTGAGTCCTCTTTGCAGGGGCCTCAGGGGGACACTGTGGTCCTTCCAAATGGAATGGGTGTGCAAAGACTAAGGGCTCCCGCTAGTCCTATTTCCTTGGCCTAGGCTATGGATGTTGATCCAAGACTCCAGGGCTGAGGTGACCCAAAATAGGGAAACTCCCATTGTCACTGCTCCTCTCTGCTGGCAAAACCCCAGGGTGGCCCAAAGCAGAGGTATAGAATTCTATACATGGCCAAAATATGTTTCAAAACTGAAAGTGAGAAAAAAGAGTGTGCGAAGGAAGAAATAAAACTACAGTTGACCTGTACAACACAGGTTGGAACAGTATGTGTACAATTATACATGCATTTTTTTATAAACAAAGCATACTACTCTAAATACATGTTCTCTTCCTTATGATTTCCTTAATAACACTTTCTTTTCTCTAGCTTACTTCTATAAGTATACAGTGTAGAATACATATAATTTGCAAAATATGGGTTAATCGACTCTTTATGTTATCAGTAAGGCTTTCAGTCAACAAGAGGCTATTAGTAGTTAGGTTTTGGGGGAGTCAAAAGTTATACACAGATTTTTGACCTTGAGACTCAGCACCCTTAACCCCACATTGTTCAAGGGTCAACCTGTATCTCTATTTACCGACGACATGCTCCTAAATATAGAAAAATCTCAAATACTCCACACACAAAAATATGAGTCCATAAACTCATCCCATAAAGTTGCAGGGTACCATATATACAAAAATCATTTGTGTTTCTATGCACTGACAATGAACAATCTGAGACGGAAATTAAGAAAACAATTCCATTTACAATAGCACCCAAAACAGTAAAATATTTAGGAATAAACTCATTCAAGGAGAAGCAAGACTTGTACACTGAAAAGTATAAAACATTGCTGCAAGAGATTAAAGACCTAATGGGAAAAAAAGCTGGATGCATGCATTGGAAGATTGAATGTAGTTCATATGGCAATACTATTCAAAGGGATCTACAGATTCAATACAGTGCTATCAAAATTTTTTTCCTATGCATTTTCTAATTGCTGTCAATCCCTTGCAGTACATTTCCTTTTGGACATTGTAGTTTTCATCTCATAAAGATAGATAGGGTCGGGCGCCTGGGTGGCTCAGTTGGTTGGGCATCTGCCTTCGGCTTGGGTCATGATCCCAGGGTCCTGGGATCTAACCCCACATAGAGCCCCACACCGGGCTCTCTGCTCAGCAGGGAGTCTGCTTCTCTTCTCCCTCTGCCTGCCCCTCTGTCTGCCTCTCTGCCTACTTGTGCTCTCTCTCTATCAAATAAATAAATAAATAAATAATCTTTTTAAAAAAAGATAGGGTCTTGTTTATATTTTCCATTTACCTATTTAACATTTTCAACTGATGGAAAACAGTTATAATAAATGTTTTAATGTCCTTTTCTGGTGGTTCTCACATCTGTGTCAGCTCTGGATTATTTTCAGATGATTGATCTGTCTCCTGATTAGGGGTCATTTTGCCTGTGAGAGCGCCAGGCCCTGTTCCCTCTAAGGCTTTCAAATGATTGCCCACTGACTTGCTGTCCTTGCCTCCCATGGAGGCCCTGAGCAGGACCACGCTGCACGCCACCCCAGGGCCCCTCCACAGCTCTGGCTAGGTGACTTTCCGCAGCTCTGTCCTCCCCAGGACGCTGTCCTCTCAGCTCAGTGTCCTCAATTCCAGGAGGTCCACTGGGCTCCTCTCAGTTTCCCCTCCCCCCATGCCTTGCTTGGAAACTCTCTGGAGGCAGTACCTTGGAGCAGCTGTAGGGCTCCGCTCACCTGTGTGTTTCCCTGTCTGGGAAGGCTGTCTTCTTTGCTTGATGTATCTTGGAAATCTGCATTTCATGCATCTTGTGTGTCTTTTTAGTTGCTTTGTTTTTTCAGGCAAGAGAGTAAATACAGTTCCCCTGAGTCTGTACTGGTGTGGCTCTCATATTATAAAATCAAGTTGAGAGAGGTCATCTAGATTCTAAACACAGACTTTTACAGAATGTAGAAAATCGCCAGAGCCAGGGTGAAACCTTGAAGTAAGAAAACGCTTAAAGTTTGTATTTACAAAGCACTGCGCCAGTTCTTTTTATATTTTTATTTTTTGAAGATTTATTTAATACCCATCACTGGGCTCACCCATCCCCCCACCCCACCCCCCCTAAAACCCTCAATTTGATTCTCGGAGTCCATAGTTTTTCATGGTTCATCTCCCCCTCTGATCCCCCCCCTTCATTTTTCCCTTCCTTCTCCTAATGTCCTCCATGCTATTCCTTATGTTCCACAAATAAGTGAAACCATATGATATTGTCTTTCTCTGTTTGACTTATTTCAGTTAGCATAATCTCCTTCAGTTCCATCTATGTTGATGCAAATGTTGGGAATTCATCCTTTCTGATGGCTGAGCAATATTCCATTGTATATATAGACCACATCTTCTTCATCCATTCGTCTGTTGAAGTGCATCTCAGTTCCTTCCACAGTTTGGCTATTGCGGACATTGCTGCTATGAACATTGGGGTGCATATGACCCTTCTTTTCACTAAATCTGTTTCTTTGGGGTAAATACCCAGTAGTGCAATTGCTGGATGTTATACGCAATGAATCATGGAACACTACATCAAAAACTAATGATGTAATGTATGGTGATTAACATAACATACTAAAATAAAATTGAAAAAAAAAGAAAAAAAAAACTAATGATGTACTGTATGGTGACTAACATAACATAATAAAAATTGTTTAAAAATATTTATTTATTTGAGAGAGAGAGAGTACAAAGAAGGGGAGAGGCAGTATCAGAGGGAGAGGAAGAAGCAGACTCGCCACCGAGCTGGGAGCTCAACGACGTGGGGCTCAATTCCAGAAATCTCCAAATCCTGGAGATCATGACCTGAGCCAAAGGCAGACGCTCAACACTCTGAGCCACCCAGGCGCCACAGCACTGCACCGGGTCTAAGGGCAGTTTTTGTTTTGTTATTTTTAAGACAAGCCTGTGCCCTTATTGGCCCAACAGGCTACTTGAGAAGGATGAAGCTGGAGGCGTGGGTGGTTCCAGGATGACTATGCAGGGGCTAACCTGCTTCCCAGGCTTGTAGGTGATAGAGACGTCACCGAGGTGGTAACTAATCCTCTCGGGCTTGATTTCTACCTGATTGAAGGTCTAGCTATTGTAGACACTCACCATGCTGCCCACCATCTCTGGCAGGAGGATGGTGTTCTGCAGGTGTGTCTTAACCCCCTGGGACTTCTCCACCGGGGAGCCTCCTTCCTGGCCTTGCCCAGGGGCTTCAGCAGTGAGTGTCGCCTCCTCCATCAAACCCGGGTCAGCCTCCGCTGCTGGGGGGCACTGTACAGAGGCAGCCACAGCTCTTAGGACCCATCCAACAACCAGTCGAGGTCCCCCCGAGGGTTGCAAGGGAAAGTGGGAAGGTGTGTTTCTCCTGTTGCTCCACTGCCACCATCTTGTCAGCTTTTCTGAGACAGTTTTTCCTGGGGGAGAGTGAAGGAGACCCACCACCCCTTGTGCAGGGGCTTGAGTGGATGGTGCTGTGAGGTCTGTGGTGAAAACCTGTCCTCTGCCAGTGGGCATGGATCCTTAAAGCATGTGAGCGTGCCCTGCTCATTTCTATTCTCTCAAATGTCTTCCACAGGAAGGATGAGCTTGAATACAAACTGGCCTCATGGGAAGTTCAGGCTTTCTTCTCAGAGCCTTTCTGGGGTGTCTCATGGGTAACACGGAACCCAGGGCTCACTTCTGTTCCCTAGGAAGAGAGGGAAGCCATCAGATGTGTCAAATCTCTGGACTGCAACCTAGGCCCTAAAGGAGGGGCAGGGATTCCTAGCCCCCCTCCAGGCACTGCAGGGCTGCTTCCAAAGAGACCCCAGAAAGGGCTCCACTCACGGGGTCTCTCTCATCTTATTGGTAGAAAATACACCTGCACCTTCCCTGCTAAGCAGTGGCAACAGGGCTGGATACTGTTTGTGAGTGGGGGTATTGCTATCTGCATATAAGGCAGGAAATCTAAAGAGGGGGTGGAAGTCAGGGAAATAAGCAGATACATCTATACAAACACACACGCACACCCCATGGTAGAGGAGCAGCACCTGTCCTACCCACCACACTCCCCACCCCCTGCTGTCCCTAAGTTCAGTTATTTTGTATAACCCAAGGGTTTACAGAATGGTACTGGTTAGGTTTGCTTATTAAGAGTTGCCTCCCAAAAGCACTTCAACAGAACTTGTCTGAACTTTCTAAAACACTAAATAAGCCAGATATTTGAGCTTGTATTCAATAGGGAGTAGGTGAACACAGCACCAAAGTCTGAAAAATACAAAGACAGACTACTTGCACTGGGCAAACAGAAGGGGTCAGCATATGACAAACAAACAAAAAAAAGCCCCACTGTGAAAAAGGGACATCCAGTACCTCTGTTTTATCTTACAAAATATGTAGGATGTTTCAACCTTCCATCCCAGCATAGCTTCATATGCCCATATGCTTCACAATGTACAAACATAATCACTTTGCTCCCCCCAAAAGTTCCACACCCCTTCTTTTCTCAAGCCTCTCAGCCCTTCCACACAACTCAAAACAAAATTCAAGCAACATCTCTTGGACTACTTCCACAACCTGGGAAATTCAACTGCCAGGAAATAGACCCCATCCCCCTTGGTGCCCTCAGCCTTGAGGACTGGGTTCTGATTGGTGGGACCCTGGACAGCAAGGTTTCTCAATCTACCCCCCTCCCAGGCCCTGGTGACATGATTCTAAGGCCAGAATAATATCACTAACACCTTATGGGACCAAACTATGCCAGTTCCAAGGGAGAGGGTGTTTTGCCATCTTGAAGTTGGTCAAAAGATTTACAAAATCGCAGACTGTCTCCCCAGGCATAACATTCCCAACTACCAAGTCTTATCTGTTGATGCCAGGGCACTAGAACTGATGTCAGTGCTAAATGTGAGCTCTTGTGCCACCGCTAGGAGTTCTGGAGCTGCCTTGGTTCTCTTCAGGAACAGGAGTGGAGGCCTGTGTCCATCTGCATGGGGGCTCCCAGGTTCTCAGTGTTCCAACCTAATGGCCTCATTCTAAGCTGGCCTCAGCTGGAGGGTTTTAGAGGCTTTAATGGGGGGACTCCAGTCCAGAAATAGTTGAGAAGATTATAGAATCCCACTTTTGATTTTCAAGAGCCACAATGCATGGGGTGCTTTAGGCCTTCTGACCATTGACAGAGAGCCTGTTTCCCTTCTCCAGGGACAGTCTATGAAAAGGGAACTTCTGGAACTGAGAACCAAACTGTCCAAACAGGAGAGTCTCCTTCAGAGCACAGTGGAGCATCTGAAGACCACCAACCAGCAGAAGGAGAGCACTGAGCAGTTCATCTTCAGCCAGTGTGGGTACCCCTGAGCCAGGGGATGGGAGAGGAAATTAGGGGTGGGGGGACTTCCAGACTCCCCACTTGTGCTACAGATGGACTGTGACCAGACAGACTGGGGGAGGGGGTGCAGACTGATGTAATGTCCCCAAACCTCCTGTGCCGTGAGTAATTGTGGATGCAGAGGGAGGGGCACATGGGAGCAGCAGGAGACCCTGAGCTGAGCAACCAGAAAGACATACTTTAGAACACACCAGGCAAGTATGGGCCCAGCTGGTCCTGTTGGGCTGTTTTGTTGTTTCAGGGACCAGGACACATGATATTTTGAAGGAGGCAAGGACTTGGAGGTAAGGAGACTGCTGCACCCACCAGAGCCACAGAACCCAGCCCAAATCCATTCCCACCTATCTTCAGAGTCTGCAATGATCCCTGACCCACTCTGATTTTTCAGGAGAGGATTTCCAGTCCACCCCTAGGACTCGGGTCCTCACTAAGTGTCCTTGTAGCTTCCCTCCCCATCACCTCTCCCACCCTCATCCCTCCCCTGCCATCTCGGCTCTCTGTCACATTGTCACCCTCTTCTCTCCTCACCCCACTTCTTCTCTCCTTTAGGCCAGTCAGGAGTCCAAGGAAAGCAAGTGAGTTGATTCCCAAGATCAGAGAACATGGGGAGTCTGCCTCTGAATTAGCTTCCAGGAAAGGGCTCTGAGGCCAGCTCCAGTGTTTCCTGTAGCACCTCTCACTTCATGACAAAATAAACCCAAGATGCCATCAAATTGGTTGATTCTACTGCACAGTCTATCGGGCTCAGAACAGCAATTCAGTTTTCATATTTATTTTACCAAAGAAAAACATTGGGTCTTCTTGACCTAAATGGGAATTTGATAATAAATAAAAATGAAACTTCAAAGAAATATTTTATCTATATGACAGACATTCTGCACGTTTACTTGAAATACTAACACATTCCCTAGCAAGTACCCTAAAGGAACATGTGAACTGGAACAAATGGCTGTAAATCAGAAAAAGCTTTTGCCTTGAACTTAAAGCTCTACCATAAGCAATTGGGCCTATTCCTAGGAATGTTCCTTATGTAGCCTGAGAGAATGTTGATCCCACTGTATGAAAATGGGTCCAGCCATGACTTCAACCTCCTTTTTTTTTTTTTTAGCTAATTCCCTTTTGCTCTTCTCTGATGATTCCTTTCTTTACTGAGCCTCTTTAGAAAAACACTTACAAGATGGCCTCTGTAAAGCCTTATTCCTGTCCCAGCAAGGGTAACGCAACATCTCCACACATCCACTGGCTTCCCCTTGTTCGGAAGTTTCCTCTGCACTTCCCAGAGACTAACGGAAAGGGCCTAAGGCCTGGGTTCTAATCCCAGGCTTGTCACAAACCGGCCCTGTGGCTGGCCCCTCAGTGTCGGTGACCCTGCCGCCCCTCATCTGTAAGATGTGGCACTAGACGGGGGCGGGGGGGTATGTCTCTGAACTCCCTGCTGACTGGGCCCCTCTTTCTCTTCATTAAGTGGGACGTGAACTTAACAGGGGACTTCCCTGCACAACATCCTCTCCTTCCTACAACAGGCTGTTTCTACATGGGCATGTTTCATACTAAGCACTTCATTTCCCGGGAGGTGACAAAAGCCATCATTTTGCTCCAAGTGAACTGGGGAGTGAACTGGCCCATGAAGAGGGAGTGTGGGATCTGAGAACCTCATGTGCAGTGGCTCTGAGCATCGCCATCACCAGTCCAAGGTGGTGGGGAACTTTCCCTCTAGCCTGGTGGCACCAGTGTCTCCTCAGGACCACACCTCTTCCCCTGGGCACATCCTCCTTGACAGGATCTCATTGATCTCCTGGCTCTGCCACCGCCCAGTGCTCACTGCAGCTCAGGGAGCCACCAGCAGGCCCTGATCCTGGACTCTCACCATGTTCCGTTTTTGTCTCCAGATGAAGTCCCTAAGGGCTCTGCTGTGCACCCCAGTCTTGTTACCCTTGCTTTTCTGGAGCCACACAAGAAGAGGAGCCACAAGAGGTCCTTCAAACAGCAGGAAAGATGGGCCTGCCCCCCCTTTTGTGTAGATCCCAATCTGCTGAAGAGACCTGGACCCCACTCCTCCACACCTGCTGGAGGGTCCAGGAAGAGTCGGAGGCCAGCCTGGTGGAGGAGGGCAGAGGGCAGACAGCTTTTCTTGTGGTTGAAGAACACCATCCACCAGGGTCTGCTCAGCCCAGCACTGAGCAAAACATGCACGGTTTATAGAGGAGTTCATGACACTACTTCTAAGCGCTGCCTTGGCCTGGGAACTAGCAACGGCCATTTCTCGCTCTAGTGCCTATACTCAGATGGTCACCTCAGGGGACACAGGACCCTGCTTTCTACAAGATGGGACACCTGGTCCCCACAAGGGAGCTCCTCAACCCGTTCTAAAGCCCATGAGTGACAGTGGTGCCCTGAGGGCCAGTGGGGCTCAGCCAGCACGACCCCCAGACCCATGCTTCCCTGGGGCCAACTCAGCCAGGACACCATTAGGCTGGGTGTCAGTCTACAACGCAGCTCCTGAATGCTTCGAATGTACATGGTGAAAGCAGTGACTTTCCACATACCATCTCCTGCTTAGCCTACCACCTCCTATTTCCATTCTTTTGTGATCTCCGAAGTGTGTCCAGCTCACTCTAAATATGCTGTCCCCTTTCATCACCGTAACTCCTCTCTGGGGAGCTGGGACTCATGGCCAGGCCAAGCCCATTGAAAGTCCTGCGTAAGACAAACCAGTGATCATTTTTTTAAGAAAGATTTTATTTATTTATTTATTTGATAGAAAGCACACAAGCAGGAGGAGAGGGGGAGTGGCAGGCAGAGAGAGGGAGAAGCAGGCTCCCTGCTGAGCAGGAGCCCAACGAGGGGCTTGATCCCAGTACCCTGGGATCATGACCCGAGCCAAAGGCAGATGCTTAACCAACCAAGCCACCCAGGCGCCCCACAAGTGATCTTTTTTTTTTTTTTAAGATTTTATTTATTTATTTGAGAGAGAGAGAAAGCACGAGCAGAGGGAGGGGCAGGGGGAGAAGCAGGCTCCCTGCTGAGCAGGGAGCCTGATGTAGGACTAGATTCCAGGACCCTGGGATCATGACCTGAGCTGAAGGCAGACGCTTAACCGACTGAGCCACCCAGGCGCCCCCCACCAGTGATCATTTTTAAGTGGCACCTGAGAAACCCCAGTTGTGAGAAAACCTAGTCTGTGTCCTGACAGTGCTTTAGAAGGCACGTACATGTGCATAAATGTACGATAGATATTTATATATGTTGCTATAGTGATATGCTGAGGGCAACATAATTGGTGGACAGGGTCTATTAGAAGAAATGAAACACAGTGTTGGGATGCCTAGGTGGCTCAGTCAGTTAAGTGTCTGGTTTCGGCTCAGGTCATGATCTCAGGGTCATGCTATCTAGTCTGGCATCAGGCTCCTTGCTCAGCGGGGAGCCTGCTTCTCCCTCTGCTTGCTGCTCCCCCTGCTTGTGTGCACTCTCTCTCTCCCTCCAACATATAAATAAATAAAATCTTTTTTTAAAAAGAAACATAGTCTTTTTGGTGGCTATGAAAGTAAAATGTGTATAAAGAAATATGTTTTTCGGAGGGGGGGAAAGATGGCGGAGGAGTAGGGGACCCTATTTCAACTGGTCCCCGGAATTGAGCTGGATATCTACCAGACCACTCTGAGCACCCATGAAACCAGCCTGAGATGTAAGAAGATCTGGATCTCTACAAACAGAACATCGCAGGCAGTTGGTTTTGAGGTACGAAGCGGAGAGCTGTGATTCTGCGGGCAGATATCGGAGGATAAACGGAAGTGGGAGGGTGCCTGGCCGTGGAGATCCTACACCACCGGTGAGTGACAGCCTCGCGCGCTGCAGACAGGGCACAGACTCGCAGACCGGTAGTGTCGGGAAAGAACTTTAGGGCAGCCCCCGGGGTGGAAAACCAGACTGGCGGGTTGCGCACATGCGAACTGCAGCCCCCTGGACAGAAACCGGAGCGACGGTCGCGCACAGGCGAACTGCAGCCTCCGAGACGGAAACCCCGTGCGCCGGGGTCCCGCCGGTGAACTGCAACCCCCTGGGTGGGAACCCCCGAGCGGCGAGCAGCAGAGTCATGCGCATGCGAACTGCAGTCCCCAGACGGAACCCCAAGCGGTGGAGTCACACGCGTGCAAACTGGGAGCGGCTGGCGGTTTTAGAAGCACAAAGGGCAGAGATGTGCCCTGACCTGGAGGCAGGACTGGGAGCGCTGCAGAGGGGCGCACAACCCAGGACGCTGCAGTTTATAGCAGCACGGACAGAAACGGAGACAGTGTGGCCTGGAGAGCTCACTGAAGAACAGACTGAGGTCTCTCTGCTCTGAGGCAGAGGGTTGGAAACGGTCTCTTCTGCTCTGACTCGCGGAAGAGATGCAGAAAGCCGCCAGGGAAAGGCGCCAGAGAACAAAAGCCCCAAAGACTGATTCCCACTGAGCCCATCCCCCACCACGGGCGAAGGGCAACTCCGCCCAAACATGGTTGCCTGAGTAACAGCGCGGCAGGCCCTTCCCACAGAAGACAGGCTGGGAAAACAAGAGGCCAGCAACCCTAAGGTCCCAAGAAAACAGGTGCATCTTGCTTGGGTTCTGGTCAATAATTTGGACTCTATACATTCCCTCAAACACCCATCAACAGAATGACTAGGAGGAGGAGCCCCCAAAACAGAAAAGACTCAGAGATTATGACTTATGCTGCAGATTTACAAATGGATGCAGATATAACCAAGATGTCGGAGATGGAATTCAGGCTAACAATTGTGAAGACAGTGGCTAGAATGGAGAAATCAATTAATGGCAACATAGTGTCTCTAAGGGCAGAAATAAAAGGGGAATTGGCAGAACTTAAAAATGCTATCAATTGCTATCAATTGGATGCTACCAATCCAATCTAGATAATCTAACAGCTAGGGTAACTGAGACAGAAGAGAGAATAAGCGATCTGGAAGACAGTATAATAGATAAAAAGGGAAAAGAGGAGGCCAGGGAAAAACAACTCAGAATCCATGAAAATAGAATCAGAGAAATAAGTGACACCATGAGGCGTTCCAATGTCAGAATAATTGGAATCCCGGAGGGAGTGGAGAGAGAGGGAGGGCTAGAAGATGTATTTGAGCAAATCGTAGCTGAGAACTTCCCTAATCTGGGGAATGAAACAAACATTCAAGTCCTAGAGGCAGAGAGGACCCCTCCTAAGATCAAGGAAAACAGGCCAACACCCCAGCATGTAATAGTAAAACTTGCAAATCTTAGAACCAAGGAAACCATCTTAAGGGCACTTAGGGGGAAGAGATTCCTTACGTACAGAGGGAGGAACATCAGAATAACGTCAGACCTATCCACAGAGACCTGGCAAGCCACAAAGGCCTGGCAAGACCTATTCAGGGTACTAAATGAGAAGAACATGCAGCCAAGAATACTTTATCCGGCAAGGCTTTCATTTAGAATGGATGGAGAGATGCAGAGCTTCCACGACCGGCAGAAGTTGAAAGAATATGTGACCACTAAGCCAGCCCTGCAAGAAATATTAAGGGGGGGGTTCTATAAAAGGAGAAAGACCCCAAGAGTGATCTACAACAGAAATTTAAAGGGACAATCTATAAAAACAACGTCTTCACAGGCAACATGATGACAATTAATTCATATCTTTCAATAATCACTCTCAACGTGAATGGCCTAAACGCTCCCATAAAACGGCACAGGGTTGCAGATTGGATAAAAAGACAGGACCCATCCATATGCTGTCTACAAGAGACTCATTTTGAACCTAAAGATACATCCAGACTGAAAGTGAAGGGTTGGAGATCCGTCTTCCATGCCAGCGGACCTCCAAAGAAAGCTGGGGTAGCAATTCTTATATCAGACAAATTAGATTTTAAACTAAAGTCTGTAATTAGAGACACAGAAGGACACTATATCATTCTTAAAGGGTCTATCCAACAAGAAGATCTAACAATTGTAAATATCTATGCCCCCAACATGGGAGCAGCCATCTACATAAGCCAACTGTTAACCAAAATAAAGAGTCATATTGATAATAATACATTAATTGTAGGAGACCTCAATACTCCACTCTCAGCAATGGATAGATCATCTAAGCAGAAAATCAACAAGGAAACAAGAGCTTTGAATGATACATTGGACCAGATGGACCTCATAGATATTTACAGAACATTCCACCCTAAAACAACAGAATACTCATTCTTCTCGAGCGCACATGGAACTTTCTCCAGAATAGACCATATACTGGGTCACAAATCAGGTCTCAACTGATACCAAAAGATTGAGATTATTCCCTGCATATTCTCAGACCACAATGCTCTAAAACTGGAACTCAATCACAAGAAAAAATTTGGCAGAAATTGAAACACTTGGAAGCTAAAGACCACTCTGCTCCAGAATGTTTGGGTCAACCAAGAAATCAAAGAAGAACTTAAACAATTCATGGAAATCAATGAGAACGAAAACACATCGGTCCAAAACCTATGGGATACTGCAAAGGCGGTCTTAAGGCGGAAATACATAGCCATCCAAGCCTCACTCAAAAAAATAGAAAAATCCCGAATTCACCAACTAACTCTACACCTTAAAGAACTAGAGGAAAAGCAACAGACGACGCCGAAGCCACGCATTAGAAGAGAAATAATTAAAATTAGAGCAGAAATCAATGAATTAGAAACCAGAAACACAGTAGATCAGATCAATGAAACTAGAAGTTGGTTCTTTGAAAGAATTAATAAGATTGATAAACCACTGGCCAGACTTATCCAAAAGAAGAGAGAAAGGACCCAAATTAATAAAATCCTGAATGAAAGGGGAAAGATCACGACTAACACCAAGGAAATAGAAACAATTATTAGAAATTATTATCAACAACTATATGCCAATAAACTGAGCAATCTGGATGAAATGGAGCCCTTCTTGGAAACCTATAAGCTGCCAAGACTGAAACAGGAAGAAATTGACAACCTGAACAGGCCAATAACCAGTAACGAGATTGAAGCAGTGATCAAAAACCTCCCAAAAAACAAGAGTCCAGGGCCTGATGGATTCCCTGGGGAATTCTACCAAACATTCAAAGAAGAAATAATACCTATTCTACTGAAGCTGTTTAAAAAAATAGAAACAGAAGGAAAACTTCCAAACTCATTCTCTGAGGCCAGCATTACCTTAATCCCCAAACCAGACAAAGACCCCATCAAAAAGGAGAATTTCAGACCGATATCCCTGATGAATATGGATTCCAAAATCCTCAGCAAAATCCTGGCTAATAGGATCCAATACATTAAAAGGATCTTCCACCACGACCAAGTGGGATTTATCCCTGGGATGCAAGGGTGGTTCAACATTCGCAAATCAATCAATGTGATAGAACACATTAATAAGAGGAGGGAGAAGAACCATATGGTCCTCTCAATTGATGCAGAAAAAGCATTTGACAAAATATAACATCCTTTCCTGATTAAAACTCTCCAGAGTATAGGGATAGAGGGAACATTCCTCAAGTTCCTAAAATCCATCTATGAAATACCCACAGTGAATATCATCCCCAATGGGGAAAAGCTGAGAGCCTTTCCCTTAAGATCAGGAACACGTCAAGGGTGCCCACTCTCACCACTGTTGTTCAACATAGTACTAGAAGTCCTAGCAACAGCAATCAGACAACAAAAAGAAATAAAACGTATTCAAATTGGCAAAGAAGAAGTCAAACTCTCTCTTTTTGCAGACGACATGATACTTTATGTGGAAAACCCAAAAGACTCCACCCCCAAATTACTAGAACTTATCCAGCAATTCAGTAATGTGGCAGGATACAAAATCAATGCACAGAAATCAGCTGCTTTCTTATACACTAACAACGCAACTGTAGAAAGAGAAATTAAAGAAATGATTCCATTTACAATAGCACCAAAAACCATAAGATACCTCGGAATAAACCTAACCAAAGAGGTAAAGGATCTATACTCTAGGAACTACAAAACACTCATGAAAGAAATTGAGGAAGACACAAAAAGATGGAAAAATATTCCATGCTCATGGATCGGAAGAATAAACATTGTTAAAATGCCTATGCTACCCAGAGCAATCTATACCTTCAATGCCATCCCGATCAAAATTCCAATGACATTTTTCAAAGTGCTGGAACAAACAATCCTAAAATTTGTATGGAATCAGAAGAGACCCCGAATCGCCAAGGAAATGTTGAAAAAGAAAGGGGGCATCCCGTTGCCCGATTTCAAGCTATATTACAAAGCAGTGATCACCAAGACAGCATGGTACTGGCACAAAAACAGACATACAGACCAATGGAACAGAATAGAGAACCCAGATATGGACCCTCAACTCTATGGTCAAATAATCTTTGACAAAGCAGGAAAAAACATGCAATGGAAAAAAGACAGTCTCTTCAATAAATGGTGCTGGGAAAATTGGACTGCCACATGCAGAAGAATGAAACTCCACCATTCTCTAACACCATTCACAAAGATAAACTCAAAGTGGATGAAAGACCTCCATGTGAGACAGGAATCCATCAAAATCCTAGAGAAGAACATAGGCAGTAACCTCTTTGACATTGGCCACAGCAACTTCTTTCAAGATACATCTCCAAAAGCTAGTGAAACAAAAGCAAAAATGAACTTTTGGGACTTCATCAAGATAAAAAGCTTCTGCACAGCAAAGGAAACAGTCAACAAAACAAAGAGGCAACCCACAGAATGGGAGAAGATATTTGCAAATGACACTACAGATAAAGGGCTGGTATCCAAAATCTATAAAGAACTTCTCAAACTCAACACCCAAAAAACAAATAATCAAGTCAAAAAGTGGGCAGAAGATATGAAAAGACACTTCTCTGAAGAAGACATACAAATGGCTAACAGACACATGAAAAAATGTTCATCATCATTAGCCATCAGGGAAATCCAAATCAAAACCACACTGAGATACCACCTTACACCAGTTAGAATGGCAAAAATAGACAGGGAAAGAAACAACAAATGTTGGAGAGGTTGTGGAGAAAGGGGAACCCTCTTACACTGTTGCTGGGAATGCAAGTTGGTACAGCCACTTTGGAAAACAGTGTGGAGGTTCCTCAAAAATTTAAAAATAGAGCAGCTATGACCCAGCAATTGCACTCCTGGGTATTTACCCCAAAGACACAGATGTAGTGAAAAGAAGGGCCATATGCACCCCAATGTTCATAGCAGCAACGTCCGCAATAGCCAAACTGTGGAAAGAGCCGAGATGCCCTTTAACAGATGAATGGATAAAGAAGATGTGGTCCATATGTACAATGGAATATTACTCAGCCATCAGAAGAGATGAATACCCAACTTTTACATCAACATGGATGGGACTGGAGGAGATTATGCTAAGTGAAATAATTCAAGCAGAGAAAGTCAATTATCATATGGTTTCACTTATTTGTGGAACATAAGGAATAACATGGAGGACATTAGGAGAAGAAAGGGAAAAATGGGCGGGGGGAATTGGAGGGAGAGATGAACTATGAGAGACTATGGACCTGAGAAACAAACAGGGTTTTAGAGGGGAGGGGGGAGGGGGGATGGGTTAGCCCGGTAATGGGTATTAAGGAGGGCACGTACTGCATGGAGCACTGGGTGTTATACGAAAACGATGGATCGTGGATCACTACATCAAAAACTAATGATGTATTGTATGGTGACTAACATAACATAATAAAATTAAAAACTACAAAAACTAAAAAATAAATAGATAAATAAATAAAAAGAAATATGTTTTTCTTCACCTGCTCTGTTTCTGATTTCATCACCGGTCTCTAGGCTGAGTGTGTAAGAGTAGGAAAGACACACTGTCCCTAAGAAGGTCATAGTCTAATGCTTGAAGTCTAAGTTTAAAAGAAGTTTTGCCTTCTCTGTCATTTTTTAAGAATCCCCAATCTAAAAATATAAGAGACTGGTTCTTAGATTTGGAGAGCCTTAGGGTCCCAAACCAAGAGATTTCATTGTGTGGGGCCCCAGAATCTGCATTTCTTACATAAATACCCCAGGTGATTCTGGTGCAGGTGGGCTGCAGACCACAGTTTAAAGCTGTTGTTCTCTAACATTGACCCAAAAGTATAAATACAGTTGTTTTACTTTGATTGATAACCTTTAATTGAAACGTGTATAAGTCCTTCCATAAATGTTGGCATAGAGATCTGCAAATGTTCCTTGGGAAGAGTCCTTAGTTATGTCTTTTTTCCTTCCAGGAATTACTATAAAGCTATTACTCCACAATTGTTTCCTAGAAAGAGTTAAAAATCACAGACAACAACAACAAACAAAACCCTCCATTATTGTCTTCACAACCATCACCACCACCACCAGTAACAAAAAGACCCAAGAAAAGACTCACACCTGGGGTGCCTGGGTGGCTCAGTCATTAAGCATCTGCCTTCGGCTCAGGTCATGATCCCAGAGTCCTGGGATCGAGTCCCATATCGGGCTCCCCACTCTGCAAGAAGCCTGCTTGTTCCTTTCCCACTCCCCCTGCTTGTGTTCCCTCTCTAGCTGTGTCTCTCTCTGTCAAATAAATAAATAAAATCTTAAAAAAAAAAAAAGAAAAGACACACCTGAGATAGGGATGCCTCCTACTTGTATAGTCCATGGAGTGACCCTGCATCTGCTCTCACTCTGTTGTTCAAGTGTTTCCATGAAGGCCTTTGGCTGTCAGTATAGAGGAACTCGCTGGCCCAATCAGCAGAATGGATGAAAGTCAGTAAACTATTAAGACAAGGAAAGGAGGGCACCTGGGTGGCTCAGTCAGTTAAGCACCTGCCTGTGCCTCGGGTTATGATCCCAGGATCCTGGGATTGAGCTCCACGTTAGGCTCCTTGCTCAGGCTCCTTGCTCAGCAGGGAGCCTGCTTCTCCTTCTCCCTCTGCCTGCTGCTCCCCCTCCTTGTGCTCTCTCCCTCTGTCTGTCAAATAAATAAATAAATAAATAAATAAATAAATAAATAAATAAATAAATAAAATCTTAAAAAAAAAAAAGACAAGGAAACCAAGTGCAAGACCATGTTGCCCTGTGGTTATTCCAGCATCCCAGCAATTCCTCCTCCATCCCTGTGCTGCCAGGGCTGGCGGGCACTGATGCTATAGTCAGTAATCAATGGAGAACTCAAATATTGCTTCTACAAAATTCATTTTAGGTATATACCATTTAGGAAAGTAACAGCATATGACATCATATAAACCTCACTCTGCTCAGGATCCAGTCACAGATCAGTTTTGGGGAAAAGCCCTAAAACCGTTGCATTTCACCCTTTGTGAAATGTTGAAAAGTAGCTCTGTGCCTTAAGAGAACTCCTTGCAACAAAAATGTACCTTTGGTGGGAGGATTGCCCAATTTTAACTTTTTTGTAAGTTACGTCCTACCCCTCCCTGTGAAAGTAACAGAACTCACTCTTAAAAATTAATAATCTTTCTGTATGACCACCAATGGCTTCCACTTTGCATAATTCACATAAGAATCTTGCTGAGTCCCTGCAGGGAACAGACTGTGAATCCCACAGAAAAGAATGGAAAGAAAAAAGATGGCAGGTGATGAGGAGAACAAAGGCAAATCAAATGTAGATAAAAGTAAATTTCCTTACAACCTGCAGCCCATGGATACATACCTGAGACAGGCAGAGCAGGACATTCCTCCAGGAACTCAAACTGCCTTAATGGTAATGCTTTGCTAGAGGCAAAAAAGCACCTTAGTTAGAAAATAGCCAGACCTCTAGGATCCTGGAAGTCTCCTTTAATGCCTAAAAATCCCTTTGGAAACTTCTTTATCTCTACCCTCTACCCTCAACGTAAAGTATATCATCAATCACTCGTCACAATCCCAGGGCAACTCTTCCTCCCCAGGGGTCCTGAACCTGACCTGTAATAAAAATACCTTTTTGCCCTGAAGACACCTCAAGAATTCTTTCTTGACCATTTGCTCCTGGCCCACATCACATCAGCAATTACCTAAAGGTAACACGTAAACACTAATAAAACTAGCGTCGACCTGTCGACCTAAGACAGACAACCTGCAGAATTTGTACAGAATTTATCACATCCCCCAGATCTCATTACCACTGAGGTGAATGAGCTAGACACTTACATTGGTTTTCTATTACTGTGATACCAAGTCGCCATAAATGTAGTGCCTTAAAAGAAAACACATTTTTTTATCTTACAGTTCTAAGGGTGCAAAGTCCCAACAAGGATCTCACTGGACTAAAATCAAATGTCCACAGGGCCACCTTCCCTTCTGGAGGCTCTAGGAGACGGTGGAAATAAGTCAAGGGAAACCTCACTAAAATGCAGTCCTGAGGCTTCAGCAAGGGAGCTCCTCCGCCCTCCTTACCTCCTAGGGCATCGCAGCCCCCAGGGGAAGAGACTGATCTGACCTTACAGGGACTTGACATCGCACATGGATAGGCCTCTACTAACCCGGCCAGAGTAAGAAACGCTAGCCTTGTCCCCCAGGGAGTCGCCAGCACACTTCCAACTCACAGTTCACCCCGATGGACTTTTATAACAGCCTTCCCAACTGACCCTTTTTCTCCAAAAAGAAGAGCTTATCTCCCCTTTGTTCTCCAGACTCACCTATGGTTTTGCCACAGCTTGTTTGTCCCAGATCACCTTTCCCTTTTATTCCCCACAAGTCCCATTTTTGCTGGTAAAATAACTGGAGGTTTCTATTTTTTTAGGTTAACAAGACAATGTGTCTCTTTGCCTGTTCCAGCTCCTAGAGGCCCCTCCTCCATGCTCAGCCCCAGCCCAGTAGGCAGAGTCCTCCTCACAGAGCATCCTTCTGACATCCTTCTCTGCCTCTTGCAGTTTTAAGACCCCCTTGTCATTGCAGGGGGCCACCTGAAGAATCCAGGATCATCTCCCCATCTTTAGGTCCTTAACATAAGCACCTCTGCAGGGTCCCTTTTGCTGTGTGATGGAACATGTGCACAAGTTCCTGGTATTAGCATGGGGACCTCCTAGAGAGAACCGGGGACAATTTCCTAGGGAAGTTGGGGAGTTGGGCTATAAAGACCACATGTGTTGGAATGTCACTTAGATCATGATGGATTTCTATCTTTACTGTTTCTGTCAATGTCCTCTACTAACTACTTAAACTACAAAATTTGGTATTATACTGCCAACCACCATGATGTGGGAAACAAAGGCAGAAGAAAAATTATTAAATTTCCTTACTACCTACAGCCCACTGACATGTCCTTGAAATAGGCAGAGTGACATTCCTCTAGGGACTCAACTGCCTTAATGTTGACACTTTGCTAAGGGCAAAAGGCAATCCTAGCCTGACCCCTCCCTCCTAGCCCCCCCCCCCCCCCCCCCCCCCCCCCCCCCCCGCCTCAGGATCCTGCAGGCCAACGTGGGTCTTTTGAGTCCAGAGTCTCATCTGGACTCTGAGCCATGGTGCAAACTTGGTAAGTACTTTCTCTTCTCTTCCTTTACTCTCATTTCAGGGGCCCTTCAAAGAATGAGGTCTTATTGGAACACTTACATGCCAATTGCTCAGGCTGCAATCCTCTAGCCGGTGGCTACTCTACGGGGAAGGGACAGGCTGCCTTTTGGGTGGAAGTTTATACCCTGGCCAGAATGGTAATAAGACCGAGAAACTTGATGCCCTCTCTTTATTCCTGTCCTTATACAAATTGTCTGTCTTGGCATGGGACAGCCACCTAAGTCACCAGGATGGCTGCCAATCTTGACTCCTGAGTAAGGTTTCCTCCTGATTGATTAATGTGAGCCCTTTCACATCCCTGGTCTAGACGCTTCTGACCCCAGGACCTCCACTGGGAGCTGGCCAAAACCAGTACCCGATTGAATTAAAACCCAACCGGGGACCATTTCCTAGGGAAGTTGGGCTGTAAAGACCACATGTGTTGGAATGTCACTTAGATCATGATGGACTTCTATCTTTACTGTTTCTGTCAATGTCCTCTACTAACTACTTAAACTACAAAATTTGGTAATTTCCCCCTTGTGAAACTTTTCTTCTAGTATTTTCCATGGGTTAAAAATGGCAGGGTAGTATGCAACCTTCAGGGCATAGGATGGCACGGCATGGTATTTCAGTCCATTCACCAGGCACCCATCAGCAGCCTAGGATGTGATTGGGTAGGGGAGGGATGCCGGCATCCCTCCTCTGGGGCCTTTTATGGCAGGAATGCCTTCACAGGGAGGCAGGATTGTGATCAATAGTGATTTTTTGTTTAAGGGATGCCTCCAGTCGCTTTTCACACACGGGAATGACATATCCTGTGTGGGATGCCACCTGGGAGTTGGGGGGGGATTTAGTAATGGACAGTCTTTACTTTTCTGGGAGCTTGTCCTCAGTATGCTTCTTCTTTGGTTCCCAAGGACTCTCCCTTGGGGTGCCTTTTAACCCACTGGAAACAATTCGGATTGCAAAACTTAGGAAAGTACTGAGCTCCTGCAACACTGCATGGCCTCAGTAGGATCTGTCAGTTAGATCTCTTCTGCAGGAAACAAGGCAGAATGTGTTTGCCCAAATGTGGCTGGCTAGTAAACCCCCTCCCAACATATTGGATAATTATCTAAATAGGCCTCCTCCAAATAAACCCAGGTTGCAGGAGGAAACACAGGCCCTCCCTAGCAAAGGGGACTCTGACTCTCTCTCTCTCACTGTTCCTCCTCCTAATAGATGTGGGGGCCTCTCCCTCACTCATTTCCTGGGTTAATGGCTACAGTTGGAGCCAACTGTGGTTAATCTACCTCGGGATGGGGACTTTAAGGAATATTCCCAAGCAGCTGCTGAAACTCCCTTTGTTTCCAGGAAATTCCCTGTCTTCTCTGGCCCGACATGGACTGCCTATTCACCGCCCCCCCCCCCCCAATTGGCAGGAAAACATGCTGTCTGCTTCTTTTTTGGAGCTGATGAGCTCTAAAACCAGAAACCCTTTCTCTGCCTTCTGGCAGCACTTTGCCTCTTCTGTCTCCCCCTCCTACTTCTCCTGTTTCTGCACCACCTTGGGGGCAGCCTGCCTCACTGACTTCTGTACTATCCTCAGTGTCTTAGGCACCATGGCTCCAACTCCCCTCCCTATCAAGGAGCAAAGAGCACCCCCTGGACCTAACACCGCCCAATCCAGATTTCCTGACCAGTGTCTCAGGTGAAAATTGACAATGGGAAGGATCCAGGTGGAACATAATTCAGTATTTAAACTAAGTTTTTCAGATTAATTAAGATAGACATGTCTTTAAAGTTATCAGCACTAAATGTAAAACTTTTATTCTATCGAGGTTTGCGGAAGGTCAAATAAGCTCATATTATCTCTGTTGCAATTTGTTAGCAAAAAGATGACTTGAAATGGTGGTTAATCTCATCTGTCTCCAAGTGTTCATAGGTAATTGTTAAGATAACTTTCAAAGTCTTTGGTAACCTGAAACTTTAAGGTTTTGCTTGAATGATAAATGGGATTAAATTCATGGGACATCTAGGTCTTTTCCAAACAGGATAAAGTGCTAAATCCCTGATAATTGGACATAGGTTTGTGCTTTTTGACTTCTTATTGCAAAAAAACTAAAGATATTTGGGTCTGGTGGTAAAGATGCTTTGTGCTTAACCGGTTCATAAAATTGCTATCTAAAGAATTCTGGTGAAACAGTTCACAATCATTTACTACTTAGTCTTCACTGGAGACTAAGGTTTCTAAGAGTGCAAAATTGTGCTAGATGTAATTAAGATTGATGGGAATAAGGGAAACAACTCTGTATGTAGAAAAGTAGAAGACATGTAAGAAAGATAAAAGGAATGGGAATGCATATTTGTTGAAGGGAAAAGAAGGTAATTTTATCCTAAATGAGACTGGTTGTTTGGAAAGAAATTGCTTGGGACAAAATCTGCATTCAAAGAAGGTTGTAGAGGTTTGTGATGGGAAAACTTTGGAACGGAATTTTAGGTGTGGTCAGGACAGACTAAGATTGAAATGAATGGATTATAAAGTACACTGATGTAAGATTGAAAGTCTGTTTTCTCTCTGTTCAAAAAGACAAGTTTTCTTGAATTGTTGGTCTGCCCTTGATAAGAAAATGTACACAGTTGTTTTCTCTTTGCCCAGAAAAAGCAGTTTCTATGTTTTGCCTTTATCAGGTCTTTGACCATCCCTAAACCTGTTTAGGCATGTGCTTTAAAACTCTCTAAGGTTTTAACAAACTTCCCCAAGATTTAAATCGTAAACAGTCTCCTTGACTAATTAGGCTTATTTATTTGGTATATTGCCTTCTGGTATGTAGTCATCACTTGATATTCTGATTATCGAAGTGTTATGTGTCACAGAAATAACTGAGTTTCCTTGTCAATTGCATCATAATGAACTCTCATATCAGATCATCAACAATGTCCATTTCTGAGTTTTGTCATTTATAATTGTTCTTATTCTCTTGCAAAATAAGTTTCATCTTCAAGGAGGTGCATAGAAAGGACTTTTAGGACAAAACATGTATTCAATATCTTTAGGATCATAAAACTGAAATGGGTAAGAATTTCTGACTAAAAAGTTGCATTCAAATTACACAAGAATTAGTAATATGGGACTAAATGAACTAAAAAGATGATTATAGTTTTGTGACTCTTGTTTGAAACATTGCTGGTTCTCTAATGTTTACTCTCCCAGATTAAGGAAACTTTCTCTTAAGAGATCTATGATTTACAGAAACATGATAAAGTATTCACTTGTGAACAAATTGAAGCATTTAACTTTTCTCTTACCTAAACCCTCTGAAATTCAGAAGGTCTCAGTGAGTATTCTTTCTTCCATGGCAATCATAATCATTTGCATAAGTCAATAAAGATCTGTTCTCCTTGTAATAGGACACCATTGGAAACATTGGTTATTTTACCAAGGCTTTGACTAGAATGTCATATTTGAGAGAGACATGCATAGATTCAGATATGACCAAACAGCTTTGAGGAACTAAGGTTGACTTTATGACACATGGAGCCATAAAGCCCCTTGGAAGTTCCCAGCTGCCTCACCAGGTGAGTAAAGAATGTCACTTCCTGGCAGGTGCAGGAACCTCAGGGTATATTGGAGACCTCAAGAAGAGGAATCCACCCACATCTTCAGGTATCACAGGCATGTCTGGTGGCAAGGCTCGGCTTCTGGCCTGGAGAGGCTACTAAAAGTTCAATGTAGAGATTCCTTATAAAAAGTTCCAGCAAAGCAGATTCTAAAAGATCTTTTTTTTTAATATGTTCAATTAGCCAACATATAATGCATCATTAGTTTTTGATGTAGTGTTCAGGGATTCATTAGTTGCATACAACACCCAGTGCTCATCACAACATGTGGCCTCCTTAATACCCATCACCTGGTTACCCCATACCCCCACCCTCCTCCCTTCTGTAACTCTCAGTTTGGTTCCCAGAGTCCAGAGTCTTTCATGGTTTGTCTCCCTCTCTTATTTCTTCCCATTCAGTTTTCCCTCCCTTCCCCTGTGGTCCTCCACACCATTCCTTATGTTCCCCACATGAGTGAAACCATACAATAATTGTCTTTCTCTGCTTGACTTATTTCACTTAGCATAATCCTCTCCAGTTCCATCCATATTGATGTAAATTGTGGGTATTCATCCTTTCTGATGGCTGAGTAATATTCCATTGTATATATGAACCACATCTTCTTTATCCATTCATCTGTTGAAGGACGTCTTGGCTCCTTCCAGTCTGGCTATTGTGGACATTGCTGCTATGAACACTGGGGTGCATGTGCCCCTTCTTTTCACTACATCTGTATCTTTGGGGTAAATACTTAGTAATGCTATTGCTGGGTCGTATGGTAGCTCTATTTTCAACTTTTTGAGGAACCTCCATACTGTTTTCCTGAGTGGCTGTACCAGCCTGCATTCCCAACAACAGTGTAAGAGGGTTCCCCATTCTCCACATCCTCGCCAACATTTGTTGTTTCCTGTCTTGTTAATTTTAATAGCCATTCTAACTGGCGTAAGGTGATATTTCATTGTGGTTTTGATTTGTATTTCCCTGATGGCTAGTGATGTTGAACATTTTTTCATGTGTCTGTTAGCCGTGTGTATGTCTTCTTTGGAGAAGTGTGTGTTCATCTTCTGCCCATTTCTTGACTGGATTATTTGGTTTTTGGGGGTTGAGTTTGAGAAGTTCTTTATAGATCTTGGATACAGCCCTTTATCTGTAATGTCATTTGCAAATATCTTCTCCCATTCCGTGGGTTGCCTCTTAGTTTTATTGACTGTTTCCTTTGCTGTTCAGAAGCTTTTTATCTTGATGAAGTCCCAATAGTTCATTTTTGCTTTGTTTACCTTGCCTTTGGAGACGTGTCTTGAAAGAAGTTGTTGGGGCCAAGGATTTTGATGGATTCCTGTCTCAATTGAGGTGTTTCATCCATTTTGAGTTTATCTTTGTGTATGGTGTAGGAGAATGGTCCACTTTCATTCTTTTGTGTATCGCTATCCAATTTTCCCAGCACCATTTATTGAAAAGACTGTCTTTTTTCCATTGGATATACTTTCCTGCTTTGTGGAAGATTAGTTGACCATAGAGTTGAGGGTCCATTTCTGGGGTCTCTATTCTGGTCCATTTATCTATTTATCTCTATTCTGGTCCATTTATCTTTTTTTGTGCCAATAACATGCTGTTTTGATGATCACAGCTTTGTAATATAACGTGAAGTCAGGCATTGTGATGTCCCAGCTTTGCTTTTCTTTTTCAACAGTCCCCCTGGCGATTTGGAGTCTTTTCTGGTTCCATACAAATTTTAGGATTGTTTGTTCCAGCTCTGTGAAAAATGTCGATGGTATTTTTGATAGGGATTGCATTGAAAGTGTAGACTTCTCTGGGCAGCATAGACATTTTCACAATGAGAATCTAAAAGATCTATATGATCAATCATTATTCTTGCTGAGCTTCTTAAATCATTAGGCTAAGGTCGTTAAAACTGGACTTGTTTTTCAAATAAATTAGTCCTGATTTGGCTATCTCTAGAAATAAGGGTGATTTTAGAGAGAAAAATTATATTTCAATAACACACCTTTGTGGATGTTAAATTCTAGATCGGATGGTCTCTAAATGTTTGTTGTTTACCTAAGCTAGACAACTTGAGGTAAGCTTCAGAGAAATTTCAGGATCGCTCATATAGACAATCTTTGTGCTTTTTATTCTGTGGGGATAACAGGACCCCATGGGCATATGATTATTTCAACAGCTGAAAAATGGGATAGATTCCCCAATGATTGTATAACTCAGCTATCACCTTGACCAATTCTGTGAGGCTGGAATGATAAAATTGATCCTTAAAGGCCAGAGCATACCCCCACTCCATTGGGTTAACTATGGACTTATGGAGCTATGGATGACCTTACTTTCTTTATGATTGGATTGGATAATGCACTTGGGGATGTCCTTATCTCCTGAGACAAGTCTTCTCCCACTTGCCAGTGATTCCTTGTAATTAGGATATTGTTAATGCTGGACCTCAAAGAGGTCTTCTTGATGGTATTATCCCTTAGCCATATTTATCCTAAAAGCCACCTCTATTGAGGTACAATTGCAAACACAGACTTTAGCCAAGTATACAACAATCCTCCCGGTAGGAACCTCAAAACTTACTATGGGACAATCCCTGATTGTAATGACTTCACATCAGGTCCAGAGTGTCTTTGAAACCAAAGGGAGGTTGACTTATTAAATACCAGGTTATACTTATAGATATGTCTGAAATAATACTTGAAACCTGTCAGACTTTAAACCCAGCTACCCTTATGCCTGGACCTGACCGTCATACTTCTATAGAACATAACTGTTCAGAGGTTATTGATCTTGTTTATTCTATTCAACCACATTTAAAAAGTGCAGATGACAGTTGGTTTACCATTGGCAATAGTTTCATGGAAAAAGGAATAAGAAAAGCTAAGTATGCTATAGTGCTCACTCCTGCTTTGCAATTACCAAAGCCTTAAAAATTAATATTTACACTAACTCCAAATATGCTTTCCTAGTCCTATGTGCCCATGGAGCAATTTGGAAGAGAAGGGATCATAATCAAGCCATAACTCCTTGAAATTATTACTCTTCTTGAGGCTGTACACATACCTAACGAGGTAGCTGTAATTCACCTCAAAGGACATAAGGATATGACCTTAGAATCTAAAGGAAACAATTCACTAGGCTGTGCAGCCAATCAGGCAGCACAAAATAAACAAATGGTAAGTTTTTTACCAGTCTTAACTCCAATAAAGTCCATAAGTTCAGTCTATTCAGACCAAGAAATGCACAGGACTGGCTTGTTAATAATAAGAGAAAAATCTTTATACCCAAAAATAACCAATGGAAGGTAATGCAGGGTTTACACCGAGTTACTCATTTGGGTAAAAAGGCCACTGAGGTGACAAAAACTTTGCTAAGAGAAATTGTCCCTAGATTTGGACTCCCTTGGTCCCTACAAAGTAATAACAGACTGTCTTTTATTACACATTCAAAAGATGGCCCTCCAAAACTGAATAGCCCTTGATAACTTGACTGCCAGTTAAAGGAGGCCCAGAATCAGATGACTGTCTCATAAGGGGACCCAATGGCTATGTGGCTCTAACTTGTGTTCATGACTTCCCCCAGGCTGGATAGGCCACTGTGCTCTGGGTTTTGCCTGGATACATGGATGCATTATTAAATCCATTACCAACCCAGCCAAACTTCCAAATTTAAAACAATGGTGGACATGTTCTATGTCTCATTGGTATGACCAACTAACATCCATCTTTGTTCCCTCTTTGGGACTGGAGGGTGTTGTTTGGCACATGGAAGCTCTTAATAAGTACATGGTCAAAGCCCTAAGTGATACTCTACAAAATAGAATGGTATTAGATGTTTTAACTGCTACACAATGTGGAATTTGTGCTATAATAAAAACAAAATGCTATGTATATATTCCAGATTACCACAAGATATTTCTGGATTTCTGACATGAATACACAAATTGATGCTTTAAAGGATCTCACTCTTTCCTTTCATGATTGGTTAAACTTCTGGACTGGAAAAGGATTTTTGTCAACTAGCAAAAGACTCCTTCACTGCCATAACTTCAAGCCAACAGATGATCCTTTCCACTCGGGAAGATCCACACATGCAGTCTCCCTTGGATTCAGCTGCCTCTGCCTTTTATAACTCCTATATCTATATAAGCCCCAACTGACCAATGTTGACCCATGTGTAGGGACAGCTCTACACCCCTATTCAGCAGGAAGAAGTTACAAAGATGAGACCTTCCACCCTCAGCAACCTTAAAGATTTAAGGGTCAAAATTGTTCAGGGGGAAATGATGTGGGAAGCAAAGGCAGAAGAAAAATTATTAAATTTCCATACTACTTACAGCTCATTGACAAGTCTTTGAATCAGGCAGAGTGACATTCCTCTAGGGACTCAACTGCCTCGATGTTGACACTTTGCTAAGGGCAAACGGCAATCCTAGCCTGAGCCCTCCCTCCCCCCAGCATCCTTTAAGCCTACTTTAACATATAAAAATTCCTTTATGAATTTCCTTTATTTCTAAACCCCCAAGATACATGTTGGCAATCACCTCCCCCCCCCGCAAGTATATGGCCCGCCAATATACATCTGAAGGGTCTCACGACTAAGGTTTTATTAGACGGTAATAAATGACCTTTTCCCAGCAATAACTAGCTCCCTCAAGGTCCTGGAAACCCTGCTTTCCAAAATTCCTAGAGACAACGCTATCCCTAATCCCCTCCCAACTTGAAAGTATATAATGTGTCACTCCTCATGACCCCGGTGCAGCTCTTTCTGCCCACAGGTCCTGTCCCCATGCTTTAATAAAACCACCTTTTTGCACCAAAGACTTCTTAAGAATTCTTTCTTGGCCCTCGGCTTTGAACCCCAACATCTTTTCTACATCAACCACACTATTAACTCAGGTGACAACTAAAGTTGCCCCCCCCCCCCAATCTTTTCTAATTTCAACAGTCCGGTAAAAGTAAACCACTACCTCAAGGCGCAATCAAGACAAAGGCAAATCAGAACCCTAGGGCGCTCCATCTATGACCATAAAATTGCCCAAGTATGTATCTTTGGAGTAGTTGTTTTGTTTCCTTTTCCAAACCTGGCTTTTTTCCCTTGAAAGGCCGACTTTGACTGCAGAAATCTCATCCAAGGGTAAACGCCCAGCGGTGGAGGGAGGGAAGGCGGTGGCAGAGTGGGGCGCCTGGGACCCCACTAACACCCTGCTGTGAACTCCTGAGCCTGGTCTAAGTGAGCAGAAGGGATGGTTTCCTTCTGCCCAGCCCTCAACAGGGGATCCTTGTGCGCCTCCCCAGGTGGCCCCGAGAGGGCGTCGCATCCCTGCCCTAGGAGGCCGCTTGGCGAAGAAGCAGGCCCCCGGCTGTTTTCAGTGTATGGAGTGTTGCGGGCAGGTGTCAGTCGGAGTGCCCAGAGGTTGCTGATTTTTGCCCCCCCCCCCCGCCCCGTCCAGGCCTGGAGGGGCGGGTGGTGGTGCGTGGGGAACTGGCTGAGCTCCACAGGTGCAGCCATCGCCTTCTGTCTCCTCCAAACCAGGTTCTGACGAGAGGGAGGGGGGGTTTGTATCTGTGCTTGACCGGCTGGTGGAAAATCCTCGCTCATGTTCCTCTCAAGCTGGCGCAGCCTTCCCTGTGCTGGGCCGGGGGGGTGGTGGATGTCGGGAGCCAGAGCTGCAGGGGGAGGGAGAGTGGTAACCAAATCAGGCTGGAGAGAAGAAGGTGGAGGAGACTGGGAAGGAGAGGAAGGAAGCCGAGGCAGGGGGAGGAGGAGGAGGAGAAGGAAGGGGGAAATGAAGAGGGGAAAGAGGAGGAGGAGGAGGGGCATCAGAACTGAAATCCAAGGTGAGAGGGTAGCTGGGGGCAGGGAGACGGGATTGGGGTGGGGGAGGGACGGAAGCAAGGCCCTTGATGTCATGGATGGGGCGTGTCTGATGTAAATCAGACAACGTTGGGGTGCGGTTCTCTGCGGTAGAATTTCGGGGCTGTGGAAGTAGCAGAGCTGTTCCTTACACTGTATTAGGAAGACTTGTGTGGAGGGTGAGGATGCTTGGGACAGGAGTGGGTGTGAGGGCTTTGGGGTGTAGCTAGGCGAGTGAGCGTGTGTGTATGGTGGAAGGCGGGTGAGGCTGGTGTGGGGCAGAGGCGGAGTGAGTCATTCTTACCTGGCAGGTGGTTTTCCCAGAGTGAGACTTGTTCGTTGCACTGCAGAGGCGCTGCCCTATGATTTCCCCAAATGTGGGAAACTTGACTGCATGAATTGTGATAGTAGGGGACTGCGTTTGCACTCTCCCCTGGAGATGGATGTCTAACGGTTTCTATTTGCCTTTTTTTTTTTCTCTCACTTTGGAGGACCACATCCTTGACCATGGCGACACCAATACAGGGAGGTGGGTGCCGCCGCCTTCCTTGAGAAGCTGGCTTCCGCTGTTTCTCATCAGAAATGCACGGGAGAGTTTCTGTCGGCAGGTCATAAAGAACATCTTGGGTGTCGGGTTTTTTCCTGGTGTCTCTCATAGAGCAGTGCGCTGAGTGCCCACCAGAGCCCTTCAGTATCTCTGCTTACATTTCAGTACCAGGCAAAGGTGCTTTCTTTCACTTCCCACAGAACACAAGTCAGCGTCCTTTCTCCTTCCTCCCTCCCCCAAGGGGGGCGGGGAGGAGCTGGCTGGAGATTCAGGGAGGAAGTGAGGGCTGTAGGACACATAAAAGCAGCTGGCAAGATCTAGATGGATCTTAAGTAGGCTTGGTCCCCTGGGTGGACTCTACCCCTCAACCTTTAGGTTAACAGGCAAAGGTTCCTTTTGATGCTCCCTCCTGCACTGGCACTGAGGCTCCCTTCCCCAGCTCAGCATAGGGAAAAGTGCCTGTGGTGCCATTAACCTTCTCCTAAGTCAAAATGGGGGAGTTTGGGCTGGGTTTAGGGGGAACTGCCCTTTTCTGACTGCCTATATAGGGCCAGCTCCTGGGTCTTCATCCTGGTGAAGTCACCCTGGTCCTTCAAATTGGAGCTGGGCTTGCAAAGAAGGGTTTTGGCTGATCTGTATTTCTGTGGTCTAGGCTGAGCATCCTGGTCCAAGATCGGGGCTGAGATGACCTAAAATAGGGAACCTCCTAAGATGGCCCATGGTAGTGGTGGGGGGAGGGGTAGAGCATAGAATTCTACACTCTGTCAAAACATCATCCACAGTGAAGATTCAAAAAAATGTTAAGAGGATAGATCTCATATTATATACTCGGTGGTACGATAACAGCTCTGCATGGTGACAGAGTGTAGCTACACTTCTAGTCAGCATAACATAATTTATAGATTATCCAATCACTATGTTGTCATGTGAAACTGATGTCACATGGTGTATCAACTATAAATCAATTTTAAAAACCTGAAGGTGAGGGGAAAACATTTGAAAAGGAAGCAATAAGACTATAGTTGACTGGGGAACAATATGTGTTTGATTTGAATTGAACAACGTTGTTTCAAATTGAATTGAACAATATATGTCCACTTATAGGTGGATTTTTTTGGATAAATATAGTATAGTAGTGTAAATGTATTTTCTCTTCCTTATGATTTTCTCAATAACATTTTCACTCTAATTCACTGTATCCTAAGAATAAAGTATATGATACAAGTAACATACAAAATATGTGTTAATGAACTTTTTGTTATATGTAAGGCTTCAGTAGGGTATTAGTAGTTATGTTTTGGGGGAGTCATAAGTTATACACAGATATTCAATTGTGGGAATCTGTACCCCTAACCCACAGGTTTTTCAAGGGACAATTTGTATCTGTATTTTCAGATGATATGCTCCTATATAGAGAAAAATACCAAATACATACGCACACATGTACACACACACACCCCCCAGCTACTAGAGTCCATAATCTAATTCAGCAGAGTTGTAGGGTACAAGACAGACAAAATCAGGTGTTTCTATACACTAGCAGTGAACAATCGGAAAAGGAAACTAAAAAAACAATTCCATGTACAATAGCACCCACCAGAATACAGTATCTAAGAATAATTGAGTCAATGATGTGCAAAACCTGTACATTGAAAACTATACAACATTGCTGCAAGAGAGTAAAGAAGACCTAAAGAAGTGGAAAGACAACCTGTATTCATGGATTGGAAGGGTTAAGGTGGTTAAGAAGGCAACACCACGATCTGCAGATTCCACAGAATTCCTATCAAACTTTTTTCTTCTGTTTTCTCTAATTGTCGTCAGCCCCTCACAGTACATTTCCTTTCAGACATTGTGGTTTCCATCTCTTAACGTGAGATTGAGTCTTCTTTTTTACATTTTCCATGTATCTGTTGAATGTTTTGAACCAATGGGATGCAGTTTTAAGAAATGCTTTCTTGTCCTTCTTGGGTGATTCTCACGTCTGTGTCAGCTCTGGGTCATTTTCAGATGAATGAATGAATGATCCCCATAAGGGCTCATTTCCCCTGCTTCTCTGCATACCTCAGACTGTTGGATGGAATGCCAGACAGTATGAAGGTTACCTTATTAGTTGCTGGATGTTTTTGTTTTCTGTAATATTGAGCTTTGTACAGAGACCCATATAAGTTACTTGGAAACAGCATGATCATTTCTGGTGTTGCTTTAATGATTTGTTCAGTGGTCCAGAGCAGTGCTCTGTGGAGGGCTAACGAGTTGCCAGTACTATGGCAAGACCTCCCTGAGTCCTCCACCCTATGCCTCGGGAATTAGGAGGGTTCCTTTTGCTCGTCTATCTTCTCTATTCCCAGCACTGTGTGAGTAGCAGGCCCTGTTCAATGATTGCCCCCTGACTTGCTGTCTTTGCCTCCCATGGCATTGCCCAGCAAGGAAAGTTTGTGTGTAGGCTGGGCCATCCCTCTTGGGAAAAGAGCTGGTCTCATCTCTGGGTCAAATGGACGTGAAGACACCTCCCCCGATATTTCCCATTCCTCTTTGAAATGTAGAACTTAACTCTTTTTGTAGCCATTCCCATATTGTTGCATAATTTCTAACCAGGCCTCGTTCCCATCCAGGGGTGGTGGGGCTCCCATACAGCCAGCACCCAAGGATTGGTGTCAAGTTCCCACTCTGATCCAGTGGTAAGGGAGAGCAATCAGTGTCTGATATCCCAAAAGAACAATGGCATTCATGTTCCTGAGCACTTGCTTGGATGGCTGGTGTAAGCATAGTGCCCAATAATCAGTTTCCTTCCCTCCCCTGGCTGATCCAGATGCCTTCAATATGAAGAGCAGATAAGCCGTGCATATGCCATATGCTCCAGGACCTGGTTAGTGCAGAAAATGCCCTTTCAAGGCATCCTGCACCAAGGTCCCATCCTAAACACTTGAGCATCAGTGGCATGCACCTACATGGCATTGTTGAACTCCTCCTGCTGTCTCTATCCACCAGTGAGACAGGTAGGGAAAACAGCTAAGTCCAGAAGCTTTCCCTCTCTTTCTGAGGGGAGAATGTAGGTCTCTTGCTGACAGGGTTCCCATATGTAAACAATGGCGATTTCTCTTTGCCCAAGTTCACAGATGTCAGCTATTCTGGAGGTGGCCGTCTTGCCAGGAGATGGTCTTGTCAGGAGATGGTGCAACTCTGTTCACCACATTAGGCCATTCTCATCTCTCATAATGAACTTTAACCTTTGGTGTATTCATTTTGACCCTTTTATTCTTTTTTAGGGTTCATTTATTTATTTGAGAGAGAGGGATAGAGAGTGCACATGAGTTGGGGGAGGGGCAGAATGAGAATCTTCAAGTAGACTTCCCGCTGAGCACAGAGCCGGACATGGGGCTCCATCCCACAACCCATGAGATCGTGACCTCAGCTGTAACCAAGAGTCGGATGCTTAACCCCCTGAGCCAACCAGGTGCCCTTACCCTTTTCTTTTTATCTGAAACTAGATTAACCCAAGGGACCCTTCCGAGCCAGTGTCTCAGAGCAATGTCCTCTGCTTTAAAGTGGGGACTCAGGCAGAGTTCTTAGGACTGTGGAATATGTTGTGCCACAGGGCCCCTAAAAATTTGGTTTCAGAACAATTTGGACATCAGGAAACTTTGGGTGTTTGAAGGGGCTCAGCAGAAAATGTTTGTGTGTAGGCCAAACTATAGGGTTTGGGTGGGAGGTGGCCTCATTCCTGGGGCTATGGGAAACAGTTAGTTCGCTCCTTCCCAGGTTTTTTGTTTTTGTTTTTTTCCCATTCCTGTGTGAAATGTAGAACGTGGAACCTCTTAGTAGACATTCCCACAATCTTCCGTATTTCTAACTAGGTCTTTGCTCACATTCAGGGCTGATGGAGCGCTCACTCACACTGCCATCATCTGAAGATTTTGACGAGTTCTCAGTTTGTTTGTGTGTTAAGCGAGCATAATTGGTGTGGAAATTTGAGCCATTCCCATCCATCCTCTTTTTGTTTTTGTAGCCTAGGTTGGTTTACATTTAGGGGTAATAGGGTAGGCATCACACAGCCAGTGCCCAGTGTCGGTGGCAAGTTCCCACTCGGATCCTCTGTTATGTGAGAGCAATAAGTATCTGAGAGCCAAAAGGAAAGATTCCCCTCCTGCCTCTGAGTGCTTGGTTCTTGTCCTGCTGTTTTAAATGCTGTGATTGGTAGCCAGCTTGTCTTCCTCCCCTGGGTGACAGAGATGTCTTCATTCTGAAGAGCAAAGAGATCATACATGTGCACTATGCTCCAAGACCTGGTCAGTGTAGAAAGAGCTCTTTCAAGGAATACTGCTCCAATGACCATTTCCAAATACATCATCAGCTGGGAGAACCAATGTGGTAACCCTAAATAACTTGTGTATATTTCCCACAAGAGGAAAGGCAAGAGAAATCCAAATCCAGAATGAAGAATGAAGGCCTCTTGCTTACTTGGCCCCCAGATGTAGCCAAAGGAGGTTTCCCATTGCCTGAGCCAACAGGCCTTTCTTAGTCCTGAGACTGCCAGCTTGCAAAGAGATTTTGTTAGACAGTTTATTCTCAACATTATTTTATTCTCAACACTAAGAAAGTCCTCATTCCCTCGGTGTCCATTTCCATTCCTTTGATCTTTTTTCAAACTAGGTTCTCCAGAATGAAGGCTTCTCAATCAGTTTGGGGAGAGATGTGCCCTGACCACCCATCCACACATTTACCCAAGGCAGCCACACAGGCTCAGGGACAAGAGGACCAACCATTTTTTTATTTGCATAACAGACACTAATTCTCTCACTTCACAGAGGACTAGAAGGGGAACTCACCAGAAATCCCTAGGTGCTGGCTGTGAGTAAAAGCACCTTCCAGCCCGAATGTGAACAAAGAGCTAGATAGAAAATCAGCAAGACTATAGGAATGTATATAAGAAGGGCCAATAATCTACATTTAAAATGGGAATGGGCTAAATCTGTAATGAGATGTCTAGTTTTTTCTCCTTACCCAAGAAGTAAGGCCAGCACCTTCTAAAATCCTCTGACCAAGCCTACACACACACACACACACATTCACTGTTTGGAACCTTCAAATGCCTTAGGTCTCCTCATGCAAATATAGTTCTGAAACTAAATTTCAAGGGGGCCCCATGGCCCACACTTCCCCACAGTCACAAGGAATCTTCCAGACTTCCCAGTTTAAAGAAGAGGATATTGCTCTGAGACACTGGATTTGAATAGCCCACAGGGTGAACCTAGACTGAAAAAGTGCAAGAGGATGGAAATAGATATATGGTGAGCCAAATGTGTTTATTAGAGGTGAGATGAGACATAATGTTTTTAATGAAGTGACTAGGACAATCTCCTAGCAACCCAATTCTCATTCCCAGGAATGAGAAACAACTGTGGGCTTGGGTGACTGCGGTGGGGGTGGGGGGGTGGGGAATCTCCATTGCCTACACCTGGGAGCCCTGTCAGCAAGAATTCTGCATTCTTCCTTCAGAAAGAGAGGGAAATCTGGTGTTAGCTTCTTTTAATTGCTCTTCCCATGAATGGATAGAGGCTGCAGTGATTCAGGTATAGTACGTTGGGACTCCCAGCTGATGCTCAAGCTTTTGGATGCAGGCCATGGTGCAATATGCCTTGAAAGGGCACTTCCTGAACTCACCAGATCCTTCAGCATGCAGCATATTGGTGACAGTTCTGTTCTTCAGAAGGAGCATCTCAAGCTCAAGGAGAGGATGGCCACCTTTCCTTTGGGATATCAGACATGGATGCTCTCATATAGTACAGGACCGAAGTGGGAACTCACAACCAATCCTTGGGTGCTGGCTATGTGGGTAAAATCCCCCAGGCCCCCATATGTAAATCAACCCTAAATAAAAAATCAGCAAGGGGATGGAAATGGTACAAGGAAGGCCAAAAATCCACAATAAAATTGGGAATAGGGAATTTGTTTGGGTATTGTGGACATTGCTGCCATAAACAATGGGGTGCACATGCCCTTTCAAATCAGTATGTGTGCATCCTTTGGATAAACACCTAGGCATGCAATCAACGGGTCATAGGGTAGCTCTATTTGTAACATTTTGAGGAAACTCCATACAGTTTTCCAGAGGGCTGCACCAATTTGCATTCCCACCAACACTTTAAGATGGTTCCCCTTTCTCCACATCCCCACCAACATCTGTTGTTTCCACAGTTGTTCATTTTATCCATTCTGATTGGTGTGAGGTGGTATCTCACTGTGGTTTTGATTTGTATTTCCCTGATGTCGAGTGATATTGAGCTGAGCCTCTTTTCATAATCCTGGGGGAGAACACACGCAGCAACCTGTTTGACAAATTCTTGCTAGACACGTCTCCAAAGGCAAAGGAAACAAAACCCAAAGTGAACAACTGGGACTTCATCAAGATAAATTGTCTTTGCACAGCAAAGGAAATAGTCGACAAAACCAAAAGACAACGTAAAGAGTGGGAGAAGATGCCTGGGCAGCATAATCACTAGCACAGGGACATTCCTGTCTGGGGAAATTGGGAACACCTGGCATTCCACAAAGCCCACAGATGCCATTCTGATGTTGAGGTCCAAACAGAGCACTGAAATAGGGATGAATGGGCTCGAGGAACCTTCCTGACTTTACGTGAGAAGGGAGAGACACTGAAGGGTTTTAGTTACAGGAAGAGTCAAGGAGCCTGAGAGCTGGCTCATCTGAACACAAAGGAAGACTCCCTGGGAGCTATCCTAGGCATTCGACCTTTCAGGACAGACTGTGTGAGATTCACCAACTGCAGGAAGAAGCCAGCTCCTGGCTTTGCCAGATCTCATGCGATCTTGGGGCAAATCTCATGTGATCTCAGTCCAAATCTTGTGAGATGTCATTCAAGCCCCATGAGACCTTGGGCCAGCCAGTGAGGTCTAGGGCCAAAACTTGTGAGGTTTCTGGCCAAAGCTCTCAGGCCCTTGGATGGAACTGGCACTCCCTAGCAGAACCTGCTTTGTGCCCCTTAGGTAAGTAGGGTTGGCACATGCCAGAAGTGGGCACAACGTCCAATATCTCCAGTTTAAAAATGCTCCAAGGCACAACGTGAAGAAAGAAATAAGCTGTCTCATACCTAAATCCCTGGTATCGCAACATCCTGGGGGAAGAGGGGGTAATAAGGGAGCACTGAATTCAGAATGAATGGGCCTGGTGAACACTTATTCACACTAAACCCAAATGAAGAATGAGGAGGGCAGGAGGAGAAGGAAGAAGCAATGTACCTCCCAAGCAAGACAAGTGAGCACAAAGGCTTTCCCAGGCATTGAAAACATTAAGGCTGTCTGTATTAACTGCACAACCACCCAGAAAAAAAGAAAAATGAAAAGATACCTCTTTCTGTAGCCGGACATCACATGATCTTGGGGAAAATCTTGTGAGATCTCAGTCCAAATCTTTAGAGATCTCATCCAAATCTCGTGATATCTTGGGCCCAGCCATTGACACCTAGGGCCAAAACCTGATGGATCTGTGGCCAAACACCCTGGCCCTTGGGGAGAACTGGCACTCCCTAGCAGAGCCTTCTTGGCACTCTTTATGTCAGTAGGGAATGCACGTTAGGATGGGGCAGAATTCTACTTTCATAATTGGTCCCAGACACGACCTTCAGGAAGACACAAAGTGTCTCTCACACCTAAATATCTGGTGTTTAAGCATCCCACCTTCAAGCAGGTAAGAAGGGAGCATTGATTCAGGATGAATGGGCACAGTGGATTCTTACTCATTCTCATCCAGAGGTGAGAGAAACAGGAGGCAGTAGGGGAAGGAAAAAGCAAAAGGCCCGAAAGCAGGACTGGTGAAAAGAGAGGTAGGGTCCCTGGGGGCTTTCCCAGGCTTTCAAAACTTTAAGGTTGTCTGTATTAGCTTCACAATGCCCCAGGAAAAAAAAAAAAAAAAAGAAAATATACTTTTCCCTTCGCCAGACCTCAGGTGATTTGGGGGTAAATCTGGTGAGGTCTGTCTAAAACTCATGAGATCTCATCTAAATCTCTCCAGATCTCAGTCCAAATCTCGTGAGTACTCAGTCCAAATCTCGTGAGAACTCAGTCCAAATCTCATGGGATCTCTTCCAAATCTCCTGAGATCTCAGTCTAAATCTCATCAGATCCCACCCACATCTCAAGAGATTTCTAGCCAAACCTTGTGAGATCTCATCCAAATCTTATGATATCTTGGGCCCAGCCATTGACATCTAGAGCCAAAACCTGATGGATCTGTGGCCAAACACCCAGGCCATTGGGGGGAACTGGCACTCCCTAGCAGAGCCTTCTTGGCACTCCTTATGTCAGTACTGAATGCACATGCCAGGATTATGCAGAACTTCCAATGTCAGGGTGAATAATTGGTCCCAGACCTGACCTGCTGGAAGCCACAAGGTGTCTCCCACATACCCCTGGGGTTTCAGCATCCTGGTCAAGAGCAGCTATGATGGAAGCATTGAATTCAGGAAGAATGTGCCTTGTGTACTCTTAATCACCCTCAAACAGAGGTGATAGAAACAGGAAAGCACCACTGGAGTGAAGAAGCAATGTCCCCTTCCCCCACCTCCTGACCCCGAGCATGACAAGTGAGCACACAGGTAGGCTCCCTGAGGCATACCCAGGCTTTGAAAATATTAAAGCTGTATGTCTTCACCTCACAACCCCTCAGCAAAAAAGAAAAGTTACCTCTTTCTTTCCTGGGCCTCAGGTGATCTTGGGGGAAAATCTCGGGAGACCTCAGTTCAAATCTTGTGAGATCTCCTCCAAATCTCATGAGACCATAGGCCCAGCCATTGAGGCCAATCTACCGGGCCCTTGGGAGTATCTGGAACTCTTTAGCAGAGCCTAAATTGTGATCCTTATGTCAGTAGGGATGGCTCATGCCATGATGTGGCAGAACTTGAATAGTACCTACTTGGCCCCAGACACGACGTGCAGGGAAAACACAAAGTGCCTCACTCCAAATCCATGGTGTTTCAGCATCCTGGGTGAAGAGTATGTACGAAGGGAGCAGAAGTCAGATGAATGGGCTTGGTGGATTCTTATTCATGTTCAACCAGAGGTGATAGAAACAGGGGAGCTGGAGTGGAAGGAAGAAGCAAGGGGACCCCAAGCAGGACAAATGAGCACAAAGGCATGCTCTCTGGGGCTTTCCCAGGCTTTCAAATTATTAGCATCGCAACACCCCAGAAATGAAAGAAAATATACCTCTTTCTAGAGCCAGACCTCACACCATCTTGGGGAAAATCTCGTGAGGTCTGGGTCCAAATCTCAGGAGAGCTCATCCAAATCCCCCAAGATCTAGGTCCAAATCTCATGAGATCTCATCCATATCTCATGAGATCTCATGCCCAGCCATTTAAATCTAGAGCTAAACCCCGATGGGTCTGTGGCCAAACTTCACGGCACTTGGGAGGATCTGGCACTCCCTAGCAGAGCCTGATTGGAGCTCTTTGTCAGTAGGGGATGCACATGCCAGGACTGGGCAGAACTTCCAATTTGACCGGTTTCCTAATGGGTCCCAGACATGACCTGCAAGAAGACCGAGGTATCTCACACCTAAATCCCTGGTGTTTCAGCATCCTGGGTGAAGAGCAGTTAAGAAGGCAGCATCGAATTCAGCATGAATCATCCTTGTGGACCCTTGTTCACACTAAACCAGAGGAGATAGAAACAGGAGGATAAGAGGAGAAGGCAGAAGAAATGTGCCCTAGGGAAGGACATGTGAACACAGAGGCAGGCTCCCTGGGGGCAGTCCCAGTCTTTGAACACATTAAGCTCTCCGTGTTTACCTCACAACACCCCAGAATAAAAAGAAAATATAACTCTTTCTTTAGCAGGATCTCAAGTAATCTGGGGCCAATCTCAGAATTCTCTGGCTGTCTCTCAGGAATCCTCATTCTAAATCTCAGGAGTACTCTGACAAATCTGGTGAGATCAACGTCCACTCCATGGAAATGGGCCAAAATCCCCTGAGACATCAGGGCATGTCTCTCAAGATCTATAACTAAATCCCATGAGACCTGGGGAGAAGTCTCTCCGGAACTCAGCAGGGGTAGGAAATGCCTAACCTTGATGCTTGTGCAGCATAATAGCTAGCCATTGGACATTCCTGTCTGGGGGACCGTGGGAACACCTGGCATTCCACAAAGCCCACAGATGCCATTTAGATGTTGGGGTCCAAACCCAGCACTGAATTATGGATGAATGGGCTCGAGGTCCCTTACTGACATTACGTGAGAAGGGAGAGACATGGGAAGGCATCAGTTACAGGAAGAGGCCAGGAGCCTGGGAGCTGGCTCATCTGTACACCCAGGAAGGCTCCCTGGGTGCTGTCCCAGGCTTTCAACTTTTCAGGACAGTTTGTGTGAGAGTCACCACCTGCAGACAGAAGCCACCTCTTTCTTTTGGTTGAGCTCAGGAAATCATGGGGAAATTTGCACTGGATCTCAGGCCACAGCCCATGACACCTTGACCCAAATCTCATGAGTTCTCAGGGCTAATCTCATGCGATCTATGAACAAATATCACAAAGTTTCAGGAAAACCGGCCCAAGAGCTGGACATGTGAAAACACAGGCAGGCTTCCAGGGGGGCTTTTCGAGGCATTCGACATGTTAAGGCTATCTGTGTGTGTGTCAGCAGGATAAGCCACCTCTTGCCTTCACCAGATCTCATGTAATCTTGGGCTAAATCTTGTGATTTCATGCAGTTTGGTGTGTTTACTGATGTATGTGTGGGGATGTATAAGGAAAGTGCCATATACTGGAATCAAACAGCACTGTGTAGAAAGCATCTTTCAACTAATGTCTTCTTTCATTATGATACAAGTGCTTTCAAATGTATCTGTGGAAGCATAAGGAGGTCTCAATATACTTAATGAAACAACACTGTGTAGAAAGCATCTTTCAGCTAACAGGTTCTATCTGATTATAGAAACATTTTCAAATGTCTGTGTGAAGCATAAAGAAACTTCCATATATTTAACTCACTGCAACCAAAGGGGGTGTAAGGCACCCTTCATTCACATCTTCTTTCATTAAGATATGTTTTCCAGTGTCTGTGTGGATGCATAAAGAAAGTCTCAAATAATTATCTCCATGAAACAACACTGTGGGGAAGGCGTCCTTCAACTAACATCTTCTTTTATGAAGTTAGAAGTGTTTTCAGGGCGCCTGGGTGGCTCAGTTGGTTAAGCGACTGCCTTCGGCTCAGGTCATGATCCTGGAGTCCCTGGATCGAGTCCCGCATCGGGCTCCCTGCTCGGCAGGGAGTCTGCTTCTCCCTCTGACCTTCCCCCCTCTCATGTGCTCTCTCTCTCATTCTCTCTCTGTCAAATAAATAAATAAAATCTTTAAAAAAAAAAAAAAAAGAAGTGTTTTCAAATGTATGAGTGGAAGTATAAGGCAGCTGCTATAGACTTGACTCCTTCAAACAACACTGTGTGGGAAGCATCTTTCAACGGACATCAGGGTTCGTGCAGATAGAAGTATTTTCACATGTATCTGTGGATGCCTAAGGAAAGTGCAAAATACTAAACTCAATGAAATGGCACAGTGTAGAAAGCATCTTGCAAATGACATCTTCTTTCATGAAGATAATAGCGTTTTCAAATATACGGGTTGAGGCATAAGAAAAGTGCCATATACTTGACTCATTGAAACAACATTATGTAAAAAGCATCTTTCGACTAACATCTTCTTTCACGAAGATGGAAGTACTTTCAAATGTATGTGTGGAAACATAAGGAAAGTGCCATGTACTTAAGTCAATGAAACAGTACCCTATGTACTATACCTTGGCTAACTGAATTTAAATTAGAAAAAAAAAAAAAAAGAAAGGAAAAAGAAAGAGCATCCTGTAGAAAGCATCTTTCAACTGACATCCTCATTCATGAAGATGGAAGCATTTTTCAATATATCTGTGGAAACATAGAGAATGTGCCACTATTTCCCTCATCCAAACATCACTGTGTAGAAAAGCATCTTACAACTAATATCTATCATGAAGATAGTAGCCTTATCAAATGTATGTGTGGTAGTGTAGGGAATGTGCCTTATACCTAACTCATTGAAACAACACTGTGTAGAGAGCATCTTTCAAATAACATCTTTGTGCACAAAGGTTTAAGTCTATTGTGGCTCACAGCAAAATGGGTGGCTAGGTTAAACTGCAATCTTCCCCAGTCTCTGCGCTCTGCTCAGTTCACCCCAGAGAAGTGGCCAATGGGTAAGCACACAGAATTGTGAACCTACTGTGACTCACACTGAAAAGTTAAGAGGTTTCCTGCCCTCTGAGCACCCCCTCTGACCCTGCTGCTGAGCTCTGCTCCATGACTCCCAGGCTGGCCTTTTGTCTTGGGTGAGGCCAAATACACACTTCCAAATGCCCTCCAGGAAGGGCAGCAATCTCTCCCTGAGTAACCCAAGGGATCTCCTCACCTCAGCTTATTGTGTGGTCACAACCCGCTGCACTCTTTCCAACTTGCTCCCTCTTCCTGACTTTCTGTGAACCAGGCTTCCTCCCCTTCCCAGCCATGTGGCTTCCCAATCCCCCAATTCAGGACTCTGAACCTCGCCTCTGCCAAATTCTCTCCCTCTAACTGTGCAGATTGTTTTCTTACTCCTCCTATCCCCTTCCTAGTTGTTCAAAATAGTTGGATATTGATCTAGTTGTATTCAAAGGACAAGGCAAGTTCCAGATCCCCCTACTACTCCACCATCTTGGAAACCCAGCACAAAAAGTTCTTATGTCTTAATGAAAGAAAGATGTTACTTTAGGGACACTTTAAACATAACGTAGTTTCAAGGAGTTAAACACATGCCTTTTCCCTTGTATTTATACACATAAGTTTAAAAACACTTACAGGGGCACCTGGGTGGCTCAGTTGGTTTACATCTTAGTGAAAAAATATATCTTCATGAAAGGAAGATGTTCCTTGGCAAGTGGTTTAAGCACAGTGATGGTACAAGGAGTTCAACAAATGGCTTTTAGTAGTCTTATTCACATAGGTTAAAAACACTTATATTCTAAGGAAAGCAAGATGTTGCTTGGAGTATGGTTAAAAACAGTGTAGTTTCAAGAGAATAAGGACAAAGCCATTTCCTTGTGTTAAAACTACAGGTGTGAAAATACTGCTTAACTTTATGAGACTGACGTTACTTGAAGATGTTTTAAGTACATTATAGTTTCAAGGAATTAAATACAAGGCCAATTTCTAGGGCTTATACACATAAGTTTATGAACATATATGTGAAAAAGAAAGTTGTTACTTAAATGATGCTTTAAGCACAGAGTAGTCTCAAGGAGTTAAGCACATTTTTTCACTAATGTGTCTTCACAAAAGGTTCAAAAGAAAAAAGACATTACTTGAAGGACACTTTGAGCAGAGTGTCATTTCAAGGAGGTAAACACATGGATTTTTCCTAGTTGTTCTACACGTTATATCACTTATATCACATTACAACACTCATATTTTAATGAAGGGAATAATGAAGGGACTTGACACATGGTTTTAAGCACAGTGCAGTTTCAACTAGATTCTAAGGCCAGATCTTCCAGGACTATGTTAAATAACACACAAAAGAATGAACCTGGACACTTTCTTATACCATACACAAAAATAAACTCCAAATGGATGGGAGCCCTAAATGTGAGACAGGAATGCATCAAAATCCTAGAGGAGAACACAGGTAAGCAACTTCTTTGACCTAGGCCACAGCTATTTCTTGTTAGACAAATCCTCAAGGCAAGGGAAACAAAGGCAAAAATGAACTATTGGGACTTTATCAAGATAAAAAGCTTTTGCACAGCCAAGGAAACAGTCAATAAAACTAAAGGGCAACATATGCAATGGGTGAAGGTATTTTCAAATGACTTATCCAAGGGCTAGTATCCAAAACCTATAAAGAACTTATCAAGCTCAACACCCGAAAACTAAAAACTCCAGTCAAGAAATAGGCAGAAAAAAGTCCAAGATGGAGGAGGAGTAGGAGACCTTAATTTCATCTGGTCCCAGGAATTCAGCTAGATAGCTATCAAATCATTCTGAATACCTGCAAACTCAACCAGAGATCTAAGAAAAGAATAGCTGCAACTCTACAAATAGAAGTGACCACTTTCTGCAAGGTAGGAGTTGAGAAATGAATCCAAGGCGATATATGGAAAGATAGACCTTAGCGGGAGGGAATCTCCATCAGCCACCTACTGGCAAGTGATATAACGGTGGAGCACAAAGTAGGAACTTTTAGAAGTCTGCTCTGGTGAGGGACATCACTCAGGCTGCTAAGCAGGGGTGGAACCCTAGCTGGGACAGTGTGGTCTCAGGACTTTTGGGTTACAGGAAGACTGGGGTGCCTGAGTGCGCCAGAGCTCCCAGGCATTGCAGCAGGGAAGCTGCTGCAAAGAGTGAGCCCAGGAGTGGGCTCTCAGCTCCGTATTACCATAAACCGTGAACTGCAGCACAGTTGGGTGACTGCTCTCTGAGCAAGGGCCCAACAAGCGGCAGGACAGGCAAGACCCCTCTTCCTCCCTGCCTGAGATAGAAATGCTCGGTCACAGGCCAGGTGAGCATGGAGTGTGGCCAGGGACCAAGGAAACAGGAGTGATTGACTGCTTTTCTCTGAGGGCTCACTGAGGAGTGGGGCCTCTAAGCTTTCCACTCCAGGGTGGGAGATTAGGAGGACACCATTTTCAGTCTCATCCTCTAAAGTTCCGTGGAAAGGCTTCAGGGAACAAAAGTCACGTAGAGCAAACTGGAGCAGATTACTTAGCCTGGGCCCCTGGCGAGGGCGGCACAATTACGCCTGGGGCAAAGACACTTGAAAATCAACACAACAGGCCCCTCCCCCAGAAGATCAGCAAGAACATCCAGCCAAGACCAAGTTTATCCATCAATGAGAACTACAAAACTCCAGTGCTAGGGGAATACAGCACATAGAATTCATGGCTTTTTCCCCATTATTCCTTAGTTTTTCAATTTTAATTTTTTTTAACTTTTTCTTTACTTTTCAACCAATTTCTTACTTTATCAACTCCTTTTTAAAAATCTTTTTTAATTTTCATTTTTATGTTTACACTCTATCCCTTTATTGTATTTAATCTCATTTTTGTATATATGTAAGTTTTTCTTTCTTCACAATTTTGGGATGCAGTTTCTTGTAACAGACCAAAATACACCCAAAATCTAGTGTATGGCTCTGTTTTATTCACCTGTCTGATCATATTCAATTTTTTTGTTGTTTTCTTTTTTTTTCTTTGTCTTCTTCCTTTTTTTGGTTTTTTTTTCTCTAATTTAAATTCAATTATCCAAGGTATAGTACATCATTAGTTTATGACATAATGTTCAATGATTCATTAGTTGCATATAACATCCAGTGCTCATCACGTCATGTGCCCTCCTTAATACCCATTACCTGGTTACCCCATTCCCCCGCCCCCTCCCTTCTGCACCGTTTGTTTCTTGGAGTCCAAAGTCTCTCATGGTTTGTCTCCCTCTCTGATTTCTTCCCATTCAGTTTTCCCTCCCTTCCTCTATGGTCCTCTGCACTATTCCTTATATTCCACATATGAGTGAAACCATATAATAATTGTCTTTCTCTGATTGACTTATTCCACTTAGCATAATACCCTCCAGTTCCATCCATGTTGATGTAAATGGGAGGTATTCATCCTTTCTGATGGTTAATATTCCATTGTATATATAAACCACATCTTCTTTATTCATTCATCTGTTGAAGGACACCTCAGCTTATTCCACAGTTTGGCTATGGTGGACATTGCTGCTATGAACATTGGGGTGCACGTGCCCCTTCTTTTTACATCTGTATCTTTGGGGTAAATACTCCAAATGTAAATATCATTACAGTTACATTCTATGCTTTCAATGTATTTAATTTTATTTTTGTATATATAAGTTTTTCTTTCTTTACAATTTTGAGATGTAGTTTCTTCTAACAAAAAGACCAAAATACACTCAGGAGATAGTGTATTGCTCTATTCTCTTCACCTGTCTGTTTATATCCCTTCCTTTTTTGTTGTTGTTGGTTTTCTTTCTCTTTTGTTATTTCTTGTCTTTTAATGTCCATTTTTACACTTACATTCTATCCTTTCATTGTATTTAACTTTATTTTTATACATAAATGTTTTTCTTTCTTTACAATTTTCGATCTAGTTTTCCAAAAAAACAGACCAAAATACACACAGAATCCAGTGTATTACTCTATTCTGCTCACTTGTCTGATTATATTCTCTCTCTCTCTTTTTCTTTTCTGCAGTTTCAGGTCTTGTCTGATTTGTTTAGTGTAGATTTCCCTGTGGTCATAGTTGCCATTTTAGTATTTTGTTCTTTCCTTCATCTATTCTTCTCTGGATAGAATGACAAGTCAGAAAAACTCACCTCAAAAAAGAGTACTGACTGCCAGGGACCTAATCAGTATGGGCATAAGTAAGATGTCGGAACTAGAGTTCAGAATAACGATTATAAAGATACTAGCTGGGCTTGAAAAAAGCATAGAAGACACTAGAGAATCCCTCTCTGGAGAAATAAAATAACTAAAATCCAATGAGGTTGAGGGGCGCCTGGGTGGCTCAGTCGTTAAGCGTCTGCCTTCGGCTCAGGTCATGATCCCAGGGTCCTGGGATCGAGCCCCGCATCGGGCTCCCTGCTCAGTGGGAAGCCTGCTTCTCCCTCTTCCACTCCCCCTGCTTGTGTTCCCTCTCTCGCTGTGTCTCTCTCTGTCAAATAAATAAATAAAATCTTAAAAAAAAAAAAATCCAATGAGGTTGAAATCAAAAAGGCTATTAGTGAGATGCAATAAAAAAAAATGGAGGCTCTAACTGATAGGATAAATTAGGCAGAAGAGAGAATTAGTGATAGAGAAGACCAAATGATGGAGAATAAAGAAGCTGAGAAAAAGAGAGATAAACAACCACTGGACCACGAGGGGAGAATTCGAGAGATAAGTGATACCATCAAGTGAAACAATATTAGAATAATTGGGATCCCAGAAGAAGAGGAAAAAGAGAGAGGGGTAGAAGGTGTATTGGAGCAAATTATAGCAGAGAACTTCCCTAATTTGGGGAAGAAAACGGGCATCAAAATCCAGGAGGCACAGAGAACCCCCCTCAATATCAATAAAAATAGGTCAACACCCCAACATATAACAGTACACTTACAAATCTCAGAGACAAAGAGAAAACCCTGAAAGCAGCTCAGGACAAGAGGTCGGTAACCTACAAGGGTAGAAACATTAGATTGGCATCAGACCTATCCACAGACACAAGGCAAGCCAGAAAGGACAGGCATGATATATTCAGCGTGCAAAATGAGGAAAATATGCAGTCAAGAATACTTTATCCAGCTAGGATGTCACTCAAAATAGAAAGAAAGATAAAAAGCTTCCAGGACAAACAAACTTAAAGAATTTGTGATCACCAAACCAACCCTACAAGAAATATTAAAAGGGATCCTCTAAGGGATCCTAAAGTAGCATAGACTAGAAAGGAACAGAGACAATATAAAGTAACTGTCACTTTACAGGTAATACAAGGCACTAAATTCATATATTTTAATAGTTACTCTGAATGTAAATGGGCTAAATGCCCCAATCAAAAGACACAAGGTATCAGATTTCATAAAAAAACAAGATACATCAATATGCTGTCAGCAAGAGACTCATTTTAGACCCAAAGACACCTCCAGATTTAAAGAGAGGGGATGGAAAACCATTTATATGCTAATGGACATCAAAAGAAAGCTGGGTTGCGATCCTTTATCAGACAAATTATATTTTCAAACAAAGACTGTAATAAGAAATGAGGAAGGACACTATATCATAATAAAGGGTCTAACCAACAAGCAGATCTAAAAATTGTAAATATTTATGCCCCTAACAAGGGAGCAGCCAATTATATAAGCCTATTAATAACAAAATCAAAAAGAAACACCTCAATAATAATACAATAATACTAGGGGATTTTAACACCCTACTCACTACAATGGACAGATCTTTTAAGCAGAAGATCAACAAGGAAACAAGGGCTTTGAATGATACACTGGACCAGATGGACTTCACAGATATATTCAGGACATTCTATTCTAAGGCAACAGAATACATATTCTTCTCAAGGGCACATGGAACATACTGGGTCACAAATCAGATCTCAACCAGTACCAAAAGATTAGGGTTATTCCCTACATATTTTCAGACCACAATGTTTTGAAACTGGAACTCAATCACAAGAGGAAATTTAGAAAGAACTCAAATATACAGAGGCTAAAGAGCATTCTACTAAAGAATGAATAGGTCAACCAGGAAATTAAAGAAATTAAAAAATTCATGAAAACAAATGAAAACGAAAACACAACTGTTCAAAACCTTTGGGATGCAGCAAAGGTGGTCCTAGAGTGAAGTATATAGCTATACAAGCCTTTCTCAAGAAACAAGAAAGGTCTCAAATACACAACCAAACCTTACACCTAAAGGAGCTGGAGAAAGAACAGCAAATAAAGCCTAAATCCAGCAGGAAAAGAGAAATAATTAAGATTAGAGCAGAAGTCAATGAAATAGAAACCAAAAGAACAGTAGAACAGATCAACGAAACTAGGAGCTGGTTCTTTGAAAGAATTAATAAGATTGATAAACCCCTGGCCAGACTTATCCAAAAGAAAAGAGAAAGAACCCACATACATAAAATCATGAATGAAAGAGGAGAGATCTCAACTAACACCAAAGAAATACAAATAATTATAAGAACATATTATGAGCAACTACATGCCAACGAATTAGGCAATCTGGAAGAAATGGATGCACTCCTAGAGACGTATAAACTACAAAAGTGAAACAGGAAGAAATAGAAAACCTGAACAGACCCATACCCAGCAAGGAAATTGAAGCAGTAATGAAAAATCTCCCAACAAACAAGAGCCCAGGGCCGGATGGCTTCCCAGGGGAATTCTTCCAAACACTTAAAATAGAATTAATACCTATTCTTCTGAAGCTGTTTCAAAAAATAGAAATGGAAGGAAAACTTCCAAACTCTTTCTATGAGGCCAGTATTACCTTGATCCCCAAACCAGACAAAGATGAGAATTACCACCAAAAAGGAGAATTACAGACCAATATCCCTGATGAACGTGGATGCAAAAATTCTCACCAAGATACTAGCTAATAGGATCCAACAGGACATTAAAAGGATTATTCATCATGACCAAGTGGGATTTATTTCTGGGTTGCAAGGGTGGTTCAACATCCTCACTACATCAATAAAAGAAAGGACAAGAACCATAATGATCCTCTCAATAGATGCAGAAAAAAGCATTTGACAAATATAGCATCCTTTCTTGATTAAAACTCTTCAGAATGTAGGGATAGAGGGAACATACCTCAATATCATAAAAGCCATTAGGAAAAGCCCACAGTGAATACCATTCTCAATGGGGAAAAACTGAGAGCATTTCCTTTAAGATCAGAAACACAGCAGGGATGTCCACTCTCACCAGTGTTGTCCAACATAGTACTAGAAGTCCTAGCCTCTGCAATCAGACAACAAAAAGAAATAAAAGGCATCTGAATCAGCAAAGAAGAAGTTAAACTCTCACTCTCTGCAGATGACATGATACTTTATGTGGAAAACCCAAAAAGTCCACCCCCAAACTGTTACAGTTATTATAGGAATTCAGCAACATGGCAGGATATAAAATCAGTGCACAGAAATCAGTTGCATTTCTATACACTAACAATGAGACAGAAGAAAGAGAAATTAAGGAATTGATCCCATTTAGAATCGCCCCCAAAACCATAAGATACCTAGGAATAAATCTAACCAAAGAAGCAAAGGATGTGTACTCAGAAAACTATAGAACACTCATGAAAGTAATTGAGGAGGACATAAAGAAATGGAAAAACATTCCACGCTCATGGATTGGAAGAATAAATAATGTTAAAATGTCTATGCTACCTAGAGCAATCTATACATTCAATGCAATCCCTTTCATAATACCATCAACTTTTTTCACAGAGCTGGAACAAATAATCCCAAAATTTGTATGGAACCACAAAAGACCCCAAATAGCCAAAGCAATGTTGAAAAAGAAAACCAAAGCTGGTGGCATCACGATTCTGGACTTCAAGCTCTATTACAAAACTATGATCATCAAGACAGCATAGTACTGGCACAAAAACAGACACAAAGATCAGTGGAACAGAATAGAGAACCCAGAAATCGACCCTCAACTCTACAGTCAACTAATCTTTGACAAAGCAGGAAAGAATATCCAATGGAAAAAAGACAGCCTCTTCAATAAATGGTGCTGGGAAAATTGGACAGCCACATGCAGAAGAATGAAACTCGACCATTCTCTAACACCATTCACAAAGATAAACTCAAAGTGGATGAAAGACCTCAATGTGAGACAGGAATCCATCAAAATCCTAGAGAAGAACATAGGCAGTAACCTCTTTGACATTGGCCACAGCAACTTCTTTCAAGATACATCTCCAAAAGCTAGTGAAACAAAAGCAAAAATGAACTTTTGGGACTTCATCAAGATAAAAAGCTTCTGCACAGCAAAGGAAACAGTCAACAAAACAAAGAGGCAACCCACAGAATGGGAGAAGATATTTGCCCAAAATCTATAAAGAACTTCTCAAACTCAACACCCAAAAAACAAATAAACAAGTCAAAAAGTGGGCAGAAGATATGAAAAGACACTTCTCTGAAGAAGACATACAAATGGCTAACAGACACATGAAAAAATGTTCATCATCATTAGCCATCAGGGAAATCCAAATCAAAACCACACTGAGATACCACCTTACACCAGTTAGAATGGCAAAAATGGACAGGGAGAGAAACAACAAATGTTGGAGAGGTTGTGGAGAAAGGGGAACCCACTTACACTGTTGCTGGGAATGCAAGTTGGTACAGCCACTTTGGAAAACAGTGTGGAGGTTCCTCAAAAATTTAAAAATAGAGCTACCCTATGACCCAGCAATTGCACTCCTGGGTATTTACCCCAAAGACACAGATGTAGTGAAAAGAAGGGCCATATGCACCCCAATGTTCATAGCAGCAATGTCCACAATAGCCAAACTGTGGAAAGAGCCGAGATGCCCTTTAACAGATGAATGGATAAAGAAGATGTGGTCCATATGTACAATGGAATATTACTCAGCCATCAGAAAAGATGAATACCCAACTTTTACATCAACATGGATGGGACTGGAGGAGATTATGCTAAGTGAAATAATTCAAGCAGAGAAAGTCGATTATCATATGGTTTCACTTATTTGTGGAACATAAGGAATAACATGGAGGACATTAGGAGAAGGAAGGGAAAAATGGGGGGGGGGGAATTGGAGGGAGAGATGAACCATGAGAGACTATGGACCTGAGAAACAAACAGGGTTTTAGAGGGGAAGGGGGAGGGGGGATGGGTTAGCCCAGTGATGGGTATTAAGGAGGGCACGTACTGCATGGAGCACTGGGTGTTATATGAAAACAATGGATCGTGGATCACTACATCAAAAACTAATGATGTATTGTATGGTGACTAACATAACATAATAAAATTAAAAAAAAAAAACTAATGATGTACTATATGTTGGTTAATTGAATTTAAATAAAAATATTTTTTTTAAAAGATTTTATTTATTTTGACACAGAGAGAGGGACAGTGAGAGAGGGAACACAAGCAGGGGGAGTGGGAGAGGGAGAAGCAGGCTTCCTGATGAGCAGAGATCCCTGGGATCCTGACCTGAGCCGAAGGCAGACGCTCAACGACTGAGCCACCCAGGCGCCCCAGTAAAAATATTTTTTTAAAAAGATAAGAAGATGTTAGATGAAAAAAAATAAAATAAGGTTTTTTTCTTCTATATGTGTATCTTCATGCAGACACAAGCAAATACAAATAATAAGTCTTTCCCTGATTTCATACCCTTAGAAAGGCAACATGCTATGAACTCTATTCCGCCCTTTGCTTTTTAAAATATATCCTAGGGATCATTGTGAAGGTGTACCATGGGTTATTTGATAGTCTCCTTTATGTAAATGAGTACTTTGGTTATTTCTAGTCTTTTACTGTTGCAAATAATACTGCAATAAATATCCTTATATACATATCATTTCATATGTGTGCATGTATATCTGTAGAAATAATTCCTAGAAGGAGATTACTAGTTTAAAGCATAAATGCACTTGTAATTTTGAAAAATATTGCCAAATTCCCCTTGATAGGGGTGTTATGATTTTGTACTTCCATTAGCAGTTTATGAGAATGCCTTTACCCTAATGTGTTTTATCAAATATTTAGATTTTAACCAATATTTTCAGTGTGCAGTTTTAATTTGTATTTCTCACGAGGTGCCACATTTTTCATATATATAAAGGGTATTTGTGTCCCTTTTTCTTTGAACGCTTCATGTCTTTGCCCATGTTCTATTGGGTTGTTGGTCATTCTTTTCCTGATTTCAAGAGTAATTTATACTTTAGGGGAGTATTTTTTTTACATGAGAGGAGTGTCAAGTATTCTTCCTACTGTGTCATTTGTCTTTTACTTTATTTGTTGTAGTTTTTGCCATGCATAAATTAAGGCATTTACACAGTGGAATTTATCAACCTTTTGTATCATGAGGAGTATATCAATCTTTTGTATCATGAGGAGTATATCAATCTTCTCTATCATGAGTAGTGAATTTTGAGTCATAGTTAGAAACACCCCCCCAAGATTGTAAATGAATTTTGATTATTATTTATTCTGATACCTTTACAGTTTCATTTTTTCACATTCAAACCTTGGCTTCAGTTGTAGTCCACTGCATTCTTAACTACGAGGCTAGAAAAGGATATAGACTAGTAGATTTCAAACATTTCTCCCTTATGTATATTTTTCTTTATATGAAGTCTCACCCTATTTTTAAAACAGAGGGAAGAAGAGCTGCCCTGGTGGTATAGTAGAGATCTGTTGTGATTGTTGCCCCCATCACAGACTCCAATGGCCCTTTTATGGAATCCTTAGGATCCTTGTAAGCAGAGTGAAAACCACACACAAAAAACCCTAGATATCTGCAAAACAAGAACTAGGCCAAAAAGTTTGATGAGAAAAGAGTTAAAAGAAAAGTTTTTGCACTTGTTTTTATGTTTTGGCATCAAATATTTGTTGACAAGACAAATATTCAAAAATGCATTCCAGCACAGGCTTATCTTTCTTATGGATAATTGACTTTTGCTAAGCCTCTCTGTTCAACTGAAAATTCCTCATAATTATACTATTTTATGAATGGTAGAATGGAGAAAACATGGACCTTGGTGTCACACATGAGTTCTAATCCTAAACACTTTGTAGCTGTGAGACCTCAAACAAATTATTAGAAATAATTATTTAATAATTATTAGTTTATTCATTCATTCAAGCAAATATCTGAGTGCTTTGTATATGGAAGACATTGTGCTAAGTGCTGAGGATATAAAGGTCAAGAAGACAGAAATGGTACTACCTTTTGGTGGAGGTGGAACCAGATGATAATTACAATTTTTAGATTATGATTATTATAACACCTTCAAAGAAGCGTAGGGTCCATAAAAATGAACAGGGAGGCTCAGCTTTGAGAGTTCAGAGAAACTAAGATCGAGTTCTGGGTTTTTTGTTTGTTTCTTTTTGTTTTTGTTTTTGTTTGTTTTCTGTTTTTAGTTTTTAAAAATCTCAACTTAAAATTTTTTTTTTAAAGATTTCACTTATTGACAGAGAGAGAGATAGCGATAGCAGGAACACAAGCAGGGGGAGTGGGAGAGGGAGAAGCAGGCTTCCCGCCGAGCAGGGAGCATGACGCGGGGCTCGATTCCAGGACCCTGGGATCATGACCTGAGCTGAAGGCAGATGCTCAACTACTGAGCCACCCAGGCACCCCCAACTTAAAATTTTAAAAATTATTTTCAAATGTTTGAAAAGTAGAAGTAGTAATATATTAAACCTCTATGTACCTATCTCCCAGGGTCAACAATTTTCAATAGCTGTGTATGAAGGTACATGGCAGAAGAAGGCCAGAGCCTTTCAGGCAAATGGAGTAGCAGATCCATAGACCCGGAGGCCCCAGGGTACATTTGGCAACTGAAAGGAAGACTAATATGGACAGCATAGACATCACTGGAATGTGTATATGGAGAATGGATTCTATGTATATGGTAGATGGGGGCAAGACTGTATTAGTGGATACTGGTTAGAAGCTACTGAGTAGTTTGGGCAAAAGAAATTAGTGGCCTGGAATATGGTAGTGGCAGTGGAGAATGAGTGGATAGCTGAGAAATTTACAAATGGGAGGTGGGACAGGCCGGATTTTGATAAGAGAGACAAAAATGTTCACGAAAATCCCAGGTTTCAGCATGAGCTACTGGATGGATGTCAGTGCCACTACTGAGATGGAGAATTATCATTTTTGGGGAGGAGAAAAATTTAGGTTGAAGAGTTTCTCAGACATTCAGGTGGCAATGACAAGCAGGTAGTGTTAAGGGGCTATAGCTGAGCAGCATGGAGAGGTCTGATTGTAGATATAAAATTGAGAGCCAAAGCAGAGATGGAATAAGATGGTCAAACTGTGTTATAAGGCCTAATTGAGGCAACAATGGCAGATGTATAGGGAAGATGGATAAATTGAAGCAGAAGACCAAACTCCACTTCCACTATACTTTTGAGGGTACAATAAAGAATTCTTTTCTCTTCCCCAGGCTGACACTTTCTCAACTTGCTTAAATCATCATTTTAGGTTTTTCTACAACAGACGCTTTTATTACAGAATATTCCTACCTAGTTAGGCTTCATGATCTAATTCAGTTTCCACTCAGTCCCAGCTCCTCTTCCCCTTGTGTTTTGTTTTATATTTACTTCTCAAAGTGCTGAGACACTTGTGGGATCTAAGAAATGGTGGTTGCCTCTACTTCCCAAAGTGAGTTACAGGACCAGCATTAACAATATTGATGTGAAAATGTTGGGGTTTGGGAGCAAACAGCCAAGAAAGAATTCTTGATATGTCTTTGGTGCAAAAAGATGGTTTTATTAAAGCATAGGAACAGGACGTGTGGGCAGAAAGAGCTGTGCTGGGGTTGTGAGGTATGGCTGATTATATACTTTCAAGTTGGGAGTGAGTTAGGGATAGTGTAAGTCTCTCAGGAATTTGGAAGCAAGGTTTCCAGGACCTAGAGAGGCTAGCTGTTGTTAGGAAAAGGTCATTTACTACATTTACTATCCAGTAAAACCTTTGTCATGAGACCCTTTAGATGTGTATCGTGGGCGATATGCTTGGAGGATGATTGCTAACATATATCTTGGGGGGTGGACCGAGATAAAGGAAGTTTCCCAAGGAATTTTTAGGTTAAAGGAGACTCCCATCCAAGTACTAACCAGGCCCGACCCTGCTTAGCTTCCGAGATCAGACGAGATCAGGCGCGTCCAGGGTGGTATGGCCTTAGGATCCTGAAGGTCAGGCTAATGTTAAGCTAAGGTTGCCTTTTGCCTCTATCTAGCAAAGTATTAACGTCGACGCAGCTATACTCCTGCCTGTCTCAAGTACTTGTCAATGGCTGTACGTTGGAAAGCAGTTTAATTTTTTTTTTCTATGTCTTTTACATTTGTTCTCCCCATCAAATAACTTTTGGGAACTTGTCAGAAATACAAGTTCTCTGGCACCACCTTAGACCTACAGAATCCGAAATTAGTCATCCCTGTTATTGCAAATCCTCTTGGGGATTTTAATTGTCCTAAATTTGAGAATTTCTGCTCTGGATACCTAACCTACCCCCACTTCAAGAGATGGGGAAAGAACACTCCTTTCTTTTGGTTTGACCAGTTTGAGAACCATTCCTTAAGTATTGCTTATCGAATTTGTAGCCTACTTCAAAGTTTTTTTGTTTGTTTTTTGTTTTAAGTAGGCTCCACACTGGGAGCCTTGGGCTTGAACTCACCACCCTGAGATCAAGACCTGAGCTGAGATCAACAGTTGGAGGCTTAACTGACAGCCATTGTCATGAGCATGCTACGAAGGCACACACACGAGCTGTGTCTTTTCACAATGTCAAGCTTTATTCAATCATAAAGCAAAGTTAAATCACAATTATAAAGCAGGTTCAGGATTCCAAACTCAATGATATTTCACCATGTGATTGATTATACTTGGCTTCTTACACAGCACACAGAGCAGGGCATAAGACAAACCACACAACAAACAAGATAATGGAAAGGTGTAGGAAGTTAACGAACCAAACGCTAAGTCTGTGGGCACTGCAGTTGAGATAGGGCCTCTGTCTAGTCTGGTCAGCTCTCAGCACTTACTGCTTATTATGTTCAAGCAGTGAAGGATCTCGGTTCTGTGTGGAGATCAATCCCGCTGAGCCTTGGGCGGCAGTTGCCTTTTTGAAGTGGTCAGACGCCTGGGTGGCTAAGCGTCTGCCTTCGGCTCAGGTCATGATTCCAGTGTCCTGGGATCGAGTCCTACATCGGGCTCCCTGCTGAGGGAGCCCGCTTCTCCCTCTCCCTGCCGCTCTCCCTGCTTGTGTTCTCTCTCTGTGTATCAAATAAATAAAATCTTAAAAAAAAAAAATGAAGTGGTCAGACATAGAGGGGTCAGGTCTGAAAAATCTGACAGTTTGCTGCCAAAATCCTCCCCTTTTTAAAGGGATTTAATAGGTCTTGGGCCCCCAGAGACTTCCTTTGGTTCTGCTCATTATTAGTTCTGGGTGTCAGCTGGCCACTGGTCCTAGTGATAACTCTAGACCCACCCAGGGGCCCCTCGAGTTTTTATTTAAGGTCAGTTGTTGCTTGACAAAACAGACCACCTAAGAACTTTATTTGAAAAACACTTGGAGTCTGACCCCCCGCCAAGAACCCGCCCAGCAGCTCCCCAACCAGGAACTCCGTGGGCAGCAATGCAGTCCTCCCAGAGCTCCCTCCACAGAATCCCAAGCCTCAGCGATAAGTGCCATGAGCAGCGTACTCACAGAGGTGGTGAACACTGACGACTCCAGTCACAACCCAGCCATATTAAGTCTGTGCAGTCGAGTGGTTGAGAAGCCCCGCCCCCCACCCGAGCGTCCTCCAATCGCAACGCACGCGTGGCGCAAAGAGCCGAGAGGGCAGGGCGCCCGGAGAAGCCGCGCCCCCTGCCCGAGCGCCCGCCAATTGCAGCGCGCGATATGGCGCGCCCTGAGCGTTCGGAGGCGCGCAGCCTTCCGGCGCCTTGAGCAAGGAGCGCGCCTTTGGGGAGCCTGAGCGCGTGGGCGGAGGCGGTGTACCTGGAGATGTCCAGCAGCGGTAGCTCTAGTGGCCGGAAGGTAAGTAAGTTCTGGGTTGGGAACCCGCGTCAGGCCAAGCGTGCGGTCTCTGCGCTGTCTCTGCTGGTCGCTCTGGAGCGCCCTCCTCCTTCCCCCTCCGCGCGCCAGTGTGTCCCCACTCCCCTCTATTCCCCATGGGCCGGGCAAACGGAGCTCAAGGAGCGCGTGGCTGGCCTCAGGCTGGTAGGGGTGAGAGGTGGGCGCTGTGTAGACGGTGATCTTAGGCTAGGCTGCGGCATCTTCCGTGGGTGAGCATGGATAGAACCCACGTCGCGGTTTGCCTCTTCTGAGGTCGGTCTCTTGCACAGGTGTGCGTATTGAGGCCTCCGCGGGCCGTCGGGGTCGCGCCTTCCGGGTGGGATGGGAGGGCCGGGAGAAAAACCACTGGAGGTGCGGAGGGGAGAGCCACTTCTCTGGGAAAGGCGAGAGGTCGCAGCCGGAGAGGTGATGGAAGTGAGCAACAGGAGTTGAATCTGGAACTAGCATGTGAGATATATTTACGCTCTCTAGTGTTTGGCATTGTCTCTTTTTGACTGTCCGGTACACACGAAGACAGCGGTGGATATTGGAATGGATGTACCATTTTTTCCCCAGAGATCTCTGTTGCCACACTTTTCCTTTCTATTCTAAACTGTTTCTGAATCTTCTATTCCTGCGTCAGTGGGAGAGGAGTCTAAAGCTAACCGCTGCCAAACTGTGTATACCAACTTAAACCACAGTGTCTGGACACGGAGTACGTGTAAAGGAAGTACTGCATTAATGATATTTAGATGATTGTACCTGTATTTGTGAGTACATCTTTTTCTTCCGTGAGTTGTGTTTGTCTTGGCACTCACGTGTCCATTACCTTTTTAAGCTGTTTCTAAGTTCCTTGCTTACAAATATGCTTGTCTCATCATATTAAAACAAAATTTTAAAAAGCAAACAGTGCTTTCTTTTTTTCCCCCAAGAGAGAGCGCTCCAGCAGGGGGGAGGAGCAGAGGGAAAGGTAGAGAGAGAATCTGAAGGGGGGCTCCATGCTCAGCGCAGAGCCCACGGCGGGGGGGCGGGGAGGGGGCGGGGAGGGGAGCTTGATCTCATGACCTGAGTGAAATCAAGAGTTGGGCTTACCTGACTAAGCCACCCAGATGTCTCTGAGTGCATCCTTTTTGACTCCTTTTCCTTTTACAAAAAACAAAACAAAACAAAAATAAAAAAACCTTCTTGAAAAAATAGTCCACATATACAGGTTTAACTTGCTTATTATGTTTCTTTGCTTCTGGAATATCATCAGTTGTCAGACACTGTGAATTTTGTAACTGATTATAGGGAGTAAAAGAAACCTATGTCAAACATACCTATTGATTGTAAGACACATTCTGATTCCAGAAATATTCAAATGTGAAAAAAAATCAAGGAATTACATGAAATTGTTAACTCATGGTCACTGTAGCATTTGACACATCACTTACTTTTATTTAATTCTTTTTTTTTGAGGAGGGGGGCAAGTGTGCCTGACTTGCTATCCTGATTCTCTTCCTGTCTTGCATCTGCTCATTTACTTCTCTTTAAAGATTTATTTTTATATAGAGAGGAGAGTGTGAGTGCATGAGGTGGGGGAAGGGGCAGGAGGTGAGGGAGGAATCTCAAGCAGACTCCCCACTGAGTGCAGAGCTGGACTCTGGGCTCAGTCTCACAACCCTGAGATAATGACCTGAGCCAAAATCAAGAGTTGGATGCTTAACTGACTGAGCCGCCACCCAGGCACCCCTTATTTACTTCTCTTTACTCTTTTCCTGCCATGTTCTAATTTTTGACCTTGTGCTTTTTTTTTTTTTATAAATTTGTTCTCTGCAATCTCATAGATTGATGTTAGCTGTCACTCTATATAGCTGACTTTTCCTTGAGCTCAGTTTAAACTCAGTGTATCATGAAGTCATCAATTTCATATCCTTAGTCCACTAAGCCCTAATAGTTTCTTTTGCGTTGTGTTGGTCTCATCCTATTCATAGTGATGCTTGGCTAGGAATGCCTGAGGCACTTGCCTGGGCCCCCACATTACTTGTAGCAAGCCATTTCTCCCAACCAGAGCCACTGTTGTGGCTGAGCAGACCTTGTGGTTATTATGATTGCAGGATGCACTTCAGCAAAATCCATCAGGGAACTTTGAGGAATGAGATTTATTACTCACAGGTCCTGGAGGTTATATTGCACACCCAAGGGCCACACTGCGAGGTTGAGGGAGGCTGGGGGAGAAGGAGAGCAAGAGAACTTGGGGTCTGCTTTTATTAGGGTCTGAGGGTGGGATATCTAGGGTTTTGGAGGTTAATTCTTTATTGGCTAATTTATTTATTTATTTATTTATTTATTTTTTAAAGATTTTGTTTATTTTTATTTGAGAGAGAGAGAATGAGAGAGAGCGAGTACATGAGAGGGGGGAGGGTCAGAGGGAGAAGCAGACTCCCTGCTGAGCAGGGAGCCTGATGCGGGACTCGATCCCAGGGCTCCAGGATCATGACTTGAGCCGAAGGCAGTTGCTTAACCAACTGAGCCACCCAGGTGCCCCTTTATTGGCTAATTTAAAGCCTAAGAGTGGGAATTAGGGCACCAGAAGGAAGAAGCAGGGTCACTCAAATGGTCAGTTATGTAGGTTTAACTGTAGGTTATCGAGGGTGTTTTGAAAGGTGTTTTGAAAGCGGGACCTTCTTGAGGAGGGAGGGACGGCTTAATTCCTTATCATGCCGATTTGCTAGTAATTGTCATGTAACTGGTGCTATGTTTATTCAAGATGATGTCTTCTAAAATGGATGCCTTGGCAACGAAAAATTTAGTGTCAGGCATTCACATTACATCCTAACTTAGAAATCTTAGTTTTTGACTTGAGACTCTCAGGAACTTATCAGTTTTTCTTTTCAATAATTGTATTAGTGATCTATTGCTGTTTAACGAATTATCTCAAAACTGAAGCAGCTTAAAACAAATGCTTATTTTTTCATATAGTTTCTGAAGGTCAGAAATCTGGGAATGGGTCAACAGGCTGGTTCCAGCTCAGGGTCTCCTACAAGTGGCAGTCAAAGGGTCACTGAGGCTGTAGGATCCACTTCTAAATTCACCCATCTGTTTGTTGGCAAGGGTCAGTTCCTTGCCACTTCCATAGTGCAGTTCTCACAACATGGCAACTGGCTTTCTGAAGAGAAAGAGAGAGGGATGGGCTAAGAAAGAGGCCCTGGTGTCTTTTATAAGTGTCAGAAGTGACATACCATCTCTTCCATCCTGTTCTCTTCATCACAGATCAACCTGGTACAGTGTGAGAGGGGACTAGAGAGGATGTGAATGCTAAAAGGTAGGAATGATAGGGAGCCATCTTGGAGGCTAGCTACCCCAATAGTTTTTCCCCAGGGTTTTTTTTTTTTTTTCCCCTAGAAAAGTTTTCTTTATTGTTACATGATAAACCAGTCTGGGAAAATTATATAAGGTGTTATCAATGGTTACAAGGTGAATTGTACATTTCCCTTACTTTAATACATATGCTTTCACTCTTCTCAACTTTCTTGGTTAAATTATAATATGGTAAGAACAGATAACAAGGCACAATTTTCAATCACATACTTCCTATTTAAAATTATTTCTAGTTATCATAAAGATGTTATAATAAAATGTATCTCTAAAATACAAGAGGTTTGAAGCAAAGGGGTAAAGACTCTGTTAGAATCATGAAGAGTTCACTGTCTTGTCAAAGAATACCATCTGAACTCCACTGGGAACATGCTCCAAATTCCACGAGGAGAAACACATATCTGTTTTATCCATGTCTGGGTCACCAGTAGTTAGCACTATGCATTTTTCTCATTGCTGTCAGGTTCAGTGTCCTTATGTCAAAGTATTTAGTCCTTATGAAAATTTTTTTCTTAGCAAATTCTGACTATTATTCTTATTTTATAGTAGGAGTCTAGGGGCCAAGTAATTTTAGTGTTTGTTGGACCAAAACTAGTTTGCTCCACATATACTCTGGGAGCTTGGCCAGATTCCCACAGTACAGATCCTCAGGTTTTTTTCCCTCCCTTTTCTGCCACCCTAGGTCAGGTCCAAAGTACTCCCTGCTTGGAGTGGTTTTGTGGTACCAGCCATGAAGCATGTTCCTGTTCCATCTTCTGAGATGACTTTCCCTTAGAGAAATCACTTTAATTATATTGTTATTCCTCTGCTTAAGCATCATTTTACTTCTTATTGACTACATAATCATTTATTTTGGACTTAATACGTGATATGTATTAACTTATTTAATTCAACAGTCCTATTAAACAGGTTCTGTTAGTCTCATTTTATGGACAAGAAAACTGAGGTATAGCAGAGAGGTTAAGTACTTTGCCCAAGGTCACAAAGCAATGAAGTGAAGAAGCCAGGATTTGTACGCAGGTAGTCACTTCCAGACCTTGCTTTTGTTCAGGCTCTCATCCTGTTATTCACAGCTTCTACAAAGTGGCCATACCTTATTCCTTAACTTTGTTCATTATTTATCCTTTAGGTAAAGTAAATGACTGTTTTCACGGTACTTTCTTGCTTCTTGGTATTTACTCATGTTCTTGGTTTGGAGTAATGCCATTTCTTCCATTTCTGCTTATTGGAACCTTGATCATCTGTCAAGGTGCACCTCAAATCCCACCTTCTTTCTGATCATCCCAGTTGTAAATGGACTTTATTCTGTATTCCTGTGAAACTTTGTACATATCATTCTTATAGCTTCATGTCTTGTATTAGGTTTACTTGTACTTATCCTAATAACGTAGACATTTTAAGATTATGTCTTCACGCCATGTCCCCCAGAGCACCTGCCATAACCCCTTGTGCATATTAAGTACCTAATAAATATCTGATGAATGAATGGAAGGGGTACTAGTTCAGAAGATTTGCAAGTATTCTTTTTTTTATTTTTTTTAAGATTTTACTTATTTGACAGAGAGAGACACAGCGAGAGAGGGAACACAAGCAGGGGGAGTGGGAGAGGGAGAAGCAGGCTTCCCGCAGAGCAGGGAGCCCGATGTGGGGCTCGATCCCAGGACCCTGGGATCATGACCTGAACCGAAGGCAGACGCTTAATGACTGAGCCACCCAGGAGCCAGATTTGCAAGTATTCTAGCTCTGAAGAAACATAGGGAAATAACTTAGAAGACTTGGGTACCAGCCTCAGCTCTGCAAATAACTAATTTTGTGATTTTGGACAAGCCACAGAAATCTTTCTGGACTCTTAAGATGACAGTTGATATGGTCATGGACTAAAGCAGTAGAATTGGGAATGGTGTTGGGAGAGGACTGAGTTGATAAATTATAAATGGAAGAGGAGATAGGCACTGAAATTGAAAGATGAAGAGGGGAGAATCAATGGTGATCCAGAAGTTGAACCTCTGAAAAACAGAAAGGTTGAGGAGAATTAGTTGCTTCTTACCTGAGTTAGGATGTACAGATATGTGAAACTTCAGCCCAGGGGATAGATTGTGGAAGGCAGTTGCTCAAAGGCTAGGAGTATTTTAGTTCTTTCTTCCCTCCTGACTTAGGCCCCTCACTGTCGCTTCAAGTTCTTTTTTCCTTTATGCTTTGTGTTCCCTTTCCTTGCTAAAAGCCAGGAATGACCACAAATACTCCCTTTCTCTCCCAGTTGCTTACCTTTTGAGATTTCCTGGTCTTCCCCTTTACTCACGGTTCCTTTTACCTCCTCAGACTGAATTGTAGCTCTCCCTGTTCTCTCCACTCTTTTCCCACCGAAGGAAAAACTATCTTGGCAAGATCCTAAAAGGGAGAAAAGGGAAATTATATCTTCCTGGTGACACCCTCCTTCCTTAATCTTTTGGGTTCTCATCAAAAAGCTTACTTTATTTCTGGTGCTTCTTGCATAATGACAAGGGTATGGTGGTAAGTATTAATTAAATGCAGTGTATATGTCTGTTTGAATTGAAGAGTACACAGGGCTACATTTCAAGTGAAAAGTGTTTCTCAAGAAAGGAAACATTTTCCTTCTTTGAAGCAGGAAAGATGGAGCCAGTGGAGAAAATAAGGACCCTTTACTATAAAGATTGGATTCTGTTACAGAAAGGGCTTAATTTTGAAGACTAGGAACATTTTTACTCTGAGACCATAGGGAAGGAGAACTCAGATTTTAACCTTGGGGAAGATGTGATGACTTGAGCTATGACAGTGACATGGAGAAGTAAAGGGAAGTGTGGGTATGGAATTGGTGTATGTATGTGATTGTGTGTATGTGTGTGTGAATAGAGAGCTAGGGAATGATTAAGACTGTTTACCAGCATTGCCCAAGGATATGTAATAAGAAAATAGGAAGGAAGTTCTCATTTTGGGGTCTTTCTACAGTAGCCCTGTGGATTGGTGATTGGTAAAGTGAATTGGTAGAAGGGAAGGAGTCTTAATGCTTGAAAGGCAATACTGGAGTTGTTGGCCATAGAGTGCAGAATGGTAGGGGAGACATGATTGGGAGCAAGCTAGTGACTGATAAAATGAATGGGCTTGAGACTTAAAAATGTCCCAGTGAATTCCCAGATACTCAGAGAATTCCCAAATACTCAGTCAGAAACTCAGCCAGTGGTACCTTCTTTGTGTGGAAGGTGTACATTATAGTTATTGTTAGGCACTTTTGTTAAGATGAGATAAGGCAGAGTCAGTGGCTAGAATCCCTATTTCTGTAATTAGATGTGCATGGGGGAAAATATTGACGTTGCTTACTAGCTCTCTGACTAGGGCAAAGACCTAACATTTCTAAGTTGTAGTTTTTTTGTCTACAAAATGGAAATAATACCTATATCTTTCAGCATTAGTATGAGGATTAAATGATGAGAATGCATGAAATGATATGCTGAACACATAAGCACTCAGTGTTAGCGGTAATGAAAGCAGTTAATAATAATAAAACACCATGATAATGAAAGGATTTTTATATGAGGACAAACCTATCATACATCCTCTATTACTTTGCCTCTAGATTTCCCTGGAATTACTTCTTTCAGCTTGCTGAAGAAGGACTAGGAAGAGGGCTTAGTTTTAAAGTTGTTCAGTGATGGTGAGGGATTCTCTCATAGTTATCTTGGTAGGAATACCTTAAGGTTCCAATTTTAGTCCTTGATAATCTCATTGGATGACTTACTGGTGGCTCTATTCAGAATTAGACTACTTAGTATTGACATCTTAGTCTACATTATCCTTAAAATGGAAGGGAAAGAGAGCTAATGTTTATTGTCAAGTACTTCACATATATGCATCATTTAAGGGAGAAGGTGTTCTTTCTTTTTAATCAATAATATATGCTTACAAATAAGATAAAATAGTACAAAAAAGTTTCTCATGAAAACCAGCAATCCCTGCCCTATTCTTTCCTGTACTTAATTCTGTCCCTGAGAGGCAATTACTTTTTTAAAATTGAGATAACTATAGAATTACATACAGTTGTAAAGAATAATAGAGATCTCCTGTATCCTTCACCCAGTTTGCTCCAGTAGTAACATTTTACAAAACTGTAGTACAGCATCACCACAGATATATTGCCATTAATACAATCCAATTATCTTGTACAGATTTCTCTAGACTTTGTGTATTTAGTTCTGTACATTTTTACACATGTATAGGGTCATGTATCCACCACCACTAAAGATACTGAACAGTTCCATTAGCACAGGGATCCCTTTAATAATCAATCATACCCACTCCCTTCCAGTAACTCCCACCACTAACCCCTAGCATTTTAAACATTGCGTCATTTCAAAAATGTTACAGAGATGGATTGTATGGTTTATAATCTTTTGGGATCTTTTTTTTTTTTTTCGCTCAACATAATACTCTGGAGATTAATCCAAGTTGGTTTGTTCATTTTTATTGCTGAGTAGTATTCCATGGAATGAATGTACTACAGTTTGGCTCAACATTTTACTTGTTGAAGGATATCTGGACTGTTTCCACTGTTGGCTCTTATGACTAAACTGCTATGAACACTTGTGTACAGATTTTTGTTTGAACATAGGTTTTCTTTTTTCTAAGATAAATGCCCAAGAATATAATTGCTGGGTCATATGGTAATTGGATGTTTAGTTTTATTTTATTAAGGTTATATATTTTTTAAAGATTTTATTTGTCAGAGAGAGAGAGTGCGCGCACGCAGGCACAAGCAGGGGGAGCGGCAGGCGGAGGGAGAAGCAGGCTCCCCACTGATCAAGGAGCCCAATGTGGGACTCCATCCCAGGACCTTGAGATGATGACCTGAGCCGAAGGCAGATGCTTAACCAACTGAGCCACCCAGGTGTCCCTTAAGATTGCATTTTTAAGTAATCTCTACACCCAATGTGGGGCTCAAGCTTGCAACCCGAGATCAAAAATTGCATGCCCTATGGACTGAACCAGCTGGGTACCCCTGGATGTTTAGTTTTATAATAAACTGTTTCTCACAGTGGCTGTACAATATTACAGTGACTGGCAATGTGTGAGTGATTCAGAGATAATAAATTTGTCCTTTTAAAGTATACAGTTCATTGGTTTTTAGTGTATTCACAGAGTTGGGCAAATATTTCTAATTACAGAACATTTTCATCACCCTAAAAAAAAACTCCATGACATCCACAAAGCTACTTTCTGTCTGTATGGATTTGCCTATTCTGGACATTTCATATAAATGGAATAATATCTGGTCTTTTATACTGGCTTCTTTCACTTAGCGTAATGTTTTCAAGGTGCACCCATCGTTGTTGCTTTATTCCTCTTTATGGTTGAATAATTTTCCATTGCATGGATATACTACATTTAAAAAATCCATTCATCAGTTGATAGACATTTGGATTATTTCTACGTTTGGTTGTTAGGAGTAATACTATGATCCTCTCTGTACCAGTTTTTGGGTTGACCTAAGTTTTCATTTCTCTTGGCTATAAACATACCAATAGAATTGCTGGGTCATATGGTAATTCTGTGATTAAATTTTAAGGAACTGCCAAACTTTGGTCCAAAGAGGTTGCATCATTTTATAGTCTCATCAGAAAGGAATGAGGATTCTAATTTCTCCACGTCCTTGTCAACACTTGTCATTGCCTATCATTTGATTTTAGCCATCTTAATGGGTAGAAAGTGTTACCTCATTGTTTTGGTTTTGGTTTACATTTTCCTAATGACTAATGATATTGAATGTCTTTTCAAGTGCTTATTGGCCATTTTTATGTTTTCTTTGAAGAAATACCTATTTAAGTTATTTGCCCATGCTTTAGTTGGGTTATTTATCTTTTTACTTTTATAAAGTGTTTTTTATAAGTTCTTATACCACTCCTGTATCAGATATATGATTTGCAAATATTTTCTCCCATTCTGTGGGCTATCTTTCCATTTTCTTGATGGTGTCATTTGAAGCACAAGTATTTTAAAATTTTGAAGTCCAATCTGTTTTTACTTTCATTGCTTATACTTTTGGTGTCCTAAGAAATTATTGTCTAACCCAAGATCATGATTTCTTTTTTTTTCTTTTCTTTTCTTTTTTTCTTTTTTTTTTAAGATTTTATTTATTTGACAGAGAGACACAGCGAGAGAGGGAACACAAGCAGGGGGAGTAGGAGAGGGAGAAGCAGGCTGCCCATGGAGCAGGGAGCCCGATGTGGGGCTCGATCCCAGGACCCTGAGACCATGACCCGAGCCGAAGGCAGATGCTTAACAACTGAGCCACCCAGGCGCCCCTCTTTTATTTTCTTAAAGATTTTATTTATTTATTAGGGAGAGAGAGAGCACAAGTAGTGGGAGGTGGAGGGGCAGAGGGAGAAGGAGAACTCCCTCCCGCCCCCCGAGCACGGAGCCAATGTGGGGCTCGATCCCATGGCCTGAGCCAAAGGCAGACGCTTAACTGACTGAGCCACCCAGGCGTGCCCCGCCTTTTTAAAAAGATTTTATTTATTTGAGAGTGAGCGATTGAGAGAGATCGAGCAAGCATGAGTGGGGGAGGAGCAGAGGGAGAGGGAGAAGCAGACTCCCCGCTGAGCAAGGAGCCTGATGTGGGGCTCCATCCTGGGACTCCAGGATCATGACCTGAGCTGAAGGCAGGTGCTTAACTGACTGAAACACCCAGGTGCTCCATGAAGATTTATTTCTAAGATTTTTTTCCTTAGAGTTTTATAGTTTTAGCTTTTTCACTTAAAACTGGTTCACTCTGAGTTAATTTTTGTGTGTGGTATAAGGTGTCTAGCTTCATTTTTATGCATGTGGATATCCAGTTGTCCCAGCACCATTTGTTGAAAAGATTATTCTTTTTCCACTATATTTTATTTTTTTTTGAAATTCAATTGACCATAAATGTAGGAGTTTATTTCTTGATTATGAATTCTCTTCCACTGATGTGTGTGCTGTCCTTATGCCAGTACCGTACTTTCTTAATTATTGTAGCTTGTGAAGTCTCTAATTTTTTTAGGTTTTAAGATTATTTAAATTGTTTGGGGTTCCTTGAATTTCCATGTGAATAATAACATCAGCTTGTCAACTTCTGCAAACAGCCATCTGGGATTTTTATTGGATTAAGTCTGTAGATTAATTGGAGAGTACTGTTATCTTAATATTAAGTTTTCCAGGGCACCTGGGTGGATCAGTTGGTTAAGGGTCCGACTCTTGATTTTGGCTCAGGTCATGATCTCAGGGTCATGAGATTGAGACCATAGTCAGGCTCCATGCTAGGAATGGAGCCTGGTTAAGATTCTCTCTCTCCCTCTTACCTTCCCCCCACACTCTCACTCTCTCAGAAAAAATTGTTTTCCTTTTCCAATCCATGAACATGGGCTGTCTTTCCATTTTATTTAGATCTTTAATTTCTTTCAACTGTATTTTATAGTTTTCACTTTGAAAGTCTTGCACTTTTTTGGTTACATTTATTCCTTAAGTATTTTATTCTTTTTGGTACTATTAGTGCATTTTTTTTTTTTTTAGATTTTATTTAAATTTGAGATAGTTAACATATAGTGTATTATTAGTTTCAGGGGTAGAATTTAATGATTCATCACTTGCAGACAACACACAGTGCTCATCACAAGAGCACTCGTTAATACCCATCACCCCATTTAGCTCCCCCCACCCACCTCCCTTCCAGGAACCCTCTGTTTATTCTCTCGAGTTTCTTATGGTTTTATTAGCGCAATTTTTAAAATTCATTTATGTATTGGTCATTGTTAGTATGTGTAAATACAATTGATTTTTTATATTGAGATTGTATTTTGCAACTTTGCTGAACTCTTATTCTTCTCTGAGGTTTATAATTCTTTATTAAGCTAATATTTAGTCAATAAACTCATTTGTATCAAACACAAACCAAAAAAACCCATATGATATCATGAAACAGTTTCAATATTCATGGTGAACATAGGACTTAAACAAAGTCTCCCTTTTCAAGATCACTGCATCCAGACTGTTTAACCTACAAAATTATCTTTGATGATCAAAAACCAAAGCAAAAAATGACATTTTTTTAAAAAGGAAAATGGTGGTTTCAAAGTCAGTGACTCTTTCCCTCATTTCAAAAGCATAGACTTTTTCTAAAATGTTGACTAGAAAGGTTAAATAAATACTGTACACCTTAACTAAACAGAGTTGAAAAAAAACACGTTATCTACAGATCTAAAATGAATCCATGCAGATTTATAAAAATCATTCTACCTCCTTGCCTTTCTTATCTTTTCTAATATATATTTAACAAAATAATATGCTTTCAAAATATACAACATATAAAGCAAGATCATTTTTATCAGTAATTTAAAGGAGGAAAAAGATCCCTAAGGTATAACCGTACAGAGAAGCAAAGCAAACTCTGAAGTGAAGAGTGATTATGATGTTTTCAAAGTAGAAATGTGTGACTTTTATTTAAACGTTACAATGGCAGGCTATTGGGGCTACTGGCTGGCTCAGTTGGAAGAGCATGCATCTCTTGATCTTGGGGTTGTGAGTTCAAGCCCCACATTGGGTTTAGAGATTACTAAAAAAATTAAAAAAAAATAAAATAAAATAAAATCGGCTACCTAATTAATCCGGACAGTAAGGAAAGCAGGATGGGGCAGGAAGTAAGAGCTGGGATGAAAGAGACTAAACTAAGAAGATAATCTACCTTGTCTTCAGTTTCTCTTTTGACTTCTCACCAAGTATAAAGGCAAAGAAAAACTACTCATTCCCAGCACAGGTTCAATAAAAAATAAAATGGAAAAGCTTACCCCTTGCTATGTTCCTCTAATGTTTTACCTATAAAAATGGGAAGAAATTTAGGGAAAACTGTACTTTCAGATCAAGTGAGTTAAAGACAAGTATATTTTAAGTTAATCCTTTAACTATGAGTAATATTCCATTCTAAAAGATTGGTCTGAGAAGGGAGAAGGTAGGTGACTATTTTAAGCTCCATATAAATTGAATCTTTATACTCATTTATCTTTCAAGTATAAAAACATTTTAAGTTATCATTTCCTCTTTAATCCTCTAAGATCCCATGCAAAAAAGATGAATCAAGCCTCACCCATAACACAGACATAGAAACAAAAGCAAAAAAAAAAAAAAAATGAAATGACATATTATAAGTTATGCTGTTACATAATGGGAACAAAGTTAGACCTGCTCCTTTAGTTATTAGTGTGTTATAGATACGTTAGTAAATATCAGTGAAGTTATTGAATACTAAACTGGTCATATCTTCCACATAAATTAAGTTGGAAGGGGGGCACTTCATCAGAACTATTTAAAATAAAATTTCATAATCCTTTTTAAGGGATTCCTTAAATTTCATTTTTCAACTTTTTAAAAAATTTTATATTTAAATTCAATTTAGTTAACATATAGTATATTATTAGTTTCAGGGGTAGAATTTAGTGATTCATCAGTTGCATAACACCCAGTGCTCATTACATCAAGTGCCCTCTTTAATGCCCACCACCCAATTATCCCTTCTCCCTACCAATCTCTCTTCCAGTAACCCTCAGTTTGTTTCCTATAGTTAACAGTCTTTTGTGATTTGTGTTCTACTCTGTTTTTATCTTATTTTATTTTTTCTTCCCTTCTCCTATGTTCATCAGTTTTGTTTCTTAAATTCCACACGAGTGAAATCATATGGTGTTTGCCTTTGACTGACTTATTTTGCTTAGCATAACTCACTGGGTCCATCGACATCATTGTAAATGGCAAGATTTCATTCTTTTTGATGGCTGAGTAATATTCCATTATACACACACATATATGTGTATATATATTTACATATATTTGTATATATATATATTTTTTTAAATTTTATTTATTTATTTGACAGAGAGAGACACAGCGAGAGAGGGAACACAAGCAGGGGGAGTGGGAGAGGGAGAAGCAGGCTTCCTGCGGAGCAGGGAGCCCGATGCGGGGCTCGATCCCAGGATCCCGGGATCATGACCTGAGCCGAAGGCAGACGCTCAACGACTGAGCCACCCAGGCGCCCCTATTTGTATATTTTTGATGGCTGGGTAATATGCTATTGTATATACATATATACTCCACATCTTCTTCATCCATTCATCTGTTGATGGATATCTGGGCTCTTCCATAGTTTGGCTATTGTGGACATTGCAGCTATAAACATTGGGCTGCATGAGCTCCTTTAAATCACTATGTGTCCTTTGGATTAATACCTAGTAGTGCAATTGCTGAGTCATAGGGTAAGTCTATTTTTCACTTTTTGAGTGAATCCATGGTTTTCCAGAGTGGTTGCACCAGTTTGCATTCCCACCAACAGTGTAAGAGTGTTCCCCTTTCTCTGCATCCTCACCAACATTTGTTGTTTCCTTAATTTTAGCCATTCTGACTGTTATGAGGTGGAATCTTATTGTGGTTTTGATTTGTATTTCCCTGATGCTGAGTGATGTTGAGCAATTTCTCATATGTCTGTTGCCATTTGTATTTCTTCTTTGGAGAAATGTCTGTTCATATCTTTTGATGATTTCTTGACTGGACTTTGTTTTTTTTGGGTGTTGAGTTTTATAAGTTTTTTTTTTTTAAGATTTTATTTATTTGAGAGAGCAAGCGAGAGAGAGAGCACGAGCAGGAGGGAGAGGCAGAGGGAGAGGGAGAGGGAGAAGCAGACTCCCTGCTGAGCCTGGTGCGGGACTCCATCCCAGGACTCTGGGGGTCATGATGTAAGTGGAAGGCAGGTGTTTAATCAACTGAGCCACCCAGGTGCCCTGATAAGTTCTTTATAGGTCTCGGGCACTAGGCCTTTATCCAGTATGTCCTTTGCAAATACCTTCTCCCATTCCATAGGTTGCCTTTGTTTTGTTGACTGTTTCCTTTGCTTTGGAAAAGCTTTTTATCCTGATGAAATCCCAATAGTTCATTTTTGCTTTTGTTTCTCTTGCCTTTGGAGATGTGTCTTGCAAGAAGTTGCTGTGGCTGAAGACAAAGAGGTTGCTGACTGTGTTTTCCTCTAAGATTTTGGTGGATTTCTATCTCACATTTAGGTCTTTCATCCATTTCGTATTTATTTGTGTATGGTGTAAGAAAATGGTCCAGTTTAATTCTTCTGCATGTGGGTGTCCAGTTTTCCCAACACCATTTGTTGAAGAGACTGTCTTTTTTCCATTGAATATTCTTTCTTGCTTTGTCAAAGATTAGTTGACCATAGAGTAGACGGTCCATTTCTGGGTTCTCTATTCTGTTCCATTGATCTATGTATCTGTTTTTGTGCCAGTACCATAGTGTCTTGATGATTACAGCTTTGTAATACAGCTTGAAGTCTGGAAGTGTGATGACTCCAGCTTTGGTTTTCTTTTTCAATATTCTTTTGGCTATTCGGGGTCTTCTGTGGTTCCATGCAAACTTCAGGATTATTTGTTCCAGCTCTGTGAAAAATGTTGATGGTATTTTGATAGGGATTGAATTGAATGTGTATATTGGTTTTATTTTAAAAATATTTGTTCTTCCTATAAAATGGAACGTTTTTCCATTTCTTTGTGTCTTCCTCCATTTCTTTCATTAGTGTTCTGTAGTTTCTAGAGTACAGAAATCTCTTTGGTTAGGTTTATTCCTAGGTATCTTATGGTTTTTGATATGGTTTAAATGGGATCATTTCCTTGATTTCTCTTTCTGCTGCTTCATTGTTAGTATATAGAAATGCAACAGACTTTTGTGGGTTGATTTTATATCCTGTGACTTTGCTGAATTTCTTTATCAGTTCTAGAAATTTTTGGGTAGTCTTTGGATTTTCTACATACAGTATCATGTCGTCTGCGAAGAGTGAGAGTCTGACTTCTTTGCCGATTTGGATGCCTTTTCTATTTGTTGTCTGATTGCTGAGTCTAGGACTTCCCGTACTGTATTGGACAACAGTGGTGAGAGTGGACATCCCTGTTGTGTTCCTCATCTTAGGGGAAAAGCTCTCAGTTTTTCACCATGGAGGATGATACTCGCTGTGGGTCTTTTGTATATGGCTTTTATGATATTGAGACATGTCCCCTCTATCTCTACACTTTGGGGAGTTTTAATCAAGAAAGGATGATGTATTTTGTCAAAAAATATTTTTCTTTTTTTTTTTGCATCAGTTGAGAGGATCATATGAATCTTGTCCTTTCTTTTATTAATGTGATGTATCACAATAGTTGATTTGCTGATGTTGAACCACCCCTGCAGCCCCAGAATAAATTCCACTTGGTTGTGGTGAATTTAATATAGTGTTTTAATTTACTGTATTAACTAGTATCTTGCTGAGAATTTTTGCATCCATGTTCACTGGGGATGTTGGTTTGTAAATTCTCCTTTTTGATGGGGTCTTTGTCTGGTTTTGGGATCAAGGTAATGCTGGTCTCAGAGAATGAGTTAGGGAGTTTTCCTTCCATTTCTGTTTGTTGAAACAGTTTCAGAAGAATAGGTATTAATTCTCTTTAAATGTTTGGTAGAATTCCCCTGCTAAGCCATACAGCCCTGGACTCTTGTTAGTTGGGAAATTTTGATTACTGCTTCAATTTCTTTGCTGGTTATGGTTCTGTTTAGGTTTTCTGTTTCTTCCTGTTTCACTTTTGGTTGTTCATTTGTTTCTAGGAATGCATCCAGTTCTTCCAGATTGCCTAATTTTTTGGCATATAATTGCTCATAATATTCTCTTATAATTTTATGTCTGTGGTGTTGGATGTGATTCTCCTCTTTCATTCATGAGTTCATTTATTTGTGTCCTTCCTTTTTTCTCTTTGTAAGTCTGGCTAGAGGTTTATCTATCTTGTTAGTTGTTTCATAGAACCAGTTCCTAATTTCATTGCTCTGTTCTACTTTTTTTTTTTTTTTTTTTTTGGTTTCTGTGTCATTGATTTTTGCTCTGATCTATTTTTTATCTTCTCCTGTTGGAATTAGGCTTTATTTGCTTTTCATTTTCCAACTTCTTTAGGTGTAAGGTTAGATTGTATATTTGAGACTTCCCTTGTTTCTTGAGAAAGGCCTGTATTGCTATATACTTCCCTCTTAGGACCGGCTTTGCTACATCCCAAAGGGTTGGAATTGTTGTGTTTCCATTTTCATTTACTTCTATGTATTTTTAAAATTCTTCTTTAATTTCCTTGTTGACCCATTCAGTTCTTTAGTAGGATGTTTTTTAACCTCCATGTATTTGTGGTCCTTCCAAATTTCTTCTTGTGGTTGACTTCCAGTTTCAGAGCATTGTGGTCTGAAAGTGTCCAGGGTATGACCTCAGTCTTTTTGTACGAGTTAAGTCCTGATTTGTGACTCAGGATATGATCTGTTCTGGAGAATGTTCCATGTGCAATTGAGAAGAATGTGTATTCTGCTTTAGGATGAAATGCTCTGAATATATCTGTGAAGTCCATCTGGCCCATTGTGTCATTCAAAGCCCTTGTTTCCTTGTTGATCTTCTGCTTAGAAGATCTGTTCATTGCTGTGAATGGGATATTAAAGTCCTTTACTACTATTATATTGTAAATAATGAATTTCTTTAATTTTGTTATTAATTGGTTTATATCTTTGGCTACCCCAAGTTAGGGGCATAAATATTTACAATTGTTAGATTTTCTTGTTGGATAGACCCCTTTGTTATAATGTAGTGTCCTTCTTCATCTGTTATTACAGTCTTTGGGTTAAAATCTAGTTTGTCTGATATAAGGTTGGCTAATCCAGCTTTCTTTTGATGTCCATTAGCATGGTAAATGTTTCTCCACTCCTTCACTTTCAATCTGGAGGTGTTGTTGCGTCTAAAATGAGTCTCATAAACAGTATATCAGTGGGTCTTGGGTTTTTTTTTTTAATCCATTCTGATACCTTATGTATTTTGATTGGACATTTAGGCCATGTCACCTCTCCCAAATGCACTCCAAGCAGGGGAACTACTTCTCCCTGTGTGACCCTGGGGATCCTTAGGCTGCGTGCTGGTGGGTCTCAACTCTGCTCCCCCATCAGGGCACCATTCAGTTCCCCAAGCATGAACCTGGCTATGTCACAATCCTCTGATACCTTAGAATCTGCCCTCTGCTATCTACAGAAAACTGGTGGTAACTCTCAGAATCTGCCCTCTGCTATCTACAGAAAACTGATGGTAACTCTCAGAATCTGCCCTCTGCTATCTACAGAAAACTGGTGGTAACTCTCTCCTTTCCCCCCCATCAGTGGTTTTGAGCAATAGTTTTCTTGTGCAGCTCGCTGTGCTTGTTTTCACTTTTTTCTCTTTTTCTTTTTTCCCCCATGCTTTTTCTGTCTCTTTGCTACTCCCTCTTCAGTCAGGGCTCCTCCCTGGGGAGCATCTACCGCTCTTTTCTCCCAGGGTCTCTGCAGTTCCTACCTTCCATGGGTCATTTTTCTGGTTTGTAGATGTAGAGTTTTGTTCTTTGATATTTCTGATTGATTTTGTAGGTATTCAGAATGATCCCATCTTTATCTAGCTGTGTTCAACTGAGGAGACAGGCTTAGGGTCGCCCTACTTCTCTGCCATTTACCTTTCCTCTGTGTTTTGTCCTGTCTTAAAGTTTGCTGATTCTTTCTTCTGCTAGCTCAAATTTTTTGTCTATGTTAACAGCTGCTTCGTTTTAGTTTTTGTACTATTCAACTCTTAAACTTCTATTTGATTGTATTGTTTTCTGTTTTTTTTTTTCCTTGTTAAATGATTGATATGTCCTTATATTCTCTATCTGGTGAGGCATTTTCATAATGATAAGGTATTTTAGACATAATTTCCTTATTTTGAATTTTGAGCTTATTTGTAACAGTTGACTTAAAGTCTTTGTCTCCTGAATCAAACTTCTGGGCTCCCTCAGGTACATTTTCTCTTGATTGCTCTTTCCCTGTCATATTTTCCTATTTTTTCATGTATCTTTCAGTTTTTTTGTGAAGACTAAACATTTTAAATAATATAATGTAACAACTCTGGGCATTAAGTTCCCTTACTCCCTCCCCAGAGGTTTGTTGTTATTGTTGTTGCAATTTGCTTTGTTTAATGCCTTTTCTCCGCTAATTTTGTAAAGTTCGTATTTTCTGTTGTGTGTAGCTACAAAAAGACACTATATGGTTAGTTTAGTTGTCTGAATGGAACAGAGATTTCTGTTCCCTCTCTCACTGTCTCTCTGTCAAATAAATACATAAAATCTTTAAAAAAAAAAAAAAAAAGAACAGAGATTTCTTTAAGTGCCTTGAGTCAGTAAGTCTATCATCCTTTACCAAGGGATTCTGTGTTTTTTGGAGGCATGCCTTCTGTCCTCTGGCAGTTTATAATTAACTTGACCATTACTTTCTCCTTGTACAGGGCCTCAAGGTTTTCCAGAGTTGAGGGATTTGGGCCTTCTTACTTTTTTTCCTCAGCACGCACAGTTCTGTTCATACAAATAGCATTCAAGATCCCAAAGAATATGTCAGTTCACCTGTAAAATGAGGAAACAGAGGAATATGTTCCTCTTGTCCAGAGACAAGAGGACAGGGTGAAGTCATTTTCTCCTGTCACCCACCAGCTTGATCCACATCAGTGAGCTAAAGAGTGCCAAGTGGAAAACAAAGCCCTACACCAATAGTAGCATTGACTACCTATGGACAACATTTTCCAGATCTTCCTTCTTAGGTATTTTTGGCCAGTCTTGGTTCCTTAAACCACTATTGCTGCTTCAGATATCTGCAGTAATAATTTGCTTAGTAATAATTTATAATTAATAATTCATTGCTGCTGATTGTTTTAAAGAAATGGCCTGGGGATAGGGCTTTCCCACCGAAGAACTGCTGAATCAAATTTAAGTCCCATGAATAAGTTTTTTCCCAAAAGCTACCAGGCAGGTCAGATAGTGATAGTACTCTGGGGATAGGGCCTTGTGAGGAGCTCTAAGCCTAGTTTCCTCTCTCCTGTGACTGCTAGGCTGCTGGTTTGCACAGCTACTCTGGTTATGAAATTAGTGTTTTATTGAGGCTGCCATGGAGCTAGAGAGGGGGCATGAGTCTAGGGCAAGTTAAAACACCACAAAGTTTCCTGTTCTTGTTGAGATTCAGCTGTTTCCTTGGGTAAATGCTATTGAGATTGTTAAGAGCTTATAGTTAAGCTCTGAAAAATTAGATTTTGACTATTTTTGTCACTCTTCTCATTCCTTTTATGGAGGAGTGGGTTATTAGAGGTCCATCTCCTTATTCTGCAAGTTTGACCATCACATTTTTTAATTTAGCCATTCTGGTAAGTGTGTGCTGATAACTAATCCTGATTTTAGTTTATATTTCCATGATGGCTAATGATGTTGAATATGTCTTTGTGTACTTATTTGCCATCCATCCTTTTTGGTGAACTATCCATTCATGTCTTCTACCCGTTTTTTTTTTTTTTTTCCGTAAAGATTTTATTTATTTATTCGAGAGAGAGGGAATGAGAGAGAGAGAGAGCACATGAGAGTGGGGGAGGGTCAGAGGAAGAAGCAGACTCCCTGCTGAGCAGGGAGCCTGATGTGGGACTCGATCCTGGGACCCTAGGATCATGACCTGAGCTGAAGGCAGTCGCTTAACCAACTGAGCTACCCAGGCGCCCCTTTTACCCATTTTTTAAAAATAGATGTTTAATTGGCAATATAACATTCTGGTTTTAGGTTTTATAAACTAGGTTTTATAAACATTATGGTTTGTTATTTGTGTACACTGCAAAATGATCACCACAGTAAGTCAGTTATCATCCATCACCACAAAAAGTTACCAAAATATTTTTTTCTTGTGATTAAGATTTGTTCTCTTGGCAACTTTCAAATGTGCAGTACAATATTATTGACTACGGTCACTATGCTGTACATTACATTTCCATGACTTATTTACTTTATAACTGGAAGTCTATAGTTCTTGACCCCCTTCACCAATTTCACCCACCCTCAACCCTCCTCCCCTCGTAACCACCATTCTACTCTGAGTTTTTTGTTTTGTTTTGCTCATTTGTTTTAAAGATTCTACATATAAGTGAGATCATACAGTGTTTGTTTTTGTCTTTGTCTCACTTATTTCATTTAGCATAAAATCATCAGGATCCATTCATATTATCATGCTTGGTGAGATTTCTATCTTTTTATGACCATTATTCCATGGTGTGTGTGTATGTGTATGATACATATCCTCCATCCTTGTTTCTTCAGGTAGGCATGTATCCTGTCAACTTCCCTTTTAGAACTGCTTTTGCTGCATCCTGCCTTTAGTATGTAGTATTTCCATTTTCATTTGTCTCAAGTTATTTCTGATTTCACATTTGATTTCATTTACCTATTGGTTGTTCAGTGGCCTGTTTAAGCTCTATATATTTGTGAGTTTTCCAGTTTTCTTGTATTTGATTTCTGTTTTCTGTAAGAGGGCTCATACCATTTTGGTTGAAAAAGATCCTTGACATTTTAATCTTTCTAAATTTACTGCACCTTATTTTGTGTTCTGACATACGCTCTATCCTGAAGAATGTTGCAAATACACTGGAGAAGAATGTGTATTCTTTTGCTTTTGGCTGGAATGTTCTGTATTTATCCAGTAAGTCTGCCTGGTTGATTGTATCATTTAGGGCTCATGTTTCCTGTTGATTTTCTATCTGGGTGATCTATCCATTGATTTAAGTGGAGTATGAAAGTCACCTACTATTATTCTATTGCTGGCAATTTCTTTTTAGATTTGTTAATTTTTGCTTTTATAATTGGATGGTCTTTTGTTGGTATGTAATAAGTATTTAGAAATGTTATATCCTCTTCTTGGATTGACACCTTTATCATTATGTAATACCCTTTTTTTGTCCTTTATTACATTCTTTTAGAGTCTGTTTTGTTTCTTATAACTATAGCCATCCCAGCTTTCTTTTGGTTTCCAGTACATCGAACATCTTTTTCTATCCATTTACTTTCAGTCTGTGTACCTCCTCACATCTCAGGTGAGTCTTTTGTAGGTAGTATAGTTTTTTTTTTTCTTCCTTAAATCAATTCAGCCATTCTGTGTCTTGATTGGAGAATTTAGTCCACATGCATTTAAAGTAATTGATAGTTATGTATTTACTGCCGTTTTGTTGAATTGTTTTCTGGCTGTTTTGTAGTTCCTCTCTGTTCCTTTTTTCTTCTCTTTCTCTCTTCCCTTGTGGTTTGATGACTCTGTTTAGTGTTATGCTTAGTTTTCTTTCTCATTATCTACTGTAGGTTTTTGGTTTTGGCTCACATATAATAGTCTGCACATATAACAATCTACCTACCGTTGATAATAGCCTGAGTTTGAATGTGTTTTAAACCTACATTTTTATTCCTTACACTCTCCAACCCCCCAGTTTAATTTTTTTGATGCCACATTTTACATATTTTTATTTTGTTTTTGCCTTATCTGTTTTAGTGGTCTTGTCTACTTTCATCTTTTGACCTTCACATTAATTTTATAAGTGATCAATCCACTGCCTTTATTACATATTTATGTTTCCCAGTGGGATTTATATTTTTATGTTTTCTTGTTACTAATTAGTGCCTTTTTTCAGCTTGAAGAAGTCTCTTAATACTTCTTCTGTTGCTGGTTTCGTGGTGATCAACTCCTTTAATTTTTTTTTTCTCCCTGGAAAACTACTTTCTCTCTCCTACAGTTCTGAATGATAACCTTGCCAGGTATAGTATTGGTTGTAAGTTGCTTTTTCTTCCTAGTTCTTTGAATATATTGTGCCACTCCCTTCTTTTCTGGCTGAAAAATATGCTGATAGTCTTATGGGGGTTTCCTTTGTACATAAAAAGTTGTTTTTTTCTTGCTGCTTTTAAGATTCTCTCATTGTCTTTAACTTTTGGCATTTTGTTTATAATGTGTATTGTTGCAGTTCTTTTGGTTCATCTTTTTTTTGAATTCTCTGGGCTTCCTGGATCTGGATGTCTTTCTTTACCAAAAGTAGGGATGTGTTCAGCCATTATTTCTTCAGATAAGTTTTTTGACTCTTTCTCTCTCTCTCTCTCCTTCTGGGACCCTTATAATGCAAATGTTATACCACTTGATGTTGTCTTGTAAGTAAGCTATCTTCACTTTTTTCATTTTTTTTTTTTCCTTCTGTGATTGGGTGAGTTCCAATGCCCTGTTTTCCAGTTCACTAATCCTTCTGCTTCATCTAGTCTTTTGAACCCTGCTAGTGTATTTTTCAGTTATTTTTCAGCTCTTTGACTTTAAGTGGGTACTTTTCTTACCCTTGTTTAATCTCTTTTTTGAAGTTCTCACTGTGCTTAATCCATTCTTCTTCCCAATTTGATGAGCTTTGTTATGACCATTACTTATAACTCTTTATTAGGTAAATTAGTTTTTTATGCCTTATTTTTTTTCCTGAAGTTTTATCTTGTTCTTTCATTTGGAACATATTCCTGCTTTCCTCATTTTGCTTGACTCTGTGTGTTTCTGTAATAGGCAGAAATGTACTTCTACCATTCTTGATAAAGTGGCCTTGTTTAGGAGGTGACTCTTACCATTCAAGTTTGTCACATATTTTCAGTTAATTTTTGTATAAGATGTTAGGTGGAAATCTTTTTTTTTTTTTTGCTTATGGATATTTAGTTGTGCAGTACTATATACTGAAAGTCTAGTTCTTCCTTCATTGAATTATTTTTAATTTTTTGTTAAAAACCAGTTGAGCACATATGTCAGTGTCTGTTTCCGGTTTTTAAAATTCCCCACTCATCTGTGTTTCTGTTTCTTTGCCAAAATCACTGTTCTGATTAATGTAGCCATATAATAGTTTTAACATTGGATAGAGTAATTTTCCACTTTATTCTTTTGCCAAGGTAGGTATTTTTTGTTTTCTAATTCTAGTGAACATATACTGTTATATTAGTTTCTGGTGTACAATATAGTGATTCAACAATTCTGTATATTACTCAGTGCTCATCCTGATAAGTGTACTCTTTAAGTCCCATCGCCTAACTTCCCCCATCCCCCTCACCCACCTCCCCTCTAGTAACCATCAGTTTATTCTGTATAGTTGAGAGTCTGATTCTTGTTTTATCTATCTTTTTCCTTTGTTCATTTGTTTCTTGAATTCCACATATGAGTGAAATCATAATGGTACTTGTCTTTCTCTGACGTATTTTGTTTGGCATTATATTCTGTAGGTCCATCCATGTCATTGCAATTGTAAAGATTTTATTCTTTATTATGGGTAATATTCCATTATATATGTGTGTTTGTGTATCTTTTTCTCTCTATATAGTTATACACACAAACACCCCGTGTCTTTTTTATCTAGTTATCAGTTGATGGACATTGGGCTGCTTCCATATCTTGACTATTATAAATAATGCTGCAGTAAACACAGGGGTGCAAGCATTCCTTTGAATTACTGTTTTTGTATTTTGGGGGTAAATATCCAGTAGTGTGATTACTGGATTGTCCCTCTAAATTTTTTTTTTGTGTGTGTTAGGTTAATCACCATACATTACATCATTAGTTTTTGATGTAGTGTTCCATGATTCATTGTTTACATATAACACCCAGTGCTCCATGCAGAATGTGCCCTCTTTAATACCCATCACCAGGCTAACCCATCCTCCCACCTCCCTCCCCTCTAGAACCCTCAGTTTGTTTCTCAGAGTCGATAGTCTCTCATGGTTCGTCTCGCCCTCCGATTTCCCCCCTTCATTCTTCCCCTCCTGCTATCTTCTTCTTCTTCTTCTTTTTTTTTAATTAACATATAATGTATTATTTGCTTCAGAGGTACAGATCTGTGATTCAACAGTTTTGCAACTTCACAGCGCTCACCATAGCACATACCCTCCCCAATGTCTATCACCCAGCCACCCCATCCCTCCCATCCCCCACCACTCCAGCAACCCTCAGTTTGTTTCCTGAGATTAAGAATTCCTCATATCAGTGAGGTCATATGATACATGTCTTTCTCCGATTGACTTATTTCGCTCAGCATTAGACCGTCCAGTTCCATCCACATCGTTGCAAATGGCAAGATTTCATTCTTTTTGATGGCTGCATAATATTCCATCGTATATATATACCACTTTTTCTTTATCCATTCATCTGTCGATGGACATCTTGGCTCTTTCCACAGTTTGGCTATTGTGGACATTGCTGCTATAAACATTGGGATGCACGTACCTCTTTGGATCCCTACATTTGTATCTTTGGGGCAAATACCCAGTAGTTCAATTGCTGGATCGTATGGTAGCTCTATTTTCAACTTTTTGAAGAACCTCCATATTGTTTTCCAGAGTGGCTGCACCAGCTTGCATTCCCACCAACAGCGTAGGAGGGTTCCCCTTTCTCCGCATCCCCGCCAACATCGGTCGTTTCCTGACTTGTTAATTTTAGCCATTCTGACTGGTGTGAGGTGGTATCTCATTGAGGTTTTGATATGGATTTCCCTGATGCCTAGCGATGTTGAGCACTTTTTCATGTGTCTGTTGGCTGTTTGGATGTCTTCTTTGGAAAAATGTCTGTTCATGTCTTTTGCCTATTGATTGGATCATTTGTTCTTTGGGTGTTGAGTTTAAGAAGTTCTTTATAGATTTTGGATACTAGCCCTTTATCTGATGTGTCATTTGCAAATATATTCTCCCATTCTGTTGGTTGTCTTTTGGTTTTGTTGACTGTTTTTTTTGCTGTGCAAAAGCTTTTTATCTTGATGAAGTCCCAGTAGTTCATTTTTACCCTTGCTTCCCTTGCCTTTGGTGATGTTTCTAGGAGGAAGTTGCTGTGGCTGAGGTCAAAGAGGTTGCTGCAAGTGTTCTCCTTTAGGATGTTGATGGACTCTTGTCTCACATTTAGGTCTTTCATCCATTTTGAGTCTATTTTTGTGTGTGGTGTAAGGAAATGGTCCAGTTTCATCTTCTGCATGTGGCTGTCCAATTTTCCCAACACCACTTGTTGAAGAGACTGTCTTTTTTCCATTGGACATTCTTTCCTGCTTTGTCGAAGATTAGTTGACCACAGAGTTGAGGGCCATTTCTGGGCTCTCTGTTCTGTTCCATTGATCTTTGTGTCTGTTTTTGTGCCAGTACCATACTGTGTTGATGATGACAGCTTTGTAATAGAGCTTGAAGTCTGGAATTGTGATGCCGCCAGCTTTGCTTTTCTTTTTCAACATTCCTCTGGCTATTCGGGGTCTTTTCTGATTCCATACAAATTTTAGGATTGTTTGTTCCATTTCTTTGAAAAAAGTGGGTGGTATTTTTTTTTTTTTAAAGATTTATTTATTTATTTGAGAGAGCAAGAATGAGAGAGAGAGAGAGAGAGAGAGTACATGAGGGGGGGAGGGTCAGAGGGAGAAGCAGGCTCCTTGCTGTGCGGGGAGCCCGATGCGGGACTCGATCCTTGGACTCTGGGATCATGACCTGAGCCGAAGGCAGTCACTTAACCAACTGAGCCACCCACGCGCCCAAGTGGGTGGTATTTTGATGGGGATTGCATTGAATGTGTAGATTGCTCTAGGTAGCGTTGACATCTTCACAATATTTGTTCTTCCAATCCATGCACATGGAACGTTTTTCCATTTCTTTGTGTCTTCCTCAATTTCCTTCCCGAGTATTTTATAGTTTTCTGAGTACAGATTCTTTGCCTCTTTGGTTAGATTTATTCCTAGCTATCTTATGGTTTTGGGTGCCATTGTAAATGGGATCGACTCCTTAATTTCTCTTTCTTCTGTCTTGTTGTTGGTGTATAGGAATGCCATTGATTTTATATTCTGCCACTTTACTGAATTCCTGTATGAGTTCTAGCAGTTTTGGGGTGGAGTCTTTTGGGTTTTCCACATAAAGTATCATATCATCTGCAAAGAGTGAGAGTTTGACTTCTTCTTTGCCGATTTGGATGCCTTTTATTTCTTTTTGTTGTCTGATTGCTGAAGCTAGGACTTCTAATACTACGTTGAATAGCAGTGGTGATAGTGGACATCCCTGCCGTGTTCCTGACCTTAGGGGGAAAGCACTCAGTTTTTCCCCATTGAGAATGATATTCGCTGTGGGTTTCTCATAGGTGGCTTTTATGATATTGAGGTATGTACCCTCTATGCCTATACTCTGAAGAGTTTTGATCAAGAAAGGATGCTGTACTTTGTCAAATGCTTTTTCTGCATCTATTGAGAGGATCATATGGTTCTTGCTCTTTCTTTTATTAATGTATTGTATCACATTGATTGATTTGCGGATGTTGAACCAACCTTGCAGCCCATGGATAAATCCCACTTGGTCGTGGTGAATAATCCTTATAATGTAGTGTTGGATCCTATTGGCTAGTATTTTGGTGAGAATTTTTGCATCCGTGTTCATCAAGAATATTGGTCTGTAATTCTCCTTTTTGATGGGGTCTTTGTCTGGTTTGGGGATCAAGGTAATGGTGGGCTCATAAAACGAGTTTGGAAGTTTTCCTTCCATTTCTATTTTTTGGAACAGTTTCAGAAGGATAGGTATTAATTCTTCTTAAATGTTTGGTAGAATTCCCCTGGGAAGCCACCTGGCCCTGGGCTCTTGTTTGTTGGGAGATTTTTGACGACTGCTTCAATTTGCTTAGTGGTTATAGGTCTGTTCAGGTTTTCTATTTCTTCCTGGTTCAGTTTTGGTAGTTGATACATCTCTAGGAATGCATCCATTTCTTCCAGATTATCTAATTTGCTGGCACAGAGTTGCTCATAATATGTTCTTACAATTGTTTGTATTTCTTTGGTGTTTTTTGTGATCTCTCCTCTTTCATTCATGATTTTGTTGATTTGGATCATTTCTCTTTTCTTTTTGATAAGTCTGGCCAGGAGTTTTTCAATTTTGTTAATTCTTTCAAAGAACCAGCTCGTAGTTTTGTTGATCTGTTCTACTGTTCTTTTGGTTTCTATTTCATTTATTTCTGCTCTGATCTTTGTTATTTCTCTTCTCCTGCTGGGTTTAGACTTTATTTGCTGTTTTCTCTACAGCTCCTTTAGGTGTAGGGTTAGGTTGTGTACTTCAGACCTTTCTTGTTTCTTGAGAAAGGCTTATATTGCTATATACTTTCCTCTAAGACTGCCTTTGCTGCATCCCAAAGATTTTGAACAGTTGTGTTTACATTTTCATTGGTTTCCATAAATTTTTAAAATTCTTCTTTAATTTCCTGGTTGACCCATTCATTTTTTAGTAGGATGCTCTTTAGCCTCCATGTATTTGAGTTCTTTCTGACTTTCCTCTTGTGATTGAGTTCTAGTTTCAAAGCATTATGGTCTGAAAATATGCAGGGAATGATCCCAATCTTTTGGTACCGGTTGAGACCTGATTTGTGACCTAGGATGTGATCTATTCTGGAGAATGTTCCATGGGCACTAGAGAAGAAAATGTATTCTGTTGCTTTGGGATGGAATGTTCTGAATATATCTGTGAAGACCATTTGGTCCAGTGTGTCATTTAAAGTCTTTATTTTTTGTTGATCTTTTGCTTAGATGATCTGTCCATTTCAGTGAGGGGGTTGTTAAATTCTCCCAGAATTATTGTATTGTTGTTGATGTGTTTCTTTGCTTTTGTTCTTTTTTTTTTTTTTTTAAAGATTTTATTTATTTATTTGAGAGACACATAGTGAAAGAGCTAACATCCACAAGCAGGTGGAGTGGGAGAGGGAGAAGCAGGCTTCCCGCGGAGTAGGGAGCCCGATGCGGGGCTCGTTCCCAGGACCCTGGGATCATGATCCAAGCTGAAGGGAGACGCTTAATGACTGAGCCACCCAGGCGCCCCTGCTTTTGTTCTTAATTGGCTTATATAACTGGCTCCTCCCATGTTAGGGGCATAGAGATTTACAGTTGTTAGATCTTCCTGTTGGAGAGACCCTTTAAGTATGATATAGTGTCCTTCCTCATCTCTTATTACACTGTTTGGTTTAAAATCTACTTTGTCTGATATAAGGATTGCCACCCCAGCTTTCTTTTGGTGTCCATGAGCATGGTAAATGGTTTTCCACCCCTTCACTTTCAACCTGGGGGTGTCTTTGGGTCTAAAATGAGTCTCTCTCAAATAAATAAATAAAATCTTTAAAAAAAATAAAAAATAAAAAATAAAATGAGTCTCTTGCAGACAGCATATCGATGGGTCTTGTTTTTGTATCCAATCTGATAGCCTCTGTCTTTTGATTGCATCATTTAGCCCATTTACATTCAGGGTTACTATTGAAAGATAGGAATTTAGTGCCATTGTATTGCCTGTAAGGTGACTGTTACTGTATATTGTCTGTGTTCCTTTCTGGTCTATGTTGCTTTTAGGCTCTCTCTTTGCTTAGAGGACCCCTTTCAATATTTCTTGTAGGGCTGGTTTCGTGTTTACAAATTCCTTTAGTTTTTGTTTGTCCCGGAAACTTGTTATCTCTCCTTCTATTTTCAATGACAGCCTAGCTGGATATAGTATTCTTGGCTGCATATTTTTCTCATTTAGTGCTCTGAATATATCATGCCAGTCCTCTCTGGCCTGCCAGGTCTCTGTGGATAGGTCTGTTGCCAATCTAATGTTTCTACCATTGTAGGTTACAGATCTCTTCTCCCGAGCTTCTTTCGGGATTTTCTCTTTGTCTCTGAGACTCGTAAGTTTTACTATTAGAGGTCGGGGTGTTAATCTATTTTTATTGATTTTGAGAGGGGTTCTCTGTGCCTCCTGGATTTTGATGCCTGTTTCCTTCCCCAAATTAGGGAAGTTCTCTGCTATAATTTGTTCCAATATACCTTCTGCCCCTCTCTCTTTCTTCTTCTGGGATCCCAATTATTCTAGTGTTGTTTCATCTTATGGTATCGCTTATCTCTCAGATTCTGCCCTCTTGATCCAGTAGTTGTTTATCTCTCTTTTTCTCAGCTTCTTTATTTTCCATCATTTGGTCTTCTATATCACTGATTCTCTCTTCTGCCTCATTTATCCTAGCAGTTAGAGCCTCCATTTTTTTTTTTTTTTTTTTTAGTTTTTTTTTTTTTTAATTTTTTTATTGTTATGTTAATCCCCATACATTACATCATTAGTTTTAGATATAGTGTTCCATGATTCATTGTTTGTGCATAACACCCAGTGCTCCATGCAGAACGTGCCCTCCTCAATACCCATCACCAGGCTAACCCATCCTCCCAACCCCCTCCCCTCTAGAACCCTCAGTTTGTTTTTCAGAGTCCATCGTCTCTCATGGTTCTTCTCCCCCTCCGATTTCCCCCCCTTCATTCTTCCCCTCCTGCTACATTCTTCTTCTTCTTTTTTTCTTTCTTAACATATATTGCATTATTTGTTTCAGAGGTACAGATCTGAGATTCAACAGTCTTGCACAATTCACAGCGCTTACCAGAACACATACCCTCCCCAGTGTCCATCACCCAGTCACCCCATCCCTCCCACCCCACCCCCCACTCCAGCAACCCTCAGTTTGTTTCCTGAGATTAAGAATTCCTCATATCAGTGAGGTCATATGATACATGTCTTTCTCTGTTTGACTTATTTCGCTCAGCATAATACCCTCCAGTTCCATCCACGTCGTTGCAAATGGCAAGATCTTATTCCTTTTGATGGCTGCATAATATTCCATTGTATATATATACCACATCTTCTTTATCCATTCATCTGTTGATGGACATCTTTAGAGCCTCCATTTTTGATTGCACCTCATTAATAGCCTTTTTGATTTCGACTTGGTTAGTTTTTAGTTCTTTTATTTCTCCAGAAAGGGTTTCTCTTAATAACTTCCATGCTTTTTTCAAGCCCAGCTAGTATCTTTAAAATCATCATTCTGAACTCTAGTTCCGACATCATACTAATGTCCTTAGTGATTAGGTCCCTGGCAGTCGGTACTGCTTCTTTTTCTTTTTGTTGAGGTGATTTTTTCCATCTTGTCATTTTGTCCAGAGGAGAATAGATGAATGAGAGAAGAAAATGCTAACAGGATAACAACATCCCCAGAAAATATACTCTAAACAAATCAGAAAAGGCCTGAAACCAGGGGAAAAGAAAGGGAAAGAAAGGAAAGAGAAAAAGCAAAGAAAAAGAAAAAGATAAAAAACAAACAAAAACAGAACAAAATAAAAAAACAATATGATCACATATGATCAGGCTGGATCAGTGCCACACACTAGATTTTGGGTGTATTTTGGTCTTTTAGAAGAAAGTGCCTCCCAAACTTTTAAAGAAAGAAAATCTTATGTATGTACAAAAATAAGGGTTAATACGATGAAGGGGTGGAATATGACTGTAAAGATGAAAATTATAAAAGATTTTATAAAAGGAATTGGTAAGAAGTTGTTTGACAAAAGAAAGAAGAGGATTTAAAAAAAAAAACGAAAAAGAAAGGGAGAGAATGTGATCAGGCAGGAGACTAGAACAAAGCCACACATTAGAGATTTAGGGTATATATATATATTTTTAAATATTCTATTTTATTTATTTGACAGAAAGAGAGAATGCGAGAAGAGGGAACACAGCAGGGGGAGTGGGAGAGGGAGAAGCAGACTTCCCGTGGAGCAGGGAGCCCGATGTGGGACTTGATCCAAGGACCCTGGCATTATGACGTGAGCCGAAGGCAGACACTTAAGAACTGAGCCACCCAGGTGCCCCTAGGGTATATTTTGATGTTAGAAGAAACTGTATCTCAACATTTTAAAGAGAGAACAACTTATATATATATGCCATAAATAAGGGTAACTACTATGAAGGGATAGCATATGACTCTAAAAATGAAAAATAAAAATATTTTTTATAAAAGGGTTTGATAAGATGTTGGTTGAAAAAGGGAAAAAGAAAAATTAAAAAAAAAAAGACAGTTAAAAAAAAATATTAACTTTGAAAGACTAAAGAATCATGGTAAAAAAGCCATGAATTCTATGTGCAGTATTCCCCTAGGGCTGGAGTTCTGCCGTTCCCATTGATTGGTAAACTTGGTCTTGGCTGGCGGTTCTTGCTGATCTTCTGGGGGAGGGTCTGTTGCCGTGGTTCCCAAATGTCTTTGCCGTAGGTGGAATTGCCCCGCTCCTCAGAGGAGCCAAGAATTTGGTGCCCCGCTCCTCAGCGAGCCCTCAGAGAAAAGCAGTTAGTCACTCCGGTCTCCCCGGTCTCCGGCCGCACTCCGTGCTCACCCGGCCTGTGACCAAGCATTTCTATCTGTGGCGCTCGACCCCGTGTGGACTCTCCAAACCCAGCAGATCCCTGCAGTGTGCTCGTGCACTGCTCCTCCTGTGGGGGGGAAGGGGAGTCTCGCTGGATCTGCCGCTTGTTGGGTCCCTGCTGGAAGAGCACGGGCCCGACTGTGCCACAGATCACGGTTAATGGCAACCCCGAGCTGAGAGCCCACTCCTTTGCTCCGTCTGTGCAGCCGGCTTCCCTGCTCCAATACCTGGGAGCTCTGCTGCCCTCAGGCACCCCCGGTCTTTCTGTTACCCCGAGGGTCCTGAGACCACACTGTCCCGCGAGGGTTCCATCCCCCGCTTAGCCACTGGAGTGATGTCCCTCAGCGGAGCAGACTTCTAAAAGTTCCGATTTCGTGCTCCATGCTCTATCACTTTCCAGAATTGGCCGAAGGAGGCCCCTCCCCCGCCGTCTATCCTCCTGAATATCACCTCAGATTCACTTCTCCGCACGTCCTACCTTCCAGAAAGTGGTCACTTTTCTGTTAAGAGAGTTGTTGCTATTCTTTTCTTCGATCTCTTTTTGAGTTTGTAGGTGTTCAGAATGGTTTGATTCCTATCTAGCTGAATTCCTGGGACCAGACGAAATCCAGGTCTCCTACTCCTCTGCCATCTTGCTCCGCCTCCCTGAATAATATCTGTCCATCTAAATTTTTATAAAGTTAAACTTGTGAATGTCCACAAAATCCTTGCTGAAATTTTGATAGTAAATGAATTAAAGCTATAGATTAGGGTCAGATAGACATCTTTATTATGTGAATCTTCCAATCTATGAATATTAGTTTATCTCTCCATTTGTTAGGACTTCTTTGGGTTCTTTCATGGGCATTTTGGATTTTTTACCATACAGATGTTGTACACATTTTGCTAAGTGTATGCCAAAATATTTCACTTACTTTGGCTTGATTCTAAGTTTTACTGTGTTTAAATTTCTAGTTCCTACATGTTTGTTTTCAGTATTTAGAATTAGATTGGTTTTTATGCACTGATGTTATATTCTGTTAAACTGAGTCAAGGAAACTTCATTTACAATGAAGTTGGGAGTCCAGAAAGGGGCGCTTTCACAACCCACCACTCATTATCAATTGTGTACCGCAAGAGAAAGAGACATCTTGCATTTCCAACAGGAAGAAGTCTATTTTACTACTCTGCAGAAGGTAGGAAGAATTTGTGCTTGTCCATCAACAAGTTCAGCCAGTAAGAAATTAACTCAAGTCAGCCAGTGAGAAACTATCAGCACTCTGAACTCTTGCTTTTCTCCAGTGGACTTTTATTCAAAGCATCTTCTTCCAGCTTCCTCCTTTTCTCTACAATGTCACATTCCCCTCCTTTGAGCATAGTTTGCCATAGCTTGCATATCCTGAATTGTAGTTCCTTTGCTCTTCCCAAATAAACCCATTTTGCTGGTAAAACAAAACTGGCTGCTTTACTTTTAAGGTCATATTACTTGGTGTAATAGAAAAGTGGGACCTAGAGAAGACCCCCAACAACTCTAAGGTTGGTGAATAAACAGGTGCCAGTATCCAGTGAGCCTGTTAAGCTCATTGCTTTCATGCTAACCTTGCAGTTTGAAGGTAAGTTTTCTCTTTGATTCAAGCTTTTATGGTTTGAGCTTTCTAGATTTGGGGTCTGTTTTAAAGCTTTGTTCTTTCAGTTTTTGTGAAGGTTTTGTTGTTTTTGGTGAATACTTGTTTGTTTTCCTTAACTTTGGTTTTGAGTAGTGCCATCCTAATCCTCGAATCTAACTCAGAAGAGCCCCCCCCCCCCCCCTTCAGGGACTTTGCCCTGTTTCATGTTAAAAGCTAGGGTCTCTTCTAATGCACAGTTTATTTAAAGATTTATTTATTTATTTAAGAGAGAGAGAGCACGTGTGCGTGAGTGTGTTTGTGAGTGGGAACAGGGGCAGAGGGAGAGAGAGAGAGAATCTCTAGCAGACTCCCCACTGAGTGCAGAGCCTCATGTGGGGCCCCGAGATCATGACGCAAACCAAAATCAAGAGTTGGACGCTTAACTGACTGAGCCACCCAGGAGCCCCCTAATGCACATTCTTAACTAAATGGACCAACTTGGCTAATGCTAGAATTTCAGGAACCTGTATGTCAGTCTTGCCAACTTGTTTTTTTCAAAACCAAATTAAATTAAAAAGTGTTGGCTTTGAAATTGACAAACAATGAAAATACCGATTTTAATTGGCATGCAGCAGCCTCTAAAAGTTTCAAAATTCCAAAATAGTTTCATTGAATATTCCTTGCAAAAGGTGATAAAAAATTAAAGAGATAAAAGGTACCTTCAAAAAAAACTTCAAGACTGATGTATAAGATGCAACTCATATTGCTGTCCTCTGTACTCTGTCTGAATTTCCTTTTCACTCTGAAGAGAGTGTTGAACAGTTGCCTTTTAGAACAAGAGCACCTGAGGCTGCAGGCAATCCTTTTCAGATATCTTTCACTCCTTAGTCAAAGGCCAAACGAACTAAGAGCTATAGTTAAAGAATTTCTTAAATAAATCCAGAGAGGATTTTTAAAAGTTTTTGGAAATAGATTACCCCCTGAGCCTGGTCCAGAAAGGGAAATAAAATTTCACATTGTCTGTTTCTTTCCAAATCCAAACCAGTTGGTTCTATCTCAGGGATTACTATTGCTTTCTTGCTTGTCTTATTTGAAAAAACTTGTTTGCCTGGGACATTCAGGTTATCTGTCCTTGCTGTTGGCTCTCTTTGGGAGTGACTCTAGGTCTTGGTGTGGATAATATCTTTCGTACCAACTTTGGGGACACCTTTTAGGTTGTTTAATGCTGCCAGAAATATTTACTGTTTGTCCTGACTGAAACCTGGTGAAATATTTGAAAGGATTTAATAATAACTTCATAGTCAGATATTTGGTCAAGGTGGAAGGTGATATTCAGAGCTTCAGAGGAATTTTTTTACACCTTCTCCCTTAAGTGTACCCAGCAGGAAAGAAAAGCATTTTAACATAGGTGAGTGGCTGTAATAGTCCTGTGAGATCATTTGACAGCAACCCAATTCTTTGAGGAATTAAAAAAAGTTGCTCTTTTGACAAATTTCCAAAAATCAAATTCTTTTTATTAAAGATTTATTTCTTAAGTAATCTCTACATTCAATGTGGGGCTCTAACTCACAAACACAAGATCAAGAGTTGCATGCTCTACCGACTAAGTCAGCCAAGTACCCCTCAAAACCAAATTCTAAATGAAGTCTTTTTAACTCCAAGCCAACTTTGGGATATTCCAGAGTGTTCCTGGAATAATTCCAAAGATTTGTTCTTTCTCATTATAAAAAGAAAACATTAAACTAGTCAGGCTAATCTGATTTGTTACATTATATGGGAAGTGATAATGGGAAACAAAAGGCAAAAGAAAAAAATTAAATTTCCTTACTGCATACAACCCATTGACACAGGTAGAGTGACCTTCCTCTAGGAACAGGTAGAGTGACCTTCCTCTAGGAACTCAGCTGCCTTGATGTTGACACTTTGCTAAGGGCAAAAGGCAAACTTAGCTTAACATTATCCCAACGCCCCAGGATCCTGTAAGTCTACTTTAACATATAAAAATTCCTTTGGAGACTTCCTTTATTTCTTCCACCCCCACCACATATATATGTTAGCAGTCATCCTCCAACCATGTGGCCCACTGATATACATCTGAAGGTTCTCATGGCTAAGGTTTTATTAGACAGTAATAAATGACCTTTTCTTTTTTTCTTTAAAGATTTTATTTATTTGACAGAGAGAGAGAGGGAGCACAAGTAGGCAGAACGGCAGGCAGAGGGAGAGGGAGAAGCAGGCTTCCCGCTGAGCAGGGAGCCCAACGCGACAAGGGGCTCCATCCCAGGACCCTAGGATCATGACCTGAGCCGAAGGCAGCCGCTTAACCGACTGAGCCATCCAGGCGCCCCTAAATGACCTTCTCCTAACAAAAGCTAGGCCCCTCAAGGTTCTGGAAACCTTGCTTCTAAAAATTCCTTAGAGACTTACGTTATCCCTAACCCCCTCCCAGTTTGAAAGTACATAATCAGTCATCTGTCACAACCCTAGTGCAACTCTTTCTGCCCATGGGTCCTGTCCCCGTGCTTCAATAAAACCACCTTCTTGCACCAAAGATGTCTCAAGAATCCTTTCCTGACTGTCTGCTCTGAACCCTAACATTTCTACATCAGGAAGCATTGTCAAAAAAGTATTACTGAGCCTTATTTTGTATTTATTCTTATATATATTGTATGTTGTATATATCATAGATATATGTTGTAAGTGTTCCAGAAATTGTGTGAGATTCTTGGATCTCTGATATGGTATAATGTTACTTGTAAGTCATAGTTCTCATTATTTTAAAATGTTGCATGTTACAGAAATAACCAAATTTGTCAGTTCTGTTATACTTAATCTCTCATTAGGTGTTTAATAATGAGCATCTTTAAGTCTTTACAGTTACTGTTTTATTCTGTTGCTTTAATAAAAGTATTCTGCAAAAGTGCCTCATCTTCAAAGAGATTCATGGAAAGGACTTTTGACAATGTTGGGGAGGAAGACCTCCCTCTGCCCTATGGTCCTTCTAGCTGGATTTAGAATCAAATTGACATGAGACAGATTAACAGGAGAAAATAACATTTAATAGGCATAGGAATGGGGAATCCACACAGACATGAAATTTCAAAGACAATGAGGCAACATGAGACTTATATGAGGTAGGATCTGAGGACACAAAGGGGAGGAAACCATTAGCAAGAAAGTAGATGTTTGGAAAAACAGTTACCCTTTTATGCAGATGAGTTCCTTAGGTAAAGGGGGCTCTTTGTTAATGGCTTTCTTCATGTTGCAGGCTCTCCTTTCCAATGTAAATTTAGGCAGTTATGGGTGAGGCAGAGTACTTTACCTGCATCTGTTGGGTATTTAATACTTTTAACTCAAAATAGTCTGCTAAAGTGGCATATTTTGGGGCATCTCATCCTGCACCCCTTCAACAAGTACAGGTTTCTGATAAAGACCTTAAAACTGAACTAAGAATTTCCAGAACTAGTAGAAAAACTGGATTTGAGCAGAACAAGTGCTAATTACGTGGGAATGAATGAACTGAGAAGGATGATTATAATTTTTATGACTCTTTGAAACACTGTTGGTTCCTTGATTCTTTGTTTTTGTATGCAGATTTAAGAAAACCCTTTTCTCAAATTATTTGTGACTTAACAGCAATTTGATAAAGAGTACCTTTGTAAACTAAGGTCAAAACAGTTGATAGTTTTCTCTCTACTTGATTCTCCAGAATTTGGAAGCTCTTTTGAGTATTCTTTTCATGACTATATAGTTATTTGCGTAAGTTCAATAAAAATCTGTTCTTTCATAATAGGATACAATTGGAGACACTGGCTGTACTATAGCTTTGACTGAAATGGTATTGCAGGTAAATCTGTTGGCCAGTCCTTGGCATGGCTTCCTGGCTTCAGAGGCTTTGAAAGGTCAGTCTGAGACTCTTTATGAAAAGTTCAGCAAAGTAGTCTTAATAAAGAACTGATATGGTCAGTTGCTATTCATGCTACACTTATGAGAATAATTAGGCCAAGTTTAATGCAAACAAGTTTTACTGTGATTATCTTTGGTTAAAAATGGGGATAATTATAGAGACAAAAATTATGTTTCCATCTTTGTCTATATTAGATTTTAATGTTGTTCATTAACTTTGAGGTTTTGTTATATACTTGTAAACTGGACTGGATCCTGAATTCTTCTATTTTCCTGAAATACCTGGCTATGATTCTCAAAACCAACATTTTTGGTTTTCTCACACAGCCTTCTGATTAAGACCCACTAACAACTAAGACTGCCCTTGAATCTCTTTGTAACAGACAATACCAACTCTTTCTCATTACCCAGATGGCAGCTAAACTTCAGGGACTTGAGCCTTAACTACATGTTTCACAGCTGAAGAAGTTTCCACCTGTCATGTGATCCTGTGCAATGCTGGAGACCTTAAGGAGGAAGATGATAATCAGACATCAAAGTAGACTGCCTTCTTCCAAGATGTCAGAGCCAGATTTCCTACTTTAAACATGAAGCCTTTTCTTCTTTTCTTTCTTTCCTTTACTCTGGCATTGGCCTGGAAAGATAACATTATCATTTGTATTGGCTAAGAGGATCTGGACTGTCATCAGAAACCTTCATCTGTTAATGATTTTGGAGATCCCTTGGTCTTACCTTTGTTTTGATCTGTTCCCATGAACTCAAGAGAGATACAAATGGGCTACATGCTCATTGCAAGGATTTTAGAAAAGACCCTTTTAACAGTGGGATGGAACCTCACAGAATGTCATCCATGCTTGAAAGGTTAATCAGGAAATTCCAGCAAATGGACCCGTCAATAAGCAGACGTTAGCTGTAGTCCTCTGCAGTCCACCTGGTTTCAGTTTTTTGTCTATAGTGGACAGCAGTACCCATGGGCATATGAATGTTTAGATAGCTGGGGAATTGGAGGTCATCGTTTATTGGGATGTTTAACTGTTCTTTTCAACATCCGTAATATATCAGAAGCTTCCCATTGGTCTGCCCTGTTAAACCTCTATGGCTTTTTTAAAAAGGAACTTCCAAGAGGCATACATGACTGTGGGTTTGCCTCCATAGGGAGAGCCATTTTCCCCTGGGTTGCAGTAAGTGCCAGTGAGGGCTTGATCAAAAATCAGTCCTTAACATTAGAAGAGCTAGCTGATTCCACAGCCAGAACAGTAGCAGCCCAACTGTGATCACTTGGCTCTTTGGCTAAAGTAGTCTTGAACAGTTGCATAGCCCTTGATTACTACCTGCTAAACAAGGAAGTGTTTGTGCAATAGCAAATACCACCTGTTGCACATGGATGAATGCCTCTGGAGAGATAGAAGTTCAGTTACACTAGAGCAGAGAATAAGCCCATTAGTTAAATCAGATTTTGTCTAATGGTTCTCATCTTTTGATCTGTTTAGCTGGTTACTTTCAGGTCTGGGCTCCTAGTTTAGAACCATTATACAAACTAGATTTCCCATATTACTTTTGATTCTGCTTTGTATAACTATTTTTAAGCCTTGTACCTGTGGCTGTCAAACTTTTGTAGAAGTGACATACCCAGATGTTTTGAGGTGATCTCTAATGTGTATGACCTTGATAAGACTATAGATCTTAGATAAGAAATGCTGAGCATTCTCCCTTCTAACTTTCCTTGTTACTCTAATGTGTCCTTAAATGGTTTCCAGCTGCTGTGCACTTTCCCTCTGACATGCAGCACAACAACCAGGAAAAGTTCTTCCTAGCACCAAGGAACAAAACCACTAAGTACGGAAAACCTGACTTGAGCAGTAATGCTTTCAGAGAAAGATCCTAACCAAAAGGGGGAAATGTGAAAACTGAATAAAGGAAACCTCATTTAGAATGGAGATGGGAGGTCAGAAATGGGAGCTCTCACATCCTACCACTCATCAGTCGCAGACCCCAGTGGAAGAGAAGTACCTTGCAGGAGGAAGAATTTCTCCCTGTGCAGGACAAGCTCAGCCAATGAGAAACTGTTACCACCCTGAACTCTCGCTTTCCTCCATTGGACTTTCATTCAAAGCCACTCCTTCCAACTTCTTTTTCTTTGTAAAGTTCTTCCCCTTTGGTCTCCAGACTTGCCAATGGATTGCCATAGCTTGCATATCTTGAGTTGTAATTCCTCTGCTATTTCCAGATAAACCCATTTTGCTAGTGAAACAAACTGGCTCTTTTAAGGTTCACAGTCTTGACTTTACTGAGCTCACTTATTAGTACTAGACATTTCTTGCGGATTTCTTGGGATTTCCAATGTAGACTATCATGTCTCTGTAGTTTTTTTTCTTTCTTTTCAATCTGTATGTACTTTTTTGTAGTTATATAATTTCCATTTGGTCCTTTATAATTCCTTTTTTTGGGAGACCTTCTATTTTTTCACTGTTTCAAGAGAATTTGCAATTGATTGTTGAAATCAGTTGCCACTTTAAAATCTTTACCAGATAATTCCAGAATCAGATTCATTTAATTGTCAGCATCATTTTGTTGTCTTTTCTCATTTTCTTTTGATAGTATTGGTTCTTAGTATAAAAACTGATTTCCAGTTGTATTCAGGACATTTTATCTATTTTAGGGGGTGCTGGATATTATTTGTTTTATTTTAGCAGGTGGGTACCCTACTAATATTTAGCACATAGATCCTGGCTTATTTTTGTGGGCTGTGGTTCTGATGATAGTTTAATTTTTAGAACTTTGTGATGTTGTTTTGGACTGCTTGGCAATTCTCGTGCCAATAACCTGAGGGAAGAGGTGGAAGTTCCTAGGCTGAGCTCAGAGATTCTTAGGCACACAGGGACCAGCAGCTTCTCTTGCTGGGTATTTGTTGTGTTGGGATCCCCTATACCTATGAGAGATAGTGATTCTTGGGCTTTATGTTTGTTGTGTAGAGATCTCCCTTACTGGTACTTCTGTCTCTCCTTCTCCCCTCTTTTTTGTCCTGCAGTTTCTAGTAGGGAAGGAAATCTGGGTCCATTGGGGTCAAAGACACTTCTGGCTGTATTGCTTGTTGTGGCTATGTCTTTTTTGCAGGTGTCCCCTGGCTACCCTCATTGTCTTTGAGATGAGGAGAGGGCCATGGGGACAAAGAGGCTTTCCAGATTGGGCTGCTTCTTGTGGTGAGATCCCTATGCTTCTGCTGCCTGACTGCCTGGATATCTCTCTTTTGGGGAGGGGTGTCTCAGGCCCAGCTTCCCTTCTCACTTATAGGGCTCGAGATTCCTGTTCTGGTGGTGCTGGGCTTGCTTGATGTTGAAGAGATTCCCTTTTGATTAGGAGGAATGAGCTAATATGGGGGTGATGAAACACGGGGTGTACATCACCTTCTTCTGTTGGTAAGACACCCTTTTACTTCATTATTCCTGTCGTGGGCTCCCAAATCAGCTTATTGCCTTCTTACCACCTTCCACAATTCTTTTCAGAATTTTCACAAGTCTCTTATGTTATTTTCAGGGATTATAGTTGTTCCAAGTGGGGAGAAGTAGGGAGAAATGGGTCTATACCATCTTGTCTAGAAGTTTGGCAATCACTTTTAAAGTCTTTTAGCTATTTCTTTTGGCATTTATTTTATTAAAAAAAAAGTCTATATTATTAAACTATTGATTACCTAGTAGGGTAGATGAAGATTTCTCTCTGTTACATGAACATCATTCCACATTTTTAGCTTTTATTCTTTTTTTTTTCTTTCTTTTCTTTTTTTTTTTTTTTTTAGAGAGAGTGCATGAGTGTGAGTGGGAGGGGAGAGGGTCAAAGGGAGAGCGAGAAAGAGAATCTTAAGCAGGCTCCATGGTCAGTGTGGAGCCTGACGCGGGGCTTGATCTCACGACCCTGAGATCATGACCTGAGCCAAAATCAAGAGTCCGACGCTTAACTGACTGAGCCACCCAGACGCCCCTCTCTTATTCTTTATATTTATAACTTCCCATTAAATCAGAAGGAAATGTTAATACTACAGTCACACAAACGTGGCCCATTGAAGAATCAAGTAGTGTACTAAATGTTTCCTTCTTGTGCAACTTTTTCTTATAGAGTAGTAATTGTATATTTTTCTTTGCATTCTTCATTTACCTATATGTATTTTTAAAAGCTTTATGTCTGTCACTAGTCAGGTAATATAGCTTCTTTCCTCCTTTTACTGTGATAGATCCTCCAGTATCTTCCTAATAAAGGGTATATTAGAAGTAAGTTTTTTGAGTTTTTACATATCTGAAAATGTTTTTATTTTATTCCCATAGTTGATTAATGATTTGGCTGAGTATAGAGGTCTAGATTGAAAATCAGTGTTCCTCAGAATTTTTAAGGCATTGCTCCACTGTCTTCTAATATCCATTTTGTTTTAAATGACTCAGCTTGGTTAAAATATAAATAGGGATGGCTTGGAGCTAGGGATATTGAAGGCCATATTTGTATTTGGGACAAGCAAGTTAAAACTTAATTCAGACTCTTAATACATAAAACTCTGCTTCATTACCTGGGTAATCAGAATAGATAATGGGTTGATATATAGGGAGAAAAAGGTTTACAAGTATGAAGAAATTGGGTGAGTAACTAGAGGAATTTAGGGAAGAAAGAATAGGAAGTGAGTAGTTAGGTTGTTTTCTGATATCTTGTCAACTTGTGTCAAATTACTTTGAAGTTCATAGTCTGACTATCATTGCCTTTTGACACAATTTAATTTAAAATGTTCATTAGTGGGGCGCCTGGGTGGCTCAGACGGTTAAGCGTCTGCCTTCGGCTCAGGTCATGATCCCAGGGTCCTGGGATCGAGCCCCACATCGGGCTCCTGGCTCAGCGAGGAGCCTGCTTCTCCCTCTCCCTCTGCCTCTCTCCCTGGTCATGCTTTCTCTCTCTCTCTCTCTGTATCTCTGTGTCTCAAATGAATAAATAAAATCTTTAAAAAAAAAAAATAAATAAAATGTTCATTAGTTTCTAACTATTGCTCTTACTTTTTGGGAACTGTTTATGTAGCCAGCAGGGGGAGCACTTACTATGTTCCTTTTGGAACAAGACTCAAGCTAGAGAAGTAGAATTTTAATAGGTGCAGTTTAAAAGTTTTAAAAAATTCTATTTTCTGATAAAAATAATACACATCATTGTAGAGTTTCTCTAAAGAACACAATAGGAAATATCATTTATAAGTCTACAGGTAATATAAACATTTTGATATATTTCCTGCTTTTTATGGATGCTTATATCTGTTACAAAATTGATGTGCTGTTTTTTTTTAAACTTAATGTCATTAGTATTACATGGACATGTTTTTTGAAAATCAATCTGAATATTCCATTCTGATAAAATCAGAAGCAGAACATGTATTCTTATATGTAAATAAGATTTCCATTGGCTTCTCATAAACTTGTAGGTTTTAATTTCCATTCTTATAAAGAGTAGAACCTCTGTAGAGTAATAGAAAGTTTCTATTAAGCAAACAAAAGCAGCACAATACAACAATGCCTATTTTAAGGTTAGAACTATGACAAATAAGTGTGATCAAAAGACTCAGAATGGTTGTGTCTGGTTTGTAACCTGGTGCCTGGCACTTAATTTTTCAGTCTGTAATGATGCATAAAGTGATGGAACAAGGCAAGGTAGGAGAAATTAGAATATTGGGTGTCTCATGACTGGGATCCTTTTCTTCTATTGAGAATTTCCTTCTTGTAACCTCAAGCCACTGGAATGGAATGCATTAAAAGTTTCTTCCTCAGACTTTTTAAACTCAACAGTCTGTATATTTTTTCTTTTTTACCCAACAGTTTATACTTAATTTACTCTGATAAAAAAATTGCAAAGCATGCACAGAGAAGTTTGTGTTTTGAATTTGAGTCTGAGAATGCTTTATGTTTGTTATACATACAAGTTGAGTTCTAGTCCATATAATAGTGTAAGAATTACCTGAGATGGTTGTTAAAATGTAGATTCTTGAGCCTCTCCTTTCTAAAAATTCTGATTTAGGATTTGAGGACCTAGGTATCTATAAAAGTATACCTCGTGATTCTGTTACACATGGTCCTTAGATGGCATTTTTGTAAAAATTGTAAAATATATATAACATACATTCTCCAATTTTAACCATTTTTAAGTGTACAATTCACTTACATTAAGTACATTCATTCATATTGTTGTACAGCTGTCACTGGCATCCGTCTCCAGAGCTTTTTAATCATCCCAAACCAAAACTCTGCCAATTAAACAACAGCTCATATTCTTGCTTTCTCCCCAGTCTGGCAACCACTGTTCTGTTTTCTGACTCTGAATTTGACTAGGGGCCTTATATAAGTGGAATCATACAATGCTTGTCCTTTTGTGTCTGGCTGATTTCACTTAGCATAATGTCTCCAAGATTATCCATGTTGTAGCATGCGTCAGAATTTTCTCCCTTTTTAAAATTGAATAACATTCCATTATATGTAAATACCACATTTTGTTTATCCATTCGTCCATGTCCGATCGACATTTGGGTTGTTTACACCTTTTGGTTATTGTGAATATGGTGGTATGAATGTTGGTATACAAATATATGTTGGAGTCCCTGCTTTCACTTCTTTGGGGTATATACCTAGAAGTAGAATTGCTGGATCATATGGTAATTTGATGTTTAATGTTTTGAGGAACCACCATACTTTTCAGAATGATTGCATCATTTTGCATTTCCATTAACAATGCACAGATTCCAGTTTTTCTATATCTTTGCTGCTACTTGTTATTTTTTGTATTTTTGATAGTAGCCGTTCTAATGGGTATGGAGTGGTATCTCATTGTGGTTTTGATTTGCATTTCTTTAATGATTAGTGAGGTTGAGCACCTTTTCATGTGCTTAATTGCCATGTATACAAGTACTGTGCCCTTTTAAAATTGAGTTGTTGGTCTTTTTGTTGTTGAGTTGTAGGAGTTCTTTATATATTCTGGATGTTAACCCCTTGTCAGATGTTGGATTGCATTTTAAGAGATGCTGGCTTAATGGTTAGTGTTTAGATTGTGGAGTTATATTAGCCAATATGTGAATCCTGGCTCTGCTGTTTATTAGTTGTGTGAACATGGGCAGATTTCTTGACCTCCTGAAGCCTCTGCTTTCTCATCTGTAAAATTAGAATTTTGACCTCACTGGGTCTGGGGAGGATTAAATTGTATACTCTATGATTAAATAAGTGCTCAGTAAACGGTAGCTAGTATTTATTCCTTTCTCATGTCTCTTTTCCAAACCAGGAATTTAACTGGAGTTTGTAATTCCTGAAGTGAAACTAGTCCATCCATATACTTGATATTGGTTAATTACTGGCTAGCTTTACAGACTGTGTCCAGTGTACTGACTTTGAAGTATCTCAGCTTTTAAAGAATGAAAAAAAATTAAGTTATAGTTATATTATTTTCAGGTGTACAACAGGATTAACTATTTATATTCACTGCAAAATGATTACAGTAGCCTAGTTACCATCAGTCACCATACATATCTACAATTTTTTTTTCTTGTAATGAGATCTTAGCCATTTTAAATATTAAGGAAAGTGTTAATAATAATAACATAAAAAATAAAGGATTAATTTGACTCAAGATTTACCAACACTTAACGTTTCCTCAGTTGACGTATTTGTAAATTTAAATGACCAAAACCTAATTTTAGGGGCAGTGTTGTATATTCTTAGGAGTGAGAGACTTAGGTTCTCTTAAAGTTCTACTACTATGGTTGTGTGTCTTTGGAAAAGTTGTTTTAACTTGAATGGGTCTTAGGTTGCTTATCTGTAAAATGAAGATAAGTAGTTACTTATTCAGTACCTGTCATATGCAGGTAAAATGGAATGCCACCTTTGTAATTTTAGGTTTTATAGTAGCACATTAAAGTAAAAAGTACATGCTCACTTTAACATTATAATAACATATTACGGAATAAATGATTAAGGTGAAATCTAGTCTACCAAAACAATAAATTTGTGTTTAATGGAAAAATACTTCATTCTTTTTTGATTTTTAAGTTTAAATTAATTAAAATAAAATAAAATTCCTCAGTTGCACCAGCCATATTTCATATAAGTATTTTCATATTTCATATAAGTATTTCCTCAGTTGCACCAGCCATATTTCATGTAAGTATTTTCATACTTAGCCACATAAGTATGACTAGTAGCTACTGATTTGGACAGCACAAGTATAGTGCTTAAAGAAGATAGTGTAATAAGTAATTACAATCAAGTGAGTTATGTGTCACATAGGGGAGCACATGATGGAGATAACAGTATCAAGGATAAGTGGAGACTTTCTGGAGAACTGAAGGATGAGAAATGAAGTAACCAATAGAAAAAGAGGTATAAGTACCCCAGGATTTTACAATAGCATATTCAAATGCCTAGAGGCATGCTTCCTCTTGAACTATTTATAATCTTCCATTTGACTTTGAGCATAAAGGGGAAGAATGAATAGAAGTTGAAAATTGATGTGTTTTAGTAGGACTGTTTTCTAGTTGGTAAAGTACTGGGAAATACTATAGCTATAGTATTTTATTCTCTTTACTCTTAAGTAATGTTTTTATATCTACATGGAAAGTCCTGTAAACAATAAAACATTGAGGTGAGCATACTGAGAAGGCATGTCAAGGGAGAGATGTGAGCAGCAGGTTCAAGTAAAAGGACAGGAATAGAGTTGGAGCTGGCAAAGAGATTACTGAAACTTTGAGATCATAGAAGCCAAATAGGATGGGGCTGGTTGAAAGGAATAGAGATAACTTATGAACAAGTAGTTTAACAATGGGTACAAGGGATAAGAGATGAACTATTAAGGCTTCACTTGAGTTCTGGTAATTATAAATTGTCTGGTTCAGTAATTGAGCATTTTAGTTTGTAAGAAAAGTTATCTAAGAGAAGGAGGCAAAATGGCGGAGGAGTAGGGGACCCCATTTCAACTGGACCCCTGAATTTAGCTGGATATCTATCAAACACCCATGAAATCAGCCTGAGATGTAAGACTATATATCTGGATCTCTACGAGCAGAAAAACGGGAGCTTTTTGCAAGGTAGGACATGCGGAGTCCTGAATCTGCAGGGAGATAACAGAAGATAAACAGAAGGGGGAGGGATCCTCCATAAGCTGGCTTAAGGGATATAACAACAGAGTGCAAAATTGGAACCCTTAGAAATCTGCTCTAGTGAGAGATGTCCCTCTCTGTAAGGGAACTCTGGAAATGAAAAGGCAGAATTCTAGGTAGGGCATTGTGGTCTCGGGATACGAGGAGCCACAGTGTGTAAGGGCGTGCCTGAACCAGTAGAGTGCCCAGGCAGTGGAGCCGGGAAGCAGGTTATGGTCAGCGAGCCCAGTAGGGGACTGTCAGCTCAGATAGCCATAAACCACAATCCAGTCCGGTTGGTAACTGCTCTTTTCCTGAGCAGCCTGAAAAAGTCTGGAACCTGCACCTGCGACTGGGCAAAAACTCACAGGGCAATAGTGGCCCAGAAAGGACATTAGAACAGCACCCAGACATGATCCAGAAGCTTTGGGTGCACCTGCGAGCCCTTGCCCACTCGTGATTTTAGAATTCCAAGGGGCAGTGGCACTCCCGGGCCACTGGGACTACCTCTGAGAGAGTTGCTGTGGGTGAGCACCATGGGAGGCTGTGGTTTTGGGCAGTGCATACAGAAGTGGAGACTGTTTGTCCTGGAGGGTTTATTAAAGAGAGCAGACTGCGATTTTTCTGCTCTGGGCCAGAGGTTTGGGTGTAGACATTTTAGCTCTGATCCTCGGAAGAGGCGCAGAAAGCTTCCAGGGAACAAAAGCCACACAGAGGACCAGTGTCCACTGAGCTGGCCCCCCTGACAGGGGCAGGGCAACTCCGACCAGGCAGGGTTACCTGAGAAATAGCGTGGGAGGCCCCATCCCCCAAAGACCGGTGGAAGAACAGGTGGACAACAATTCTGTGGATCCCATAAGACTATAAAATCCCAACGCCAGGGGAAAATAGTATATTGAGTTCTAGGTGTGGCCTCACGACTTCTTTAATTTTCAGATAAAATTCTCCATTTCTTTCCTTTTTTTCTTTTTTCTTATGCCTTTTCTCTGTTTTCTTTTTCTTTTTACCTTTTCCTCATTTCAACTAGATGTTTATTATATCAAATTATATTTCATAGTCACTTTTTAACTTGTATTTTTTCACACCTATATTTTTAATAGATATATCCTTTATTTTAGTCTTTTTTCCCTCTATTCAATTTTACCTTTATATAAGTTTTACTTTCCTTGTAATTTAGGGACATAGTGTCCTCTAACACACAGACCAAAATACACCCAGGGACAACTGGAACACCCTACTTTGTCCACACTGAGAGATTATAGTCCCCTTACGCCTCCCCCCTTTTTAAAAAGTTTTTAAATTTTATTCTTGTGTTTCATTTTGGCTTTGTTTTTCTGTGATGGCTTCTCACCACTCTGGATTTTGCAAGGGTGCATCTTGCTTGGGTCGTGGTTGATATTTTGGACTCTGTTCATTCACTCAACCATCCCTCCACAGAATGACTAGGAGGAGGAACTCTCAATGAAGAAAAGAAACAGAGAGTGCTCTCTGCCACAGAACTAATGGATATGGATATAAGCAAGATGTAAGAGATAGAATTCAGGATAGCAATCGTAAAATCAGTAGCTAGGCTTGAAAAAAGCATTAGTGACAATATAGAATCTCTAAGAACAGAAATGAGATCTAATCAGGCCAAACTAAAAAATGCTATGAATGAGATGTAATCTAAACTGGATCCTCTAACAGCCAGGGTAAATGAGGTAGAAGAGAGAATCAGTCATCTAGAAGATAAGTTGATGGAAAGGAAGTTGAGGAAAACATAGGCTGCTAGGCTGCTGGTAGCACATGAAAAAGGTGAAAAAGGATTGGAGAGGTTAATGACGCCATGAAACGTTCCAGTGTCAGAATTATTAGGATCCCTGAGGGGGTGGAGGAAGAGAGAGAGGGCTAGAAGGTATATTTGAGCAAATCATAGCTGAGAACTTACCTAATCTGGGGAAGGAAACAAGTATTCAAGTCCATGAGACAGAGGAACCCTCCCAAAATCAATAAGAATAGATCAACACCCTGACATATAATAGTGAAGCTTGCAAAGTTTACAGCCATAGAAACCATCCTGAGAGTAGCCAAGGAGAGGAGGTTCCTTACATATGGAGGGAGGAACATCAGAATAACATCAGACCTGTCCACAGAAAGCTGGCAAGCCAGAAAGGGCTGACAAGACATATTCAGAACATGCAGCCAAGAATACTTAATCTAGCAAGGCTGTCATTCAGAATGGTTGGAGAGATAAAGAGCTTTCAGGACAGGCAGAAACTAAAATAATACATGACCACCAAGCCAGCCTTATAAGAAATATTAAGGGAGATTCTGTAAGTGAAGAGAGACCCCAAGAGTCACATAGACCAGAAATAAACAGAGAAAAAATACAGAAACAGGGACTTTATAGGCAATACAGTGGCACTAGATTCATATCTTTCACCCTGAATGTAAATGGGCTGAATGCTCCCATGAAAAGGCACAGGGTTTCATATTGGATAAAAAAGCAGGAGCCATCCATAAGCTGTCCTCAAGAGACTCATTTTGAACTTAAAGACACCTCCAGATTTAAAGTGAGGGGATGGAGAACCATTTACCATGCCAACGGACCTCAAAAGAAAGCTGGGCTAGCAATTCTCATATCAGACAAATTAGATTTTAATCCAAAGACTGTAGTAAGAGATGTAGAAGGACACTATATCATACTTAAAGGGTCTGTCCGACAAGAAGATCTAACAATTATAAATATCTATGCCCCCTATATGGGAGCAGTCAATTGTATAAACCAATTAATAACCAAAATAAAAAAACATATACATAATAATACATTAATAGTAGGAGACCTAAACACTCCACTCACAGCAATGGACACATAAGCAGAAGATCAACAAAGATACAAGAGCTTTGATACATTGGACCAGATGGACTTTTTAGATCTATACAGAACATTCCACCCTAAAACTTTAACAGAATACTCATTCTTCTCGAGTGCACATGGAATTTTCTCCAGAATAGACCATACACTGGGTCACAAATCAGGACTCAACCGATACCAAAAGATTGAAATTATCCCCTGCATATTTTTTAGATCATAATGCTGTGAAACTGGGACTCAATCACAAGAAGAAATTTGGAAGGAACTCAAACACTTGGAAGTTAAAGAGCATCCTGCTAAGGAATGGTTGGGTCAACCAGGAAATTAAAGATGAACTTAAACAATTCATTGAAACTAATGAGAATACATAGCCATCCAAGCCTCTCTCAAAAAAGTAGAAAAATCCCAAATGCAGAAGCTTACCTTACACCTAAAGGACCTGGAGAAAGAACAGCAAATAAAACCTAAACCAAGCAGGAGAAGAGAAATAATAAAGATTAGAGCAGAAATCAATGAAATAGAAACCAGAAAAACAGTAGAACAGATCAACCAAACTAGAAGCTGGTTCTTTGAAAGAATTAATAAGATCAGTAAACTCCTGACCAGACTTATCCAAAAGAAAAGGGAAAGGATGCAAATTAATAAAATCATGAATGAAAGGGGAGAGATGATGACTAATGCCAAGGAAATAGAAACAATTATTAGAAATTATTACCAGCAACTATATGCCAACAAATTAAGTAATCTAGAATAAATGGACACATTCCTGGAAATTATAAACTACCAAGACTGAAACAGGAAGAAATAGACAATCTGAATAGACCAATATCCAGGAAGGAAATTGAAGCAGTAATCAAAAACCTCCCAAAAAACAAGAGTCCAGGGCCAGATGGCTTCCCAGCGGAATTCTACCAAACATTAAAGAAGCAATTATACCTATTCTACTGAAGTTGTTCCAAAAAAATAGAAACAGAAGGAAAACTTTCAAACTCGTTCTATGAGGCCAGAATTACACTGATCCCAAAACCAGACAAAGACTCCATCAAAAAGGAGAATAACAGACCAATATCCCTGATGAATATGGATGCCAAAATACTCAACAAGATCCTAGCCAATAGGATACAGCAGTACATTAAAAGGATTATCCATCACAACCAGGTGGGATTTATTCCTGGGATGCAAGTGTGGTTCAACATTCGTAAATCAATCAACGTTTTAGAGCACATTAACAAAAGAAGAGACAAGAACCATGGGATCCTCTCAATTGATGTGGAGAAAGCATTTGACAAAATACAGCATCCTTTCCTAATTAAAACTTCAAAATATAGGGATAGAGGAAACATAACTCATTATCATAAAAGCCATCTATGAAAAGTCCACCGTGAATATCATTCTCAGTGGGGAAAAACTGAGAGCTTTTCCCTTAAGGTCAGGAACACGACAGGGATGCCCACTCTCACCACTTTTGTTCAACATAGTACTAGAAGTCCTAGCTTCAGCAATCAGACAACAAAAAGAAAGAAAAGGCATTCAGATTGGCAAAGAAGAAGTCAAACTCTCACTCTTCGCAGATGACATGATATTTTATGTGGAAACCCAAAAGGCTCCACCCCTAAATTACTAGAACTCATACAGCAATTCAGCAAGGTGGCAGGATACAAAATCGATGCACAGAAATCAGTTGCATTTCTATGCACTAACAATGTAACTGAAAAAAGAGAATTAAGGAATCGAATCCATTTACAATAGTACCAAAAACCATAAGATACCTAGGAATAAATCTAACCAAAGGGGTAAAGGATTTATACTGTAGAAACTACAAAACACTTAAGAAAGAAACTGAGGAAGACCGAAAGAGAACAATCCATGCTCATGGATTGGAAGAGTAAACATTGTGAAAATGTCTATGCTGCCGAGAGCAATGTACCACTTTCAAAGCAATCCCTGTCAAAATACCGTTGACATTTCTCACAGAGCTAGAACCAACAGTCATAAAATTTGTATGGAACCAGAAAAGACCCTGAATCACCAGGGGAATGATGAAAAAGAAAACCAAAGCTGGGGGAATCACGATGCCTGACTTCACGCTGTATTACAAAGCTGTGATCATCAAGACAGCATGGTATTGGCACAGAAACAGACACATAAATCAATGGAACAGAATAGAGACCCCAGAAATGGACCCTCAACTCTATGGTCAACTAATCTTCCACAAAGCAGGAAAGCATATCCGGTGGAAAAAAGACAGTCTCTTCAGTAAATGGTGCTGGGAAAATTGGACAGCCACATGCAGAAGAATGGAGGTGGACCATTTTTTTTATACTATACACAAAGATAAACTCAAAATGAATGAAAGACCTCAATGTGAGATAGGAATCCATCAGAATCCTAGAGGAGAACACAGGCAGTAACCTCTTTGACATCGGCCACAGCAACTTCTTTCAAGACATGTCTCTAAAGGCAAGGGAAACAAAAGCAAAAATGAACTTTTGGGACTTCATCAAGATAAAAGGCTTTGCACAGCAAAGGAAACAGTTAACAAAACTAAGAGGCTACCCACGGAATGGGAGATAATATTTGCAAAATACATTATAGATAACGGGCTGGCATCCAAGGTCTATAAAGATCTCAAACTCAACACCCAAAAAAGAAATAATCCAGTCAAGAAATGGATAGGAGACATGAACAGACACTTCTCCAAAGAAGACATACAAATGGCTAACAGACACATGAAAAAAATGTTCAACATCACTAGCCATCAGGGAAATAGAAATCAAAACCACAATGAGATACCACCTTACATCATTCAGAATGGCCAAAATTAACAAGACAGGAAAGAACAAATGTTGGCGAGGGTGTGGAGAAAGGGAAACCCTCTTACACTGTTGGTGGGAATGCAAGCTGGTACAGCCACTCTGGAAAACAGTATGGAGGGAGGTTCCTTAAGACCTTAAAAATAGAGCTACCCTATGACTCAGCAATTGCACTACTGGATATTTGTTCCATAGATAGAGATATAGTGAAAAGAAGGGGCACATGCACCCCAATGTTCATAGTATCAATGTCCACAATAGCCAAACTATGGAAGAAGCTGAGATGTCCTTCAGCAGATGAATGGATAAAGAAGATGTGGTTCATATATACAATGGAATATTACTCAGCCATCAGAAAGGATGAATACCTACCATTTGTATCAGCATGGATGGAACTGGAGGGGATTATGCTAAGTGAAATAAGTCAAGCAGAGAAAGACAATTATCATTTGGTTTCACTCATATGTGGAACATAATGAATAGCACAGAGGACATTAGGGGAGGGAAGGGAAAACTGAAGGCGGGGATATCAGAGGGGGAGGCGAACCATGAGAGACCATGGACTCCCGGAAACAAACTGGGTTACAGAAGGGAGGGTGGTGGGGGGATGAGGTAACAGGTGACGGGTATTAAGGAGGGCATGTGTTGTGATGAGCAGTGAGTGTTATATTCAACTAATGAATTGTTGAACACTACATCAGAAATTAATGATGTACTATATGTTGGCTAACTGAACGTAATAAAAAAAAGAAAAAGAAAAAACCAAAGAGAATTCTAAACTTAAAAAAAAGTCATCTAAACAATTATCTCTGAATTTCAGTGAGAAAGGAATTATGTGTTCATTCCCGCTTGAATAGAAGCATATGCCATGAAATTTCTGAGGCAGTTTCCCCATTCAAATGATGGTTTATCACATTATTTCAATTTTAAGATTTCTTCAATGAATATCAAACATCTTGGGGAGCTTGGGTGGCTCAGTTGGTTAAACGTCTGCCTTCGAATCAGTTCACGATCCAGGATTTCTGCTCAGCAGGGAGTCTGCTTCTCTTTCTCTGACTCCCTCTGTGCTCTCTCTCCCTCTTTCACTCTCTCTCAAGTAAGTAGAGTCTTAAAAATCAAACATCTCATATTTTTTCAAATGGAGCTTTTCACATACCATAAAATTAACCATTTTAAAGTGTACAATTCAATGGCATTTAGTATATTTACAGTGTTGTGCAACCATTGCCTTTATCTAGTTCTAAAACTTTTTTTATCATCCCCAAAATAAGCCCCTTAATTACGTAGAAACTAACGGTCCCTCCCCTGTCCCAATCACTGGCAGCCACTGACTACCTTTCTGTCTCTGTTTACTTGTTCTGGATATTTCATATAAATAGAATGATGCAGTATGTGTGGCTTTTTGACTTCTTTCACCTAATACAATGTTTAAAGCATGTACCAGCATGTTAACTCTTGAACAGTGGGGGTGGTTGGGGTGCTAACTCCCTTCCCCACTTAGTTGAAAATTCAAATTTAACTTTTGACCCCCCAGAAATTTAACTTCTAGTAACAGCTGTTGACTGGAAGATGGCCTTACCGATAACATAAATTGTAGAAACACATTTTGTATATTGTATGTATTATATACTGTATTCTTATAATAATATTAGCTAATTTGTAAAAATGTTTTGCAGTATTCCTAGGCTATGTGTTTCATCTGTGAGTTTGTTCAAAAATCTCCAAAAATTTTTTCCAAGATACTTAATTGAAAAAAATTTGTAAGAAGAACTGTGTTGTTCAAACCCATGTTGTTTAAGGGTTAACTGTATTTTCATTTATCCGTTGTATGTTTATGCCTAAAGGCTTTTGATACAATTCCAGTGTGTAGGTTGGGAGGTTTGCCCACACCAACAAGCAATAATCTGACACCCACTGAGTGTTCTACAATTCAACTTAATTCTGACATTGTCTACCCAGAGATAACATCAGATTCCACAGGTTAAGGGCCAAGTCCCATAAGACTCTTCTACTTCAGATGTCATCGCAAGCCCAGGTTGTTACTTGTGCTTCTGTTATCGATTGGTCATAGCCACCAACTTAGGAAGCCCTTGTGTGCTGCTGTGGCCAGTTGCTCCATCCTGGGGAATCCCTGAGGGGCTGGACAAATTGAAAGCATAGCTCCTGGTTGAGTTTGCCAACACTGTTGCTGTGAACAAGCTCAAGAAAGGGAGACACTTATTTAAGGTGTTGGCAGTGAGGGGAGGTGGCAGGCTTAATCCTTAACAACTGGCCTCTCCACTGGCAAGATAGATACCTAGAGCTTTATAGGGAGAGGTTCAGAGGGGTAAGTGCAAGAGAGCAGGTAGAGTGATCACGGATAGGGGTTGGTATGTGTTTAGCTCATGATCATGGGTAGGGAAAGGGACATGTGGGATGTAGTCTTATAGGCATTCTGTTGCTATCAGGGCTTTTCTGGCCTGGCAGTTGGAATGTTCTGGTCTTTGTCAAACATCTTTGTTGATGCCTCAAGAAAGTATGATAAATAAGCACAATGGATTTCAGTTAGAGCATGAGTTAAGCAGTCTTGTCTATTTGTGGTTTTATCTGTTGGAATCTATAGTTGAGCAAGAAAGCTTGCTGACACTTCTGACCAACTGGCTATAAATTACAGGTTCTCACAACCCCCTCCTTAAATTTGATTAATTTGCTAGAGAGGCTTAGAGAACTGAGGAAACCCATTCACTTACTAGATTACTGATTTATTACCAAGGATATTAAAGGATAGACTCAACAGCCAGATGAAGAGAAAGGGTGAGTTCCCAAACAAAGGAGCTTCTGTCCTCATGAAGTTTGGGACTCCCTGCATGGTGGCACATGGAAGTGTTCTCATTCACCAACCTGAAAGCTCTTCATACACCCTCCTTTTGGGTTTTTATGAAGTCTTCATTACATAGACGTGATTGATTCAGCCTCTAACCCCTTGCCCCTTTCTAAAAATTGGGGAGTGGGACCGAAAGTTCTAACTCCTTAATCATGGTTGGTTCGCCTGGCAACCAGTCCCTCATCCTTAGGTGCTTTCCAAAAGTCACCTTATTAACATAAATCCAGTTGTGATGGAGAGGGTCTTGGTAGGCATAACAAGATACCCATTTCACCTCTATGGCTCTAAAGGGTTTTCAGGAACTGAGGACAAGAGACCAAATATTATGATAAAAGATGGTATCATCACTCTTATTGTTCAAGAAATTCCGAAGGGTTTGGGAGCTCTGAGCCAGGAACTGTGGACAAAGACCAAATATATATGTGAAATGTATTTTGATCATGTAAATGGCCAAATATATATTTATTATCAATAACGGTATTACAGTAGCACATTTTATTTATTCATGTGTTGATGGACATTGAGGTTTCCACCTTTTGGCTATTGTAAATAGTACTGTAGTGTACATTCCTGTATAAGTTTTTATTTGAACACCTGTTTTCAGTTCTTTTGGCTAGGGATGGAATTGCTGGGTCATATGGTAATTCTATGTTTAATTTTCAGGGAACCACTAAACTTTTTTCCACAGCAGCTGCACCATTAATTCCCACCAGCAATGCATGAGGATTTCATTTTTCCATATGCTCACCAACACTTGTTATTTTCTGTTTCTTTTTTTAAGTTGTAGTAAAATATACATGATACACAAGTTACCATTTTAACTATTCCTAAATGTACAATTCAGTAGCATTATACATTCATAGTGTTTTATTTTCAACAGTCTCTATTATCCATTTCTGGACTTTTTCATCACCCTAAATAAAATCTCTGTATCCATTAAATAATAATTTCCCTATTACCCCTCCAGTAAGCCCCTTGGTAACCTCTGTTCTACTTTCTGTCACTATGAATTTGCCTATTCTGCGTACCTCATGTAAGTGGAATCATTCAATATTTCACCTTTTGTGTCTGGCTTATTTCACTGAGCATAAGATTTTCAAGATTTATTCATGTTGTAGCATGTGTGTTGGAGGAGGTCATCAAGAGGAGATGACCACTGGTTAATCTGCAAGCTGAACTCAGGCAATGGGAGGCTTCTTAACACCCTTCTCTGTCCTTGCAATCTATGTTTAGCTCACCCATTCCTATACAGGGATCTATTTCAGGGATACAGCCTTGAGAGAGTAATGTTTTATTTATACTCTATGGATGTGTATATATGTCTGAACTGCTTTAAGGCCTCTATATAAACTCTTTAAGATTCTGGCAGGTGGATGCAGAGATCTACTTGTCTTGTGGCCACCTAAGATTAGCTTTGTTTGTAAGTTCCCTTATTAAAACTAACACCTGCCACTCTGGAGTGGTCTGCCTCTTTCTTCATTCTTTCCTTGCTCTCTTTGTATGGGCGCCAGTTTTAAATTTCAACTAGGGAACTCTCAAAGTTACTAACCAACAATTGGTGAGCCAGCTAGGAGATGAAAGAAATGGGTCTTAGGAAAGAGGCATTCGTGGGAGAAATCCCGGGTTGGCTGTCACCTCTACGTGGGGAGGCATGGTGGTCTGTATGTTAGATGCTTGTGGACCACTGCATGAGTACGGGGATGCCCTAAAAACTCTGGCTGGTTTAATGTGTCTGTTTGAGGAACTGCTCATAGCACACCAGGGCAAAGAAGGGACATGAATGGCTACTGCAGTGGGCTGGCCTCTAGTGTGGACAGTTTGGCTGGCCAACATTGTCCATCTAGAGGCTGAAGTTCAAGTTGGAAATTTGGAAGCAGAGCTGAGATTAGAGAAGGATACACAGGTCCTTTGGTGCTAACAAACAAGGTGGGAGAGCAGGATAATAAGTTGGAGACCTTAGTGTGCCACTTTGCAAAGCTAGGAGGGCACATCCTGATTATAGGGTGTAGGCTAAGATTGCCTCTGGGATGGGGGCCACTGGAAGAGGTTGGGGGTTCCAGATTGAGCTCACTATTTGCTGGTTCCCTAGAAATAAATAAAAGGTGATTGCTGTGGTTGATATTGCAGTCAAATGTACTTTTAATATATGCTAACCCTCAGAAGTTCTGGTCCCCTTAGTGCCATCAGTGGTTACAGAGAACAAATGGTTATGGGAAGGAAAGTACCTTTGATACTGCAAATAGGGCATAATCCCCCATGAGAATGTGAGGTATCCACCTCTCCAACACCAGAGTCCATATTAGGTATTGACATTGTGCAAAATCAGACTGCAGACCTCTCAGCGAATTCTGCCTCCAGTTTAGAATAATCACACCAGTGCTGATGGGAAATGGCAACTGGAAACCATTAAGTCTACTCCCTATCCTTGAAGACTGGTAACTGTCAAACAATATAAATTTGTGTGTTTGGGGGTGCATAAGGAAGTAGGAGAAAGTATCCAAGAACTGTACCAAGTGGGTATTGTACATACTGCCTATAGTGCTTTCAAGAGCTCTGTCTCACCTAGGGGTGTGAAGTAATTTCCTCTGACTTAGGGGTGCAAAGTAACTTACCCAGATGGTGCATTCTGTTTTCTGTGAGTACGATCATTTGGGTGGTCTTTTGTTCTCTTCATTGGCCTGGAGGACATTATAGCACCCAGAAGCCCTTACTAAATTCACCCAGCAAGCCTATAATTATAGCTGACGAAGCTATCCATACTGAACACTGAAATGTCTCTAATGAGAAAAGCCGTCCTCCAAAATAGGATGGCATTGGGTGTTACTACTACTTTGCAAGGAGGCACTCTCTGCCATTATCCAAGCAGAAAGATGTGTGTTCATACCTGATGAGTCTGCTAATACATCATCTTTATTAAAACACATGAGGACATAAGTAAGCACTCTGAGTCATCTGATCTCAGCCTAGGGGACTTATTTAAGTCAGTGGTTTGGATTATGGGGCTCTTGATGGAAAATATTATTACTTATTTTGGGAATCTTTATCTTAATGTGTAATGTTGCTGTGGTATCTGCCCCCAGTGCAGCCAGGTAGCTCCCTGCTAGTGAAATCCCTTGTTGACCATTCAGGGCACACTGGAAAAGAGGGGGAATGTAAGATTGTAAGAGCTGCTCATGAGAGGTGGAATTTTAGAGTAGGATCATTGAGGAGATATGACATTGATTTACCTGTGATCTGGACTTGGGCAATTGGAGTCTCCTTACCTGTTTTCACTTGGAATGTATGTTCTGCGCACTGTTTCCATATGGGGAGCTTCTTCAAGGATATAGCCTTGAGTAAGTAATGTGTTATTGAGACCATATGGACTATATATATGACTCAACCCTGTTATATGACTCAACCCTGACTATATCTATGACTCAACCCTCTATATAAACTTTTAAGATTCTGGTAGGTGGAGGCAGAGATCTGTTCATCTTGTGGTCACCCAAGAGAAGCACTGTATGTAAGTTCCTCTGCTTATTAAAACCATCACTTAACCAATCTGAAGTGGTATGCTTATTTCTCCCTGTATGGGGGCCAGTTTCAAATTCCATCCAGAGAACTCCTGAGGTTGCTAACCAACAATGTGTCAGAATTTCATTTCATTGTGAAGCTAAGTAATATTCCAGTATATGTCTATGCTATATTTTATTGATGCATTCACCCGTCCGTGGACATTTGAATTGTTTTCCACCTTTTAGCTAATTGTGAATAAAGCTGTTAAGAACATTGGTATATAAATATCTGTCTGAGTGTCCACTTTTTATTTGGGATAGAAGTGGAATTGCTCAGAAGTAGAATTGCTGAATCCTTTGGTAGCTCTGTTTAATTTTTTGAGGTCCCACTGCTCTGGTTTCCACAGCTACTGCATCATTTTGTATTTTCATCAGCAATGCACAAGGGTTCTATTTTTTTAATATCTTTGCCAATATCTTTAATATTTTTTGATAGTTACCTAATGGGTGTGAGTTAATATCTCCTATTATAATTTTGATTTTTATTTCCCAAGTGATTAATGAGGTTGAGCATGTTTTCATATGATTATTGGTGTGCTTTAGGAGAAATGTCCATCAATTTTTTACCTATTTTTAAACTGAGTTGTTGAGTTGTAGGAGCTATTAATATATTCTGGATACTAGACCCTTATTGGATATATGATTTTCCAGTATTTTCTCCCATTATTTGTATTGTCTTTATACTTTCTTCATACTTGCTTTGAAACTCTTAAGTTTTACGTTTTGATGAAGTTTATCTGTTTTTTGTCACTTGTCCTTTTGTGTCATATCTATGAAACCATTGTTTAACTCAGGCTATGAAGATTTACTCCTGTTTCCTTCTACGGGTTGTAGAGTTTTAGCTATTACATTAAGGTCTTTGCTCCATTTTGAATTAATTTTTGTGTATGTTGTGAGGGTAGGGGGTCCAGCTTTATTCTTTTGCATGTGGCATCCAGTTGTCCCAGAATCATTGTTGAAGTGACTGTTTTTCTTACATTGAGGAAAGTCATCTTTTGACCTGTCAAAAGTCATTTGGCCATAGATTTATGGTTTCTCAGGGACTGTGAATTCTGTTCCATGGAATGGGTCTGTTGTTAATGACAGCATCACATTCCTTTGATTAATGTAGCTTTGTAGTAAGTATTGAAATTAGAATATGAGTTCTTCAACTTTACTCTTCTTTTCAAGATTGACTTTGGTGTGCAGGGCTCCTTAAACTTTATATGAATTTCAGGATTACCTTTTCCATTTCTGCAAAAAAAAAAAAAAAAAAAAGGTTATTGGGATTTTGATAGGGACTTGATAGGGATTGAATGGAATCTGTAGATAGCTTTGGAGTCGTATTGCAATCTTAACAAGTTCAGATCCTCCCATCCTTGAACATAGGATGTCCTTCCATTTATTCTTTTTTTTTTTTTTTTTAAAGATTTTATTTATTTGAGAGAGAGAGAATGAGAGAGAGCACATGAGAAGGGGGAGGGTCAGACGGAGAAGCAGACTCCCTGCCGAGAGGGAGCCCGATGCGGGACTTGATCCAGGGACTCCAGGATCATGACCTGAGCCGAAGGCAGTCGCTTAACCAACTGAGCCACCCAGGCGCCCCACCATTTATTCTTTATTTTAGCAGTGATTTTTCATTTTCTATGTACAAGTGTTTGACTTCCTTGGTTAAATGTTGGCCTAAATATCTTACTCTCTTGATGCTAGTTAGTGTAAATGGAATTGTTTTCTTAATTTTCTTTTTGGATTGTTCATTGCTGGTGTGTAGAAATACAACTGATTTTTATATGTTTATCTTGGGTATTTTGCAACTTTGCTGAATTTACTAGCTCTAATAGTTTGTGTGTGTGGGGGGTCATTAGAGTCATATATATATATATATATATATACACACATATATATAAGATCCTGTCGTCTGCAGAAATAGATAATATTCTTTTTGAATTTTCATGCCTTTTATTTCTTTTTATTGCCTAATTGCTCTAGGTAGAACATCCAGTATAGTGTTTAATACAACTAGTGAAAGCAGGCATCCTTCTTTTTTTCTGATCTTAGGGGGAAAACTTTTGTCTTTCACCCTTGAGTATGATGATAGCTGTGCCCCCGCCCCCTGTAGAATCCCTTTGTGATGTTAATGAAGTTCATTTATATTCCTAGTTGTTGAGTGTTTTTATCATGAAAAGGGGTCGGATTTTTTGGTAAAGTTTTATTTTAATTCCAGTAAGTTAAAATACGGTGTACTATTAGTTTCAGGTGTACAGTATAGTAATTCAACATTCCGTACATCACCCTGTGCTCATCACAGCAAGTGCACTCCTTAGTACCCATCACCTATTTAACCTGTCTCACCACCTACCTCCATTCTGGTAACTATAAATTTGTTCTTTATAGTTAGGAGTCTTCTTCTTGGTTTGCCTCTCTCTCTCTCTTTGCCCCTTGGCTCATTTGTTTCTTAAATTTCACAAGTGAATGAAATCATATGGTATTTGTCTATCTCTGTCTTACTTTGATTAGCAAATACTCTTCTAGCTCCAACCATGTTGTTGCAAATAGCGAGATTTAATTCTTTTTTAAGACAGTAATATTCTATTGTGTGTGTGTGTGTGTGTGTGTGTGTGTGTATACACATATACACCCCATCTTCTTTATCGTTCATCAGTCAGTGGACATTTGGGCTCTTTTCATTGTTTGGCTATTGTTGATAATGCTGCTATAAACATTGGGGTGAAGGTGCCCCTTTGGATCACTACATTTGTATCTTTGGGGTAGATACCCAGTAGTGCAATTGCTGGGTCGTAGGGTAGCTCTATTTTTAACTTTTTGAGGAACCTCCATACAGTTTTCCAAAGGGGCTGCGCCAGTGTTTAAGAGGGTTCCCCTTTCTCTACATCCTCACCAACACCTGTTGTTTGTGTTTTTGATTTTAGCCATCCTGACAGGTATGAGGTGATCTCTTATTGTAGCTTTGATTTGCATTTCCCTGATGATGTTGAGCATCTTATCATGTGTCTGTTGGCCATCTCATTGTCTTCTTTTGAAAAAACGTATTCATGTCTTCTGCCCATTTCTTAACTGGATTATTTGTGTTTTGGGTGTTGAGTTTTAGAAGTCCTTTCTATGTTTTGGATACTAACTCTTCATCAGATTATGGGGCTATTTTTGCAAATATCTTCTCCCATTCCGTAGGTTGCCTTTTAGTTTTGTAGATTGTTTTCTTCCCTGTGCAGAAGTTTTTGCTTTTGTTTCCCTTGCCTCAGGAGAGATGTATCTAGAAAAAAAGTTGCTATTGCCTATGTCAAAGAAGTTATAGCCTATATTCTCTTCTAAAACTTTAATGGTTTCAGGTCTCACAGTTAGGTCTTTCATCCATTTTGAGTTTATTTTTGTGTATGGTGTAGAAAAGTGGTCCAGTTTCATTCTTTTGCATGTTGGTGTCCAGTTTTCCCAATACCATTTGTTAAAGAGACTTTTTCCCATTGGCTATTTTTTCCTGCTTTGTTGAAGATTAATTGACCATATAGTTGTGGGTTCATTTCTGGGTTTTAATTTTGTTGATCTATGTGTCTTGTTTTTGTGCCAGTACCATACTGTTTAGATTACTGCAGCTTTGTAATATAACTTGAAGTCTGGAATCGTGATGCCTCCAGGTTTGCTTTTGCTTTTTCAAGATTGCTTTGGCTATTTGGGGTCTTTTGTGGTTCCATTCAAGTTTTAGGATTGCTGTTCTAGCTCTGTAAAAATGCTGGTGTATTTTGATAGGGATTACATTGAATGTGTAGATTCCTTTGGGTAGTATAGACATTTTAACAATATTTGTTCTTCCAATCCATGAGCATGGAATGTTTTCCATTTCATTGTGTCATCTTCAATTTCTTTCATCTGTGTTTTATAGTTTTCAGAGTACAGGTCTTTTACCTTTTTGATTAGGTTTGTTCTCAGGTAAGTTATTGTTTTTGGTACAATTGTAAATGGGATTGATTCCTTAATTTCCATTTCTTCTGCTGCTTTATTGGTATATAGAAATGCAACAGATTCCTGTGTGTTGATTTTGTATCTTGTGACTTTACTAAATTAATAAATCAGTTCTAGCCATTTTTTGGGTGGAATATTTTGGGTTTTCTATAGAGAGTATCATGTCAGCTGCAAATAATGAAAGTTTGACTTCTTCCTTGCCAATTTAGGTGCCTTTTATTTCTTTCTGTTGTCTGGTTGCTGTGGCTATGACTTCCAGTACTATGTTGAGTAAGAGTGGTGAGAGTGGACATCTTTGTCCTTTTTCCTGACCTTAGCAGAAAAATCTGTTTTTCCCCATAGGGGATGGTGTGCACTGTGGGTTGTTCATAGGTGGCTTTATTATGTTGAGGTATGTTCCCTCTAAACCTACTTTGAGGTTTTTTGTTGAGGGTTTTTATCATAAATGGATGTATACTTTGTCAAATGTCTTTTCAGTTCTTGTCCTTTCTTTTATTAATGTGGTGTATCACATTAATTGATTTTCAAATATTGAACCACACTTGCAATCCAGGAATAAATTCCTTTTGATTGTGGTGAATGTTGTTGTTGTTGTTTAATATATTGTTGGATTAGGTTTGCTAGTATTTTGTTGAAAAGTTTTGCATCTATGTTCATCAGAGATATTGGCCTGTCGTTCTGTTTTTTAGTGGTGTTTTTATTTGTTCTGGTATCAGGATAATGCTGGCCTCATAGAATGAATTTGGAAGTTTTCCTTTTCTATTTTTGTAGAATAGTTTGAGAAGAATAGGTATTAATTCTTCTTTAAATGTTTGGTAGAATTTGCCTGTGAAGCAATCTGTCATGGACTTATGCTTTTTGGGGAATTTTCGATTATTGACCCAGTTTCTTTGCTGGTTATCTGTCTGTTTATGTTTTCTATTTCTTCCTCTTTCAGTTTTGGTAGTTTATATGTTTCTAGGAATATATCCATTTCTTCTAGGTTGTCCAATTTGTTGGCATATAGTTTTTCTTATAATTGTATATCCGTGGTGTTGGTTGTTAATTCTCCCCTTTCACTTGTGATTTATTTGGGTCCTTTCTCTTTTTAATAAGTCTGGTGAGGGGTTTATCAATTTTATTGATTTTTTTTCAAAGGACCTGCTCCTGTTTTCATTGATCTCTATTGTTTTTTGTTTTTTTTGTGTGTGGTTTTTTGTTTTTGTTTTTGTGGGTTTTTTTTTAGTTTCTATACCATTTATTTCTGCTGTAATGTTCATTATTTCTTTCCTTCTACTGGCTTTAGGCTGTATTTGTTGTTCTTTTCTGAGCTCCACTAGGTGTAAGGTTAGTTAGTGTATTTGAGATTTTTGTTGCTTTCTGTAGTAGGCCTGTATTGATATACTTCCCTCGTAGGTCCGTGTTAGCTTCATCCCAAAGGTTTTGGACTGTAGTGTTTTCATTTTCATTTGTTTCCATGTATTTTATTTCTTTTTTGATTTCCTGGTTGACCCATTCATTGTTTAGTAGCATATTCTTCAACTTCCCTGTGTTTGTGGTCTTTCCAAATTTTTTCTTGTGGTTGATTTCTAGTTTTGTAATGTTGTGGTCAGAAAAATGCATGGTATGACTTCAGTTTTTTCATATTTGTTGAGGCCTGTTCTGTGACCTAATATGTGAACTGTTCTGGAGAATGTTCCATGTGCACTTGAAAAGAATGTGTATTCTGCTGTTTTAGGATAGAATGTTCTGAGTATCTGTTAAGTCCATCTGGTCCAGAGTGTCATTCAAAGCCATCGTTTCTTTGTTGATTTTTCTGTTTAGAACATCTGTCCATTGATGTGAATGGAGTGTTAAAGTCTTTTACTACTACTGTATTATTATTGATTAATTTCTTTTTTTTAAATTTAAATTCAACTGATGAACATAGAGTGTGTCCTTAGTTTCAGAGGTAGAGCTCAGTTATTCATCAGGTGCATATAACACCCAGTGCTCATTATGTCATGTGCCCTTATTCCCATCACCCAGTTACCCATTGACCAACCTACCTACCCTATAGCAATCATCAGTTTGTTTCCTATAGGTAAGAATCTCTTAAGGTTTGTCTTCCTGATTTCGTCTTATTTTTTCTTCCCTTACCCTATGGTCTTCTGTTTTGTTTCTTATGTTCCACGTGAGTGAAATCATATAATTTTCTTTCTCTGACTTATTGTACTTAGCATAATACCCTCTAGTTCCATCCACGTTGATGTAAACAGTAAGATTTCATCCATGGCTGAGTAATATTCCATTATATATATGTATACACACACACACACCACATCTTCTTTCTTTCTTCTTTTTTTTTTTTTAAGATTTTATTTATTTATTTGACAGAGAGAGACACAGCGAGAGAGGGAACACAAGCAGGGGGAGTGGGAGTGGGAGAAGCAGGCTTCCGGCCGAGCAGGGAGCCTGATGTGGGGCTCGATCCCAGGACCCAGGGATCATGACCTGAGCTGAAGGCAGACACTTAACGACTGAGCCACCCAGACGCCCCCACATCTTCTTTATCAATTCATCTGTCGATGGACATCTGGGTTTTTTCCATACTTTGGCTATTGTGGATATTGCTGCTATAAACATTGGGGTGCAGGTGCCCCTTCAGGTCATTACATTTGCATCCTTTGGGTAAATACCTAGTAGTGCAATTACTGGGTCATAGGGTAGCTCTATTTTTAACTTTTTGAGGAACCTCCATACTGTTTTCCAGAGTGGCTGTACCAGCTTGCATTCCCACCAACAGTGTATGGGGAAGGTTCCCCTTTCTCTGCATCGTAACCAACATTTGCTGTTTCCTGACTTGTTAATTTTAACCATTCTGACTGGTGTGAGGTGGTCTCATTGTGGTTTTGATTTGGATTTCCCTGATGCCAAGTGATGTGGAGCATTTTTTCATGTGTCTGTTGGGCATTTGTATGTCTTCTTTGGAGAAATGTCTATTCATGTTTTCTGCCCATTTCCTGACTGGATTATTTGTCTTTTGGGTGTTGAGTTTGATAAGTTATAGATCCTGGATACTAACTCTTTATCTGATAAGGCATTTGCCAATATCTTCTACCATTCCATAGGTTGCCATTTAGGTTTTTTTTTTTTTTTTTTTAAGATTTTATTGTTTATTTATTTGCCAGACAGAGAGAGAGAGCACAAGCAGGGGGAGTGGCAGGTAGAGGGAGAAGCAGGCTCCTTGCTGAGCAGGGAGCCCAGGACCCTGGGATCATGACCTGAGCTGAAAGCAGACGCTTAACGACTGAGCCACCTAGGCATCCCAGGTTGCCTTTTAGTTTTGTTGACTGTTTCCTTTGCTGTGGAAAAGCTTTTTATCCTGGTGAAGTCCAAATTGTTCATATTTGCTTTTGTTTCCTTTGCCTTTGGAGACATGTCTAGCAAGAAGTTGCTGTGGCTGAAGATGAAGATGTTGCTTCCTGTATTCTACCCTAGGATTTTGATGGATTCCTGTCTCACATTTAGGTCTTTCATCCATTTTGAGTATTTTTTTTGGAATGCTGTAAGAAAACGGTCCAGTTTCATTCTTCTACATGTTGCTCTCCAGTTTTCCCAGCACCATTTGTTGAAGAGACTTTCCTTTTTTCCATTGGATATTCTTTCTGCTTTGTCAAAGATTAGTTGACCATAGAATTGAGGGTTCATTTCTGTGTTCTCTGTTCTGTTCCATTGATCTATGTGTCTGTTTTTGTGTCAGTATCATACTGTCTTGATGATTACAGCTTTGTAATATAGTTTGAAGTCTGGCATTGTGATGCCATGAGCTTTGGTTTTCTTTTTCAACATTCCTCTGGCTATTTGGGGTCTTTCCTGGTTCCATACAAATTTTAGGTTTTTCCAGCTCCATGAAAAAAAGTTGATGGTATTTTGATAGGTATTGCATAGACTGTGTAGATTGGATTGGGTAGTAAAGACATTTTAACAATATTTGTTCTTCCAATCCATGAGCATGGAATGTTTTTCTATTTCTTTGTGTCTTCTTCAATTTCTCTCATAAGTGTTCTGTAATTTCTAGAGTACAGATCCTTTGCCTCTTTGGTAAGGTTTATTCCTAGGTATCTTACGGTTTTTGGTGCAATTGTAAATGGGATCGATTCCTTAATTTCTCTTTCTTTTGTCTCATTGCTAGTGTATAGAAATGCAAGTGATTTCTGTGCATTGTTTTTATATCCTGCCACTTTGCTGAATTCCTGTTCTAGCAATTTTTGGGTGGAGTCTTTTGGGTTTCCCACATAAAGCATCATGTCTTCTGTGAAGAGTGAGATTTGACTTCTTCTTTGCCAATTTGAATGCCTTTTGTTTCTTTTTGTTGTCTGCTTGATGAGTCTAGGACTTCTAGTACTATGTTGTACAACAGTGGTGAGAGTGGACATCCCTGTCCTGTTCCTGACCTTGGGGAAATGCTTTCAGTTTTTCCCCATTGAGAATGATATTCACTGAAGGCTTTTCATACATGGCTTTTATGATATTGAGATATGCTCCCTCTATCCCTGCATTGTGGTGAGTTTTATCAAGAAAGGATGCTATATTTTGTCAGATGCTTTTTCTGCATCGAGAGGATCATATGGTTCTTGTCCTTTCATTTATTAATGTGATGTATCACATTGATTGATTTGGGAATGTTGAACCCCACTTGTAGCTCAGGAATAAATCCCACTTGGTCATGGTGGATAATTCTTTTTTTTTTTTTTTTTTAGGTTTTATTGATTAACCCGAGAGAGAGTACATAGAGGGAGAGTGAGAGGGAGAAACAGATTCCCCGCTGAGCAGAATCCTTGCTTGTAGTGTTGGAGTGTTTGTTCCTTAAGTAGCTGTGCTTTGATTTGTTTGTGAAGTTAATCTGGAAGCTGATGTTTCGAAACTTTCTTTAATCAGTAGACTTAGTAGATGTAGAGATTTGTGTTGGTCTTCTGAGGGAGAGGTCTGCTGTGCTGGTTCACAAGCTGACTTGCCATTATAATGATGCTCCTGTCAGGTCAGGGGGGTGGGGTTTAGTGTAGGGGACTCCAGCCTCCACTGGAGGTGCTCTGTTTCTCTCTGTAGTCTGTGCTCGTGGGCGAGATGAGGGAGGGGTGGTGGAAGAGGTAGAATATGGTGTCACATCACCCTCTTGTCGCTGTGGAGCAGAACTCCTGGCAGCTGCTGCTCAGGAGGCCCTCTTAGAAAAGTGAGCAATCTCCTATGGCCCTCTTAGAAAAGTGAGCAATCTCAGTTCCCTGCCCTAACCTGTCTGTGTCCGGGTCCTCAGCATGCCCAGGGCCACAGATCTCCTGTATTTTATCTCTGGCCAGTGGCTGGGATTCAGAACTCCAAAGGGCCAGGTAATATGTATGCCCACTCCCCTTTCCCCTGGTGGGGAGGCTGGGGCTTGCCCAGCACCGTCCTGTTCCCTAAAAGCCATTGCACAGTATGCCTGCAGAGGCCAGAGTTTATTGTGATGTATAGCGAGAAGCTGGAGCCAAGTTATCAGCCATCTGCACTTGACTCAGTCCTCTACTCCCCTTTGTCCCAGGAAAGCTGTTGCGGATGCTCGAATCTAGTGTGGCAGACAGCAAAATGCAGCCACCAGGTTACCCATGATCAGTAAAGTCTCGGTTCTGCTCTGTCCATCCTAGAAAAGCTGCCGATCAGTGGGCGCACAGAGGTTTAAGTCTTTTGTGGCTCCCGAAAAGTTAAGAGGTTTTCTGCATTTGCGCGCCCCTCTGACCCTGTACTGAGCGCCACTCAATGGCTCGCCGGCTGTCCCTTTGTCACTAGGGAGGACAAGTATGCTCCTCCAAATGCTCTCCAGGAAGGGGAGCAATCTCTCCCTGAGCAACCCAGAGATCCACTTGCCATGGCTTATTGTACAGTCACAAACCGCTGCAATCTTTCCAACTTTCTCCCTCTTCCTGCCTTGCTCTGTGAACCGGGCTCCCTTTCCTTCCCAGCCATGTGGCTTCCTAATTCCCCAGTTCTTGGCTCCGAGCCTTGCTTCTGCCAAATTCCGTCACTCCAACTGTGCAGATTGCGATCCTCTTCCTAGTTGTTCAGAATAGTTGGTTGATCCGATTGTATTCGAAGAACGAGGCAAGTTCAGGGTTCTCTTACTACTCTGCCATCTTGGAACTCTCTGCCATAAGGGACTCTTCTTGATTAATTTATGTTTTTTATTGTTTTATATATTTGGGTGCTCCAACTTAGAGTGTATAAATACTTGCAATTGTTATATCTTCTTGTTGAATTGTCCCTTTTATGATTAGGTAGTGCCTTTCTTTTGTCTTGTTATAATCCTTTTAAAATTTATTTTTATTTTTATTTATTTTAAAGAATTTTACAAGTTTAATGTGAAAAAAAATACACATAGGAAGAAATTCATATTGTTTAATGTTTTGCAAGAAAGTATGAGTAGAACCAAAAGTAAATTAAACATTATCACATTTGTTTACATCACTATCCAGTTCTTCATGTTAACTTTACTAGTCAAACAAAAGAAAATAGGTAACAATTTAGGGATTGTGAAAGAGATAAACAAACAAAACAACTTTCTACCGTGTTTATTCTACACTGTGTATAGCTGTGCTCACAGAGACAGCTTCTTTTACTTCTCCACTGTGCAGGAATTCAATTGTATATAAAATTGAACCTATTCAGAAGCTGAGGGAGAATAGAAATGATGGGTTCATATCCTAGTGCATTGTCATACAATTCAAACAATGGTGCATCTACAAGCTTGTAATTTTTAGGGACTGCAAGCAAGGCTTTCTCTTGATGTTGAACCTAAAACACTTCTTATGTTCCTTAAGTTTTGTAATATGTGCAGGAATATATGGATACCGAGGAGATTAGAAATTTTGTCTCCAACAGTTACCAATGCAGTCATCAATGACCCAGTCTTGTAGGACTCCATCTTGACGACCCAGTTTCTCTGTCATTAATTGTTTTAGTCCTTCAACTTCATCTTCTCCTCGGTTAGCCACCAGGTCATTTGAAGAAAGTTGTCCCCAGCTGTAGCAGTAACCCATGTGGTAGCTGGTGCTCATGTACAATAAGAACCCCTTCTGCAGTCCTTCTCAATCCAGTTTTATCAGATTCCTCCCTCGTGTGCTGAAATCTGGCTGCAACAGAGCTGTCCTTCTTATAGAGGTGCTCTTTTGTACCAAAAGTATAATTTGTAAGAGGCTACAGGTTAATGGTACCCTCAGTGGTGAGGGGCTTGGTCTGCTGGATGTACTTGTTGCTGAACTGGCTGATCCCCAGGGCCAGCTGTTTTGTGAGCGATTGGGAGGCACCATGGACATGCTGGTGAGCTCGAGTACTGGTGGCAAGAGGAAGTGGGGCAGGCAGGGAGACATTCCCTGTGCCGGTAGTGGTAATTGGCATCCACTTCAGCAGATGGCGCCCACCATTATCATGAGAGCGCAAGAAGAGGCGAAGGCACACCCGTTACAGTCTTTGTTTTAAAGTCTAATTTGTCTGATATAAGTATTGCCACTCTGGTATTCTTTTGACATCCATTTGCATAATTAAAGTTTCTCCATCCCCTTACATTCAATCTGCACGTGACTTTAGGTCTAAAATGAGTCTTTTGTTGGCAGCATATAGGTGGGTCTTATTTTTTTATCCATTCTGATACCCTGTATCTTTTGACTGGAACACAGTTCATTTTCATTCAGGGTAATTACTGATGGATATGTATGTAGTACTGTGTTATATTAGTTGTATTGTTGTTTCTGGAGATTTTCTCTGATCCTTTCTTGTCTTTGTCACTTTTGGTGTCTCCTTTCCCCTCCAAGAGTTCCCTCTTTAATATTTCTTTCAGGGCTGATTTAGTGGTCAGGAACTCTATTAGTTTTTGTTTGTTGGGGGAACTCTTGGCTACAGATTTTTCCCATTTAGCACTTTTAATATATCGTGCCACTCTTTTCTGGCTTGTGGAATTTCTGTTGAGATATCTTCAGCTAGCCTTATGGCTTTTCCCCTGTATGTTGAGGAGTTCTTTTGTCTTGCCACTTCCATGATTTTTTTCTTTATCATTATATTTTGCAAATTTAATTACAATCTGTCTTGATGTTGGCCTGCTTTTGTTGATTTTGATGTGTCTCCTGGATCTAGATGTCTGTTTCCTTTGGCAGATCAGGAAACTTTTCTGCTATTATTTCTTGAAATAAAATTTCAACCCCTTTTTCTGACTTTTCTTCTTCTGGGACTCCTATAATACAAATGTTATTATGTTTTTTTTGTTCGTTTGTTTTTTAAAGAATTTATTTATTTTACAGAGAGAGACACACAGCGAGAGAGGGAACACAAGCAGGGGGAGTGGGAGAGGGAGAAGCAGGCTTCCTGCTGAGCAGGGAGCCTGATGCGGGGCTCGATCCCAGGACCCTGGGATCATAACCTGAGCCGAAGGCAGATGCTTAACAACTGAGCCACCCAGGCACCCCCAAAACGTAATAACATTTTTATTACGTTTGATGGAGTCCTTGAGTTCTTTAGGTCTTTTCTTATGTTGCATAATGCTTCCCTCTCTCTTTTGTTTAGTTTCATTACACTCCATTATTTTGTCTTTTAGTTCACTAATTCATTCCCCTGTTTCTTCCAGCCTGCTGTTCATTGCATCAAGCCTGTTTTCCAATCTCACTTATTGCACTCTTCATCTCTGATTGATTCTTTTTTAATTCTTTTATCTCTTTGGTAATGGTCTCACCGATGTCTCTTATTCTTTTATTAAGCCCAGTGAATATCATTATGATTGTTGTTTTAAATTAGCCGTCACACACATTACTTATATCTGTTCCTCTTAGATCTCTGGTTGTGGCCTTATCTTGTTCTTTCATTTGGGATAAATTCCTCCATCTTTGCATTTTGTCTAGGTCTCTGCCTTCTCTGTGTTAGAAAAAAGAGTTATATTTCCTGCTCCTGAAAGTAATGGCTTTATGAAGAAGAGGTCATGTAGTGCCCAGGGCCTAGTGCTTCAGAGTATCTCCAGTGTGTGCACTGTTTGTGCTCTGCATTTGTGTTTTGGCTGTTTTATCCTTTAGGCTAGTCATCTGCAGAGACGCTTTGCCTGCTGTGGACTGTGTTTGGTTCCTGGCCCGAATGTGGTGAGTTTTAACTAGGTGTGCTCTGGTCTCCTTGTGAAATGAGACCTGAAACCACTTCCAGCAGAACTGAGGTCCTGTAGAACTCTCTGGTCGGATGATCTAGTGTGGGCATAGGTTTGTGCTGGTCTTCTGGGGGAGGAGCCCACTGTGCTGGGACTGAGGCAAGCTTGATGGAGAAGGGCAGTACCACCAGAGTGCAGGGGTTGGGGCATTGGGGCATGGTGTATGCAAATTAGGCAGCAGTTGTCAGTACTGTGCTGTTTCCCACAGTGGCCATATGTTTATGTTGAGGAACAGGGAGGGAGGGGTGGGAAATGGTGCCGGCCATCTCCTTTGTTCCGAGAGGGGTGAACACTGCCTCTCAGGGACATACTCTGAGAAGAGTAATATCCCTATTGTGTGCCCCAGGTATTCTTCAGATCCTTGTTTGCATGATGTCTGCCCCTGGGTTTTTTGCCTGCCTTCTCTCCAGGAGCAGCACAGTGCCCTCAGGGTTCTATCCCATCCAAGCCCATTGACCTTTAAAACTCTAGGGTTTAATTCCTGCTGGTCACAGGAACTCAAAGAATTCAGCTCCTCTCGTTTTCCAAGCCAGTGGCTTTGGGGAAACATTCTCCTATGTGTTTCCTTTTGTGCTCTTGCCTCTCACACCCTTCTCCATGACCACAATTCCCTCACCTCTGTAGCACCCATGATTAATCCGTTTCTCCCCTAAACCATGTCTCTGCCTTTCCTACCTTCTTGGATGTGGCCTCTTTTCTCCCTTTGTGAAGTTTGTTTTGTCAGTCTTCAGGATGATTTCTGGGGCATTTAGGATGATTTGATCATTATCTATTTGTGTTTGTGGGAGGAGGTGAGCCTTAGGTCCTCCCATTCCGCTACCATCTTCCTCTCCTCATGAAAGGGCATTGGATTTTGTCAAATTTTTTTTGCATTAGTAGAGATTATCTTTTCCCCTTTGTTCTATTAATATGGTATGTTACACTGATTGATTTTGATATATTGAACTACCCATATGTGTCCAGGATAAATCTTGATCATGGTATAGAATTCTTTTAAAATGTTGCTGAATTTTGTTTGCTAGTCTTTATTGCAGATTTAAAATAAATCTATTTATAAGGGATATTGTTCTGTGGCTCTTTTGTGATATGTTTATATGATTTACTTATCCTAGAAAGTGTTCCATGAGCAGTTGAGAAAAATTTGTATTATGCTCTTGTAGGGTAGAGTGTTCTGTATATGTCTTAAGGTTTAGTTGGGGGGTGCTTGTGGTATGTTTATCAGAGTATGCTGGTCTCAGAGAAAGTATTACCTCCTCGTATTTTTTGGAAGAATTTGAGATGAATTGTTCTTATTAATTCTTTAAGTTTTTATTTATTTTATTTATTTTATTTTATTTTTTTAAATTTTTTTAAAAGATTTTATTTATTTATTTGACAGAGAGAGAGATAGCGAGAGCAAGAACACAAGCAGGGGGAGTGGGAGAGGGAGAAGCAGGCTTCCTGCCAAGCAGGGAGCCCGATGCAGGACTCGATCCCAGGACCCTGGGATCATGACCTGAGCCGAAGGCAGACGCTTAACGACTGAGCCACCCAGGCGCCCAGTTCTTCAAGTTTTTGATGAGATTCACCATTGAAGCCATCTGGTCCTACACTTTTTTTTTGCTGGGAAGTTTTTGATTATTTAATTTCTTGTTATACGTCTATTCAAATTTTTAATTTATTAGTCAATTTTGGTGGTTTTTATGTTTCCAGGAATTTGTCCACTTCATCTAGGTTATCTAATTTTTGTCAAACAGTCGTTCATATGGTGTTGTCATACACCAAAATAAAGTTCTCAGACACCAATCTGAGTGGCCCTGCAGGGCTGCCTCTATAAGGGAGAGCAGCAGCAGCTAAATTCTGCACATAGCTTTTATTTATCAGAAAAGCAAGGACAGATGCACCAAAGCATGGGAAAGGAGTACAAAGGGATGGCAACTCTCTTGGAGCCGTAAAGCAGGCTTGCACCCTCCCTTACATGCCGGCATGCAGGGAGACAGTCATGGAATAAGGGAGGAGCGCATTGTTTGTGCTAGCAATCGCCAAGTGCAGGAAGGGGGATTGAGAGTTACATTCTTTTATAGCTCTAAACCTATGCCCTGCCCCAGGGGATCATGGGATCCTGTTCATACCAGGCCATTACGCTCAATAGCCTAAGATCAGGAACACTGCTGACTTTTCAGCTGCTTCCACAATCACCTCTTAGGGTTTACAAAATACATTTTCTAAGAATAACTCCACAATATGGTTCTCTTATCCTTTTCATTTCTGTAAGTTTGGCAGTAATGTCCCTACTTTTATTTCCTATTTGAGCAACTTATCTAATATTCTATCTTCTTTTCTTCATCAATCTAGATAAAGGTTTTTCCTTTGTTGATCTTTTCCTAGAACCGTTATTTTGGCTGATTTTCTCTTGTCTGTTTATCTCTGCTGTAATTTTTATTATTTCCTTTGCTATGCTAGCCTTTGGATTAATTTGCCCCCCTCCGCCCCACGCCATTACTTAAGGTGTATAGTTAGGTTGTTGATTTGGGATCTTTCTTTTTTTTTTTTTTTTTTAAAGATTTTATTTGACAGAGAGATAACAAGTAGGCAGACAGGCAGGCAGAGGGAGAGGGAGAAGCAGGCTCCCTGCTGAGCAGAGCCCGATGTGGGGCTCGATCCCAGGACCCTGGGATCATGACCTGAGCTGAAGGCAGATGCTTAACCATCTGAGCCACCCAGGCGTCCCTGGAGGCTGGAAGTCTAGAGGCAGGTTACCACATTCACCCAAAACCCTTGCTTCCCAGTCCGTCTCGAGGATGCAGCCGTTTTCCTCAAACAAGGGGGATCTTTCTTTTTAATCTTGCCATTTGCATCTGTAAATTTTCCTGTGAGCTCTGCTTCCACTGCATTCCATATATTTTGGAAAGTTGTGTTCTCATTCTCATTCTTCTGACAGTAGTTTTGATTTCCCTTATGTTTTCTTTCTAGTTCTTTTTTTATTATTATTGTTATGTTAGTCACCACACATTACATCATTAGTTTTTGATGTAGTGTTCCATAATTCATTATTTGTGTATAACACCCAGTGCTCCATGCAGAATGTGCCCTCTTTAATACCCATCACCAGGCTAACCCATCCCCCCACACCCCTCTCCTCCAGAACCCTCAGTTCGTTTTTCAGAGTCCATCGTCTCTCATGGTTCATCTACCTCTCTGATTTCCCCCCCTTCATTCTTACGCTCCTGCTATGTTCTTCTTCTTCTTTTTTTTTTTAACATATAATGTATTATTTGCTTCAGAGGTACAGATCTGTGATTCAACGGTCTTGCACAATTCACAGCGCTCACCATAGCACATACCCTCCCCAATGTCTATCACCCAGCCACCCCATCCCTCCCACCCCCCACCACTCCAGCAACCCTCAGTTTGTTTCCTGAGATTAAGAATTCCTCATATCAGTGATGTCATATGATACATGTCTTTCTCTGATTGATATATTTCACTCAGCGTAATACCCTCCAGTTCCATCCACGTCACTGCAAATGGCAAGATTTCATTCCTTTTGATGGCTGCATAATATTCCATTGTATATATATACCACTTCTTCTTTATCCATTCATCTGTCGATGGACATCTTGGCTCTTTCCACAGTTTGGCTATTGTGGACATTGCTGCTATAAACATCAGGGTGCACATACCCCTTCGGATCCCTACATTTGTATCTTTGGGGTAAATACCCAGTAGTTCAATTGCTGGATCGTATGGTAGCTCTATTTTCAACTTTCTGAGGAACCTCCATATTGTTTTCCAGAGTGGCTGCACCAGCTTGCATTCCCACCAACAGTGTAGGAGGGTTCCCCTTTCTCTGCATCCCCGCCAACATCTGTCCTTTCCTGACTTGTTAATTTTAGCCATTCTGACTGGTGTGAGGTGATACCTCATTGGGGTTTTGATTTGGATTTCCCTGATGCCGAGCGATGTTGAGCACTTTTTCACGTGTCTGTTGGCCGTTTGGATGTCTTCTTTGGAAAAACATCTGTTCATGTCTTCTGCCCATTTCTTGATTGGATCATTTGTTCTTTGGGTGTTGAGTTTGATAAGTTCTTTATAGATTTTGGATACTAGCCCTTTATCTGATATGCCATTTGCAAATATCTTCTCCCATTTTGTCAGTTGTCTTTTGGTTTTGTTGACTGTTGCTTTTGCTGTGCAAAAGATTTTATCTTAATGAGGTCCCAGTAGTTCATTTTTGCCCTTGCTTCCCTTGCCTTTGGGAGGGAGAAGTTGCTGCGGCTGAGGTCAAAGAGGTTGCTGCCTGTGTTCTCCTCAAGGATTTTGATGATATCCTGTCTCACATTGAAGTCTTTCAAACATTTTGAGTCTATTTTTGTGTGTGGTGTAAGGAAATGGTCCAGTTTCATTCTTCTGCATGTGGCTGTCCAATTTTCCCAACACCATTTGTTGAAGAGACTTTTTTCCATTGGACGTTCTTTCCTGCTTCGTCGAAGATTAGTTGACCATAGAGTTGAGGGTCCATTTCTGGGCTCTCTATTCTGTTCCATTGATCTATATGTCTGTTTTTGTGCCAGAACCATACTGTCTTGATGATGACAGCTTTGTAATAGAGCTTGAAGTCCAGAATTGTGATGCCGCCAGCTTTGCTTTTCTTTTTCAACATTCCTCTGGCTATTTGCGGTCTTTTCTGGTTCCATACAAATTTTAGGATTATTTGTTCCATTTCTTTGAAAACAGTGGATGGTATTTTGATAGGGATTGCATTGAATGTGTAGATTGCTCTAGGTAGCATTGACAGCTTCACAATATTTGTTCTTCCAATCCATGAGCATGGAACGTTTTTCCATTTCTTTGTGTCTTCCTCAGTTTCCTTCTTGAGTATTTTATAGTTTTCTGAGTACAGATTCTTTGCCTCTTTGGTTAGGTTTATTCCTAGGTATCTTCTGGTTTTGGGTGCAATTGTAAATGGGATCGACTCTTTAATTTCTCTTTCTTCTGTCTTGTTGTTGGTGTATAGGAATGCCATTGATTTTATATCCTGCCACTTTACTGAATTCCTGTATGAGTTCTAGCAGTTTTGGGGTGGAATCTTTTGGGTTTTCCACATAAAGTATCATATCATCTGCAAAGAGTGAGAGTTTGACTTCTTCTTTGCCGATTTGGATGCCTTTTATTTCTTTTTGTTGTCTGTTTGCTGTGGCTAGGACTTCTAATACTATGTTGAATAGCAGTGGTGATAGTGGACATCCCTGCCGTGTTCCTGACCTTAGGGGGAAAGCTCTCAGTTTTTCCCCATTGAGAATGATATTTGCTGTGGGTTTCTCATCCATGGCTTTTATGATATTGAGGTATGTATCCTCTATGCCTAAACTCTGAAGAGTTTTCATCAAGAAAGGATGCTGTACTTTGTCAAATGCTTTTTCTGCATCTATTGAGAGGATCATATGGTTCTTGCTCTTTCTTTTATTAATGTATTATATCACATTGATTGATTTGCGGATGTTGAGCCAACCTTGCAGCCCAGGAATAAATCCCACTTGGTCGTGGTGAATAATCCTTATAATGTAGTGTTGGATCCTATTGGCTAGTATTTTGGTGAGAATTTTTGCATCCGTGTTCATCAAGGATATTGGTCTGTAATTCTCCTTTTTGATGGGGTCTTTGTCTGTTTTGGGGATCAAGGTAATGGTGGGCTCATAAAACGAGTTTGGAAGTTTTCCTTCCATTTCTATTTTTTGGAAGAGTTTCAGAAAGATAGGTATTAATTCTTCTTTAAATGTTTGGTAGAATTCCCCTGGGAAGCCACCTGGCCCTGGGCTCTTGTTGGGAGATTTTTGACGACTGCTTCAATTTGCTTAGTGGTTATAGGTCTGTTCAGGGTTCTATTTCTTCCTGGTTCAGTTTTGGTAGTTGATACATCTCTAGGAATGCATCCATTTCTTCCAGATTATCTAATTTGCTGACACAGAGTTGCTCATAATATGTTCTTATAATTGTTTGTATTTCTTTGGTGTTGATTGTGATCTCTCCTGTTTCTTTCATGATTATGTCGATTTGGCTCATTTCTCTTTTCTTTTTGATAAGTCTGGCCAGGGGTTTATCAATCTTGTTAATTCTTTCAAAGAACCAGCTCCTAGTTTCATTGATCTGTTCTACTGTTCTTTTGGTTTCTATTTCATTGATTTCTGCTCTGATCTTTATTACTTCTCTTCTCCTGCTGGGTTTAGGCTTTATTTGCTTTTCATTCTCCAGCTCCTTTAGGTGTAGGGTTAGGTTGTGTACTTGAGACCTTTCTTGTTTCTTGAGAAAGGCTTGTATTGCTATATACTTTCCTCTCAGTACAGCCTTTGTTGTATCCCAAAGATTTTGAACAGTTGTGTTTTCATTTTCATTGGTTTCCATGAATTTTTTTAATTCTTCTTTAATTTCCCAGTTGACCCATTCATTCTTTAGTAGTATGCTCTTTAGCCTCCATGGATTTGAGTTCTTTCCGACTTTCCTCTTGTGATTGAGTTCTAGTTTCAAAGCATTGTGGTCTGAAAATATGCAGGGAATGATCCCAATCTTTTGGTACCAGTTGACACCTGATTTGTGACCCAGGATGTGATTTATTCTGGAGAATGTTCCATGGGTACTAAAGAAGAAAATGTATTCTGTTGCTTTGGGATGGAATGTTCTGAATATATCTGTGAAGTCCATTTGGTCCAGTGTGTCAATTAAGTTTTTATTTCCTTGTTGATCTTTTGCTTAGATGATCTGTCCATTTCAGTGAGGGGGGTGTTAAAGTCCCCCACTATTAATGTATTGTTGTCAATGTGTTTCTTTGCTTTTGTTCTTAATTGCCTTATATAATTGGCTGCTCCCATGTTAGGGGCATAGAGATTTATAATTGTTAGATTTTCTTGTTTGATAGACCCTTTAAGTAGGATATAGTGTCCTTCCTCAACTCTTATTACAGTCTTTGGTTTAAAATCTAATTTGTCTCATATAAGGATTGCCACCCCAGCATTCTTTTGGTGTCCATGAGCATGGTAAATGGTTTTCCACCCCTTCACTTTCAATCTGGGGGTGTCTTTGGGTCTAAAATGAGTCTCTTGCAGACAGCATATCGATGGGTCTTGTTTTTGTATCCAATCTGATAGCCTGTGTCTTTTGATTGCATCATGTAGCCCATTTACATTCAGGGTTACTATTGAAAGATAGGAATTTAGTGCCATTGTATTGCCTGTAAGGTGACTGTTACTGTATATTGTCTGTGTTCCTTTCTGGTCTATGTTGCTTTTAGGCTCTCTCTTTGCTTAGAGGACCCCTTTCAATATTTCTTGTAGGGCTGGTTTCGTGTTTACAAATTCCTTTAGTTTTTGTTTGTCCTGGAAGCTTTTTATCTGTCCTTCCATTTTCAATGACAGCGTAGCTGGATATAGTATTCTTGGCTGCATATTTTTCTCATTTAGTGCTCTGAATATATCATGCCAGTCCTCTCTGGCCTTCCAGGTCTCTGTGGATAAGTTTGTTGCCAGTCTAATGTTTCTACCATTGTAGGTTACAGATCTCTTCTCCCGAGCTGGTTTCAGGACTTTCTTTGTCTCTGAGACTCGTAAGTTTTACTATTAGATGTCAGGGTGTTGACCTATTTTTATTGATTTTGAGAGGGGTTTTCTGTGCCTCCTGGATTTTGATGCCTGTTTCCTTCCCCAAATTAGGGAAGTTCTCGCTATAATTTGTTCCAATATACCTTCTGCCCCTCTTTCTCTTTCTTCTTCTTCCTGGATCCCAATTATTCTAATGTTGTTTCATCTTATGCTATCGCTTATCTCTCACATTCTGCCCTCGTGATCCAGTAGTTGTTTATCTCTCTTTTTCTCAGCGTCTTTATTTTCCATCATTTGGTCTTCTGTATCACTGATTCTCTCTTCTGCCTCATTTATCCTAGCAGTTAGAGCCTCCATTTTTTATTGCACCTCATTAATAGCCTTTTTGATTTCGACTTGGTTAGTTTTTAGTTCTTTTATTTCTCCAGAAAGGGTTTCTCTAATAACTTCCATGCTTTTTTCAAGCCCAGCTAGTATCTTTTAAATCATTCTGAACTCTAGTTCTGACATTGTAGTAATGTCCGTATTGATTAGGTCCCTGGCAGTCGGTACTGCCTCTTGTTCTTTTTGTTGAGGTGATTTTTTCCATCTTGTCGTTTTGTCCAGAGGAGAATGGATGAATGAGAGAACAAAATGCTAACAGGGTAACAATATCCCCAGAAGATATACACTAAACAAATCAGAAAAGACTTGAAACCAGGGGAAAGAAAGGGAAAGAAAGCAAAAAGAAAAACAAAACAAACACACAAAAAAACCAAAAACAGAACAAAAGAAAAAAACAGAATATGATCAAATATGATGAGGTTGCTCATGGATCTGTGCCACACTAGTTTTGGGCGTATTTGGGTCTGTTAGAAGAAAGTGCCTCCCAAAATTTTAAAGAAAGAAAAACTTATATATGTACAAAAATAAGGGTTAATATGATGAAGGGATGGAATATGATTGTAAAGATGAAAAATAAAAGATTGTATAAAAGGAATTGGTAAGAAGTTGTTTGAAAAAAGAAAAGAGGATTATAAAAAAAAAAGAAATGCGGGAGAATGTGATCAGGCAGTAGACTGGAACAAAGCCATACACTAGAGATTTAGGGTATATTTTGATCTGTTAGAAGAAACTGTATCCAAAATTTTAAAGAGGGACCAACTTAAATATATACTCCAAAAATAAGGTTAACTACTATGAAGTGATAGAACATGACCTTCAAAATGAAATATAAAAAATATTTTTTAAAAAGGGGATTGATAAGATGTTGGTTGAAAAAGGGAAAAAGAAAAATTCAAAAAAAAAAAAAAGAAAGAAAAGACAGTTAAAAAAAAATTAACTTTGAAAGACTAAAAAATCATGGGAAAAAAGCCATGAATTCTATGTTCAGTATTCCCCTAGAGCTGGAGTTCTTCCGTTCTCATTGATCAGTATAGTTGGTCTTGACTGGCTGTTCTTGCTGATTTTGGGGGGGAGGGGCCTGTTGCCGTGGTTCCCAAATGTTTTTGCCAGAGGTGTAGTTGCCCGCCCTTGCCGGATCCGGGCTAAGTAATCTGCTCCGGCTAAGTAATCTGCTCGGGTTTGCTCTCAGTAGCTTTCGTTCCCTGCGAGCTTTCCATATAGTTTTGGAGGATGAGAGTGAAAACGGTGTCCTCCCAGTCTCCTTCCAGAGGAGCCGAGAACTTGGGGCCCCACTCCTCAGTGAGACCCCAGAGAAAAGCAGTCAATCACTCCCATCTCCCGGGTCTCCGGCCTCACTCAGTGCTCACCCGGCCTGTGACTGAGCATTTCTATCTCTGGCACCTGCCTCGGTGTGGAGTCTCCAAACCCAGCAGATCCCTGCGGTGCGCTCCCACACCGCTCCTCCTGGGGGAGGAAGGGGAGTCTTCTCGGATCTACCACTTTTTGGGTCCCTGCTGGAGGAGTAGTGGCCCAACTGTACCGCGGATCACGGTTTATGGCAACCCCGAGCTGAGAGCCTGCACCTCGGCTCTGTCTCTGCAGCCGGCTTCCCTGCTCCGATACCCGGGAGCTCTGCCACACTCAGGCACCCCCAGGCTTTCTGTGACCCCAAGGGTCCTGAGCACACTGTCCCAGCGACGGTTCCACCTCCCACTTAGCCACTGGAGCGACGTCCCTCATTGGAGCTGACTTCTAAAAGTTCTGATTTTGTGCTCCGCGACTCTATCACTTGTCAGTAGTGGCCAACGGAGGCCCCCTCCCCTGCCATCTATCCTCTGGAATATCGCTTCGGATTCACTTCTCCACACGTCCTACCTTCCAGAAAGTGGTCGCTTTTCTGTTCAAAGAGTTGTTGCTATTCCTTTCTTCTATCTCCTGTTGAGCTCGAAGGTGTTCAGAATTGTTTGATCCCTACCCAGCTGAATTCCTGGGACTTGACGAAATCCAGGTCTCCTACTCCTCCACCATCTTGCTCCCATCCTCCTCTAGTTCTTTGATCCACTTATTGCTTAAGTTTTTTTTTTTTTATTTTCTACATATTTGTTAGTTTTCCATTTTCCCTTTTGTTAATTTTTAGTTTTATTTCATTTTTGCTGAAGAAGGTATTTTGTATGATTTCACTGTTTTTAAATTAATTCAGGCTTATTTTTGTGACTTCCATAAATTTATCTTAGAGAATGTTCCATGTGCAATTGAGAAAAATTTGTATTCTGCTCTTGTAGGGTAGAATATTCTATATATGTGTATAAAGTCTAGTAGGGGGGGTGCTGCCTGGCTGGCTCAGTTGGTGGAGCATGTGAGTCTTGATCTCAGGGTTATGAGTTTGAGCCCTACGTTGGGTGTAGAGATTACTTAAAAATAGAATCTTAAAAGAAAAAGGTTTTAGTTCATCGTATATTCAAACTCTTCCATTCAAATCCATTATTTTTGTCTAGTTGTTTTACTGAAAGTGGGATGTTAAAATCTCCAAGTTTATTGAAAGCTCTCTATTTCTTCCTTAAACTCTGTCAGTTTTTGTTTCATGTATTCTATGTTGTTAGGTGTGTATACTTCTGTAATTGTTATATCTTCTTGATGGATTGGCCCTTTTATCAACATAAAATGTACCTTGTCTTTTCTAACAATTTTATCTTAAAGTCTATTTTGTCTGATATAGAGCCACACTGGCACTCATTTGTTTATTACTGGCATGGATTGTATTTTTCCATCCTTTTATATTCAACCTATGTGTGTTTTCGTACCTAAAAAGAATCTCTTATAGATAGCATAAAGTGGTATTGAGCTCTTTTAATACGTTCTGCCGATCTCTGCCTCCTAATTGGAGAGATTAATTTCTTTACTTTTAAATTTATTGTTGAGAATGAAAGATTTCTGCCATTTTTATATTTTTTCTGTATCTGTCATACCTTTTTTATTTTTCAGTTGCTCCATTACTGCTGCTGTGAACATTTTTTTTGTGAAGATTGTTTTTTGGTAGTGTACTATTTTGATTCCCTTTTTGTTGCTTTTTCTTTATAATTTTATTTTTTTTCTTTAGTTGTTCTTCAGCTTATAGGTGACATCTGCAATTCATAACAGTCCAGTTTGAATTAATGCCAACTTAGGTGGAATAGCAAAAATTCTTCCCCAGTATAGCTCTAAGGCCTCCCTTTATATTAGTTTCACAAATGACATCTTTCTCCATTGTGTGCCCATTGATATTAACTTGTAGTTATTGTTTTATGCCTTTATTTCTAAAACCATATGGGGGAAAAAGTTAAAAACCAAAAACATGCAATATTACTGCTTGTATGTTTACCTATGTTTCTGTATTTATCAGTGTTCATTTTGTGTGTATGCCTTCACGTTACTGTCTAATGTTCTTTTATTTCAGCCTGATAAACTCCCTTCAGTATCTCTTGTCGGACAGTTTGCTAGTTATGTATTCCCACAACATTTGTTCATCTGCGAATGTCTCAATTTCTGCTTCATTTTTGAATGCTAGTTTTGCTGGGTATAGAATTAGTCCTTGACATATTTTCCTTTCAGTACTTTAAAGATGTCATCCCTCTCCCTTATGACCTCCCTGGTTTCTGATGATAAATCTGCCATTAATTGTATTAAAGACCTTTTTTATGTGACAAATTTATTTTCTCTTGCTGCTTTCAAAACTCACTCTTTGTTTTAGACTCTCAGTAGTTTGTACTGTATCTTAATGTGAATCTTTTTGAGTTTGTCCTTCTTAGAATTTGTTGGGCTTCATGGATGTGTCCATTTATGTCTTCCATCATGCTTGAGAAATTTTTAACCATTTTTATTCTTCGGGTGTTCTTCTGTCCCTTTCTGTCTCTCTCTCTCTTTTTGGGATGCCCATTATGGGTTATATTGTTATCCTTGATGGTGACATACTGGTCTGTTACATTCTGTTCATTTCTTTTCATTTTTTTTTTTTCCTTGTCAGACTGGATAAGCTCAGTTGATCTATCTCCAAATTCACTGTTTCTTTCTTGTTCAAATCTGCTGTTGAAGCCCTCTAGTGAATTTTTGTTTCAGTTATATTTTTTAGTCTTAGAATTTCTATTTGGTTCATTTTTATAATTTATATTTCTTTATTGACATTATTTATTTTTTACATTGATATTTCCCCTTCTTAGTTTTCTTTAGTTTTTTTTTTTTTTTTTTTTTTTGTGACTTGTGTTTCCTATATCTCTTTGAGTAAGTATAGTTAAGGCAGTTAAATGTCTTTGTCTCTTTCAGTCAGTGTCTGTACTTCCCAGTGTGTATTATACTTTCTTGCTTCTTCACATGCTTGTTTAAATTTTGTTTAAAACTGGTCATGATTATAACGTGACTCTTCTGGAAATCAGATTCTCCCCTTCTACAAGTTTGTTGTTGCTGCTTATGGGTTGTTGTTTATTGATTTTTCCAAACTATAACTTGAAGTTTTATGTTACCACTGAAGTCTGTAGTCCTTTGTAAACTAGTGTTTTGACAATTTCCTCAAATGAAAAGAAACAGGAAAAAAAATTCTCTAGGTTTGCAGATTGGCTCTGTGTTGGGGCATTCCTTCAGCATGTAGCCAGGCTATTTATGATTGTACGTTAACCTTCACTTTCTGCTTGCATGGAACCTGATTGTCAACTAGAAATAAAGGTTTAGGGTGTTTTCAAGCCTTTTCTAAGCATGCTGGGGATGCCTGTAGCTTTCTTGATTACTTTGTATACCAGAGAGCTTTTTTTAAAAAATTTAAATTCAACTTAACTAATATATACTGTAGTATTAGTTTCAGGCGTAGAATTTAGTGATTCATCAGTTGCATACAACAGCTATTGCTCATTACTTCAAGTGCTCTCCTTAATGTCCATCACCCAATTACCCATCCCCCCCACCAACCTCCCCTCCAGCAACCCTCCTTTTGTTTCCTATAGTTAAGAGTCTCCTATGGTTTGCCTCCCTCTCTGTTTTCATCTTATTTTATTTTCCCTTCATTTCCCCTATGTTTATCTGTTTTGTTTCTTAAGTTCCACATATGTGTGAAATCATATGGTATTTGTCTTTCTCTGACTGACTTATTTTACTTAGCATAATACCTTCTAGTTCCATATACATTGTTGCAAATCACAAAAATTTCATTCTTTTTGTGGCTGAGTAATATTCTGCATGTGTGCACGCGCGCACACACACACACACCAGATTGTCTTTATCCAGTTTTCCATCTGGGTTTTTTTCCATATTTTGGCTATTGTGTACACCCCAAGAGCTTTTAATAGCATTTTTCATCCTTGTATCTCCTTTCACAACCTGTCCTTTTTCAGGCATTTCATTCTGTCTTACTCTTGTCCCTCTGTTATCTCTTGCCCTAGATTACTGTGGCCAGTAATTGTTTCTTTAAGTCCTTTTGGCAAACACTACACAGGAAGCTGCCCCTGCCTGGGAGATGCTCCAAGCTGTATGGAATAAAGGGAAACCAAAACCCTTGCTTTGGTCCATAGGGAGCCACAAGACAGGTCGAAACACACAAGCACAATTATTTTACAATAAAGTCCATATTATTTCCCTGGTACTAGTAACGTGTACCAGGAGTGTGAGCTGCTGTCTTCATGACCCCTGCTGACCTAGTGTGCAAGGGGTGGTAGGTGTGCAATTTAAAATGCCATGGTGTTCTTTTACTGCAAAGTAGTAGCTGCTTTCTTCACCAAGGCTCTCCCTGTTGTAAGTTTTCAGCTAGGTTCCAGAGTTCATCTTTTTTGTTATAAGAGTACAATTTGTAAATTTCAGGGCCAGATGATGAAGCAAATATTTGTTTATATTGGTGTTAGCAAGGTTGGATAAGTTGGGGCCCTTTGACTTTGAGATCATGGTCACTTGAATTATGGAATTTTAGTGCTTGATGGAATGTTTGAGGTCATGCTGTTAAATGCCTGTATTTTACATATGAGGATATGGAGATTCAGATATTTCATTCATTGAACATCTTTGTTTAATAGCTATTTACCAGTCACTCAGAATTATAAAATCTGTGATGGAAGATATCCTTAAAAAGGTGTCGAGTATAATAGCCAGTCAATTGTTCAGGTGTTAAGTAATTTGTTCCAGTATGCAATAGATAAGACCTTTGTCTCAGACTTTCACTTCTCTTTGTTTATACTGGGCTCTTTCAATTCTACCCTAGCATAGTAGGATAGTAAAAACATGGAATACTATTTCTTTTTGTGATAGGATAGCAGGGACTTAATTTGCTTTATGGCTGATCACTTTTGCTGTTATCTCTCAAGGATTTAGGAACTCCTTGAAGACAGTGGCCTCAAGTCATCTTAGCATTTCACTTGTTTTGTTTCTTTAGTGGTATTAATACTGTTACAGTCCACTAAGTGGTCAGAGTGTCAGAACCTGCTTCAGGGTTATATGTTGTGTTTGTATGGGTATGCTCACATGTGCATATTACAAATTCCAATATATTTTTGTTTTCTTCTCCCTTTTTTTGGTACCTGGAGAGTGCTATTTGTTTTTCCAGTTCAACTCTGATGTCTTTTGCAGTTTTGTTAGACTTCTTTTTTTTTTTAATTTATTTTTTATTTTTTTATTTTTTTAAAGATTTTATTTATTTATTTGACAGAGAGACAGCGAGAGAGGGAACACAAGCAGGGGGAGTGGGAGAGGGAGAAGCAGGCTTCCCGCGGAGCAGGGAGCCCAATGCGGGGCTCGATCCCAGGACCTGGAATCATGACCTGAGCCGAAGGCAGACGCTTAACGACTGAGCCACCCAGGCGCCCCAGTTTTGTTAGACTTCTTAACATTCCCTTTTTTACCCTCTGGCTGTTTTTTCAAACATAGCTCCTCAGGTTTAGATGTATATTCTAGGTTACTTCCTAATATTTAAAAGAAGAAAATTCTTTCTTTTTTTTTTTTTTAAGATTTTATTTATTTGTCAGAGAGAGAGAGAGAGAGCGAGTGCACACAAGTGGGGAGCTGCAGGCAGAGGGAGAAGCAGGCTCCCCACTGAGAAAGGAGCCAGATTGGGGACTCGATCCCAGAACCCTGAAATCATGACCTGAGCTGAAGGCAGACGTTTAACCTACTGAACCACCCAGGCATCCCAAAAAAATCATTCTTAAATCTGAACTTTATTTTACTTAATTAGTCATTCTTCTCACTCCTCTTCTTCATTAATCTCATTTGTGGCTTCTCTTTTGATCTGTGAAGTACACCTCCTCTTATCTAGCTTACTGTCTCTCTTGTGAGGAGTTAGAATTTTAGCCAGTTGCCCCACGTAAGATCACTGTCACCTCTGACACCAACTTCAGGCTCCCAGAGTCCCCAAAGCCAACCTCAAGCTTAATAATTCACTAAAAAGACTCACAGAATTTGCTGGGAGCTATTATACCCGTGGTTACAGTTTATTATAAAGAAAGGATAGAGATTAAAATCAGCCAAGGAAAGAAGCACATAGGGCAGAATCCAGTAAAGGTCTCAGACACGGAGCTTCTCTTGTTTTCTCTGGAGTCAGAATGGTTAATTTTCTGATATGTATAGTGTGATAATATCAAGGAAGTTCACCTGAGCCGTGGTTTTTATTGGGGCCTTTGATGTAGAGTGCATATTTGTGTCCCACCCCATTTATTGTTGAAACCTCATCCCCAATATTCTAGTGTTTGGACATGAGCCCTTTCGGAAGTGATTAGGTTGTGATGGTGGAGCTCATGAATGGGATTAGTGCCCTTATCAAAGAGATTCCAGAGACATCCCTAATCCCTTCTGCCTTCTAAGGTTGTAGTCAGAAGATAGCATCATTTATGAAGTGAGCCTTCATTAGGTATCACCAGCACCTGACACTGAATCTGCTAATGCCTTGATCTTGGACTTTCTGTCCTCCAGAATTATGAGAAATAAGTGTTTGTTGTTTATAAGGCATCTAGTTTATGGTATTTTGTTAGAGCAGCCTGAACAGACTAAGACAACATTTTGTGGGCATGATTGATTGCCCACATAGCTGATCTCTGTCTTCCATTTCTACTTCTTCCGTGTGTGACCCAGAGCCCCCATTCTAAATCACATTGTCTTTCTGGTGTCACCAGTCCCTATGCTAACACTATAGGTTATGGCTAGCCCCCACCCTAAATCACACTGTTAGACCATCCAGTGTAACTGAGGTCATCAGGCAAAGAAAGATACCCTCTCAGCCATGATATTTCAAGGATTTAGGGATTATTTCCCAGAAGCCAACAACAAAGGCCAGACCTCATTTTTAGTAAGGTTAAATTCTTTATTATACATTTGTCTTCTCAGTTTTTTCCTAAGAAGTGCATTACTCATGGTTGTCTTTCTTTTCACACTTTGAGAGCCCACATTTTAACAAACAGAAATCCTCTTTTTTAATTCACAAATGTTTCTCACTAATGCACTTTCAATGTCCCCATTTTGAAGTATGTGATTCCTGTCCTATTTAACTCACAGAGTTACCATAAGGCTTGAATGAGAGAAGTTAAAAAAATGATTTTTAGAATTAATCTTTCCATCCTTCATACTGCCTTTTACTAACTTTGATATTACTCTCATTCCATGTTATTGTGTTTTGTAACATACCCATTGATCATATTTATTTTTTGAGGACAGGGTTCATGATATATATCTGTGTCATCTGTACTTGAACTATTATAAAGCCCAGTTTGTTGAATTTAGTTTTCAATAATAATAAAAATATGTTGAAATTCCATTTGCTTTTAACCACCAGAACGGCTGTATTTAGTTGTGCAGGTTGAGACCTGCAGTGCCCTCAGAGGTCCCATTCATAATTAAGTCCTGAAAAATGTGTATTTATTATGATACTCTTCTAGTAGATGGTAATAAAGTGTATTTCCTAATCAATATATTATGACAATTTTTCGGTAGATTGAAGTATAGTGACTTGAGTAGGAGGATCTTTTCTCATTTGTAGAAAAATGTGGCCCTATTGAGACTATGGTCCTTGGGCTTAGACTAGCCTAGATTTTTATCCTGGCTCTGCCATTTATAGATGTATGATCTTAGATAATCTCTTCAACACTTAGTTTTATCTATAACATAGGATTGGTACTATTCATTTCAGTATACTATGTCATCTAGAATCTTTATGAGGTAATATACATGACACATTTGCTATAGTGTCTGGCACCTACTAAATTGTCCTAGTCTATTTGGGCTGCTTGTAACAAAATACCATAGGCTGAGTGGTTTATAAACAACACATTTGTTACAGTTCTCGAGGCTGGGAAGTTCAGGATGAAGGCAATGGCACATTCAGTGTCTGGTGAAGGCCTGCTTCTGAGTTCTTAGGCAGCCACACATAGTGGAAGAAACAGAAGGGATCTCTCTGGGTCCTGTTTATTAAGGGTATTAATCCCATTCATGAGGGCTCCATTCTCATCACCTAATCACCTCCCAAAGTCCTTAACCTTCAAACACTATCACAGTAGGGGTTAGGTTTCAACATATAAATTATTGGGGGGGATACAAACATTCAGTCTAGCTAAATAATTGTGCCTGTTTTCATTGGAGCTTGTTGTGCTTTAGCAGTATGTGATTACAGAAGTATGTGTGAGATGCTTTAAATTAGGTAAGAGACTTAATTGAAAGACTGGCTTAGCACCTTTTTAAGTGATTGCTCTTAAGTTAAAGTCTGTTGTATTTTATTCAGACTTCCTGTTTTGAAAAGTAGGAGGGTTAGTATTGAACCATACGGCAGAGATTCCGTTAGAGGACTTTGAGGGAATGAGGGACAGAGACTTGAATTTAGAGCCTTTTCAGGGATCTTGATGATATCTTACCTTTGTATAAGATTAAATCTATCACAGTCTGAGTGTATAGGTTATTGTGCCTCAACTTGCTAACAGTGAGGAAGCAGGAAATCCATCAATTGCTTTTGAGTGGGGAGTGATTAATAAAATAAAACTGGACCCAGACTGTGATACATTAGCAGTTGTCATTATTTTTGTCTTTTAAATCCTTGGATTAGGGGTGCCTTGGTGGCTTAGTCCATTAAGCCTCTGCCTTCGGCTCAGTTCATAATCCCAGGGTCCTGGCATCGAGCCCCACGTCAGGTTCCCTGCTCAGCAGGAGAGTCTGCTTCTCCCTCTCCCTATACCCCTACCCCACTCTCTCTCTCTCTCTCTCTTTCTGTCTCTCTCTCAAATAAATAAAATCTTAAAAAATGCTTGGATAAAGTCATATCAAGTGTGTGGGGGGTAGGGGAGGGAGGGGATGGTGTTGTAGGTAGCTTGGCATGGGAAATTGGTTTCTAGCATAGGAATTTTCCACTTCAGAAAAAAAAGTTTCAGACAAATGGTATTCTGATCTGGTATACAGAGTGAGTGGAAAATAATTCTGCATTTCTTTTTAAATGTTGAAATAAAACATATCACCATATTCCCAACATCGTTATATTAGGGAGTTCCAGATTGTTTAGACGAATGAAAACAAGAGGACCAGATTGCCAGATGTTAGGATTCTAGCTTCAAAGTCTTCTAGAATACCTATGGTAAATAAGTTTGGGTTGTTTGATTAGTTTTGGTATTTTAAGATACCAAAAGCAGGCAGTTATTTTAGTGTGACTCTAAGCATAATTGGCATATTTCAGGCATTTACAACTTAGGCCATAGTAATCTTTAATTTGAAAGTATATGAAGGCTATACAAAATATGGCAACCAGCTGTTTGCTTTATTTTCTCTGATGACAGAAGAAGAAATGAATTGAAGCTGGTACATGATTCAAGGCTTTTTTGACTGAACATTTAAAAACCATTTGGAATGGTTATGGGTTCTTTCCTGTAAGTCTTCTATGAGTGGAAAAGATAATCAAAACTTTAGTATAGACATGGACGTCCTTAAATGGAGCAATGATTTAGGTAGCCTCTAGACGTATTTAACATGTATTGCAAGTATATATTCAGCAAATAATGGATAAACCAGCAAGTTCTAGAAGCTAGTTCTTTTAGAACTTGTCACATATAGAACATAAATTATAAGTGAAGTCCTGGATTTAGAGGGATTGAAGACAAACATGAAAATAACATTCTGTGTAGTAACAATGGAAGTGCTATAGGAAGTAGTATGTAATTCCCAAAGGAATAGTTTCAAGGAGGATCACTGAGGGGTATAAGGTTCCTGAAGGTTCATGAAGAAGGTAATCCTTGAGCCAAGTTTTGAGGGGCCCATCTTGTCAGGCTGAAGATATTGAAAAGGCAGCCTGGCAGAAAACAATATATGGACAAAGTTATCATGAACCTTACAGGCAGTTTTCAAAAATTTCATTGTGCCTTATGAAAATTCATTTTACTTACAAATTTTTTCTCCTCAGGTTTGTTCTAATACTTTTATTTTCTTAATTCACTTGCCTGACCAGCCTAGGAGAAAAATAAGGCAAGTGTATTAGTCACAGGGCTGTAGCTTATGGAATAGTGACTTTGACTCTAGAAATAGACTGGCCTATTCCACTGAGTTTTTCATTTAATTCCTTTCTGTTCCTTAAACTTGGAGAGGCCACGGAGTTCTAATCAGGAAGTTTCTTTTTCTTTTCTTTTAGGATTTGAGATATTGAAGTAAGTCATTAGATTAAAGCAATATTTTTGTGAATCACAGCATGTGAAAATAAAGCATCTTTATTAAAAATGTCTAAAGCACATTCCCATTTTAACTTGTGAATATTAATTAACTATTCTTCTACCTTTTGTAATTGTGGTCTATAGTACTATTATTACATAGGATTGTTATTAGTACCAATTTAATCTTCATAATGGTCTTGAGGTAAGTATGTTATCTCCATTTTACAGATGCAGAAACGTGTCTTGAGAAGATAACCTGGCCCATTGTTAATGTGGCCAACAAGTAGCACAGGTCATTGACAGCATTCTGACAGCAAAACCTGAACATGTGGTCTATAAGGACTTGTGTGCTGCTTGTGAAATTGCCTTGATGTTTCTGTGCTCTGGGAGGGTAATAAATCAGGATATTTGGAACTAGGACTATCCTGGAAAATCCAGGACCTGTGTATAGCCATCACCAAAGTACATTTTTTCCCTCATGTGAGTCAAAACCAGCTTTCACCAGGAAACATTCTCTTACTAATTTATTTTTGAGTCCATCAATCCAATCTTGGCCTCCACTCTAATGCATATTCTTAGAACCTAAGGTCATTGAAGGGGGAAAACTTTTTAGCTGTATACCTTCAGAATGCTCAGTGAATCACTTCAGTTTGGGAGAAACATAAACTGAGTGCTATAGTTCAGCTCAGTAGCTAGTGATTGAAGCGTAACTTAAACTGGACAAAGGTACAAAAGATTGATGGGTAGACTTGCAGCTCACAGCCCCTGGGCACCTGGATTGCTCAAATGCTTGGCCTATAACCTGGAGCACAACTTGTACCTCTTATCACTTTCTCAGGTTTCTTCATATGGTATAGGACAAGGCTGCTGGCTGCTTTGGGGTCACATCCTTGACCAAGTTGGGAAGAAGAGAATCTTTTCCAGTAACCTCAAAAAAAAAAAAAAAGATGGCTCGGTGAGAAGGCCAGTGAAGCTGCATTGTAAGTGCCTCCTCTATGGCTGAATAAACACTGGAGAGAGACATATACAATGATTACTAACAGTGTAAAGGGATCTGTGGTAGAGGTATTGTTACATTCAATGGATAAAATGGAAATGTAGTATACTGAATTTCCCCTTAAGCTTATGCCTACTGTCTGATTTACTTTAGATATCATTAGCATCTGTGATGCAGTGATGATTAGTATGATAAATAATTTACATACTCATTTAGCAGTCATTTTAATGAGTACCTCTGTGAGGGGAGCACTGTGCACTGAGGTGATGAGATGATTAGGCACATGTCTCCTGCTATTGTTCTAATGGAAGGAGTAGAATATACTGGAGACATGATGGCTTCACAGAAGGAGGTATGTATGTGGAGGTATTGGGGGATATTTCATGGACGAGAAGAGCATTGATCTGTGACAGAGTTGGAGAGACTGAAGGGAGTGGAGAGGTGATTTCCAGCAAAGAGTGCCATGGATGCAGTTATGGTGGTGGAAATGTGCAGGCTCTGTTGAGTGTGTGAAGGGGGAGAACAGATTGATTGGGGGAGTGGAGGGGATGGATGAAAAGTAACGTTGAAGGCCAGGCTAGCCAGTTTCTGAACTTGGGCTCAGGCTTTCATGTCATCAGATTTGTGGGAGAGTTTCTCTCATCACAGCCTGAGGTACTGGAGAGCAGGGTCTTTCTTGCTCATCTTGTATCCCTGAGGCCTAGCAGAGTGTCTGCATGCACTGGGCACTCAATAAATGTTGACTGAAGATAAGAACATCATATTTCTGTCATTTATATTAATTAGAGGGTTCTAGTCCCTAAAGAATCTGAGTATGGATGAAATTTAGAGAAGCAAAGGACCAGTCAAATGTAACCAGAGCAGTGAGTGACAGGCCTGAGAAATGCTCCGTTACCTGAGGGAAGGAAAGACCTCTGAAGAAACAAATGGGCAAATATTTGATAGAATGAGCCCTGAGCCTCACAGTGCTTGCTAACTAGCCAACTTGGTTAAAACTTTCTATCTGTTCCTCAGACTTGAGCATCCCTGAGTCACTATCTCTTCTGAATGTATGTAAATTCCTGGGTGCAAAAGCATTTACATTCTTCAAGTATATGGCTTGAGCCGTTGGGATTTATTCAGATACTCAAGAAAACTCCCCTTTGCATTCAGTTAGATATCTTATTTGTTCCCCAAATTTTTTAAATGATACCCCAAACAAATACTATTTAGAAACTTTCCAGGGGGAGTAGCCCAAAGATGTATGGTGGCATGCATTTACTTTTTTAGGGAGTAAAGTTTCAAAATGAATAAATAAAATTCATAAGCATGGTGTATCTAAAGAAATGAAAAATTGAGCAGAGCAGCAACAAGAAGGAAAAGTGGTTTCTGAGGGGCTGGATAGTAAAACAATGAAGCAATGAAACACTTGTGTTTTAACCACTTCAATCGCTTCCTTTTAAAGTTCTATTCAAAGTATAGTCAATCCTCATTATTCAGATTCTGTATTAACAAATTCCCCTCTTTCCCCAAATTTATTTGTAATCCCCAAATCAATGCTTGTGGTGCTTTTACAGTAATTTGTGGACATGTGTAGAGCAGAGAAAAATTTGAGTCGCTTGACGTGTAAGTTCTCAGCTGAGGTCGAACAAGGGCCCATTCTGCCTGCTTGTTCCAGCTCTTTACACTGTAAATAAGTGTGTCCTTTCTTGGTCTACTTAATGCCATGTTTTTCACAGTTTTGTGCTTTGTGTGATTTCACTGTATAAAATGGCCCCCAAGCGTAGTTCTGAGGTGCTGTCTAGTGTCCCTAAGTGCAGAACAACTGTGATGTGCCTTACAGAGAAAATTCATGTTAGATCAGCTTTGTTCAGGTATGAGTTATAGTGCTGTTGGCCATGAGTTCAATGTTAAAGAATCAACTATATATATTAAATAAGGTGTTTTTAAGCAGAAACACACATAAAATAAGGTTGTATACTGACAGGAATCAATCCTGTATTTCCCCTAGAAATAGTGGTTCAGTATTTGCTATTCATTGTTTGTGGTGACTTTATTGAATGATAACTACTATGGATAATGAAAATTGACTATATTTCTCTTCTTGCTGGGATCATCCTGGGCTTATGTAGTTATTTAGTGGGGTTTTTTTTTTTTTTTTTGTAACTTTTATTTTGACAGAATTTCAAACTTACAGAAAAGTTGGAAGAATAGTGTAACGAAGTTTCTTATGGTGGAACTGTAAATAGGTTAAATAGTGTCCTCTACAAACTCCTGTCCACCTGGAACTCCAGAAGGTAGACTTATTTGGAGATAGGACCTTTGCAGATGTAATTAGTTAAGATGAAGTTCTACTGCATTAGAGTGAGCCCTAAATCCCAGTGACTTGTGAGAAGAGGAGATACACAGAGAGACACGTAGGAGAGAAGGCCACAAGATGACAGAGGCAGAGATGGGAATGATGCAGCCACAATCCAATGAAGGCAAGGATTGCTGGGAGAAAGAGGCCAGGAAAGATTCTTCCCTGGAGCCTCCAGAGGGGCTAACACCTTCATTTTGGACTTCTTGTCTCCAGAATTGTGAGAATAATTATGTTGTTTTAAGCCACTGAGTTTGTGGTCGTTTGTTACAGCAATCCTAGGAAACTAATATAACCCTTTACTCCATTTCACTAGTTTATTATTTTTTTCCTCTCTCTCTTTCTTTTCATCTTTCTCCCCCTCCTCTCCCTCTTTCTCTCCCCATGCATGTGTGTATCAATTTTTTTTCTGTACCTCTACCCCTAAATATTTATTTCCAGAATAAGGATATTCTCTTACACAAGCATAGTATAATTACAAAAATAAGAAATTAAAAACTGATACAATATTATTACCTAGTCAGCAGTTCATATTCAAATTTTATCAATTGCCTAATAATGACCTTTTTTCCTCTGGTCCAAGATCCAGTCTAGGATCATACATTTCATTTCCTTTCCATGCCTCTTTAATCTTCTGTTAATCTGAAACAGTTCTTCAGACTTTCTTTGTATTTCTTGACCTTGTCATTGCTGAGGTGTACAGTCCAGTTATTGTGGTCTTGTCTGATATTTTCCCCAGTTTAGATTTAGGTTATTTCTCTCTGGTAGGAATACCACAGAAATCTTGTGTTCTTTTCAGTGCCTCCAATCAAGACACACTTGATGCTGGTTACTTGATTAAAGTGGTGTCTGGCAGGTTTCCCCACTTTAAAGTTACTGTTTTTCCCTTTGGAATTAATAAGTAATTTGTGGGGAGATGCTTCATGAGCATGTAAATATCCTCTGCATCATTAGACTGTCACCTACTAGTTTCAGCTTTCATTGATAATTTTCTAAATCCACTGTTTATATCAATGTAGACTCATATGCCTATTTTATTCAATAGGTTATAATCCTTTACTGTCATTATTTATTTGGTGCAGGAATGTTCCACATTTGGCCAGTGAGAGGCCATTCACGCAGGCTCATGTGTCCTTATGACATGTTCTCATTCCTTGAGTGCTTTCTTACTGTTTGGTTCAGGATATTTCAGGCTCATCTTGTACTTCCCTGTCCTGTTCCCCCATGTCACCCATTCGTTTACAGAGCTGACCTGGGCTGATTTAATGCATTAAAGAGTATTCTGGAGTTAAAAAAAAAAAATTGGCTCAAAAGAGACCAAATGTTATCTTCCTCTTTATTTACTGTTCTAGTTAACAAAGCGAGCTTCTTCAGAGGTGTCAGGGGAAACTGCCACTAGTGGAGGGTAAATACCGTCTTGAGGATAGATGCTTCCTTTTGTAGTCCTGCCCTGCCATAGGAATTTCTACATAAAGAGGAATATGCTTAGGGCTCTTACATATTAAAATACCATCTATGTTATGGCTGAATTTGTTTTTTGGATTTGTTCCCTCTGTTCTAGTTACGGAAGTTTTACTGGTGTATTTTAATCTTAATTCATTTCTTTTTTAACCACAATGATGTTGATGAGGGTTTTTTTTGTATTATTCAGGTGATCAACTTATAGTAGTTGACCTTAATTTGATTTGTGATACAAATCTAAAAGATTTTCCTTAAATAAAATGCAAATTTAAAATCTTATGAAATGAATGCATGTTGTAGACATTTGTAAAAAAAAAAACAAAACTTATACAAAAACATTTGGAGAAAATAAATCAGTGTTATCACTGTTGCTAGATAAAACTCCTTCACTCACATTTTCTTCCCTTGAGTATCTTAAATACACTTTTCTGTTTTTTTTTTCTGGCATAAAGTTGCTGTCAACATCCTATGATAAGGTAATTTTTATTCATTTGTAAGTCATTTATCCCTTTCCCTAGATGTTCAAAGCATTTGTTTAAAGATCTGTTTTATAGGATATATCTTGGTTTTGATTGCTTCTGGGTTGATATTACCAGGTATGTGGTGTGCTTCAATATGCAGTTTCCTTTTTTTTTTTTTAAGATTTCAGGAAAGTTTTTCTGGAATTGCAGTTTTTAATATTTGTTCTGTCCCATTATCTTGGTTTTCTTCTTCTTCAGGGATTGCTATTATCTCTGTGTTGGATCACAAGAGAGACTTGATTGATCACTCTGTTTCTCTTGAATACTTTTACTTTCTTCATTGGAGGTAGGTGAACTTTAAAATTTCCTTCTTATTACTTTTTTAAGATATCTGTGATAGCTACTTGCTTTTGGATTCCTTCCAGTTTAGTCTTTTTTTCCTGAGCTGATTTTTTTTCCATGTTGAGAGAATATTTTATTTTTTGTTTCAAGTTTTTATTTAAATTCCAGTTAGCATACAGTGTAATATTAGTTTCAGGAGTAGAATTTAGTGATTCATCACTTACATACAATAACCCCAGTGTTCATCACAAGTATTCTCCTTAATCCCCATCACCCATTTAACCCTTTCCTCTACTTACCTCCCCTCTAGATACCCTCAGTTTTTTCTCTGTAGTTAAGAGTCTGTTTTATGGTTTGCATCTCTTTTTCTCTTCCCCCCATGTTCATCTGTTTTGTTTCTTAAATTCCACATATGAGTGAAATCACGGTATTTGTCTTTCTGACTGGCTTATTTCACTTAGCATAACATACTCTGGCTCCGTCCATGTTGTTGTAAATGGCAAGATTTCATCCTTTTTGATGGCTGAGTAACATTCCATTGTATGGATATGTGTGTGTGTGTGTGTGTGTGTGTATATATTCATTCCATTGTATGTACATTGTATATCATGTATATAAACCACATCTTTATCCATTCATCTGTGGATGGACATCTGGGCTCTTTCCTTCAGCTGATTTTTTAACTTTATTCTACTGCTTAAGTTTTGTTACTTCATTTCTGACTTTTTGTAATCTAAATATGTTGTCTTATATTGAAATAATAGGCTACACTTTTTCTGTTCTATCAACATGTCTTTAGTATGCTTTCTTTGTGTGTTGGAATGTTATTCTGCTCCATTCTGTTTTTTCTAATTATGACTTTGTACTGGATTTAACCTTGATCCCTTTCTATTGCCTATTTTTATGTTATAGTTTCTGTGCATTTTTAGAAGAAGGCAGGATTCAAAATAGCTTTGATAATTTCTGTTGTTTTCTTGTAGTTTGCAAAAATATGGCCATATGTTTATTTGTTATTTAGATATTTTCTGGCTCAGTTCCCTTCCTCCACTCCATCTGGACCTTTTCTTTTCTTTGTCTCTACCATCCCTGTGCTGCTGAGCAGATTCCACTGCCAGCAATTTCTCTGCAGTGTGAGGCCCAGTCCAAGAAGGTAGTCCTGGCTGACCAGTGCTAAATGTCCTAGACTGCTCCTACTCCTTTGGATCTTCTTGGGTGGAACCCTTGTCCTCATCCTGTTTCAGGTACCATTTCATTCTCAGCTTGCCTGCTCCACTTCCTAGTGAACACCACATGTCTATGTACTCAGATCCTCCTTTGCTCCTTCACTTCTCTCAGGTTTGCTCTCAGATAGAATCATATGCAGGACTTTTGGAGGGTTGAATATTTGTCCTTACCTATTTGTATTTTGGAATTTGTTCTCTAATTGTACATGTTTATGTGCTTTCTTGTTACTTTTTTTTTTTTACATGGGGATTCAGAGACATTCAAAACATATGCCTTCACCATTGCCATTCCTGGGTTTCCACAGGAATGTCAACTTAACGTATATTCAATGAAGTTTATTTGATTTTTGTTTTTCATTTTTTTTCTTTAAAAACCATCTCTACAGAGACATAGAAATTGGGATATAGAATACCCATCCTTTCCAAGAGGGAGTCCACTGAGGTTCAGAAGAGCAGGTCTCAGGACAGTGGGGGCAGCTGCTTCCCTCTCTGAAGCATGGCTCAGATGTGGAGAAGGATTTCAGGACACTTCTGAGACTCTGGTAAAGTAATTATAAAATTGTTTTCCTTGAATGCCAAAGGATACTTAGATTCCTGAGTGTTTAGGCCACTGTAATTATATTTCTTTGGAACTCCCTACCTTATTTCAGGACACAGTAATTGGCACAGTTGTCTTTTTTTTTTTTTTTTAAATCAGAGAGCGAGAGAGAGTGAGCACAAGCGGGGGGAGTAGCAGGCAGGGGGAGAAGCAGGCTCCCCGCTGAGCAAGGAGCCTGATGTGGGGATGTGGGACTGGATCCCAGGACCTTAGGATCTTGACACGAGCCGAAGGCAGCCGCTTAACTGGCTGAGCCACCAGGCGTCCCGGTACAGTCTTCTTTTTTCAACCTTGAATTCCCTTAGTAATTGTGGCAAGTTAATAATCACCTCTTTATGCCAGGCCCAACCTTTGTACTTCTTTGTAAATGTAGGATACCTACTGAGAAGTTTCTTAGAAGATGAAATCTTTGAGCATCCTACTCTTCACAAGAAGTACATTTATGAAATGCTTGTATACTCAGGATCTTTTGGCAACAAGATATTCTGGTTAATATTTGTATATATGCTAATTTTGAAATACTTATAGATATGTACAAAATGGAATACTGTTACAAACTCTTAATGGTTAGTTCTCTGTTTAGATTCTGGTAGAACATAAAAATACATTTATATATGTATGAGGAGTATGTGCTTTGGGAATACTTATTGGTAAATATAAATAAAAGAGAGGCATATTTTAAGGAGGGTATAGTTTAAGGTTTTGAGTATTTTACAAAATATTTTTGGTTTTAGCCCTTGTTCACATAAATTACTACATTATCATTATTATTATTATTGTCATCTTCCTGCAGTCATTAACAGCTGAAAAGAAGATTGTTACAGAAAAGCACCTCGAATTATCCCCTAGACCTAAGAAAGGTAAAATTTTGTTGATTTCTTGACAGAAATGGTATAAGGCTAATATATCTTTCTTTGATTTATTTACATAGTTTGGGTAGACTGTATATTTATGGTTTAAAAACATCAAAGTGTAAAAAGGTAATTTTTGAGAAATCTCTCATCTTTGTCACTATTTACCCCATTTTTTTCTTGCCTCCTATCGATAATTATTAAAATTTTTTATGTGTCCTTCCTGGGTTTACTGTTATCAGCAGAGCTCAGTAGGTTAGCTTAGGCTCACAGGTCCAGGATTTTAAAAAATTCTGATTTGGGAAATAACAGTTATGACCTATGATAAAAGGACTATACTGTTTCAGGCAATGAAATTCTTACTTGGTGAATTAGTTAGGGAAAGCTTTCAGATACAGATAGTAGGAAACTTTTTTTTTTTTTAAGATTTTATTTATTTATTTGACAGAGAGAGACACAGCGAGAGAGGGAACACAAGCAGGGGGAATGGGAGAGGGAGAAGCAGGCTTCCTGCCGAGCAGGGAGCCTGATGCGGGGCTCGATCCCAGGACGCTGGGATCATGACCTGAGCCGAAGGCAGACGCTTAATGACTGAGCCACCCAGGCGCCCCGATAGTAGGAAACTTTTAGAGTGTTTGAAGAAATGGGGTTGAATTTATCTCCTGCAATAAGAAGTTCAGGGAGTCAGATGTGTTCCGAGTTCTGCAGCCTTAGTGCGGAGTTTGTTCTTGCGGTCATGAGGTGGAAGCTAAATTCTCTGGGCCTACTTCTCAGGAAGACTGTAGGTTCTAAGGATTTTCTCCAGGTATACTTTTCTTCTGGGAAGTAATTCCATCCCAAGGACCTTTACCTTTGGCCAGAACCTGTTATATAGGGTCACCTCTACTAAAGGGACTTCAGTGAAGTTAAAGATTTTTAAATATCTATGTTGTTGTTAGTAAGGAAGAAAAAGGGGTATCAGGGCGGCTGCTGGCTCTCCTGCTACACTCAGTGGGTAAGCAGGGAAATTCAGTGCTTGAGACCTTAGGGATCTCCTTTGCCCCTAGGGGTCCTGACTGTGTGATCTTGGGAAAGAAGCTAAACACACTAAGCCTTAGTTTCTCCATCTGGGAAATGCGCATAAGAATGTGTGGCTCATTGGGTTATTGTTAACAAAAAGAAAGTAATAAAATGTCTATTTCAAAGGCTTGCACTTAGTAGTTGCTTAATTGATGGCAGCAAATGCTGTTATGTCCGATGGCAAAAAGAGCTATGTGAAAGCTTGCTAAAAATTCTGCGGAGTGGGAAAACTTTCTGTGAATAAGAGCTATATAATTATTTTTAAAAAATTTTTTTTATTATGTTAATCACCATACATTACATCATTAGTTTTTGATGTAGTGTTCCATGATTCATTGTTTGTGTATAAGACCCAGTGCTCCATGCAGAACGTGCCCTCTTTAATACCCATCACCAGGCTAACCCATCCCCCCAACCCCTCCCCTCTAAAACCCTCAGTTTGTTTTCAAGAGTCCATAGTTTCTCATGGTTTGTCTCCCCCTCCGATTACCCCCCTTCATTTTTCCCCTCCTGCTATCTTCTTCTTCTTCTTTTTTTTTTTTTTTTTTTTTAACATATAGTGTATTATTTGCTTCAGAGGTACAGGTCTGTGATTCAACAGTCTTCAACACTTCACAGTGCTCGCCATAGCACATACCCTCCCCAGTGTCTATCACCCAGCCACCCCATCCCTCGCATCCCTCACTACTCCAGCAACCCTCAGTTTGTTTCCTGAGATTAAGAATTCCTCATATCAGTGAGGTCATATGATACATGTCTTTCTCTGATTGACTTATTTCGCTCAGCATAATACCCTCCAGTTCCATCCACGTTGTTGCAAATGGCGAGATTTCATTCCTTTTTTTTTTTGATAGAAGGATTTTTTTTATTAGGTAAATTTACTGGCCTTTCTGGCAATAACAATATTTAAATTTGATTTCAAAACCTTTTTACAAACACACACAAATTCTAACCTGAATTAAAAATGTACAATAAATTTAAGACTAACGTTTATGCCTATTACAAAATAGCTAGTGAAAGATGAAGCACAAGATTCTTAATAAAATTATTGTGTTTTTACCAAAGTATACTTTGAAATTCTGAACCAAGATTAAGTAGCTGAAAATACTGTTCATTTTATTTTTTTTCATTTTTGGCTCAGAATATCTATTGAATGCCTCTGCATTAGGGTAGGACTCAGAAACTGCAATCATATTGTAAGCAAAACAATGTCTTTTTCTTCAGCTTTTGTAATTAGTAATAATCATAGACTTCTATGAATTTAAGAGATATTCTATACATGTTTCTTTACACAGAAGAGGAAAAGCGTATATTTTCTTTGACGACCCCTGCTCCCACTTTTTCTTTTTTGGTATTATGTTAATCACCATACGTTACATCTTTGGTTTTTGATGTAGGGTTCCATGATTCATTGTTTGCGTATAAGACCCAGTGCTCCATGCAGAACGTGCCCTCTTTAATACCCATCACCAGGCCAACCCATTCCCCGCCCCTCCCCTCCAGAACCCTCAGTTTGTTTTGCAGAGTCCATAGTCTCTCATAGTTCGTCTCCCCCTCCGATTTCCCTCCCTTCATTCTTCCCCTCCTGCTATCTTCTTTTTTTTTTTTTTTTTTTAACATATAATGAATTATTTGCTTCAGAGGTAGAGATCTGTGATTCAACGGTCTTGCACAATTCACAGCGCTCACCATAGCACATACCCTCCCCAATGTCTATCACCCAGCCACCCCATCCCTCCCACCCCACACCACTCCAGCAACCCTCAGTTTGTTTCCTGAGATTAAGAATTCCTCATATCAGTGAGGTCATATGATACATGTCTTTCTCTGATTGACTTATTTTGCTCAGCATAACACCCGCCAGTTCCATCCACGTCGCTGCAAATGGCAAGATTTCATTCTTTTTGATGGCTGCATAATATTCCATGGTATATATATAGCACATCTTCTTTATTCATTCATCTGTTGATGGACGTATAGGCTCTTTCCACAGTTTGGCTATTGTGGACATTCCTGCTATAAACATCAGGTGCTACAATGTACCCTTTCGGATCCCTACATTTGTATCTTTGGGGTAAATACCCAGTAGTTCAATTGCTGGATCATATGGTAGCTCTATTTTCAACTTTCTGAGGAACCTCCATATTGTTTTCCAGAGTGGCTGCCCCAGCTTGCATTCCCACCAACAGTGTAGGAGGGTTCCCCTTTCTCCGCATCCCCGCCAACATCTGTCATTTCCTGACTTGTTAATTTTAGCCATTCTGACTGGTGTGAGGTGATACTTCATTGAGGTTTTGATTTGGATTTCCCTGATGCTGAGCGATGTTGAGCACTTTTTCACGTGTCTGTTGGCCGTTTGGATGTCTTCTTTGGAAAAATGTCTGTTCATGTGTTCCGCCCATTTCTTGATTGGATCATTTGTTCTTTGGGTGTTGAGTTTAAGAAGTTCTTTATAGATTTTGGATACTAGCCCTTTATCTGATATGCCATTTGCAAATATCTTCTCCCATTCTGTCGGTTATCTTTTGGTTTTGTTGACTGTTTCTTTTGCTGTGCAAAAGCTTTATATCTTGATGAAGTCCCAATAGCTCATTTTTGCCCTTGCTTCCCTTGCCTTTGGTGATGTTTCTAGGAAGAAGTTGCTGCGGCTGAGGTCGAAGAGTTTGCTGCCTCTGTTCTCGTTTAGGATTTTGATGGACTCCTGTCTCACATTGAGGTCTTTCAACCATTTGGAGTCTATTTTTGTGTGTGGTGTAAAAAAATGGCCCAGTGTCATTCTTCTGCATGTGGCTGTCCAATTTTCTGAACACCATTTATTGAAGAGACTTTTTTTCCATTGGACATTCTCTCCTGCTTTGTCGAAGATTAGTTGACCATAGCATTGAGAGTCCATTTCTGGGCTCTCTATTCTGTTCCATTGATCTATGTGTCTGTTTTTGTGCCAGTACCATACTGTCTTGATGATGACAGCTTTGTAATAGAGCTTGAAGTCCAGAATTGTGATGCTGCCAGCTTTGCTTTTCTTTTTCAACATTCCTCTGGCTATTTGGGGTTTTTCTAGTTCCATACAAATTTTAGGATTATTTGTTCCATTTCTTTGAAAAAGGTGGATGGTATTTTGATAGGGATTGCATTGAATGTGTAGATTGCTCTAGGTAGCATTGACATCTTCACAGTATTTGTTCTTCCAGTCCATGCGCATGGAACGTTTTTTCATTTCTTTCTGTCTTCCTCAATTTCTTTCATGAGTATTTTATAGTTTTCTGAGTACAGATTCTTTGCCTCTTTGGTTAGATTTATTCCTAGGTATCTTATGGTTTTGGGTGCCATTGTAATTGGGGTCGACTCCTTAATTTCTGTTTCTTCTGTCTTGTTGTTGGTGTATAGGAATGCCATTGATTTTATATCCTGCCACTTTACTGAATTCCTGTATGAGTTCTAGCAGTTTTGGGGTGGAGTCTTTTGGGTTTTCCACATAAAGTATCGTATCATCTGCAAAGAGTGAGAGTTTGACTTCTTCTTTGCCGATTTGGATGCCTTTTATTTCTTTTTGTTGTGTGATTGCTGTGGCTAGGACTTCTAATACTACGTTGAATAGCAGTGGTGATAGTGGACATCCCTGCCGTGTTCCTGACCTTAGGGGGAAAGCTCTCAGTTTTTCCCCATTGAGAATGATATTTGCTGTGGGTTTCTCATACATGGCTTTTATGATATTGAGGTATGTACCCTCTATGCCTAACCTCTGAAGAGTTTTCATCAAGAAAGGATGCTGTACTTTGTCAAATGCTTTTTCTGCATCTATTGAGAGGATCATATGGTTCTTGCTCTTTCTTTTATTAATGTATTGTATCACATTGATTGATTTGCGGATGTTGAGCCAACCTTGCAGCCCATGGATAAATCCCACTTGGTCGTGGTGAATAATCCTTGTAATGTAGTGTTGGATCCTATTGGCTAGTATTTTGGTGAGAATTTTTGCATCTGTGTTCATCAAGGATATTGGTCTGTAATTCTCCTTTTTGATGGGGTCTTTGTCTGTTTTGGGGATCAAGGTAATGGTGGGCTCATAAAACGAGTTTGGAAGTTTTCCTTCCATTTCTATTTTTTGAAAGAGTTTCAGAAAGATAGGTATTAATTCTTCTTTAAATGTTTGGTAGAATTCCCCTGGGAAGCCACCTGGCCCTGGGCTCTTGTTGGGAGATTTTTGACGACTGCTTCAATTTGCTTAGTGGTTATAGGTCTGTTCAGGGTTCTATTTCTTCCTGGTTCAGTTTTGGTAGTTGATACATCTCTAGGAATGCATCCATTTCTTCCAGATTATCTAATTTGCTGACACAGAGTTGCTCATAATATGTTCTTATAATTGTTTGTATTTATTTGGTGTTGGTTGTGATCTCTCCTCTTTCTCTCATGATTATGTCGATTTGGCTCATTTCTCTTTTCTTTTTGATAAGTCTGGCCAGAGGTTTATCAATCTTGTTAATTCTTTCAAAGAACCAGCTCCTAGTTTCATTGATCTGTTCTACTGTTCTTTTGGTTTCTATTTCATTGATTTCTGCTCTGATCTTTATTACTTCTCTTCTCCTGCTGGGTTTAGGCTTTATTTGCTTTTCATTCTCCAGCTCCTTTAGGTGTAGGGTTAGGTTGTGTACTTGAGACCTTTCTTGTTTCTTGAGAAAGGCTTGTATTGCTATATACTTGCCTCTTAGGACTGCTTTTGCTGCATCCCAAAGATTTTGAACATTTGTGTTTTCATTTTCATTGGTTTCCATGAATTTTTTTAATTCTTCTTTAATTTCCCGGTTGACCCATTCATTCTTTAGTAGGATGCTCTTTAGCCTCCATGGATTTGAGTTCTTTCCGACTTTCCTCTTGTGATTGAGTTCTAGTTTCAAAGCATTGTGGTCTGAAAATATGCAGGGAATGATCCCAGTCTTCTGGTACTGGTTGAGACCTGATTTGTGACCTAGGATGTGATTTATTCTGCAGAATGTTCCATGGGTACTAAAGAAGAAAATGTATTCTGTTGCTTTGGGATGGAATGTTCTGAATATATCTGTGAAGTCCATTTGGTCCAGTGTGTCATTTAAAGTCTTTTTTTCCTTGTTGATCTTTTACTTAGATGATCTGTCCATTTCAGTGAGGGGTTGTTAAAGTCCCCCACTATTATTGTATTGTTGTCAATGTGTTTCTTTGCTTTTGTTCTTAATTGCCTTATATAATTGGCTGCTCCCATGATTTGGGCATAGAGATTTACAATTGTTAGATCTTCTTGTTGGATAGACCCTTTAAGTAGGATATAGTGTCCTTCCTCAACTCTTATTACAGTCTTTGGTTTAAAATCTAATTTGTCTGATATAAGGATTGCCACCCCAGCTTTCTTTTGGTGTCCATGAGCATGGTAAATGGTTTTCCACCCCTTCACTTTCAATCTGGGGGTGTCTTTGGGTCTAAAATGAGTCTCTTGCAGACAGCATATCGATGGGTCTTGTTTTTGTATCCAATCTGATAGCCTGTGTCTTTTGATTGCGTCATTTAGCCCATTTACATTCAGGTTTACTATTGAAAGATAGGAATTTAGTGCCATTGTATTGCCTGTAAGGTGACTGTTACTGTTTATTGTCTGTGTTCCTTTCTGGTCTATGTTGCTTTTAGGCTCTCTCTTTGCTTAGAGGACCTCTTCAATATTTCTTATAGGGCTGGTTTCGTGTTTGCAAATTCCTTTAGTTTTTGTTTGTCCTGGAAGCTTGTTATCTCTCCTTCTATTTTCAATGACAGCCTAGCTAGATATAGTATTCTTGGCTGCATACTTTTCTCATTTAGTGCTCTGAATATATCATGCCAGTCCTTTCTGGCCTACCAGGTCTCTGTGGATAGGTCTGTTGCCAATCTACCATTGTAGGTTACAGATCTCTTCTCCCGAGCTGCTTTCAGGATTTTCTCTTTGTCTCTGAGACTCGTAAGTTTTACTATTAGATGTCGGGGTGTTGACCTATTTTTATTGATTTTGAGAGGGGTTCTCTGTGCCTCCTGGATTTTGATGCCTGTTTCCTTCCCCAAATTAGGGAAGTTCTCTGCTATAATGTACCTTCTGCCCCTCTCTCTCTTTCTTCTTCTTCTGGGATCCCAATTATTCTAAGTTGTTTCGTCTTATGGTATCACTTATCTCTCGAATTCTATCCTTGTGATCTAGTAGTTGTTTATCTCTCTTTTTCTCAGCATCTTTATTTTCCATCATTTGGTCTTCTATATCACTGATTCTCTCTTCTGCCTCATTTATCGTAGCAGTTAGAGCCTCCATTTTTGATTGCACCTCATTAATAGCCTTTTTTATTTTGACTTGGTTAGATTTTAGTTCTTTTATTTCTCCAGAAAGGGTTTCTCTAATAACTTCCATGCTTTTTTCAAGCCCAGCTAGTATCTTTAAAATCATCATTCTGAACTCTAGTTCCGACATCGTAGTAATGTCCATATTGATTAGGTCCCTGGCAGTCGGTACTGCCTCTTGTTCTTTTCATTGAGGTGATTTTTTCCGTCTTGTTGTTTTGTCCAGAGGAAAATAGATGAATGAGAGAACAAAATGCTAACAGGGTAACAATGTCCCCAGAAGATATATACTAAACAAATCAGAAAAGACCTGAAACCGGGGGAAAAGAAAGGGAAAGAAAGCAAAAAGAAAAAGGGAAAAAAAAAAAAGGAAAAAGAAAAAGATAACAAAACAGAACAAAACAGAAAAAACAGAATATGATCAAATATGATCAGGCTGGTGCATAGATCAGTGCCACACACTAGATTTTGGGTGTATTTCGGTCTGTTAGAAGAAAGTGCCTCCCAATATTTTAAAGAAAGAAAAACGTATATATGTACAAAAATAAGGGTTAATACGATGAAGGGATGGAATTTGACTGTAAAGATGAAAATTATAAAAGATTTTTTTAAAGGAATTGATAAGTTGTTTGAAAAAAGAAGAGAATTTAAAAAAAAAAAAGAAAAAGGAAGGGAGAGAATGTGATCAGGCAGGAGACTAGAACAAAGCCATACACTAGAGATTTAGGGTATATTTTGATCTGTTAGAAGAAACTGTATCTCAAAATTTTAAAGAGAGATCAACTTAAATATATATGCCAAAAATAAGGCTAACTACTCTGAAGGGATAAAATATGACTCCAAAACTGAAAAATAAAAATGTTTTTTAAAAAAGGGATCGATAAGATGTTGGTTGAAAAGGGGAAAAAGAAAAATTCAAAAAACAAAAAAGTTAAAAAAAATTAACTTTTAAAGACTTAAGAATCATGGTAAAAAAGCGAGAATTCTATGTGTATTATTCCCCTAGCGCTGGAGTTCTTCCGTTCTCATTGATCGGTAAACTTGGTGTTGGCTGGCTGTTCTTGCTGATCTTCTGGGGGAGGGGCCTGTTGCCATGGTTCCCAAATGTGTTTTCCGGAGGCGGAATTTCCCCGCCCTTGCCAGTCCAGGGTCTCGGGAACTTTTTTTCCCTGCAAACTTTCCCTTCAGCTTTGGAGGATGAGAGTGAAAATGCTGGCCTCCCAATATCTGCCCCAGAGGAGCCGAGAACTTGGGGCCCCACTCCTCAGTGCGCCCCCAAAGAAAAGCAGTCAGTCACTCCCATCTCCCTGGTCTCCGGCTGCACTGTGTGCTCTCCCGGCCTGTGACCCAGCGTTTCTATCTCTGGCACGTGACCCCGTGTGGAGTCTCCAAACACAGCAGATCCCTGCGATGGGCTCCCGTGCCGCTCCTCCCGGGGGAGGAAGGGGAGTCTCCCCAGATCTGCCACTTGTTGGGTCCCTGCTGGAAGAGCAGTGGCCCGTCTGTGCCGTGGATAACGGTTTATGGCAACCCCGAGCTGAGAGCCCACTCCTCTGCTCCGTCTCTGCAGCCGGCTTCCCCCCTCTGATACCTGGGAGCTCTGCTGCACTCAGGCACCCCTGGTCTTTCTGTGACCCCCAGAGTCTTGAGACCACACTGTCCCACGAGGGTTCCACTCCCCGCTGAGCCACTGGAGTGACGTCCCTCAGTGGAGCCGACTTCTAAAAGTTCCGATTTTGTGCTCCTCTGCTCTATCGCTTTCCAGAAGCAGCCGACGGAGGCCCCCTCCCCCGCCGTCTATCTTCCCGAATATCGCCTTGGATTCACTTCTCCGCATGTCCCACCTTCCAGAAAGTGGTCGTTTTCTGTTCAGAGAGCTGTTGCTATTCTTTTCTTCGATCTCCTGTTGAGTTCGTAGGTGTTCAGAATGGTTTGATCCCTATCCAGCTGAATTCCTGGGACCAGATGAAATCCAGATCTCTTACTCCTCCATCATCTTGCTCCTCTCCCCAAATGGAACTCTTTGGAGGACTGGCGGCAGCCCTGGTTGTCAAGAGCTATATAATTGTTTCACTAATATTTAGGGGGTTCTTTTTATGAAAAAGAAAAATAAAATTTCCCGTTTTTTAAATTCATAAAACACTATGTTATAAACTGGCACACATCTTTTGTTATTCCATAATATTTGGATGGACCTGCAGAATTTAACTTTTCATGTTATTATTGCCAAATGATGTGAGTTTCAAGGATTAATTAATTCTGATTTCTAAACTGTCATAATGTATGTAGAAATGATTTTCTTTTATAAATGTGGCTGTTATCTTTTTCTGGTGATTTTAAGCAAGTATAGCCAAATTTAACTTGAAGAAAAAAAGAAATACAAAATAAGCTGTGATTTTGTGTTTAATTACAGAAAGATCTTTTGGGATGGTTTCCCTGTGCCAATATATGTTCGACCCACCCAGCTGTACTTTGTACTCCATAGAATGATCAATACATTCTGAAATGCTGAAAGAACTTGTATCAGTGTATAATTACTTTATTTACAGCATAAGTGCTTGTTAAGGCAAGAAAGTATTGTTAATAATTTAACAAAAACTTGCAAACAGAAATTGATTGGAAGGAGGGACTCAAGGCATTTCCTAGAACTGGTTCATATTTAAAATAGTAGCTTCCCCTCCCCCCCCTTTTAGAGAGGGAGAGAGAGGGGTGGGGCAAAGGGAGAGGGAGAGAGACAATCTTAAGTAGGCTCTGTGCCCAGTGTGGAACCCGACATGGGGCTTGATCTCACGACCCTGAGATCATGACCTGATCTGAAACTAAGAGTTGGACACTCAACTGACTGAGCCACCCAAGCTCCCCAATAGTAGCTTCTAAAGTATTAGTTTAAGACATAATATTAACACAAATTTTAGGGTGTGGAAGTAATATTTTTGTGAGAGCTGGGAAGCAGAAGTGGCGGAACATACTTTTGGAGAGTGTGCACAAAAGGGGAGATATGTCTCCATGTCTCTATTTCCTCATCTGTAAGGCACTGTAACAAGAGAAGATTGAATAGGGGAGGAAACAGGCAATGGGAAGGACTGGGAGAAGGAAGACAAAGGAAGATATATACTTGAAAATAAGAGCCTGGAACCTTTGTAGATGATTTACTTTAAAAAGCAGAACTTAAAAAAAATATTTATATACTTAACCAAACAAAGTGAAACTATAAAATAAAAAGGAACTAGTGTTTAATTATTTTTCCCTAAATGCCCTACAGACTATTTTCTTAAAATTTTTGTTATTGAGGTTAGAAATCTCCTGCTCCTTGAGAGGCATCGCTAAATTTTTTTTGTTATATTTGTTGAACTGCTTTTCTCCTCTTTGGACCATTGGTTTCCTAAGGGCAGAGCTTTCTCTGTTGCTCTTCTATATATCCTTAGGTGTATTAGTTTGCCAGGGCAGCCATAATAAAGTACCAGTAATAAAGTATGCAAACTGGGTAGTGTGAATAACAGAAACTTACTATCTCACAGTCCTAGAGCCTAGAAGTCCAAAATGAAGGTATTAGCAGGATTAGTTCCTTCTAGGATCTGCTCTAGGCTTCTTTCCTTGGCTTGTAATGGTTGTCTTTCTATGTGTTTCTTCATACTTGTCTTCACTCCCCACATGTGTCCAGATTTTTCCTTTCCTATAAGGACACTTGTCGTATTAGAATAACTTGATCACGTCTGTAAAAACCCTCTCTCCAAATAATCACATTCTGGGATGCTGGAGTGTTAGAACTTTAACATATGAATGACTTTTGGGATAACACAATTCAGCCTGTAATGCCACATGCTAGCACAATGCCTGGCTTACAAAGGGCGCCCAGAAATGTTTACCTGTTGTAGCTATATTCATAGTCTAGCTGATGTCCTTCCTAGAATTTCATTGGAATGGGTCTTGATTTCAAGGCCACCATTTTCAGCAAATAAAACGAGTTACTAAAAAATTCCTGGTAGTGGTTTTATCTACATAAATTATATAAAGTGTCTGTAATTCATGGGTTTATGAATTCCATGAATTCATTATGTAATCTGAAAATAGCGATAACTTTACTTCTTTCCTGTCTTAGTCTGATCAGACTAATAGACCAATAGACCAGTAATAGACCAGTAATACCATAGACTAGGCAGCTTATAAATGGCAGAAATTGGTCCAGTATATTCAGTGTCTGGTGAAGACTCACTTCCAGGTTCATGACTGTACCATCTTTCTGTGGACTCACATGGAGGAAGGGGCCAGGAATTTCTCTGGGTCTTTTTATATAGAGCACTAATCCCATTCATGAGGGCTCCACCCTCATGACCTAATCACTTCCAAAGTCCCTACCTCTTAATCCCACACACTGGGGACTAAGTTTCAGCACTGTGAATTTAAAGGGATATAAACTTTCTATCTGTGGTATTCCACTCCTTCATTTTCAGTTTACTCTTCCAGATGCATAATAATATAAGGGACTGATATGATAATGTCTTTTGCAAGTAAATACACAGCTTAGTTTTTATTAGCTATTTAAATCAATATGGATGAAGTTTAGTTTATTTTTAATTTTATATTTTGAAGGTAGACAAGTAGTAATTCTGGACCTTCATGGCACCAAGTAAGTGTTCAGTAAATGTTTATAATTATTTTGTTTTCGTGCTTTTGTAAGTGCTGTTTTTTCAGACATCATTTTTTCAGTGAATCTGTTTTCCTGATCAACAGAAAGTGGAGCATTTCCTTTTTTGTGTGCCACTGTTATACCGTGACATACCTCGAATATAATATTTAATTTTTCTTTTCATGATTTGTGCTGTCTTTCAGACCACGCATTCCATAGAACTTGAATTATAATATCTAACCTCTTAATCTCATTGAAATGTGTCTAAGATACTTTTTTAAGTTTTAGCATTATAACTCAATTATAAATATAAGCAAAAAAAGTGATTTTTTTTAGGTGTATATTCCTTTTCTGATCAGTATCAGTAAAGTTTCCTGTTCACTTCCTGTTACATCAAGAAGGAGTAGCCCCGTTCTTTCTAGGTTTCCTATTATAGAATGGCTAAAATAAAAAGTGGTGACTACACCAAATGCTGTCAGTGATATGGAGAAACTGATACATTGCTTGATGGGACTGTAAAATGGTACAGTCACTCTGGAAAAGTTTGGCAGTTTCATATAAGACTAAACATGCAATTACCATACAACCTGGCAATTGCCCTTTGATATTTATCCCAGAGAATGAAAATTACATTCATATAAAACCCTGTGTGCAATGTTCATAGCAGCTTTATTCGTAATAACCCCAAACTAGAAACAACACAGATGCCCTTTAGTGGGTGAATGGATAAACTATGGTGCATCCATATCATGTAATACTACTCAGTAATAGAAAGTATTGAGAAACAGAACAACTTGGATGAATATTGAAGGAATTATGCTGAGTAAAAGAAACCAATCCTGAAGTGTCACATAGTATGATTCCATTTATATATCAATCTTGAAATGACAAAATTACAGAAACGCAAAGCTGATTCGTTGTTAGAGGTTAAGAATTGGGGTAGGCGGGGTGGCTATGACATGGCTTTAGAAAGGTAATGCAAGGTGTCATCATGGTGATGGAATTGTTTTGTGTCTTGTAGATACCAGAATCAGCATTCTAGTTGTGATGTTACACTATAGTTTTGCAAAATGTTACCATTGAAGGAACTGGGTAAAACATACAAGGGCTCTCTCTATTGTTTTTTACAACTGGATGTGGATCTACTATTACTTCAAAATAACAAAATTAGTTAAAAAAGAGTTTGTTGTTAAGTGTTTTTAAGCACATTACTGCTACTAGGGCTCCTAATATGGCACAGGAGGCACACAGAAGCATTCCTGTTGTACATAAGTATTGGTTTTGTGGTTTGTTTTGTGTTTTGTCTTTTTCTTTTGGTTTCATCAAATATTCTAGGAAGTTATAATTCTGTAATTAGTTCAAGGTTTTTTTGTTTTTGTGTTTTTTTTGAGTTTTCATTTGGCCTACAGTCATTTTCCTTGTTTTTTTTTTTAACTTAATTAGTTCTTCTGTTTCTTCTTAAAATTTGGTTTTTGTTTTTTTTTTTAAGATTTTATTTATTTATTTGAGAGAGAGAGCATGAGCGGGAGACCCAGAGGGAAAGGCAGGCTTCCCACTATGCAGGGCTCGATGCGGGGCTCGATGCGGGCTCAATCCCAGGACCCTGGAATCATGACCTGAGCTGAAGGCAGACACGTAACCGACTGAGCCACCCAGGCGCCCCCTAAAATTTGGTTTTAATTCAAAGAATCTTAGGTTGCACAAAGAACTTTAGGCAGGATGATCTAATATAAGACATTGTTTTCACTATCATCAGAATTTTGTTATTTGTGACTTTTGCAGAGTAACATGCATAAAATCTCATTCTGACAAATAACTATATCAGTTGATTGTGTTTATATATATTCTTTTTCTTTAACAGAAACTACTGCATCTAAGAGTACCGGTGAGCTTATAGATATAACATGGAGTTCCAGTGAAAGTGATCTGTCCGATGAGGATAAAACACTTTTTAAATCACAGAGACATAATGGACATGGTTCTAGAATAGACAGGTTATATCCAGAAGATGGGGCCAGTGAAGGTAAACTGATAATTTGGTAAGAAATCCTCTTTCTGGTATATATTGGGTTCAATATTGGAAAAAACTTCTTTCCTTTTCTAACAGTATTAGTGATAACTGTACTGAGTCCTTTCCTCTAGGCTCAGCCCTTTAGAAACATTTTCTTTTTTTTTATTATGTTATGTTAATCACCATACATTACATCATTAGTTTTTGATATAGTGTTCCATGATTCAGTGTTTGCATATAAAACCCAGTGCTCCGTGCAGAACGTGCCCTCTTTAATACCCATAACCAGGTTAACCCATCCTCCCACCCCCCTCCCCTCCAGAACCCTCAGTTTGTTTTTCAGAGTCCATAGTCTCTCATAGTTCGTCTCCCCCTCCGATTCCCCCCCTTCATTCTTACCCTCCTGCTATCTTCTTCTTCTTTTTTTTTTTTTTAACATATAATGTATTATTTGCTTCAGAGGTACAGATCTGTGATTCAACAGTCTTGCACACTTCACAGCGCTCACCATCGCACATACCCTCCGCAGTGTCTATTACCCAGCCACCCCATCCCTCCCACCCCCCACCACTCCAGCAACCCTCAATGTGTTTCCTGAGATTAAGAATTCCTCATATCAGTGAGGTCATATGATACATGTCTTTCTCTGATTGACTTATTTCACTCAGCATAACACCCTCCAGTTCTATCCACATCGCTGCAAATGGCAAGATTTCATTCCTTTTGATGGCTGCATAATATTCCATTGTGTGTGTGTGTGTGTGTGTGTGTGTGTGTGTGTGTGTGTGTGTGTATGTATATATATATATATATATATATATATATATATATATACACACCACCTCTTCTTTATCCATTCATCTGTCGATGAACATCTTGGCTCTTTCCACAGTTTGGCTATTGTGGACATTGCTCCTGTAAACATCGGGGTGCACGGACCCCTTCGGATCCCTACGTTTGTATCCTTGGGGTAAATACCCAGTGGTGCAATTGCTGGATCATATGGTAGCTCTATTTTCAACTTTTTGAGGAACCTCCATACTGTTTTCCAGAGTGGCTGCACCAGCTTGCATTCCCACCAACAGTGTACGAGGGTTCCCCTTTTTCCGCATCCCCGCCAACATCTGTCATTTCCTGACTTGTTAATTTTAGCCATTCTGACTGGTGTGAGGTGATACTTCATTGAGGTTTTGATTTGGATTTCCCTGATGCCGAGCAATGTTCAGCACTTTTTCATGTGTCTGTTGGCCATTTGAATGTCTTCTTTGGAAAAATGTCTGTTCATGTCTTCTGCCCATTTCTTGATTGGATTATTTGTTCTTTGGCTGTTGAGTTTAAGAAGATCTTTATAGATTTTGGATACTAGCCCTTTATCTGATATGCCATTTGCAAATATCTTCTCCCATTCTGTCGGTTATCTTTTGGTTTTGTTGACTGTTTCTTTTGCTGTGCAAAAGCTTTTTATCTTGATGAAGTCCCAATTGTTCATTTTTGCCCTTGCTTCCCTTGCCTTTGGTGATGTTTCTAGGAGGAAGTTGCTGCGGCTGAGGTTGACGAGTTTGCTGCCTGTGTTCTCCTTTAGAATGTTGATGGACTCCTGTCTCACATTGAGGTCTTTCATCCATTTTGAGTCTTTTTCTGTGTGGTGTAAGGAAATGGTCCAGTTTCATTCTTCTGCATGTGGCTGTCCAATTTTTCCAACACCATTTGTTGAAGAGACTGTCTTTTTTCCATTGGACGTTCTTTCCTGCTTTGTCGAAGATTAGTTGACCATAGCATTGAGGATCCATTTCTCGGCTCTCTATTCTGTTCCATTGACCTATGTGTCTGTTTTTGTGCCAGTACCATAGTCTCTTGATGATGACAGCTTTGTAATAGAGTTTGAAGTCCGGAATTGTGATGCCGGCAGCTTAGCTTTTCTTTTTCAACATTCCTCTGGCTATTCAAGGTCTTTTCTGGTTCCATACAGATTTTAGGATTATTTGTTACATTTTTTGAGAAAAGTGGATGGTATTTTGATGGGGATTGCATTGAATGTGTAGATTGCTCTAGGTAGCATTGATATCTTCACAGTATTTGTTCTTCTAATCCATGAGCATGGAACGTTTTTCCATTTCTTTCTGTCTTCCTCAATTGCTTTCATGAGTATTTTATAGTTTTCTGAGTACAGATTCTTTGCCTCTTTGGTTAGATTTATTCCTAGATATCTTATGGTTTTGGGTGCCATTGTAATTGGGGTCGACTCCTTAATTTCTCTTTCTTCTGTCTTGCTGTTGGTGTATAGGAATGCCATTGATTTTATATCCTGCCACTTTACTGAATTCCTGTATGAGTTCTAGCAGTTTTGGGGTGGAGTCTTTTGGGTTTTCCACATAAAGTATCGTATCATCTGCAAAGAGTGAGAATTTGACTTCTTCTTTGCCGATTTGCATGCCTTTTATTTCTTTTTGTTGTGTGATTGCTGTGGCTAGGACTTCTAATACCACGTTGAATAGCAGTGGTGATAGTGGACATCCCTGCCATGTTCCTGACCTTATGGGGAAAGCTCTCAGTTTTTCCCCATTGAGAATGATGTTTGCTGTGGGTTTTTCATAGATGGCTTGTATGATATTGAAGTATGTATCCTCTATGCCTAAACTCTGAAGAGTTTTGATCAAGAAAGGATGCTGTACTTTGTCAAATGCTTTTTCTGCATCTATTGAGAGGATCATATGGTTCTTGCTCTTTCTTTTATTAATGTATTGTATCACACTGATTGATTTGCGGATGTTGAGCCAACCTTGCAGCCCATGGATAAATCCCACTTGGTCGTGGTGAATAATCCTTTTAATGTAGTGTTGGATCCTATTGGCTAGTATTTTGGTGAGAATTTTTGCATCCGTGTTCATCAAGGATATTGGTCTGTAATTCTCCTTTTTGATGGGGTCTTTGTTTGGTTTGGGGATCAAGGTAATGGTGGGCTCATAAAACGAGTTTGGAAGTTTTCCTTCCATTTCTATTTTTTGGAACAGTTTGAGAAGAATAGGTATTAATTCTTCTTTAAATGTTTGGTAGAATTCCCCTGGGAAGCCACCTGGCCCTGGGCTCTTGTTTGTTGGGAGATTTTTGATGACTGCTTCAATTTGCTTAGTGTTTATAGGTCTGTTCAGGTTTTCTATTTCTTCCTGGTTCAGTTTTGGTAGTTGATACATCTCTAGGAATGCATCCATTTCTTCCAGATTATCTAATTTGCTGACACAGAGTTGCTCATAATATGTTCTTATAATTGTTTGTATTTCTTTGGTGTTGGTTGTGATCTCTCCTCTTTCTTTCATGATTTTGTTGATTTGGATCATTTCTCTTTTCTTTCGATAAGTCTGGCCAGGGGTTTATCAATCTTGTTAATTCTTTCAAAGAATCAGCTCCTAGTTTAGTTGATCTGTTCTACTGTTCTTTTGGTTTCTATTTCATTGATTTCTGCTCTGATCTTTGTTATTTCTCTTCTCCTGCTGGGTTTAGGCTTTATTTGCTGTTTTCTCTACAGCTCCTTTAGGTGTAGGGTTAGGTTGTGTACTTGAGACCTTTCTTGTTTCTTGAGAAAGGCTTGTATTGCTATATACTTTCCTCTTAAGACTGCCTTTGCTGCATCCCAAAGATTTTGAACATTTGTGTTTTCATTTTCATTGGTTTCCATGAATTTTTTTAATTCTTCTTTAATTTCCCGGTTGACCCATTCATTCTTTAGTAGGATGCTCTTTAGCCTCCATGGATTTGAGTTCTTTCCGACTTTCCTCTTGTGATTGAGTTCTAGTTTCAAAGCATTGTGGTCTGAAAATATGCAGGGAATGATCCCAGTCTTCTGGTACTGGTTGAGACCTGATTTGTGACCTAGAATGTGATTTATTCTGCAGAATGTTCCATGGGCACTAGAGAAGAAAATGTATTCTGTTGCTTTGGGATGGAATGTTCTGAATATATCTGTGAAGTCCATTTGGTCCAGTGTGTCATTTAAAGTTTTAATTCCTTGTTGATCTTTTGCTTAGATGATCTGTACATTTCGGTGAGGGGGGTGTTAAAGTCCCCCACTATTTATTGTTGTCGATGTGTTTCTTATCCATCTCTGCAGCTGGCTTCCCTGCCCTGATACCTGGGACCTTTGCCGCACTCAGGCACCCCTGGTCTTTCTGTGACCCCAAGGGTCTGGAGACCACACTGTCCCGCAGGGGTTACATCCCCCGCTTAGCCACTGGAGTGATGTCCCTCAGCAGAGCCGACTTCTAAAAGTTCCAATTTTGTGCTCCACTGCTCTATCACTTTCCAGAAGCGGCTGATGGAGACCCCCTCCCCCGCCGTCTATCTTCCCGAATATCGCCTCGGATTCACTTCTGTGCACGTCCTACCTTCCAGAAAGTGTGGTCGCTTTTCTGTTTAGAGAATTGTTGCTATTCTTTTCTTCGATCTCCTGTTGAGTATGTAGGTGTTCAGAATGGTTTGATCCCTATCCAGCTGAATTCCTGGGACCAGACGAAATCCAGGTCTCCTACTCCTCCGCCATCTTGCTCTGCCCCCAGTAACATTTTCTCATTTAGTATTTCTCACAACAACTCTAAGAGATAAATATAATAAGTACTATTTTTACAGGTAACAACTTAAGCTTGAACAGTGGAATTGGTTGGGATTCCACTTAGGGTCTCTAATGTATAATGCTATACCTATATTGCCCCTTGCTGACCTGTTTTCCTTAAATACTATTATAGTAAATGTGTGATAGAAAAATAACACAAGTTTCTGTTCTGATGGTATTTTATATTGTATGTGTTTTTGACAGTTTAAAGTGAAGTTTCCCAACCTTGTCACTAATGCCATTTGGGGCCAGAAAATTCTTTGTTGTATGGAGGGGTGGCTTTCCTGTGCAGTATAGGGTTTTTAGCAGCATCTTTGGCCTCTGTTCACTAGTGACAGTAGCTCCACTAGCCCCAGTTGGGTGGTTCTTTTTTCTTTTTTTTTTTTTTTTATGATTTCATTCATCTATTTGTCAGAGAGAGAGAGAGTGTGTGTGCACACAAAAGCAGGGGGAGCGGCAGGCAGAGGGAGAAGCAGGTTCCCTACTGAGCAAGGAGCCCGATGTAGGACCCTGGCATCATGACCTGAGTCGAAGGCAGACGCTTAACCGACTGGGCCACCCAGGCATCCCTCCCCCAGCCCTAGTTGTGACAACTAAAGATGTCTCCAGATGTTGTCAGATATCCGCAGAAGGTCAGAATCATCCCGAGTTGAGAACCATAGACTTAGAATTAGCAAAATCATGTCCTTTTACAGATTTTAGAAGATAAAGCTCATCTAGAGTATTTAAAAGTCTTAATGCTTTCAAAATAAGCTTCATGTGAGTTGTTTACTTGGTTAAGGGTAATTTTATACAGACAAACCCTGTGGAAGGTGATTATATACCTTTGGCCACTTTGTATGCCATCTTGGTAACTACCCATTGACATTCTAGTAATAAACAGGTGAGGTGGTATTTTAAGGTTATACATAAGTTCATAGGGCTTATTTTATTAATTCCACCATATTAAATGAAATGCATTGTTATGTAACTCTTGGTCTTTACACATCTAAGAACATTTTGTTATTTAAAATTATGTTTTTTTATGGGTGGATAGTATGGTTTGTGAATTATTAAAGCTGCTCTTAACAAAAAACTGTGTATGTCTTTCTCTATTAAAAGACATAGTGTTTTTCAAAATTCTAAGAATGGAAAGGTGTTTTGAGCTAATTACTTTGAAATGAGTTAATGAATTGTTGACTTCTTTAAGGAAGTTGACTATTAGGGAACAAGTAAATGATCCCTTGGAGTGTATGTAATCGTGTGTGTAACTGCTGGCTTATCTTTCTCTTCTCTCTTCCTTTTCCCTCTCCTCCTCCCCTCACTCCTTTTTACCTTTAATTACTGTTTATCAGTTTCTTGTTTTACCCCAGACACTTGGCTGGACATTATGTATATTATTTCCTTTTATATCTACTACATCATGTGAGCTGAGTACCCTCGTTTTACAGAAGGAAATTGGGACTCAGAGAAGTCAAATCGCTTGCCCAGAGTCATATAGTTAACAAGTGTGCCAATTAATATTTATAGTCAGGGATGTCTAACTTCAGTTCTGTGTGCTTCAACACTGTTCTGGTGCTTAACAGACTTGGCTTCTTAACAGAGTTACCAGGTGAGTTTTAAACATAATATACCCAGACCTCCTTCCAGCTGTATTGGATTAGAGTCTCTGTGTCTTAAGGCCCAGAATTGAGATTGAGAGGGAAGAGCCCTGAATTAAAATTGTCAAAATCTTTTCTTTTTTAAAAAAAATTTTCCCCCTCCATTTGTCTTTTACATAACTTTGAAAAAACTTCTTAACTTTTTGGAGACTCAGTTTCTTCATCTATAAAATGCAAATTTTAGTCTAACAGTAATTGTCTTGCCTGCTTCATAAAATTATTGTGAAGAATGAAAGATCTTATTAATTTGCGTTGTGTTATATCATTTTATAACACTCAGCAACTGCAATATAAATGTTATTCATCAATGGGCTTCTCCAGGGTAGGAACAGTGTTCTGTATTATCTCCTGTGTTTGTTTATTTTGGTATTGTATAAGTGTCTAGGATGGTGTAGTAGGCCCTCAGTAGGCACTGATTTTATTGAATGAATGAGGAATAAATAAACAAATGGTACAAAAATATAGTAGCTCTGGGGGCACTTGCATTCCTCAGAACTCTGCCTTTCCCATGGTTTTCTGCTGTGATGGTTCAGCAGCCTGGAGAATTTCTTTATGTGTTCCATTGCCTGGCTTCCATGAGTAAATGTGTTGTTACATGTGGTTTTTCCCTGCCATTCCCTAATGGTAAAAGTGGCTCCTGCAGTTATTTTACTGCCATTACGTATCTGCTTCTCTCAGACTGGTCTGACCTCCAGTCTTTTATAGTCACTATAGTGGACTTTTATGTTCTGGAACAACAGTATCAGATAAAAGAAGACTTACATTTTTGTTTGCTTTATTCCATACTTTTACCCTTAGCTTAAATATTTCTCGTCTTTTTTGGTTTTTATTTTGAATTCCCTTTCAGGTATTAAAGCTAGTAAGTTATTTTATTTTTTAATATTACTTCTATCTGGAAATAAGATTGTTGCTATTAGACCTCTGAAATAGGGCCAAGATACCTTACTAGCCCTCTGAGTTGCTGAAGTAGCTGTGAGAGAATACTTGGGCTTTGTAGTGTAGGAGAGGTTTATGTTATATGCCTCATAGATACCTCAGAGATTAATTTATCCTTAATAACTACGTTTATTTCTTTAAAAATAGATTAAATTTGGTTATTTGCTATATGAAAATAATTTAACTTCCAAATTAAATTTTGCAAAAGTAGCACCTAGATAACAATGCTTATAAAGTAAACTAAAAACTAAATTATACTTGTTTTACTGATGCAAAATCTATTAAAAAAGTTTTAGGTGAAAATCCTTTAAGAAGTCTGCTAATAGGAAACTGATTAAAGGGGCACCTGAGTGGCTCAGTCATTGAGCATTTGCCTTCGGCTCAGGTCATGATCCTGGGGTCCTGCGATCAAGCCCCGTTTTGGGTTCCCTGCTGGGCGGGAAGCCTGTTTCTCCCTCTCCCACTCTGCCTGCTTGTGTTCCCTCTCCCGCTGCCTCTCTCTCTGTCAAATAAATAAATAAAATCTTAAAAAAAAAAAAAAGAACACTGATTAAATAAACTGTGGGTCAACTATGCAGTAGAATACTATGTTGTAGAAAAGAATGAGGATACTCCCTGTTATTGATATGGAAAACCTCTGTTAAGTAAAAAAAAAAAAAAGTGTATCAAAAAGGAGGAAAAAATTATAGTATATTTTATTTGCTTGAACATGCTGGAAAAACTATAGAAAGATACAAAAATAACTAATAAAAGTAGTTACCTGAGAATTGGCGTAGGGGTAGATAGGAGAAACAGGATGGCTAGAGATAAGAGTAGGAATAGAGTTTTCACAATCTTAATACATATTTTGAAAAATTACTCAGCATTATGGATGTTTTCAACTACTGAGAATAAAGAAAATATATATATATATCCTGTATTTTTTTATATATATAGGATATATAAAATTATTATATATATATAAGGATATGTAAAATTGTTTAAAATTATATTTTTTTAGATGAACTACAGTTTATTGACTGGGAGATCGACAGTGACAGGGAAGATACTAGTGAGTATAATGAATTTGAAGACGGTGAGAGTGTTGTGGAAATATCAGACTGTGCTTCTTGTTCAAGCAATCATTCTTTGACTAGTGAAGAGAGGCTCTCTGAGCTTATGAAGGTAAGAACCAGTTGTCTCAAAATTTTTCATTCTGGTTATACATTTGTTAATCATAGCCTTTTGATGTTTCATTTTTAATTCCTTTTTCCAGGACAGTCACTTTTGACTCTTAGTGATTCTTTCATTCTTTACCTCCTTGTCTCTAAATAAACAGGCCTATAATGCACCTCTAAATATGGGTAACCATCTCCTCACCCACTCCCTCCACCTGCTACACATTGAACTTTTCCCATTCCTCCATTCTCCCAGGACACATGTATCATGGTTTGGTTAGATTAGTATTCAGCATTGCATAATATTCGTAAAAGGCAAATATTAATTATGATTATTTTTCCTTCACAACTTTCGTTTTACTTGGAGTTAATTACTTTGGGTTTTTGTTTGCCCAACTTTATTTATTGTTAATAAAACTAAGTTTTTGCCATTGTTTAGCTCTCCTGTTAAGGTTTTTCAGGCAAAGTAGGCATTCTAGCAGTTTTGTCTTTTTGGAGAACTTGTTCCCACAATTTCCTAGCTGCTCTAATTTGAACTCATCCTTTCTGCTTTGTGGATGTAGCCACCCTTAGGTCTCTCTTCATCATCTTCCTGGTAATTCCCTTCACTTCTCTCCAATGTGGAGCAACTTTATCCTGGATTCCATGTCTTCCTCTTTCTTGGTTTTCACTCTCAGTATGATTGAGCACATCTTCTAATAGCTTTCAAGAGAGGATTTATGGAAGATAAATGGCATGTCAGAAGATGCATTTATCACACTTTGATAAGTGGATGATAATTTATATAGAATTTTAGGTTGGAAATTATTTTTCTTCAGAATTTTGAAGGCATTATTTCATTGTCTTCTAGTTCCAGAGTTGCTGTCAAGAAGCCTGAAGCTATTCTCATTCTTGATTTTTAAAAAAGATTTATTTATTTGAGAGAGGTGTAGGGAGGCGCAGGAGAGGGAGAGTGAGAATTCTAAGCAGACTCTGTGCTGAGCACACAGCTCAGTCCCAGGAACCCGACATCATGACCTGAGCTGAAATCAAGAGTCAGCTCTTCAACTGTCTGCACCACCCAGACTCCCCTCTCATTCTTGATTTTTTAATATTTTCTGTTTATCACTTTTTTAAGCAGTGTGATTGTGATTATACCTGCATGTCGTATTCTGCTTGGAGTTTATCAAGCTTTTTGAATATGTGGTGAATTGGGTCCAAGCCCTTGCTGAGGTTTGGTAATTTACTAAGAGGACTCTCAGAATTTAGTGTACAGTCATACTCAGGGCTATGATTTATTATAGTGAAACAATACAAAGCAAAATCAGCAATATTTTAAGAGTCCTATTGTAGTGGAGTCACACAGGATATGCTTAATTGCTCTAGCAATGAGTTTTGACAACCTCTGTAAAGTGTTGCCTGCCAGGGGAGCTCATTGGTGACTCAGTGCCCAGAGTTTTTATTGGGGACTGGTAAAGTAGGCACTCTCTCTGCCTTGCATGTATTAGAATTTCAGATTTTAAGAAGGCAAACAGGTATTCAGCCTAAGCCATATTGTTTGCACAGTTTAGGCAGAGGGAGCCACTCTTACCATTAGGGACTGATGGTAACTCTCCTGATGTCTAAATAACCAGAGGTAGGCAAGGACCAACATTATAAGCAGGCCTTTCTAAGGATACCCATCTTAGGTCAGCTTTGTTAACTCTCTTCTTCACATAATGGGTTTAAAGTTTTCATAACATTTGGAAAGGTTTTTGCCTTCAACATTTTTTTTTCTGACATCCTTTTTCCTTTCCTTTTGGACTACAATTATAGGTATATTAATGAGGCTGCTTCATGTTGTATCATGGGATCGTTGATGCTGTGTTCACCCCCCCTTTCATTTTTAATGGTTTCTATTGCTATATTTTTCAAGTTTAATATCTTTTTTCTCTCAGTGTTTAATCTGCTGTTAATACTATCCAGTGTATTTGTCATCTCTTAAAGTTTGATATGAATCTTTTTATATTATCATTCTTAACCTCATATTTTTTTCTATGTTTTGAAAATATAGAGTATAATTATAATAGTTGTTTTAGTGGCTTTTCTGTAAATCTACCATTTGTGTTATTTCTGTGTCTGTTTCTGTTGATTAATATTTCTCTTCATTGTAGGTTATATTTTTCTGCTTCTCCACATGCCTGAAAATTTTTGAGTGGATACCAGACATTGTGAATTTTATGTTGTTGGGTGCTGGATTTTTTAAAATGTCTTTAAATATTTTGGGACTTTATTCTCAGGTGCAGTTATTTGGAAACAGTTTCATCCTTTGGATGTTGCTTTATGACTTATTAGATGGATCTGGAGAAGTGTTCAGTATTATGTCCCATTATCTTTTTGAGTATTCTACTAATGCTCTTACTTTTCAGTCTGCCTGGCAAGAATAGCTGCCGTGTCCTGACCCTGTGTGAGCACTGGGTGCTGTTCTCCAGATGATTCTTTCACTTGTATACTGATCGCACATGCTGATCAGAACTCTGCTGAATAATTGAAGGGGGGATTGCTGTAGTTTTCTAAGTAGCTCTGGTTTTTCTGTTACTCCATCCTGTGAACTCTAGCTACTTTTGTGGACTCTCAGTTCTGTCTCTTCCCATGGGCTCCACCTCAGTTCCCCTTTTCTACTGTGTGGTTTGGAAATTTTCTTAAGAAAGTAAGCTAGGGCAATTGTAGAACTCAATTTTTATTTCCTGACTTTTAGGAATTATGTTCTTGCCTGATGTTCAGTTTCTTGAAAACCATTGTTTCATGTATTTTGTCTGGGTTATTCCCTTCCTTCCTTCCCTCCCTCCCTCCTTTCCTTCCTTCCTTCTTTCCTTTCTCTTTCTCTCTCTGTTTTGTTTTTTGTTTGTTTGTTTTGGTGTTTTAAGTGGGAGAACAAATCCATTTGCTATTATTCCATCTTGGCCACCTTCCTGATCTTTCATGCAATCCAGCACATGATAAGATGCTCATCATCATTAGTCATCAGGGAGTTGCAAATCCAAACTATGATGAGATACCACTTTATACTCATTAGGATGGCTATTATCCATAAATGGAAAAAAAATGAGAAATTGGAATCCTTGTACATTGCTGGTGGGAATGTAAAATTGTACAGCCACTGTGGGAAAGTTTGATGGTTTCTCAAGAAGTTAAACGTGGAATTACCACATAATCCAGCAATTCTACTTCTGGATATATACCCAAAAGAATTGAAAGCAGGGACTCAAACATTCTTGTACATCGATGTTCATAGCGTCATTATTCACAATGGCTGGATGGTGGAAACAACCCAAATGTCCATCAACAGATGAAAGAATAAACAAAATGTTATATATATGTACAGTGGATTATTATTCAGCCTTAAAAAGGAACGAAATTCTGGGGTGCCTGGCTGGCTCAGTTAGTTAAGTGTCCGATTTTGATTTTGGCTCAGGTCATGATTTCAGGGTTGTGAGATCAAGCCCCACATTGGTCTCTGCATGGTGGGCATGGAACCTACTTAAGATTCTCTCTCTCCCTCTGCCCCTCCCCCTTCTCCTCTCTCTCTCAAAGGAAAAACAGGAATGAAATTCTAATACATGCTACAATATGGATGAATCTTGAAAACCTTATTATAGATAAAATAAGCCAGACACAAAAGGACAAGTGCTGTATGATTCAATTTATATGCAGTACCTAGAATAGGCAAATTCATAGAAACAGAAAATAGAATAGAGGTTACCAGGGGCTGAAGAGTAAGGGGAGTTATTTTTAAATGTGTACAGAGTTTCTGATTGGGATAATGAAAAGGTTCTAGAAATGGTTAGTGGTAGTGGTTATAAACATGAATGTACTTAATGCCATTGAAGTGTACACCTAAAAGTGGTTAATATGGTAAATTTTTTTGCTATGTATATTTCACCACAATAAAAAATGAAAAAGTATATCTTTATTTTAAAGTATTTTTCTACCATTAAATTTTATGTTTTTGAGGACTTTTTATTGTTGAAATGATAAAAATGTTTCTAGAGAGAACGCTAAATGATAAAGCAAAAGACTTACTGTACATGCAGTAAAATCTTAACTCGAGGATCCCAAAGGACCATGGAGAATCCCAAGACTACTACCAAAACCCCTTGGAATAAATCATATCTAATCAGACCAGGAAGTGTTGTGCCATGACCTAAAAGTTTTTCTTGACTTTTCAATATAGGGACTAGACTAGTAACCCTTTATTTCTATGAACTTCTTCAGTATGAAAGAAGACCTTCTGTGATAGCATGGTCTTACTTTAGTACATATCACATTTTAAGATTATTTATTTATTTATTTGTTAGAAAGAGAGAGAGTACACCAGCAGGCAGAGGGGCAGGCAGAGGGAGAGGGAAGCAGACTCCCTACTGAGCAGAGAACCTGACATGGGGCTTGATCCCAGGACTCTGGGATCATGACCTGAGCTGAAGGCAGATCCTTAACCGACTGAGGCACCCAGGCATCCCTTAAAATTTTTTTTTTTAAGATTTTATTCATTTATTTAACAGAGCACAAGCAGGGGGAGTGGCAGGCAGAGGGAGAGGGAGAAGCAGGCTCCTCACTGGGCAAGGAGGAGCCTGACATGGGGCTCGATCCCAGGACCCTGGGATCATGACCTGAGCTGAAGGCAGATGCTTAACCGACTGAGGCACCCAGGCGCCCCCAAATTTTTTCTTAATATTAATTGTGGTGGTGGTTTCAGTGGCTGAAATATCTGTTACTTCATGCATTTGGCTTTTTAAAGCACCTCATTTCTGTTGAGAAAGGTGGGAGTTTTGTGCAGAGCTTCATATCATAGGCTACTTGTTTTTATAATTTTAGAGTTTTATCTGATATTTCATGAGCAGGTTCTGTACTGATAAGATAAGGAGGCATTTAATAAAATTAGTTTATGAATTCCTTTTCCTTATTTTGAATAGAATGAATGATGGATTTGTTCTCATCATAGATTATTGCCATCACTAAATAAAAAATTTAGTATTTTACTCTTGTCACAAACTTTAATTTTTTTATTAGAAAATAAGTTTATTAGAACTTTTAGTTTTTTTCTTGGCTTTTTTTGAGAGAAATATTCTGTGAACTGAGGATATGTTCATCCTTTGAAAGCTGCTGTAAATTACCACGACTATGAGAAAGACTAATGCTGCATAGATCAAGCTTGCTGGGTGATTGTCTGGGTTCACTACTTAACTGAGAAACTCCTGCACTCAGGTTTTATAGTGCTTTCAGTTCAATTCATACCTTGTTAAAATTACAAATTACAGTATGACACAGACTTTTCAGGGAAGCTCTTGAATAATATATAGTTATAAGAAGTAAATGGTAAGCATCCATAGCTCTCTAAAATGTAAAAAGCATATCTGGGTAGTAGAATTACTGGAGACGTTTATTTTCTTCTTTGTTGCATTTATTTCACAATTTAAATAAAAAACAAGAAAAATATAGCAGTCAGTGGCTTTTTCCTTAAAGACAAAACAGAAACAGATCACATATATTGAACATATATACTGGGTCTTATACTAGTTGCTTTATGTACATGTATTAGTCCGTTTGAGCTGCTATAACAAAAATACATAGGCTGGGTAGCTAAAACAACAGATTTATTTTTCACGGCTTTGGAGGCTGGGAAGTTCTATGATCTAGGTGCTGGCAGATATGGTGTCTGTTGAGGGCCCGCTTCCTGGTTCATTGAAGGCTGTCTTCTCACTGTGTCCTCACATGTTGGAAGGGGTAAGGGATCTCTGGGGCCTTTTTATAAGGGTCCTAATCCCATTCATGAGGGCCCCACTCAAAGGCCCCGCCTCTAAATACCATCACATAAGGGATTAGGTTTCAACATTTAGTTTACAGCAGTACATTTTCCATTTAAGCCTTAAAACAATCTTGTGAAGTAGATGTGGTTATGCCCAATTTTCAGATAAGGAAACTGTTAGAAAAGATAATGTAACTGCAAACAAGTTATTTACGTAGTAAGGCATCAGTGATTGAAATCTTGCCATAGAAATATTCAGGTGTTGGTTGAATGCCTCCCAATCTACATTGATTGCTTTCTTATGTTGGAAGAAGCATGCAAATGGGCAGAACTTTGAAAGATATGGTCATAGAAAAGAGATGACCTTGGCTTGCTTTGTATTTAAAAAATTCAAGACTTCTTCCATGTAAATTGTCATGAAGTATACCTTTTTAATAAACTTGTTCATTAAAGCATAACATACTACATCGTCATTTGAAATAAATAAATTGAATCCATTGACTCAAAAATGAATTTCTCTAAGTAGGCATTGAGAAGCATTCCTACAATATAACGAAAATCCTTTTGGATTTGTGGTCTGTCTAATCACAGTGGTATTCTCTATGGCCTTAACTCCTGTCTCCTTTTCTTCCATTCTCTTCCTCATATGGGAACAAAGATTGTTATTTTCTTTATTTTCTTCTCAAGCAACATTTTCTTCCAAGTGCTGATAACTGTTAAATCTTTCTATAACCCAGTTGCTGTCCTGAATTCCATGTGGGTTTACAGCTGCCTAATGACATATTTGCGTCAATGTTCTAAAGTTACTGTAAGTCAAAGGGGTCCCAGGCCATATCCTTTCTTTTCTTTTTAATGCAAGCTTATCCTGTTTGTGTGTTTTTGGTCTTAGTTAATAACTTTCCTTTTTCACTGCCTGAGTCTGTTTTGTTACTGGGTCGTGCAGATTTGACCTCTAAACTAACATCCTCAGAACTTCTGCCCTAAATTGGGCCCTTTCACCTATTCTCTGTATTGTTTCAGTAGCATCATAATTAATTTCTTAGCTGATGTCTTTTTAGTAGATTTATCTTAATAAAAATTATGACTTTATCACTCACTTACTGAAATACTTTTGATGGTTCCTCATTGCTCAAAAGTCAAGGTCCATATAACTTAACCTTCACAGTTTAGCCGCAGGTCCCTCAAGTGAATGAGGCAGAGTATACACTGTATTTTTTTATTTATATATAATCCTTAAAAATACAAATGATTCTATAGTGACAGGAAGCAGGTCAGTGGTTGACTGGGCTGAAGGTAGATGGGGGAAGGAAAGTGGGACATGAGGAAAGTGGGGCTGATGGAAATATTGATTATCTTGATTGTGGTAATAGTTTCAAAGGAATATACACATGTCAAAACTTGTCAAATTGAATATGTTCAGTACGTGTATTTTAGTATGCTTAAGTTATATACTTCAGTAAAACTGATAAGTTTAAGTGCAAGAAAGATGTAGTTCCATGTGTTTATGATATAATTTTCAAAATACCTTTTTAAATGACAAAACAGGATATAGAATAATTGTATAGAAAAATGGAAAGGGTTTAGAGGAGTTAAGATGGCAGAGGATTAGGGGGACCCGAAGTTTGTCTTGTCTCTTGAATACAACTTGATAGTTATCAAACCATTCTGAACACCTGGGAAATCAATCAGAAGTCTGAGAGAAAAAAACTGCAATTCTACAAGTAGAAAAGTGACCACCTTTTGGAAGGTAGGAAATGCGGAGACTTGAATCCTGTGTGATATAGCTGTGGATTCGATGGCGGCAGGGAGAGAACCTGCTTATGGAAGCTACCACAAAAGTATTATAAGCAGTGGGGTGCAAAATTGGAACTTTTAGAAGTCAGCTACAGTGGGGGAATGTGCCTCACTTAAAGGTGCTCAGGTGGCAAAGTGGAGTGGAATCCCAGGTGTGACACCGTGGTCTGAAGATCCTCGGGTTGTAAGAAGAGTGGGTGGTGCCTAAGTGCTGCACTGTTCTCAGGGATAGGAGTATGGAAGCCGGCTGAGAACAGTGAGTCTAGGTGCCACCTTTCTGCTCTGTATTGCCATAAACCGTGAACTGCTGCGTGGTCATTCACCTGCTTTTCCTGGGATGGGTCTGCAGAGGCCTGTCAAGACTCTCCCCAGGGAATCAGTGCAGGTCTGCGCCATAGGAGTCCCTAAAATTTGGAGTTTTGAAACTCAGGTGCATTCTTGAGATAAAAAAGCTTGGCACAGGCAGGGTGAACACAGAGTTCTGATGGCAACTGGGGAGACAAGAGTGATTGATTGCTCTTCTGTGAGGGTTCCCTGAAGAGTGGGGGAATGCGAATTTTCAGCTCCGGGGCTAGAGTGGGGTGCCACCATATTCATCCCACACGCCCATCAGCACTGAAAGCCCTCAGGGAGCAAAACAGGGCCACCTGGTGGAGTCTGGAGCTGCTTACACCAAGCCCTGCCTCCTTGCCTCTCCCCCCCGCCCCCCCCCACCCAGGGCAAGTCTACCTGAGAATCAGTGCAACAGGCCCCTCCCCAAGAAGACCAGTACAAACAACTTGCTTACACTAAGTTTACTGATCATAGAGGGCTGCAAAGCTTCAGCTCTAAGGGAAAATAGTATCTAGCCTCCTTTGGGCTTTTATTCTTTACTTCTTTTTCATTTATTTTCTTATTTTTTGCAATTTTTTTTAAAAGTTGTTTATATTTTTATTTTTGTTTACTTTTATTGCATTTTATTTTTATATTTCTTTGGGATCTAGATTCTTATTTTTTTAAGATTTATTTATTTATTTATTTGAGAGAGTAAGCACAAGTGGGGGAGGGACAGAGGGAGAGGGAGAAGCAGAGTCCCTGCTGAGCAGGAAGCCTGACATGGGGCTCAGTCCCAGGACCCTGAGATCATGACCTGAGCTGAAGGCAGAGGCTTAACTGACTGAGCCACCCAGTGCCCCATCTTCCTTTCTTTTCTGGACAAAATGATGAGATGGGAAAATTCATCCCAGAAAAAAGAATAGCAGGTAGTACTCACAGCCAGAGATTTAATCAATATAGCTAACTAGAATTTAAAACAATGATTACAGGGATACCAGCTGGGCTTGAAAAAAACATAGAAGACAGTAGAGAATCCTTTACTGCAGAGATAAAAGACCCAAAATCTAGTGAGGCCGATTAAAAATGCTATAACCAAGATGCAGTTCCAAATGGAGACCATAAAAATGAGGACAGATGAATCATTGGAGTGAATCAGTGATATAGAAGATAAAATGGAAAATGAGGAAGCTGAATAAAAGAAGGAAACAGGTAATGGATCACAAAGGTAGACTTAGGGAAATCAGCTACTTATTAAATAACATTCGTATCATAGGAGTCCTAGAAGATGTAGGGAGAAAAAAAGGGACAGTTTATTCAAACAAATTACAGCTGAAAACATCCCTAACCTGGTAAAGACACAGACATCAAAATCCAGAAAACACAGAGAAATCCCATTAAATTCAAAAAGAGCCAACCATCACCATAGTCAAATTCACAAAATAGGGAAAGATTCCTGAAAGCAGCAAGATAAAAAAAGTCCTTAACCTACAAGGGAAGACAGATCAGGTTTGCAGCAGATCTGGCCACTGAAACCTTGCAGGCCAGAAAGGAGTTGAAGCAAATATTCAATGTGATGAGTTGGAATTACTCCAGTGTTCCAGTATTCAATCCAGCAAGATTGTCATTCAGAATAGAGAGATAAAGAGTTTCCTAGACAAAAAATAAAGGAGATTATGACCACTAAACCGGCCTGCAAGAAATACTAAGGGGACCCTATGAGTGGAGGAAAAAAATACCAAAAGGAACAAAGACCAGAAAGGACCAGAGAACATCATCAGAATCACCAACTGTACAGGTAACACAGTGGTGCTGAATTCATATCTTTCAGTAATCATTTTGAATGTATATGGACTAAATGCTCCAAGCAAAAGACGCAGGATATCAGAATGGATTAAAAAACAGGATCCATCTATATGCTGCCTACAATAGACTCATTTTAGACCTAAAGAACCTGCAGATTGAAAGTGAGGGGAGGGAGGGATAACCATCTATAATGCTAATGGATGTCAAAAGAAAGCCAGAGTACCCATACTGAGATAAGACAAACTAGATTTTAAAACAAAAGACTGTAACAAGAGATGAAGGGCATTGTATCATAATTAAGGGATCTATCCATCAAGAAAATCTAACAATTGTATATGTTCATGCCCCCAACTTGGGAGCACCCAAATATATAAATCAATTAATAATAAACATAAACTCATGGATAATAATACAGTAATAGTAGGTAACTTTTACACCCCACTTACAGCAGTGGACATTATCTAAGCAGAAGATCAACAAGGAAACAGGGCTTTGAATGACACACTGGACCAGATGGACTCCACAGATATATTCAGAGCATTTCATCCTGAAGCATCAGAATACACATTCGTTTTGAGTGCATACAGAACATTCTCCAGAATAGATCACATACTGGGTCACAAATCAGCCCTCAACAAGTATAAAAAGATTGAGGTCATACCATGCATATTTTCAGACCACAATGCTCTGAAACTTGAAGTCAGCTATAAGGAAATATTTGGAAAGACCACAAATACATGGAGGTTAATGAGCGTTCCACTAAAGAATAATTGGATTAACCAGTAAGTTAAAGAAGAAATAAAAAAGTACATGGAAGCAAATGAAAATGAAAACACAGTGGTCCAAAACGTTTGGGATGCAGCAAAGGCAGTTTTAAGTTGCAATACAGTCCCACCTCAAGAAGCAAGGAAAGTCTCAAATACACAACCTAACCTTACACCTAAAAGAGTTAGAAAAGGAGCAGCAAATAAAGCCTAAAGTCAGCAGAAGAAGGGAAATAATGAAGATTAGAGCAGAAATAAACTATATAGAAAACAAACAGTAGTACAGATTAATGAAACTAAGAGCCGGTCTTTGAAAGAATTTATAAAATTGATAAACCCCTAGCTAGACTTACCAAAAAAAAAAAAAGAGAGAGAAAGGACCTAAATAGATAAAATCATGAATGAAAGAGGAGACATAACCATCACCACAGAAATACAGTTATAAAGAGAATACTGTGAAAAATTATGTGCCAACAAACTGGGCAACCTGGAAGAAGTGAACAAATTCCTAGAAACCTACAAACTACCAGACTGAAACAGGAAGAAATAGAAAATTTAAACAGCCGCATAACCAGCAAAGAAATTATATCAGTAATCAAAAATCTCTCAACAAGCGAAAGTCCAGGGTCGGATGGATTCCCAGGGGAATTCTACCCCACAGTTAAAGAAGAGTTAATACCTATTCTCCTCAAACTGTTCCAAAAAAGAAGAAAAAAATAGAAATGGAAAGAAAACTTCCAAACTCATTCTGCCAAGTCAGCATGCCTTGATCCCAGAACGAGACAAATACCCCACTAAAAAGGAGGATTACAGGACAATATCCCTGATGAACATAAATGTAAACCTTTTCAATAAAATACTAGCAAATCGAATGCAACAGTACATTAAAAGAATTATTCACCAAGATCAAGTGGGATTTATTCCTGGGCTGCAGGTGTGGTTCAACATCTGCAAATCTCCCCAATGTCTAGACATTGGGGAAGGTATGTGCTATGGTGAGCGCTGTGAATTGTGTAAGACTATTGAATCACACATCTCTACCTCTGAAATAATACATTATATGTTAAAAAAAAAAAAAGATAGCAGGAGGGGAAGAATGAAGAGGGGGAAATCAGAGGGGGAGACGAACCATGAGAGACTATGGACTCTGAAAAACAAACTGAGGATTCTGGAGGGGAGGGGTTGGGGGGATGGGTTAGCCTGGTGATGGGTATTAAAGAGGGCACGTACTGCATGGAGCACTGGGTGTTATACGCAAACAATGAATCATGGAACACTACATCAAACACTAATGATGTAATGTATGGTGATTAACATAACATAATAAAAAAAAGAAACAGCATTCACTGGAATTTAAATAAAAGCTTTTTTAAAAAGCAAAAAAAAACAAAAACAGAAAAACATCTGCAAATCTATGAACATGATATACCACATGGGGGCGCCTGGATGGCTCAGTTGTTAAGTGTCTGCCTTCGGCTCAGGTCATGATCCCAGGGTCCTGGGATTGAGCCCTACATCGGGCTCCCTGCTCTGCGGGAAGCCTGCTTCTCCCTCTCTCACTCCCCCTGCTTGTGTTCCCTCTCTTGCTGTGTCTCTCTCTGTCAAATAAATAAATAATCTTCTAAAAAAATTTTAAAAAACCATGATATACCACATTAATAAAAGAAAGGATAAAAACCATATGGTCCTGTCAATAGATGCAGAAAAAGCATCTGACAAAGTACAGCATCCTTTCTTGATAAAAACCCTCAACAAAATAGGGGTTGATGGAACATAAACCTTAACATCATAAAGGCCATATTCGAAAGACCCACAGCTAATATCATCCTCAGTGGGGAAAAAACTGAAAGCCTTTACTCTTTGATCAGGAGCAAAACAAGGATGTCCACTCTCAACATTACTATTTAATGTAGTATTGGAAGTCTTAACCTCAAGAATCAGACAACAAAAAGAAAAGGCATCCAAGTTGGCAAGGAAGAAGTCAAACTTCCACTATTTGTAGATGACATGATACTCTGTAGAAAACCTGAAAAGACTCAACTAAAAAATTGCTAGAACTGATACAGGAACTCAGCAAAGTCACAGGATATAAAATGAATGTGCAGAAATCGTACACGAATAATGAAGCATCAGAAAAAGAAATCAAGGAACCAATCCCATTTGCTATTGCACCAAAAACAATAAGATACTTAGGAATAAACCTAACTAGGGAGGTAAAAGATCTGTACTCTGAAAACTACAGAACACTTATGAAAGAAATTGAAGAGGACACAAAGAAATGGATAAATATTCCATGCTCATGGATTGGAAGAACAAACATTCTTAAAATGTCTATACTACCCAAAGCAATCTACACGTTTAATTGAATCACTATCAAAATACCACCAGCTTTTTCACAGAGCTACAACAAACAATCCTAAAATTTGTTTGGAACCACAGAAGACCATGAATAGCCAAAGCAATTGTGACAAAGAAAAAACTGGAGGCATCATGATTCCAGATTTCCAGCTATATTAGAAAGATGTAGTCATCAAGACAGTATGGTACTGGCATAGAAACAGACACATAGATCAATGGAACAAAATAGAGAACCCAGAAATGGATCCACAACTATATGGTCAATTACTCTTTGACAAAGCAGGAAAGAATATCCATGGAAAAAAGACAGTCTCTTCAACAAATGGTATTGGGAAAGTTGGACAGCCACATGCAGAAGAACTGGACCACTTTCTTACACCGTACACAAAAATAAATTCAAAATGGATACAAGACCTAAATGTGAGACAGTAAACCATCAAAATCCTAGAGGAGAACAGAGGCAGCAATCTCTTTGACTCCAGCCACAGTCATTTCTCATTAGACATCTAGCCGGAGGCAAGGGTAACAAAAGCAAAAATGAACTATTGGGATTTTTCACGATAAAATGCTTCTGCACAGCAAAGGAAACAATCAACAAAACTAAAAGGCAGCCCACAGAATGGGAGAAGATATTTGCAAACAACATATCTGATAAAGGGTTAGTGTCCAAAATCTATAGCAAACTTACCAAACTCAACACCCAAAAAACAAATAATCCAGTTAAGAAATCGGCAGAAGACATGAATAGACACTTTTCCAAAGACGACATCCAGATGGTAACAGACAAATGAAAAGATTTTCAACATCACTCATCATCATGAAAATACAAATCAAAACCATGATGAGACCTCACACCTGTCAGAATGGCTAAAATTAACAACACAAGAAACAACAGGTGTTGGTGAGGATGCAGAGAAAAGGGAACCCTGTTGCATTGTTGGTGGGAATGCAAACTGGTGCAGCCACTCTGGAAAACAGTATGGAGTTTCCTCAGAAAGTTAAAAATAGAACTACCCCATGGTCCAGCAGTTCCATTCCTAGACTATACCCAAAGGATACAAAAATACAGATTCAAAGGTGTGCATACACTGTTTATAGCAGTATTATTGGCAATGGTCAAACCATGGAGAGAGCCCAAATGTCCATCAACTGATGAATGGATGAAGATGTGGTATATATATACAATGGAATATTATTCAGCTCTCAAAAAGAATGAAATCTTGGCTTTTGCAATGATGTGGATGGAGCTAGAGTACATTATGCTAAGTAAAATAAGTCAGAGAAAGACAAATACCATATGATCTCACTGATATGTGGAATTTAAGAAAGAAAACATGAACATGGGAAGGGGGGGAAGCAAAAAAGAGAGAGGGAAACAAGTCATAAGTGACTCTTTAGAGAGCACACTGAGGGTTGTTAGAGGGAGGTGGGTGGGGAATCAGCTAGATGGGTGATGGGTATTAAAGTGGACAGTTGTGTGATGAGCACTGGGTGTTGTATGTAAGTGATGAATTACTGAATTCTACTCCAGAAACCAATATTGCACTGTATGTTAACTAACAGAATTTAAATTAAAAAAAACAAAAAAGAAAGAAATGGAAAGAATATGTGTTTCTATGGACTATCTCATCTCTAGAGTGGTTAGAACTTATTTTTACCGAGTAACCTTGTATGCTATTTTGAATTTTGAACCAAGTACATTTATTGCTTGCATTAAAAAATGTTTTCTAAAAGGACATTCTGTAGTAGTATCCAGCATATATTGAGAACTTTAACAAACCAGTAAGGAAAAGACATAGCCCAAATGAAAATCAGGTCATGAGTAGGAAAGAGAAACCTGAATGTCTACTAAGTATGTGAAAAGATGCTCAGTCTCACTAGTAGTAGGGGGAGTGTAAATTAAAAATGAAATATTACATATTAATGAGATTACCAAAACACTAAAAGGAAGGTGATGGTGCCCAATGTCAGGAATGTGTATCAATAGGAATAGTTGCTGTTGAATGTAAATTGCTTTAGTCATTTTTGTAATTTGGTAAATTCTAATAAAGCTGAAGTTATTCATAATTTATGACCCTGCAGTTGTGCTCTTAGATAAATATCCTTGAGTTTTTCAAACTGGCTTATGACCCATAGTGGGTAATTGATTCAGTGAGTTTTAAAAATACAGTGGAATAAAACAGACTACATTAGAATGTATGAGTTAGTAACAGTATTTTCATGCAATTTTATATTGTTACATTTATTAGTATATGTGTGTTGAATTACAATATGTAATGTATTTTTTTTACTGTTCTTAAGCAAAAATATTTGAAAGCCACTTCAGAGGAATTTTCACATATGCCTAGTGGAATATATATACATGACTATTCATTGTAGCATTGTTTAGAAGAGAAAAAACTTCTGAAAGTAAGCTAATTTTATATGAACACAGCCAGATTGTTTTGTATATAGTAGAGAGCTATATTATCATCTTGAATAATATTGAGGCAGTAAGCCAGTTTGCCAAAGGATATGTACAGTTTGATACTGCATTATATGAAGTATATAATCATGCAAAACAGTAGTACATATTGATAACCAACAATCTTGGAGGAAAGGAAGTTTTTTTTAGACACATTTTTCAAATTGTTGCGATAATGTCACTTTGCATCATCATTCCCTGCAGTGCAGCTGTGGAAGTGTGCACTCAGATCTTCAGTTGCAAGGAACATAATTGATTGACAGTCCCAACTGCCATCCTTCAGGATCCTTCATTTTGTTTGTACTAGGGCCATGTTACCGATGGGCTGCACTGCAGTCTGAGACTCTTCCTACCCAGTTCTCTTTCCTTGTCCTCCTTTCATAGTTTTCAGACCTGCACTGTGGTCTTAAATCTCTCCTTGACTCTTGCTTTCTCCCCTTTATAAACGTTTGCAGGTGCTTCCTTCAGTGAATCTCTTCTATAGCTGATGGTGTCTTGGCATCTGCCCTCAGGAGACTAACTCATACCTGCATGCTCTGCCCAGCGTCTTGCAGTCACACTAGCACTTCCTTCCTAACACTTAATGCTGATATCTTAACCTTCCTCTTTTGTTTATTCAACATTTCAGGTAGGTTGAAAAAAGTAAAATATATGATGTGTGGTTTTTGTGGACTTGTCTGTATTCAGTTTATTATTTGTCTTTGAATTTGCATAGAAGCATGCCCTGAGAACACCTAGTAGTGGTGAGCAAATGAGCCTGGGATGGGATAGCAGCCAATCAAGGGATCATTAATTATTGTGGGCACCTGTAGCTTAGCACTGCTGTCAAACTCTGGGAGCCTCAGAATTATCCCATCAGAGGGACAGGGAAGGGGCAAGAAAGCTGGGTTATTTATATGTAGATCCCTTCATTCATTGGTTATGGGCTGGCCCTTGGTGGAATTTGGGCGATAGAGTATTTCCTAGTTCTTATAGACTACTGCACAGGTGGGGAAGAATGGCTTCTGGCAGCCAGAGAAATCTCTGAGGCAAAGAATTGGAATCGCTGGAAATTGGAGATAGAGCCAGCATTACTGAAGATAGGGGAGGAGATATGAGTAGGATGTCAGCAGTGTCTGTTATAATGTTTAAATGTACATTGAATAAAATGGAAGGGGGGACGATTTACACTATAATTAGGAATTTTGTAACTATTAGCTCTCCAGAAGCAAACTCTCACTTATTCTTTTACTATTGAATAAGTTTTATGAAGAATACGCTATTTGTCTCTCATTCATGAATGTTTGTAGAAATAGAACATACATGGTGTGTGGATACTTAACTCTGTGGGAGAACCATACTTTCACTCAGTGGGAAACATTGATTATAATTTAGGTCTGTTTTGAATCCCTTGCCCAGGCTGACATGAGCGATGTTGTTGATTTAGGAAACAGTCTTGCCTGTGAGCATAATTTTGCCAATTCTCTGGAGCAGAGTTCTGGTAGTGCTTATGTAAAGGCAACTGAACTCGTAATAATAGCACATGCTAACATTATGAATTCTTCCTTGTTGTGGGACATTCTTCTAAGTGCTGTGCTATGTACATTAGCTTAATTAAACCTCATAATCGCTCTTGTGAGGTGGGAACTGTTGTTATCATCCCTAATTTTCAGAGGATTCTAAGGCACAGACAGATTAAGTAATTTTTCTTTGTTTATAAAGTAGTATATGACTGAGCCAGGATTCTAACTCAGGTGCTCTAGTTTCTGAGCTGTGGTCCTGGCCATTTTGTTATAGTGTCAATAATAGTAATAGCAATAATAACATTAATAACACAATAACCCTGTGTTTTTACTATATGTTAGCACTTTACTGAAGTGCCAATCATGTAAGCTAGATGTTATTACTACATTTTATAGATGAGGGAATGGAGATATAGCTAATAAATGGCAGAATGAGATTCTAACTCATGGAATCTGATCCCAAATTCTCTTAATTACTTAGGTTGTATTCCTTGGAGTGTAACAGTTTAACTACATGTTAAACTACTTGGAGGAAAAGCATGATAGAAATCAAAGAGAATAGCAATAACTTCTCTTTGTAATGTCGTCTTTTAGCACATTTAACAAATATAGTTGATTATTGATGTTGCTTTCTGTTACTGGTTGGTATGGCTGTCTGGGTTTTCACAACTTATGTGTCTTCCAAGACCCATCCTGTAGAGGGCAGCAGAGACACAGCAGTGATTTCTCTTCATAACCTACAGTTTTCTAGGAAGTGTGAAGGAAGTTGGATTTAGGTGAGCTTTATGTAATTCTCATGTATTTTACGTAGTGACTCCTATGCAAGTTAACAGGCATAATAAATATCTGATAACCTGAATAAGGTTCAGGTTTTTGTTGAAGGTGTGCAGCAGAAGCTGGCTGACACAAATGAAAGATCTCAAAGTAATTCATGAAATTTTAAAGAGAAAACAAATGAGGTTTTCAAATTTGAAATACATAGTCATTGTTATGAAATAGATGTTTTCTTTGTATAGTTAACAGTAGTGGTAGAACAAATGATTCAATATCTCATAGAAGATGAAATATGGAAAAGTTTCAACAAAGTAAGGATAAACAAAATTTTGTATTCTTACATGGGAGTATATTGTAACCCTTTACAAAGTGATCTTGAAAATATTTCTAAATTTATGAGCATGTTTGTAATTTTATCTTTATTTTTATTCATTTGTTTATATAGAAATTTGGAAGTAATACATTTAATTTCACTTTTAATGAGTTTTAATGGTGAATTGGAATAAAATGATGTGACTAAATATGTACTAATTGTTAATGTCTAAGAACTGTTCATTGCATACATCGTATATGGACTTGAAATAATTATGATCAAAAACACATTTTAGAAACTGGCTCTCAAATATAATTATGTTTATATAAAAACCTACAAAATTTAATGATTGTAAAGGAAATCTGGAGTTGTTAGTAATGGCTTTTTTATTATATTTTAAAGATTTCATTATAGAAACATTGCACTTCAGAAGAAATCCATATTCTAGTGTGTTCTCATAGTAAAAAAGGAGGGATGTTAGAGGTTATATTGAGGAATGTGTATTTTTTGGTTATTTTATATTATAATTTATGTTTATACAAGGCCTGCCTTGGAGATATTGCAGGTTCCATTACAGATCACCACAGTAAAGCAAATACCATAATAAAGTGAGTCAAGTGAATTTTTTGGTTTCCAAGGGCATGTGAAAGTTGTGTTTACATTATACTGTAGTCTCTTAAGTGTACAATAGCATTATGTCTAACAAAATAGTCTACTACTAATTAAAAAACACTTTATTGCTAAAAAGTGCTAACCATCATCTGAGCTTTTAGCAACTGATAATTACTGATCACAGATCACTGTAACAAATACAATAATAATGAAAAAGTTTGCAATATTGTGAATTTGAAAAATTACCAAAATGTGACCCAGAGACACAAAATGAGCAAATGCTGTTGGAAAAATGGCAGTGATAAACTTGTTTGATGCAGGCTTTCCACAGACCTTCAACTTGCAAAAATGCAGTATCTGTGAGACTCAATAAGGTGAAGTACAATAAACAAGGTAATGCCTATATATATGATCTATATATGATAGATACATGATATATGTGTTCATGATCTCATAACAAGCATATTTTGGTTTTTATTCTCTATGAAAGTATGTGCCCATATAATTTATAGCATCTGTTTCAGAATTTACATCCTTATTTTTCCAACATCTCCCTTCTTAATTGTCTAAACTTCAGCTAATGAGATACGAGGGCAGGAGCTTTGTCAATTTCTCTTAGTATAAATGTTCCTCCTCTCACTGTCACCCTGTTATCCCAGCCAGAAAAGTATGACTTAAAGTGAAAAAGCAATTAATTGAGATGGGCCCTGATATGACTCATGTATTAGAATCAGCAGCTGTTGTTTAGGGACATAAAGGAAAATATGCACATAATGAATGCAGACACAAAAATGGAACCAAATGAAAATTTTATAATTAAATGTACAATACCTGAAATAATAAATTCATTATACAGGATTATAGAAGATTGGGAAAGAAGTCAATGAACTTGATAGATCAGTAGAAATCATTTAATCTGAAAATTGAAAAAAGATTTTAGAAAATGAAGTTAGCCTCAGTGACTTGGGAGGACATATCAAAAGATCTAGCAACACATTTTAATGGAGTCCTATATGTATAGGAGAGGAGAAATCGGAGCAAAAATTTTTGGGAAAATAATGGTTGAAAATTACCCCAAATTGGTGAAAGGCATAAATTTACATATTCAAGAAGCTCAGTGATCTCCAAACAAAATAAGTACAAGAAAATCACACTTAGGCACGTCATAGTCAAGCAGTTGAAATGATAAAGAATCTTGAAAGCACCCTGAGAACTGATACAATAACAATAAATGATAGCTGACTACTTATCAGAAACAGTGCTGGCTAGCAGGCTATAAGACACCTTTACGTTGCTGGAAAAACAAATCAACCCAGAATTCTGTCAGTGAAAATATCATTTAAGAATGAAGGCAAAATAAAAACCTTTTCAGATAAACAAGAATTAGAAGATTTCATTGCAGCAGATAAACATTATAAGAATGCTAAAGGAAGTTCTTCAGGTTGACGGGAAGGTCCACATCTTCAGGGTGGAATCATCTCCCCACCTACTAAGAAAAGTTAAACCTGATAATTTAAAGCAAAAATTATAACATTAACACTATAACATGGCATTTATGGCATATGTTGTTGTAATATGACAGTTGTAGAATGAGGGATTGGGCTAGGTAGATGGAATTATATGCCCTAAAGTTAAAGGTGTATGTTATGATTCCTACAACAAACACTAAAAATAAAAAATAAAATACAAATAAGTATAGCTAAAAAACAATAGAGAAATCAAAGTAGACTTTAAAGTGTATTCAGAGAATATAAAAGGAGGTATAAAGGTAGTAACAGATGAATATAAACAGATGAGATGAAAAGAAGACAAATAGGGGCATCTGGGTGGCTCAGTCGGTTAGCATCTGCCTTGGGCTCAGGTCATGATCTTAGGGTCCCGGGATGGAGGAGCCCTACATCAGGCTCCCTGCTCAGCAGGTAGTCTGCTTCTCCTTGTCCCTCTGCCCCTCACCCCCCACTTGTGTGTGCTCTCCCTTCCCCTCTTTCTCTCAAATAAGTAAAATCTTTAAAAAAAAGGAAATGAATAGCAAAATTATAGACCTAGATTAACCCTATCAACAATTACATTAAATGAAAATAGATAAAGTATTTACTGAAAAGGTAGAGCTTGATACATTGGTAAAATGCAAGACCTCCCTATCTGTTGTCTACTAGAGATGTGTTTTAGATGTAATAACACAGGGATGCCTGGGTGGCTTAGCCCGTTGAGTGTCTGACTCTTGATTTCTGCTTAGGTTGTGGTCTCTGGGTCGTGGGATCAAGCTCTGCATTGGGCTTCAAGGTCAGCCCACAGTCTGCTTGTTCCTCTTCCTCTGCCCCTTGCCCCTTCTCTCTCTCTTAAATAAATACATAAAATCTTAAAAAAAATGTAATGACATAGATTGAAAATAAATGCACGGAAGATGATGTAGCATGCAAATAGTAATTATAAGATAGCTGGAGTGATTATATTAATATTAGGTAAAATAGATTTCAAACAGTGTTATTGGAGATAAAGAAGGGCATTTCATAGTGGTAACACCAGGAAGACATATCAGCCACAAATTTGTAAGTGCTTTTTTTTTTTTTTAATTATGTTAGTCACCATACAGTATCAGTAGTTTTTGATGTAGTGTTCCATGATTCATTGTTTGTGTATAACACCCAGTGCTCCATGCAATACATGCCCTCCTTAATACCCGTCACTGGGCTAACCCATCCCCCCACCCCCTCCCCTCTAAAACCCTCAGTTTGTTTCCCAGAGTCCATAGTCTCTCATGGTTTGTCTCTCCCTCCTTTCCCCCCCTTCATTTGTAAGTGCTTAAGATCTGTAATCATAGCTAGAAATTTTGACACCATACTTTCTATAAATTATAGAAAATCTAGACCAAAAAAAAAAATCAGTTTGAACATAAAGGATCTGAAAACCACTATCAGCCACCTTGACCTAATTGACATTTGTAGAACATCACATGTAACTAGAATACAATAGAATGCACATTCCATTCAAGTGCACATGATATGCATACCAAGATAAATCATATATTGGGCTATAAAACTTCTCAATAAGTTTCAAAAGTTTGAAATTCTGAGGACTGTAATTTCTAACCATGGTTGAATTTAAAGTAGAAATCATTAATAATAAGATATGCAGAAAAGTCCAAGTATTTGGAATTAAAACTGTAATTTTCCCTAGCCAATCTACAGATTTAATGTGATCAAAATCATTTTTTCCCCACAGGTATTATTTTTTTTTTTTTTAGATTTATTTATTTGAGAAAGAGAGAGCAGAGGAGGAACAGAGGGAGAGGGAGAGAGAAACTTAAGCAGATTCCATGCTGAGTGCGGAGCCAGACGTGGGGCTCAATCTCATGACCCTGAGATCACAACCTGAGCTGAAACCAAGAGTCCGCTGCTTAACCGATTGAGCCACCCAGGCGGCCCTCCATGGGCATTTTTTAAAGTACCTATGACAGTCTTCATTGTATTACTTTAAGTCACTCTAAGCTTGCATTAATTGTAAAAGACCAGATCCATATTTGTAATAATGATTTTTCTCTTATTTCAAGTTATAAGAACACCACTTGATATAGCTTTGAAAAGTTTTTTTTATTAAGGTATAATTGACATATTCCATTATATAAGTTTCAGGTATACCAACATAATGATTCCATATTTGCATATATTGTGAAGTGGTCACAACAATGTCTAGTTAACATCTGTCACTATACATAGTTACAAAAATTTTTTTTCTTTTGATAAGGACTTTTAAGATCTACTTTCTTAGCAACTTTCAAATATGCAGTACAGTATTATTATTATTTTTTTAAGATTTTAATTAATTAATTAATTAATTTGACAGAGAGAGAGAGAGAGACAGCGAGAGAGGGAACACAAGCAGGGGGAGTGGGAGAGGGAGAAGCAGCCTTCCCATTGAGCAGGGAGCCCGATGCGGGGCTCGATCCCAGGACCCTGGGATCATGACCTGAGCTGAAGGCAGATGCTTAACTGACTGAGCCACCCAGGTGCCCCTGCAGTACAGTATTATTAACTGTAGTCAACATGTTGTACATTATATCTCCATAACTTAATTATTTTATGCCTTCAGTCCTTTGTCCCACCCCCGGCCCCCACCTCTGGCAACCACCAGTCTGTTCCTTGTATCCGTGAGCTTGGTTATGCTGTTTTTAAAATTCCACATGTAAGTGAGATCCCGCAGTGTTTTACTTTCTCTCTGTCTTTATTTCACTTAACCTAGTGGCCTCAGGGTCCATCCATGTTGTCGTAAATAACAGGATTTCCTTTTTTTATGGTTGAACACTATTCCATTGTGTGTGTGTGTGTGTGTGTGTGTGTGTGTGTATATATATTATATATACACATCTTTATCCATTCATCTATGGATGGACACATTGCATCCATATCTTGTCTATTGAAAATAATGCTGCAGTGAATGAAGGGGTGGCATATATTTTTTCCAATTAATATTTTTGTTTTCTTCACATAAATACCCAGAAGTGGAATTGCGGGACCATATGGTGGTTCTGTTTTTAATTTTTTGGGTAACTTCCATACTGTTTGCCATAGTGCCTATACAATTTACATTCTCACCAGCAGTACATAAGGGTTCCCTTTTTTACACATTCTCACTAATACTTGTTATTTTTTGTCTTTTTGATGAAAGCCATCCTGATAGGTGTGAGGTGGTATCTCATTGTGGTTTTGATTTGCATTTACCTGATGATGTTGAACATCTTTACATGTGTCTCTTGGCTATCTGTATGTTTTCTTTAGAAAAATGTCTGTTCAGGTTCTCTGTTTTTTAGTTTGTTTTTCTACTAGTGAGTTGTATGAGTTCTTTATATGTTTTGGATGTTATATCAGATATATCAGATTCAGGATTTGCAAATATATTCTCCCATTCGGTAGGTTGTCTTTTCATTTTATGGATGATTTCCTTTGCTGTGCAGAAGATTTTTAGCATGATATAGTTATACTTGTTTAGTTTTACTTTTGTTGCCTTTGCTTTTGCAGTCAGATCCAAAAACTCAGTGGCCAAGACCAATATTGCGGAGTGTACCATCTATGTTTTCTTCTAGGAGTTTTATGGTTTGAGGCCTCATATTCAAGGTTTTAATCCATTTTGAGCTGGTTTTTATGTATAATGTAAGATCATATCCTAGTTTCATTCTTTTGCATGTGGCTGTCCAGTTTTCCCAACATCATTTATTGAAGGGAATGTCTGTTCTTTCCCCATTCTATAGTCTTTAATTTTTTGTCATAAATTAATGACCACATATAGGTGGGTTTGATTCTGGGTTCTTTGTTCTGGTCTGTTGATCCATCTGTCTGTTTTCAAGCCAGGACCATACTGTTTTGATTACTATAGCTTTGTAATACAGTATGAAATCTGGGATTGTGATACCTCTAGCTTTGTTCTTTGTCAAGATTGTTTTGGTTTTGGGGTTTTTTTGTTGTTCCATACAAATTTTTAGGAATGTTTGTTCTATTTCTGTGAAAAGTGACATTGTAAATTTTAGGGATTGCATTGAATCTATAGATTGCTTTGGGTACTGTTAACATTTTAACAATATTAATTTTTCAATCCATAAGAATGGAATATCTATTTATCTTTGTTAATTACTTTAATCAGTTTCTTATAGTTTTCATTGCATAGGTCTTTCACCTCCTTGGTTAAATTTATTCCTTGGTATTTTATTCTTGTTATGTAATTGTAAATGGGATTGTTTTCTTAATTTATCTTTTTACTACTTTGTTATTAGTGTATAGAAATACAAATTTCTGTATATTAATTTTGTATTCTGCAACTTTTTTTTAAAAAAATTTTATTCATTTATTTGAGAGAGAGAAAATGAGAGAGAGAGAACATGAGAGGGGGGAGGGTCAGAGGGAGAAGCAGACTCCCTGCTGAGCAGGGAGCCCTATGCGGGACTTGATCCTGGGACTCCAGGATCATGACCTGAGCTGAAGGTAGTTGCTTAACCAGCTCAGCCACCCAGGTTCCCTGTATTCTGCAACTTTATGGAATTCATTTATTCTGCCGTTTTTTTGGTGGAGTCATTAGGGTTTTCTATATAATATCATGTCATCTGCAAATACTGACAGTTTTACTTTTCCTTTCCAATTTGGATACCTAATATTTCTTTTCCTTGCCTAATTGTTCTGGCTACGACTTCCATACTATGTTGAATAAAATGGTGAGAGTGGGCATCCTTGTCTTGTTGCTGATCTTAGACAAAAAGCTTCAGCTTTTCACTATTGAGTATGATATTAGCATGGCCTTTATTATGTTGAGGTACATTCCATCTATATCTACTTTGTTGAGTGTTTTTATCATAAATGGATGTTGAATTCAGTCATGCTATTTCTACATCTGTTGAGAAGATCATATGATTTTTATGTTTTATTTTGTTTATGTGCTGTATCATGTTGATTGATTTGCAGATGTTGAACCACCTTGCATCCCTGGAATAATACCCACTTGATCATGGTATATGAGCCTTTAAATGTATTGTTGAATTTGGTTTGCTAGTATTTCATTGAAAATTTTCACATCTATGTTCAGCAGGGATGTTGCCCTATAACTATCTTTTCTTATGGTGTCCTTGTATGGTGTTGATATCAGGGTAATGCTGATTGCATAAAATGAGTTCAAAAGTGTACCCATCACTTCTTTTTTTTGAAAGAGTTTGAGAAAGATTGCCATTAATTCTTTAAATGTTTGGTAGAATTTACCAGTGAAGGCATGTGGTCCTGGACTTTTTTGTTTATTGGGAGATTTTTGATTACTGATTCAATCTCTTTACTAGTAATCAGTCTTTTATTTTTATTTATTTATTTATTTTTTTAAAGGTTTTATTTATTTATTTGACAGAGAGATAGAGCCAGAGAGCACGGCAGAGGGAGAGGGAGAAGCAGGCTCCCCACTTGAGCAGGGAGCCCGATGCGGGGCTCGATCCCAGGACTCTGGGATCATGACCCGAGCCAAAGGCAGACGCTTAACCATCTGAGCCACCCAGGCGCCCCAGTAATCAGTCTTTTAAAATTTCTTATTTCTTTATGACTGTAGTTCCTTTCTGAATATTTCTAGGAATTTATTCATTTCTTCTAGATTGTAAAGTTTGTGGCATATAATAGTATTTTGTGGTTCTTTGTATGTAGTTGTAATTTCTGATTTTTTTAAAAGATTTTATTTATTTGACAGAGAGAGAGAGGGAGCAAGCACAAGCACGGGGAATGGCAGGCAGGGGAGAAGCAGGCTCCCCGCTGAGCAGAGAGCTGGACATGGGGCTCGATTCTGCTGAAGGCAGACACTTAACCAACTGAGCCACCCAGTGCCCCTAATTTCTGATTTTGAGTCCTCTCTTTTTTTGTTGCTGAGTCGTTGCTAAAGGTTTGCTGATTTTGTGTATCTTTTCACAGAACCAACTCTTAGTTTCATTGATCTTATTTATTATCTTTTTAGTCTATTTAATTTATTTCCACTCTGTATTTCCTTTCTTCTACTAACTTTGGACTGGCTCTTCTTTTTCTAGTGTAATGTTAGGTTGTTTATTTGAGATTTTTCTTCTTTCTTGAGGTAAGCATTTATCTCCTGAACTGTCTTTGAACTGCTTTTGCTATATCCCATAAATTTTGGTACATTGTATTTCCATTTTCATTTGTCTCAAGGTATCTTTTTATTTCTCATTGATTTCTTCATTGACTCATTGGTTGTTCAGTAGCATGTTATTTAATCTCCATATATTTGTGAATTTTCCAGTTTTCTGGAAAATTTTCAGCTTTATTTTCAGCTTAAAGAAATCCCTTTAACATTTCTTGTAATGCTGGTTTAGATGAACTCTTTTAGGTTTTCTTTGCCCAGAAAATTCTTTATCTTTCTTTCAATTCTGAATGATTTTGCTGGGTGTGAAGTATTTTGGTTGAAGTTTATTTCCTTTCAGCACTTTGACTATATTGTGCTACTCCCTTCTGGCTTGAAAAGCTTCTGCTGAAAATCTGCTATAGTCTTTTTTTTTTTTTTTTTTAATACTTGTTACAGTTTTTTATTGCTGCTTTTAAGATTTTCTCCTTGTCTTTAACTTTTGACTTTTTTTTTTTTTAAAGATTTTATTTATTTATTTGACAGAGAGAGACACAGCGAGAGAGGGAACATAAGCAGGGGGAGTGGGAGAGGGAGAAGCAAGCTTCCCACTGAGCAGAGAGCCCGATGTGGGGCTCGATCCCAGGACCCTGGGATCATGACCTGAGCCGAAGGCAGACGCTTAATGACTGAGCCATCCAGGTGCCCCTAACTTTTGACATTTTAATTAGAAAGTGTCTTTGTGTGGGTCTCTGGGTTCATCTTAATGGGAACTTTCTAGAATAAGATGTCTGTTTCCTTCTCTGGGTTAGGGAAATTTTCTGCCATTTTATTCATTTCTTCAAGTAAGTTTTCTACCCTTTTCTCTCTCCATCTCCTTCTGTGACAGATATAGTGTGAATTTTAAGTCTGTTTGATGTTTTCCAATTAGTCCCTTCATTTTTTTTTCATTCTTTTTTTGCTGCTCTGATTGGGTGATCTCCAGTGCCCTATTTTGAGTTCACTGATTCTTCTGCTTCATCCAATCTGCTGTTGAAACCCTTTAGTGTATTTTTTGGTTCAGTTATTGCATTCTTCAGCTCTATGACTTCCATTTGGTACTTTCTTATATTTTCTAACTCTTTTTTGAAGTTCTCACTGTGTTTATCTATTCTTCTTCCAAATTCAGAAAGCATCTTAATAATCATTACTTGAATTTTTCATTGGGTAAATTACTTACCTCTGTTTCATTAAGGGTTTTTTGGTGGGGGGGGAGTTTTATTTTTTCATTTGGAACACATTCCTGTTTCTTCATTTTGCTTGACTCTTTGTGTTTGTTTCTGTGTATTAAATGAAATAGTCAACTCTCCCAGTCTCGGAAGAATGTCTGTTGTAGGAGATGAACCTTTGACATTCAACCTTTCCCTAGTTCTTGGTTGTCTCTTGGTCCTTTATGATTTTCCAAGCAGCCTAATTTATTCTTAATAGCTCCCAGTTATTGAGGGTGTGCCAAGGGGCACGTATCCATGTCCCAGAGGGGAATATCTCAGCTAAGGCCTAAATCCAGGCTGATTGGAAGCCAGATCTTTAGGCAATACTTTTAAAGTATGCATATATATATAAGATATATATATATATATCTTATATATATATGCAAAACATGTATGTTATGTATGTTTACACGTACAGTTCTGTGGGACCACAAGGTTAAGCCTTGCTGGCCACCATAGCATGAGATCTGGAGTTGTGCTGTGAACAACAGTTTCAAAAATCAACACTCTGGACTAGTGTATAACTTCTTTCTGGGAGATACTGGCAAACTATAGTGAGGGAGAGGGAGGGCGCAATGATGGTGTTCCTCTACCTGTGTTCCGTGTGAGTGCCTCCATAACCTCTAAGGTGTATGCCAAACCTGAAGCCTGTTCATCAGTCTGAAGCACCGAGACAAGCAAATGGGTCTCTTTCAACAGAGAGACCGGAGGGTGGGGGGTGTGTTTCAGTTTGTTGTTTGTTCAGTGCCCTGGGGGTGGCACCCTACCAAGAACTGTCCCTCCAATTGTTAAAAGTCCTATGGGAGCCAGGAATACAGGCCCCCCCTGGCCAGAGCCAGAGCCTGACCAGAACCAAGCATTCAAGGGGCCTCCCCTGTGTGGCAGCCATAAACACGAGGACACCAGATGTAAAAAGTGGGATACCAAACACATGTAAGAGCTCCCTTCCAAGAGACTGGTGCTCTGGATTGCAACTGAGGGTGAATATGAACACAGTGCCCATCTTCTGAGATCTCTGGTCAGGTTTACAATCAGCCCTTAGATGTACGTTTAATTAGCAGCCTGTCCCTCAGGCTGTAGCTATGATGCTATGCTTGTAGGCATCTTTCACAGATGGATTGAGCTCCTGGGTCTTTTGCCTCTTGCTGTGTCCTGAGTGTGGTAACTGTTTAAGAACTCTTTCACCATTGGTGACAATCTTATGAGACCTGTGAGTGTAAGCCCCAGTGGCCGTTAGAGCCAGGTGATGTAGACATGTTCTGTGGCAGCAGCTCTGAAAATCAAGGTGCCAGACAAGGGTATAAGCTTCTTTCGGAGAGATACTAGTAAGTTAGAGCAAGGCAAAGTGCAAAGATTGTACCCAATGGCCTCTGTTTTCCTGAAAGCATGTCTTTGGGCACCTAAATGTGTGTTAGACCAGAAACCTACCCCTCAAGCCAAATTTCTTGGACAAGCAAATAGGCCACTTTCTCAGAAAGACTAGGGGTGTGTTTCATTCTGCTATGTGTGCAGAGCCCTAGGGGTGGTATTCTGCCAAGAACTGTGTCCGACTGTAGAGTACCATGGGATCCAAGAAAACAAGCCTCCGTGGCCACCAGAGCCAGGCTATCAAGGAGCACTCCTGGGCTGCGACTGCAAAAACTGGGGCACCAGATGTGTGTAAAAGCTCCCCTTCAGGAGATAGTGGTGCTGCAGAGTGTGGCCGAGTGAGCATGCAAAGATGGTACCTACCATCTAAGGAAGAAGAAAAATGGTGCCTGCTGACTTTAGCAACACAGAGGGAGAGTACAAAAGTGGTGCGCACCGGTTGGAGGATAAAGATGGCATCCACGGTGAACAAAAAAGTCTAACGTTAAAAAAAAAAAAGGGACCTACTAGCTTTAGTAAGTTAGAGGGAGAACTTAACAATGGCGCTCAGCAGCACCTCCTTCCCCTGAGAGTATCCCAACAGGCTATGGCCTCTCAGATGACACTCTAAGATTAGCAAATGTATTTCTTTGACATAGGGTCTGGGTGCTTTTCAAACAGCTTTTTCTGGGCTGGGCTGCAGGATGAGTGAGTCTGAGCATGACCACTTTAAGAGATGTTTCTCAGTTTGGTACAGCTCCAAGGCCAGTTGGCTTTCAAAGCCACATGTTTTGAATATAATCTCTCAGGTGCAGATCGGAAAAGTTGGGGTACCTGATGTGGGGTACAAACCTTTGGTTCTGCAGGGAGAAGCTCTGGGTTTGTTAGTTCCCTCCCATTTGTGGTTTACTGCACTGAGGTCAGGTTTATGGCAAGACTGCATCACCGCCTCTCCCACCCACCTTGATGTGGCTAAGTCATTATCTTAGCAGGCCTCTTCTCTTTAGGTGGAAATTGACAAGCTGATTATGAAATTCATATGGGAATATGAAGGATCTAGGTTTTGTAGAGCAGTGTTGAAGAAGAATTACTTCATTAACTTACACTACCTGATTTACTCTAATGCTATAGTAATCAAGATTGTGATAGTGGATAAAGATATACAGATAGATCAATGGAACAGCATAAGAGTTGAGAAATTATTTTTGACAAAGCAATCCAATGGGGGAAACAGAGGTTTTTAAACAAATAGTGCTGGAATGATTAGATATTCACATAGATAAAAAAATCACCTTGACCCCTTATCTCACATACACAAAACTTAAGATGGATCATGGATCTAAATGTAAAAGTTAAGCCGGAAAGCTTCTAGAAGAAAAAGTAGAGAATAGGCTTAGCTTTCTTTGGTAGGCTATAAAAAGCAACAAGTATTAAAACTACCGTAAATTAAAATTAATCACAATAAAAAAAATGACCACCATTAAGAGATAGAGAACATTTATCTGTAAAGGACTTGTATCCAGATTGTATAGCGAACCCCTACAGCAATAAAAGGATAACTCTATTAATTGAAGAAATATTATAAGAGATACTTCATACATGATGCTACATTCATAGTCTGTGAGCATATTGGACTTCAATGTGTGAATTTGGGGGGGCACATTTCAGCCTATAATAGTATTATAAAGAAAAATTTAAAAATTAATTATTTTTAAGTTTTTATTTAAATTTTAGTTAACATACGGTGTAATATTAATTTTAGGTGTACGATATAGTGATTCAACACTTACATATAACACCTGGTGCTCATCACATCAAGTGCACTTCATACTCCCATCACCTATTTAACCCACCCCCCCACCCATCTCCCTTCTGGAAACCATTAGTTTGTTCTCCATAGTTAAGAGTCTGTTTCTTGGATTGTCTGTCTCTCTTTTTTTTTTTTCCCTTTGCTTGTTTGTTTTGTTTCTTAAGTTCTACCTATGAGTGAAATCATATAATTGTCTTTCTCTGACTGACTTATTTCACTTAGCATAATACCCTGTAGTTCCATCCATGTTGTTGCAAATGGCAAGATTTCATTTTTTTTTTGATGGCTGCATAATATTCCATTGTGTGTGTGTATCTTCTTTATCCATTCATCTGTCAATGAACATCTGGGCTCTTCCCAGTTTGGCTATTGTGGACATTTTGCTATAAACATGGGGGTGCAGGTGCCCCTTTGGATCACTACATTTGTATCTTTGGGGTAGATACCCATTAGTGCAATTGCTGGGTTGTAGGGTAGCTCTATTTTTAACTTTTTGAGGAACCTCCATACTGTTTTCCAGAGTGGCTGCACCAGTTTGCATTCCCACCAACAGTGCAAGAGTGTTCTTCTCTGCATCCTTGCCAATACCCGTTGTTTCTTGTATTGTTGATTTTAGCCGTTCTGACAGGTGTAAAGTGATATCTCATTGTAGTTTTGATAAACAGAGAACTGATTTTTCTTAAGAATATGGGTTTTCTGTTAGAGATTGAAAATGTACAGTGGGTTGTTGATGTACAGTGGTTGTTGATGTCACCTTGGAATGTTTGGGAGAAAACCAGCATTGGATGCTGATTTGGAGAGCAGTTAGAGGTACTATATTAAAATTAAAGCCAACACAAGGAAATTTCATTTTCTCTTCACTCTGAATCTACATTTCTGGGGCAAGAAGAAAAAAAATAGTATGGGTAGTTGTAAAAATTATTAAAAGTATGAAGAAATGAGCCCACAAGAGAAATTAGAATGAGAAATTGGAATGGAATGATAAGATTTATTTCTCATGGATTTATTTCAGTAGTTTTGTCACAGTTTATTTTTCCTTTTTCAAATACCAGCAATTTTTAAAACACTAATTATAATGAAAATGTTTTTCAGATTATAAATATTTTGGGAGGGATTTACTTTTTGAGTTTCAAACCCAAAAAGACATCTTCTTTGGTGCTCCAGAAAAATCTTTCCCTTTTTTTCTTCTCTGGCTGCTGTAGTTACAGCAGCTATGACAGAGGCATCTGGGATTTGTGCTCTTTCTGAAAGAATGGAAGACTCTGCCAGTCTTGGGTCCCCTGATACGCTGATGTGGGACTGTCTCCTCTGTTTTACCTTAAATGCCTGTGAGACATCTAGGTTGTTGAACGTTCCATGGCTGTCAGCTCTATTTCAGAGGTTATCCAAGGAGATGAAAGAAGGCTTCTTATAGAACTAAAGTTGATAATAAGATGATGGTCATACAACTTTACTCTCTCTTCTTCTGACCATTTCTGTATCTTTACACAAAAGAATCAAGCCTACATCCACTCAATTTCTTTTATACAATAAAGTGTGAGTGTTTGCTTTCCATTTGATTGAATGTACCCATTTCCATTGGTACAGCATTTAAATACGAATTTTAGAATCGGTCCCAAGTTCACCAAGTTATAGCCTAAGAAAGACTAACTTAGGTGACTTGTTTTATCCTAAGAAATGTCACACTATGGATTTTTTTTCCCTAAACATTCTAACTTTTGCAGGTATTGCCTTCTGACAGGGCTGGAAAGGGCTGTCTGTTATGACAGTTTAAAAGAGGAGATTCCAAGGCTCTGATGATATGACTGTAGTTTAAAACTAGCCCTTCAACAGGGAGCTGGAGAAACTGATCACTTGAGGAGAGTAAGCAGGAACTGACAAGAAGTTAGTCAAAGAAGTCAGGGTAGAATGAGTAGAGGCAATTACTGGTGAGATAGGGGAGGCCCATTAACACTAGTGTCACCTTCTGAATTTGAAATTATTATTCTACTTTTTGAAGTTCTTTTCAAGAAAACCTATGTGTGCCCCTTTATTTGGAAAGTCCTCTGATGTCAGGTCATTTAGTCTCATACAAGCCACTTAATCTGTATAAATGGTGAAACCCATTATTTTATAATCTTCCTCTTTTAGTTGTTAGCACTCCAGTTGCTACTGATTTTCTTTTAAAAATAACTAAAATAATACACTGGGGTCAAAGGGATGATTATATATTTTTGTCTCAAGTAAAAGTATGTTAATTGTTTAATATACCAAAATGATAAATAAATATACAAAATGTATTAGAATAGTACTTTAATTATTAAAGTTGCTTATCTCACAAAGGATATGGCACAGGGCACTGGCCATAAGTAGCAGTCAGTTATGGAAGAAAAATAGTGTGAGACATTATCCATTTATTTTTTCTTATTCTTTTCTTATTTTATTGGACCATACATTTTAACATGTTGTTAAATTGATACACTTTGATTGTTGTGATTCTTTTCTCTTATTGGGGTGTCTACACACTTAATTGTTCAAAGAAACTTTAGTATCTGTTATCCTTGCCACATACACTTCTTAGCTACATGCAGTTGGTCATCGCATCTCTCAATTTATTTATTTATTTATTTTTAAGATTTATATTTTTTTATTTATTTGAGAGAGTATGCACAAGTAGGCAGAGTGGCAGGCAGAGTGAGAGGGAGAAGCAGACTCCCCACTGAGCAGAGAGCCTGATGCAGGGCTCGATTTCAGGACCCTGGGATCATGACCTGAGCTGAAGGCAGATGCTTAACTAACTGAGCCACTCAGGTACCCCAGATCTCTTGATTTATTTAAAAAAATTTTATTGAGGTGAAATTCACATAATATAAAATTAACTTTCTAAAGTAATTTCAGTGACAATACATTGTAGCATGTTGTGTAGCCACCACTTCTGCTTCATTTCAAAACATTTTCATCACCCAAAAAGGAAACACCATATCATTAAGCATCCACTCCCAAATCCCCCCTACCCCACACCTCAGGAATACCAGTCTTCTCTCTGTTTCAGTAAATTTACCTGTTCTGAATATTTCATATAAATGGAATCATACAGTTTGTGACCTTTTGTGTTTGGTTTCTTGCTTAGAATAATGTTTTTGAGGTTCATCCACACTGAAGCATATATCAGTACTTCATTCTTTTTTATGGCCAAATAATATTCTGTTGTATGAATATACCAAAATTATCAGTTCTCTGTTGATGGATATTTGGGTTTTTCCACCCTGTGGCTATTGTGAATATTGCTGCTAAGAACATTGGTGTATAAATATTAGTTTGAGTACCTGTTTTAAATTCTCTTGGGTATATACCAAGGACTGGGATTACTGGGTCATATGGCAATTCTATATTTAACTCACTGAGAAACCACTAACCTGTTTTCCATAGCGATTGCATTATTCTACATTCTCACCAGCAATGCACAGTGTTCCAATTTCTCTACTTCCTCACCATCATATATTTTCCTCTTTAAAAAAACTTTATTGTAACAGTTCTAATGGGTATAAAGTAGTATATTATTGTGGTTTGGGTATTTATTTCCCTAATGACTAAGGATGATAACCATGTTTTCCTTGTCATTTGTATATCTTCTTTGAAGAAATGGCTGTTTAAGTCCTTTACTGATTTTTTAATTGGGTTTTTTTTTTCTCTTATTGAGTTGGGAGAGTTTGGATTTTTTAAAAATATATTCTAGTTAGTAAACCCTTGTCAAATATATAATTGGCAAATATTTTCTTCCATTAAGTAACTTGACTTATCACTTTCTTTTTTAAAATACCTAGTATTACCAGAAGCCTTGTGGGGTTTTTTATTTGTTTGTTTATTTAAAAAGATTGTGACTCCCATCTATTTTTTATTTGATAAATTTGACATGTTACACTTTGTTAATTTAAGGTATACAGCATGTTACTTTGACACATTTATATATTATAATTTGATTGCCATTTGAAGCAGTATTTATCATTATATTGTTATAGTACAGTATTATTGTTTATAGTCATTATATTGTGCATCACATCTTTATGGCTTATTTTACTAATGTTAAAGTTTCTACCCTTACACACTATAAATCTTATCCCTCACTCCCCATCATGTGGTAACCACTATTTTACCCTCTGTTGTTTTCCAAGTTTGATTTTTATAGATTCCACATTGGTGATATCATATAGTACTTGTCTCTGTCTGACTTATCCACTTAGCATAATGTACTCAATGTCTATCCATTTTGTCACAAATGGCAGATCCTCCTTTCTCATGACCAAGTAATATTCCATTGTGTCTATATATGCCACATCTTTTTTTAAAAAAAATTCTTTCACCCATCAATGGGTATTTGGGTTGTTTCCCCATCTTGGCTATTTTGAATAATGTGTGATAAACATGGGTGTGCATATATCTCAACAAAATCCTATTTGTATTTTCTTTGAGTATATAACTAGAAGTGGAATTGCTGGATCATATGGTAGATATATTTTTAATTTTTTGAAAAACCTCCATATTGTCTAATGTAGTCTTTGGGCTTATTTACATTCCCACTAACAGTGTATAAGTGTTCCTTTTCAATAACATCCTCCCTAGTACTTGTCCCTTCCTAACAGGTGTGAGGTGATATCTCATTGTAATTTTTGTTTGCATTTCCCTAATGATTAGTGATGTTAAGCATTTATTCATGTGCCCGGTGGTCATTTTGATGCCCTCTGTGGAAAAATGTCTGTTTAATTTTTCTGCCCATGTTTTAATTGGATTGTTTGTGGTTTTCTTATTAAATTATGTTCTTTATGTATTTTGTATATTAATCTCTTTTCTAATATGTAGTCTGCAAATATTTTCTCTCATTCTTTAGTCTGCCATCTCCTTTTTCTTACTTGTTTCTTTTACTGTGCAGAAGCTTTGAGTTTGATGTAGTCTCATTTGTTGATTTTTGCTTTTGCTATTTGTGCTTTTGGCATCATCCAAAAATCATTGCCAAGATGAGTATTGATGAACTTCTCCCCTATGTTTTCTTCTAGGAGTTTTGTGGAATCAAGTTTTATGTTTAAGTCTTAAGTTTTGAATTTTTGTGTGTGGTATGAGATAGAGGTCCAATTTCATTGCTCTGCATGTGGTTATCCAGTTTTCCAGGCACTGTTTGTTGTTGTTCCTCACTGGGTGTTCTTGTCTCTCTTGTTGATTATTGGTTGATTGTATATGCCAGGATTTAATTCTGGACTCTATTCAGTTCTGTTGGGCAATGTGTCTGTTTTTATGGTACCGTACTATTTTTATTACTATGACTTTGCAGTATAGTTTGAAATCAGGAAGTGTGATACCTTCAGCTTTGTTCTTTCTTCTCAGGATTGCTTTGACTATTTGGGGTCTTTTGTGGTTCCACACAAATTTTAGGATTGTTATTCTATTTTTGTGAAGAATGCCTTTGGTATTTTGATGGGGTTTGTGTTGAATATATAGATGGCTTTGGGCAGTATGGCCATTTTTATAATATTTATTCTTCTGATCCATGACATGGGCTATCTTCCCACTTGTTTGTGTCTTGCTCAATATCTTTTATCGAAGTCTTATAGTTTTCATTGTGCAGATCTCTCATTTCTTTGGTTAAATTTATTACTAAGTATTTTATTGTTTTTGATGCTATCGTGATTGGGATAGTTTTCTTATTTCTTTTCCCAGTGCTTCATCATTAGTGTAAAGGAAGCCACTGATTTCTGTAAGTTGATTTGTAACCAACTTTTGTGAAATTGTTGATTAATTCCTGTTTTGTTTTTTTTTTTGATGGACTATGGGATTTTTCTGTATACAAGATCAGAGTCAGCAAATAGTGACGGTTTTACTTTTTTTTTTTTAAGATTTATTTATTTATTTGAGAGAGAGAGAGAGAGAGCACGAGATGGGGGAAGGTCAGAGGGAGAAGCAAACTCCCTGCTGAACAGGGAGCCCAGTTCAGGACTCCATCCTGGGACTCCAGGATCATGACCCTAGCTGAAAGCAGTCAGTTAACCAACTGAGCCACCCCAGTGCCTCTACTTCTTCTTTTCTGATTTGGATGCCTTTTATGTCTTTGTCTTGCCCAGTTGCTCTAGCTAGGACTTCCAGTGCTATATTGAATAGGTGAGCATAGCCAACTTTGTTTTGTTCCTGATCTCAGAGGAAATTCTTTCAATTTTTCTCCATTGAGTATAATCTTAGCTGTGGGTTTCTTGTATATGGCTTTTATTATGTTGAGATATGTTCCTTCTATACCAAGTCTATTGAATGTTTTTTTTATCATGAAAGGATGTTTTTTCTGCATCCATTCAGATAATCATGTGATTTTGATCTTTCATTTTATTGATGTGGTGGATTACATTTATTCACTTGCATACATTGAACTATCCTTGCATCCCAGGGATGAATCCTATTTGGTCATAGTATATGATCCTTCTAATTTGTTCTTGAATTTGGTTTGCTAATACATGTTGAGAATTTTTTTTAGCTATATTCATCAGGGATATTGGTCTGTAGTTGTGATGTCTGTCTATCTGGTATTGGTATCAAGGTAATACTGGCTTTGTAGAATGAGTTTAGAAGTGTTTCCTCTTCCTCCATATTTTGGAACACTTTGAGGAGAATTGCTGTTAATTCTTCTTTAAATGTTCAGTAGAATTCACTAATAAAGCTGTCTGGCCCTGGAGTTTTCTCTGTTGGAATTTTTTGATAACTGACTCAATCTCATGACTTGTTACTGCTCTGTTCAGATTTTTATATTTCTTCCTAAATCAGTCTCGGTAGAATCTTGTGTGTTTCTAGAAATGTACCCATTTCTAGGTTATGTAATTTGTTGGCATATAATTATTTATAGTAGTCTCTTATAATTATGTATTTCTGTAATACGAATTGATGTCTCCTCTTCCATTTCTAATTTTATTTATTTGAGTCTTCTGTCTTTTTTTCTTAGTCTAGTTAAAGGTTTGTCAGTTTTTTAATCTTTTCAACAAACCAGCTTTAAGTTTCATGGATTCATCCTTTCTGTTGTTTTTCTGGTTCCTATTTTATTTATTTCTGCTCTGATTTTTATTATTTCCTTCTCCTAACTTTGGGCTTAATTAGTTGCTCTTTTTTTAGTTCCTTAAGGTGTAAAGCTAGATTGTTTATTTGAGATCTAATTTTTTAAGATATGGGTTTATTGCTATAAACTGTCCTCTCAGAACTGCTTTTGCTTATCCCCAAAATTTTGATACATTATATTTTTATTTTCATTTCTTTTGAGATAACTTTTTATATCCTTTTTGATTTCTTTGAATCATGGGTTGTTTAGAAATGTGCTGTTTAGTTTCCGTATATTTGAAGATACACTCCCTTTCTTCTTATTGATTTCTAATTTTATGCCATGTGGTCAGAGAAGATAGTTGGTATGATTTCAGTGTTCTTAAATTTGGTAATAATAGTTTTGTGGCTTATTATATGATGTATCCTGGAGAATGTTCCACATGCACTTGAGAAAAATGTGTGTTGTGTGGAATGTTTTATATGTGTCTGTTAAGCCCATTTATTCTAAAATATGGTTCAATTTCCAATGTTTCCTTGATTTTCTGTCAGGACAATATACCCACTGTGAATAGTGGGATATTGAAGTCCCCTACTTATTGTATTGTTGTCTATTTCTCTCTTAAGACCTATTAGTATTTCCTTAATATGTTTTGGTGCTCAGATGTTGGGAGCATATATATATGGTTGTTACATCTTCTGTTTATTATTATTATTTAAATTCAATTAATTAACATATAGTATATTATTAGTTTCAGAGGTAGAGTTTCGTGATTTAACAGTTGCATAAAACACCCAGTGCTCATTACATCCAGTGCCCTCCTTAATGCCCATCACCCAGTTACCCCATCCCTTCACTCCCTTCCCCTCCAGCAACCCTCTGTTTCCTACAGTTAAGAGTCTCTTATCGTTTGTTTCCCTCTCTGATTTCGTCTTATTTTGTTTTTCCCTTCCTTCCCCTATGATCCTCTGTTTTGTTTCTTAAATTCTACATATGAGTGAAATCATATGATAATTGTTTTTCTCTGACTTATTTCACTTAGCATAATACCCTGGAGTTCTGTCCACGTTGTTGCAAATGGCAAGATTCCATTTTTTTTTTTTTTTTGATGGCTGAGTAGTATTCCATTGTGTGTGGTATATATACCACATCTTCTTTATCCATTCATCTGTTGATGGGCATCTGGGCTCTTTCCATAGTTTGGCTATTGTGGACATTTTTGCTATAAACATGGGGGTGCAGGTGCCACTTTGGATCACTACATTTTGTATCTTTGGGGTAAATACCCAGTACTACAATTGCTGGGTCGTAGGGTAGCTCTGTTTTCAACTTTCTGAGGAACCTCCATACCGTTTTCCAGAGTGGCTGTACCAGTTTGCATTCCCACCAGCAGTGTAAGAGGGTTCCCTTTTCTCCACATACTTGCCAGCATCTGTTGTTTCCTGATTTGTTAATTTTAGCCATTCTGACTGGTGTAAGGTGGTATCTCAATGTGGAGCATTTTTTCATGTGTCTTTTGACCATCTGTATGTCTTCTTTGGAGAAATGTCTGTTCATGTTTTCTACCCATTTCTTCACTGGCTTTTTTGTTTGTTTGTTTTTTGTTGTTGAGTTTGAGAAGTTCTTTATAGATCTTGGATACTAGCCCTTTATCTGTAATGTCATTTGCAAATATCTTCTCCCATTTGGTAGCTTGCCTTTTGGTTTTGTTGACTGTTTCCATTGCTGTGCAAAAGCTTTTCATCTGGAAGTTCCAATATTTCATTTTTGCTTTTGTTTCCCTTGTCTTTGGAGACGTGTCTAGCAAAAAGGTGCTGTGGCTGAAGCCAGAGAGGTTGCTGCCTGTGTTCTCCTTCAGCATTTTGATAGATAACTGACTCACATATAGGTTTTTCATCCATTTTGACTTTATTTTTGTGTATGGTGTAAGAAAGTGGTCCAGTTTTGTTCTTCTGCTTGTGGCTGTCCAATTTTCCCAACACCATTTGTTGATGAGACTATCCTTTTCCATTAGATATTCTTTTCTGCTTTGTCGAAGAGTAGTTGACCATAGAGTAGAGGGTCCATTTCTGGGTTCTCTGTTCTGTTCCATTGATCTGTGTGTCTTTTTTGTGCCAGTACCATAGTGTCTTGATGATTACAGCTCTGTAATACAGCTTGAAGTCTTGAATTGTGATGCCTCCAGCTTTGGTTTTCTTTTTAAACATTCCTTTGGCTATTCGGGATCTTCTGTGGTTCCATACAAACTTTTGGATTATTTGTTCCAGCTCTGTGAAAAATGTTGGTGGTATTTTGATAGGGATTGCATTAATGTATAGGTTGCTTTGGGTAGCATAGACATTTTAAAAATATTTGTTCTACCTATCCATGAACATGGAATGTTGTTCCATTTCTTTGTGTCTTCCTCAATTTCTTTCATAAGTGTTCTCTAGTTTTCAGAGTACAGGTTCTTTACCTCTTTGGTTAGGTTTATTTCCAGGCATCTCATATAATCCTTTGTACTGTTGGATTCTGTTGACTAGTATCTTGGTGAGAAGTTTTGCATCCTTGTTCATCAGGGATATTGGTCGTAATTCTCCTTTTTGGTGGGGTCTTTGTCTGGTTTTGGGATCAAGGGAATGCTGGCCTCATAGAACCGAGTTTGGAATTTTCCATTTCTATTTTTTGAAACAGTTTCAGAAGAACAGGTAGTAATTCTTCTTTAAATGTTTGGTAGAATTCTGCTGGGAGGCCATCTGGTTCTGGACTCTTGTTTGTTGGGAGATTTTGGATTACTGTTTCAATTTCTTTGCTGGTTATAGGTCTATTCAGGTTTTCCATTTCTTCTTGTTTCAGTTGGGGTAGTTTATATTTCTAAGAATGCATCCATTTCTTCCAGATTGCCTAATTTGTTGGCATATAGTTGCTCATAATATGTCTTAAAATTGTTTGTATTTGTTTGATGTTGGTTGTGATCTCTCTTCTTTCATTTATGATTTTATTTATTTGGGTCCTTTATCTTTTCTTTCTGATAAGTCTGGCTATAGATTTATCAATTTTATTAATTCTTTCAAAGTAGCATCTCCTAGTTTCATTGATCTGCTTTACTGTTTTTATTTTGATATGTATATCATTGATTTCTGCTCTAGTTTTTATTATTTCTCTTCTCCTGCTTGGTTTAGGCTTTATTTGCTATTCTTTTTGCTAGCTCCTTTAGATGTAGGGTTAGGTTGTATATTTGAGACTTTTCTCATTTCTTGAGAAAGGCCTGTATTGCTATATACTTCCTTCTTAGGACCACCTTTGCTGCATCCCAATAGTTCTGAACTGTCGTGTTTCCTTTTTATTTGTTTCCATGTATTTTAAAAAATCTTCTTTAATTTTCTGGTTGACCCATTCATTCTTTAGTAGGATGCTTTTTAACCTCCATGTTTTTGTGTTCCTTCCAAATTTTCTGTTGTGATTGAGTTCAAGTTTTAAAGCATTGTGGTCTGAAAATATGCATGGAACAATCTCAGTCTTTAAGTTCTGGTTGAGACCTGATTTGTGACCCAGTATGTGATCTAATCTGGAGAATGTTCCATGTGCATTCAAGAAGAATGTATATTTTGTTGCTTTCAGATGACACGCTCTAAATATATGGTAAGTCCATCTGGTCTAGTGTGTCATTCAAAGCCCTTGTTTCTGTTTTGATCTTCTGCTTAGATGATCTGTTCATTGCTGTGAATGGGGTGCTAAAGTCCCCTACTATTATCGTATTATTATCAAAGATTTTCTTTAATTTTATTATTAATTGGTTTATATATTTGGCTCCTTCCAAGTTAGGGGCATAAATATTTACAATTGTTAGATTTTCTTGTTGGATAGACCCTTTTTTATGATATAGTGTCCTTCATCTCTTTTTACATTCCTTGGCTTAAAATCTAGTTTGTTTGATATAAGAATTGCTACTCCAACTTTCTTTTGATGTCCGTTAGTATGATAAATGGTTTTCCACCCTCTCCCTTTCAATCTGGAGGTGTCTTTGGGTCTAAAATCAGTCCCTCATAGACAGCATATCGATGGGTCTTTTTTTTTTTTTTAATCCAATTTGATGCCCTATGTCTTGATTGGGGATTTGAGTCCATTTACATTCAGAGTAATTTTTGAATGATATGAATATAGTGCCATTGTAATTCCTTTAAAGTTACTGTCTATAGATTATTTCTGGTCCTTTCTGGTCTTACTTTTCACCTCTTTCTTCAGTCAAAGGATCCCCTTTAATATTTTTGCAGGGCTAGTTTATTATTCACTAATTCCTTTAGTTTTTCGTTGTCCTGGAAACTCTTTGTCTCTTATATTCTGAATGACAGCCTTGCTGGCTAATGTATTCTTAGCTGCATATTTTTCCCATTTAGTACATTGAATATATCATGTAAGTCTTTTGTGCCTGTCAGGTCTCTGTGGACAGGTCTGCTGCCAGCCCTATATTTCTACCCTGTAGGTTAAAGACCTTGTCCCAAGCTGCTTCAGGGTTTTCTCTTTATCTCTGAAATTTATAAGCTTCACTATTATTTGTTGAGGTAATAACCTATTTTTATTGATTTTGAGGAGGTTTTGTGTACCTCCTGAACCTGAATGTCTGTTCTCAGCTATAATTTATTCAAATAAACTCCTCCCTTCTCTCTCTCTCTCTTCATCTTCTGGGACCCCTATCATTCCAGTATTATTTCACTTTATGTAATCATTGATTTCTCAAAGTCTCCCTGGTGATCCAGTGGTTGTTTTTCTGTCTTTTTCATCTTCTTTATTTTCCACCATTTGTCTTCTATATCTCTGACTCCCTTTCTGCCTCATTTATCCTCACTGTTAAAGCCTCCATGTTTGACTTCATCCCAGTAATAGCATTTTTAATTTTGGCCTGATTAGATTTTAGTTCTTTTATTTCTCCAGTAATGGATTCTCTAGTGTCTTCTATGCTTTTTTCAAGCCCAGCTCATATTTTTATAACGATTGCTTAATTCTAGTTCAAACAGCTTACTTAGATTCATATTGATTAAATCCCTGTTAGAGAGTACTACCTCCTGTTCTTTTGTGGTAGATTTGTCCTTTTAGTCTTTGAGTCCTGAAAAGAAGGGAGGAAAGGAACAAAACCAACAATAATAATAACAACAACAATAAAAACTTCAAGAAGTGTTTCTGTTGTATGCTGTGTACACTCTGCTGTTGTGTTTTGGCTGCTCTTTCCCATTGGTCCTTAACAGTGTTCCTTCTTGCTTGTAGTTGGGAGTGTTTGGACCTTTAAGTAGGTGTGCTCTGATTTGTTTGTACAAGTTAAACCTGTAAAGGAAAAAAGAAAAGAAAATAAGAAAAAAGAAAAAACAGAAAACAAAAACAAAACCCTCACCTAAGACGAGAGAATAGGAAACGGAACAAAAATGCATACAGACAGGGGCGCCTGGATGGCTCAGATGGTTAAGCGTCTGCCTTGGGCTCAGGTCATGATCCCAGGGTCCTGGGATCGAGTCCCACATCGGGCTCCCTGCTAGGCGGGGAGCCTGCTTCTCCCTCTGCCTCTGCCTCTCTCTCTGTCTCTCTCTCTCTGACTCTCATGAATAAATAAATAAAACATTTAAAAAAAATGCATACAGACAAATAATAAAGCATAAGCCTGATTCTAAAGGAAGGACAAGAGAAAAGTGAATGAAGAAAAGAGAGAGAAAAAAAGAAATCTGATCCGAAAAATAGAAAAGGAAAGAAACGAACCAACAGATGCACAAAAGATTATAAGCCTATTAAAAAAAAAGGAAAAAAAAGAAAAAAAAGTAGAAATATATGTGTATATATATAATAAAGGATAAAGAATACAAATAAGAAATAGGAAAATAAAAAATTTTTAAAAATTCAAGAAAATTAAGAAAAGAAAAAAAGCGGGGTTCTGTTTCCACCGATAGCTGATATTTTGGAGCTTACTTGATCAGTAGACTTTGTGGATGTGGGGGGTTTTTGGTCTTCTGTGGGAGAGTCCTTCTGAGCTGGCTCACAAGCCTACTTGCCCTTTTAAAGAAGCTTCTGCCAGTCCCAGGGAGGCAGTGTTTAGTGTAGGGGACTCCAGACTCCACTGGAGGCACTGTTTCTCTCTGAAGTCCCACTGTGCTAGTGGGAAGGAGGAATGAGGGATGGTGGAAGAGGTAGAATGTGGTGTCACCCTGTCCTCCTGTCCTTGGGCAGCAGAACTCCTGGCTCCCACTGTTCAAGAGATCCTCTTAGGAAAGCAAACAATCTCCTGTGTCCTGGACTTTAATCAGTTCCCTGCACTAAACTGTCTGTGCCTGGATCATTGGCTTGCCCAGAGCCACAGATAACGCTGTATTTTATCTCAGGCTGGTGGCTGTGATTCAATATTCCAAGTTTTAAAGGGCCTGGTAAAGTATGGCCTCACTCCCATCCCCTGGAGAAGAGGCTCAGGGTGTGCTTAGCACCGTCCTGTCGGGAAACATGCAGAGGTTAGAGTTTATTGTAATGCTCTGTGAAAAGCTGGAACCAGGTTATCGGCTGTTTGCACTCGACTAAGTCCCTTACTCCCTTATGTCCCATGAAAGCTGTCACAGAGGCTCGAATCTATTGTGGCAGATAGTGAAAAGGGGCAGCCAGGTTATCTGCAATCTGCTCTAGTCTCTGCTCTCTTCTCAGTTCAGCTCAGTTCTGCTCTCTTCTCAGTTCAGCTGCAAAAAAGCAGCTGCTCAGAGAGCACACAGAAGTTTAAGCTCACAGGAAAAGTTGTTAAGTGGTTTTCTGCCCTTTGTGCCATCTCTGACCCTGCTGTTGAGCACTGCTCAATGGCTCCCTGGCTAGCCTTTTGTCCTTGGAGAGGCAACGTAAGTTCTTCCAAATGCCTTCCAGGAAGGGAAACAAATCTCTCAGTGTGCGACCCAGAGGATCTCCTTACCCTGGCTTATTATGCAGTCGCAACCTGCTGTGCTCTCTCCCACTTTCTCCCTCTTCCTGACTTTGCTCAGCAAAATTGGTTCATTTCCCTTTGCAGCCTCCTGGCTTTCCTCTCCCCCAATTTAGGGCTCTGAATCTCCCATCTGCCACTTCTCTCTCTCCAACTGTGCAGATTGTTTCCTTAATCCACTGATTGCCTTCCTAGTTGTTCAAAATAGTTGAATGTTGATCTAGCTGTATTTGAAGGACAAGGCAAATTCAGGGTCCCCCTACTACACCACTATCTTAACTCCTCCGCTTTGCTTTCAGTGTGCATATGTGTGTTTAGGTCCGAAATGAATTTCTTGTAGGCAGCATATACATGGGTCTTGTTTCTTTATATCATCACCCCATCCCCATGTCTTTTGATTGGAGGGTTTAGTCCATTTATAGTCAAAGTAATTATTGATAGATATATGTTTATTGCCATTTTGTTACTTGTTTTATGGTGGTTTTTATAGTGTTTCTCCTTTCTTGTTTTCTTCCGTCATGATTAGTTGGCTTTCTTTAGTGATATATTTGGATTCCTTTCTCTTTATTTTTTGCATATGTATTGTTTTTGATTTGTGGTTACCATTTGGTTTGTGTATAACATCTTCTGCATATAGCAGTCTATATTAAGTGGATAGTTGGTTAACTTTGAACCCATTTTTTACTCTTCTCCCCAATGTTTTAGGTATATGGTGTCATACTTTATATCTTTTTATTTTGTGAGTCCTTTAACAGATTTTTTACAGATATTTTTATTGCTTTTGTGCTTCCTACTTTCCTTACTCCTGCTTGTGGTCTTTCTTTTCCACTCAGAGTCCTCTTTAATATTTTTTGTAGGGCTGGTTTAGTGGTCATGAATTCCTTTAACTTTTATTTGGGAAACTCTTTATCTCTCTGTCTATTCTGAATTATATCCTTGATGGATAGAGTATTCTTGGCTGCAGATTTTTTTCCGTTCAGCATTTTGAATTTATAATTCCACTTGCTTTTGGTCTGCTAAGTTTCTTCTGAAAACTCTCTTATAGCCTTATGTGGTTTCCCTTGTATGTAACTGCTTTCTTTTTTCTTGATGCTTTTCAAGTTCTCCCTTTATCATTACTTTTTGCCATCTTAATTATGTGCCTTGTTTTGGATCTCCAGGGGTTTATCTTGTTGGGGTATCTCTGTGCCTCTTGGATTTGGATTTCTGTTTCCTTCCTCAGATTTGGGATGTTTTCAGCTATTATTTCTTCAAATTTCTGTCCCCTTTTCTTTCTCTTCTCCTTCTGGAATCACTGTAATGCAAATGTTATTAGGCTTGGTACTGTTGCTGAGCTTCCTAAGTCTGTTCTCATTTTGCATAATTTTTTTTTTGTTCTCTCACATACTCAGCTTGATTACTTTCCATTATTCTCTCCTCCAGGTCGCTGATAAATTCTTCTGCTTTGTCTAGTCTACTGTTCATTGCATCTAGTGTATTTTTAATTTCATTTATAGTTCTTATTATGTTCTTCATCTCTGATTCTTTTTTATCTCATTGTTAAAGGTCTCACTGATGTCCTCCACTCTTTTCTCAAGTCCAGGGAGTATCTTTATAATCATTATTTTAAATTCTCTTCAGGCATATTACTTATCTCAATTTCGCTTAGGTCTCTTGCTGTGATTTTGTCCTCTTCTTTCATTAGAGACATACTCCTCTGCCTCTTCATTTTGTCTCCATCTCTGTGTGTGTTGTTATGTGTTAGGAAAGATAGCTACATCTCCTACATTGGAAAGTGATGGCCTTATGAAGAAGTCCTATAGTGCCCTGCCATGTTGTGTCCTTTGTTTACCATAACTTGGCACTTCAGGTACATCTCACATGTGATGCATGTGCCTTGCTGTTGTGGCTTATCTGTTTTTTCTTTCAGTCCAATTGTCTGCAGTAGCTCTCTTTGCTTGTTGTGGGTAGTGTTTGTTCCCTGTGCTGTTAGTGAGCCAGTCTGGGGATGCGTTGGGCTTGAGTTGAGTCAGAGTAGACATTTGCCAGAGTTGCAGTAGCACGAAACTGCGGAGTGCTTTCCCTGTGTCGTGCCCTGAGAAGGTTTCATTGGTGTGCAGAACCTGCAGTCAGAACACTTGTGGGCCTCCAGCCCATTGCTGGAGCCTTTGACTGACTGGTTTGTGGTTATCTTTCCTTCTTTCTGGGACAGGAGTCACTTCGGGATAGTGCTGGGCACTGTAGGGGGTGTTTGCACACTGTCAGGCCTACAGCAGCACTCTGTATGGGCTCTAGCCAAGTGCATATTGGGGAGGGTTGATCAATGGAAGCACAGCACCTGGAGGGGGCGTGTTGGTGGATGTAGTTGGGGTTGGTTTGGGTTGGGTTGGGTGACAGTGGTAGGAAGCTTTGTGTGCTGCTGTTCCTTTGTGGGAGCAGCCCTGCCATGCCCAGAATGTGGCAGGGCTGTCCAGAGGGGTGGATTGATAGAAGCACATTGTGGTGGTGGGGTGGACAGCACATAGGGCAGCAGTGCTAAGTTATGTAGTAAGTCCTGTAGGTGGCCATATTTTTACGCTGCTGAGCTGGGGAGGGATATGGCACCTGCCAGTTCCTTTGTTGCTGGAGGAATTACCCAACAATTTCTGTTCCTTCCAGGTCAGGCTTTGAGATTACCATAGTTAATAACTCTTACTCATATATGCCTGAGTCACCTTTCCAACTGCTGCTTCTATGCTGCATCTCTATGGGCTTTGTTGTGCTGTCTTTTTAAGGGCAGCGAATCAGTTTCTTCTTGCCGTCCCAGTTCTCCCAGAGCCAAGCCAGCTGATCATTTAAACTTCCAGGTTTTAAGTCCCACTGGTTGTAAGAACTCATGAAAATTGGCACCTCTGATTTTTAAATCCAAATGGTATGGGGATTTGTCTTCCCCTTGCGGGCACTCTGACATGAGGGTCTATTTCTTTTCCCTTTCCACATCCTGCAAGACCCTTTAGTTTCCCACAGTGTCTCTGCCCTTCTTACCCTCTTCAGTGTAGCCTTTTCTCTACATTTAGTTGTGGAGTTTATTCTGTCAGTCTTTGGGTCATTTTCTGGGTTCTTTACAGTGGTGTGAGTAGTCCCTAGTTGTATCTGTGGGCCAAGGTTAGCCTAGGGCCCTCCTACTCTGTCATCTTCCCTGGAATCCCGTATACCATTTCCCCCCACTCTGGTTTTTTTTTCTGATTTCTTTTGCATGAAAGTGATGTTTTCCTTTTGTAACATATAATTCCTTTAATGATTTTTTTCTCTAAATATTTTTAGATTCTCAGAGATTGCTCTCATGTTTACCATATACACTTTAATATAGCTGTATATGTTCCTCAGATATATAATAATTTTATTCCAGTAAGTTAGAAATGTCTCATATATAGCTCTATTCCCTTTCACCCTTCTTTGTGCTACTATTGTTATACGTATTATATCTGTATACGTTACAAACCCATTAATGCATTGTTACAGTTATAAATTAATATAGTTTTATGTCTTTTATAGAAGTGGAGAGAAGAAAGGAGGGCAAGCATATATTTATAAAGTGGTATATAATCTTTCTCATTTATCATTTCTTGTTCTCTTCATTGGTTTCCATGGAATCACATTATCATCTGGTGAACATTTCCTTGGTTCAGTACAGTTTTGTTTGCACCTACCTCCTTTATATTATTGACAGATACATTACATTTCTATGTGTTATAGGTCCAGCAGTATAATTATACATATTGTCTTGTGCAATTGGTTTTCAAATCAGTTAAGAGAAAGAATACACATTATATTTTTTAAAAATTAGGTAATTTCATTGACAATATTTTTTTCATGTGGATTTGTGTGGATTATGAAGTCATTTGCTTTCAGGCTTAATGTCTTCTATTATATTTTGTAAGGTGGGTCTGCTACCATTGATCAATTTTTGTTTATCTGAGAATATTTTATTTTACCTTCATTTTTGATAGATACACTGTATATAAAAATTTTGGTTGACAGTTTTTTTTTTGTTTGTTTTTTTAATTTAGCACTTTTAGTGTGTCACCATTCTTCCGGTCTCCTTTGTTTCTGATGAAAAATCAGATGTTAATTTTATGAGGGTTCACTTGCATATGATAGTGATTGTTCTCTTATTTCATTTAAGATTTTTTTCTTTCACTTTCAACATTTTTAGTATGATGTATCTGGATGTGAATCCCTTTGTATTTATCTTATTGGAGTTTCTGGAGCTTCCTACATATGTAGGTTTATATTTGTTATTAAATCTGGTAAATTTATAACCATTTTTTCTTGGAATTTTTTTTTTTTTTCCTGCTCCTTTATCTCCTTATACTCCCATTACAGGTATGTTGATGCACTTAAAAGTGTTCCATATTTTTCATAGAGTTTATTTTCATTTTTTTAATCTGTTCTTCATAATCTTTATTATTCAGGTTCATCAAATCATTCTTCTTCCAGCTTTATTCTACTGTTAAGCCCTTCTGGTCAGTTATTGTGTTTTTCATCTGTAGGATTTCTGTTTGGTTGTACTTTATAATTTATCTTTAGTGATAGTCTTCATTTAATGAAACATTGTCATCATACCAACCTTTACATTGAAAATGTTGAAATATAATTCAAACAACAAAAAGTTTTCCCTTTTAAAATGTACAATTCAGAGATGTTTAGTTATATTTATAAAGTAAGGTTGTGCAACTCTCACTACTTTCTAATTCTAGAACATTTTTATCCGCTCAGAAAGAAACCCTGTGCTCATTAGTAGTCAATTCCCATTCTACCCTTTGCTTTATGCTGGAACTCTCTAATCTATGTTCAGTCTCTGTGGATTTGTCTACTCTAAACTTTCAAGTACATGGAGTTATAAAATATGTGGTCTTTTGTGTCTGGATTCTTCCACTAAGCATAATTTCAAGGGTTATGCATGTTGTAGCAGGTATTAGTACTTCACTCTTCTTGTGGCTAAGTAATACTCCAATATAGATATATCACTTTAAAAAAAAAATTTCTATTTATCAGTTGATCCACATTTGGATTTTTTCTACTTTTTGACTGTTAGGAATACTGCTTCTTGTAATTCAGGTACCAGATTTTCTTTATTATTTTTTTAAAGGTTTTATTTATTTATTTGACAGAGAGAGAGACAGTGAGAGAGGGAACACAAGCAGGGGGAGGGGGAAAGGGAGAAGCAGACTTCCCACCTAGCAGGGAGCCCAATGCGGGGCTTGATCCCAGGACCCTGAGATCATGACCTGAGCCGAAGGCAGTCACTTAACCAACTGAGCCACCCAGGCGCCCCCAGGTACCAGATTTTCTATAAACGTCAGTTTTATGTTCTATTATGTATATACCTAGAAGTGGAATTTCTGGTTCAAATGGTTACTGTATGTTTAACATTTTTGGGAACATTCAGACTGTTTTCTAGAGTGGCTGGACAATGTTACTTTCCCATTCGCAGTTTATGAGCGTTCTGGTTTCTCCACATCTTTGATAAAGCAGCCATTGCCTATTTTCCAAGGTTTTATTTTTCCTTTTTTGTTCTTTAACAGCCTTCTTAGGGGTGCCTGGGTGCTCAGCAGGGAGCCTGCTTCTCTCTCTCCCTCTGCCCCTCCCCCCTGCTGATGCTCTCTCACTCTCTCTCAAATAAATAAATAAAATCTTTTAAAAAAATAAACAGCCTTCTTAGTGGGTATGAAGTGGTATCTCATTTTGGTTTTTTTTTTTTTTTTAAAGATTTTATTTATTTATTTGACAGAGAGAGACACAGCGAGAGAGGGAACACAAGCAGGGGGAGTGGGAGAGGGAGAAGCAGGTTTCCCGCTGAGCAGACAGCCCGATGCGGGGCTCGATCCCAGGACCCTGGGATCATGACCTGAGCCGAAGGCAGACGCTTAACGACTGAGCCACCCAGGTGCCCCTCATTTTGGTTTTGATTTGCACTTCTCTAATGGCTGATGATATTTAGCTTATTGGTTTACATGTACTTATTGAGCACTTGTATGTCTTCTTTGGAGAAATGTCTGTTCAGATATTTTACCCACTTTTCACTTGGCTTATTTGGTTTTATTGTTGAGTTGTACAAGTTCTGAATATATAGTGTATATAAATAAGTTTTATCAGATACATGATTTGGAAATATTTTCTCCCATATGTGAGTTGTCTTTTCACTTTCTGATACTGTATTTTGTTGCACAGACATTTTTATTTTTAAACAGTTTATTTTATCAATTTTTCTTTGGTTGACTGTGTTTTTTCATGTCATATATAAGAAACCACTGTGTAATACATGATCATGGATAATTCATCTATATTTTCTTCTAAGAGTTTTTGTAGTTTAGCTCTTAAATGTAGATGTATTGTCCATTTTGAGTTGATTTTTCAGGTGGTGTTAGGTAGGTCCAAATTCTTTCACATGTGGATTTACAGTTGCCCCAGCACTATATGTTTAAAAGACCTTTCTTTACCCATTTAAAGATCATGGCACACCTGTCAGAGATTAGGTGACAATAGATGTATAGATTTTATTTCTAGGTCAATAGTCTAATCTGTTGATCTATATGTATGTGCATCTTTATGCTAATTCCATAGTTTTGTAGTAGGTTTTGAAATTGGGAAGTTAAGTGTTCTCTAATCCTTTTCTTTTTTTCAAGATTGTTTTGGCTATTCTGGGTTTTTTACATTTCCATATGTATTTTAGAATGAGCCTTTCCATTTCTGTCCTCTTGTCCCACATCTCTCCCCTGGGTGAGTAGACCCATGTCCTCTTCCTCGTGGTCATCTGTGGGAGGCAGACTTGCATTCCCCATTGAGAGAGGTCACATTCTAGTAATGATTTAGTAGTGATCATGGTATGAAGAGTTCAAGAGTAGACATGGTTAGAAGATGTGTTCTACTTTTATGCTAGGAAATCCCAGCAGTAAATTCAACATGTCCAGAAAGCAAGTTATCATTTACACATTCCTGCATATTTTGGTTAAGACTTGAGATTTTCGAACAAACAAACAAAAATCTAACAAACTTTCAGAGAGACAATGGAAGTTAGTATTCATAGGCATTGTAATGAAAGATATTGTGACATTAGTAATTATGTAACCAACGTTAAATGGTATTAAGGAACTCAACAGATGTATGTTGTTTTTATTTTATTTTATTTATTTTCACTGGTGAATCTTAACTGGAATTTATATTACTTTTTATATTTTTCATTATGTTCAATTAGCCAGCATATAGTACAGCATAAGTTTTTGTTGTAGTGTTCAACGATTCATTAGTTGCATATAACACCCAGTGCTCATCCCAGCACATGCTCTCCTTAATACCCATCACCCGGTAACCCCATCCCACCCCCCCTTCTGTAACCCTCAGTTTGTTTCCCGGAGTCCAGAGTTTCTCATGATTTGTCTCCCTCTCTGATTTCTTCCCATTCAGTTTTCTTTCCCTTCCCCTGTGGTCCTATGCTCTATTCCTTATGCTCCACATATGAATGAAACCATATGGTAATTTGTCTTTCTCTGATTGACTTATTTCACTTAGCATAATCCCCTCCAGTTTCATCCATGTTGATGCAAATGGTGGATATTCATCCTTTCTGACGGCTGAGTAATATTCCATTGTATATATGTACCACATCTTTATCCATTCATCTGTTGAAGGGCATCTTGGTTCCTTCCACAGCTTGGCTATTGTGGACATTTTTGCTATAAACATTCGGATGCAGGTGCCCCTTCTTTTTACTACATCTGTATCTTTGCAGTAAATACCTAGTAGTGCAATTGCTGAGTCATAGGGTAGCTCTATTTTTAACGTCTTAAGGAACCTCCATACTGTTTTCCAGAGTGGCTGTATCAGCTTGCATTCCCACCAACAGTGCAAGAGGGTTCCCCCTTCTCCACAACCTCACTAACATTTGTTGTTGCCTGTCTTGTTATTTTTGGCCATTCTGACTGGTGTAAGGTGGTATCTCAATGTGGTTTTGATTTGTACTTCCCTGATGGCTAGTGATGTTGAACATTTTTTCATGTGTCTGTTAGCCATTTGTATGTCTTTGGAGAAGTGTGTGTTCATGTCTTCTGCCCATTTCTTGACTGGATTATTTGTTTCTTGGGTGTTGAGTTTGAGAAGTTCTTTGTAGATCTTGGATACCATCCCTTTATCAATAATGTCATTTGAAAATATCTTCTCCCATTCCATGGGTTACCTCTTAGTTTTATTGACTGTTTCTTTTGCTGTGCAAAAGCTTTTTATCTTGGAGAGGTCCCAAAAGTTCATTTTTGCTTTTGTTTCCCTTGCCTATAGAGATATATCTTGAAGGAAGTTGCTGTGTGCAATGTCAAAAGAGGTTACTGCCTATGTTCTCCTCCAGGATTTTGATGGACTCCTATCTCACATTGAGATTGTTCATCCATTTTGAGTTTATCTTTGGGTATGGTGCAAGAGAATGGTCTAGTTTCATTCTGCATGTGGATGTCCAGTTTTCCCAGCACCAATTATTGAAGAGACGGTCTCTTTTCCACTGGATACTTTTTCCTTATTTGTCGAAGATTAGTTGACCATAGAGTTGAGGGTCCATTTCTGGAGACTCTATTCTGTTTCATTGATCTGTGTGTCTGTTTTTGTGCCAATACCATACTGTCTTGATGACTTTAGCTTTGTAATACAGCTTGAAGTCAGGCAGCGTGATACCCCCAGCTTTGGTTTTCTTTTTCAACATTCCCCTGGCAATTCAGCATCTTTTCTGGTTCCATACGAATTCTAGGATTGTTTGTTCCAGCTCTGTGAAAAATGTCAGTGTTATTTTGGTAGGGATTGCATTGAAAGTATAAATTGCTCTGGGCAGCATAGACATTTTAATGATGTTTATTCTTCCAATCCTTGAGCATGGAATGTTTTTCCATCTCTTTGTGTCTTACTCAATTTCTTTCATAAGTGTTCTATAGTTCCTAGAGTATAGATCCTTTACCTCTTTGGTTAGGTTTATTCCTAGGTATCTTACGGTTTTTGGAGCTGTTGTAAATGGAATTGATTCCTTAATTTCTCTTTTTTCAGTTACGTTGTTAGTGTATAGAAATGCAGCTGATTTCTGTGCATTGATTTTGTATCTTGCCACCTTGCTGAACTGCTGTATGAGTTCTAATAACTTGGGGGTGGAGTCTTTTGGGTTTTCCACATAAAGTATCATGTCATCTGTGAAGAGAGAGTTTGACTTCTTCTTTGCCAATTTGAATGCCTTTAATTTCTTTTTTTTTTTTAAGATTTTATTTATTTATTTGACAGGCAGTGAGAGAGGGAACACAAGCAGGGGGAGTGGGAGAGGGAGAAGCAGGCTTCCCGCTGAGCAGGGAGCCCGATGTGGGGCTTGATCCCAGGACCCTGGGATCATGACCTGAGCCAAAGGCAGACACTTAACAGCTGAGCCACCCAGGTGCCCCTTCTTTTTGTTGTCTGATTGCTGAGGCTAGGACTTCTAGTGAGAGTGGGCATCCTTGTCATGTTCTTGATCTTAAGGGAAAAACTCTCAAATTTTCCCTATTGAGAATGATATTCGCTGTGGGCTTTTCGTAGATAGCTTTTATGATATTGAGGTATGTTCCCTGTATCCCTGTACTCTTTTCAATCAGGAAAGGATGCTGTATTTTGTCAAATGCTTTCTCTGCATCAATTGAAAGGATCATATGGCTCTTTTCTTTTAATGATGTGCTCTATCATGTTGATTGATTTGCGAATGTTGAACCACCGTTGCATCCCAGGAATAAATCCCACCTGGTCATGGCGAATAATAGTTTCTATGTGCTGTTGGATCCTATTGGCTAGATGAGTATTTTAGCACCTATGTTCATCAGGGATATTGGTCTATAATTTTCCTTTTTGAGAGGAGTCTTTGGTGTTTGGATCAAGGTAAAGCTGGCCTTATAGAACAAGTTTGAAAGTTTTCTTTCTCTTTCTATTTTTTGAAGCAGCTTCAGTATAATAGGTATTTTTTCTTCCTTAAATGTTTGGTAGAATTCCTCTGGGAAGCCATCTGGCCCTGGATTCTTATTTTTTGGGAGGTTTTTGATTACTGCTTCAATTTCCTTGCTGTTTATTGGTTTGTTCAGATTGTGTATTTCTTCCTGTTTCAGTCTTGGTAGTTTATAAGTTTATAAATAGTTTATAAGTTTCCAGGAATGTGTCCATTTCTTCTAGATTGCTTAACTTGTTGGCATATAGTTGCTGGTAATGTTTTCTAATAATTGTTTCTATTTCCTTGGTGTTAGTCATGATCTCTCTCCTTTCATTCATAATTTTATTAATTTGGGTCCTTTCCCTTTTCTTTTGAGTAAGTCTGGCCAGCAGTTTATCCATCTTATTAATTCTTTCAGTGAACCAGCTTCTAGTTTCATTAATCCATTCTACTGTTCTTCTGGTTTCTGTTTCATTGATTTCTGCTCTAATCTTTATTATTTCTCTTCTCCTGCTTGGTTTAGGCTTTATTTGCTCTTCTTTCTCCAGGTCCTTTAGGTGTAAGGTAAACTTGTGCATTTGGGATTTTTCTACTTTACTGAGAGAGGCTTGGATGGCTATGTATTTCCTCCTTAAGACTGCCTGTGCAGTATCGCATAGGTTTTGGACCGATGTGTTTTCATTGTCATTAGTTTCCATGAATTGTTTAAGTTCTTTAATTTCCTGGTTGACCCATTCATTCTTTAACATGATGTCCTTTAACCTCCAGGTGTTTGAGTTCCTTCTAAATTTGTTCTTGTGGTTGAGTTCCAGTTTCACAGCATTGTGGTCTGAAAATATGCAGGAGATAATTTTTTTTTTTTTTTTAAGATTTTATTTATTTGCAAGAGAGAGAATGAGAGACAGAGAGCACGAGAGGGAGGAGGGTCAGAGGAGGGTCAGAGGGAGAAGCAGACTCCCTGCTGAGCAGGGAGCCCGATGTGGGACTCGATCCCGGGACTCCAGGATCATGACCTGAGCCGAAGGCAGTTGCTTAACCAACTGAGCCACCCAGGCGCCCATGCAGGAGATAATATTAATGTTTTGGTATCTGTTGAGACCTGGTTTGTGACCCAGTATGCAGTCTATTCTGGCGAAAGTTCCATGTGCACTCGAGAAGAATGAATATTCTGTTGTTTTAGGATGGAATGTTCTCTATATATCTACGAAGTCCATCTGGTCCAATGTGTCATTCAAAGCTCTTGTTTCTTTGTTGATCGGAGTGTTGAGGTCTCCTACTGTTAATGCATTACTATCTATATGTTTCTATATTTTTTTATTAATAGGTTTATGTAGTTGGCTGCTCCCATGTTGGGGGCACTAGATATTTACAATTCTTAGCTCTTCGTTTTGGATGGACCCTTTAAGTATGATATAGTGTCCCTCTACATCTCTTTCCACAATCTTTGGTTTAAAATCTAATTTGTCTGGTATGAGAAGTGCTACCCCAGGTTTCTTTATTTTTTTTTTAATATTTTTATTTATTAAAAAATTTTCTTTATTTTTATTTATTTATTTGATAGAGAGAGAGAGAGAGAGCACAAGCAGGGGAAGTGGCAGGCAGAGAGAGAAGCAGGCTTCCCGCTGAGCAGGGAGCCCGACGCGGGGCTCGATCCCAGGACCCGGGATCATGACCCGAGCCGAAGGCAGACGCTCAACCGACTGAGCCACCCAGGCGCCCCCCAGGTTTCTTTTGAAAAGCTTTCTTTGAGGTTCGTTGGCGTGGTATATGGTTTTCCATCCCTTTACCTTCAATTGGGGGGTGTCTCTTGTAGACAGTATGGATGGGTCCTGCTTTTTTATCCAATCTGACACCCCGTGTCTCTTGGTGGGAGCATTCAGCCCGTTCACCTTGAGAGTACCTATTGAAAGATATCAATTTAGTGCCATTGTATTGCCTGTAACGTCCCTGTTTCTGTAGGTTTTCTGTTTCTCTCTGGTCTGTGTGACTCTTGGGGTTTCTCTTGTTGATTCCCCTTTAATATTTCTTGTAGGGCTGGATTGGTTGTCACATATTCTTTCAGTTTCTGTCTGTCCTGATAGCTCTTTATCTCTCCATCCATTCTGAATGACAGTGTTGCTGGGTAAAGTATTCTTGGCTGCATGTTGTTTTCATTTAGTACCCTCAGTATGTTCTGCTAGCCCTTTCTGACTTGCCAGGTCTCTGTGGACAGGTCTGATGTTACTCTGATGTTCCTTCCTCTGTACGTAAGATATCTCCTCCCCCTAGCTGCTCTAAGGATAGCTTCCTTGGCTCTACGATTTGCAAGCTTCACTATTACATGTCAGGGTGTTGCTCTATTTTTATTGATTTTTGGGAAGGGTCCTCTCTGCCTCTTGGATTCGAATGCTTGTTTCCTTCTCCAAATTAGGGAAGTTCTCAGCTATGATTTGCTCAAATATACCTTCTAATCCTCTCTCTCTCTCCACCCCCTCAGGGATCCCAATAATTCTGACATTGGGGCATTTCATGGCGTCATTGATCTAATTCTAATCACATGTGCCACTAGCTCTTTATTCCTTTCTTCTTCATTTTCCTTCTTTTCTATCAGCTTATCTTGTAGGGCACTAATTCGTTCTTCTGCCTCATTTACCTTGGTTTTTAGAGTATCCAGTTTAGACTGCATTTCATTCATATCATTTTTAATTTCGGCCTGATTAGGTCTCATTTCTGCCCTTAGAAGATTCTATATTGTCACTAAATCTTTTTTCATGCCTAGCTATTGACTTCATGATCGCTCTCCTGAAGTCTGTCTCAGACATCTTGCTTATATCCATATACATTAGTTCTGTGGCAGAAGACATTGTCTCTGGTTCTTTTCTTTGTTGGGAGTTCCTCCTCCTAGTCATTCTGTCGATAGATGGTTGAACAACTGTACAGAGTCCAAAATACCAACCACAACCCAAGTCAGATGCACCCTAGCAAAATCTGGGGTGGTTGGATGTCACCACTGAAAAAAACAAAGCCAAAATAAAATACAAGAATAATATTTAAAAATTGAAAAAAAGGGAAAAAAATATATACATACATAAGAGGAAATAAAGAAAAAATGGGGAGAGGGAAAGGGTGGCTATAATCTCTCAGTGTGGACAAAACAGGGTGTTTTAGTTGTTCCTGAGTGTATTTTGGTCTGTGTGTTAGAGGACACTACGTACCAAAGTCACTAGGAAAGTAAAACATATATATATAAAGGTAAAACTGAGTAGAGTGAAAAACAGGCTAAAAGCATATATGTATTAAAAATATAGGTGTAAATAAAGCATATAGGTGTGTAAAAACACAAGTTAAAAAGTGCATATGCAAAAATGAGTTGGTATAATAGATATCTAGTTGCAATGAGTTGAAGGCATAAGGAAGAATACGGTAGGGGAAAATGGCATGAGAAAAGGAAAAAAACAAAAGGAAAGAAAGAAATAAAAGGAATGGAAAATTATATCTGAAAAGTTAACAAGTCATGAGGCCACACCTGGAGCTCAAGATACAATTTTCCCCCTTTGTTGGGATTTTACAGTCTTATAGGATCCAAAGGATTGTCATCCACCATTCGTCCAGCCTGTCTTCTGGGAGATTGGCCTGCCACTCTGTTTCTCAGCTGTGTGGAGTTGCCCCACCCCCTGTATGGGGGGTGGGCTCAGTGGAAACTGGACTTCTGGGTGGCTTTTGTACCCTGGGCCTTTCCGCGCCTCTTTAGGGAATCAGAGCAAAAATGGCCGCAGCCAAACCTCTGGCCCAGAGCAGAAAATTCAATTTGCCCTCTTTAGTAAACTCTGCAGGACAGAGAGCCTCCACTTCTGCTTGCACTGCTGAATACCGCAGCCTCCCACGGTGCAGGGGGATGGGTTTAGTGGAAACCAGACTTCTTTTTGGCTTTTGTTGTCTGGAGTGTTTGTGCGCCACTTCAGGGGATCAGAGCAAAAATGGCCACAGCCAAACTTCTGATCCCGAGCAGAGAATTTGCAGTTTGCCCTCTTTAATAAACTCTGCAAGACAGAGAGTCTCCACTTCTGCTTGCGCTGCTGAAAACTGCCGCTTCCCCTGGTGCATTCTCACAGCTACTCTCAAGAGTGTTTTCAGGGGCCCAGGATTATCTCTGTCCTTTGTGCTTTTAAAACCGCAAGTGGCTGTGGGCTTGCACATGCACCCACGGCTTCGGAATCTGGTTCAGTTCTGCCCTAAAGCCCCTTCCCAGCCAATACTGCTCTGTGAGTTTTTGCCCTTTCATGCGTGCTTATTTCCAGATTTTTTCAAGCTGTTTAAGAAAGAACGGCTATCGACCCACTGGGTTCATGGTTTCTGGTGATCCTAGTTGCGAATCCCTTCCCGCTGTTGGTGACCAAAACCTGCTTCCTGGCTCCAACACGGGCCCTCCACCGTTTCAGGAATCTCCTTTTGCTCTGTGGTCCCCTGTATCCTGAGACAACCATGCCCTACCTAGAATTCTGCCTTTTCATTTCCAGAGCCCCTTTGAGAGAGGGATGTCTCTCACCAGAGCAGATTTCCAAGGACTCTGATCTTGCGCTCTGGTGTTATATCACTTTTCAGGCCCCAGCTTATGGCGGCTCCCTGCCCCTTCTGTTTATCTTCTGATATCTCCCCACAGATTCACAACTCTGCCCACCTCTCAACAGGCAGTGCTTTTTTGCTTGTAGAGATCCAGATATATATTCTTACATCTCAGGTTGATTTTGTGGGTGTTCAAAATGGTTTGATAATATCCAGGTAAATTCAGGGGACCAGTTTAAACAGAGTCCCCTACTCCTGCCATCTTGCCCCCCCCATATGTTGCTTTAATACCAGCATGTCCTAAGAACCATAGCATCCTGAGTAACAACAGTATTTTTACCTTTTTCTTAGGTGGGAGTTAAAAAATTAGCCAAGAATAGTACATATGATAATGAAGAACACAGATATGGTGTTTAGATACCATAAAGAATATTCGTGGGTATGATTAGATAATAAATAATAAGTATTTCTACCCAGTATTTTAAAGCTTCGTTGATAAATCACTGTAGCTCCCATGGACTCATGAATTTTATAAAATCAGGTTATTTTTTCAGACAGACACCTCACAAAAATTATTTTCTTATGGCCTCCACATTCCCTAGGGGTGGCCCTGCTCAGTTACATTAGTAGATATGGGCCAAGTTGTTGGTGGGATGTCAGCATTGGCATTCTTTTAGCCTAAATTGTAGCCAACTGAGAATAGGGAATGTTTATGAAGGACAGACGAGTAAAATCAGTTGAGCTTGAATTATTGTACTTTACATAAAGATATTATTTACTTTGAAGAGTGAAACTTCATGGGTGATTTTTTCACTATGAGGAAGTAAAAATTTGTTTAACTAGATCTGTGAACCTTGTCTCAGTATGAGTGCCTACGAGGGGTCCTGGATTGTAGAAAAAAGGAACTATGATAGGATATTAATAATTGCAACCTTCAATAGGTAAGGACTATTTAACATATACTAAAATAATTTCAAATGTAGTATTTGCTGATTTCTATTTTAAATATTCTGTAGGAGATTATTCACCACTCATAATATTTGACACAATATCATACAATTACATTTTTGGAACTTTAGAAATATATTTGAGGTTGTGTTTTGATAAGATTACTCCTTATGTCTAATTTACCATGTTCCTATTGAGAACTAATTTACCATGTTCCTATTGAGAGCTAATTTACCATGATTCTATTTAGCATTAACTTATGTTTTTATCAAGAACTAACTGGTCATGCTCTTACTGAGAAATGATCAACCGTGTTTCTGTTGAGAACTAATTGACCTACCACGTTTCTATGATTGTAAGCCAAAGAAAATATTTGAAGATGGCAATTATCCATAATACTTTTTATGAAGTTAACCATTATTTTTCTTAATAATTTCCACATTTTTCTCATTTATCTGAAGATTAGTAGATTGAGTACTAAGGCCTATGAAAATGGATATTTACTTAAACAACCCAGAAAATAAAGATATTCTTTACCATTTTTAGGATCTATTTAGAGAGATGAAATAAACAGCTCACCGTTTTTATTTAAAACAAAACAAAAAATTTTTAAGTGCAATAGCTCTTGAGTGTAACATAACTACATTCTTTTACTGTTGCTTTAATTTTTATCCATGAGTAAATGTAGTCTTTGCATAATTATAATCTAGTCGTGATATAATTTTGTGGGTTTTTTCCAGTTCTTCATGTTTATCGGTTTTAGTGGCTGTTACAATTTTGTGTTGTGCCTTCATTCTTTACCTTCCAACTGGATAAACAGTTTCTAACACAAAAGAGGATCATGGAGCTTGGTCAGTGAATGCATACATTTGGGGCATTGTCTTGCGTGGCTGGAAGTTCCGGAGGGAAGATATGACCAAGTGTCTCAAAGTTGTTCAGTTTTTGGCTTCTTCTGAACATAGTTGTACATTAATAAACCCATCTTTTATTTTTTAATTTTTAATTTTTAAAAAATATTTTATATTTTTGAGGGTGAGAGAGAGTGAGCACATGCGCACAAGGTGGGGCAGAGAGGGAGAGGGAGAAACACACTCCCCACTGAGCAGGGAGCCCAATATGGGACTCTATCCCAGGACCCTGAGATCATGACCTGAGCCGAAGGCAGATTCTTAACTGACTGAGCCACCCAGGCACTCCTAAGAAATTATTTTCACATATAACATATATATATATTTTTTAATCTTTTTTTTTTTTAAAGATTTTATTTATTTATTTGACAGAGAGAGCGAGAGAGCACAAGCAGAGGGAACAGTAGAGGGAGAGGGAGAAGCAGGCTCCCTGCCAAGCAGGGAGCCCCATGCGGGGCTCAATCCCACGACCCTGAGATCATGACCTGAGCCGAAGGCAGACGCTTAACCATCTGAGCCACCCAGGCGCCCCTATATAACTTACATATTATCTGTTTTTCACTTACAGTATAAAAGTGGGGAATTTGTCTTTTTTTATTCACTACTTTATTCCCAGCCCTAAATATAGGTACTTAAATATTTGTTATAATTAATATTTGTTGGATTGGATTATCCATATTTTCACTGTTATTAAAGATGTCTACATACAGATAGACATATACAGACTTGCACTTATCTCTTTTCTGGTGAATTATTTCCTTAGAGTCGAACCAGTGAGAATAGAGACAGGACTGTGAATGAACTTAGGCCTTAAAATATTCGAACACATCAGAAATATTTTTCTGTAACCTCTCCTTGTTTGTTTGTCTGTTTTTTATCCTGTTATCCATCTATGTCTGTTACATACCTTATTTGGCATTTTGATTATACTAATAAGTATTGTTATTTAGAAATGAATTATTTACAGAATATTTTTGAGAATTTATAGTCAAATGAGAGTTGTAGAAAAGTTGAGCAAAGAAAGCACTTTATAGGATTGAAAATGGCTAGAAAGGCATTCCAGAGAAGGGAGCTTTGGAATCAAGTGAAAGTAGATACTAACCAATTGAACATTTTTGGAAAGAATGTGCTATATGTTTGCCTGAAGGCAGTGGTCCTTTCATTTTGGGCTACTTTGGTCAGCTGAGTATTATAAAAGTTTATTATTCATACCAATATTTTGCATGAGGAGGAGGAGGATTTTGTATAGTTTGCAAGAGATTTCTGTATACTTTTATATAGAATAACATGATTTTTAAAATAAAGAGACCCACTAATGTATGCCACTCCCCATTTCATTAAATCTTAACCCTTTCTGTGTCCGCAACAAAGGAAATCCCTGAAATTATGTGGGTAAGAACAGAAGGCACCAAAGATCAGAACTATGCTTGTAGGTTGGAAATGGCAGTGAAAATAATTTTCTTTCTTTTTTCATTTAACAGACATAGAATAGAGCAATAGTTGTTTTGATAAGTATTTTAAAAATTTTAGTGAACTTGAAATTTTTGTTTGCTTTTTGATTTCTCATTATGTTTTATATATCCCTTTGGGGTATATAATATGGAGAATTATGACAGACATTTATATAAATATCTTAAAAATATAAGTGCTTTATAAAAGTATGCACAGTGGGTACACAAATTTACAATTTTACTATAGGAGAGTCTTTCATAATTTTCTTCAGAGTTAAGGTAATTATTATTGAGATAAACATTCTATTTTGTTAATCTTTTTTAGAATATTTGGATTTGAAAACATTTAAAATACTTTAATGTATTTGGAATTTTACTGTGGTGTGAAGTATAAGTTCAAGTCTATGTACTTTCCCTAGTAGCATTTATTAGCTATTGATTCTTTTTCCCCATATTTTGGCACATTGAATTTGTAATATATTAGCTTTTCACATGTGAGTATCTATTCCTGTGTTCTTTTTTGTGTTCCATTTTTCTACATTTCTGTTTTTGTTGTAGTGTTACATTTTAGTTATTGTCAATGGATGATGTTTTTTTTCTTTTTCTTTTTTCTTTTTTTTAGTGTTCAGCAATTTACCAGTTGCTTATAACACCCAGTGCTCATCACATCATGTGCCCTTCTTAATGCCCATCACCCAGTTACCCCATACCCCCACCCATCTCCCCTCCAGCAACCCTCAGTTTGTTTCCTATAGTTAAGAGTCTCATGATTTGTCTCCCTCTCTGATGACTTTGCATTCAGTTTTCCCTCCCTTCCCCAATGGTCCTCTGCCCTGTTTCTTATATTCCACATATGAGTGAAACCATATGATAATTGTCTTTCTCTGACTGACTTATTTCACTTAGCATAATACCCTCCAGTTCCATCCATGTCGATGTAAATGGTAAATATTCATCCTTTCTGATGGCTGAGTAATATTCCAGTGTATATATATATACCACATCTTCTTTATCCATTCTTCTGTTGATGGGCATCTTGGCTCTTCCCACAGTTTGGCTATTGTGGACCTTGCTGCTATGAACATATGTGGTGCAAGTGCCCCTTCAGATCACTGCATCTGTATCTTGGGGGTAAATACCCAGTATTGTAATTGCAGGTTCATAGGATAGCTCTATTTTTAACTTTTTGAGCTATCTCCATACCATTTTCCAGAGTGGCTATACCAGCTTGCATTCCCACCAGCAGGGTACATCCTTGCCAACATTTGTTGTTTCCTGTCTTGTTAATTTTAGCCATTCTCACTGGTATAAGGTGGTATCTCATTGTGGTTTTGATTTGTCTTTCCCTGGTGGCAAGTAATGTGGAGCATTTTTTCATGTGTCTTTTGGCCATCTCTATGTCTTCTATGGAGAAATGTCTGTTCATGTCTTCTGCCCTATTCTTGCCTGGATTTTTTGTTTTTTGGGTGTTGAGTTTGAGAAGTTCTTTATAAATCTTGGATACTAGCCCTCTATCTGTAATGTTATCTGCAGATATCTTCTCCTGTTCTGTAGGTTGCCTTTTAGTTTTGTTGACTGTTTCCATTGCTGTACAGAAGCTTTTTATCTTGATAAAGTCCCAATATTTCATTTTTGCTTTTGTTTCCCATGCCTTTGGAGACATGTCTAGCAAGAAGTTGCTGTGGCCGAGGTCAAAGAGGTTACTGCCTGTGTTCTCCAGGATTTTGATGGATTCCTGTCTCACTTTGGGGTCTTTCATCCATTTTGAGTTTATCTTTGTGTATGGTGTAAGAAAAAGGTCGTTTCATTCTTCTGCATGTGGCTGTCCAGTTTTCCCAGCACCATTTATTGAAGAGACTGTCCTTTTTTCCATTCCATATTCTTTATTGATTTGTCAAAGATTAGTTGACCATAGTGTTGAGGGTCCATTTCTGGGATCTCTGTTCTGTTCCATTGATCTATGTGTCTCTCTTTGTGCCAGTATAAATACTGTAAATGATCATAGCTTTGTAATATAGCTTTAAGTCTGGAATTGTGATTTCACCAGCTTTGGCTATTCGGGATCCTTTTCGGTTCCATACAAATTTTATAGTTATTTGTTCCAGCTCTCTGAAAAATACTGATGGTGTCTTGATAGGGATTGCATTGAATGTGTAGATTGCTTTGGGTAGCATAGACATTTTAACAGTATTTATTCTTCCAGTCCATGAGCATGGAATGTTCTTCATTTCTTTGTGTCTTCCTCAGTTTCTTTCAGAAGTGTTCTGTAGTTTCTAGCGTATAGATCCTTTACCGCTTGGGTTAGGTTTATTTCCAAGGCATCTTATGGTTTTTGGTGCAATTGTAAATGGGATCGTTTCCTTAATTTTTCTTTCTTCAGTCTCATTGTTAGTGTATAGAAATAAAACTGATTTCTGTGCATTGATTTTATATCCTGCCATGTTGCTGAATTCCTGTATGAAATGTAGCAATTTTGGGGGTGGAGTCTTTTGGGTTTTCCACATGAATTACCATGTCATCTGCAAAGAGTGAGAGTTTGACTTCTTCTTTGCCAATTTGAATGCCTTTTATTTCTTTTTGTTGTCTATTGATGAGGCCAGGACTTCTAGTACTATGTTGAACAACAGTGGTGAGACTGGGCATCCCTGTTGTGTTCCTGCCCTAGGGGAGCTTTTCACTCCCAGTTTCTCCCCATTGAGGATGATATTTGCTGTGGGTTTTTCATAGATGGCTTTTATAATATTGAGGTATGTTTCCTCTATCCCTACACTGAGGAGAATTTTAACTAAGAAAGGATGCTGTATTTTGTCAAATGCTTTTTCTGCATCAATTGAGAGGATCAAATGGTTCTTGTCCTTTCTTTTGTGACTGTGATGTATGACACTGATTGATTTGCAAATGTTGAACCACCCTTGCAGCCCAGGAATAAGTCCCACTTGGTCATGGTTAATAATCCTTTTAATGTACTGTTGGATCCTATTGGCCAGTATCTTGGTGAGAATTTTTACATCCTTGTTCATCAGGGATATTGGTCTGTAATTCACCTTTTTAGTGCGGTCTTTGATTTTGGGATCAAGGTAATGCTGGCCTTACAGAACAAGTTTGGAATTTTTCCTTCCATTTCTATTTTTTTGAAACAGCTTCAGTAGAATGGGTATTAGTTCTTCTTTAAATGTTTGTTACAATTCCCTTGGGAAACCATCTGGCCCTGGAGTCTTGTTTTTTGGGAGATGTTTGATTACTGTTTCAATTTTTTGCTGCTTATGGGTCTGTTCAGGTTTTGTATTTCTTCCTGTTTCAGTTTTGGTAGTTTTTAAGTTTCCAGGAATGCATCCATCTCTTCCAGATTGCATGAATTGCTGGTATAATATGTTCTTAAAATTGTTTGTATTTCCTTGGTGTTGGTCATGATCTCTCCTCTTTCATTCATGATTTTATTAATTTGGGTCCTTTCTCTTTTCTTTTTGATAAGTCTGGCTAGGGGTTTATTGATCTTATTAATTCCTTCAGTGAACCAGTTTCTATTTTCATTGATTTCTTTTACTGTCCTTCTGATTTCTATTTCATTGACTTCTGCTCTAATCTTTATTATTTCTCTTCTCCTGCTTGGTTTAGGTTTTATTTGCTGTTCTTTTTCCAGCTCCTTTAGGTTAAGGTTAGCTTGTGTATTTGAGACTTTTCTATTTTTTTTTAAATTGTTTTATTGTTATGTTAATCACCATACATTACATCATTAGCTTTTGACGTAGTGTTCCATGATTCATTGTTTGTGAATAACACCCAGTGCTGCATATGGAACGTGCCCTCTTTAATACCCATCACCAGGCTAACCCATCCCCCCATCCCCCTCCCCTCCAGAACCCTCTGTTTGTTTTTCAGAGTCCATCGTCTCTCATGGTTCGTCTCCCCCTCCGATTCCCCCCCTTCATTCTTCCCCTCCTGCTGTCTTCTTCTTTGTTTTTTATTTTTCTTAACATACATCGCATTATTTGTTTCAGAGGTACAGATCTGTGATTCAACAGTCTTGCACAATTCACAGTGCTCACCATAGCATATACCCTCCCCAATGTCTTATCACCCAGCCACCCCATCCCTCCCACCCCCCACCACTCCAGCAACCCTCAGTTTGTTTCCTGAGATTAAGAATTCCTCATATCAGTGAGGTCATATGATACATGTCTTTCTCTGATTGACTTATTTCGCTCAGCATAACACCCGCCAGTTCTATCCACGTCGTTGCAAATGGCAAGATCTCATTCCTTTTGATGGCTGCATAATATTCCATTGTATATATATACCACTTCTTCTTTATCCATTCATCTGTCGATGGACATCTTGGCTCTTTCCACAGTTTGGCTATTGTGGACACTGCTGCTATAAACATCGGGGTGCATGTACCCCTTCTGATCCCTACATTTGTATCTTTGGGGTAAATACCCAGTAGTTCAATTGCTGGATCGTATGGTAGCTCTATTTTCAACTTTTTGAGGAACCTCCATACTGTTTTCTAGAGTGGTTGCACCAGCTTGCATTCCCACCAACAGTGTAGGAGGGTTCCCCCTTCTCCGCATCCCCGCCAACATCTGTCGTTTCCTGACTTGTTAATTTTAGCCATTCTGACTGGTGTGAGGTGGTATGTCATTGAGGTTTTGATTTGTATTTCCCTGATGCCGAGCGATATTGAGCACTTTTTCATGGGTCTGTTGGCCATTTCGATGTCTTCTTTGGAAAAATGTCTGTTCATGTCTTCTGCCCATTTCTTGATTGGACTCTTTGTTCTTTGGGTGTTGAGTTTGATAAGTTCTTTATAGATTTTGGACACTAGCCCTTTATCTGATATGTCATTTGCAACTATCTTCTCCCATTCTGTCGGTTGTCTTTTGGTTTTGTTGACTGTTTCTTTTCCTGTGCAAAAGCTTTTTATCTTGATGAAGTCCCAGTAGTTCATTTTTGCCCTTGCTTCCCTTGCCTTTGGTGATGTTTCTAGGAAGAAGTTGCTGCGGCTGAGGTCGAAGAGGTTGCTGCCTGTGTTCTCCTTTAGGATTTTGATGGACTCCTGTCTCACATGTAGGTCAACCATTTGGAGTCTATTTTTGTGTGTGGTGTAAGGAAATGGTCCAGTTTCATTCTTCTGCATGTGGCTGTCCAATTTTCCCAACACCATTTGTTGAAGAGACTCTTTTTTCCATTGGACATTCTTTCCTGGTTTGTCAAGGATTAGTTGACCATAGAGTTGAGGGTCCATTTCTGGGCTCTCTATTCTGTTCCATTGATCTATGTGTCTGTTTTTATGCCAGTACCATACTGTCTTGATGATGACACCTTTGTAATAGTGCTGGAAGTCCGGAATTGTGATGCCGCCAGCTTTGCTTTTCTTTTTCAACATTCCTCTGGCTATTCGGGGTCTTTTCTGGTTCCATACAAATTTTAGGATTATTTGTTCCATTTCTTTGAAAAATGTGGATGGTCTTTTGTTGGGGATTGCACTGCATGTGTAGATTGCTCTAGGTAGCATTGACATTTTCACCATATTTGTTCTTCCAATCCATGCGCATGGAATGTTTTTCCATTTCTTTGTGTCTTCCTCAATTTCTTTCATGAGTATTTTATAGTTTTCTGAGTACAGATTCTTTGCCTCTTTGGTTAGATTTATTCCTAGGTATCTTATGGTTTTGGGTGCAATTGTAAATGGGATTGACTCCTTAATTTCTGTTTCTTCTGTCTTGTTGTTGGTGTATAGGAATGCCACTGATTTCTGTGCATTGATTTTATATCCTGCCACTTTACTGAATTCCTGTATGAGTTCTAGCAGTTTTGGTGTAGAATCTTTTGGGTTTTCCACATAAAGTATCATATCCTCTGCAAAGAGTGAGAGTTTGACTTCTTCTTTGCCGATTTGGATGCCTTTTATTTCTTTTTGTTGTGTGATTGCTGTGGCTAGGACTTCTAATACTATGTTGAACAGCAGTGGTGATAGTGGACATCCCTGTCATGTTCCTGACCTTAGGGGGAAGCTCTTAGTTTTTCCCCATTGAGAATGATATTTGCTGTGGGTTTCTCATACATGGCTTTTATGATATTGAGGTATGTACCCTCTATGCCTATACTCTGAAGAGTTTTGATCAAGAAAGGATGCTGTACTTTGTCAAATGCTTTTTCTGCATCTATTGAGAGGATCATATGATTCTTGTTCTTTCTTTTGTTAATGTATTGTATCACCTTGATTGATTTGCGGATGTTGAACTAAACTTGCAGCCCAGGGATAAATCCCACTTGGTCGTGGAGAATAATCCTTTTAATGTACTGTTGGATCCTATTGGCTAGGATTTTGGTGAGAATTTTTGCATCCATGTTCATCAAGGATATTGGTCTGTAATTCTCCTTTTTGACGGGGTCTTTGTCTGATTTTGGAATCAAGGTAATGCTTGCCTCATAAAACGGGTTTGGAAGTTTTCCTTCCATTTCTATTATTTGGAACAGTTTCAGAAGAATAGGTATTAATTCTTCTTTAAATGTTTGGTAGAATTCCCCTGGGAAGCCACCTGGCCCTGGGCTCTTGTTTGTTGGGAGATTTTTGATGACTGCTTCAATTTGCTTAGTGGTTATAGGTCTGTTCAGGTTTTCAATTTCTTCCTGGTTCAGTTTTGGTAGTTGATACATCTCTAGGAATGCATCCATTTCTTCCAGATTATCTAATTTGCTGCCATAGAGTTGCTCATAATATGTTCTTATAATTGTTTGTATTTCTTTGGTGTTGGTTGTGATCTCTCCTCTTTCATTCATGATTTTGTTGATTTGGGTCATTTCTCTTTTCTTTTTGATAAGTCTGGCCAGGGGTTTATCAACCTTGTTAATTCTTTCAAAGAACCAGCTCCTAGTTTCATTGATCTGTTCTACTGTTCTTTTGGTTTCTATTTCATTGATTTCTGCTCTGATCTTTGTTATTTCTCTTCTCCTGCTGGGTTTAGGATTTTTTTGCTGTTCTTTCTCCAGCTCCTTTAGGTGTAGGGTTAGGTTGTGTACTTGAGACCTTTTTTGTTTCTTGAGAAATGCTTGTATTGCTATATACTTTCCTCTTAGGACTGCCTTTGCTGCATCCCAAAGATTTTGAACGGTTGTGTTTTCATTTTCATTGGTTTCCATGAATTTTTTTAATTCTTCTTTAATTTCCTGGTTGACCCATTCATCCTTTAGTAGGGTGGTCTTTAGGCTCCCTGTGTTTGAGTTTTTTCCGACTTTCCTCTTGTGATTGAGTTCTAGTTTCAAAGCATTGTGGTCTGAAAGTAGGCAGGGAATGATCCCAATCTTTTGGTACCAGTTGAGACCTGATTTATGACCTAAGATGTGATTGATTCTGGAGAATGTTCCATGGGCACTAGAGAAGAATATGTATTCCATTACTTTGGGATGGAATGTTCTGAATATGTCTGTGAAGTCCATTTGGTCTAGTGTGTCATTTAAAGTCTTTATTTCCTTGTTGATCTTTTGCTGAGATGATCTGTCCATTTCAGTGAGGGGGGTGTTAAAGTCCCCCACTATTAATGTATTGTTGCCAATATGTTTCTTTGCTTTTGTTCTTAATTGGCTTATATAATTGGCTGCTCCCATGTTAGGGGCATAGAGATTTACAATTGTTAGATCTTCTTGTTGGATAGACCCTTTAAGTAGGATATAGTGTCCTTCCTCATCTCTTATTACAGTCTTTGGTTTAAAATCTAATTTGTCTGATATAAGGATTGCCACCCCAGCTTTCTTTTGGTGTCTATGAGCATGGTAAATGGTTTTCCGCACCCTCACTTTCAATCTGGGGGTGTCTTTGGGTCTAAAATGAGTCTCTTGCAGACAGCATATTGATGGGTCTTGTTTTTTAATCCAGTCTGATAGCCTGTGTCTTTTGATTGGGGCATTTAGCCCATTTACATTCAGGGTAACTATTGAAAGATATGAATTTAGTGCCATTGTATTGCCTGTAAGGTGACCGTTATTGTTTATTGTCTGTGTTCCTTTCTGGTCTATGTTGCTTTTAGACTCTCTCTTTCCTTAGAGGACCCTTTCAATATTTCTTGTAGGTCTGGTTTCGTGTTTGCAAATTCCTTTAGTTTTTGTTTGTCCTGGAAGCTTTTTATCTCTCCTTCAATTTTCAATGACAGCCTAGCTGGATATAGTATTCTTGGCTGCATATTTTTCTCATTTAGTGTTCTGAATATATCATGGCAGTCCTTTCTGGCCGCCAGGTGTCTGGGGATAGATCTGTTGCCAATCTAATGTTTCTACCATTGTAGGTTACAGATCTCTTCTCCCGAGCTGCTTTCAGGACTTTCTCTTTGTCTCTGAGACTCGTAAGTTTTACTATTAGATGTCGGGGTGTTGATCTATTTTTATTGATTTTGAGAGGGGTTCTCTGTGCTTCCTGGATTTTGATGCCTGTTTCCTTCCCCAAATTAGGGAAGTTCTCTGCTATAATTTGTTCCAATATACCTTCTGCCCCCCTCTCTCTTTCTTCTTCTTCTGGGATCCCAATTATTCTAATGTTGTTTCCTCTTATGGTATTCTTTAGCTCTCGAATTCTTCCCTCGTGATCCAGTAGTTGTTTATCTCTCTTTTTCTCAGCGTCTTTATTTTCCATCATTTGGTCTTCTATATCACTGATTCTCTCTTCTGCCTCATTTATCCAGCAGTTAGAGCCTCCATTTTTGATTGCACCTCATTAATAGCCTTTTTGATTTCGCCTTGGTTAGATTTTCGTTCTTTTATTTCTCCAGAAAGGGTTTCTCTAATAACTTCTATGCTTTTTTCAAGCCCAGCTAGTATCTTTAAGGTGATGATTCTGAACTCTAGTTCCGACATCGTACTAATGTCCGTAATGAGTAGGTCCCTGGCAGTCGGTACTACCTCTTTTTCTTTTTGTTGAGGTGATTTTTTTCATCTTGTCATTTTGTCCAGAGGAGAACAGATGAATGAGAGAACAAATTGCTAACAGGGTAACAACATCCCCAGAAAATATAGTCTAAACAAATCAGAAAAGACCTGTAGCCGTGGGGAAAGAAAGGGAAAGAAAGAAAAAAGAAAAAGAAAAAGATAAATCAAACAAAAACAGATCAAAACAAAAAGAAAAAAAACAGAATATGATCAAATATGATCAGGCTGGTGCATAGATCAGTGCCACACAGTAGTTTCTGGGTGTAGTTTGGTCTGTTAGAAGAAAGTGCCTCCCAAAATTTTAAAGATAGAAAAACTTATATATGTACAAAAATAAGGGGTGATATGATGAAGGGATAGAATATGACTGTAAAGATGAAAATTTTGAAAAATTTTATAAAAGGAATTGATAAGAAGTTGTTTGAAAAAAGAAGAGGATTTTTAAAAAAAAAGAGAAAAAAAGGGAGAGAATGTGATCAGGCAGGAGAGTAGAACAAAACCATACACTAGAGATTTAGGGTATATTTTGATCTGTTAGAAGAAACTATCTCATTATTTTAAAGAGAGAACAACTTATATATATATGCCAAAAATAAGGGTAACTACTATGAAGAGTTAGAATATGACTCTAAAAATGAAAAATAAAAATGTTTTTTCAAAAAGGGATTGATAAGATGTTGGTAGAAAAAGGGAAAAAGAAAAATTCAAAAAAAAAAAAGACAGTTAAAAAAAAATTAGCTTTGAAAGACTAAAGCATCATGGTAAAAAAAACCCATGGATTCTATGTGCAGTATTCCCGTAGCACTGGAGTTCTGTTGTTTCATTGATTGGTAAACATTGGTCTTGGCTGGCTGTTCTCACTGATCTCCTGGTGGAGGGGCCTGTTGCCATGGTTCCCAAATGTCTTTGCCGGAGGCAGAATTGCCCCTCCCTTGCCCGGTCCCAGGTAAGTAATCTGCTCGGGTTTGCTCTCAGGAGCTTTTGTTCCCTGCAAGCTTTCCGTACAGCTTTGGAGGCCGAGAGTGAAAATGGCGGCCTCCCAATCTCCGCCCCGGAGGAGCCAAGAACTCGGGGCCCCGCTCCTCAGTGCGCCCCCAGAGAAAAGCAGTCAGTCACTCCTGTCTCCCCGGTCTCCAGCCGCACTCCGTGCTCACCCAGCCTGTGACCAAGCGTTTCTATCTCTGGCACCTGACTTGGTGTGGAGTCTCCAAACCCAGCAGATCCCTGCGGTGCGCTCCCACACCGTTCCTCCCGGGGGAGGAAGGGGAGTCTCCCCGGATCTGCCACTCCTTGGGTCCCTGCTGGAAGAGCAGTGGCCCGACTGTGCTGTGGATCACAGTTTATGGCAACCCCGAACTGAGAGCCGCGCCTCGGCCGTCTCTGCAGCCGGCTTCCCCGCTCTGATACCTGGGAGCTCTGCCGCACTCAGGCACCTCCGGTCTTGCTGTGACCCCGATGGTCCTGAGACCACACTGTCCTGCGAGGGTTTCACCCCCCGCTTAGCCAGTGGAGCTATGTCCCTCAGCAGAGCCGACTTCTAAAATTTCCGATTTTGTGCTCCGCTGCTCTATCACTTGCCAGAAGCGGCCGTCGGAGGCCCCCTCCCCCGCCGTCTATCCTCCCGAATATTGCCTCGGATTCACTTCTCCGCACGTCCTACCTTCCAGAAAGCAGTTGCTTTTCTGTTCAGAGAGTTGTTGCTATTCTTTTCTTCGATCTCCTGTTGAGTTTGTAGGTGTTCAGAATGGTTTGATCCCTATCTAGCTGAATTCCTGGGACCAGACGAAATCCAGGCCTCCTACTCCTCCGCCATCTTGCTCCCTAAAAAGGAGACTTTTCTGATTTTTTGAGAGAGACTTGTATGGCTATGTACTTCCTTCTTAGGACCACCTTTGCTGTATTCCAGTGGTTTTGACCAGTTGTATTTTAATTTTCATTAGATTCCTTGAATTTTTTAAATTATTCCTTAATTTCCTAGTTGACTCATTCATTCTTGAGTAGGATGCTCTTTAACCTCCAAGTGTTTGAGTGCCTTCCAAATTTCCTTTAGTGATTGAATTCAAGTTTCAAAGCATTGTGGTCTGAAAATATGCAGGGAATAACCCCAGTTTTTTGGTATCAGTTGAGACCTGATTTGTGACCCAGTATGTGATCTCTTCTGGAGAATGATCCATGTGTACTCTAGAAGAATGGGTATTCTATTGCTTTAGGATGAAATGCTCTGTATATATGTGAAGTCCATCTGGTCCAATGTGTCATTCAGAGCCCTTGTTTCCTTGTTGATCTGTTTAGATGATCTGCCATTGCTGTGAGCGTGGTAATGGATGATGTTTTCTTATAACAGCTTGGAGTAGTCCTGTTTTTCCCCAGAATGTGAGGTAGATATGTTAGAATATTTCTGACTAAAGCAACTTTGGGAAAGAAAAAAAAAAGAAGCAAGCAAGCAACTTTGACATAGGGAATAAAAGAATAGCTCAAGGTTACATAGCTAATTAGTGGTAGGACCTGAATTGAGTGCAGGACTGATGTAAAGCTTATGCTCATTCTTCTGTGCCTGCCATCTTCTTGCTTATTCTAGTTAATTTTCTCTACAGTTGCACAGGGCATCTAGTATTCTTCTTTTACAGAGATACAAGTGGAAGACCTGGAAGGCAGTTAAATTATCTAAGGATTCTAGCTGGTAGGTGGAAGAGGTGAGATTTAACTTTAGGTCTCTCTGTGGTATAAGAAAGAATACATCTAGTCTTTGTCCCCAGTTAGTACTACAGAGTTTTACACACCCATGGAATTTCCTGAGGGATAAGATGTCTTCTTTATGCTGTTGAAGTAGGCCTCTAAATAGCTTCAGGTTGGAGGTTGTTCACCAGAAACACCAAGGAAAGAGAGGATTGAGACTTCCATTTGGCTGATACTTAGTCAGGCCAGTCATTTAATCAATCGTTCCTAAGTAATGAACCTCCAGTAGAAACTGTGGACACTGAAGCTCTGGCCCTTCTTGACTAGTGAGCACATCATACTACTGGGAGGTTGACAGGGCCTGATTCCACAGGGAGAGGGCAAGGAAGCGCTACATCTGGGACCCTCCCAGACTCCATCTTGTGTGTATTCTTTATAAGAAAACTGTAGTTTCTTTTCATATGTTTCCTGAGTTCTGTGAGTTGTTGTAGTAAATTATTAAACAGCAGGGGGTTGTAGCTAGTCAACATGGGGATGAATGGAACCTATGGCTGGTGTAAAGTAAAGACAGTTTTGTGCCATACTTTGACCTTAATGTGTGGATTCTGTGCTGTTTTGGAGAAGTTAGGATGAAAATTGAATTGTGGTATACCCAGTTGGTACTAGAATAGTTGGGGTTGAAACAGTATTGTGTATTTGAGACTTTTCTAATTTTTGCATACTTCATATCATTCACTTCTCACAGCAAGCCTATGAAGTAGCACAGTGTTTTCTTTCCAGTTGTGAGATTTATGTTATTAAAGATCTCTTGTAATAGAAGAATTATTGCTTAAGCAACTTAAAACCTATGGGAAAAATAATACTGATTTTGGCTGTAATTTAGGGCTTTTGAGATATAGATGTGTATGTTTTTTGTTTGCTTAAAAGACCTTGAAAATAAGTAAAAAATATATTGTATGCATTTATATTGTAATAATATGCAATGCTAAGTTCAATTTACTGTTCCATTTCCAAAATTTCATTTCTCACTTTAAAGAAATGTTTTACCTTTTTGCAGGTAATTTTAATGCAAAGGATAATTTTATTTTTCTATACCTACATCTTTATCCCTGATTTAAGTTGTCTAAATTTTAAATTATTTACACCAGCTCCCTGGGTCCCCTAGTTTCCAGAGCCTCCAGTAACTTTTGTCCCTCATGGATTCAACTTCAGTGAATATTCCTGTGTACCTCCAGGAATATTTTCCTAATTCCTTTTCTAAAGCTTTATTGCATCCATTATAATTTCCTGCCATAGTATATAGAAAATATTGGTATTATCTCACCTGGTTGTATCAGCAGTTCCTACATGAGTCTTTTACTCTGTAATCCTACCTCTTACCCCCATTTCCTGTCCCGCCTACCTTGCCAAAAATGACACAAGAACATGTTTCTCGGAGATAGGTATATTTTGCTTTAGCTTTTTCTGTCATTTTCCAAATAGTTTTAAGAATATGTTCATTGCAACTCTGCCTTCTATTTTATCCTCACCCGCATTTCTCACCCTCTATTCCTGTTTCTAATGGTCTTGAAAAAGATACTTCATATAAAATCTTGTATTTAGGAAAACTGTTATAGAAGGCTGTTTTTACCAAAATTTAGCATAAATGTAGGGGCTTTTGCCTATTTTGCAGATATTTCTGTATGCTTCTTTTCTTTTTTTAATTTGAGATATAATTAATATACAATGTCATATTAGTTTCAGGTGTACATTATTGATTCAATAGTTCTATACCGTTTGTGCTTACCATAGTAAGTATAGTTACCATACAATGTTATTACAATATAATTGACTATATTCCCTGTGTTGTACTTTAATCTCTGTCACTTATTTATTTTATAATTGGATGTTTTTACCTCTTACTCCCCTTTATCTATTTTACCCAACCCCCCCCATGTACCTTTCCTTTGGCAACCACCAGTTCGCTGTATTTAAGAGTCCAGTTTTTTGTTTATTTTTTAGATTCCATATACAAGTGAAATCATAATGTATTTTTTTCTGACTTGTTTCACTTACCTTAGTACCTTCTAGGTCCATCCATGTTGTTGTAAATGGCAAATCTCATTCCTTTATATGGTGAAGTAATATTCTGTTGGATATATATATATCACCTTTATCCATTCATCTGTCAGTGGATACTCTAAGTTGCTTACATATCTTGGCTCTTATTAATAATGTTGCAATAAACATAGGGTAGCATATATCTCTTTGAATTAGTGTTTTTGTTTTCTTTGTGTAAATACCCAGTAATGGATTTATGGGATCATATGGTATTTCTGGTTTTAATTTTTTTAGGACCCTCGATAGTGTTTTCCACAGTGGTTGTGCCAATGTACATTCCCACCAGCAGTGCACAAGGGTTCCTTTTTTTCTGCATCCTCCCTAAAACTTGTTATTTCTTGGCTTTTTGATACTAGCCATTCTCACTGGTGTGAGATGATAGCTCATTGTGGTTTTGATATGCATTTTCCTGATGTTGAGTGATGTTGAGCATGTTTTCATGTGTCTATTGGCCATCTATATGTCTTCCTTGGAAAAATGTCTATTGTCCTCTGCCCATTTTTTAATTGGGTTGTTTGGTTTTTGGTGTTGAGTTGTATATGTTCTTTATGTATTTTAGATATTAACCCTTTATTGGATAGATCATTTGCAAATATTTTCTCCCATTTCCTGGGGTGCCTTTTTGTTTTGTTGATTGTTGCCTTTACTGTGCAAAAGCTTTCATTTTGGTGTAATCCCAATAGTTTATTTTTGCTTTTGTTTCCCTTGCCTCAGGAGACATATCCGGAAAAATGTTGCTAAGGCCAATGTCAGAAAAATTACTGCCTGCGTTTTCTTCTAGGATTTTTATGGTTTCACATCTCATATTTAGGTCTTGAATCCATTTTGAGTTTATTTTTCTGTATGGTGTAGAAAAGTGGTCCAGTTTAATTCATTTACATGTAGCTGTTCACAGTTTTCCCAGTACCATTTGTTGAAGAGTCTGTCTTTTCTCCATTATATATTCTTGCCCCCGTTGTCATAGATTAATTGACCATATAGGCTTGGGTTTATTTCTGGGCAATCTGTTCTGTTCCATAAACTTATGTCTGTTTTTGTATGGGTCTCATACTTTTTTAATAAGTGCAGCTCTGTAGTGTATCTTGGAATCTGGGATTATGATACCTCTAGCTTTGCTCTTCTTTCTCATGATTGCTCTGGCTATTTGGTTATTGTTCTTTTGTGTTTCCATACAAATTTTAGAATTACTTGTCATAGTTTGTGAAAAATACTGTTGCTAATTTGATAGGGATTGCATTGAATCTTTTGATTGCTTTGCATAGTATGGACATTTTAACAATATTTCTTGCAGTTCTGTAACATGGTACACCTCTGCATTTATTTGTGTAATCTTCAATTTCTTTCTTCAGTGTCATATAGTTTTAAGATAGGTCTTCCACCTCCTTGGTTAAATTTGTTCCTAGGCATTTTATTCTTTTGGTGCAATTGTAAATGGGGTTGTTTTCTTAATTTCTCTTTTTGCAACTTTGCTATTAGCGTATAGAACTACAACAGATTTCTGTATGTCAATTTTTTATTCTGCAACATTACTGAATTCATTTATCAGTTCTTAGTTTTTAGTAGAGTCTAAGATTTTCTATATGTAGTATTATGTCTTTTGCAAGTAGCAACAGTTTTACTTCTTTTTTTTTTTAAATCAATCTGGTTGCATTTTTTCTCTTCTGATTGCTACAGCTACTTACAGTACTGTGTTGAATAAAAGTGGTGAGTCAGCATCCTTATGTTGTTCCTGATCTTAGAGGAAAGGCTTTCAGTTTTTACCATGAGTATGGTGTTAGCTGTTATCATATACAGCCTTTATGGTGTTGTAGTATGGTCCCTCTTAACCCACTTTTTTGAGAGTTTTTATCATGAATGGACATTGTATTTTGTCAAATGCTTTATCTGCATCTATATTGATGATCATATGTTTTTTGTCCTTTCTCTTATTAATATGATATATCACATTGATTGATTTGCCAATACTGAACTCCCTTTACATCCTTGGAATAAATCTCATTTGATCATAGTGAATGGTTTTTTTTAATGTATTGTTGAATTTGGTTTGCTTATATTTTTTTGAGGATTTTTGCATCTGTGTTTATCAGAGATAATGGCCTGTGGTTTTCTAGTTTTGTAGTGTCTTTGTTTAGTTTTGTTATCTTGGTAATGCTGCCCTTTAGAATGAGTCTAGAAATTTTTTTCCCCTTTTTATTTGGTAGAATTCACCTGTGAAGCCATCTGCTCCTGGACTTTGTTTGTTGGCAGTTTTTTTTTTTTTTTTGATTACTAATTCAATTTTATTAGTAGTAATTAGTCCATTTAAATTTTCTATTCCTGATTCAGTTTGGGAAGAGTGTATGTTTTTATGAATTTATCCATTTTTTTCCTAGTTTGGCCCATTTTTTGGCATATAAATTTTCATGACATTCTCTTATAATCCTTTGTATTTCTGTGGTATTGGTTGTTATATCTCCTCCTTTATTTCTGATATTATTTATTTGATGAATCTGACTAAAGGTTTATTAATTTTGTTTTTCTTTCCATAGAAGCAGCTCTTGATTTTATTGCTTTTCTCTTGTTCTTTTTAGTCTCTATTTCATTTATTTCTGTTCTAATTTTTATTATTTCTTTCCTTCTAGATTTTGGTCGTGTTTTTTCTTTTTCTGTCTCCTTTAGGTGGAAGGTTTGGTTATTGTGATTTTTCTTATTTCTTGAGGTAGGCCTATATCACTATAAACTTCCTCCTTAGAAAGGCTTTTTTGTTCCAAAGATTTGGACCTTTGCATTTTCATTTTCATTTGTCTCTCTTTATTTATTTTTTAAAATTTCTTCTAATTTCTTGGCTGATCTGTTAGTTGTTTAGTAGCAAATTGTTTAGCCTCTATGTATATGTGTTGTTTCCAGATTTTTCTTGTAATTGATTTCTAGTTTTATACCATTGCAGTCAGAAAAGATATTTGATGTAATTTCAATCTTCTTGAATTTATTGACTTGTTTTGTGGCTTACATGTGATCTATTCTAGAGAATGTTCCATGTACACTTGAAAAGAATGTGTTTTCTGCTGGGTGGAATGTTCTGTGTATAACTATTAGGTCTAGCTGGTCTAATGTGTCGTTCAGAGCCAAATCGATAAATTTTCTGTCTGGCTGATCTATTTATTGATGTAAGTGGGGTGTTAAAATTCTCTACTGTTATTATATTACTATAAATTTCTCCCTTTGTTAATTTTTGCTTTATGTATTTAGGTGTTCCTACATTGGGTGCGTAGATATTTATAATTGTTATATCCTCTTGTTGGATTGATCCCTTTGTCATTATGTGGTGTCCTTCTTTGTCTCTTGTTATGGTCTTTGTCTTAAAGTCTGTTTTGACTGATACAAATATTGCTGCCCAGCTTTTTATTTATTTTTTCTGTTTCCATTTGCATGGTGTATGTTTTTCCATTCCTTTGCTTTTAGTCTGTATGTGTCTTTAGGTCTGAAGTGAGTCTCTTGGAGGCAGTACATACATGGGTCTTGTTTTTTCCATTCAGTCACCCTGTGTCTTTTGATTGGAACATCTAGTCCATTTACATTCAAAGTAATTATTGATAGGTACGCACTTACTGTCATTTTGCTGATTGTTTTGAGTTGTTTTTGTAGTTCTTTGTTCCTTTCTTTTGCTTTCCTTTTTTTTTTGGTGGTTTGATGGCTTCCTTTAGTGTTATGCTTGGCTTCCTTTCTCTTTTTTGCTTATCTATTATAGGTTATATTTTTTATAGGTTTTTATTTATGCTTACCATTGGATTCATATATAACATGTGTCTATTAAGTTGTTGGCCACTTAAGTTTGAACACATTCTAAAAGCACTAAAGTTTTACTTCCCCCTTAACATTTTATGTATATATTATTATATTTTACATCTTTTTGTTCTACATATTTAATTTTTGTAGATATAATTGATTTGACTACTTTTCTGTTTTACCCTCCTTACTGGCTTTATAAATGACTAATCTAGTACCTTTACTATATGTTTGGTTTTACCTGTGAAATTTCTGTCTTTTATAACTTTCTTCTAATGAGGGCCTTTTTTTTTTTTTTTTTTAAGATTTTATTTATTTATTTGTCAGAGAGAGAGAGAGCACAAGCAGGGGAAGCGGCAGGTAGAGGGAGATGCAGTCTTCCGATGAGCAAGGAGCCCAATGCGGGACTCAATCTCAGGACCCTGGGATCATGACCTGAGTTGAAGGCACTTAACTGACTGATCCACCCAGGCATCCCTAATGAGGACCTATTCATTCCACTTAGAATTTCCTTTAGCATTTCCTGTAAGACTGGTTTAGTTGTGATGCACTCCTGTAACTTGTTTGTTTAGGAGGTTCTATCTCTCCTATTCTAAATGTTAAAGTTGTTGTTAAGAAGAGTATTCTTGGAGGCAGGGTTTTTCCTTTCAACACTTTGAATATATCATGCCACTCTTTTGTGGCCTGTGAAGTTTCTGTTGAAAATCAGTTTATAGCCTTATGGGGTTTCTCTTGTATGTAACTGTTTTCTTTTTTCTTGCTGCTTTTAAAATTCTTTCTTTATCATTACTTTTTGTCATTTTAATTAGTATGTGTCTTGGTGTGGACCTCCTTGGGTTAATCCTGTTAGTGGCTTTCTATGCTTCTTCACTCTGGATATCTGCCCCCCCCTCCCCCGTCAGGACAGTTTTCAGCTATTATTTCTTCAAAGAAGCATTCTGCCTTCTTTTCTGTCTTCTCCTTGGATCCCTGTAGTGCAAATGGGATGTTTGATGATGTCTCTGAGTTCCCTTAACCTTTTCTTGCTTCTGTTATTCTTTTTTATTTTTGCTCCTCAGCTTGGTTGCTTTCCATTATCCTTTTTTTCCAGATTGCTGATCTGGTCTTCTACCTCTTCTAATCTGCTATTGATTCCCTCTAGTGTATTTTTTATAGTTTTTAAATTCTTCATCTCTGACTGATTCTTTTTTATATTTTTGATCTCTTTGTTGATGTTCTCACTGACTTCAATCCACTCTTTTCTCAATTCCCATGAGTATCTTTATAACCATTACTTTAAATTATTAATCAGGCATATTGCTTATCTCCATTTCATTTACCTCTTTTGTTGTGATTTTGTCATATTCTTTCATTTGGGACATAGTCCTCTGTGTTTTCATTTTTTCTAACTCTCTGTGTTTATTTCAGTGTGTTAGTGAGGTCAGCTACATATCCTGGTCTGGAAAGTAGTGGCCTTGTGTAGAAGTCCTCTGGTGCTCTGTAGTGCAGTCTCCTCTGGTCACCAGAACCAGGTACTTCAGAAGTGTTTCCTGCGTGGGCTCTTTATACCCTACTGTTCTGGCTGAGTTGCACTTGCCTTCAGTTAGGCAGCTGCAATGACCCAGTTTGCCTGCTGTAGGCATACTGGGCAGGGTTTGATTCCTGTGCTGTTGAGAAGCCTATCTGCTGAGGCTGCTACTGCCTTAATGCTAGGTAGGGCCAGCAGTCAAATTAGGTGTCTGCATTCAGCCTCTCTGCCACAGTTATGGGTGTACCAAATAGCAGGGCTGACTCTCTGTGCAGCTAGCTGAGATGCTTGGCTGGTGGAATTACAGGCATGTTGGTACGTGTGTGGGGTTATCTTCCCTTCTCCCCAGGGTAAGAGTCACTTTGGACTTGTACTGGCCCTAGGTGCTTACAGGGTGTATGGTGGGTAGAAGCTACTTTGGAGAAAGCCTGCTGTATTCAGCATGTTGGATGGGGTGAGTCTGCAAGGTAGATGGAGAGTGTGCATGTTGGCTTCTGCAAGTGTCCAGCCATGTAGGCTGGGTGAGGGTAAGAGAAATGGCACCCACCATCACTCTCTTGCCTGCCTTTCCTTTCTATCACTGAAGACCCCTGCCTCTCCAACTCATGTTCTGAGATTAATAACAAGTCTCTTTCACATATACCCCTGGTAATTTTCAAACTGCTGCTTCTGTGCTGTGTCTTGGGCCAAGTTATTAATTATGCTAGCTTATTAAGATTGGGGACTAAGTTTCCTATCAACTTTTGGCTTTCCTGTAGTTAAGCCTAATGATTTTTAAAGTACTTGGAGTTAAGCCCCATTGATTTCTAAAGCTCCCAAAGTTAAGCCCCAGTGGTTTTCAAAGCCAGAAATTATGAGGATTTGTCTTTCTAGTGCAGGTCCCTAGTGCCTGGAGTACCTGGTGTGGGGTCTGATCATCTTGCTTCTCTGTGCTTGTCATGGCCCTTGTGCTGTGATTAGTCTGCTTGTGATTAGTCTCACCAGAGGGTTTGGTTCCCATCCTTGTCTCTGCCCCTTCTACCCTTCTCATTATGGCTTCTTCTGTATGATCAACTGTAGGAGGTCTGTTCTGCCATTTTTTAGATCGTTTTCAGAGTTAGTTGCATATATGTAGCTCTTATCTCAGTGTATTCATGGGATGGGGTAAGCTCAGCCTCCCTGTTTGCCATCTTACCTGAACTTATCTATATGATTATTTTCACATAGAATCATCTGAATATTAGGGAAGTAAACTCTCAATGACCCATGATTGATAAATGGAGAAATTATCTGGACAAAGAGGAGGTCCAGGGACAGAAACAGATAGAATAACTGCTAACTCATGGCTTTTTCTTTGGCCTCACTGCTTTCCTCTTTAGAGTTTTTGCCATATGTTATCTAGTCATAATGGGAGCACAGTTACTCATGTTTCTAATTTATCCTCTATTGTCCTTTGAAATAAGTCCTGATTTTTATTTTTTAAAGAGTTTTTGGGGGGTATACATTGTAAACTCCCCTTCTTATTATTGCCTTTCTTATGCCTACTGGTTTTGCAATATTTACTTATCTTTAGAGCAGATGTCTCTTGCCTGCCTTTCCTTTCTATCATTAAGCAATACTGTACTAACATAGTACTTGTGGGTTTGATCCCTGCATGTTCATAAAACCAGTGGTCATACTTATGAACAGACTTTTCAGAACGTATAGGTAAGTTGTAAAGAATATATTTATCGGTTTCATCTAGGGTTCCATCGGATTGGAAATTGTTAAGACATATGCACTCCAGGATCATTATCTAGCTATCCTAGCATTATTATGCCAGTATTTTGATATTATGTCTAATTAAGTAGATGCTATGTTTTCCGTGTTAATACTTCTCCTAGGAAATGTTTTAAAGATTGTAGCCTTGTTTTATTTTTTGTTAGGTTTGATCTTTGTTTTCTTCACTTTTTAAAATTACTTCATATAAATTTGAGAATAAAGTACTTTTACTGTGTAGGTTTCCCTAAAAAATTTTTTTTCCATTATAAAAATTTGATTAGGGTTTTAAAACTAAGAAGTAAATAGGAAAATAAAAGTGGTATTATCTCCACTCTTTTTGGAGATAAACCAAAAAAACCACCAAAAACCAAACAACTTGACAACAACTAATGCTAATGAGAATGAGGAGTAACTGGAGTGCTCACACATTTCTTTTGGGAGTACAAAATCATACATCTACTTTGGAAAACAGTGTGGCAGTTTCTTATAAAGTTAAGGATATACTGATGAGTGATGTCAGCACCATGGCCATATGAGTCATTCCTCCTTTCTCTTGTCTTTTAACAAATAATTAGACATCCATTCACAAACAAAAGTACCTTTAGCACCCATGCCTAGGGACCTGGGAGGTTTCTAGCCTACCTATGCATCTGAAAATAAACAAGATGGTAAGGGCTGTGGATTGAGGGAGTCAGTGAACTTGCTCCACTCTGACTTCCCTGGTCAGGGAAAAAACCCTGGAGAGCATTTACCTGAGCAGATACCCATAGGCAGGAAAGAATTTGGAGAAGTTTTTTTGCTTAAGAGGACATTCCAGCACAGCTTGAGAGCAATATAGACACAGGTTTGCATGTAGAGAGGGATGTACTCTGCCAGAGCCTTCTCTTTCCTCAAGTTGATACCGCATGAGGTAAGCTGTCAGTGGAGACTTCTGTACAGGAGGTACAAAATGGTAAGTGAATACCCAGCTATACTAGTTGTGTGTGTGGAACCAGATAAATCCATTTCTCTATACAAGCACCCTGACTTTGAGGCAGGACCTCCATGACATGGGGGAAGAGAGGAGAAAGGGAAGGAAGCAGGTAAGAATATCAAAGAGCATTAAAGGAATGTGGTTCTTATTTTCTGCTTTAGTTCGTCAGTGGGAATTTTGCCCACAAGCTTTTATGAAGTATTCCACTTGAGGGTCTCCCCACCAGGCACCCTCAGGGCTCCGAGTGCAAAACCCATACTTCCCCCAACTATGCGGCTAACTCCTTATATGTACTCCCAAGTGTTGCAATGAGAGCAGGTATCAGAAAAATCATCCAGGGTCAGTGGGCAGGGGGGGAAAAACCACAAATTGGAGCTATAGCACCACCTTCTGAAAACTAAGAGATTTCCTGCAGCCAGCCTGATGAGTTAAAGAATAAGAGGAAACACAATGGTTAGGAATTCTGCCACAAGAGGGAGCAAGAAGAGTGGAGCAGGTCTGTCCACGATAAACCTAGGAAACCCCAGGGAAGCAACACCAAGGAGCAGTACCACAATCTAAAGATAACCAACAAAAATAATTTGAGTGTGAAAGCAGCAACACAAAAATATAAAGAACTAAAAAAAAAAAAAGAAAGAAAGAAATATGCCATCACCAGAAGTTATAAATCATTTCCCAACAACTGAGCCCAAACACACAAAATACTGTGATCTAGCTTAGGATTAAAAATAGCTGTATTGAAGAAATTCAACAAGCTACAAGAAAACTCAGAAAGGCAGTTCAATGACATGGGAAAGTATACAACATACTGGTAAAGGTGAAAAATATAGTCAGATTAGAAAATTCCAATACTGTAATAAGTTAATGTATTAACAACTATAGTATAAGATTAAAGGCAGAGTCTTAAAAATAATTATAACTGTAACTTGTTAACAAATGCACAGTAGAAAAAGAGGTAAATTGTGACATCAAAAATATGAAAGGGGAGGCATAAAAGGGTGAAGATTTTATGACCAAGTGAAGATAAGTTGCTTTCAGCATAAATTGGACTGTTATTTTTGAGCTGTTCTATGTAAACCTCATGGTAACCACAAAGCAAAAATCTAAAGTGTATTCACAAAACATAAAAAAAGGTGGGGGGCAGAACATACCACCATGGAATACTGCCAATTTGTGAGGTTATGCAGAAACAGAGGAAAAAGAACAAATGGAGATTTAAAGCAACCAGAAAAGAAACACTGAGATGGCAGTAGTAAGTCTTTGCATATAGGTAATCATTTGATAAGTAAATGGACTGAATTCACCAAATGGAACAGAGTGGCTGGATGGGTTAAAAAAAACAAAAAAAGGGTGCCTGGGTGGCCCAGTCGGTTAAGCGACTGCCTTCGCCTCAGGTCATGATCCCGGGGTCCTGTGATTGAGTCCCACCTCGGGCTCCCCTGCTCTGTGGGGAGCCTGCTTTTCCCTCTGCCTCTGCCTGCCACTCCCCCTTCTTGTGCACGCGCTCTTTCTCTTTCTGTGTCAAATAAATAAATAAAATTAAAAAAAAAAAAAAAAAACAAAAACCAAGTCCCAGCTTTTTGCTGCCTATAAGAGACTCTTTTCAGCTCTGAAGACACACATAACCTCAAAGTGAAGGGATTGAAGAAGATATTCCATGCAAGTGGAAATGAAAAGAAAGTGGAGTAGGCAGATTTCTATCAGACAAAATATACTTAGCCAAAAATGAAAATGAGACAAAGAAGGACATTTTATCATGATAAAGGATTCAGTACATAAGTATAACAATTATATACCCTCCCAACATCAGAGCATCTAAATATTACTAAGCAAATACTAACAGATTGGAAGGTAGAAATACATAGCAATACAATAATAGTATGGGGCTTCAGTACCCCACTTTTAACAATGAATACATCATCCATACAGAAAATCAACAAGAAAACATAGGAATTGAAACATACTTTAGACCAAATGGACTTAACAGATAGATATATATAGAACATTTCATCCAACAGCAATAATATGCTCATTCCTCACAAGTGCACATGGAACATTCTCTAAGATCATAATGATAGGACATAAAACAAGTCTTAGCAAATTTAAGAAGACTGAAATCATACAAACTATTTTCTGACAGCAATGGAAAGAAACCAGAAATTGACAACAAGAGGAAACTTTGAAAATCTACAAATATGTGGAAACTAAACACACTTCTGAACAACCATTGAGTCAAAGAAGAAATAAAAAAAATTATCTCAAAATAAATGAAAATGGAAAAACAACCACCAATACCTGTAGGATTCCACAGAAGCAGTTCTGAGAGGAAAGTTTATAGCAGCATGCATCTATTAAAAATTAGAAGGATCTCAAACAACCTAGCTTTATACCTTAAAGAACTAGAAAAAGATGAACAAATTAAGCCAAAGTTAGCAGAAGGAAGGAAATAATAAACAGCATAGCAGAAATAAATGAAATAGAGGCCAGAAAAATAATAGAAAGGATCAAATGAAACTAAGAGCTGGTTCTGTTGAAAAGATACAAATTTGACAAAGGTTAAGCTAGAGTACTAAGAAAAGGAGACGACTGAAATACAGACATATCTCAGAGGTTTTGCAACTTTGGTTGCAGACCACTGCAATAAAACAAATATTGCCATAAAGTGAGTTAAATGAATTTTTGTTTTCCCAAGGTATATAAACGTAATGTTTATAGTATACTATAGTGTATTAAGTGTGCAATAGCATTATGTCTAAAATAATTGTACATACCTTAATTTAAAAATGCTTTATTGCTAAAAAATGCTCACTATTATCTGAGTTTTCATTGGGTCATAATCAGTGATCACAGATCACCATAACAAATATAATAATGAAAGTTTGAGTTTGTGAGAATTACTAAAATGTGACACAAAGACATAATGTGAACAAATGCTGTTGGAAAAAATGGTGCCAGTCTTGACGCAGGGTTGCCAGAGACCTCCAATTTGTAAAAAAAAAAATGCAGTATTTGTGAAGAGCAATAAAGTGGAGTGCAATAAAATAAGGTATGCCTGTAAATAAAATTAGAAGTGAAAAGGGGAACATTACAATTGATACTACAGAAACACATAGCAGCCAGCCTGATGAGTTACAAGAATAAGAGGAAACAAACTTTTATGAAGTATTCCACTTGAGGGTCTCCCTGCCAGTCAAACAGGCACCCCCAGGGCCCCGAGTGCTAAACCCACACCTCTCCCAACTATGTGGCTAACTCCTTATATGTACTCCCAAGTGTTGCAATGAGAGCAACATAAGATCCTAAGAGACTACTATAAATGATTGTATGACAGAAATTAGATAACATAAATTGATAAATTCCAACAAACTTACCAAGACTGAATCAGGAAGAAATAGAAGATCTGAACAGACCAATAACAAATAAAGAAATTATATCCATTATCAAAAACCTCACAACACAGAAAACCTCAGGGCCAGATAGCTTCACTGGCAAATTCTGTCAAACATTTAAAAGAATTAATGGCAAACCTCTTAAAATTCTTCCAAAAAATTGAAGAGGAGGGGATACTTCCAAACTTACTCTCTGAGGCCAGCATTACCCTGATATGGACAGTATAAAAAAAAAAAATTATAGACCAATGTCCCTGATGAACATAGATGCAAAAATGCTCAACAAAATAAAGCGAGCCAAATTCAAAAACATACTGAAAAGATTTATCCTTAGGATGGAAAGATGGATCAACATATGCAAATCCATCATTAATGAAATGAGATAGAAATCATATGATCATCTCAGTGGATGCAGAAAAAGCATTTCACAAAATACAACATCCATTTATGATAAAAACTCTCAACAAAGTATGTATAAAGGGAATATACCTCAATATAATAAAGGCCATAAGACCACAGCTAACATCACACTGAACAGTGAAAAGCTCTAACATTAGGAAGAAGAGAACTCTTTTTTTTTTTTTTAAAGATTTTATTTATTTATGTTAGAAAACGGGGAGGGGAAAGGGAGAGGGAGAGGATCTCAAGCAGACTCCCCACTGAGTGCAGAGCCTGACATGGGGCTTGATCTCATGACCCTGAGATCATGACCTGAGCTGAAACCAAGAGTAGGATGCCCAACTGACTGAGCCACCCAGGTGCCTGGGAAGAAGACAGCTCTTAACCACTGTTATTCAATGCAGTACTGGAAGCCCTGGCTAGAGCAATTAGGCAATGCAAAGAAATAAAACGTATCCAGATTTGTAAAGGAAGAAGTAAATTTGTCATTATTTGCAGATGATATAAGTTTTGTATATAGAAAAATCCCAAAGACTCAACCAAAAACATGTTGAAACAAATCAATGAATTTAGTGATCTTGCAGAATATAAAATCAATATACAGAAATCTGTTTCATTTCTATACACTAATAATGAAACATCTGCAAAAGGAATAAAGAAAACTGTCCCATTCACAATAGCACCAAAACCTGTAAAGTATCTGTAAATAATTGTACCAGAGAAATGAAAGATATGCACAATGAAAACTTGAAAGAAATTTTAAAAAGACAAAAACAGAAAGATGTCTCATGTTCATAGATTGGAAGAATTAATATTGTGAAAATGTCCATACTACCCAAGACCATCTATAGATGCAACAAAATTTCTATCAAAATTTGAATGGGATTCTTCACAGAAAAAAAAAAAAATAGTAAAATTTGTATGGAACAAAAAACCCCGAATAGTCAAAGCAATCCTGAGAAAGAAGAACAAACCAGAAGTATCACACTTCCTGATTTCTAACTATACTACAAATCTATAGTAATTGAAACACTATAGTATTAGCACAAAAATAGACACATACCAATGGAACAGAATGGAGAGACCATAATTAAACTCTGGCATATACAGTCAACTAATATTCCATAAGGGAGCCAAGAATACCTAATGGAGAAAGGATAATTTCTTTTATAAATTTGGGAAAACTGGATAACCACATGCAGAAAAATGAAACTGAATCTCTATCTTCTCACAAAAATTAACCTGAAGTGGATCAAAAACTCACATATAAGACCTGATACCATAAAACTTCCTGAAGAAAATACAGGGAGGAAGCTCCTTAGCATTGGCTAACATTGACTTTTCGGATGTATCACCAAAAGCTATATCACAAATAACAAGAGCAAAAAGTTATATCACAAGTAACAAGAACAAAAATCAGTAAGTGGAACCACATCATATTTAAAAGCTTTAGCACAGTAAAGGAAATAATAAACAAAATGAAAAGAGAACCTATAGAATGTGAGCAAATCAGATATCAGATAAGGGTCAGTATCCAAAACATAACAAGAACTCCTATAACTCAATAATAACAACAAAAACTAGTAAGATTAAAAAAATGGGCAGAGGAACTAAACATTTTTCCAAACAAGTCATTCAAATGGCCAACAAATGTATGAAAAGATGCCTAAGAATACTAATCATCAGGAAAATGCAAATCGAATAGCACAATGAGAGATTGCCTCACACCTGTTAGTATGGCTATTATCAAAAAGATGAGGGATAACAAGTGTTGGTAAGGATGTGGACAAAAGAGAACCTTTGTACACTGTTGATGAGAATGTAAATTATTTCATCCACTGTGGAAAACAGTTGTGGAGGTTTCTCAAAAACTCAAAAATAATCTACCCTGTGAGCCAGCAATTCCACCTCTAGGTATATATCCAAGGATATGAAAACAGAGTATCAGAGAGATTTGCACTCCAATGTTTACTGCAGTATTATTCACAAAATCCAAGATGGGAAAACAACCTAAGTGACCCATGAACAGATGAATGGATTAAGAAGAAGTGGTATGTATGCAACGGAATATTATTCAGCCACATGAAATAAGGACATGCTGCCATTTGTGACAACATGGATTGATACTGAGGACATTGTGCTAAGTGAGATTAGTCAAACAGAAAAATACAAATACTTCATGATAGTACTTTTATGTGGAATCTAAAACAAACCAAACTCATAAAAACGGAGTGAAATGGTAGTTACCAGGATCTAGAATGTGGAGGAATAGGAGAGATGTTGTGTAAAGGTACAAACTTGTAACTAGTTAACAAGTAAGTCCTAGGTTAGTGAATATAGAAAACCATATTGTATTATAATCATCAGCTTGATAAGTGGACTAGATCTTATTCCCACCACAAAAAAGAAATTATAATTATGTGATTTAATAGAGGTAGTATTGCTACAAGACAGTTATATTACAATATATAAATGTATCAAATTAACATGTTGTATATCTTAAATTTAATGATGTTATATGCCAAACATTTCAAATAAATAAACACACACACACACACACACACATGTTAAGGATATATTTAACATATGACCCAGTAGTCTTAATTCTAGGTACCTAACCAGAAGTCCTTCAGCAGGTGAATGGATGCATCACACAATGGAATACTCTGAGTATTGAGCAACAATGTGGATGAATCTTAAATGCATTTAGCTAAGGGAAAGAAGCCAGAACCAAGTATGTTACAATTCTGTCATGATAGAAAACAGATCAGTGGTTGGGCTAAGGGATTGATTGCAATGGGGCAACATGAGTTTTTAGGGCGTGGGAACTGTCCTTCATGTGCTGTGGCAGTGGACACACAACTCTATGCATTTGTCAAAATCTACAGAACTGTACACCCCAAAGAGTGAATTTTCCTCATGCACATTTAAATAAATCAACTAAATAAATCAGGGGTTTGTCAGGGGGATCTCAAAATGGATACAGACTGTGGTAGATGATATAACTTCACTGAAAGGTTTGAGGAGAGGGGAGCTGACCTAAGTAATTGGGAAAGCAATCTTGGATTAAATTCTGTAACGCTAAAGACAAAAACTGTATACACTTTATTGTAGTTGGTAAGTTTGTTTCTCATAGCTGTATGGCTTAGCAATTTTGAAAATACTTTGCATGTGTACTGCTGTTGAAGAAGTAAGTAAATATATTTCACATTGTAGAAATTGAGACCTAGGGGAGAAAGAAGTTACGAATAAGCAATGGGAAATACTAAAATGAACTCTATGGTGCTATATTGGAGTTCAGTGTATCATTGTGAACGTATGTGCTTTAAAACACACACACACACACACACACACACATATGTAGATGGATTTAAGAAGGTAATGTAGAAATAAATGTATGTGTTTACTTTCCTATCTCTGTCCATTGAGGGGGCCTAGAAGCAGTAAGCAATAAGCACACCTAGTTCCTAGATCTTGGTTTCTAATACCACACTCTAATGAATGGAACCAGGGCTCCTTGGTAAAATGGCTGAATCTGTGGCCAGGACAGAGAAAATACAAGATGTGCCTGGAACATCCTGTATTGTCAGAAAATAAGGAAGTGTTCAGAAGAGGTTGGGAGGGGAAGATCCAAAGGACACATTTAATCTGAAAGTGTTCTGTGTGGCCAAAGCTGGAACAATTGGAGCAATGAAGTGAAGAATGATAATACTGGATTATAACCCCCCCAAATAAATATATTTAAGTCCATACTGATATAGATACATGATTGAATAAATAGTAGAGAAAGAACAACTTTTCCTTAGGAATTCTAATAAATGTAGAAGGAATGAGGGAAATAGAAAATCATCTTTTAGTTTACGACAGTAGTAATTGCTGAAGGCAAGGTCCATCAGTGAATATTAAAAATAATGAGAAACAGAATATATTTGTATGACTTTAAAATATTTTCCCTCCAAATATTTGTTAATCACACAGGCCTGAGGCCTGTAAAATTAGTAAAGAAGTAAGACTAAAAACTAAATGGTTTAAGGGTGAAAAAAAAACAGTCATTTTGTTATTTCTGCCAATGTAGACTGCTGAATGTTTTGTAGTTTGAGTCTTACTCACTCGGAACACACTAGGACTTATGTAGGGTTCCCCCAAAGTATGAGATGAGTGTGGACTGCTTTCAGCTAATGGTGAGAACAAACTATCTTAATGTTATAGTGGATGGCATTTTTGGAGACCTGGATTTTGGAGCAGGAGAAAAGGAAGATGGCAAAAACTAAAGGAAAAGACTAGAGTTTTTTTCCAAAGGGAAGTATATAGACTCCCTGCCAAATTGTGTTTTACTTGCCTTTTCATTTGCATCTTACCTTTGTGGATGAGTTAACATAACCTGTTTGGGAATGACATACTTTACTACCTCTTACCTGTTCTAACTGCATCGCGTGAGAGAACTGAACTGTGGCCCACATCTTTCTCCAGGGCTTTTTGCGGAAGTGAGTCAATACATTGTTTCTGGCTTTACTTGCTGTCCCTCCCTAATACGCCAGCTCAGGGTGCTTTGGAATTTTCCAGGTACATTATTAGAGGAGGAGGCACAGGAGGAGGGACAGAGCATAGGTTCATTGTGCTTGGGGGAGGGTTTCAGGGAAGCATTGAAAGTGACCCAAATGGAGTAAGGATAAAAAATTACCTAAAATAAACATGAACCAAACACTGAAAATGCCTTATCATATTTAAGTATCTTTTATCATTATATTTAAAAATTGGTTTAAAATGTAAGCTGAGATTCTTTTTAGCATGGATTTCAACACCCTTTTTTGGTGTCTGTGTCAAGAACACAGTGTTCCTGTTAAGTCATTCAGTGACGAAGATTGTTGGCTTGCTGCCAACCAGGGTCAAGTTCATTCAGATAAGTTTCAGTGTAGGTCCTGAACTGAGTGAGGAATGCTCCTCTTGTCTTTGCATGTTAGGTGGGTCTAGAAAATTGTTTTAAAACAAGATTATTTTTCAGGGAGATGGTTTTTTGTTTTAAGACTTCGTATGTAAACAGTGCTTGATACTGCTATCACCTAATTGACTGGCCATGCCTGAACTGGTGAAATATCACAACTCACCTAACCATACCAGACAAGTATATAGTATGTACTATATGGACTCTGCTGTATCATTTAAGGTATTCGGTTAAACCGTTGAAGAGAACACATACTCAGAAAGTGCTTTTCTTAGTCACATATATGGACCAAAAATTAGGAAAGGTGAATTAGAAGCAGGAAAAGTACAATGTTTGATAAGGAATGTATATCACCAAGATATATTTAAGTATATTTAAGTATTCCTTCATTTTTTGGAAGGAATGGCTCTTTCTCATTATTTTTCTCATTTACTATCATTGTTTTCCAGTCACAGAAATGCTTTGATTCTGTTGTATTCAGAATGCAATAAGTATATAGAAAGCTAAGGATTAGAGGAGTTATGTCTGAAAATTATACATATTTAATCACATTTCTTCTAAAAATATTTAATTTACATATGTGGAAATGAGGGAACAAACATATCTTGCCTTATAACTAGCTCACTAGACCATCAGAAGAAAACTTTTTTCCTATTCATTGCAGCATTTAACCAAGGTGATTAGTTTGTGTTGATACTGTTGAGGGTTTTTTTTTCTTTTTTTTTTTTTTTTTGACAGAGAGAGAGAGAGAGAGCACAAGCAGGTGGCAGGGTTGGCGAGGGAGAGGCAGGGAGAGGGAGAAGCAGGCCCCTGGCAGAGCAGGGAGCCTGATGGCAGGGCTTGATCCCAGAACCCCAAGATCATGACCTGAGCTGAAGGCAGATGCTTAACTGACTGAGCCACCCAGGCGCCCCTGTTGAAGGTTTTAAAGACTTGCCTTAGTGTCTGTTCAAATATATGATTTCTTGGCTAATGTCTGATAATGTTTCTGTTTTGTGATTGATCATTGTCTTTCTTATTCATTAATGCTTTTATATTATAAAAATATATGAAACAAATAAATCAAAAATATATGCTTTGACAGACACATTAAGTATGTAAAACGAAACATGTTATCAAAAAGCTCTAATGTAAACTTTCTTTGGCACATTTTTTTGCATGGGTTACATTGGCTGGGCTTTCAATGAAGCTTGAATGGAAGAAACTTTTTTTCCCTATCAAATCTTTGTTTGACAAAAATAATCATTTATTGTACTTTCAAGTACCTCTGAACAGCATTAATATATTTTTTAAAGATTTTATTTATTTATGTTAGAGAGACAGCACGAGCAGGAGGGGCAGAGGGAGAGAGAGACTCTCAAGCAGACTCCACGCTGAGTGTGGAGCCCGATGTGGGGCTCGATCCCAGGACCCTGAGATCATGACCTGAGTTAAAACCCAAGAGTCAGACGCTTAACTGACTGCCACCCACCTGCCCCCAGCATTAAATATTTTTGATGTGGATTGAATATGCATGAATTTCTCAGAAAACCTTAGAATGTTAAATATTGGAAGGAGTATATTACTTCCTTCCTCTCCTTCCTCATGAGGCACACTGTAGTTGTTAGTTGAAAGTTGGGATTTGGGTATTACACCATGGTAGTGCTCTTCCTACTTCCACAGTGCCCTTTGTCGTAGCTTCCAGTGATCATTGCTTTACCTGCCTTTCTTCCCAGCTAGACTGCGAGTTTCTTGAGGTCTGGGATCATCATGAATGAGTGAAGGAATGAATGAGTAAAGTAGAGGCAAGGCATGCAGATGGATGATAGTGGCAGCGATTTCTTTAAAAACTGGTGACAAAACACTTATATACTCTTGAATTAAACACCTATACCTAAATATAACTAAATATTCAAGTCTCATGAAAACAGAATTGGTGATACTATATTTTTTTATTCTATATTTATTCCCTTAAATTTCTCTACTTTTATCACAGTTGTATGTCTGTAATGAGGGTGACAAGACAAAGTTAAGAGATTGGAGTTGCTGTCATGGGAGCATAATTTCGCATTTAGTAACAGCTTCTTCTGAGTGTCCATCAGTACATAGTTGAGAATACTTAAAGTATGCATCCTGATATAACCAGAATGTTCAGCTGAGAAAAATTAACTGGAGAAAGATTCTGTACTTAATTAGGAAAAATAGTTAAAGAAATGAGTATGTAACAAGCACGCGTGATCATATGGCTCAGTCATTTGAAAACCTATTACCAGGGTTTTGTGTGACAATTAAATTTTAAGTAGACTGGCTCATTAACAAAACTAATGTATTCCATGGATTGAATATGTGGTTATGATCTGTATAACTTATATTTCCAGAAGAAATTTTAATGAAAAGCATTACTGAACAGACCACCCATTTGTCATGGGCAGTGGTAGGGAGGGGTTCCGTCTTAAACCCAAAGTAAGACCAATATATGTATAAAGCCCTAGGAAATCTTGGATGCAGAACTTCAGTTTTTAAAACTTGTATAGTAATGACAGCTGCTATTTTGTGGGTGACTACCTAATATGTAGGGGTGCCACAGAATCTGTTTTACATATATTTTCTCATTTAGTTTCCACAATGACCCTGTTGAGATGAATATTACTGTCTTTATTTTGCATCTTGAATAACATGACTGTATCTCAAGTTAAAAACTTGCCTGGCATTACTCTGCTGGGAAGGGGCAGATGAGGACAACCAATGGAGTCTTTGAATTAGATCATAAAAGAAGGAGAATCTCCTGTGTTCCACTAGTCAGTTTAAGTTGAGTGCTCATGTAAAAGGTTTGATTCTTAAATAAGTAGGCGATTAAAGAATAGGGGAAAGAGTATGAATTTATCAACCAAGCTTATAAGAGAACACATTAAATTGTCTATAGTAGCTTGCTTCTTGTTCATCTTTTACTTAGAGTCCTCCATCCAAATTTCTGGGCCTTGGCACACTTTGGTATTTGGATCCGAGGGAGGGAAAATCATTCCACCATGGTTCCTAACACCCACTCCCTCACTACCTGTCAGAACTTGCTGTGCTTTTCTTGCCTGTGTGGGAGACAGTGCTCTGCTCTGCTCAGTGTATATCTGGTAGTTTTTCAAGATATCTCACTAGGTTCTAGGATATCTATCTGAACAAATGACCAAAGTGGAGGGATTTAGGAAGGTCAAGAGAAGGAGAATATTTGCATAAGTCAAATTTCTTTTATTTTTACTCCATCATTTCACTGTGGTTATGGATTACATTCTTTCTGTAGTATCAAGATAGCATTTATTTTATTCACCATACAGTTTCTGGTTCTTTTGATTTATTGAGCTGAACTTCTAAGAAGGAATGCACAGTGAGCCTCAAACTCATTTCCATATATATGTGCTTTTATTTTGTTTTTCACTTATAAGAAGGAAATTCATAGTCTAGAATTTGAAGTTCTGAAAAAAAAAGTTGGGTAAGGAAATGGGGAGGAAATAAGGAGAAAGCAAAGATAGCTCTCTTATGTGTTGAGGATGTAGAGTTTTAAAGCTGCATAAAGGTCAGTAAATGATATTAGAGAACATTAAATATAATACACTTATCTGTGGTTTTAGCATATTTGTGAGTGTTTAGTCACTAAAATACATGTGGCTTACATGTATTTTATTCTGATAATCTTTGTTCTCTAACCTGGTGAAGAGTTGCCACCCTTATTTATCAAATTTGTTAACACGTAAATTGGGCTTTCAGGAGACCCCCCTTTTTTTTAATTAAGAAAAAAAAAGAATATTGAGAGATTATCTCACTTTTTCCCAAATAACTATATATCAAAAATGACAGCTTTACATTGAAAACATTAAAATACAAAGTATCTTTGCTAAAACGCTCCCCAGAAAAGTTGTAGTGGGTAGAAAGATGGGTGAACTAGAGGCAAGGCAGTTGAATAAGCTGAAAGTATGAAATAGGAAAAACAGAAATAAAGGAGGCAGTGGTAAAAAGAAAGCTCAAGGCATGGGGGCTTGGGGAGAGGAGATTCTCAAGTGGACCATATTTTCACACTTCGGAACCTTTGCTTATGCTGAAATATCCATCCCAAACCCTCCAGTGTCATCTTTTCCTCACCCAAATTACTGTTCTCTCCCACTTGTTTCCACAAAATTGTTTTTATAGTTAGTGTATCTCTGCAGTCCTTGACAGTGAAGTTGTGTGTTCAAAGCTTTGTATTTTTGAGGACTTGGCAACTGCCTATGGTGAGTTTGCAATAAATGTTAAGTTGAAAAACAAAAGAAACAAAACAAAATGATAGCTTTACAGTGTACACTTACTCCAGAGTTTGGTCCATTTTCCTGTGGTGGCAGGAGGCAGGACCTAACACAGATTTTCTTAATTTAACATTAAGATTTGAGGCTAAGAACTCGCTATGCCTACTCTCCAACCCCCCAACTGTCTTGTGAAAAGAAAATGATTAAATAAAATCACTCTTTTTCCTCTGGGTGGTTGTCTCTAAACATGGAATGGCATTGGCTTAGATGGTTTGATAAGAATTTCTCAGGTTAAGAGCACTATCTGACCCTTATACTACTTCTTTGGGAAAATTTTAAAGATTTTGTGTTCCTTTCTTTTTTTATGGGTTTTAGTCCTCCCCATAGATATTTACATTTAGAAATTACAATGTAGGATACACACATATATCTTATTGATTTTTTTCTGCATTACTAACTCATAATCACAATAAACTTTCTATAGTCTCTATAGCTGGAGGTAGAGTTAACATTTTTGTGTAATTTATTTTCATTTTAAGATACTAACTGTAGTGTGCCTGAAATTTCATAGACAAAAGGTGATGAGAATCAGCCACAGAGGTGTCAGACCCTTTTACTTTTATAAATTCTAGTATTGTTCTGTTTCATATTATTCATGATAGCACATTAGATAAAGAATTTATATCACCTCTGTTATCGCTATGTTGGGACACTCTGTTACAAACTTCAACAGCTTCTCTTCTTTGAAAAGTACCACAGGTGAAGGCTGTTTGGGAGTACCAGGTCCCAGTTTTGTGCACCAGAGCACTTTGTAAAGGAGCCTGAAACAGCCTTTCTTTTGGGCTATACCTATAGGGGCAAAAATTAAAAGAGAGTTGATGAATACAGGATAGTGATTTTATGTCTTACCTTTTTTGCAGGGATGAGGGTGGGGTATGAATTTGTTTTAATTCTTTTCCCCCTTTTCCTAGAAAATTAACTTACCACTGCAGATAAAAATTGAGATTTTGATCACTCAACATTATACCCTATAGCATTTATAAGTGTCCTATAATTCAGGGTGGAGATCATTCCATCTCTGAAGAAAATATAGTCATTGTTTTGTGTTGTGTGTTTTTTTGTGTGCCTCAAAAATATGTCATGAATGGTAGTTCTCATTTTGGAATGTTCCATTAGTCTTATCCTCCGAGGGTACCCTTCCTGCTACAAAAAAATGGATCCTCAGTAACAGCAAGCCATAACAGTGTGGTCAGGATTGGCTTCCATACTGTATTGTATGTCTATACATATGCATATATGTAAAACTGTGTGAAAGAGGGTGGGACGGTTTATCACTATTTTACAGAAATGGAGAGACTGGCTTTCTCAGAAGACAGGTAATAAGAATCAGGCTCTCCATTTCATTGCTGTGTGGCCAGTTAGTTCTCAGTAGTCCCTAGACAGCCAAACTCTATCACTCTAAAACTGTAATTCTGTGAGCCTGGAGAAGTTTATTCTGCTCACCTTGTTTGTTATTGATTAATTTTAACTATGTAAGAACAAGCTCCAGGGCAGGAGGCTTGTTGAATGCCTGTGGACCCAGGTGGGTGGTGCAAACCTCCTGGACTGGAAAGGCCTCCCTTGTTGAACACAAGGATGATAGACAAGCTCCAGCCAGCTATTGCTTTGCAAGAATGTGCTTCCAGCTTTGCCAGAATTCTCAATTTCAAGAGAAACTATCAATCCAGATCTGTAAGTGAAATCTCCCAATTTCTACGTGTAAGTAACTAGTTCAAATGAAAAATGGAAACCACAAGTGAAAAACTCTTTTTAAGGAAAAAACTAAAAACAAAACTTTGTCCACTGGTTGTTTTATGCCTGTCAGCCTTGTTCTTGGGACTGTCGGATCATAAACATTGCTTTGGTGCTGTTTGCATTCATGGTAGGATGGATAAGACTGAGTCAGCCAGCATTTATTTAGTGTTTATGGTAAGTATTCACATATTTTTTCACACCTTGCTTAAATGCTGTTGCACTTTTTAATATTGAAAATAAGTGATGAGTGATACTGATGACACAAAAAAATATATAACTGATAAATGGATTAAATGACCACAGTTATATAAAAGGAGGTATCTAAAGTACTAGTGCTGTGACCTTGTGTAAGTTCATAATCTCTCTGACTTCAGTTTGATCATCCCTGAAAGGGAATAGTAATATCTACTATTAGAACTTGTTGTCAAGGGGCGCCTGGGTGGCTCAGTCGTTAGGTGTCTGCCCTCAGCTCAGGTCATGATCCCGGAGTCCTGGGATTGAGCCCCGCATCGGGCTCCCTGCTCGGCGGGAAGCCTGCTTCTCCCTCTCTCACTCCCCCTGCTTGTGTTCCTTCTCTCACTGTGTCTCTCTCTATCAAATAAATAAAATCTTTAAAAAAAAAAAAAAAAAAGAACTTGTTGTCAAGTTCAGGTGGGGCAACTGAGGATAAAAGTGCTTTGTAAATGGTAAAGTGCTATATGAGTTTGTCATGGCAGCAAGTTATTTTATTAATAATTCAGTTCATGGTACAGCCACTGTGGAAAATGGATAAGAAAATACGGTGTGTATGTACTATGGAATATTGCACAGCTATAAAAAGGGGATGAGATTGTGCCATTTGAGACAACATGGACGAGCCTTAGAGGGTGTTATGCTAAGTGAAATAACTCAGACTGAGAAAGACAGATACCATATGATTGCATTCATAAATGGAATCTAAAAAGAAGAAATAACCAAGCAGAACAAGAACTATAAATACAGAGAACAAACTGATGGTTGCCAGAGGGGAGAGGGTGGGGATTGGGCAAAAGCAGATGAAGGGGAGAGATGCAGGCCTGTTGTAATGCAATGCGTAAGTCACAGGAACAAAAAGCTGAGCATAAGGAAATAGTCAGTGATACTGTAATAGCAATGTAATGGGATAGATGGTAGCTATACTTGTGGTGAACATAGCATAATGTATGAATTTGTCAAATCACAAGTCGTACATCTGGAAAAAAAAAATAAATCATGCTTTCCATGCCTTCCATCCATCTGACCACTAGTAAGGAGAAGACAAGATGAATGTACATTGATCCTGGTTTGTGGATCTGTGACATACTGTGGCTCCCAGGAAAGGCCTGATTGGGAGCTTAGTTCGGGAGTCCACTGTCCCAGGAGACGTTATAAGCTTGGACTGGATAAGGCTGTTAGGTGGACAGGAATGAAAATCAAAACCAAATATTCAGATGCTAGTACTACATAGAGCAGTGGTTCTCCAAGCAGCAACAGCAGCAAAACCTAGGAACTTAAATTTCTAGGGCTTACCACAGACCTCCCAGTCAAGACCTGGAGAGGCCCAGCCACTCTTTATTTTAATAAGCTCTGCAGTTGATTCTGTGATTTGAGAGTTGCTGTGAGGTGAAGAGCTGTGCTGAGGCCTGTCTGTAGGAGAGTGGCCTTGGAGCTAGCATGGTGTAGGGGGAGATCAGGAACTCAGGGCCCATGAGTGCAGGCTAGGAGTCAAGGGCAGAAACAATAGCCTGAGGCCAGATTTCACTTAATTGGCTTAATATGATCTGAGAGAGCAGGCCCATAGTGATGAATGTCAGGAACCCTCAGTCATCGGGGACACAGCATTTGCTCCTGGACTACCCTTTGGTGCACTTGTCTAGCCCACAGGCTCTATGTGTTTCACATCTTTTTGACAATCTGAGGTTTAGTTCTTGGAGTAACCAGAGTGACCCCAGGAAAGCATATTGGTGGCCAGTGTAGAAGTGTGAGCATGGGTGCTGAAGCCCAACAGAAGTGGAAATGGAGTGCTAGGGGTACAGTGTGTGTGGGGGGGGTGTGTGTGTGTGTGTATGTGTGCCTGGACAAGGGTGCATGTATGTGCATATTCCTCTGATGTTGGCATAGTAGAGGCCTTCCTTGCTGTCTTGGAGAACAGATGTGGTGTTATGCCTGAGAGGCTGCGAAGTTACTTGGCCTCCCTCTCTTTCATGGTACTGACAAAACCACTTGTATTATTTTTAAAGACCAGCAGTGATTGTGATGTGCAGCAGGATCAAAAGCTCCCATTTTAAAATGCTATTGCAGTGTTACTAGTGAGAGTTGGACCAATAGGTCTTTCTTCCTCTGTGCTCTGTGGTCTACAAGGCTGCTTGGAGCTTGTCTCACCCGGTACTAGCGTGTGGGCCTATAAACATTTTCTTCCATTGCTTTTTGTCCACATGTTTACATGTTAGCCATATTAGGTTTCCTCTGTTTGTAGAATATACGTTGTATTTCCTATTTTTTTTTTTTTAATGAAATGAAGTAGGTACACAAAAAATGTAAAGAGGAAAAAGAACAAACACCCACAAATCTACTCAGCTTGAGAAGTAAAACATTACAGGGAGAATTCAGGCCCTTTCCACCCATCTTTACCCATATTCTTTTTTTCCGGCTGAAATCACCCAATTCTATTTCAGTATATGTGCTGCTGAAGCAAGCATGGGATCGCCTTATTATAGATCAAATCTGTACTTACCAAATCCTGTCCCACCTTCAAGTGGTCAGCCCACACGTCTCCTTCTCTTATCTAGTGAGCTGACAAAGCAGTGAGTTTATTGGGGGTCATGTCACAGTGAGCTCCAGGGGAGTCCCATATGCTAATTCGTGCAAAAAAGTATCTCTGAAGGAATTAAAAGGCATAAAAATTACAGGGTTTTTTGTTTATTTAGGTAGAAAAATATTTCAAACTCTGCTTTTTTTGGTTTCTCTTTTTCCCTTGTCTGCTGCCCTAGCCTCTGGTAGTGATCTCAAGAAGGACATGCATTAGGTGGCTAGTTTCCTTGCTTATGTTTGGAAGCATAATAGATAGTAACTCATGTTACCAAGGTAGTACTTTAAAAAAACACTCATTTTCTGATTTTGCTATTCAGAAGAGTAGAAATATGCTCTGTGCAGCAATTCAGCGTGGGGGCCACAGAGCTCACATTTAGTCAGGAGAATATGGCAACCTGCTGTCAAAATCTAGGTGATACTCTCTCTCAATCCTCCCTCGCTGCCTTTCTCCCTCTGTCTCTCAGTGGATAAAGTAAAATCACTCTCTTCCAGCAAAGCTCTGCAAGCTATTTTGGGGACATGAAGGTGGCTGATATGTCTATAGAGTCTGTTGCTTCATTCAAAGGTAGGAATCTGTGTCCTAAATACACTTGGCTTACTGTTTCAAAGGCACACATGGAGAAGGGGGAATACGCTCTCAGTGTTCAGTTATAGCTCCTATAAAAGTATTGTTCTAAAGTTAATTATGAAATAAAACATTTGGCTTATGATGAGAGTATATTACATACTTTGCCTAGAACAGTAAGTGATTACTTTAATCCTGTAGACTTAAAACTGACCCTAGCCTCTTCCAAACTCTTGGATGGCTTCTACCCTCTTGGCCATCAAGCCAACAGTACTGTGAGCTGAGTGTTCCTGTAGGTACCTCTTGCTTCCTTGGCCCAGACTCTGGAGCTTGAAACTCCTGGCAGCTCTCAGTTGAAGTTCACTTGAAGTTCACTTGAAGAGTGCCCTCACAGCAGGCCTGTGGCTTGTATCTGTGCTGTGTACAGCATGGCACCTGTAGCTAAAGAAGGAGTCCACAAATGTTTGGGGGCATATTGTTTATTAGCTTGTTTTCTTCTGCCAGAGAATCTGAGTCAGGTAAAGACATATATGCATATTTCTGGAAGTATCAAAAAGAACCGTTGCCATCACTGGCCTAATCTGGCCTGAAAGCTATCAGAACAACCCTAACTGTTGCTCTAAGCGGTGTTTTGGTTTTTCTCTTTTTTAAATTGAAGTCTAATTGACATATCACTTTCAGGTATATAACATAATGATTTGATATTTGTATATATTGCAAAATGATCACCACATTAAGTCTAGTTAACATCTGCCAAGCAATGTTTTTGATCTTACAGTTTCAAAGCAAGTTTTGTTTTTCTTACACATAGGTGTGGAATCTACTCCTGGATGAGGGACCAATCCACTAGTTGGTTAAGTCTGCTCAGTTGTTTAATTACCAGTTGGCAGGCCCCACTTTCTCTTCAGTTCACAAACAGAATTCTCATTTGGAAAATATCCAGTCTACCTTTGATTTCTTTCAGTTATAACAAATCTTACAGGCTATGATTTGAATTTCTAAAATACTGTGTGTTTTTCTGGAAGTTTTTTCAGTGGCATTTCTGGTAAAACAGGCCTCATAATCCAAAAATGTTTGTTAAAGTGCAGCTTCATCTTTAATAAGTAAGTTTCTTCCCTCTGAGTTTGTGGTCAGAGCTTGTCTTGGATCCATAAATACTTCAGAGCCTTAAGTGAGTTTCCAAACTTTCCCTGCATACCCATAGGCAGGTAGCACATAGATACTTTTCATTTCTAGTTTGTTTTTAATTTTTTTAATTGAAATATATTCAACATACAATAGTGTGTAAATTTAAGGCATACATGTTACTTTGATATATTTACATATATAATATGATTGCCATTGTAGCGATAGTTAATACCTCTATTACGTTATATAATTCTCAGTTCTTCTTAGTGGTTGGGATAACTTCTAATTTTTAAACAAGTTTGGTGATTATAATACAATATTGTTGTCTGTATTCACTATACTGTACATTTCAGTCTCTAGGACTTACTTGCTCCTCGTTTTAAGTTTGTACCTTTAGATAACATCTGTCCTGTCCCCCTCAGCTCCCATCTCCTGGGAACTACCATTTTGTTCTCTATTTTTATGAGTTTGGCTTTTTTAGATTGCACATATAAGTGATATCATACAGTATTTTGTTTCTCTGTCTGACTTTCTCTCCCTTAGCACAGTGTGCTCAAGGCCTGTCTGTGTGGTTGCAAATGGCAGGACTGGATGGTCTTTACCATGAGGTAGCTACCCTCCTGTGTGTGGATGCCACCTAGGCAGAACCCCCTGCATGCCTCCTCCTCTGCCCTCACAGCAGGCCTGTGGCTTGTATCTGTGCTGTGTACAGCATGGCACCTGTAGCTAAAGAAGGAGTCCACAAATGTTTGGGGGCATATTATTTATTAGCTTGTTTTCTTCTGCCAGAGAATCTGGGTCAGGTAAAGACATATATGCATATTTCTGGAAGTATCAAGCTTCTTCTGGACCATTGAGCTTTAGAAGAAAATGTAGATGAGTTTGCCCCATTCCCACATTTGCAGAGGTAACTCTGCCCCAGCTTAGGTACCAGGTTTATAAGGTCCATATGCCATAGGAAAGGATGACACTCCTAACTCCTGTCCCCATTCACCCAGTTTCCTTCCTCCAACAGGCAAAGTGGATGTATATGAAGATCTGTTACCCAGCTCTTTTAGACAAATGGCAGCATGCTTATCACATAGCTCTGCAATTGAAGTACACATTTAGTGTGCCGAAGACTCAGGAAGTCTCCTTCTTTTTACCACCATGGGGCAGCATTCCAGCATGTAGTGATACCCTCATCCATTTAGCCATTCCTCTGTGGGTGGACTTTCAGATTGTTTCCCATCTTTTCTTATGAAACAGAATTGCTCTTATGCACATGCTATTCTGCATGTGAAATGCATGTTTTCCAAGTTCTGTTCCTCTTCTTACTTTGAAGGTTCCTATGCTCTGTGTCCTTAATAGTAATTTATTTTCCTAGAAGTACTTTTATTTTCTATTTTTATTTTTTTATTTCTATTTTCATTTATTTTCTAGAAGTAGTTTATTTTCCTAGAATCTGTTTACTCCAGTTTTAAGAGTCTTAAATATTATTTAATTTAAACATTAAATAAATTGACTTGTATGCAACTCTGGAGTGTTATTTATACTACTACCTCATTCCTATAGAGACCAGAGTGGATGCCTACTTTATCAACCTCTAAAGACTGTTCTTCTAAGCAAGGAGAGAAAGGGATTATAAAAACAGATGAAAAGTTAGGAATGGAGATGTCGATTGGATTGTGGGAGAAAAGAACTGTTTAGCTTCTTGTGTGTGCTGCCTAAGAAGCTGAAGGATATGAAACAATATACAATTGACCCTTGAACAATGCAGGGATTAAGGACACTGATCCCCCCCCCCCGCCCCCCACATGCAGCTGAAAATCTAAGTATAACTTTTTTTTTTTAAAGATTTTATTTATTCATTTGAGAGAGAGAATGAGATAGAGAGAGAGAGCATGAGAGGGGGGAGGGTCAGAGGGAGAAGCAGACTCCCTGCTGAGCAGGGAGCCTGATGTGGGACTCGATCCCAGGACTCCAGGATCATGACCTGAGCCGAAGGCAGTCGTTTAACCAACTGAGCCACCCAGGCACCCTGAGTATAACTTTTGACTTGCTAGAGCTTAACTACTAATAACGTACTGTTGACTAGAAGCCTCACTGATAAGAAGTCAATTAACACATTCTGTGTTATATGTATTGCATATTGTATTCTTATAAATTAAGTAAGCTAGAGAAAAAATATTATTAAAATCATGAGGAAGATAATATATTTACAGTACTGTACTGTATTAAAAAAAATCCACTTATAAGTGGACTCACACAGTTCAAACATGAGTCAGCTGTATATGTGTGTATACTTTACACACACACACACACACACACACACAGAGTTCTTAATATAGTGGGGATGGTTAATGACCCTATTAAACAGTGGTAGGAGAAGAGCGAGACAGAGAACACCAGGGTTTCATGGGTGCAGAGAGCTTGAGGCAGGTTGTAGGTGAGAGTGAGAAAAGCCTTTGTGGAGCTGACCCCTCAAGGCTGAGGTGTGTCTTGCTGAAAGAGCCCTGAGCAGAGGCCTGTGGCTGGGATGAGAAAGGGAGGTGGCCAAGAGGTAGACATGTGCTGTCCAGTAGGAGTGTGGGACCCAGGGAATGGCTGGGTGTTGGCCTTGAGTGCTGGAATGAGGGGCCGCTGTGGTTCCTGGGTTGGGGACTTTATTGGTAGACATGTTAGTTAAGATGGGCCCATGTGTACATGGACAAAAAGAGAAGAAAATGGCAGGGAGGTCAGGTTAGGAGACCAGTGTTTCTAATGATCCCGTTCTAGACACAGAGTGTTCTTGAGAATGGAAGGGAGAGTGAATTGTTGTTTATTGATGAATTAGTTTCAGTTCAGTTTGATGTCAAAGAGAACATAGAGTAAAAGATAAAATAATTGTGCTAAGGCTGAGATCCTGGAGGGCTGAAGAGGTAACTCTGAAGAAGGTTATTCAGTTTTACATGAGACATTGACTGAGATATTCAAATATAAATGTCTCAGACATTTGTAAAGATGAGTGGATTAAGTGTAAAGGGGCTGGAGAAAGAGATTTTGAGAGTTGTCTATAATTTTTTTATTATTGCACTGTCAGGATTGAAAAATAAAATCCTTATATAGGGCACCTGGGTGGCTCAGTTTGTTAAGCATCTGCCTTAGGCTCAGGTCATGGTCCCAGGGTCCTGGGATCGAGTCCCACATCAGGCTCCCTGCTTCTCCTTCTCCCACTCCCCCTGCTTGTGTTCCCTCTGTCGCTGTGTCTCTCTCTGTCAAATAAATTAAAAAATCTTAAAAAAAAAAAAATCAGGGCGCCTGGGTGGCTCAGTCGTTAAGCGTCTGCCTTCGGCTCAGGTCATGATCCCAGGGTCCTGGGATCGAGCCCCACATCGGGCTCCCTGCTCCGCGGGAAGCCTGCTTCTCCCTCTCCGGCTGTCTTTCTCTCTGTCAAATAAATAAAACCTTTAAAAAAAAAAAAATCTTACATAGAATCCAAGTACCATATTTTTAATCAGTGCCATGAAATTCTTGCTTGATGCCAAGTATTTGGATGCCAAGTTTTTATGTTTTCTTTATAAACTGTGGTAGGTAGAATTCTAAAATGGCCCCCAACATCCCTATTCCCTGTTGTACCTTGCATAATCCCTGAGACTGTAGAATGGAGTTTACTCCCATGATGAGGTTTTGTTGTGTGGCACAGTGGACTTTAAGAAGAGAATTGATCCTCAGTGGGTCTGACCTGATCCCATGAGCCATTTAAATCTGGATCTAGAGATCAGAGACAGGGAAAGTCAGAGGTTGGAAGCAGGGAGGGATTAATGTACTACTGCTGGTTTAAAGTTGGAAGGGGCCACAAGGCAAGGAATGTGGCAGCATCTATAAGCTCATTATGAACCCTGGCTGACAGCCAGCAGGGAAATAATCATAAACCCACAAGGAGCTGAATTCTGCCAAGAAGAATGAACTTGGAATTGGGTTTTTCTCCAGACCCTCCAAAGGAGAACTAAGCCTAGCCAACACCTTGATTTCAACTTGGTGATACCCTGAGCAGAGGACTCCGTTAGAATGTGCAAGACTTCTGGCCTACAGAACAATGAGCTAATAAATGAGTGTGGCTATAAGCCATTGAGTTTGTGGTAACTTGTTTACATGGAAGTAGAAACCTAATACAAAGTTTGTGAACAGTGATTGATGGGGACAGCTGTTATACATCATTATATAAACTCATATATTTAAGACAGAGGGAATATGGGAATATAAGGAAGTTAAATAGCTGGCAAAAAATTCTGCCACCTGGTATGTCCTAGCATATTCACAGGTTCGTCTGCACCACCGAAACCTCTTCTTTGACCTCCACCCCTGGGTCTGGCTTTGTGCCCTATGGCACCCTAGTCCTCACTCCTTTCACAGCACTTAGTGTACTACATTGTTATTCCCTGTCCATAACCAGCATGAGTCTCACTCAGGTGTTGTAGCAGCATCATCTAACAGAATACTTGGTATTCAGTAAGCATTTATTAAATGAATGAAGGTAAGGAAGGAATTATGAAATACTAGTTGGAGAAAAAAGGACAGCTGAAGAAAAACAGGGAAGAAAGGAAGATGGAGATGATAAGAACACAGTGATTCAAAAGCCAAATTAGAAACTGCAGGATGATGGAAATCAGTGGTTATTACAGAGTCAGAAGGAGTTGAAAAATAAAAAAGATGATTTTGCTAGGGAGATTTCCAGTCCTGAATTCAGATTGTTCAGAGTAGAATAGTGAATACTAAAATAAGATTTGAGTGATTAGAATAAACAGCAGATCCTTAGTACCTCACAGTGTCTTGCAGAGGTGATCGTGGTGTGGTCTTGATGTAAAGAGGGAAAGTGGCATGGTGGACACACTTTACACTCACTTTCCGTACACAGGAAACAAAGTCATGTGGTCTTTTATGAAAAATTAATGGTTTCTTTTTAATACCACTAGTAAGTATTTATAAAGCTTACTATTAACTAAAAACATGTCTGTAATACTGTTTCCTAATGTTTAATGGTAGAAAAGATCTGTGCATAATTTAGAAGCATCAGTAAAAGAATTCTGGGCATGATAAAATTTTTAAAGAGAGATAAGTAGGCAGGGTATGAAGTTGCTATTGAATTTCTAATGTGTACAGATGATAGGGGTAGAAACAACTCCTACCAGGGTTTCCTTAGGCCTTATTATGTGAAAATTGTATTAGAGTAAAAATGATAGCTTGGGCTATTCTATATAACGTATAACGTATAATGTATATAATGTAGGGTACATTTTGTGAGCAAGTGGAAATAAATGTTAGGAGAAGTTAGCCGTTTGGTATATAGAGACTAGAAGCTTATTGTGGGATGGGCTTGTACATGAAGAGGACATTGTAGGACATCATAAAACGAAGAGAAACATGACCAAGATTCTTACAGTGTGTAGGAGCATATGAGTGTGTGTTCTTCCTCTGTCCCTTTCTGTCAATAACATCAGACATTTTTCCAGAAGAGCTTTCTGTAAGGAAGAGAGGAGAGCTACAGGTCCTAACAGAAAGACAGTTAACGTAGGCATGATTTGACTTTTGTGGGCGAGCTTTGCCCCAAACTGCATTGGCAAAGCTTCAGATTTACATTTAATGATAACGTGAATATACTACTTAATGTTTTAGCTATATTTGAGACCATAAGTAGTTTCTTCAATATTTTCTCAAGTTCTTAAGACACTTAATTTTCCCTCTTGACTTCCCCTTCATCTTAGAAACTGCAATTTCCTTTGTAGGAACAACTTCCTGCTGGGTACTGTTCTCTTTTGCCACTTCTGTCTTGGATGTCCTGTGTTTTTACCTAAACCCATAAATGCATTGCAACACTAGGCCATTTCATCATCCTATGAATTGAGAAAGTCTAGCAGGAAATCACAAGTTGACTGTCTCCAACAAAAGCCTCATGTTTCTTGGTTGCTGTGTCATGGTAGGCAGTTGATATTCTGAATGGCAGTTATGAAGAGGACACTTTGTAGAAAGAACTTCTTTTCTAAGAATACATTCAAGAGGCTAATCATCTGGGAAACAAAGTACATGGGGAAAGAAAATCTTTTTATGATAGTCTAAAAAAGATCCTATTGTCCAGTGCTGTTTTCCCTTATGGGCATATTAAATTCATTGATTTCCAACAGTGACTTTTTTGATTTGTCTATTTGTTTTTATTTTTAAGATGTTTTGTGTGTTTCCCCACTGTCCAATTGTATGAGTCTTTTTCTTTAACAGAATGGAAAGAAATCTCCATGTATTTTATCTTCCATTCTCTCCTGTTTTCTGCACAGTCTGTTGTGTACTATTAATCTTATCTTTTCTGTGCAGGTGCTGATTTTGTGATTATCTTTTGAGAAGATGGTTTCCTAGATAAAACAATGGGTCAGAACAGAGTGGTTAACCTCTCAAATGAACATTCTCTTAAAATTTTGGCTGTGGTCTCTCGGAGGGTCTTATTATGTGTATGATACCTAATGTAGAAAGAAATCTGTCTGCTCTCCTCCCAAAGCAGAAGGAACCTCTTTAGTTTCCTTCTCTGTCAACTGCAGAAGTGGCACAAAGTTTATTTCCCCTTTGTTGATATTCAAATGGAACAGTTGCCCCTAGGGCTCTCAACACATAAAGGAAAGGTATATTATGAAAAAAAATTTTTTTCCTGCTCTTGTTATTCAGGGATTAGATAAAGAGAAGTTTTCAGTAAGTAATGTGGCCAAAATTAATTCATTTCACATTCTCTCCTACAGTATATTTCTCTATGTCAATTTATATTCTTGGAGCCATGCATACAGAAACCTGGTTAGGGTTTCATGAAGTTTATAATCTCAAGGAAAGGACAGACATGTATACAAATAGTTTTAGTGTATAGAAATGGGTACAATGTGTGGTGATTAAAAAAAAAAAAAAAACCTCTGTGGGTTAGGAAAGACTCCATAGTAGATACATGGAAGTATAGGAAAATATTAAAGGTAGAATCTAGATGGTAGATTTGTGGATGCTTTCAGTAAAATTCACATAGAATGTCAGGGGTGGACAGAAAGGCTTCATAGATGAAGGATGCTCCAGGTCTTCAACATTGAGTAGGAGTTGCCAGGTAGGCAAGAAGGAGGAAGAAAATTCCAGGAAAAAGAAATAGTATGAAGAAAAGAGAAGAGAGGGGAGGAGAGGGGAGAGGGGAGGAGAGAGGAGTGGGGAGGGGAGGGGAGGGAAGGGAAGGACAAGGAAGTGCAGGACAGAGCAGAGCATTCTGGGGAACTTCAGTAATTTGGTGCAGCTCAGTTAGGTTTTTTTTTTTAATGGAAGAGCAGTAGGAAACGAGATTAGAGAATTAAGATGATGAGGGCCTTGAATGTCAAGCTACTTGCTTTTTATTTATGCTTGCAAAAGACAGGGAGAGTTCTTTTCCCATATTTAACAAAACAAAACTCACACCTTTCTTGACTGTGCTTTTCCTGCAGGTTCCGTCTCATTCCCCCCAGCCCCCATGAAAAGTAAAATTCCTTGAGATTCATCTCTAAGTTTGCTATCTCGAATGTCTCTCTAATATCATTCCTCCATCTCTTGTCTAGCTTTATTCCTTCCCCAACAGTACTACTCCCCAAGGCCACCAAGGAACTACACTAGGTTTAATCCAAAGGCAAACTCTCCATCCTCATCCTACATGGCTTATCAGGAGCATTGACACTACTGATCATTTGTTCTTCCTTACAACTACAATCAGATTTTTTTTTTTAAAGGGAAGAGAATGAAAACCATTGAAGTATATATGCTGCCTCATGAAACTGTTGTTTCAATTGTAGACATGTATGTCTTGCCTGCTGAAGTGTATATTGTGGTCAAAAGCAATTTGAAAACTGTGACAGAGCGTAAGACTTAAGAGCATGGACAGCATGGGTTCAGATAGGCCAGGTTGGAGTCCACGTTGTAATTACTCTGTACCTGGAAGCAAATTACTTTACCTTTTTGGGCCTTCTCTATAAAGTGAGTATAATACTACCTATCTTGGGGCTATAGTAAGGATCAAAAGAGATCATGAAAATAAAGTAGGTTGCTTACAAAAAAAAAAAAAGATAGGGATCACTCATATATAGATGGCTAAATTCTACCAGGTGGTTAGAAATCCTCTACCTGAAACTTTCTGGGATATGGCAGTCACCTTTTATCCTAACTCCTTAAATCATTTCCCTCTGGCTCTGCCATATTAATTATATCACAGCTCTCCAAACATGGCAGGCTCTTTATTCCTCCATATTTCTGTTCTTGCTGTTGTCTTTGCGTAGAGTGCCCTCTTCTTCCCAACCTCTGTCTCACCTGTGAAAGATGTACTCATTTTCAAGTCACCTCTTCTGGGAAGACTTTCCCATCAGCTTTTGCCCATAAACTTGAGCCCTTGCTCCCTGTGAATCCTCCCATGCCCTCACATTTACCGTAATACCTGTCACTCTTTATTTCACTGATGTGTTTGCTTTTCTGTTCCTTCAACATTGTCAGTTTCTGAGGTTAAGGTAACTGTCTCATTTATTTTTTGTCCCCAGCCTAGAACAATGTCTGGTATACATGTAAAGTTTGCTTGGTGAGTAAGGATAGAAAGTCTTATAATTTGCATAGCCAGTGCTGGACATTGGGGATAAGTAAGACCAGATATTATTCCTGTTCTTAAATACCTTATAGTGCTTTTTATATTCTTTTAATCCTTATGATGACTTTGTGAAGTAGATACTATTGTTCCTCTTTTATAATTTGAGACATTGAAGCTCAGAATGGTTAAAAACTTGTCCAGGTTATACCACTAGTAGATCTTAAAGCTAGAATTTACAACTAGGTCTCTGACTCAAGTGCCGGTTCATTTTCTACTACATCAATATCAAGATGTCTTATTAATTTTTGTATTTCCCATATTGCCTAGAGCATTTCTTTTCACAGACATGACAGTGAATTAAAATTTTCTTTTAATTAGTATAAAAAGTGAGCCATTTTGTGCCAGGAATAACACTTTTCCAAATGCTATGTAACTTGAAAAAATTAAAACAATGTCTAAAATTCCTAGCTTGAGTTAGGTACTATGCTAGGCAAAAGGGAAATGAAAAGGAAGAGGTACAAGGGTTAGAATTAGAATAAGGTCTTCAAGAATGTATTCCTTAATTATTAAGCTAGTGATGTAATTGTGGAAAATGGGAGTAAACAGTAAACTATTTAGATCACTGCTGTGGAACATATTCCTGAAATGGTATTAAAAACTTGATTGAAAATCTCCAGTCATCAGAAAAGTAGTATTTCAAATAGTGCTGCTAGTTTTAATTAAAGATAAATGATAGGGATTACAACCTTCTCTTAATTGAAAGTTTTAATAAAAAAAAAAAAAAGTTTTAAAAAAATTCCATAAGCAAATCCCTTAAATTGACAGTTTTCATTTCAAAAGACATGGTAACACTTATTTAGAGTACTTCAAACATTTCTAATCCAATATAAGTTTCACACTACAGTGCAGAGAAAAGTAGATATATGAGTTGGTATACTTTAGTGATTAGTCTGATTTTGGTAGTTTGAAGGAGAAATGCATTCAAAGCATTTGAGATTTCCAGGTTTAAAATTTAGCAGTAGTCTAGTTGAATGATTGTTTGTTTAGAAAAAAGTCGATGCTTTTCATTATGTGGGCTTTCCAAGTATTTGTGCTAGACAGATCAGTTCATTGGTTTTCAATAGATCCAAAATCAGTCAGTCATTTTATAGAATTTGCAAATCAAGGAGGATTTTAGTAGTAGGCCCAAGTTACCATTGTTTAAAATTTCTACAAAACCTACGTTAATATTTGATTATGTAGAAATGTTTTCTGGCATAAGTTCCATTTTTTGAAATTCCAAATTAAGAGAAAGTTTGAAAGGTAATGACTTTCAGATATTAATAAATGTCCAGGGGCACAGGCCTAGGAGAAATAAGTTGTGGAAAGTGCTTACCCCTGAGGCTTACTTTTGAAGTGCTGTTGTCAACCATGATAATCACGTTATTTTTATTTCTTTTAATAAAAGTTGAGTTGTTCTTGACTTGTTGTCATGTGCTCTTTTAGGTTAATTTGTTTTGCTCATTCTAGGTGTTGTGGTGGTTTCTACTGAGCTATCTTTTTCTTCTTGTCCCTCTGGGAAATTTCAAAAATAGGATTAGGGACAGATGTGGAGAAAGTCAGTCAGAAAGGATTATATGGAAAGTAATCTGGGCTGAGAGTAGCCCCCAGCTGATTGCCAGTAAGAAAACAGGGACCTCATTCTGACAACTGCAAGGAACTGAGTCCTGCCACAATCACGTGAGCTTGGAAGAGGATCTTGAGCTCCAGATGAGAAAGCAGCCACCCAGCACCTTGATTTTAGTCTTGGGAGACCCTGAATAGAGAACCCACCGTGCCATGCCTGCACTCTTGCTTGTCCAGATAAAGTTGGAGTAACAGAACAGAGCTAATAAATGGGTGTTGTTTTAAGCCACTGAGTTTGTAGTAATTTGATATGAAGTAATAGAAAACCAGTGTACAATATCATAAAAGCCATCTATGAAAAACCCACAGCGAATATCATTCTCAATGGAGAAAAACTGAGAGCTTTCCCCCTAAGGTCAGGAACGCGGCAGGGATGTCCACTATCACCACTGCTACTCAACATAGTATTAGAAGTCCTAGCCACAGCAATCAGACAATAAAAAGAAATAAAAGGCATCCAAAGCGGCAAAGAAGAAGTCAAACTCTCACTCTTTGCAGATGATATGATACTTTATGTGGAAAACCCAAAAGACTCCACCCCAAAACTGCTAGAACTCATAACAGGAATTCAGTAAAGTGGCAGGATATAAAATCAATGCACAGAAATCAGTGGCATTCCAATACACCAACAGCAGGACAGAAGAAAGAGAAATTAAGGAGTCGATCCCATTTGCAATTGCACCCAAAACCATAAGATACCTAGGAATAAATCTAACCAAAGAGGCAAAGGATCTGTACTCAGAAAACTATAAAATACTCAGGAAAGAAATTGAGGAAGACACAAAGAAGTGGAAAAACATTCCATGCACATGGATTGGAAGGACAAATATTGTGAAGATGTCAGTGCTACCTAGAGCAGTCTACACATTCAATGCAATCCCCATCAAAGTACCATCCACTTTTTTCAAAGAAATGGAACAAATAATCCTAAAATTTGTATGGAACCAGAAAAGACCCCGCATAGCCAGAGGAATGTTGAAAAAGAAAAGCAAAGCTGGCGGCATCACAATTCCGGACTTCAAGCTCTATTACAAAGCTGTCATCATCAAGACAGTATGGTACTGGCACAAAAACAGACACATAGATCAATGGAACAGAATAGAGAGCCCAGAAATGGACCCACAACTCTATGGTCAACTAATCCTTGACAAACCAGGAAAGAATGTCCAATGGAAAAAAAGACAGTCTCTTCAACAAATGGTGTTGGGAAAATTGGACAGCCACATGCAGAAGAATGAAACTGGGCCATTTCCTTACACCACACACAAAAATAGACTCCAAATGATTGAAAGACCTAAATGTGAGACAGGAGTCCATCAAAATCCTAGAGGAGAACACAGGCAGCAACCTCTTCGACCTCAGCAACTACTTCCTAGAAACATCGCCAAAGGCAAGGGAAGCAAGGGCAAAAATGAACTATTGGGACTTCAACAAGATAAAAAGGTTTTGCACAGCAAAAGAAACAGTCAACAAAACCAAAAGACAACCGACAGAATGGGAGAAGATATTTGCAAATGACATATCAAATAAAGGGCGAGTATCCAAAATTTATAAAGAACTTTACTTAAACTCAACACCCAAAGAACAAATGATCCAATAAAGAAATGGGCAGAAGACATGAACAGACATTTTTCCAAAGAAGATATCCAGATGGCCAACAGACACATGAAAAAGTGCTCAACATCGCTCGACATCGGGGAAATCCAAATCAAAACCTCAATGAGATACCACCTCACACCAGTCAGAATGGCTAAAATTAACAAGTCAGGAAACGACAGATGTTGGCGGGGATGCGGAGAAAGGGGAACCCTCCTACACTGTTGGTGGGAATGCAAGCTGGTGCAACTACTCTGGAAAACAGTATGGAGGTTCCTCAAAAAGTTGAAAATAGAGCTACCATACGATCCAGCAATTGCACTACTGGGTATTTACCCCAATGATACAAATGTAGGGATCCAAAGGGGTACGTGCACCCTGATGTTTATAGCAGCAGTGTCCACAATAGCCAAACTGTGGAAAGAGCCAAGATGTCCATCGACAGATGAATGGATAAAGAAGATGTGCTATATATATACAATGGAATATTATGCAGCCATCAAAAAGAATGAAATCTTGCCATTTGCAACGACGTGGATGGAACTGGAGGGTGTTATGCTGAGCGAAATAAGTCAATCAGAGAAAGACATGTATCATATGACCTCACTGATATGAGAAATTCTTAATCTCAGGAAACAAACTGAGGGTTGCGGAAGTGGTGGGGGGTGGGAGGGATGGGGTGGCTGGGTGATAGGCATTGGGGAAGGTATGTGCTATGGTGAGCGCTGTGAATTGTACAAGACTGTTGAATCACAGATCTGTACCTCTGAAACAAATAATGCGATGTATGTTAAGAAAAATAAAAAACGAAGAAGATAGCAGGAGGGGAAGAATGAAGGGGGGGGAATCGGAGGGGGAGACAAACCATGAGAGACGATGAACTCTGAAAAACAAACTGAGGGTTCTAGAGGGGAGGGGGGTGGGAAGATGGGTTAGCCTGGTGATGGGTATTAAAGAGGGCACGTTCTGCATGCAGCACTGGGTGTTATGCACAAACCGTGAATCATGGAACATTACATCAAAAACTAATGATGTATGGTGATTAACATAACAATAAAAATTTTTTTAAAAAAAGAAAACCAGTGTAGCGGAATGTCAAACAGCCTAGGGATATCCCAGTGCCAGTGAGCAGTCTTTTTCTTTGTTCTTTAAGATTTCTTTATTTATTTTAGAGAAAGAGAGTGGTGCGCGCAAGCAGGGAGAGGGCTGCAGGGAGAGGGAGAGAGAGAATCCCAAGCAGACTCCCTAATGAGCGTGGAGCCCAACACACAGGGCTTGATCCCATGACCCTGAGATCATGACCTGAGCTGAAATCAAGAGTTGGTCGCTCAACTGAATGGCACTCCTGAGCAGAATCTTATATGTGGGTTTTCTCTTCATAACTAATGTTGTACTGAGGTCACAGTGGGTATCAGTAAATACTAAGTTGAACTTTAAAATTAATTTATAGGGGCGCCTGGGTGGCTCAGTCGTTAAGCGTCTGCCTTCGGCTCAGGTCATGATCTCAGGGTCCTGGGATCGAGCCCCGCATCGGGCTCCCTGCTCCGCGGGAAGCCTGCTTCTCCCTCTCCCACTCCCCCTGCTTGTGTTCCCTCTCTCGCTGTGTCTCTCTCTGTCAAATAAATAAATAAAATATTTAAAAAAATAATAAAATAAAATTAATTTATAGTTTTAATTTAGACAATTTGTGTTTATTCATTGAGTAATAGAAGAAATCTTGGTATTTTCCTTAGTTTCATTTGTTTTATTATTTTTTTAATCTGTAATTTTCCTTACCTAGAAGAGAAATTGGGAAAAGTCATTTTTATTGAAACTCACTTATTCTGCAATGGGGTTGGCAAACTATAGCTTGCAGGCCAAATCAGGCCCCTTACCTGTCTTTGCAAATGTTTATTGGAATTTAGCCACCCTCACTCATTTATGTGTTATCTGTGGTTGCTCTCATACTACAATTTCTGAGTTGAGTATTTGTAAAAGACTCAAAAGCCTAAAATAGTTACCGTATGGTCCTTTACAGAAAATTTTGCCAGCCTCTATGTAGATGGTGATTTGCTTTAAAACAATATTCATCTAACCTTAAATAGCTTCCATGGATGGGGAATGATATTTCTGTCTTGAATATACATTATTAAAAGAAATATATCCAGCCATACATGATTACCAGGATTAGATTAGCTTGTACCTCTGATTCTACTCAAATGATGGAAAATGTGTTAAAAATAATAAAATCTTATAAACTTTGTGTCTGGGATCCCTCAGACAATCCTCAGGGTTAGTGGTTTGCTGGAAGGAATCATAGGGCTTGAAGTCATTATACTTAAGCTATGATTTATTACAGCAACGGACACAACGTCAAGTCAACAAAGGGAAAAGGTACACCAGAAGCAACACAGATGAAACCAGGCACGAGTTTCTAAGAGTCCTCTTCCGGGGTAGTTGCACAGTACACACTTAATTCCTCTAGCAATGAATTGCAGCAACATGTGCTAAGTGTTGTCTACCAGGGAAGATCGCTTAGTTTTTATTGGGGTTCCATCATGTAGATAACTGTGCTTGCATGACTGCAGTGGAACTCCAGTCCCTCAGAAAGAAAGCAGATGTTCACCACAAATTACATTGTTTGCACAGACTATCTAGACAAAATAGTACAGTGTGGCCAAGGTACTGAGTGTGCAAAACAGTTCTGTCACAATACTCCAAGAGATCAATTCCCAAGTACCAGTCAGTGGCCAGTCAGGAAAACAGGCCCTTCTGAGAATACACATGATTGTACCAACTCAACCTACTGAGTTAACATTTTCATGCATGTCCCATAATAAGTGGTCAGAAACACAAGGTTTATGTTCAGAAATAAACACAAAATGTTTGCTAGCTGTAAATGTTCTGCTAGTTATATATATATATATATATATATATATATATATATATATATATAGCTTTATATATATGATATAATGCTAGTTACAATTATATTTCAAATAGGTTCTTTTAGTAACTTGATTATTTTAGTCAGCATTATCTTATTTTCAAGTAAGAAATTACCTACATGACTTCATAAATCAAGCCCAGAGTAACTTTATAGTATCATGAGTCTTTAAAATCTCACCAAAATAAACATTGTTTTGTTTGGATTCACAGTTTAAACAAAATATGTTCTCAGGAGAGAAGTTTCCAGGACTACCTTTGCTCTTTCTAGTTTTTATACAGACTGAAACAGTCTGGCACTTTTTTTCATAGTTCATGTTCTTGCATGAATGTCAAAGAGTAATGATTTGCAGAGATAACTTATCTCCATAATATTATTTTAGCTCATTGTGGCCAGTAACATTCCCAGCAATGTATTAAATATTCTCTTAGTTTTTGAAATAATGATGAAATAAGCATTATGAAACATTATACCTTTTAAATTACTTAATATTAAAGTACTTGATGTATTACCTTTATTGAACCTCATAGTTATAGAAAAATAATGAGAACAAATTTCTTCTTTAGAGATAATTCATTATGCCTCTCTGCATATTTGTAGCTGCTGAAGTTAAATATATATACATGTGTGTGTGTGTGTGTGTATCTATAAAATATTTCCCCTATTTTGGCTGGCATTTTCTAGACAGAGCCTGGTATAGTGTGTGTAGGATACTATGTGGATAGTGGGGATTCCTGAGATTATTGCCTTAACTTGTGTGACTCTGGACAACTGCATATAAATCATTTAATCTTCCTCTGTTTCAGTTTACCTAGTTGTTTTTTTTTAATAATTTTTTATTGTTATGTTAATCCCCATACATTACATCATTAGTTTTAGATATAGTGTTCCATGATTCCAGTGCTCCATGCAGAACGTGCCCTCCTCAATACCCATCACCAGGCTAACCCATCCTCCCACCCCCCTCCCCTCTAGAACCCTCAGTTTGTTTTTCAGAGTCCATCGTCTCTCATGGTTCTTCACAGTTTACCTAGTTTGCCTACTTTCATCTCAAAGGAATCTTGTGAGGATTATTTGATCAAGTTTGATTATTTTGAGGAAGTATCTTCCTGTATGTATAAGATGTGGTTAGAGCCATCTACCTGAAATCTGATTAGGGCCTTTTCACCTAACCATGGATGTAGAAGGAGGCCCTGGGCCTCTGAAGTAACTGATAGTAGATTTGCTTTGCAGTGAGTTTTTTTTTTTTTTTAAGATTTATTTATTTGTTTGAGAGAGGGAGAGCGCGCGTGTGTGTGCACAAGTGGGGGGAGGGACCCATGGGGAGGGAGAGAGAATCTCAAGCAGACCCCTGCTGAACAGAGCCTGATGGAGGGCTGGATCGTACAACCCTGAGATCACGACCTGAGCCAAAATCAAGAGTTGGATGCTTAACCGACTAAGCCACCTAGGTACTCCTGCAGTGAGTGTTTTGGGCTGTTAGTGGCTCAACTCAGTTTTGAAAAAGTAGCCAGATATAAACCTCTAAAGAGCAGAATCTGTATTTTATTAATCATTGTAGTCCAGATGTCCAACATGGAGCTTTGCTCTTTCCTGGTGTCTAAACCCTAGGCAAACAAGTGGTCTGTGTAGACTTGGGCCTGGATAGGAATTGAGGCCAGCAACAGTCTGTAAATGGAGGGAAGGAAACCCATCTGGCATATGCAGAAGTGCAGTACCTCACAGTCCAAAATAATGGTTATCCACAATAATAATTGTGAGTTGTGGAGAAAATATTAAACTGTATTGAGCATGTGATATTTAAGAAGATAGAAGTAGAATAAGTTATGGAAAACTTCACTTCTGAGGGATTTCCGTTAAAATGATTAAAGTATAAAAAGTTTTTACAATTTTCAGTTCCATGAGATGCTCAGTGAAAAACTGGGCAAATTGTAGTCAAATATGTTTAGGAAACACTACATATTACAGCCCCCTCTTAGAGGTCACAATGCACATGGGCATATTAAAAGCTCCCGAGTGATGAAAACTGAGTGATATACACAACTGATGAATTATTGAACTCTACACCTGAAACTGATGATGTACTTTAGGTTGACTATTTGAATTTAAGTTAAAAAATAAATAAAAGCTCCTGAGAAATCTTACAATTTAATTTTATTCAACCTACTTTATTCAAACTGATTTGATTGTAGAGATCATTTTCTCTTAATACCTATTAACATGGATCTTGTGTTTGGAGAGGCACATCGCAGGTCTGCTGTACAGGGCTGTATACTTGCTTTGTACTGTTTTTGCTTTTCTTTATTGCCTTTGTTTTCTTAGGGCATTTACCTGGCATATTTCTGTTGAAGCTCTTTCTACCTTCTCTAGGCTTCTCTGATTTTCTTCCATTTTCTTCCCTCCCCAGTCCACCATTGTGTAAGATTTCAGTTCTTTGTTTTGGGGGGAAAAAAAAAAAAGCCTAGCTCATAACCAGAAACAGACTGTGTCCTGCCTCTGGTTCCATTTGCATAAGTGAACAGATTAATTTTTAGAACACGCTCTCATTTGGCTTCTCTATTAATTTTGAGGCCCCAGTTTTGAGTGTAGGTTTGAGTTGGAGGACCCTTCAGCAGACCGGGGACAAGGTGTGCTGCCCCTACCTGAGTGTGCAGGGCTGTGTCTTTCTCTGAACATGTTTTGAAACAGAGAAAATGGCTGGATAGGTTGTATCACAGACTGTATCCATATTCTACAATTATATACTGTCTTCCTCGGACAAGGGGGCGCTTTTCTTTCTTGTCCTCTATAATCACTGTAGCCAGGCTATGTGGACCTGGTTCTGGGCAGGTCACCACTTGTTTGCTGTGGATTTTTGTCCTTGGGCGTATGCTCTGACCTTCTCCATCCTCAGCTGTGCTTGGTGAACTATGACTGACCCTGTAGGTTCTTTCTACAGCATGGTAATTTCTCTCTCTCTCCCTTTCTCTTAAGATGCGCCTTGTCCTGATGTTTCTCATTTTCTCTTTGGGTTCCTCAGAGCAGGCTCTTTGGAACTTAAGATCAGGTCGATAGGACTTGAGTTCCGTCATTCTCATCAGGCTGGAATTTGAGCTTGGAAACATATTTGAGGAGGGCAAGCCAAGTGGTTTACAAAGGTGTGACCATGGGAGTAGCTTGTTAAACCTGTTTAGCTCAGAAAAGATTTTTTTTTTCTTCAGCGTGTGAGAAAATCTATTGTTTTTGTTTTTCCTCACTAGCTGACTCCAATATTCATGGATAAAGTTTCAGTCACAAACATACCAAGTAAATAGTGAAAGTATATCTCCTATCAATAGTTTAAGTCTCTGTTGTCTAGAATTGTGTTGTGTTTACTGATTTTTAATCCCAATAGAAAATAAAATTCTGTGAGCACTGGGAGTCTGATATATATAATCTTTCCATTTTTGGTGTTTTTGCTATTCCACACAACTGTGCAGTTCTTGATAACTAGCCAGAAAACAGACCATGTTAATTAAGGGGTGTGTATGTGATTCCATTGGAATTTAAAGACCACTGGGATATGAATTTTGGTGCCTCCCCCACTATAATCATTGTACCCAGAATGATTCCTGATACATAGTAGGCACTCAGTTAATTTGTTAAATGAGTAAATTCCATTTTAATATTGGGAGTGGAAATAAAGGCATTTGCTAAGTAAATTTGTTGGTTTATCAGTCACCAGTACTCTTTCATTCCCTTTAATTTTTATGAGCTGTCTTGGTTTTGGTCATTTTGTTTGCCACAGTTGCCGTGGCTTATCTCCTATGGCATTTTTGCTGTTGCCCTTACCTTCTACCTTCCCTAAAAACATTTAGTGGTTATTAGATTTAAAAGCTTCTGAGCAGGCAGAGCCTTAAAATCCTTTTGTTCTTTCCTTAAAATGCCACTACTGTTCTCATTTGTAGTGTGACTTTAAGAAAGGGAGGCTGAACCTAAAATAAACATGGTGAACTTAGCATAGCCCGACTCTTGGTGATCTTATAAGATCTTACAAGGGCAGGTCTGGGCCTGGTCAGTAATTGAGTGGGAAGTCTCAGAGAGCAGAAACCAGTGTACTGTAGGATGTGGCATGGGGAACATGCCTGGCCCTGCAAGTCAGGGTGCAGCCAGCACCTGCCCCCTTACCACCAGGCATACAAGGTGTCTTCACTTACCCCCACCCCCAACCTGCCTCCCCTCCCCTCATGGACACCTTCTCACCTGGGCTGAAAACAAAGGCTTGAGACTTTTGTTTTGCATGAAATATGAGTCAAGTGAGCTGTTTTCTGTCTTACAATTGGTTATCTAAAAGAATGGTTTAGTTTAGTTACTATTTTCCTTTTCTTTGTTTTACCAGCTGAGTTAGTAAGTAGCTACAAAGGTGTCATTTAAAACTAAGAAGTGGTGATTTATTACTAGTATTCTATTATTGCTCTTAGTGTGACCTTTCAATACATTTCAGAGTTAAAAGCTTTAAATTTCTAAATGTTAGAGAGCAGTGTTTGATCTGGCTGATTGGTTTCATTTGTCATAGAGGTAACTTTACCATGGAGGTACTACTTATTCTTGTAATTAGACTCTATTTTTTGACTTTGTTAGTAGTAGACACAGTTTTTATCTAAGAGGACCCTACTCATGTAGACTTTCATACATGGATTTAGATTTAGATTTGATATACAGGAATTGGGACACTTCAGTTCAGGAGTAGCTCTTTATTCAGGGAGATCACTAACAGGAATCTTTCCTAAACATTCCATGAAGAAATTTGTAGATAGGATTACATTAGCTTCAAAGGTATGAGATGAATTGCATAAAGCATTATGCTAATTAATTTTTAAATTTAAAATTGTGATAGTTATTTAAAATTTATTTTTTAAAGGAAAAACAGTGCTTATTGAATAAACACCTATTTAGAAAATTGTATATTTTTTTTACTTTTTTTTTTAATCAGCTCATGTAAGCATATGTATGTGCTTCTTATTTTATCCCAGCTCTTTATGTTGCCCAGATGTTGTGTGCATTACCAAATAACTGGCAGATTTTAAAGGAGAGAGATGGGGTCTTTTTTCTTATCATTTTGGCTGTATAGTATTATAGAATATCAAAATAAAGAATCCCTGAAAGTAATGGAAGTCATGGAGTCTTTGTGATCCCTATCCTACAACCTGAAAGAGGTTGTCTATGATGAGGCTACAGTCACATAAATACTCCTTAATGTTCAGGGAGCTCAGGAGGTAGAATGCTGTGGCTGGTTTGTTCTCACGTGTGTCCACAACTCAGGCATCTTAAAGGTTGGTGTCTTGGATCATTTCTTCTCCAATGACCTCTTTACCAAGCAGATGCATTCAGCCTCTTTTTTTTTTTTTTTTTTAAAGATTTTATTTTATTTATTTGAAACAGAGAGAGAGAGAGCACAAGAGGGGGTAGGGTGAGAGGGAGAAGCAGACTCCCTGCTGAGCAGGGAGCCCAATGCGGGACTCGATCCCAGGACTTCCGGGATCATGACCTGAGCTGAAGGCAGTCGCTTAACCAACTGAGCCACCCAGGCACCCGCATTCCAGCCTCTTGCCAGGTGGCTGTATGTCTCTGTGCTAGTCCTGTGATCATTTAAAACTCCCTGTGTTGGAAATAATATCTTCTTTTCCCTTTCTTTGCTCCTGAAGGTATTCTCTGTTTCCTTTCGTAGCACCACTATCCTGTCTCTAAATTTGGCCTCCTTTGTTCATCACTTGAACCAATTGACTCTTCCTCTGAAGTATTTCATTAGCACTATTGGTTACCAAACAATTTTAGAATAGTGATTATTAAAGTAGTAGGCCAAAAATGAATTGTATTGAATTACTTTTAGTACATTAAAATGTTATCACAACTTAATTTGTTAGTGCATTTCAGCAGTGGGGTTGGGAACAGAAACAAGTCTGAATGCATGGACTTTACCACTGACTCAGACCAGTCACTGGTACTTAGAAGCTACCTTGAAAGCATGTGAAAGAATTTGCCCATCATTAGTCTAAGAAATAAATTTGAGCATATTCCCCATGGATGATAGGTTTGTTCATTTGTCTTTATGTAAGAGAACATGTGTGTTCTCTCTACACGCACACCCAATCTGTAGGCTTATATTCTTATTATCTTATTCTTATTGTCTCATTTCCTAGTGTGAACCCTAAACTTTATCTGGACTTGTTTATATATCTTGAATATCCATTCTAGTTTCCTGACTTACGTGATTTCTTCTCTCTTCTCATTTTCATCTATTAAGAATTTTCCAGGGGCGCTTGAGTGGCTCAGTTGGTCTTGATTTCATCTCAGGTCATGATCCTCAGGGGTATGAAATCGAACACTGCATTGGGCTCCACACCACACTCAGTGGGAAGTCTGCTTCTCTCTCTCTCTCTCTCTGTCTCTCCCCCTGCCCCCACTCGTGCTCTTTCTTTCTAAAATAATCTTTTTTTAAAATTATTATGTTATGTTAATCACCATACATTACATCATTGGTTTTTGATGTAGTGTTCCATGATTCATTGTTTGCGTATAACACCCAGTGCTCCATGCAGTACGTGCCCTCTTTAATACCCATCACCAGGCTAACCCATCCCCCCACTCCCCTCCCCTCCAGAACCCTCTGTTTCTCAGAGTCCATAGTCTCTCATGGTTCATCTCCCCCACCGATTTCCCCCCCTTCATTTTTCCCTTCCTGCTATCTTCTTCTTCTTTTTTTTTTTAAACATATAATGTATTATTTGTTTCAGAGGTACAGGTCTGTGATTAAACAGTCTTGCACAATTCACAGCGCTCACCATAGCACATACCCTCCCCGATGTCTATCACCCAGGCACCCCATCCCTCCCACCCCCCACCACTCCAGCAACCCTCAGTTTGTTTCCTGAGATTAAGAATTCCTCATATCAGTGAGGTCATATGATACATGTCTTTCTCTGATTGAAATCTTAAAAAAAAAGAAAAAAGGAATTTTCCAATGCTTTGAGACCTGGTGTAGGTTTTATCTCTCCTGGTATGTATGCTGGTTTCAGATGGGACAGAAATAAGGGCTCCATTCTTCGCCCACTTGTAACATTTAATGTGAACCATGCTTGTAATATCTCCTTTATTTGATGTCAAGCTATTTATGGAACTATGTTTCAAATTTTCTCTCTTGCATAACATCTTGCACATAGTGTGTACTGAATAAATATTTGTTTAATAGAAAATTTTTTCTTCTTGGAGATATTTAGCAGATATTAAGCCTCTTGGTTACAAGCAACAGAAAACAAAACTAGCTACTTTAAAAGAAGAAGAAGAAATTTATTGGAATCATATTTGTGTATCCCAAGGAATCTAAGATAAAGGTGAAGGATGAACCGGGTCTCAGGGCAGCTCTGGGAACCTCACCAGCAGGAAATCATGGATCTTTCATTTAGAGATTAGCCATTAGTGTGTCTTAGCTTCTGCTTCCCAGACTCTATATCTCTCAATTAAAAATCTTACTGGCCCAACTTTGGTGACTTGTCTACCTGAGGCAAATCATAGTAGACACATGGCTGCTTAGACATGGATGAGGCCACACCTGTGACTGCTTGGATGTTGAAGGCTATCTCCTCCATCAATAGTTCTCTGAAAAGAGAAATCAGAAATAAATTGTGACAGTTGTCTATTATAGCAGTATTGCTCACTTTTGGAAACTGAGAAAGTTTTGAACACTTCATGATTTTGATAAGTTGCAGATGGTTTCAGTTTACAGACAGTTTACAATGTTGTCATTGTTTTTTGGTGACTGATTTCACAGGAACTACTCCTTGCTCATATCTTAATCTTGTCATTTGTGATATTTAGTCACTAATTCAGGTGTCTCCCAGTTCTGAAGTTATTAGATCTTCATTTGTTTTTATGTAAGAGAACATGTGTGTTCTCTCTACACACACACCTAATCTCTGTGGGTGTTGGAAGATATTATTTCCAACACAGGGAGTTTTACACTTATTAGTATTGATACTAATACTAATAAGTGTATTATGTTTGAGTATTACTACAATACTAATAAGTGTATTATGTTTCAAACATTAGCAAATAATGATTGTAGCTACATAGTCACTCTTTGGCTCTGTGAATTTGACCACTGCAGTAAATTTTCTGCTATAAAAGATCCAGATTTACTTGTCGGTATTATTTCTGTAATACTGGAAGGCTGTATACCTGAAAGAAGTAATTTTATATGAAAGTTTTAAGAGGGCACCAGTTGGTTAGCTTTCTAAAGGGAACAGGAGAAAAATATTGGAAAATATAAGTGTTTCAAAAGAAAAAAAAATAAAGCTTTATCATGGTACTTGAGATCCAGTATTGAAGTAAAGTAAGACATTTTATATAAAGATGATTTGGTAAAGAATAAAAATTTTCAAGGAAGAAAAATGTTGCCCAAGTAAACTGGGTGACTGTGTAGCACTAGGCAATCTACCAGAGATAATGATTAAAAAATCTTTGGTTGAGAAAATTTTCTTAAGGTACTAGAAGGGATTTCAGTTTTATGTACTGGGTCTTCCTCTGTCATTTTTAAATTGTAATAATGGTTTTCTTTTTTTTTTTTTTTTTTAATTTTTTTTTAAAGATTTTATTTATTTGACAGAGAGAGACACAGCGAGAGAGGGAACACAAGCAGGGGTAGTGGGAGAGGGAGAAGCAGGCTTCCCAAGGAGCAGGGAGCCTGATGTGGGGCTTGATCCCAGGACCTGGGATCATGACCTGAGCCGAAGGCAGACGCTTAACGACTGAGCCACCCAGGCACCCCTGTAATAATGGTTTTCTGATGACCTCTCAATCTATGCATCATTTAGACCCATATGAGTAAAAAGTAAATGTATCTCCTAGTAGAAATACGGGTAAGTATATGAATAAGCAATTCACTGAAAAAGAAATATGAAGAGCCAATAATCAAGAAAATGCAAACTTAAGAGTGAAATATTTCATACCTGTCAGAATAAAAATTAAAAAGTACAAGAAGAGAGGAAGATGGTGGAATAGGAGGACTCTAGGCTTGCTTCATCCCATGAGTACAACTAGATAACTATCAAATCATCCTAAATACCCCAGAAATTGTCCTGAAGACTGGCAAAACAAACTCCACAACTAAAGGTAGAGAAGAGGCCATATCAAAGAGGGTAGGAAGTGTGGGGACACGGTCTAGGGGAGAAGCAATCTGTGGCTCCTGTAGTCAGGAGGAGGCCACTGTCACAGAGAAGGGCAAGAGACAGACTAACACACAGGGAAGCACAGAGGGAGAAAATGAATCTCCATAGCAATTGGCTTGGAAAGTGAGAGAGGTGGAATTTCCTGACTTCTGACAACCAGCAGAGCTTAAAGCCTGGAGTTTTTGGTTTTGTTTTTTTTTAAGATTTTATTTTTTTTTAAGGTAATCTCTACGTCTAGTGTGGGGCTCTAACTTACAACCCAGAGATCAAGAGTCACATGCTCTACCAACTGAGCCAGCCAAGTGCCCCTAAAGCCTTAGAGTTTCAGAGGTCAATGGGCTTGGCTGTGATAGAGCCTGGAGGGCACTGTGCTGCTCTTGGAGTGAAGGCTGGCAAGGAACCCACAGACATAAAGCATGTAAACAGTGATCTGAAGAGTGCCTGGGACACACAGTGGGGAGGTTATTTGCTCATTTTGGTGCATGTCCCAGAAATGCAGTGTTCATGGAGAGAACCCTCCAGGAACAAAGGAACTGGCCAGCACCATTTCCCTCTGCCACCCTTCTTAAGCACAGGGCCACCTGCGGGAACCAGCAGAGTGCTAACACTTCTACCTAACATGCTTACATCAAGCACCCCCCCACACACAATGCTCCAGCAGAACCACCCTTCCCAGTCTTGTTTGCCTCAGTCCCAGTGCCAGAAGACCAGCCCAAACCCCTGCTCACACTGGTTCTCATGACATGGGAGTTTTGTAAGGCCTTGGTTCTGGCAGCAGTGGCAACAGGTCTCATTTTACAAGCAGACCAGAGCACACCTAGTTAAAATGCACTACATTCAGGCCAGGGGCCAAACACTGCCCATGGTAGGCAAAGAGAGTCTCTGTAGACGACTGGCCTGAAAGATAAAGTGGCCAGGACAAAACAACAGAGCACACACAGTACACATTGGAGACATGCCTGGAAGCACCAGGCCCTGGGGAATGGGGGGGGGGGGGCGATACATGGTAAGGCACTAGAGGACCTCTTCTTTATAAGGCTATTACCCTCAAGAACAGGAGACATAGCTGACTTTCCTAACACACATAAACAGGTACAGAGACTTAGACAAAATGAGAAGACAGAGAAATATATCCCAAATGGAAGAATGGGACAGGTGCATGGCCAGAGATCTAAGTGAAACAGATATGAGTAACATGCCTGGTGGGTATTTAAAGCATTGATCATAAGGATACTCATGAAAACAAAAAGAAGACGGAAGACTCTTAACACAGAGATAAGGAATAACATAGCAGAGATAAAGGGCTCAATAAATGAAATGAGAAACATGCTGGATGGAATGAAGAGCAGGCTGGAAGAAGCAGAGGAATGAATTAATGATCTAGAAGACAGAGTAATGGAAAGTAATCAAGCTGAACAAAAGAGAAAAAAGAATTAGGCAAAATGAGAATAGACTTAACTCAGTGACTCCTTTAAATGTAATAACATTTGTATCATAGGAGTTACAGGATAAGAAGAGAAAGAAAAGAGGGCAGAAAATTTATTTGAAGAAATAATACCTGAAAACTTCCCTAATCTGGGGAAGGAAACAGATAACCAAATACAGGAGGCATGGAGAACTCCCCAAAAAAATCAACAAAAGCAGATCCACACCAAGACATATTGTAATTAAAATGGCAAAATATAGTGATAAAGAAAAAAAAAAAGCATCAAGAAAAAAATAAAGACAGTAACATACAAGGGAAACTCCATAAAGCTAGCAGGGGATTTTTTTTAACAGGGAGTGGCATGATATATTCAAAGTGCTGAATGGGAAAAATATGCAGCCAAAAATACTCAGTCCCACAAGGGTATTATTCAGAATGAAAGGAGAGATAGAGTTTCCCAGACAAACAAAAACTAAAGGAATATATAACCACTAAAGCAACTCTGAAAGAAATATTAAAGGGGACTTGTTGAGGGGAAAGGAAAGATCGAAAGTGACAGTGTGAAGGTAGGAAACACAAAATCAGTAAAACTGAATATCTCTCTAAAAGAATCAGTCAAGGAACTCACAAAATAAGAGGATGTAAAATATGATAACAAATACCTAAAACATGGGGAAGAGAGGCACAGAAAGAATGGGTTCAAAATTAAATGACCATCAACTTAATATAGACTGCTATATTCAGGAGAGGTTATATACAAACCTAATGGCAACCATATATCAATAACCACTAATAAATATGCAAAGAATAAAGAGAAAGAAATCCAAATATATCACTAAACAAAATCAGCAAAACATGAGAGAAAGACAAGAAAGGATCAGAGAAAATCTCAGAAACAACCACAAAACAAATAAAATCACAATGAGTACATATTGTCAATAGTTACTTTGAATGTTAATAGACTAAACTCCCATTCAAAAGAGATAGGGTGACAAAATGGTTAAAATAACAAGACCCATTTGGATGCTGCCTACAAAAGACTCATTTTAGACATAAAGACATCTGCAGGTTGAAAGTGAGGGATGGAGAAATCTATCATGCAAATGGATGTCAGAAGAAAGCAGGAGTAGCAATACTTATATCAGACAAAATAGACTTTTTTAAAAAAAGATTTTATTTATTTGTCAGAGAGAACAAGCAGGGGGAGTGGCAGGCAGAGGGAGAAGCAGGCTCCCCACTGAGCAAGGAGCCCGATGTGGGACTTGATCCCAGGACCCTGGGATCATGACCTGAGCTGAAGGCAGATGCTTAATCGACTGAGCCACCCAGACGTCCAACAAAATAGACTTTAAAACAGACTGTAACAAGAGACAGAGAAGGACACTATATAATAATAAAGGGGACAATCCAACAAGAAGATCTAATAATTGTAAATATTTATGCACCTCAACATAGCACCCAAATACATAAGATAGTTAATAACAAAATAAAGGAATTAATCGATAATAATAGAATAATGGTAGGGGACTTTAACACTCCACTCAAATCTATAGATCATCTAAACAGAAAATCAACAAGGAAACAGAGGCTTTGAATGACACACTGGGCCAGATGGATTAAAAAGATATATTCAAAACATTCCATCCTATAACAGTAGAATTTTTTAAATGCATATAGAACATTCTCCAGAATAGAGCATATGCTAGGCCACAAAACAAGCCTCAGCAAATTCAAAAAAATCAAAGTCGACCATGCATCTTTTCTGATCACAATGCTATGAAACTAGAAATCAACCACAAGAAAAAATGTATAAAGACCATAAATAGATGGAGGATAAATAATAATGAACCAGTCAACCAGGAAATAAAAAGAAATAGAAAAGTACATGGAAACAAATGAAAATGAAATGACAACGGTCCTGGCACACCTGGTTGGCATAGTAGGTTGAGCAACTGACTCTTGGTTTCAGCTCAGGTCGTGATCTCAGGATTGTGGGATCAAGCCCTGCTTCTGTCTCTACACTAAGTGCAGAGTCTGCTTGATATTCTCTCCTCCTCCCTCTGCCCCTTACCCCTTCTCTCAAATAAATAAATAAATAAAATCTTTAAAAAACAAAACAAAACACAATGGTCCAAAACCTTTGGACCTGCAGCAGCAAAAATGGTTCTAAGAGGGAAGTTTGTACCAATACAGGCTTATCTCATGAAGCAAGAAAAATCTCAAATAAGTAACCTAACCTTATACCTGAAGTAACTAGAAAAAGAACAACAAACAAAACCTAAAACCAGCAGAAGGAAAGAAACAATAAAGTTTAGAGCAAAAATAAATGATATAGAAACTAAAGAAACAATAGAACAGACCAGTGAGACCAGGAACGCGTTCTTTGAAAAAAAATCAATAGAATTGATAAAGCTATAGTCAGACTTATCAAAAGGAGAAGAGAAAGGACCCAAATTAATAAAGTCACAAATGAGAGAGGAGAAATAACAACCAACACCACAAAAATACAAATAATTATGAGAATATTATGAAAAATTATATGCCGACAAATTGGACAATCTAGAAAAAAATGGATAAATTCCTAGAAACATATAAACTCCCAAAACTAAATCAAGAAGAAATAGAAAACAGACTGATAACCAGTGAAAAAACTCAATCAGTAATCAAAAACTCTGAACAAACATAAGTCCATGATCAGAAGACTTCACAGGCCAATTCTACCAGATATTTAAAAAAGAGTTAATGCCTCTTCTTCTCAAACTATTCCAAAAAAAATAGAAGTGAAAGGAAAACTTCCAAATTCATTCTATGGGCAGCGTTACCCTCATACCAAAGATACCACTACAGATAAAGACACCACTACAAAAGAGAACTACAGGCCATTGTCGCTGATGAACACAGATGCAAAAATTCTCAACAAAATACTAGCAAACAGAATCCAATACATTAAAAAAAATCATTCACCTCAATCAAGAGGGATTTATTCAATATTCGTAAATCAACGGGATACATCACATGAATAAGAGAAAGGATAAGAAACATATCATTTCAATAGATGCAGAAAAAACATTTGACAAAGTACAACAACGATTCATGATAAAAACCCTCAGCAATATACATATAGAGGGAATCATACCTCAACATAATAATAGCTATATATGAAAAACCCACAGCTAACACCATCATTAATGGGGAAAAACTGAGAGCTTTTCCCCTAAGGTCAGGAACAAGACAAGGATATCCACTCTTATTCAACATAGTACCAGAAGTCCTAGCCACAGCAATCAGACAACAAAAAGAAATAAAAGGCATCCAAATTGGCAAGGAAGAAGTCAAACTTCCACTATTTGCAAATAAACATGATATTCTATGTAGAAAGCCCAAAAGACTCCACCAAAAAATGACTAGAACTGATACACAAATTCAGTAAAGTTGCAGGATAAAAATAAATGCACAGAAATTTGTTGCATTTCTATACACCTATATTGAAAGAGAAATTAAGAAAACTATCCCATTTACAATTTCACCAAACATAATATGATACCTAAGAATAAACCTAACCAAAGAGATGAAAGACTGGTCCTGTACTCTGAAAACTATGAAACATTGATGAAAGAAATTGAAGATGACACAAAAGAAATGGAAAAACATTCTGTGTTCCTGGATTGGAAGAACAAATATTGTTAAAATTTATATACTACCTAAAGCAATCTATACATTTAATGCAATCCCTGTCAAAATACCAACAGCATTTTTTATAGAACTAGGACAAATAATTCTAAAAGTTTTATGGAACCACAAAAGATCCAATAGCCAAAGCAGTCTTGAAAAAAGAAAAGCAAACCTGGAGGCATCACAATTTTGGATTTCAAGTTATATTACAAAGCTGTAGTATTCAAAACAGTATGGTACTGGCACAAAAATGAACACAGCAGATCAATGGAACAGAATAGAGAACCCAGAAATGAACTCTTAACTGTTTGGTCAATTAATCTTCGACAAATCAGGAAAGAATATCCAATGGGAAAAAGTCTCTTTAACAAACGGTGTTGGGAAAATTGAATAGCTATGTGTAAAAAAATGAAACTAGACCACTTCTTACACCATACACAAAAATAAATTCAAAATGGATTAAAGACCTTAGCGTGAGACCTGAAATCATATAAATCCTAGAAGAAAACACAGGTACTAACCTCTTTGACATGGGCTGTAGCAACTTTTTTCTAGATATGTCTCCTGAGGCCAGGTAAACAAAGAAAAAAATAACTTTTGGATTTAATTAAAATAAAAGCTTTTGCATAGCAAAGAAAACGATCAGTTAAACTAAAAGACAACCTGTGGAATGGGAGAAGGTATTTGCAAATGACAATAACTGATAAAGGATTAGTATCCAAAATATATAAAGAACTTATAAAACTCAGTACTCCAAAACAAATAATCCAGTTATAAAATGGGCAGAAGACATGCGCAGATATTTCTCCAAAGAAGACATCAAGATGGCTAACAGACACATGAAAAGATGCTCAACATCATTCATCATCAGGGAAATACAAGCAAAACTACAATGACCTATCACTTCACACCTGTCAGAATGGCTAAAATGACTGATAAATGGATAAAGATGTATCCATGTATGAAAGACCTAAATGTGAGACAGGGATCCATCAAAATCCTAGAGGAGAACACAGGCAGCAACCTCTTCCACCTCAGCCACAGCAACTTCTTCCTAGAAACATCGCCAAAGGCAAGGGAAGCAAGGGCAAAAATGAACTATTGGGACTTCATCAAGATAAAAAGCTTTTGCACAGCAAAAGAAACAGTCAACAAAACCAAAAGACAACCGACAGAATGGGAGAAGATATTTGCAAATGACACATCAGATAAAGGGCTAGTATCCAAAATCTATAAAGAACTGATGAAACTGAACACCGAAAGAACAAGTGATCCAATCAAGAAATGGGCAGAAGACATGAACAGACATTTTTCCAAAGAAGACATCGAAATGGCCAACAGACACATGAAAAAGTGCTCAACATCGCTCGGGATCAGGGAAATCCAAATCAAAACCACAAAGAGATACCACCTCACACCAGTCAGAATGGCTAAAATTAACAAGTCAGGAAACGACAGATGTTGGCGGGGATGCAGAGAAAGGGGAATGGGACCCTCCTACACTGTTGGTGGGAATGCAAGCTGGTGCAGCCACTCTGGAAAACAGTATGGAGGTTCCTCAAAAAGTTGAAAATAGAGCTACCCTACGACCCAGCAATTGCACTACTGGGTATTTACCCCAGAGATACAAATGTGATATGAAGGGGTACGTGCACCCCGATGTTTATAGCAGCAATGTCCACAATAGCCAAACTATGGAAAGAGCCAAGATGTCCATCAACAGATGAATGGATAAAGAAGAGGTGGTACACACACACACACACACGCAGACACGCACACACACACAATGGAATATTATGCAGCCATCAAAAAAAGCTTGCCATTTGCAACGACGTGCATGGAACTAGAGGGTATTATGCTAAGCAAAATAAGTCAATCAGAGAAAGACATATATGATCTCACTGATATGAGGAATTTTTAATCTCACGAAACAAACAGGGTTGCTGGAGTGGTGGGGGGTGGGAGGGATGGGGTGCCTGGGTGATAGACATTGGGGAGGGTATGTGCTATGGTGAGTGCTGTGAATTGTATAAGACTGATGAATCACAGACCTGTACCTCTGAAACAAAAATACATTATATGTTAAAAAAAAAAAAGATAGTAGGAAGGGAAAAATGAAGGGGGGGAAATCGGAGGGGGAGACGAACCATGAGAGACTATGGACTCTGAGAAACAAACTGAGGGTTCTAGAGGGGAGGGGGGTCGGGAGATGGGTTAGCCTGGTGATGGGTATTAAAGAGGGCACATATTGAATGGAGCACTGGGTGTTATACGCAAGCAATGAATCATGGAACACTACATCAAAAACAAATGATGTAATGTATGGTGATTAATATAACATATAACATAATAAAATAAAATTTAAAAAAAGATGTATCCATATAAATATATACAATGTAAATGTATACAATGGATGTAAATATATACAATGGAATGTTAATTCAGCTATAAAAATGACATTAGTGGAAGTACAGAGTATAATGCTAAGCAAAATAAGTCAGGGAGAGGAAGAGAGATACCATATGATTTCACTCATATATGGAATGTAAGAAACATAACAGAGGTAAAGGGAAAATAAAGAGAGAGACAGACCAAGAAACAGACTCTTCATTATAGAGAACAAACTGATGGTTACCAGAGGGGAGGATGGTGGGGGTGGGTGAAATAGGTGATAGGGATTAAGGAGTGCACTTGTTGTGATGAGCACCAGGTAGTATATGGAATTGTTGAATTACTACCTAAATTTCTATTAAACCTTACCCATCTTAATGCTATTAAATTCTTCCTTGATGGGGCGCCTGCGTGGCTCAGTCTTTAAAGAGTCTGCCTTCGGCTCAGGTCGTGATCCCAAGGTCCTGGGATCGAGCCCTGCATCAGGCTCCCTGCTGGGTGGGGATCCTGCTTCTCCCTCTCCCACTTCCCCTGCTTGTGTTCTCTCTCTTACTTTCTCTCTCTCTCTGTCAAATAAATAAATAAAATCATTAAAAAAAAATTCTTCCTTGAGGAAATTCATTTAAAGCTCATGGTTGTGGTTGGAAGATACACTCGAGTCTGGAGTACACTTTTATTTTCATGATTTTATCTTCAACTTTGTCATATGAATTGTTTGTAGCTGGGCAAATGTGTCTTTTTATGTTGTCTTTTCTATTTTTGAAAGAAATTAAAGTATGCATTTCCAAGCTTCCTGAAAGAATTACCAGGTCTCCTATTTTCACCTCCCCTTCCATTTATTCCTGTTTTTGGTTTTTTTTTTTTTAATATGTTTTTAGAGCAGTTTTAGGTTTACAGTAAAGTTGAGAGGAAGATCTAGAGACTTGCCATATACCCCTTGCCGTGACACATCTATAGCCTCCCCCATTATCAGCATCACTTACCAGAATTGTACATTTGTTACAATTGATGAATCTGCATTGGCATGTCATAATCATCCAAAGTCCGTAGTATATGTTAAGGTTTACTCTTGGTGTTGTCCATTCTGTGGGTTTGTACAAATGCATAATAACATATATTCATCATTATATCATACACAGTATTTTCACTGTCCAAGAGTACTCTGCCTATTCATCTTTGCCCCATAATTGCTGACAATCACTGATCTTTTTGTTGTCTCCATAGTTTTGTTTTTTCCAGAACGTAACATAGTTGGAATCATACAGTATGTATCCTTTTTTGTTTGGCTTCTTTCACTTAGTCCTATGCACTTATGGTTCTTCCATGTCTTTTCATGGATTGATAGCTCACTTCTCTATAGTGCCGAATACTATTCCATTGTGTGAATGTACCACAGTTTATTAATTCATTTAATGAAAGACAACTTGGTTGCTTCCACGTTTTGGCAGTTATGAGTAATTGATCTAAACATCTGCGTGCAGGTGTTTATGTGAACATCTTTTCACCTCCTTTCAGTAAATACCAAGGAGTATGATTGCTGGATTCTATTTTAAGAGTATATTTAGTTTAGTAAGAAACTGCCAACTGTCTTCCAAAGTGGCTGGACCATTTTGCATCATTTATTCTTTATAGCACACTATTTCCAAGGTCTCATAGTTTTCTTAAAACTGTGCAATCTCTTTTTTTCTCAAATCCGAAACTTCTGTCTCCTCTCACCTGAATACAGCTTAAATGGTGATCATATTCCCACGGTTCCAGCCTGGATCTTCTTTTCTCACTTTTACAGAATTTAGAGGAACAGTCTTTTCTACCTCACATACTTTAATGCACAGTTTCTGTTTTGATGATTCCTGAAGTTATATCTCTATCCCGTATCATTTTATTAAAACTCCAGACCCATAAAGCTACTACCTATTGGCCACTTTTATCTCAGCTGTTCCATAAGCATCAGAACATTAACATATCAAAACCAAATGTATATTGGCAACTACTCCTCTACAGATTATTTTCTGAATTCCCTTTCTAGGTGAGCACACTTCTCTGGTTGCCCAAACAGATGCTTAGGGTCTTCTTTGAATATGTCTTCACTCTCCTTTCTCACATGTGAGAATCTTCAAGTGTGGTTACATCTCTTCCCTCATTTTCTTTCAAGTGTACCTCTCCTATTCTTACTCCCACTCACATCCTCTTTGTGTTCTGCTTCGATTATGAAGAACCTCTAGCCAGCTCCTTTCCTACTGGCAGTCTTTGATACCTTCTCTCTTCCATATTAGAGTCTGTTGTTCAGAATGTGGTTTGGATGATCATTCCATATTAACATCTGATTTTGTTAGCCCTTGTGGAAACTGCCAGTGATTCCCCCACTGCCTCGGAATAAAGCCAAATGCCCTGCTATGGTTTTCAAGGTCCTCATACAACCTCTCTTGGCTGCTACTTGTAGATTTTCGTGCACGTGCTCCATTCTCTCTGGCCTCATATTCATGTTCCTCCTGTTCCTTTTCCCTGGAATGTACTTGCTCTTCTTTCTGTCTAATTAACTTACACTTAGCATTCAGCTTTAGGTGGCAGTTCTTCTTCCCTTCTCCCTGTGCCCCATTTGGATTTTTTTGTTCCTCTTACATGTTCCCCATGGAGCCTGAGCAATAGTTCGGTTACAGTACTTCTAACACATTGTTTTGTAACTATAGTAATCCCCCTTATCTGTGGTTTTACTTTCCATGGTTTGTTACCTGGGGTCAACCACAGTCTGGAAGCAGATGATCCTCCTTCTGACTTATCATCAGAAGGTCATTAGTAGCCTAACACTACGTCATGTGCCTACATCATTTATCTCACTTCACCTCATCAAGTAGGCATTTTATCATCACAGGAAGAAGGGTGAGTATATAGTACAATAAGAGTTTGAGAGAAAACCACATTCACATAAATTTTATTACAATATAATCCTATTTTATTACTAGTTATTGTTAATCTCTTACTGTGCCTAATTTAGACATTAAGTTTTATTACTGGTATGTATGTATATGAAAAAACATAGTCTGTATAGGATACAGTACTATCTGTAGTTTCAGGCATCTACTGAGGGTCTTGAAATGTATCCCCGTAGAGAAGGGGGTACTAATGCGTTTCATTCTGACCTCTCCATCCCCATGAAGTGCTATGTCCCCTTCACTTCTGGATGTGAGTCTCCAGCACAGGCCAAATGTGGTTGGTTATTTGCTGACATTTTTCTCGGACAATGGTTCATACTTAGGGGTGATTTTTGTCTCCCAGGGGACATTAGCAATGTCTCGAGACATTTTTGATAGTTATGACTGGTGCGATCATGCTGCTATTCTCTAGTGGGTAGGAGCTAGGTATGCTGCTAAACAACCCTACAATGCATAAGAGACTTCCCACCACATTATCCAGCCCAAATGACAATTGTGCTGAGGTTGAGAAACCCTGCTTTAGGATGAAGTGTAAAACTTCAGGGCACTAATTTCATAACAAAAAGATGAATTGAATTTGGAGTTCTCAATGTATGCAGATTTTTAGTGTCAAGCAAGTTAATTTTTAGTCTAAACTGCCTTGGTTCTTTTTGTGGCCTATTAATATTTATTCAGAATTTGTGCTGTGGGGAAAACATGTGAGTCTAGTGCTTATTAATGGGTTATCAGCTACCTGCAGTAATTTAAGCATACAACTGAGATTGTGAAAAGTATAGTGGAACTAAGCTATTTGAGAAGTTTTTTCATTTACTTTTTCTTATTTTAAATGTGCCTAGTAACAGGTGACTACCCAGGCAGTTTTTTGGAGATGTGGGAATGAGTGATGTCCTTTTTAAGCTCTTAAAAAGGATTTGACTATAAAATCCTCAGAAAAGGCCACATGTAGTAAACTTTTTGTCTTACGATTAGATTAGCAAATGATGAAAACTCTAGTGCTACCCTGCACACTCACATACTAGTTCACACGCACACCGATTTAACCAACAGTAACCCTCATACACTTGTATCCTCTCTTAAACCAAGGGTCTGCTACAGTGCCAGGGACATAGTCCATGTTGATCCATCAAAATAAACAGGGCTCCTCATGAAGGACCCCGTGCCTACCCTACAAATTGAGTGGGTACAGAAGATCCATTTCAACTAAATGTACTGTTTTCATTTAATAAATTTAAATTTTTATAAAGGTATTAAATTAGAAGAGCTAACTAATACACTGGAAAATTAGAATGTTGAAGGATAAATTGTTGCTGATGTTAGAACAAAATGGGACTGACTTGCAAAACCAAGTAATGGGAAAATAAAATACCTACCACATTTAAATATTTTAGTGGGTGTCTAAGTAAAAACAGAAGACATCACAGAAAAAGTTTTGATTCTCCTGTCCAGGATTCACTATATGATATGATCTCTGTTTTATAATCCACTTTTCAAAAAAATTTTGAATTAGAAATTTGAGTAGGAGAAAGTAAGAAACATTTTAGGAAATGTTAGGAAAAAGAGGCAATGACTCGTATTCTTAAATAGGACCTGTTGATAGTAATTTCAAAATAAAAGTTTAACCTATAAATAACTATTTACAAAGTTATTTCAATGAATATAACCAGGAGAAAATGGAATAAAGGCATATGTAAATATGGACTTAAATAAAGAGTTCTCCAAATTTAACTGCCTTTCTTTTAATATCTTTCAGAGTTCTACAGAAATTTTGGAATATTCATCAGATAGTGAAAAGGAAGATGACTCAGAGAATGTCTTGTTCATTGATTCAGAATCCTCTCCCAAATACCACATGGATTTTGGATCTGATGATAGACAGATGATGGAGAAACTGATAAAGCAGAGGGTGAAATCTGCAGAGACCATTTTGTACACACCCCAGAAACAGACGTTTCCCAGGATTCCAGACACATCAGCAAACAAGAAGAAGCTTCTAAGGTTAAATTACACCTTTTTTTTTTAATCCTTTTTTTTTTTTAAGTTGTTATCTTTCTTTAAAATCCAAATACCTGAATTGTTAATTTAAAAATACTTAAACTTGTTTACTTGGGGAAGAAAATTGACAGAACAGAATTGTAACTTCGATAAGCAATTATAGAAGTTCTAATTTCTGGAGATGATTTAGGGAACCGTTTATCCAAGTCAAGCATTCACTGTTTCAGTCATAACAGCTTACATGATTAATCCTTAGTGGGATTGGTTATTTGGGTTTATCAAATTTTATTGAGCATCAGTATTCCAGATACTTAGACAGTTAAGACAAGTAAATGACTATTCCTGTTTTTGAATAAGTTATATTATAAAGAGGGAAATAGAAATAAATATATTCAGGTTATTTTTACAAATATGGTTACAGAGATTGTCCAAGGGAACACTTGCAAATGCAAAGATGTATGAGAGAGCAAAGACACCCAGATAGGAAACTGGTTGGTATGTATATGAATAACCATAAGGGCCAGGCCATGGGGGTCAAGCAGGACATGTGAAGGGGATAGGGGTATGCCTTCCAAGAGCCATGTCCCAACCCTGTGTAATACATGGTCTCTTTGTGTTTTAAATTAGAACAAAACAAAGAAAACAAAATTTCAATGAAAGTGAGAACTTGTGGGAAGCAGTGCCATAAAAGCAAACTTAGTAGAGTTTCAAGGAAAAAGGAGTTTCAGTAGAAAGAGTAAATGTGGCAAGGAAAAACACAGGTTTAGATCTGTTTAGGAAATGTTTATGTCAAGAGGCGGTCAGGTACAGTGTATACTGAGAACTCAATGGCAATGTTAGTGAACTAGCAGGGGAGGAAGCCAGGGACCCATGACTCAAGGAGTGTCCAAGACAAAGAGTAGGGACAGTGCTATGATTCTTCTGCTAGGACTAGGATTTCAGGCGAGAAGTCAGATGTGGAGATTAGCTGCTAGTGGCTTGAAAGGGATCTCAGGTCCAGAGAGTCACCAGAGGAAAGATGAGGCCTATTTAGAGAATAATGAGGAGGACCCAACGGAGACACAGTGGTTAGGGATAATTGCTCTATCAGTGTCCAGGGAAGGAAGTAGGGGAGGGGGATCAGGAGAGGAGAGGCCCATCTTAAGTGTAGGAGTAGAGGGACAAGCATAAAGATGTCAGAGTCTAGTGGGATGGATGTAGCATGGTGGGTCAGTTCATGCCTATTCACCATATGTATATGTTAACATAAAATAACTCAGAAGGCTGTATGCCCAAAGCAGAGAAATTTCAAGCATCAAAAGAGAATGGTGGTGGTTTATATTAGTTTCTGGAAAGAACAGGAAAGGAAGACAGTTAGAGGGATTTGAATGTCCTTGTTGAAGTTGATGCCACGCAATTACAGAAAGCCATGTCCCCAACCCTAGTGAGGGCCTACTATGTGCTGGGCACCGTTGCATATCCTGGAGACATAGCAACTACAGCCCTGACTGTGGAGGGGAGTGTGTGATGAGGACCCAAGAAGTAAAGTAGAAGTAATGTCAAAAGAAGATAAACTTTATGGAAAGAAACCAGATAAAAATAGGGATCAAGACTAGCTAAGAGGTGTGGCAAAGGGCATTTCATGGAGCTGACATTGCCTAAGGTGAAGCAAGAGGGTGGTGTAGAGGATCAGATGGTTTTGTTTTATTTGGTTTTTCTTTTTGGTTGGTTGGTTGGTTGGTTGGTTTGGTTTTTCTTGGTGAGAAAATCATGAGGCCTTATTATTATTATTATTATTATTATTATTATTATTATTTTGAGGGAGGGAATTGTTAGCCTTTTACTTTATTGTAAATTGACCATATACATTCTTTCTACAGTTTATTTACTGGGGTCTGAGTTTTTAATACTGTTTTGCTTCTATATTTTCAAACAAAAATTGGATTTTTTTTCCCACTACTTTTGCTGTTTGGCATTGAATTCTTTTATATGTGTACAGGTGTATTTGGCAAGAAGGTTTGGTATGAAGGTTTCTATTTTGTGTGTTCAGTTCTATCAGTTGGTCATATTATGTCACCCACCTACCCCATTAGTTTTTAAAAGTGGAAATTTGGTCTGCATTTTTAGTAGTAATAATCTCTTTTTACATTTATTGTGTTCTTTTTTCTTTCAGTCTTATGAAAATATAAATGATATACAGCGCTGTTTAAGGTGTATAGTGTAATGACTTGATTTACGTATATTCTGAAATTATGACCACTATAAGTTTAGTTAACATCATCACCTCATATAGATACCAAAAAAAAAAAAAGAAAAAATGTTTTTTTCCTTGTGATAAGCTCTTTTAGGATCTGCTCTCTCAGCAGCTTTCAAATATACCATACAGCAGTGTTAACCATAGTCCTCATGTTGTACATTACATGTCCAATACTTATTTATCTTATAATTGGAAATTTGTACTCTTTGAGCACCTTCTTCCAGTTCTGTCCCCCACTGCCACCTGTGGTCACCACAAATCTGATCTTTTTCTCTATGAGTTTGTGATGGGGTTTTTTTGTTTTTATTCTTGTTTTGTTTTTAGCTTCCACATGCAAGTGAGATCATACAGTATGTATCTTTCTCTGTCTTACTTATTTTACTTAGCATAATGCCCTCAAGGTCCACCCATGTTGTCACAAATGACAGGAGTTCCTTCTTTTTTGTGGCTGAATAATAATCCAGGCAGTGTGTGTGTGTGTGTGTGTGTATATGTACCACATTTTCTATATTCATTCATCTGTCAGTGGACTCTCAGATTGTTTCCATTTTTGGCTATTGTAAATAATGCTGCAGTGAACATGGGGGTGCAGATACCTCTTCAAAATAGTGATTTATTTCCTTCAGATATATACCCAGCAGTGGAAGTGCTGGATCATATAGTAGTTCTATTTTTAATTTTTTGAGGAACCTCTGTACTGTTTTCCATAGTGGCTGCACCAACTTACATTTCCACCAACAGGGCCCAAGAGTTTTTTTTTCTTTGTATCTTAACAAGAATTTGTTATCTCTTGCCTTTTTGATGATAATCATTCCAACAAGTGTGAGGTAATGTCTCATTGTGGTGATTTGTATTTTCCTAATGATTAGTGATGTTGAACACCTTTTCCTGTACCTGTTGGTCATTTAAATATCTTCTTTAGAAAAATGTCTATTCAGGTTCTTTGCCGATTTTTAAAATTGTTTTTTTTGCTATTGAGTTGTATAAATTCTTTATATATTTTGTATATTAACTCCTTATCAAGTATGTGATTTGCAAATATTTTCTCTTATTCTGTAGGCTGCCCTTTCATTTTGTTGATTATTTCTTTTGCTGTGCAGAAGCTTTTTAGTTTGATGTAGTCCCACTTGTTCATTTTATTCCTTGTGGTTTAAGTGTCATCCAAAAAATTATTGCTGAGACCCATGTCAAGGAGCTTTTTTCCTATATTTTCTTCTGGGAGTTTTGTGGTTTTATGGATTAAGTTTTTAATCCACTTTGAGTTAATTTTTGTGAGTAGTGTAAGAATAGGAGTCTAGTTTCATTCTTTTATATGTAAATATCCAGTTTTCTCAGCACCATTTATTGAAGAGACTGTCTTTTCTCTATTGGGTATTCGTGGTCCCCTTATCAAATTTTAGTTGACTCTTTATACATGGGTTTATTTCTGGGCTTTAATTCCGTTCCTTTGGTCTATTTGTCTGTTTTTATGCCAATACCACACTGTTTTGGTTGCTGTAGCTTTATCATATAGCTTGAAATCAGTGTGATGTCTCCCACTTCGTTGTACTTCCTCAGGATTGCTTTGGCTATTTGGGGTTCTTGTGGTTCTATACACATTTTAGAAGTGCTTTTTCTATTTCTGTGAAAATGCCATTGAAATCTTGATAGGGATTGCATTGAATCTATAGATGGCTTTGGGTAGTTGGGGACATTTTAACAATATTAATTCTTCCAATCCATGAACATTGGATATCTTTCCATGTATTTGTGTTGTCTGCAGTTTTTTTCATCATGATTCTATATATAGAGAAAATCCTAAAGACTCCATTTGAAAAACTTTTAGATCTAATCAATGAATTCAGTAAAGTTGCTGAATATGAAGTTAACATACAAAAATCAGTGGCAGATCTGTATATACACTAGCAACAGATTAACAGAAAAATAAATTAAAAAGATGGTCTTATTTACAATAGCATCAAAAACAATAAAATAGGAATAAATTTAACCAAGGAGATGAAAGAGCTCTACCCGGAAAACTGTAAGAAATAGATGAAAGAAATCATGAGGCTTTTGACCATGTTCATTTGTACATTATATATCTGAATAGGATATGGGTCTGAACCTCATTGACAGTGCTGGTGCTAGATGTAGGCTCCTATGTCCAGATGGTTTTAAAGCACCAACAAGGTCAGTTTGCAGGAGATCAAATGCAGATTAAAAGGAATATCTGTCTATGAGGCCTGAGCCATAGGCATTCTGCAGTGGTTGGGGCCCAGAGGAAGAAGCTGCTGTGGGAGGAATTGAATCTAAGAGAGTGTGGTGTCCTGGAAGTCAGGTAAAGATGTGTCTTTGGGAAGGAAAAAGGGCAACCAACTGTGATGGATGCTGCTGGGTTGCACTGTGGAAGTCAAGGAATGTGGGGCTTTCTCATTGGTATGGTTGGGCTAAGCCAGGCTGCTGTGGGTTTAAGTGAGAATGGAAAAAGAGAAACTGAAGACAGCATGAATAGAAAATTCGTTGGTGGAGTTTGCTATAAGAGGTGTAGAGAACTGGTTGTTAACTAGAAGGAATGTGGAGATTGAGATTTTTTTTTTATGGGTGGGAATTACAGCACATGTTGTATATTGATGGGGAAGGTCCTCAGTAGGGGAAAGAAAGGATAACTATTGGTATTGTGTCTGATTTGGTGACAGGAGTGTGCAAATGGAGGGGTATGCCAGGTCAGGAACATAGACATCCGTGAACAGATGGGAGGGCAGAGCGTCCTCAGGTGCAGGTTGCTGGTAGCTATATATGGCAGTGGGAACTCAAGTTCTTTCTGATCACTTCCATTTTGTCAGTGAAATGGAAAGTATCTTCATTAGCTTAGAGTAACGACAAGGAGATGGCATTGGAGGAATGAAGAATGAGAGTAGATGACATAGTCCTGTAGTGGGGGAGTCAGTGGACAAGGGATGTATATTAGGATTGTCTGGCAAGATAAGGTTCTCTTGAGAGTTGTCATTTTGAGTTTGAGATCAGTCAATATGGATTGAATTGTGGGGCTGCAAATGTGGAACAGGCAGAGCTTGAGATTGTCCAGTAATTGATTACAATGAAAGTAGTCAATAAAAGTTCCATGTAGTGATTGTAATATTGGACCATGAAATCTAGACCAGGTAAGGTCAGAAATAGTAACAGGCAGGGTGTGGAGTACAAAGAGATGGGGGGTAGGACCAGCCTATTCTAGATTGGGAAGAGGTTGGTCAAACACCTTTAAAGTGCTGAAACTAGAGTTAATAAACTAGACAGGTAAGAATGATGGGTGCTCAGCATTGAATTAGTGGAGGGAAGCAGTTTGTAACTTAAAGACGTAGAGAATGAATGGGGCAGATGAGTGGCTGAGGTGAGGTGGGGGAGGACTTCATGGAATGGGGAAGTTAAGGTATTAGAAGCCTGGTAGGCACTGAAATCAACAAGAACGGTAGCCTAAAGCCCAAGGCTCCAAAGGATGGGTGGGACAGCCCTGAAGGTGCCTGCCTCTGGGTAGGGGTGGACTCTTCCTCTCTTTCTGTGCTTCACAATTGAAGTATAAGGGAACTGAAAGCCTTTGTGAGGAGCAAGACTGTCTCTTCCTGGCCCTCCATGTTCATTGGGTAGAAAGGAGGGAAGGGAGGGCAGCTGCAATTTAAGGTCATTGCCAGGTTGTCCTCAGGGGAAGAGTAAGATGAAAGGAACATTCAAAGAAGTTGAGGACATAAGAGTTTTTGCTGATGATTGAAGCAACTCCAGCAATATGCAAATGATTGTTTTCTTGTGATTTCTAAATGATAACTAAATAAGGGATGTCTGTTTTGTGGCCATTCCTTTAATGTTAATGTGTTTAAATATTAAAAATGAGTTTGATGTGATTAGGGTTGTCAGTCTCAGGCTTTCAAACTGGAAGACCCTTGACAATAGGAGCCAGCTTTGCTAAACTGACTAGAAAAGCTTATGATTGCCCATGATGGCAGTTTGTTGACCTCCTTCTGAAGCAGGGAAAAAGGTAACATTTTGATTCATAGGCTGCTTTGTAATGAAAGCACTAGAGCATCATGCATTTAGAGAGGAAAATCTCTTAGCTAGTTGTCTAATAATGATCAAAGAAAGTTTTGCATTAAATATTTGGTTTGTTGAAGTGAACTCTTATGCAAATGCTGAGAATACTGATGCCCTATAATCCTCACAATAAAAGATCACCAACTTTTGTCACAGAAGGACAACAGAGTACCTGAGAAATAAACTGCTGCTAAGGAAAACAAAAAACAAAACACACGCACAAAAAAACAGGTGTAAGTAATAGATTTTCCTTAACTAGAATGAATAGAGCAGTGATTAAAAGAATTGCCTTTTTTGTTTTTGTTTGTTTGTTTGTTTTTTGAGAAGCTTGGCTTTTATTTATTTATTTATTTATTTAAGATTTATTTATTTATTTGACAGAGAGAGACACAGCGAGAGAGGGAACAGAAGCAGGGGGAGTGGGAGAAGCAGGCTTCCCGCAGAGTGGTGAGCCCAATGCGGGGCTCAATCCCAGGACCCCGGGGTTATGACCTGAGCCAAAGGCAGACACTTAACAACTGAGCCACCTGCTTTTATTTATTTTTTTAAATTAACATATAATGTATTATTTGTTTCAGGGGTACAGGTCTGTGATTCATCAGTCTTACACAATTCACAGCGCTCACCATAGCACGTACCCTCCCCAATGTCCATCACCCAGCCACCCCATTCCCCCCACTCCCCTCCACTCCAACAATCCTCAGTTTGTTTCCTGAGATTAAGAGTCTCTATGGTCTGTCTCCCTCTCTGGTTTCTTCTCGTTTCATTTTTCCCTCCCTTCCCCTATGATCCTCTGTCTGTTTCTCAAATTCCTCATATCAGTGAGATCATATGGTACTTGTCTTTCTCTGAGTTACTTCGCTTAGCATAATACCCTCTAGTGCCATCCATGTCATTGCAAATGGCAAGATTTCATTTTTTTTTTGATGGCTGCATAATATTCCATTGTGTGTGTGTGTGTGTGTGTGTGTGTGTGTGTGTGTGTGTGTGTTTGTATGTATACCACATCTTCTTTATCCATTCATCTGTTTATGGACATCTAGGCTCTTTCCATAGTTTGGCTATTGTGGACATTGCTGCTATAAACATTGGGGTTCACCTGCCCCTTTGGATCACTACATTTCTATATTTGGGGTAAATACCCAGTAGTGCAATTGGTGGGTCATAGGGTAGCTCTATTTTCAACTTTTTGAGGAACCTCCATACTGTTTTCCAGAGTGGCTGCACCAACAGTGTAAGAGGGTTCTCCTTTCTCCGCATCCTCGCCAACATCTGTCATTTCCTGACTTGTTAATTTTAGCCATTCTGACTGGTCTGAGTGGTATCTCATTGTGGTTTTGATTTGTATTTCCCTGATGCCGAGCGATGTTGAGCACTTTTTCATGTGTCTGTTGGCCATTTGGATGCCTTCTTTGCAGAAATGTCTGTTCATGTTTTCTGCCCATTTCTTGTTTGGATTATTTATTCTCTGCGTGTTGAGTTTGCTAAGTTCTTTACAGATTTTAGATAATAGCCCTTTATCTGATATGTCATTTGTAAATATCTTCTCCCATTCTGTCGGTTGTCTTTTGGTTTTGTTGACTGTTTCCTTTGCTGTGCAAAAGCTTTTAATCTTAATGAAAGTCCAATAGTTCATTTTTGCCCTTGCTTCCCTTGCCTTTGGCGATGTTTCTAGGAAGAAGTTGCTGTGGCTGAGGTGGAAGAGGTTGCTGCCTGTGTTCTCCTCAAGGATTTTGATGGATTCCTGTCCCACATTTAGGTCTTTTATCCATTTTGAGTCTATTTTTGTGTGTGGTGTAAGGAAATGGTCCAGTTTCATTCTTCTGCATGTGGCTGTCCAATTTTCCCAACACCATTTGTTGAAGAGACTGTCTTTTTTCCATTGGACATTCTTTCCTGGTTTGTCAAGGATTAGTTGACCATAGAGTTGAGGGTCCATTTCTGGGCTCTCTATTCTGTTCCATTGATCTATGTGTCTGTTTTTGTGCCAGTACCATACTGTCTTGAAGATGACAGCTTTGTAACAGAGCTTGATGTCCAGAATTGTGATGCCACCAGCTTTGCTTTTCTTTCTCAACATTCCTCTGGCTATTTGTGGTCTTTTCTAGTTCCATGCAAATTTTAGGATTATTTGCTCCATTTCTTTGAAAAAAGTTGATGGTATTTTGATAGGGATTGCATTAAATGTGTAGATTGCTCTAAGTAGCGGGGACATTTTCACAATATTTGTTCTTCCAATCCATGAGCATGGAACGTTTTTCCATTTCTTTGTGTCTTCCTCAATTTCTTTCATGAGTATTCTGTAGTTTTCTGAGTACAGAACATTTCTAATATTGTTTTGTCTTATGGTATCACTTATCTTCTCCCCTTGTGATCCAGTAGTTTATCTCTTTTTTTCTCAGCTTCTTTATTCTCCATCATTTGGTCTTCTATGTCACTAATTCTCTCTTCTGCCTCATTTATCTTAGCGGTTAGAGCCTCCATTTTTTATTGCACCTCGTTAATAACCTTTTTGATTTCAACATAGTTAGATTTTTAGTTCTTTTATTTCTCCAGAAAGTGATTCTCTAGTATCTTCTGTGCTTTTTCAAGCCCAGCTAGTATCTTTATAATTGTCATTCTGAACTCTAGTTCCGACATCTTACTAATGTCCATATTGATTAGGTCCTTGGCAGTCAGTACTGCCTCTTGTTCTTTTTTCTGAGGTGAGTTTTTCCGTCCTGTCATTTTGTCCAGAGAAGAAAAGGTGAATGAGAGAACAAAATGCTAATAGGGTAACAATGACCTCAGAAAAATATACACTAAATAAATCAGAAGAGACCTGAAACTGGGGGGAAAAATAAAGGAAAAAAAAGAAAAGAATGTGATCAGGCTGGTGAATAGAACAGAGCCACACACTAGATTTTGGGTGTATTTTGGTCTGTTAGAAGAAATTGCCTCCCAAAATTTTAAAGAAAGAAAAACTTACATATATATACAAAGGGTAAATATGATGAAGGGATGGAATATGACTGTAAAGATGAAAATTTAAAAAGATTTTATCTATTTTTTTTAAGATTTTATTTATTTGAGAGAGAGAGAGAGCATGAGAGGGGAGAGTGTCAGAGGGAGAAGCAGACTCCCCGCTTAGCAGGGAGTCCGATGTGGGACTTGATCCCGGGACTCTGGGATCATGACCTGAGCTGAAGGCAGTGACTTAACCAACTGAGCCACCCAGGAGCCCAAAAAAGATTTTAAAAAAGGAATTGATAAGTTGGTTGAAAAAAAGAACAAAAAAATATTAAAAGAAAAAAAAAGGAGAGACTGATTAGGTGGGAGACTAGGACAAAGTCATACACTAGATTTAGGATATATTTTGGTCTGTTAGAAGAAACTGTATCCCAAAATTTTAAAGAAAAAAGAACTTACATGTATATTAAAAATAAGGTTAAATACAATGAAGGGATAGAATGACTGTAAAAATGAAAATTAAAAAAGATTTTAAAAAAGGAAATTGATACAATGTTGGCTGAAAAAGGAAAGAAGAAAAATTCAACTAAAAAAAAAAGAAAAGGAAAAAATAAAGAAAATTTTAAAAATTAACTTTGAAAGACTAAAGAATCAGGGGGAAAAAAGCCATGAATTCTATGTGCTGTATTCCCCCAGTGCTGGGGTTTTGCCGTTCTCATTAATCGGTAAATTTGGTCTTGGCTGGATGTTCTTGCTGATCTTCTGGGGGAGGGGCCTGTTGCAGTGATTCTCAAATGTCTTTGCCTGAGGCGGAATTGCACCACCCTTGCCAGGGGCCAGGCTGAGTAATCTGCTCAGGTTTGCTCTCAGTAGCTTTTGTTCCCTGAAAGCTTTCCTTACAGCTTTGGAGGAGGAGAGTGAAAATGGTGGCCTCCCAATCTCTGGTCCTGGAGGAGCCAAAAGCTCAGGGCGCCACTCCTCAGTGAGCCCTCAGGGAACAGCAGTCCATCACTCCTGTCTCCCTGGTCTCTGACCGCACTCCATGTTCACCCAGCCTGTGACCGAGCATTTCTCTCTCTGGCACATGACCCCGTTTTTAGTCTCCAATCCCAGCAGACTCCTGTGGTGTGCTCCCGTGCCGCTCTTCCCAGGGAAGGAGGGGGACAGGTCCCTGGATCTGCCGCTTGTTGGGTCCCTGTTCGAAGAGTAGTGACCCAACTGTGCCATGGATCACGGTTTATGACAACCCGAAGCTGAGAGCCCACTCCTCAGTTCCATCTTTGCCACTGGCTTTCCCACTCCCATACCTGGGAGCTCTGCCACACTCAGGCACCCCAATCTTTCTGTGACCCTGAGGGTCCTGAGACCACACTGTCCCAGCAAGGGTTCCACTGCCTGATTAGCCACTGGAGCAACATCCCTCAACAGAGCAGACTTCTTAAATTTCCAGTTTTGTGCTCCACTGCTCTATCACTTGCTGGTAGCCTGCTGATGGAGGCTCCTCCCCCCCCCCCGCCCCCCGTCTATCTTCCCGTGTGTCGCCTCGGATTCACTTCTCTGCACATCCTACCTTCCAGAAAGTGGTCGCCTTTCTGTTCACAGAATTGCTGCTATTCTTTTTTTTTTTTTTTTTTTTTTAAGATTTTATTTATTTATTTATTTGACAGAGATAGCGAGAGAGGGAACACAAGTGGCAGTGGGGGTAGGGAGCTGGAGAGGGAGAAGCAGGCTCCCTACTGAGCAGGGAGCCTGATGCGGGGCTCCATCCTAAGATGCTGGGATCATGACCGCAGCTGAAGGCAGATGCTTAACCAACTGAGCCACCCAGGCGCCCCAAATTGCTGCTATTCTTTTCTTCAATCTCTTGTTAAGTTTGTAGGTGTTCTGAATGGTTTGATAACTATCTAGCTGAATTCCTGGGACCAGGCGGAATTTAGGTCTCTTATTTCTCCGCCGTCTTGCTCCTCCTCTTGTTTTGTTTTTAACCTGATAATTGCTCACTAGTAAAGATCAAGTTAAGTAGTTATTGGCATTTCAATGTTGGAAAACATTGGCCTTTTCCCTTGGCTTTGCCCCATAGAGAACTATTACTCAATCTCTTTAGGCTTTCTTTTTGTTGTTTTTTAATTTTTATCTTTTTGATTCATGGCTTCATTGTGTTTAAGTCATAACTAATAAAAGTCAATGCAAAATTGGTCTTATATTTAAGTATGTTTTCAATAACAAAGCCATATTTCTCCATTGTTATCATCAGGTTATTTTTCACAATGTCTGTTATATCTAACAGAAAGCAAAACTTGAAAATATTATACTACATTTATTTAAATTATTTTTTTCTTTACTTATATAGCATATTAAAAATATTTCAATGAGCTTTTTTTCTGGAAATGTTGGAATAGTTTTGAATCTTTATTCTTTTTCACTTCATATTGTTTTTGAAAAAATGTTTAGCCCTGTTGAATTGATGCCAGGAATCTTTTCAAGTAGGTTACCAATCAACTTTTTTATATAAAAGATAATTAGAATATCTTAACTTGCTTAGTGAATTTTTTTTCTCCATTGGTGTTTTGAATTTTATCTCTAAATAACTTTGGTGACTGTATTGAAAATAGTCAATTTGGAGGCTCTGATCCAAGATGGCAATATAAGAACCTCTTGAACTCACCTTCCCCATGAAGACACCAAATCTATAGCTACACATGAAGCAGTTCCTCTTGTAAAAAATCCAGAAACTGAGGGACTCCTATACATTGGATGAATTAGAAGGTACCCACATTGAAAGGGGTAGGAAAGGGTAAGACACGCTCTAGCCATAAATCCCACCCCTGGCATAGTGACATACAATAGGTAGGGAACTCATAACTCCCTAATTTTCCATGAGAAGCAAAGAGTTTGAACCCAGCATCTAGCACCCCAACTTTTAAGACTTTCACTGGAGAGATGAGCCCCCAAAATACCTAGTTCTGAAACAGGGCTTGTGTCCACAAGACCCACAAGACTATAGCAAACTATTCTTCACTTGGCTTGGACCTGTTGTGGTTTTCCCTCCAGGGCTCAGCACAGAGGGAGTATATACCACCCATCTTCCAGTCTTTTCCTGAAAGCTGCCTATTTGTGTACTTTAAAAGCTGCTGCTGCCTGAGGATCAGGCTTCTAATTTAGCACACACCTAGGTACTGACTGTCATCCTCCCCAGAGATCAGGGAGGTCAGCAGATGACATCTCCGTGCACCCTGTAGATCTTTAGTGTCTCCCAGAGGGTACATCTCTTGATCTCCTGGCTCTGATGACTAGGGGGACTTGTGGTTTGTGGGTCCCACGGGTCTGTAGCAAACAAGGAAGCAGTTCTTACCTGGCTATCCCTTGAGGACTCAGAACAGAGGGAGCAGAGAAAAATGCCCAGCTCCTAGTCTTTCCCTGAAAGAAGTCTGCTTACATACTTTAAAAGCTGCTGACTAAGGGTTCAGCTTTCAGTCAGCTTATATCTAGTGCTGACTGAGATCCTACCCTTTGGCACACTGACAGGTATTGGCACCCACAACTACTGGGAGCTACTAAGAAAAAAAAGGGAGTTTTGACTTCCACAAAGAGACAACTAAGAGCTCAGGGCAGGCTGAACAATAAGGTTCATCTCCTACACAAGACCACTCTATAAAGACTGGAAGAGTGGCTGTTTTACGTAATGCATAGAAACCAAAACAGAGAATCAAGGATAATGAAGAAACAGGAACATGTTCCAAAAAAAGAACAAGGAAAAACTCCAGAAACAGACCTTAATGAAATGGAGATAAGTGATTTGTCTGACAAAGGGTGCAAAATAATAGTCATAAAGATGTTTACTATGGTCAGGAGAATAATGCATGAACAAAGTGAGAATTTTAGGAGATAGAAAATAAAAGAATGTACCAAACAGAAACCACAGACCTGAAAAGAATACAGTAACTACAGAAAAATTCAAAAGACTAGATCAGCTGGAAGAAAAGATCAGTGAACTCAAAGATTGGGCAGTGGAATTCATCCAAACACAGGAACAAAAAGGGAAAAAAAAATGGAAGAGACCAGAGATACCTTAAGGGACGTAAAGGATACCATCAAGTGGATGAATATTTGCAATATAGTTATCCCAGAAGAAGAGAGACAGAAAGGAGCAGAAAGCTTATTGAAGAAATAATGGCTAAAAACTTCCCTAATCTGGGGAAAGAAATGGGCATCTAGTTTCAAGAAGTCCACAGAGTTATAAATAAGATGAATTCAAGAGACCCACACCAAGAAACATAATTAAATTATGAAAAGTTAAGAGATTTTTATTTTATTTTTTTTAAAGATTTTATTTATTTATTAGAGAGAGAGAGCACAGGCAGGGGGAACGGCAGGCAGAGGGAGAAGCAGGCTCCCTGCTGAGCAAGGAGCCCATTGTGGGACTTGATTCCAGGACCCTGGGATCATGACCTGAGCCAAAGGCAGACGCTTAACCAACTGAGCAATCCAGGCATCCCAAGAAGAGAATTTTTAAAGCAGCAAGAGAAAATTTACCTTGTTATGTACAAGGTAACCCCCATGGATTTTTAGTCAGTGGATTTTTTAGCAGAAACTTGGCAGTCAGGTAGGGAGTGGCATGATATATTCAGTGTGCTAAAAGAAAAAAAGCTGCCAACCAAAAATACACTACCCAGCAAAGTTGTCCTTCTGAACTGAAAGAGAAATTAAGAGTTTTACACAACTGCAAAAGCTAAAGGAGTTCATCAACACTAGTCTAGTGTTGCAAGAAATGTTAAAGGGACTTGTTCAAGCTGAAACAAAAGGACACTAAAGAGTAACAGGAAAACATGAAAGTATAATCTCATCGGTAAATGTAAATATGTAGTTAATTTCAGAATATTCTAATGATGTAATGGTGGTGGGTAAATCACTTATAGTATGAAGATTAAAAAACAAAAGTATTAAAAAATCTATACAAAAATTTTGTTAATGGCTAAACAAGATAAAAAGATGTAACTTGTGACATCAAAAACATTGTAACAGGGGAGAATAAATATATAGAGCTCTAGTCTGCATTTGAATTCAAGTTGTTATAGGTTAAAATAGACTGTTATAAATATAAGGTGTCTTAAGCCTCATAGTAACTGCGAAGTAAAAACCTGTAATAAGCAGTGCCTCGGTGGCTCAGTTGGTTAAGTGTCTACCTTCAGCTTGGGTCTTGATCTCAGGGTCCTGGGATCAAGCCCCACATTGGGGTCCCTGCTCAGTGCAGAGTCTACTTCTCCTTCTCACTCTCCCTCTGTGCTCTCTCTCTCTCAAATAAATAAATAAAATCTTATTAAAAAAACTGTAATAGATAAAGGGAAAGGAATCAATACAGACTATTATAGGAAATCATCAAATTAATATGGAAGAGACAAAGAAAGGAAGAAAAGAACAATTGTATTACAAAAAGGCAAAAAACAATTAAGAAAATGGCAATAGTAAGTCCTTATCTTTCAGCAATTACTTATAAATATAAAGGGATTAAATTCTCCAATCAAAGGACATAGAGTGGCTGAATGATTAAAAGAATAAAACCCAACTATATGTGCCTCTAAGAAACTCATTCATTCCTTAAAGGAGCACATAGACTGAAAGTGAAAGAATAGAAAACCATATTCTGTGAAAATTGAAACCCAAAGGGGTTGCTATACTTATATCAGACAGAACAGACTTTGAGCCACAAACTCTAATAAAAACATGATCATTATGTAATCACAAGGGTATCGGTTCATCAAGAGGATAGAACAATTATAAATGCGTATGTACCTAACATTGGAGCACCTAAATATATGAAGCAAATTTAACAGATATGAAAGAAGGCAGAAATACAATAATATTAGGGGACTACAGCACCCCACTTTCAACAATAGCTAGATCATCCAGATAAAATCATTAAGGAAACATTTGACTTAGAGACATTACATCAGATGGACTTAACAGACATTTATAGGACAATACATCTAAGAACAGCAAAGTACACATTCTTCTCAAGAGCACCTGGAACATTTTTCAGGCTAGATCGTATGTTAGACCACAAAACAAGTCTTAACAACATAGAAGATTGAAATCATAGCCATCTTTTCTGACCACAATGGTTTGAAACTAGAAATCAATTATAGGAAGAAAACTGGAAAATTCACAAATACATGGAGATTAAAAAACATGCTCCTGAACAACCAGTGGGTCAAAGAAATCACAAGAGAAATAAAAAAAATCTCAATTCCAAAGAAATAGAAATACAATATACCAGAACTAATGGGATGCAACAAAAGCAGTTCTAAGAGGGAAGTTCATAGAGATAAATGCCTATATTAATGGGAGAAGATATTTGCAAATGACATATCAGATAAAGGGCTAGTATCCAAGATCTATAAAGAACTTCTCAAACTCAAAACCCCCAAAACAAATAATCCAGTCAGGAAATGGTCAGAAGACATGAACAGACATTTCTCCAAAGAAGACATACAAATGACCAACAGACACATGAACAAATGCTCCACATCACTCAGCAGCAGGGAAATACAAGTCAAAACCACAATGAAATACCACCTTACACCAGTCAGAATGGCTAAAATTAACAAGACAGGAAACAATAAATGTTGGCGAGGATGTAGAGAATGAGGAACCCTCTTACACTGTTGGTGGGAACGCAAACTGGTGCAGTCACTCGGGAAAACAGTATGGAGGTTTCTCACAAAATTAAAAACAGAGCTACCCTACGACCCAGCAATTTCCCTACTGGGTATTTACCCCCAAAGATACAAATGTAGTGATCCGAAGGGGCACCTGCACCCCAGTGTTCATAGCAACAACGTCCACAATAGCTAAACTGTGGAAAGAGCCAAGATGTCCATTGACAGATGAATGGATAAAGAGAAGATGTGGTATATATGTACAGTGGAATATTACTCAGCCATCAGAATGAATGAATACTTACCATTTACATCAACATGGATGGAAGTGGAGAGTATAACGCTGAGCAAAATAAGTCAATCAGAGAAAGACAATTATATGGTTTCACTCATATGTGGAATATAAGAAACAGCACAGAGGTAATAGAGGAAGGGGGGGAATGGGAAGTCATCAAAGAGGGAGACAAACCATGAGAGACTCTTAACTATAGGAAACAAACTGAGGGTTGCTGGAAGGGAGGGTTGATGGAGGGGGATGGGGTAATTGGGTGATGGGTATTAAGGAGGGCATGTGATGTGATGATCACTAGGTGTTATACACAACTGATGAATTGAACACTACATCTGAAACTAATGATGTACTTTAAGTTGGCTAATTGAATTTAAATTAAAAAATTTTTAAAAATGCCTTTAGTAAGAGAAAGAAAAAAGACCTGAAGTAAACAATGTAACTTTATACCTCAAAGAATCATAAAAAAACAAATTAAGCCCAAAGTTAGTAGAAGGAAGGAAATAATCAAAATCATGGTAGAAGTGTATGATATAGAGACTAAAATGACAATAGAAACTATCAATGAAACTAAGAGACGATTTTTGGAAAAGATTAAAAAATAGATAAGTCTTTATCTAGACATACCAAGAAATGAAAAAAGACTCAAATGAATAAAATTAGATATGCAAGAGGAGGCATTACAACTGATACCACAGAAATACAAAGGGTCATGAGAAACTACTGTGAACAATTATACACTGACAAATTGGACAACCTAAGAGAAATAGATAAATCCCAGAAACATATAGCCTACCAAGACTGAAGCAGAAGAAATAGAAAATCTGAACAGATCAATTACTTGTAAGGATATTGAATCAGTAATCAAAAACCTCCCAACAAAGAAAAGTTCAGAAACAAATGCCTTCACTGGCAAATTCTACCTAATCCTTCTCAAAGTCTTTTAAAAAATAAAAGAGGAGGGAACGTTTCCAAAGTCATTTTACGAGGCCAGCATTATTCTGATACTAACGTCAGAGAAAGACACCACAAGAAAATTACAGACTAATATCTCTGTTCAACATCGACACAAAAATCCCCAACAAAGTTTTAGTAAACCAAATTGAAAAAAGGTTCATACACCATGATCAATTGGGATTGATTCCAAGGATGCAAGGATGGTTCAACATACACAAATCAATCAACATGATATATATACCACATTAACAAAATGAAGGAGAAAAATCATATGAGTATCTCAATAGATGCAGAAAATGCTTTTGACAAATGTCAACATCAATTCATAAGAAAAAATGCCAATGATTTGAGTATAGAAGGTACCTCAACATAAAAAGGCACATATAATAAGCCTACAACAGACATGATACTCCTAAGATGAGGAACAAGACAATGATGCCCACTCTTGTCACTTTTATTCAACAGATTACTAGAAGTCCTAGCCAAAGCAGTTAGGCGAGAAAAAGAAATAAAAGGCATTTAAATTGCAGAGTTAAAAATAAAACTGTCTCTATTTACAGATGACATGATATTATATGTAGAAAACCCTAAAGACTCCAGCAATAAACTGTTAGAACTAGTAAATGAATTCAGTGGTTTCAGGATACAAAATCAATACACAGAAATCAGTTGTATTTCTCTACACTATCCAAGAGAGAAATTAAGAAAATAATCCCATTTATAATTGCATCAAAATATTAAAATACCTAGGAAGAGGGGCACCCGCGTGGCTCAGTTGGTGAAGCATCTGACCAGCTCAGGTCATGATCTCAAGGTCCTGGGATTGAACCTTGGGTCAGGCTCACCGCTCAGCAGGGAGTTGGCTTCTCCTTCCCCTTCTCCCTCTGCCCCTCCCCTCGCTCATATACATAGGAAGAAATTTCACCCAAGAGGTAAAAGTACTGTACACTCAAAAGTATAAGACACTGATGAAAGAAATCAAGGAAGTAAAAAATAAATGTGTTCATAGATTGGGAGAATTAATATTGTTAGTATGTTAATACTGCCCAAAGCAATCTACAGATTCGGTGCAAGCCCTGTCAACATTCCAACTGCATTTTTCACAGGGATAGAACAATCTTAAAATTTGCATGGATCCACAAAAGACTTTAAAGAGCCAACACCATCTGGAGAAAGAAGAACAAAGCTGGAGGCATCACATTTCCTGATTTCAATCTATATCACAAAGCAGTAGCAATCAAAACAGTATGGTACTGGTATAAAAATAGACATATATTTCAATGGAACATAATGGAAAGTCTGGAAATAAACCTATGCATATATGGTCAATTTCTTTGTGACAAAGGAGCCAAGAATATACAATGGGGAAAGGACAGTCTCTTCAATAAATGGTGCTGGGAAAACTGGACAGCCACATGCAAAACAATGAAACTAGACTATGATCTTATACAATACGCAAAAATTGATTCAGAATGTATTAAAGATTTGAATTTAAGACCCAAAACCATAAAACTCTTAGATGACGACTTGGGGGTAAGTTCCTTGACATAGATCTTGGCAATGATTTTTTGGATTTGATGCCAAAAGCAAAAGAAATTAAAGCAAAAATAAACAAGTGGGACTACACCAAACTGAAAAGCTTCTACACCAAAAAAGAAAACCATTAACACAATGAAAAAGGCATTCTTCTGAAAGGGAGGAAATATTTGCAAATTATACATCTATTAAAAGATTGATATCCAAAATCCATAATGAACACCTACAACTCAGCAAAGAAAACAATCCAATTAAAAAAGGGCAGAGTAACTGAATAGATACTTATCGAAGAAGACATACAAATGGCCAACAGGTACATGAAAGAGGTGCTCTACATCACTAATCATCAAGGTAATGTAAGACAAAATTCAGAGATCTCAATCATACCTGTTAGATTGGTTATCATCAAAAGACAAGAGATGTGGGAGCCTGGGTGTCTCAGTCTGTTGAGCAACTGACTCTTGATTTCAGTTCAGGTCATGATCTCAGGATCATGAGATCAAGCCCTGTCTTGGGCTCCACGCTCATTGGGAGTCTGCTCTTCTCCCTCTGTTCCCCCCACCGCTCCTGTGCATGTGTGCACTCTCTCTCTCTGTAAAATAAATAAATAAATCTTTAGGGGGAAAAAAAGATGAAATAACAAGTACTGGTGGGGATGTGAAGATAAGAGAAACTATGTGCACTGTTGGTGGGAATGTAAATTGGTACAGCCACTATAGAAAACAGTATGGCGATTTCTTAAGAAAAAAATTAAATACAGAACTATCTTATGATCTACCAGTTCACTGTTCAGTAGTAAATCTATAAGAAATGAAAACAGGATATCAAAGAAATATTTGCACTCCCATGTTTATCATAGCATTATTCAGAATAGTTAATATGTGGAAACAACCTAATCTCAGCCGGTGGATAAATGGATAAGAAGATGTGATGTGCACGTGCGTGCGCACACACACACACACACACACACACACACACACATGAATATTATACAGTCATGAGAAAGCTGGGAGTCCTGCCATTTGTGACAACATAGGTGGACCTTCAGGGCATTATGCAAAGTGAAATAAGCCAGACAGAGAAAGATAAGTACTTGCATGGTATCACTTATTAAGTGGAATCTAAAAACAAAAAAGAAGTCAAACTCATAGAAACAGAGAGTAAGAAAGTGGTTGCCAGTGCCAGTTGTGTATGTATGGAGAATGTGGTAAAAGGGTACCAGGTATAAGATGAACAAGTTCTGAGGATTTAAAGTAAAAGATGAATAAGTTCTGAGGATTTAAAGTAAAATACAGTAATAGCTACTACCTTTGAGCTTTGATAACCTATAATAGTTTTCAGATTGAAGAACAAAAAAAAAAAATCTGACATTAGTGTAAAAAGAAAAAGTAAAACACAGTGACTAATGTTGTTAACATTGTATTGTACAGTTGAAATTTGCTAAGAGAGTAGAGCTTTAATATTCTCATACACACACACAAAAGTTAAATATGTGTGGTAATGGATTTGTTAATTAACTAGATGGGAGGAATCCTTTCACAATTTATATCAAATCACCACAATATACACTTTAAATATCTTAGTAAATCTGTCAATTATACTTCAGTGGAACTTAAAAAAAAAAGTTAATTTGTATGTATACAAACAGAGCCTTATTGAACTGCCTGCATGACTTTTTTTTTTTTTTAAATAATGTGGTATGGGGGTGCCTGTGTGGCTCAGTCAGTTAAGCAGTTGCCTTTCCTGAGACCGAGCCCCAGGTCAGGCTCCCTGTTCAGTGGGGAGTTGGCTTCTCCCTCTCCCTCTGCTGCTCCCCCTGCTTGTGCTCTCTCGCTTGCACTCTCTCTCTCTCTAATTAATAAATAAAATCTTAAAAAAAAATAATGTGGTACAGGTTTTTACTAGAATTATGATTGTTGAATAGAAGTCATGGTGTTTCCATTCCTAAGTTTTGTTGCATATGATGAGAATTTCTCTGGGCAGATTGGAACAGAGATATTCTGTGAAGCACCAGTACAGCTCCTAATAACTAAAAGCAAGCTCAAATGCTGATTCTATCTTATGGCTCTAGATATTCCCACATGCAGAGAACTGTTCTGCATTTATTTTTACTCTATCTTTTTACTTTTCATCTTCTAATTCCTACAGTTTACTTGTGAGATTCTACAGTTTACTTGGGGATGTGGCCTTAACTGTATACTGCTTTCAGATTGCATTTTTTCTTCTTTTCTTTTTTCTTTTCTTCACAGTCATAGGATTGAAAAACCAACATTTGACAAATAACTGTCTAGATCATTGTACAAAAAATACAGTGTTTTGCTTTTTTTTCTGTATTTATTATGAGTTTCTTTTTAAGTAGTACTTTCTAAGAGGCAGTTGATATATCATTGAAGCTAAGCTTATGAACTCTGGAGCCAGACTGCCTGGGTGTGCATCCAGGTGTGCCACTTATTACATGTCTCACCTTGCATAGGTGTTTAATTTCTCAGTGCCTCAGTTTATCATGTGTAAAATGAGGATGACAATAGTACTTACTTTTATAATGTTGTTTAGAAAAGGAGTATAAATGAGTTACTTTCTGTAAACAGAAGGCTATGAAGCGGAGCTTACACATATATTAAGTAGAGATAGACATTTTTATAAAGTAGAGGTTCTTTGGCATATTTGTGATTATGAGAATTATATATATATATATTTATATATTACACATTCAGAAATAATAGTGCCATTGGAAAACAAGTGTCTATAGAAAAACAAAGTAGGTAGTATGATAATATACATAATATGTATAAAAATAAGACCTTTCAGTCATTTCAGTGGAAAGAGCATAAGGTGCAAGTAAAAATCATAACAAAATCAGTAACACCAATGACTATTTCTTGAAGGTTTAAATGCTGGGCACTATGATAAGTCTTTTCTGGTTTCAACAACTTATTTCATCATCTGGCTAGTTATGTAATATTGGAGAATTTCCTTAACCTCTCTCTAAGCTCTGGTTTTTATCATCTATTTGGTAATTATTGATATTTGTTCTTTCTTTATAAAGGTATATTATTAGAATAAAATGATCTCTTTTATCTATCTTCAGTACGTTATCTGTGTACTGAAACGATCAGTGAGCTGGTACATAATTGTATGAGATAATATATTGATAAATTATGTAGCATGTGGTCATATGGTGGTTAACAACTGAACCTGACTTTTCTTGAGAGCACAGATGTGTTAGGAGCTGCTGACTTCTCTGACCCTAGGTAGTTTACTGAATCAAAAATATTTATATATGTTCATATGTATTTATAATATACATATAAATGAATATACATATTATATATGATTTAATATATGTTAATATAAGCATTGTATTATGTTAATATAAAATATACTTATTTATTATATCATATAATATATAACAATGTAATTATATAACAATATGTAATTATAATATATAATGTATATTATATATAATATATAAATATTATAATAATATAATTGATATATTAGTGTAGTAATATATAATGGTATAATATATATATTATTCATTGATGGGGAAGGGTTTTTATGAAGTATGTCCATTTTTATGAATCATCTTCTTGCCATACATGGAAGTTTTTTTTATTTTTATAATGTTGGTATCCTTGCTGTGTGCTTGTGATTAATACTCAATTGTCTCTGTGGTCCAAATAATAAGCCCATACCCAAATTTTCTTATTTAATGTATTGCCTATCAGCAATTTGCAGGTTTTATTCTTGACTACAATTCTGACCACACTTTAATTTATATGTTTTGTCAGATTGTGAGGCTCCCCCATGGCATGGCTCATTGCCTTCTTTGCATTCCTGGCATCTAGCACTTTGCTAGGTAGAACAGGAAAGAAGTGATCCGTATATGTTTATGGGATAAATAAACTAGGAAAGAATAGAAAGGAAGTCAAATTGATCTGAAAGTAGCTTGTATTTCTAAGAATCCAGAAACTGAGCTTCTAAGAAATCTTTAAAAAATTACTGATCTAGGAGGATTGGGCCTCTAGGAAGACGATGTAATGCCAAATAAGTTAGGATTTGTATGTTTAATCTATTTGTCTCTGGTTGGAGAGTATAAAATATAAATGTTCCAACTATTTTGAAACGTTTCTTTTAACTAACTTAATACATTATAATTCATTAAACAGAGGCGGGCTAGCAGAAAGACTAAATGGCCTGCAGAATCGAGAGAGATCTGCCATTTCTTTGTGGAGACATCAGTGTGTTTCTTACCAAAAGACACTTTCAGGTAAGGCCTGCACTGACATCTGAGACTGTGGGTAAAGAATGTGCCAATTGAAAGTATTTTACATTAAGATATATAAATTTGATCATTACTATTTTCATGACGTTTTCTTTTTCTCCAGGTGTCCTTTAGGTCTCAGAAATTTTTCTGAAAGATGAGTCCGTTCTTACAAGGTCTACTGATCCCTCCCCATAGAACTTCTCACAGTTCAATAGAAGACTTATTATTGATCTTACTTGGAGGGTTCTGTATTAGGCCTTTCTTTTGTTGTATCTTTTGCTGTATCTGAAAGCCAGTAGCTTTCAGACTTTTGTGACTGCGACCCCTAGTAAGAAATACATCTTATGTCTTCTCCCAGCGCACACATGACTTACATGCACACACACACACACACACACACACACACACACACTCACACCCCTGAGACAAACATTTTATAAACAGCACTAACCTTACTAGGTTTGATATACTCTTCATTCTCTTTTATTTTTACCATAATCCTAGTCTCACTAAATTGATGTAGGTTCGTTCTAATGAGTTGCAAGATGTAGTTTGTAAGTTGCTACTACAAGCAAGTGACTGGAAACTCTTGTTTCTTAACAAACTGTTTGATCTTAAAAATACTTCATATACCTAGAAAAGCTTCCTTTCCTGTGAGACTGTGTTCTTTTTCATGGTTTCTTCCTGAGTGGTCTCTCCATCAGGAGGTGGGGAAGAAGTGGGTGAACATGGTGTCTATTCCAAATCTATTAATAGTTTTCTCTCCAGGGGGATCCTTGGAATGGCTCACAGGTTATTTTGGCAAATGTTAGAATGCAAAATAGAACAAGAGTGCTAGGTAGAATACTGAACTAGTATGTTGTCAACTCTTGCACATTTCTCTGGAAGACTTTTTTTAAGTCTGATCTCATTTATTATCTTTAAAATACTTCTCAGCTGGCACCTGGGTGTCTCAGTTGATGGAGCATCTGACTCTTGATCTCAGAGTTGTGAGTTTGAGCCCCAGGTTAGGTGTAGAGATTACTTAAAATTTTTAAATCTTAAAAATAAAATAGGGGTGCCTGGGTGGCTCAGTCAGTTAAGTGCCTGACTCTTGGTTTTGTCTCAGGTCCTGATCTTATGGGTCATGAGATCAAGTCCCACATAGGACTCCATGCTCAGCAGGAGTCTGCTTGGATAATCTCTCCCTCTTCTCCACTCATTTGTTTGTCTCTCTCTCAAATATATAAATCTTAATAAAATAAAATAAAAATAAAATAAAATAAAAAATAAATAAAATAAAATAAAAAATAAAAAATAAAATATAAAATAAAATAAAATAATAAAATAAAATAAAATAAAATATAAAATAAAAAATAAAATAAAATAAAAAAATAAAATAAAATAAAATATAAAATAAAATAAAATAAAATAAAATCCTTTCCAGCTATCTTTTAGCAACTGTCTTTTCTCTTTCACATTCTTGTATTAGAGTATTATAATACATATCAGGATGACCCAAGAATACTTTTTTTGTTACACGGTGCTATGGATCAGCCTGTTGTTACATTTATTACTTTGTATCTTATCATTTTTTTAAAACAAGGATTATATTAAATAATCATCTTTACAACTCATTTGATTAGTCAGAAAGCCAAGCATATATAAAGGTTGACAAGTTGTATTACTCAGGGAAGTCAGTAATACTCTGGCTTAAGCACAAAAAAGAATTTAATAGTACTTATAATTGAAAGCCACAGGGAGAAGATTTCATGCTTCAGGTATATTGGTCTGAAAAGGTTGTTAGGTCTTTTCCATGTGGTAACTCACAGCTACAAGTCCAATAAAAAGAAGGCTTTCTTTTTCAGTATTTTACCAGAAATTCTGAAGTGATTTTCATTGATCTGCTGAGACATGTATCCATCCTGGAACTAATCAGTGTTGAAGTAGAATATAATAAATAGCACTATACTAGCCCTATGATTAACTTGTGATCTTTTTCTATTAAGACTTATTTAATAAAAATTAGCAAGTACCATTTATGGTTTAATAATATATTATCTCATTTTAGTGATCTTTCATGTTCTCCTATTTATAAATACTTATATATACATACTTAACCTCTCAAATATGAATGTACTTGACTTGGAGAGATCACTTTCTCCTATAATCTATTCACCTCCACCTCTAACTAGTTCTGTTTATTTTTTATTTATTTATTTTTTATTTTATTTTATTTTTTTTTTTTTAATTTTTTTTTTTTAAGATTTTTTTTATTTATTTATTTATTTGACACACAGAGAGAGAGAGAGAGAGAGAGAGCACAAGTAGGCAGAGCTGTAGTCAGAGGGAGAGGGAGAAGCAAGTTCCCCGCTGAGCAGGGAGCCCGATGTGGGGCTCGATCCCAGGACCCTGGGATCATGACCTAGGCCGAAGGCAGTTGCTTAACCAACTGAGCCACCCAGGCGCCCCTAACTAGTTCTGTTTAGCTTTGTGTCATTTTCAATTTAGTTTGGGATTCTATGCATTTAAAATTTCTTTTGTTCTGCTTGAACCAGAAAAACAAGGCTTTGCCATCTATTTCTCTTTGTTCCTGTTCTGCTTTTGCCTCCCTTCCTTTGAAGTAATCATATAAGAGAATAGTAAGCTTGGATTTCTTTTTGAGTGGATATAAATATTTAAGTTATTAAATTTCAGTACGGCAACTTTTATTTCTTAGTGATATAGACTAGCTTTATATTGAGAGGTTGGGATGGGGTCATAAGCCACAAAATGGTAAAAACAAGATGGGAAGAACGGAGGACAAGAAGAGGATGGCAAACAGAGTAACTGGGATACTTAGCTTTTCCTTGGAGTCTGGCCACTGTACACTTAAAAGGCCGAACATTGGAAGTGCCATCTATATGCTACATTAGTGTTCATGCCACAGCCTTTTTTCCTTTCCCTAACAAAAAGGTAGAATGTTAATTCTTGAGGGTTCTTAAAAATCTTATAGTATCAGCTCCTTTTTGGGGGATGGAGAGAGTATGTGGCCTAGAAGAGGGAAATGACTTGCTCTGATTTTTCAGATTAACGGAAGAAACAGGGCTAGAACCCTAGCCACCTGACTGCCAGTGTCATGCTCTTTCAGTGGGATCACTTTTTGCCTCATAAAAATAATTTTTTCACTCCTCTACCAATTTGCTCTTGATATTACATTAAGGAATAAACAAACACCCCAGATTGGACTTTATGTGTCCAGTATGGTATCTCTCCTGAATTTTGTTGACTCTATAGCCTTGCAATATTGTAAATATCATCAAGATGAGAGGAAGAATTGGTCAAACTTTAATTTGGACCATAAATTCCTAAGAAATAATTGGAGAAAAATAGCTTCTTCTTTCCTCCTTCAACATTGTCCTTGTCATTGTTGTATCACATTTGAAGGTTTACTGTATGGTAGGTATAATGCTGAGGGCTTACTATATATTAAATCATTTAGTATGCAAAATAATGCTCTAAGATTCAATTTGCTTTCCTTATTTTCCAGATGAAAAAGCTGTAGGTCAGGGCACCTGGGTGGCTCAGTTGATTAAGCACCTGCCTTCCACTCAGGTCATGATCCCAGAGTCCTGGGATCGAGCCCCACATTGGACTTCCTACTCAGCGGGGAGGCTGCTTCTCCCTCTCCCTCTGCTGCTCCCCCTGCTCGTTCTCCCTCTCTTTCTCTCTCTCTCTCTCTCCCCCTATCTCAAATAAATAAATTAAAAAAAGAAAAAAGCTGTAGATCGAATGAATATATGGTATAGATGAGTAAGCCCAGGTTTGAGGTTACTCTGTAGTCCATGTTCTTATTCACCAATCCGTGTGGGCCTTCATTAGATGATCTGTTTGGGCTGGAGAAAGGATTTAAGAAGGCAAGTGATTAAGGAACCAGCAAAATTAGAAATACTGATAAAATGTGATTTTGTTTGGGGAAAAAGTAGTCTTTCAGTGTGAAGGACCATATCACATTCTTGAGACAGCACTATTTTAAGGAGTCTAGGACATAAATTTGAAGGTTATAAATCATGAATCTTGTGTAGGATACCCTAAAATCTTATGATTTTGATAGGGAGGTGGCAGACTGTCTTCTTAATTATTCATGTTAATATACACTAGAAGTCATTCTACATTGTTGTCCAGGTTTCTCATTACAGTGAATTGACCAAATTGTCAAGCACAGACTAGAGACAGTTATCTTCTGGAAGATGGAATAGGAAAATATCAAGTCAAACAAGTGTGACTATGTGCCTGAAATGAAGGGGAAAAATATGACCTTTTATTTGGCTCAGAAGCACCAAATAGTTTATTTGGAATGTCCCTTATAATTTGGGGATAGAGGGTATATCAATTATACCATGAATAAAGGACAAAGGCAAAATGAAACAAAAACACAGAGTCAAAAATGAATCCATTACTTTGGTATATGAATGTGCCCATCTCCAATGGTTTTACTTTGTTTTGTTTTTTAAGTAGGTTCCATGCACAACCTGAGGCTCAAACTGATAACCCTGAGATCAAGAGTCATGTTCTCTACCGACTGAGATTTGGATTTTATTTTTCCTTTCTTTTAGATGAATTTCTTATTTTTCAGGTCTATTAGATCCTCTTCTTGGTGTCTTGTAATACGTCGTGCCATTTTTCTCATTCCTTTTGATACAACTTATTATAAACATGGATTAGGAAGAAAATTTCACTATTTTGTTTACTTTATGGCCTGGCAGAAGCTTTTTCTTTCAGTTTACATTTCTTATTTCTACATATTTATAGTAACTGAGTAAATAAAAGAAAAATGTATTAATATTAAATAGAGGTAGTTCCTTCTAACCCCAATCCCAAGAATGAAAATTTAGTAAATAGCTGAGATTTAATGATGGATTTATTAAGATATCTATATTATTAATCTAAACTCTCTGAGCCTCTTAATTTCCCTATCATAAGTGAGTGTAATAGTAGTACCTCAACTGTTGAGCTTGTGCTAACAATAAATCTGATACTTCATGGGAGCACATACAGCTGCAGGGCAGAGTCAGCACTCAATAGATGGGGAAAAGAAAGAGACACGGCATTATTCTGCAAAATCAGCTTCTCCTCCTCTTCCTTAGGGTTTGGATGTACCTTTGGGTTTACAAGGTACTGCAGTCAGAGTTCCATTTTATTTCTCACAGACGGAAGTGGATTGTTCATCCTAGGTTAATTTTGACTGAACAGGTGAATACATCGGGCTTGGCTTTCCCTTCTTCTAATGGGTTTACTGAGAAATCTAGGAATTAGTAGTACTTTTATGAACCACATCTTGGCTTTTGGTTAGATATTAAGTATAGCATATCTCACTCAGTCTATCTTTATCTCTTTCAGACATGAGAAGTAATGGTTTACAAAATTAATGTGTCGATTGTAATTATTTACTTGAGGCCTTTCTTCTTACATTTGTTCCCATTTGAAGAGTATTATCTAATTAATCCATAATGCGGAGGGGTGTGCACTTCCTTATTGATTTGAAACGTTTGAGTGATTGTCTCCAACACATCTTTCTGCCTTTTTTGAAAGCTTTTTATTTTGAGATAGCTGTAGATTGACATGTAACTCATGCAGTTGTAAGAAACAATACAGAATGATTTTCTGTGCCCTTCGCCTGCTTTCCTCCAACAATGACATCTTTCCTAACTATATTATGATAGCACAACCAGGATATGAAACCAGGATACAATTCACTGACCTTATTCAGATTTTACCAGTTTTACATATACTTGTGAGTTTGTGTGTGTGTTTTATGTAATTTTATCATGTATAGACTAAGATGCCCATCACCACAGTCTGGATACAGAACAGTCCATCACCACAAGAATTCCTCATGCTTCCATCACCACAAGTATTCCTCATGCTACCCTTTTACAGCCACAGCCACCTCTTTCCTACCCTCCTCTCTAACACCTCACAACTGCTAATCTCACCATTTCCATAGTTTTGTCATCTCAAAAATGTTATACAAATGGAATAATATGGTGTGTAACCTTTCGGGATTGGCTTTTTTTCACTCAGCATAATTCCTTCAAGATTTATCCAAGTTTGTATGTATATCAATAGTCAACTTCCTCTTATTGGTGAGTAGTAGTCCATGATATGAATGTACCAGTTCGTTTAACTGTGCACATGCTGAGGGACATTTTGATCATTTCCATATTTGGGCTATTACAAATAAAGGTGCTATGAACATTAGTGTACAACTTTTTGAGTGAACATAGGTTTTTCTTTTTCTGATATAAATGATCAGGGGAGAAATTACCAGGTGTTATAGTAAGTGCATGTCTAGTTTTTTGTTTTTTGTTTTTTTAAGATTTTATTTATTTATTTGACAGAGAGAGACACAGCGAGAGAAGGAACACAAGCAGGGGGAGTGGGAGAGGGAGAAGCAGGCTTCCCAGCGAGCAGGGAGCCTGATGTGGGGCTCGATCCCAGGACCCTAGGATCATGACCTGAGCCAAAGGCAGCCGCTTAACAACTGAGCCACCCAAGTGCCCCTGCATGTCTAGTTTTATAAGACGTTGCATGTTAATATCAAATATTTCACTGAATATTTCTAACATAACATAAAAATTTCCTTAACACCTTTGCTTTGTGGATTTTAATTTTTCTTTGCTTCCCTCATGTATAGCTTACTTTTCTGGGCTATTTTATAACTCCCACTTATACCATTTAATAATCAGTTTTGTTTTCCCTGTTTCTACCTTTGAGTACATTTCAGTATAAAAGACATATCTCAAGGTTCTTCAGACTTGAATAAATTTTAAATGTGTGCCTATTTCCTTGGCTGTTTTTCTTTTTTCTTTTTTTTTTTTTTGTGATCATTAAGGAGGGACTGAGGTTGGCCATTTAAAGACAGAGAAGTGTGTGTGCTGCACATAAATGCTAATGTAGATGGATGTGTGAGTTGACAGGCGGAGAAGAGGGGGCCAGAGGCCTGACCACTCAAGGCCTGGAGGCCATGATTGAATTTTCTTAAAATTTATTGAAGTGTAATTAAGATATGTTATATTAGTTTCAGGTGTACAACCTAATGATTTGGTAATTCTATACATTACTTAGTGCTCACCATAAGTGTAGTTGCCGTCTGTCACCATATAATATTATTACATTATTTTGTTAACTATACTAACTATATTCCCTGTGCTGTACTTTTCATTTCCATGACTTACTTATTTTATAACTGGACTTCATACTCCCCTTTGTCTATTTTGCCCATCCCCACCCCTCGCCCACCTTCCAAGTGATGCCTTAGAAATGCATTTTGAAATGTGGCTGTGGAATAGGGAATGGATGATTATAGAGCAGAAGAAAAATATTTCCTAGATTTCTCTTCAGGAACCATTCTATTTTTCTTCTTCCTTTTTGAGAGGAAACAGTTTTCCAACACTGCTTTGTGATGGCCAGTTTTTATTATGTGATATCCAAAGCATTTCAAGTGCTTGTTAATCCATTTAATCCTAACAATAACCCTTCCAGTTAGGTCTTCTGATACTATTTAAAGATGAAGAGAATGTGGACAGGCACAGCCCCGTGTGTCTGGCCAGCAGGTAGCAGAGCCGGATTTGCATCAGACTGTCAGTAGCTTCTGATCATAGCCCATCTTGTTCTACCTAGGTTGTTGGGAGGCAGATCCAGGCAGGCACTGAGAATATATGCCTGTGGCATGACTGAGTTCTGGAGATATGAGTGTAGCAAAGTCTATGCCCCGATCCCTTGTTCAACCTGTGTTTAGTAAGAGCGTGACAAATACATTCACAATGTTTGATATCTAAGTTTTTTAAACCAGAAATAGTTAAGGATATTCTTGGATGGACAAAACCTGTGAACTCCTTGTATTGCTTAGGAAGAGAGTAGGGGGGAAAAAAGGTAAGTGGAAAAAAAAAAAAGTTCTTCAGATAAATTATTTTTCACTATGAGATTTTTGTTCTGAAAACTTCACTCTAAATTTGAGAAAGATTGTGGGGTGGGGTTGGAGAAAACAAGTAAAATCAGTGAAGTGCAGTAGCATTTACTGGTGTCCAAAGCAGAATTCTCTCTGAATTTTCTTTTTCCTCAACTTGTGGCTATCAAATATGTTGAGAGTGGTCACTAAGCATGTGTGTGTGAGTTCTCACTTTGGAACACCCTTTGATATGCTTGAGAAGGTAAAAATGATGTAGGTTTTCTGTGCATGTGTATGTGTTTCAAACATAATAAATATGTTGTCTTGAGCTTACATTAGTATTAGTATTATAAGAGCAAAGAATGAATTTAGTTATTCATATTGGTATTAGTATTTAATAGCTTTTGTATTAGCATTTTTATTATTATTATTATTATTTTTTGCCACTGGGTCACGGTCAGCTGAAATTTTGTGAAGTGTAGGCCACAAAACATTATAACTTCTGTAGTGCCTTTCTCCCACACTGCTCAACAGCATCTTGATACTGCCACCAGGGAAACCTTGCTTTCCACTTACACCACTAGCCAGCCCCTCAGGAACCTCTCCCCAGTTAGTTGGTAGAATGCCCATGCTGGTTCACCTGGACAAGGTACTGAGTCTCCTTAAAATTCACAGAGTTATTCAACTGCCATACTCTATTAGTTAGCTGTGCACTATTAGTGTATCTGTTTAAAGTAAATATGTTCAGATTTCAGGAGTTCTTATTTTCTCTTTTCTCTTATTATTTTAATTTCCTAGTCTCTTTGCATTGAGAATAATTATTTCCTTAATTTTCCCACCATGATTTTTACAAAATTATATTCACTTCCTTATTGTTTTTCCAATGTCACATTTTATTACACATGTCCCCTTCAAAGGTTTTGTTATTTTTTTATGGGGTTTTTGTTTTTATTTGTTGTTCTTTTCTCCTCCAGAGAACAGTCTCTGAATTTAGGGGGAAAATTGCCATTTGTTATTTCTTCCTGGATTTCTGGATACCAGACTTGAAAGTTTTTCAGAGATGATGCAAATAGGTGAGACTGGAGTTCAGATTGATGCAGATAATATAAGTGATGGCTCCCACTGAATGCTCCTTCCCGCCAAGCACTGAGTGAGGCAGTGCCTACACACTTCTTCATGTCACCAATCATCTCCAGAACCCTTCAGAACTGCACTATGCCTTCCAGATTATAAAAGTACCCAGAATGTTCTATTGTTAGTCCATAGAATCAAAAATTGTTTGTTAAATGAAGAAAGCTGATTTGGGAATGGGAGACAGGACCACTACTCTTTTAAATCCTGTTTGTCACTGCCTATTGTTAAACAAACAATGTGGGGTGGGGTTTTTTGTTTTGCGGAGCTTTTTTGGATGTTTAAGGTCGCTTCAATTAGCTAATTGAAAACATTGATTCTCCTTTAAGTTGTATTGTAGAAGGTAAACAACTAAGTAATATTTAGTGTCTTTTTCTATAAAATTGTCATGTACATCATTTATGCAGAGGAAAATTTTTTATGCCTGTATTTCGTTTCTTTCTTTTTTTTTTTTTTTAAGATTTTATTTATTTATTTGACAGAGAAAGCACAAGCAGGGGGAGTGGAAGGCAGAGGGAGAAGGAGAAGCAGGCTTTCCGCAGAATAGGGAGCCCCATGCAGGGTTCGATCCTAGGACCCTGGGATCATAACCTGAGCTGAAGGCAGATGCTTAACCGACAGATGAGCCACCCAGGTGCCCCTGTGCCTATATTTCTGTTTTGGTTTTAGTTATCTGAAATCCATGTTCTTTTCCCATACTCCTGCTTTACTGGTGCTTAGAATCTCGTGGTGGAAATGGATGTTTGCAGGAGAGGGTCACAAATAAGGAGCTAGACAGGTAATTGTTTATTTATTAATTGAACAAGTGCTTATTGAGGGACTACTGTGTACCAGACACTGTGCACCATGAATAAGCAAGATCTGGTCATTGCACATATAGAACTTCTATTTCAGTGGGTAGATGATAAGCAAAGAAAGAATATAGGTGCAGGTTGGCATAGTAAAGGATTTGTGAGGGAGTGAGAGTGGGCACTACACACTAGACAGGCCATGGAATACAGCTTCAGATTTATAATGGGTACCTACAGCCTCTATGTTCTAGGACAGATTATCAAAGGAAGATGGCTAACTACTTATGAAACATTAGAGGTTTTGTTCTTTAGTAATTTTTGCCAGAAAAATTATATTTTGTTTAACTGAGATTTTGAAGAGCCCAGTTTTTTCCTGTTTCTATTTTTTCCCCAGTTTCATTGAGAAAAGCAATGTATAAGTTTAAGGTATACAGCATAAATATTTGCCATACAAATATCATAAAATTACTCTACAATAAGTTCAGTTAACATCTATCATCTTATATAGATATAAAAAAAATAAAGGAGGGGCGCCTGGGTGGCTGAGTCGTTAAGCGTCTGCCTTAGGCTCAGGTCAGATCCCAGGGTCCTGGGATCGAGACCCGCATCAGGCTCCCTGCTCAGCCGGGAAACCTGCTTCTCCCTCTCCCACTCCCCCTGCTTGTGTTCCCTCTCTCACTGTGTCTCTCTCTGTCAAATAAAGAAATAAAATCTTTAAAAAAATAAATAAAAAAGAAAAACAATATTTTTTTCTTATGATGAGAACTATTAGGATTTACTGTTTTAGCATTAGCTGTAGTCACTTTTGTAGGTTACATCCCTAGTACTTATATATCTTATAACTGGAAGTTTATACCTTTTGATAATCTTCATCCAATTCCCCTCACACACACACACACACACACACACACATGCATATGCATGCACATGCATGTGTGCACACGTGTGTGCTCACTCGCTTCCACCTCTGGTAACCACAAATCTGATCTCTCGCTGTGAATTTGGGTATTTTTTGTTTTTTGTTTTGTTTTTATTTTTTTTAGATTTCACCTATTAATGAGATAATACAATATTTTTCTTTCTTTGACTTATTTCATTTAGCATAATGCCCTCAGGGTCCATCCATGTTGTCACAAATGGCAGGATATTTCCTTCTTATAGCTGAATAGTATTCCATTAGTGTTCCATTATTTTATATATATATATTCTATTGTGTGTGTATCTATGCATGTGTATATATATATATATATATATATACATATACACATACCACATTTTTTTCATCCATTCATCTATTGATGGACTCTTAGGTAGTTTCCATATCTCTGCTATTGTAAAAAGTTCTGCTGTGAACATGGGAGTGCAGATATCTTTTCAAGTTAGTGTTTTCACTTTCTTTGAATAAATGCCCAGAAGTAGAATTGCTGGATCATATGGTATTTCTATTTTTAATTTTTTTTAAAGACTTTATTTATTTATTGGAGAGAGAATGAGTCAGGGCAGAGGCAGAGGGAAAGGGAGAAGCAGACTCCCTGTTGAGCAGGGAGCCCGAAGCGTGGCTCGATCCCAGGACCCCGAGATCACGACCTGAGCCGAAGACAGACGCTTAACCAACTGAGCCACCCAGGTGCCCCTCTATTTTTAATTTTTGGGGGGGAACTTCCATACTGTTTTCCACAGTGGTTATATCAATTTACATCCCCACCAACAGTGTACAAAGGTTTCCTTTTCTCCACATCCTTGCCAGCATTTGTTACTGTTTTTCTTTTTAATGCTAGCCATTCGAACAGGTGTGAGGTGATATCTCACTGTGGTTTTGATTTTCATTTCCCTAGTAATTAGTGATGTTGTACATCTTTTCATGTACCTGTTGGCCTGAATAGCCCATATTTTTTTTAAAAAAGATTTTGTTTATTTATTTGACAGAGAGAGACACAGCGAGAGAGGGAACACAAGCAGGGGGAATGGGAGAGGGAGAAGCAGGCTCCGTGAGAAGGCCCCCTGAATAGCCCATATTTTAAGTGTTTTTCCTTTTGTGCAAAATCATTATAATTGGAAGATTTCTTAAGGTTATTATTGAAGCCCAATAAGAGGCAATTTACTTAGTATATATTATATTCAGGCAACGAAATATAAAAGTACAATTTAAACCTTTGGAAAATTCGGGATGCAACAGAATTTTTGTTTAAATGCCTTTTTACCATGTGAATATTTCCTTTTCTTCAATTATATTTTGTGTTGAAACATAACACAAAGAAATAAGACCAGAAAATGTAGACATGCAGCTTAACATGTACATATAAAGTAAGTACCACTATAACCACCATTACTCTTACTACTCTTATTTCTTTTATTCATTTATTCAAGCTTTTATTAAGCAACATATATCCTGCCACCACTGACATAGCTGTCTGACCCTGTTATAGCATTATAATTAATTATTTCTTGCTTTCTTATTTAAAATAGTAAAGCTTTATTCTTTAGAAGGAAGCAAAACAGTATTTTGCACTTGAAGATGTTTTAATAATGTCTGTAAAATTTTACTTATTGAAGTGCTTTTTGGAAAATCAGACAAAAGAAACAAGACCAGAAGAAATAAAGTGTATTAGTCCTTAGGAATTGTAGAGAGAGTGACTACAGTGAATTACTCCTTGAAGAATATTTTATTTATACAATTTCAAGAGAAATAGAAGGAATCCATATACTATTCCTTGTGCTGATGATCAACTATAATAAATACTCAGGATAGTGCTCTGGAGCAACTCTAATGCTTTTAGGCTTTCTTCACATTGTATAACAGTTTGGAAGTATTAGTAAATATTATAAAATTGTAGAAAACCAGCAAACAAAGGTTATCATTAGAAAAGGTGTTGAGGAGTGCCTGGGTGGCTCAGTCGGTTAAGCGTCTGCCTTCGGCTCAGGTTATGATCTCAGGGCCCTGGGATCAAGCCCCGTGTCAAGCTCCCTGCCTACTTCTACCTCTCCCTCTGCTGCTGCCCCTGCTTGTGCTCTCTCTCTCTGTCTCTCTCTCGCTCAAATAAATAAATAAATAAAATCTAAAAAAATAAAAATAAAGCAAAAGGTGTTGGGACAGAATTTCTTTTATAAAAGAAGAAATTTATCAAAATCAAATATATTGCTTTTATAATTAAAGAAGAAGGGAGAAAAATGTGAGGTAGCAAATAGCACCTTGGATTTTACTTATGAACTACTAAAATGTGTACCATTGTATCGGGAGGTGAATAGCTCAATAATGAGCCTGGTTTTTCCAGTGAGGCAGGTTTTCGAAACTCAGAGTATAAGGTGTTGTTTGTCCTTGAGCGTGATCAGCTGTGAACAAGCTCAGAGGCTTTGTTTTGTAATCTCTGACACTACAAGTTCCCATTAGGCACTCCTCCTGGGGCTCTCCTTGTTACCTGCACAAACCTTACACAGACATTTCCGTGCTCTTGATGCAAAGGAAGGCTGAGAATGGAAGAACACTGGCCCTGAGGGCACCCACTGCCCCCAGAGTCCCTCTGGCCAAGCTCAGGAGTAGTGGCTGCAGGACCTGAAGTAGGGTCCCTTTGGCCCTGTTGGGAACAGGCAGCTAGAAATATGGCCCCTGCCTCTTTCTCATTGCTTTCAAGGGACCCCTCTGAGGCTGGGAAGCCCCTGAAAATGGGGTCATTTTTCAGACTCACTGCTTGAGTGGTCAAGAGAGGAAGAAGGAATGTCAGGGCCAGCATTTTCTATACAGAAACAGTGGTGTGAGCAGGAAGAAGAGTCAAGAATCCTGTGTAGATATGTGTGTGTCTAAAAGACTTATCTTTGCTGCAGTATTTTCTCATAATTAAAGAATAATTTGGGGTAGAAAATGTTAGGCTGATTATTCCTACCAAAGCAAGTTGATTGGCAAATTAAGAGCCCTTTATTTAGATGAAAAATAATTGTTAGTAAATACATATGATTTCATCTAAGTCTCCTGTAGCGGTGTTTTTAAAATTAGGAAAGAGAGCTGTGGTGACCTGTTCATTTAATTTGTCCAATTTGGGGCAATACTTTATGCCTTTTAAATATTTTGTTTCTGTAGGGACATAGGGGATTTTGGGCATAATAGGACAAGTTTATAAAACAGTGTATGTTTATTTAGATTTACAGAATGAGAATGACATGGATTGAAGAAGGGTTGTTGGTTTTATAGTCCAGAGTCTTTAAAAAGTCATTTAAATTCTTTTCTTAAACTCCCTGATCTACCTTATTTACCACCCTAGTTTCAATTGAAGGGACACTGCTATGACCTACTCAGTGTGGGTCAACTACAGTTTGGCTGGAGAGGGTTTGCTGTAGTTCCTTTTCTTAACTTCCCCTTTCCTTTGGGGTCAAGAGAGCTGTCTCTGGATTATCTCCAGCTTCCCTCTAACCAATAAAACCAGAAAGCCAATTACATGTCTAAGCTTTATTTTGTCTCTTTTCTACCCACATTTTACTGTAGCCATGGTATTTAATATGGTTCTTTGCCATCATCTGCAAGAAGAATTCACATGAATACTCTAGGCTGAGGTAGTCAAGTCAGGAAACAAACTGTGATATTAGTTTGTCCACTGTTAGAGCTGTGATTTCATGTCCTAAATAACTACAATTTCCAATGATCCTTTTAAGTGTAAGTTAACAGAGGACTTTCATAATTTATTTCATAACTTTATTAAAAATAAATGATGGGATCTGAGAAATAGAGGAAGGAATGCTTAATACCAAACTCAGCTCTCTGGCTAGTGTACCTGTCACACTTTAGCTGCTTCTGCCACATCCATTTTTACCTTCATTTTTTTTTTTTAAGATTTCATTTATTTTTTTGACAGAGAGAGAGACAGCGAGAGAGGGAACATAAGCAGGGGGAGTGGGAGAGGGAGAAGCAGACTCCCTGCTGAGCAGGGAGCCCGACATGGGGCACAATCCCAGGACCCTGGGATCATGACCTGAGCCGAAGGCAGACGCTTAACGACTGAGCCACCCAGGCGCCCCTTTACCTTCAATTCTTAAAAATAAGTTATTTCTTATGAATTTTTCTATGTAAAAAATCTATAAAATGTGGTTTGGTGACACAGCAGAATTCAGTGATGCTTTCGGTTTCCCTGTAGATTTACTTAATTTATGCTGTCTCCATTTCTTTTTATATGAAAAGAAGAATAGTAGTTTACAGTTTTAAGATTGTTTTCTCATAGGCCTGAGGTTTAAAAGAATCTTTATTTCTGTTGTAAATGATCCAAAAATAAGACTGCACAGTTAGCCCATTCTGAATGAATTATGTAGTAGGTAAAACATGTTTCCTGTTGCATTCCATATGTGGTTCAATAAATAAAAATTCATTCGCAGTGTTCAGTTGGGACCTTGTCAATGATGAACATTATCTACATCTTAAAAACCCTGATTTCAACCATTAGGAAAGTATTGATACTGGCAGGGCAGCTTTTTTTTTTTTTTTGGCTTTCTTGAACCGATTGTCTTTTTTACTCTCTAGCCTAGTTCAGTATCACACTGGCATTTGTCCATGCTGTGAAATCTTATGTTTGTCGTCTTAACCTTTCCACCAATCTAGTTTTCCAGATTTCTTCAGCTCATTTTTATTTTCAAAGGGGTTATAGGTTTTGCACTTGGGACCTGTTGCCTGGAGTAGATGGCTTGAGAGGACAAGCCCAGACTTGTCTGTGCCTATCTTTCAGCAGAGATTGCCGAGGAAGAGTGCCAGGTAGAACTGTTTGGTCACCAGTGTGAATCGTACTAAAAGAAAGTGATCTAAGAATGGGCTCCAGCTCATCACACAGTCCCACCTATATTTCTGAACAGATGCACTTGTAAATTTTCCTCTTAACAAATGGGAACCTTTTCAGCCTGCACACAGAAAAAACAAGTTCTTGGATTAGTAAAATGCCTTGTAAAGTTGTAAAAAAATTAGAAGCTGTGTTCTTGTATTGTGATAGTGATTTAAATGAGTGGCCAGGAGGCCTGCTTTCACACCCCTTTTCATCCTAGTGTGATGCTTCATTTCCATTAATTGCTATCTTTCTGCAGCACTCAACACAGCTGGTCACCCTTGCTTTAAGGATAGTGCTCCTTCCTGGTTTGCCTCTTCTCATGTTCATTTTCCTTGTTGGTTCTTTTTCATTTTCCTTGTTGGTTCTTTGCTGGCTCCTCTTTTGTGTGCAGCTTCAGCAGATGTTCCTCAGACTTCTGTCCTAGCCCTCTTCCTGTCCTATATGCCCTTGATGGGTAATCGAGGATCTCTATGCTGCCTCCCCAAGGACTGCCAGGAAGCTTGGTAATTCTGTGTCCTGCTGCCTTTCTTGGCCCAGCCCCAGCCCCACCAACACCTAAGAATTCTGCAGGTTCCACAGACCCAGTATGCCCCAGCACTTGCCTTCCCTGGTCTATTGATTGAGCAGTTTTCAGTTGGACTTTCTTGTACATTTTTTTCAATCCATCTCACCCCTAGATTCTGGTGATTCAGCCTCAGAACTGTCTCTTAAGTCAGATCTCTTCATTTATCCCATCTGCTACTAGTTAAGGCTCAGAGTCCCTCATGCCTGGATGATTGTGTCAGTTTCCATCTGGTCTCCCTGCCACTGACCTTTCCTCATTTTCAGCCTATCAGGGTCATCATCCTAAAAGGCAAATCTGATAATTTCACGCTTCTGCTTTAAAATTTCTTTTGACTCTTTCTTGTCGTTGGAATAAGTGTTCACCACCTTTAAGCTGTCTTGTGTGGCATTCTTGGTCACATTCTTGGCCCAGCCTACCTGGTGTAGTCTCATTTCCCACTGCCCCCTTTCTGTGCTACCACACACATGTGCACAACACTAAATACTTCCTTCGTGGGTCAGCTATGTCCTTCATGATACGTTTGGCTACTGGGCCTAATATACTTTTCTCACTTTGTCTGTAATTTTACTGCCAGTATCTTGTTATACTGTAATTATACAAAGTATAAGTAAATAATAACTGAGCAGAGTGCTGCAAAAATATATAGGGCTTACCTAGCAATTCCAGTGCCTGGTACCTCAAGAAGTGTTTATGAAATAAATAAATAGATGTCAGTGGTGAGTTTAAAAACATTACATGACATCTGAGTGCAAACATGGTCCTAGTAGGGAGATACTGGTTTTGGTCCCAGCTCTGCCAGAGCCAAAAGCCTATGTGGGTCATGTGATCTGTGCCTCACTTTCTTTACTGATAAGAGTTGAAATTGTTAAACGTTGGGTTCTTTCTATTTTTAAAATTCTGTCTTGCTGTTTTACCTTGTCTTGTGTGGTGTTTCCATGTAAACGCACTCTGAGCATTTTTCACTAAGGAGTCCCTGTACGTGTTTTACATCCCTTGCACTTTTTCCGTGATTGGAACTCTCTGGTCTCTCCCTGCATGCTTTTTGAAAGAGGCATTTTCATGACATCATCTCATTTTAATCCTTAAGCTAATTTCCCTTCTCCTTTCCTCCCCTCTCCCCTGTTAGTGTTTGTTATAATGTTGTTGAAAAGAGACAGCACCCAAGACTAAAATACTTTTGTTTAGTAGTTGTGAATTTGCTGTACTCGTTAGGACGTGCACTGCTCTGGTTAATTGTAGGTTTTGCCCATTTTGACCTAATATAAAGTGACTTAACTAATGAATTAGAAGTTGTTCATTAGAATATCCTTTATTAAAAATAGAGAACAGCAGCTGGTAATTTATCTCATTAAATGTTCAGAGATAAAAGTGTTAACCATTCATTCCATTATTTTTTGTATTAATAGTTGTTACTGAGGGGGAGTGGGTTGAGGGTTGATATGGAATAAGTATCAAGAATAACATGGAAGTAGTGGCACCCTGGACTCTGTTAGTGAGTGCATCAGTAAGTGTATTTTCAGCTCTTTTTGCTACACAGATTTATAGTGTTACCACATGTAGAGGGTGTGCTGTTCTGTACAGATGCACATGCAGTTCTGGGCTTCTTCAGTATTGTTTAGAGGATGGTGGGTGTGAGCCTCTAAACTCTAGAGCATTCTTCTAATCATCCACAATTAGTTGCTATTTAATGATTCCTGAAATTTTTCTCAACAGATTTATTTTTCAGTTGATGTTACATTTAAAGAAGGGATATTTAGATATCTATTTCTATACTTTCTCTTTAGCCTAAAAGTTGTTTTCAGTGTGATTTTTGGACACCACTTAAAACCTATTTTATGGGCCAAAAATATTACCTACAGTGTTAGGAAATAAGGTGTTTTAAGTGAGGAAGTTTTTTAATAAAGAGGACCTTGCTTTGTGAGTACTCAGAGTGGAAGGGGCAGTATGCACATTCAGTGGTCCTATACACTTCACTCCTTGGAAAGGTTAACCTGTAATGGCCCCTGTCTCAGTCAGCCCAGGTTGCCATAACAAAGTGCCACAGATCAGGGGTCTTAAACAACAGACATTTATTTCTCACAGTTTTAGAGGCTGGAATTCTGAGATCAAGGTGTCAACCACCATGATCCAGTCCCAGTGAGAGCTTTCTTCCTGGCTTATAGACAGCTGCATCTAGCTGTGTGCTCACATGACCTCTTTGTGCACAAGAGGAAAGACAGACTGCTGGTGCATCTTCTTATAAGGACACTAATCCTAATGAATCTGTGCCCCCATCCTTATGACCTCATTTAACCTTAATTCCTTCCTTAGAAGCACCATCTCTAAATATAGCTACATGGAAGGTTAGGATTAGGACTTCACATATGAATTTGGGGGGACACAAACATTCAGTCCAAAGCATTTTGCCCAAGGCCTCCCAAAATTCATGCCCTTCTCACATGCAAAATACATTCATTTCATCCCAACAGCCCTGAAAGTCTTAAGTCATTCCAGTATCAACTTAAAGTCTAATGTCCAAAGTCTCATCTAAATATCATCTAAATCAGAGGTGAGTGGGAGTCGAAGTACCATTCATCCAGTGGCATAATTCCTCAACAGCTATGAGCCTGTGAAACCAGACAAGTTTATGTGCTTCCAAATATAATGCTGGGACAGGTATAGGATAGACATTTCCATTTCAAAAGGAAGAAATGGGAAGGAAGAAATGGGTGATAAGTCTCAAGTAAGTTCAAAAACTACCATGGAAAATTCCATTAGATTTTAAGGCTCAGGGAGAATTCCCTTTGGTTCAGTGCTCTGCCCTCCAGGTCTACTGGGATGCCAGGATTATCCCCATGGCTCTGTGGGGCCTTGCACCCTTAGGGCTTTCTGCAAAGACCTCACCACTGAGGCAAGGAGGGGACATTTTGGCCCACCTAAACCAAAAAGGTAGACCCATACTTTGGAAACCAGGGGAAATAATCAGCCCTGCGGTGAGTGGCAGCCCTGATGATCTCCTCATCCTTTTTTGAAGGATCATGCACATTCACAAAAGAATAGCCCTATTGTCCTGTCCTGCAGAATGTAAGAAGTCTGACAGCCTTCCTTCATTCCTTCTGGTGTATGTCTCCTTCAGTTCAAATGGCAGTGTTTTTGCTCCTACATCCCACAATCTCTTTATCAAGTGATTGTCTAGTCACACCCTTGGTGTTCTCTTCCAACATGCTTTCTCATTTTTTTCAATATGGACAGGTTGAGAATTTTCCAAGTCTTGAAGTGCTGCTTCCTTTTTTGCTTAACAATTCCTTCTTCAATTCATCTCTCGCCTCTCGAATTTTACTCTTAAGAAATCAGGAGGATGCAGGCTATACATTTTACATTTTAGTTAGAAATCTCTGCTGAATGTCCAATCTCGTGGCTCACAAGTTCTGTCTTTCACAGAACACTAGAACAGGGGCGCCTGGGTGGCTCAGTCGGTTAAGCGTCTGCCTTCGGCTCAGGTCATGATCCTCTGGTCCTGGGATGGAGCCCCACATTGGGCTCCTTGCTCAGCGGGGAGTCTGCTTCTCCCTCTCCCTCTGTCTGCTGCTCCCCCTGCTTATGCTCTCTCCCTCTCTCTGACAAATAAATAAATAAAATCTTTAAAAAAGCAACAACACTGGAACACAATTCAGCTGAGTTCTTTGCTACTTTATAACAAAAATTGTTGTCTTAATCAGTTTGGGCTGCTGTAAGAAAATACCATAGACTGAGTAACTTAAACAACAGGTATTTAATTCTCACAGTTCTGGATTCTGGGAAGTCCAAGTTCAAGGTGCCAGTAGATTTGGTTCCTGGTGAAAGCCAGCTTTCTGGTTTGTAGATGGCCACCTTCTTGCTGTATCATGGCAAAGAGAGAGATCATTTCTTTTCTGTCTCATTGTAAGAGACCAGTCCCATTCATAAGAGCTCCATCCTCAGGACTTCATTATTTCTGAAAGCCCCACCTCTAAATAACACCATTAGGGATTAGGACCTCAACATATGAATTTTGATGGGATACAAAACATTCAGTTCATAGCAATCTCCTTTCCTCCAGTTTCTAATAATCTCCTCCTCATTTCTGTTTGATATTTCACCAGAATTACCCGTAACATACATATTTCTAGAATGTACCTCAGAACTCCTCCAGCCTCTACCTGTTACCCAGCTCTAAAGCTACTTCCACATTTTTAGGTATTTGTTACGGCAGTACCTAGCTTGAGCTGCCATAACAAAATACCTGTGTGGCTTAAACAGCAGATCAGGGTTCCACCATGGTCATAGATTTCTAGTAAGAGCTCTGCTCTTCCTTGTTTGTAAGCAGCAGCTCTCTGGTGGTGTGCTCTTGTGGTCTTTTCTCTATGCTTGGTAGAGAGAGAGGGAGATTTCTGGTGTTTCTTCTTATAAGGACACTAATCCTATCAGATCTGAGCCCCACCTTATGGCCTCATTCAACTTTAATTACTTTATTGGATGTTCTATCTCCAAATACAGCCACACTGAGAATTAGGACTTCAACATATGAATTTGTGGGGGACACAAATTCAATCCAGAGTGTACCCCTTCTTGTCCAGTTTTGTATAAACTTTGCTTAGGAATCTGTCTCCCTGGAACCTTTGTATAGTTTTTTCTTACTTGGATTTCTTAAAAAATTGGACCTTCTATTACCTCTTCACCCTTTCCCAAAACAGTACAAGCTACCTCTGCAGAACAAGTCACAGTGACATTCCTGGTGGTAGCACTGTGACACTGTGATCCCAGGTGGCTGGTGTGCTTTGCTAAATTCTGATTGTTCTCATTACTACAGACTGTAATGAACATTCCAATCGCCTGGTCAGTATTGTCTAGTCTTTTTTTTTTTTTTAAGAGTTGGGTTTCAGATTTCTGTTTCATGCTTAGGATTATTGTGGCTTTTAGAGAAGAATATTTTAAACTGGGTGAAAAGGCAAAAAAAATGTGGAATTAAGAAGTGAAAGCACAATTGTTTATAGTTCAGTAAGCACTTGTGGTTAACAAATGTGTCTGTTCATCATTGCCAGATGACTTAAAATTTTATGGGAGAACATAAATTTTAAACAAAATTATGCTGTTTACAGGATAAAGATACTAATTTCCTCAGAATATAGTTTTTAGGTATTATAATCTAGACCTACTGCTTGGAGCTTTCTGAATTTTATCATGAAATTACGAAATGAATCTGATGGCAGCTTACAAAATTTACTCAGAAACTAGTTTTAACAAACAATAACGCAATATTGCAATTAATAAGAGTCTCACACATTGAATAGTCACAGGAGCGTAATATTGCTAGGTGTTTGGGAATCATTGGTAAAATTAGGCATAGTTGTAACCTCTCAAAATAAAAGATAGTATTATTATGTACAAACAAATACAATTCAGATTTCAGTGCATGTTAATGAAAAAAAACAGTGATAAGATACAAAGAGTGAATAGATAAAACATCATTTGGATTTGATTTGGAATGTGTTGTTTATTTTTCTTCTTGGAGCATCACTTGAATCACAGTTAATTTACATTCTCTGGATGCATATCACATCCAGTTTAGGGAAGGGGAAGTAAGTTAAAATCATCTTGGTTAGCAGTGAAATTAAGGCTAGTAAAATAGTCGCCAAAGTTCTTTACATCAATTTGTATTTACATCTTTACATCATTTAGTTCATACATATTTATTGGTACTGATCCAGATTCAGCACTGAGTTTATGGTTTAGTAGACAAAAGTATTCATTTTATGTGTGAAAATGTTGGTAAGTAAGAGGTGCAGTGATGACATAAAGGAGAGCAATAAACTCAGCTGGATGGAAAAAGAAAGTTGTGTTCACGGAGTTCACCAGGGAGATGATGATGAAACTCTTTCTTAAAAGTATGGTCTAGTTTTCACCTTCTTAAAGAAATAATTAAAAATACTTGAGTAGAGCTGGGGAATTTGAGATTAGAGCAGCAAGAAATAACCAGTAACAAAGGCCTTTCTATACAATGGAAAGTAGTTTGGATTTTATCCAGTAGATAGCCATTGAAGGGTTCAAGCACAGGGGTGGCTATTATTAAATTTATACTTAAAAAGAGTACTGTAGTGGGCCTTATGTACCATAGATTAGAATGGCCAGGTGCTAGACTGGAAAGGTCAGTTAAGGCCAGGCTATTGTATTAACTAAGAGGCCTCAATCTTAATATATCCAAAACTGATGTCTTCATTACCAGTATTCTCCCCTGTCAAGGCCACCCCCTCCCCCGACACACAAACACACAAAGAAAGCTGATCATCTAGAAATCTTCTCTGTCTCAGTAAACATTAACTCTGTACTTCTACTTTCTCAGGCCAAAACATTGGAGTCATTCTTGACTCTTTTCTCTCATTTCCCATTTACGGTCCATCAACAAGTTCTTTTGGCTCTATGTTCAAAATATATCTAGTTTCCAACCACTTCTCACCAACTCTGTCCCCACTTCCCAGGTACAAGCTACTGTTATCTTTCCTAGGTTGCCACAGTAGCCTCCTAACTGGTCTCCCTATTTCTTCCTTTCTATCCTCGGTCTGTTCTCGGCAAAGCAGATTATGTGCCTTCCTCATTGGCTTCCCATCACACTCATAGGAAATAAGCCAAGTCTACACAATGGTATAAGACCTTGTCTCTCTCTGCTTGACCATTGTCATCTGATCTCCTATCCCCTGCCACCCAGGTTTAGGCAGACTCCATTTAGTCCTAGCCAGAATAAGAATGGACTCTTCTCTGAAGGGGTGGATTGAACTTTTGGGGAAAGCTGAGACTTCTAGTGGGGATATTGAAGTCACCAGAATACCATCCTGTTTCTTTTGGCATTTGGAGGGCTTAACTGAACATAAGAAGTACTATAGCCAATCATTTGAACTTGAGGATAGGGATATTCTCATTCGAATGTATTCCTTCTTCATTTTACAAGGCTGGGATTTCCATTTTTACTAAGAACTGTTTTATCTACTATTCATATATATGGATAGAAATTACTAGATCTCTGTGGTATACTTTCTATATGAATCCTTTTATTCATCTTTCTTAATCATTTAAAGTTTTTGGTATCTATATATATAGCAGAAATTAATAGAATAGGACATAGTTATTTAAAGGTATTATTTAAAATTTTACAAGTAACTAACAGAAGCACCCACATAAGACCATTTTGGTCCTAGAAGCATGTATCATTTTGGGGGTTGGGTGGGGGGAAGCTATAAAATACCTTTAAAAAGAATAAAATGTGAACTGATTATACCATGGTAATCCAGAGTGAGTACAACAAGGATAATTGTAATAATCACAGCTGGTGGTAACCGTGTCAAGTATCTGTTAAGGAAAGAGGTCCTACCTGTGCTGGAAACAGGTGGACTTTAAAATCCCCTGATGTCCATCCCCAAGGCTTGCTGTGCTGTCACCCCAACCTGTGTGTGTGTGTCTGTCTGTCTGTCGGTCCATCTGTGTGTACAAGTACATGATGGGTGAGGACTGAGGGAAAAAGGAATGGTGGGCACTTTTGATGTTTTGACCTGAAGAAGAGAAAAAGCACCAGTTTCAGAGAATAGTAGGCCATATACTTTAAAGCAAGATGCTGTGTAGATTAGTCTAATGGGATATCTATGAAGATAAAGAGAGAGTAATAATATAGGGCGAAATTCCATATTATTACGTAGCCAATGTTTGGTTAGTTAAGTGGAGTAACTTCGAGTACAACAAATATATTATGAAAAGTATTTCTCTTAGAAAAACTTAGAGATGTTTCTGTCCTCTAGAGGAAGATCACTTCAATATCTCAACATCTCAATATCCCCACATACTAACTAGTTTCACTTGGTACTTTCTTGTACAATTTTCATTAATTTCTTGTATAGTATTTCTAATATAAATATTCATGAAGTTATCATTATATATTAATTCATCAACATAACCTATTTAGGAGTTGACTTTGCATGTAAATGGACCCTGGCTACCTGTATATTTCAAGTACCTGTATATTTCAAAGAAGTCATTTAACCCAGGAGTCTCAGATACATTTTGTTCTTCTATCATTTACTTGATTCTTTTGTGACCTCTTAGTCATTTAAGACCAGATTTTTTTAAGAGCAGTTAGCTAATAAAATAAATCATTCACACATTCATTTGGCAAATGTTAGCCTTTAAGTTAAATATTTTCCATTTTTAACTAAGAACTGTTTTATCTGCTATTCATATATATGGATAGAAATTACTATATCCTGTAGTATACTTTCTATATGAATCCTTTTATTCCTCTTTCTTAATCATTTAAAGTCTTTGGTGTTATATATTACTATTTATGCTCTCCATTTGATCTTTGTGGCACTTACTCATCAGTATTTAGTACTGTGACAAAGTTATCCTCTTCTTTTATAGTGCGATAATCAGTGTTGACACTCTGACCATGTCCAGCCATAGTGAGAGCCTCCATTTCTCAAATGGATATGCTTTCTTTACATTTTAAACAAGTCTTATATTTTAACATAATAAAGTAGGGAAAAAGCATCACTCACAATTTCCTATCTTTAACCAGCATTTACCTGAGAGACATTTTGGTCCGTGACTTGTAAGGACACTCAATTTCTAGGATTAGACCTGCCAGTAATTCTCTCTGATCTTAAGAAAGTCATGTGAGCAAGTAACTTTTTTAGTTTTCTTATCTGCCAAAAAGGGAGATTAATATCTTCCTTATCTATTTCATAGGGTTATTGTAGGTCAAATATGATAATAGATTTGAAAATGCCTTGGAAAGTTAATAACATTGATAGTGACCATGGTGACAATGGCTGCTGCTATTACATGTGTGATGGACCAGGCCCTGCACTATGGGCTTTTTGTGTTACATCTCTTGATGTTTGCAGTGTTCTTGAGAATGGCTAATACTGTCTCCATTTAAAGATGAGGACACTGTTAAAAAGAAGATAAGTATAAGTAAGGTATTTGAGGATTTCAAAAGGGAAGGAATAGTTGCTTCTGGCTGGGATTCAGTAATCCCTTGCTCGTCAAAGTGATATTTTGACTGAGTCTTAACATCATTTATGCAAAATGTTGCCTTGCTGGCACAGAAATGCCTTTTACGTACCACCCATTTAATTAATCTTTGTTTGTAAAACCAGTATCTCTTATCCCCAGATTGAAAGCTTGCCTCAGATACACAGTTTGTCTTAGGTTGCTTTTTACTCTTTTATCCCTCACACAAAGTGGAAATTACGCTGCCTTGATTTCTTTAGGGAAGGCAGGCCACTGGTTTCTCCCTAAGGCTGTGTTGGAGGACATTTTCTATGAGAGACTTTAGAGTGCTTCGTGGAGAACATTGTGCTGTTCTAGCCCCGTGGTACAGCCTAGATGGCACTGCTCAGCATTCTTCACCAAGTCCATTTAAGTCACCAGGCATGCTGCAGTGTACCAGGACTTTGGTGATAGTCAGTACCATACAGTGTGTTTATTCTATGCTGCAGTACACAAGGATGATAGTCGATACCATAGATGATAGATAGATAGATAGATCTGTGTTAAGATAGATAGTTATTCTACACTGCAGTACACCAGAGTTCTAGTGATACTACCATAAAGCATGTTTTTTCTACACAGCAGTGCATCATAGAGTGTGCTTATTGAAATACCATACAGTGTGCTGATTCTTTGCCACAGTACACAAGGGCTGTGGTGATAGTACCACTAAGTATGTTTATTCTGGGGATGTCTGGGTGGCTCAGTTGGCTAAGTGTCTGCCTTCAGCTCATATATGGTCTCAGCGTCGTGGGATCGAGCCCTGCGTCAGGCTCCCTGCTCGGCGGGGAGTCTGCTTCTCCCTCTCCCTCTGCCTCCTCCCCGTGCTCATGCTCATGCCCTCCACCATCAAATAAATAAATAAAATCTATAAAAAAAAAAAAAAAGAATGTTTACTCTGTGCTGCAGTGCCTGGGCTGTGGTGATAGTTAATACCATGAAGCATGTTTATTTTACAAGTTATTTAGTGCTATTTATCTTCAGCAGAAACCATAGTTTTAGAAATATTGCCAGGATTTATCATAAAAATCTTCAAAGAGTGTAGTTAGTAGCAGTATGATTCATCTTAGATATATAGGTATTTCTGCTATAATAACTATGTTTCTACAATGTCTTACCTTCATACAATCTGTCAAAGGTCTATGGGAACTGTAGGATTGGGCAGACTGCTGAAAACCTATTTCACTTTTAGTCAGAGCTGCATAAGATGATAATTAGTACCCAAGGAGAGAACTTGTGCAGCTCAGGCAGACCACTGAGTGTGTCTGGAGGCTGCCAAGGCAGACACTTAGCCACACAGAGCCGAGAGGATGTGCTCTGCCAGACCATCTGATTTCATGGGCGCTGGAGTTCTGAACAACAGCTGCTGTCATTGGTTGATGGGAGAGGTTCCATGCCTACTGCACAGTTTTAGGGATGGGGTCTGACTACAGGTACAAGTTTTAAAAATTCTTAAAATAGGGACACCTGGGTGGCTCAGTCGTTAAGCTTCTGCCTTCGGCTCAGGTCATGACCCCAGGGTCCTGGGATCGAGCCCCGTATCGGGCTCCCTGCTCCGTGGGAAGACTGCTTCTCCCTCCCCCACTCCCCCTGCTTGTGTTCCCTCTCACTGTGTCTCTCTCTGTCAAATAAAGAAAAAAATCTTTAAAGAAATAAAAAAAATAAAAATTCTTATATTGTCCACAAATGCTCCTGTAGCTACTGCATTTAAACCTAGGGCATTTCCCTTTGCTGCTAAAGACCCTAATTCTCCACCCATTGCTCTGGCTGCCCTACAAGGGAAAAGTGGTGTATGTACCAGAGCGACCTGACTTCTTTTCCTATTCATCAGCTGAGGGTGAGCCACTTTTTATTAAAGTAACAACTATTATGGCAGAAGAAGACTCAGTGCTTACTTCCTAGTTAGTGCCTTTCTGTAATACTTGTTTTCAATCCTCTACTTCCCTCCCCCGTAGTGACTAGTACCGCCAGCCTGACATTGTGCTTGTTCATATCCTTCCCCCATTCTGTTTCCTTCCTTACCTTAAGAAATAGTAGCAAGATAGGTACATACCTTAGGAAACAGTAGTTCAAGACAGTGCTCAGTGGTGTGGCCTTGCTTAATATGTGAACACATGCTGTTGGCACTTAGAGAAAGGAAGGAATGGAAAATTAGGGGTGAGTGGAAAATGAAGAAGAAGGGGAGAAAGAAATGGAAATGAAATTAAATTATATAACTAGAATGTTGGTGCTATTTTAATATTAATTTTTATTATTCACTAAAGAAAACTCATATCAGTCAGTGTCTATTATCATTATTAGCAGGGTACTATGCTAGACACTTAGCTTTTGTTATTTCATTTCATTTATTTTTTTAAATTAAAAAACAAAGTAATAGAAAAACATAAGTATACTTACCACCTGGGATTAATAACACATTTTAATCTTTTGTCTTTTTGATTCGCATATTTTTATAATAGAAACAGTATGGCAGATAAGTGTGAAATCCTGAGTCATGCTCCTTTCTCTCTCCTTAGGTATGTGTTTCTATGTATCCTGCTAGTCGTATTTATATACTTGTGTTACATATGTATCCTCAACAATACTTTATTGTTTTCTGTGCTTAAAAAAAATAACATTATGGGTATCATACTCTACATTATCTTGTTTATACCCTCTTGTTTTTGAGATCTCTCCATGCTAATACATATAGACCAGGTCCACTATTGCTAACTTCATGGTGTTCTGTTGTATGTACACAGCATGGTTTACCCTTCCTCCTATTGATTTGTGGTGGGTCCAGTTTTCTGCTCTTATAAACAGTACTGAGGTATGCATCCTTATTTAGGTCTCCTGGTGTTGTAACAGTTTCTGGGACACACATGGGTTTTAGGTTACGCACACTGTCAACTTCAGTTCTCTCATTTAATTCTTAAAAATGTTCTTTGAGGCAGGTGGCATGATCCCCATTTTACACATGAGAAAACAAATGTTGAAATGCTATCTATCCTGACCGAACTTAATTAATCAGAGAGCCAGTATTTAAATTTAGATTAAATTCCATCTATATAAATCTCGAGCCCTAACATTCAGCATTCCTCAGAAATTCTTACCTTTAATCTTTATGATCATTAGAACATTTGCAACCAGCCGGTCTCCTGTATCATTTCCGAAGTAGAAAATCAAAGCAGTTAATGAGGTAGAGGGAGCATATAAGAAAGAAGAATCAATAAGTAATCTTACTCCCTTTGTTGTGGTTATCAAAAGAGTTAAAGTTTTGGTGTAAAAACATGCTCTGTGAAATGATGGTTCTGAGTCTTCTGTGTATGCAAGACTGTTTCTTTATGATGGAAGACTTTTTTATGTTGCTTAAAATGCAACAGGTAAGTTATTCTGATTAAAAAGATGTTACAGTGAGTGTGTTAGGGTCTACACGTTACAAAGTATACAAACCATTTTCTCGAGGTGAATAAAGCAATCTTAATTAGTTCTTTTTTTTCATGACATTTTATTCACAGTTGGACCATATGTCTGTTATACTTCATTTTGCTTTTTTTTTTTTTTTTCACCTTCTAGGTAGAAAATCGGGTGTATTAATTGTGAAAATTCTAGAGCTGCATGAGGAATGCACCATCCAAGTTGCCATGTGTGAGCATTTAGCAGGGCTGCAGGCCAACAACCCTTCTCAAGGTGAGGGCCCTAGGACTGGCCTGAAGGTTCTGTTCACCAAGGAGACTGCTCGCCACCTCAGGGGACATCCCCAAGACATCGTCCATATCTACCCTCCCTGGTGAGTGCAAAGAACTGATTCCAGCAGTCACTAACTGTGAGTTTGTCTCAAAAGATGTTTTTATGATGAACATTTTTGTCACCTTATTATGGAGAAATGCCAGGAGAAGGAAGCCAGAATTTGACATAGATTTTATGTAACAGAAGCACTGACCTGTATTTGAATGCTTGTCTGTACTTTTGGCAGGAAATTTTTGATAATTTGAGGACAGAGGGGCGAGGTAGAAACAACCATATCAAGATTCCTGTCTAAGTGGTGTCTTATAAAATCTGGCTGTTATTGTTTTTGTCTTTCTTAGAAATACAGTTTTAGTTAAGAGGCATTATGTGACAATATGATAATGCACATTAATATTTCTTTGCTAATCACTTTGGGAGGGATGAAAAGCATATATTAAGACATAGGAGGGTTTGATCTTTAGAAGCATAAATGGTCATTAATGAATCAAATTATTTTTAAGGACACATGTTTGCTTCTCTATAGGTTGTTATTTTTACTACAAAAAGAAGAAAATCTTACTATTTTTGAGGGAACCTTTGAGCAGCCTTGTTTTAAGAGCTATCTATTAATTTTATTGGCAAATTTTTAGAAGTTTCATTCATCTGCTAAATTCTTAGTTTTGAAGTTGACTTACAGGTCTTAAAAGTTAAACATCCCTCCCACAAGGATCTTTTTTTCAGTGTCCATAGTGAGTGATTCTCAGTCTTTACTTAAATTCTTCCACTAACAGGCTGCGGATATCATTTATTTTGTTTTGTTTTGTTTTTTAATGTATCTTTTATTGAAGAGTATAAGATACATACAGGATCATACATAAATTATAAGAATACATTTCTACAAATAATCACAAAGTGACTATGTAATTTCTTTTTTTTTTTTTAAAGATTTTATTTATTTATTTGAGAGAGAGCTTGGGAGAGAGATACAGCATGTGTGCATGAGCAGGGGGGAGGGGCAGAGGGAGAGGGAGAAGCAGACTCCCCACTGAGCAGGGAGCCTGATGTGGCACTAGATCTCAGGACCCTGGGATCATGACCTGAGCCGAAGGCAGCTGCTTAACTAACTGAACCACACAGGTGCCCTGACTATGTAATTTCTATCCAGTCCAACAAATAGAATGCAGTGCATACCTGGGGTCACCCCCTCCCCCTCTCATTTCCTCCCTCTCCCTCCCACACCAGGTGACTATGATCCTGACTTATGATATAATAGAGTCCTTGGAATGTTTGAGAACTTCGTATAAATAGAACCATGTAGGGGCGCCTGGGTGGCTCAGTCGTTAAGCTTCTGCCTTCGACTCAGGTCATGGTCCCAGGGTCCTGGGATCGAGCCCCACATGGGGCTCCCTGCTCAGTGGGGAGCCTGCTTCTCTCTCTCCCACTCCCCCTGCTTGTGTTCCCTCTCTCACTGTGTCTCTCTCTGGGTCAAATAAATGAATAAAAAAAAAAAAGAACCATGCAGTAATCATACAATATGCATTCTCTTTTGCCTGACTACTTTCACTTAATATTATGCTTGTGAGATTCATCAGTGTTGTTATATTTAGCAGTTTGTTCATTTTTATTGCTATGAAGTATTCCATTATATTAATTTATGCAATTAATGCATCTGTTCTTCTGTTGATAGTTAGGTGTCTTCAGTTTGAGGATATTATGAATTAATACTGTAATGACCAACCGTCTTTCTGTGTAGCTCACTCAAGAATACAATACAAATGGGGCGCCTGGGTGGCTCAGTCCATTAAATGTCTGCCTTCAGCTCAGGTCATGACCCCAGGGTCCTGGTATCGAGCCCTACATCAGGCTCCCTGCTCAGTGGGGAGTCTGCTTCTCCCTCTGCCCCTCCACCACTGCTTGTGCTTGTGCTCTCTCTCAAATAAATAAATAAAATAAAAAATAAGAATACAATGCCATTAATTCTCTTCTCTGAAATTTCTCATCATACTAAAATCATGCCATTATTTTTCTACTATGTTAAAAATGTTTTTTTAATTCATCTTGACTGTACTTCCTCTCCCCACCATGGCCATATTGCCTCCCATTCTCTACTGAGCCTGTTTGCTCAGGCTTCCAGCCCAGCACTCCCCATACCACACCCCTGGCATTGGCAGTGACCTCCATGCTGCTTCTCCTGTGGTCACTTGTGTGGCCCTCATGTCTCCCTGCAGTTAGTGCTCACTCCTGCTTTGTTTGCCTGCCTCTGCTGTGCTCCTCCTCATGCCTTTCTCTGGCTTCTCAGTACTAAAGTGCTCTGCTGGGCTCAGTACTGACCTCTTCTCTACCCTGTCCACCTCACCCGCTTGGTGCTTTCATTTCATCTTGTAACTTCAAATGCCAGCTGCACACTGATCCCTCCCAAGACCCATCCTCTGCTCCATCACCAGAGCAGCATTCCTTATTGCCTCAGCCATGGTTCCATTTGGGTGCTGAAGACATGGCAGAATCAAGCTCCTGACCCTCCCTCCACTTCCCCACTCTTCTCCAACTCAGGAAATGGAAACCACCTTCTTATAGTTCCTCCACATATCATCAACTCCTCTTTTTCTCATAATCTCCCTTCTGCCTGTGGGAACCTCCTGGTAGCTCCACTTCCAAATGCACAGAGTCCAGCACTTCTTGCCACCTCTACTCTTCGAACATTTCCAGGTAATCATTGTCTGTCCTCGGGATTGTTGCAATAGTTTCTTAAATCATCTCCTTGCTTCTTTCCATGCTCTCCTTCTGTCTCTTTCAAGATGACTAAAGGAGCAAAGCTGTGAATATGAAGTTGTCATACCGCTTTTTGTCTCCACACGCCCCAGTGTCTGTTCACCTCATACACAAACCCCTCCTGAGCTCTGGGGCCTTATCTCCCACCCCTTTCTCCTTCCCCAGTTCCATCGTGGCCACCCGGGACTCCACTCTGGTCCTCAGGTTCCACACCACTTTCCCCCTGGTGCCTGGGTTCTTGCCTGTGCTGGGTTCCTTTTTTTTTTTTTTTTTAAAGATTTTTTATTTATTTATTTGACAGAGAGAACAAGTAGGCAGAGAGGCAGGCAGAGGGAGAGGGAGAAGCAGGCTCCCCGCCGAGCAGGAAGCCCGATACGGGACTCGATCCCAGGACCCTGGGATCATGACCTGAGCCGAAGGCAGCCGCTTCACCGACTGAGCCACCCAGGCACCCCTGCCTGTGCTGGGTTCTTGCCTGTGCTGGGGTGCTCTGTTCCACACCTCCCCATGTCTGCATGGTTTGCAGTTTTCTTATCTTCTCTGGGCATTTACTCAGATGTCACCTTCTCAAGAGTCCTTCCTTTGGTCCCATACCTAAAATTGGAAACTACCTCCTTCCACACCATTTATTGTCCTTTCCTACTTTGTTTTCACAATCAGGCAAATTAAAGTATTTTAGTTTAGAATTTTGCTATGGAATGAGTGAGCAATTTCCTCCCTGTCCTGACAGTGCTCCTACTGTCTAGGGTCTTGTTCCTGTAATTTCTTGTGTTCTTTCAACTGTTTTATTGGAAGTCCTTTCTGGAAACTTATAGTAAAACTCAGTAATATTGAGAATATTTGATTTTTGCGGAGTGTCCTATTTTATCTGCTTATATACAACAACAGTTTATGTTTTCATTTATTGTATTTCAACAAAAAAAATGTATATTCAAGCTATGCTGAGTTTTTTACGGTGAGACACTGAAAACTCCAGCATAGTTGTGTTTGGAACTACATTTAGAAACTTTAGTGTACTCTGTAAGACTGTTGAATCACAGACCTGTACCTCTGAAACAAATAATACATTATATGTTAAAAAAAAAAAAGAAGAAAATAGCAGGAGGGGAAGAATGAAGGGGGGGAATCGGAGGGGGAGACAAACCATGAGAGACTATGGACTCTGAGAAACAAACTGAGGGTTCTAGAGGGGAGGGGGGTGGGAGGATGGGTTAGCCTGGTGATGGGTATTAAAGAGGGCACATTCTGTATGGAGCACTGGGTGTTATACGCAAACAATGAATCATGGAACACTACATCAAAAACTAATGATGTAATGTATGGTGATTAACATAACATAATAATAAAAAAATAAAGAGAAAAAAAAAAAGAAACATTAGTGTACTCTGGATCCTGGCTTTTGCCCCTATATGTTTTCTTCATTTTATTTATATATATTTTTTTAATTTATTTATTTTAATTCCAGTATAATTAATGTACAGTGTTATGTTAGTTTCAGGTATATGATATAGTGATTCAACAATTCTGTACATTACTCAGTACTCACTACAATAAGAGTACTCTTAATCCTCTTCACCTATTTCACCCATCACTGCACCAGCCTTCCCTCTGGTAACCACCAGTTTGTTCCCTATATTTAAGAGTCTGTTTTTTTGTTTTTTGGGGGGGGTTGTCTCTTTTTTCTTTGTTTCTTTTCTTAAATTCCATATGTGATTTCATTATTTTTTATGGCTGAATAATATACAGATTTATTTTATAGACACACACACACACACACACACCACAGTCTCACATTTAGTTCTTTAATACATTTTGAGTTTATTTTTATGTATGGTGTAAGAAAGTGGTCCAGTTTCATTCTTTTGCATGTTGCTGTTCAGTTTTCCCAACACCATTTATTGAAGAGACTGCATATTCTTGTTTCCTTTGTCATAGATTAATTGACCATATAATCATGGGTTTATTTCCAGGCTCTCTATTCTGTTTCATTGATCTATGTATCTACTTTTGTGCCAGTACCATACTGTTTTGATTTACTATAGTTTTGTGGTATGTCTTGAAATCTGGGATTGTGATACCTCCAGTTTTATTCTTTTTCAAGATTGCTTTGGCTATTTGAGGTCTTTTGTGGTTCCATATAAATTTTAGGATTATTTATTTCTGTGAAAAATGCTGTTGGTATTTTGATAGATATTACCTTAAATCTATAGATTGCTTTGGGTAGTAATGACATTTTAACAATATTTGTTCTTCCAATCCATGAGCATGGAATGTTTTTCCATTTCTTTGTGTCATGTTCAGTTTCTTTCATCAGTGTTTTATAGTTTCAGAGTACAGGTCTTTCACCTCTTTGGTGAAGTTTATTCCAAGCTATTTTATTCTTTTTGGTGCAGTTGTACATGGGATTGTTTCCTTAACTACTCTTTCTGCTACTTTATTATTAATGTATAGAAATGCAACAGATTTCTGTATATTGATTTTGTATCCTGCAAACGTAATGAATTTATGTATCAGTTCTAGTAGTTTTTGATGGAATCTGTAGGGTTTTCCAAATGTAGTAACATGCCATCTGCAAATAGTGAATGTTTTATTTCTTCCTTACCAATTTAGATGCCTCTTATTTCTTTCAATTGTCTGATTATCATGGCTAGGACTATGTTGAATAAAAGTGGTGAGAGGACATCTTTCTCTTGTTCTTGATCTTAGGGGAAAAGCTTTCAGTTTTTCACCATTGAGTAGGATGTTAGCTCTGGGTTTTTCATAGATGGCCTTTATTATGTTGAGATATGTTCCCTCTAACCCTACTTTGTTGAGGGTTTTTATCATGAATGGATGTTGTACTTTGTCAAATGCTTTTTCTGCATCTATTGAAATGATCATATTTCTTTATCCTTTCTCTTGTTAATGTGATGTATCACGTTGATTTAACTTGGATAAGCTAAAGTGGACAAAGTTAAACTCAGAATCGTTATGTAGGTCCCTATAGCATCATAGTGCCTCTAAATCTCCATACTTTTAGTATGGGTTTTCACCTTCCATTTAAAAAATATTTAATTGGTTTTTCTAATAGGTATTTAAAACATATGATACAGATTTCAAAAGGTATCAAAGGATATACAGTGAACCATCAGTCTTCTTCCCATATTTGCTCTCCCCAGCCACTCAATTCTCATCCCACAAAGGAACCATTCATACCAGTTTCTTACATACCATTCAGAGATTGTGTGTGTGTGTGACACACTCACAACTATATATAGAGATGCATATATAATATAAACTTACTTATGTATTTCCTGCCATTATTCTTTTTTTACAAAAACGGTATCCAACAATACTTGTGTACCATGCTTTTCTGTTTTAAAAATGCATCTTGGGGATCATTCAGTAACAGCATACTAGTATATAAATAGTTGCTACATTCTTTTGGCACTGACTTCTGATTTAAAGATACAATTGTTATTCAGTCAGACCCTTTGAATGAACATGTAGGTTGCTCCTCCTCTTTGTTTACTACGAACAGGACTACATCATTTTCTACATATGTGAGGAAGGGCTGAAAGATTAAGTATTATTGCTGGATCAGAGGATATATACCTCTTTAATGTTAGCAGACATTATCAAATGGCATCATTTTACATTACTACTAGCAGTACATAAAGTGCCTGTTTTCCTTTTACTAACCTACTGTATTGATCTTCACCAATTTAAAAACTAGAAAATAAATTTTATAATTTTAATTTGCATTTCTTTTACTGTAATATGGGCTTAGGCTTCATTCCGTGAATTTAAGAACCATTTATATTTTATTTTCTATGAAATGCCTGTTGATGACTTTTGACCTGTGTTCTCTTGGATTGTTGATCTTTATCTTAGTGATTTGTATCAACTCTTTAGAAATGATAAAAATAGCTCCTTGCCAGTCATATACATTACAATGAGTTTTATCCCAGTTTGTCATTAGTCTTTCAACTTTTTTAGGGGGTAGGGATTTTTTTGTTTGTTTGGTTTTGAAAAGCAGGGTAGTCTGTTTTTCCATGACTGAATTTATCTATCTTTTGTAGTTTCTACATTTTATATCATAGGTAGTAAAGAAGTTAAGACCTTTCTTGCTGTGAGATTAAAAATTTATTTTTTGTTTTATTCTAATATTTTTATGGATTAATTACTTGAAAATTTTTACATTTATTTATATATTTACTTATTTATTTTTTGGTTTTATTTAAATTCATGTTAGTTAACATAGAGTATATTATTAATTTCAGGGTAAAATTTAATGATTCATCAGTTGCATATAACACCCAGTGCTCATTACATCAAGCGCCATCCTTAATGCCCATCATCCAGTTATCTGTTCCCCCCACCCACCTCCCCTCCAGCAACCCGCAGTTCTTTATAGTTAAGAGTCTCTTACAGGGGCGCCTCGGTAGCTCAGATGGTTAAGCGTTTGCCTTCGGCTCAGGTCATGATCCCAGGGTCCTGGGATTGAGCCCCACATCGGGCTCCTGCCTCAGCAGGGAGACTGCTTCTCCCTCTCCCCCTGCTAATGCTCTCTCTCTCTCTATCTCTGTCTCAAAAGAATAAATAAAATCTTTAGGAAAAAAAAAGTCTCTTACAGTTTGTCTCCCTCTCTGTTTTTATCCTATTTTATTTTTCCTTCCCTTCCCCTATGTTCATCAGTTTTGTTTCTTAAATTCCACATATGAGTGAAATCATATGATATTTGTCTTTCTCGACTAACTTATTTCACTTAGCATAATACCCTCTAGTTCCATCCAGGTTGTTGCAAATGGCAAGAGTTCATTCTTTTTGATGCCTGAGTAATACTTATATATATATTTATATATATTTCACATCTTCTTTATCCATTCATCTGTTGATGGACATCTGGGCTCTTTCCATATTTTGGCTATTGTGGCATTGCTGCTATAAACAGTGGGGTGCATGTGCCCCTTTGAATCACTATTATTGTATCCTTTGGATAAATACCTAGACAAAACAGGAAAGAGTATCCACTGGAAAGACAGTCTCTTCAACAAATGGTGTTGGAAAAAAATTTTTACATTTAAATCTTTGAGTCCTGGAATTTATATTTATGTAATAGATAAAGTAGGAAATGCATTTTTTTCCCCAAATGACTACTTAGGAGTCCCAGCACCATTTATTGGCTTCATGTTAAATTGATAAATTCATGAAATAGGACTAAAAAGCAGTCTCTGGGTCAGGCTCTGGTAGGATACGCCTCCCTTCCCCATGCTGATGGAATTAATCGCAGCATATATCAGAACACCAGTGTTCTGGAATCTGTCTTCCTTCAGAAATCTGTCCTCATTAAAGCATCTTCTTCTTTCTTACCCTAGTTTTGCTCCTTTGTGTAATTTAGGTCTTGCTTTCAGTAGAGTCTAAGTTCATCTATGGTGGCAAGGGTGATTTGCTATTCTTTGTTTTTAATCTCCTCCCTCAACTTCTAATATTTTTGTGCATGCCTATATATTTTAAAACACATTCTGGGGCTCCTGAGTGGCTCATTGGTTAAGCATCTGACTTGATTTCAGCTCAAGTCATGATCTCAGAGCCTGCTTAAAATTCTCTCTCTCCCTTTCCCTCTGCCCCTTCCCCCTGCCTTAAAAAAAAAACCCTTTATTAAATGATGCATTTTTTAAATAAAAAGAATTAGTATCTAAGTGTGAGTGTTCTTTAGGGAAGATGCTTTAGAGGTATTGAATGTGTTGGACACTTTCTTGAGCTCATAAGAAGTAAAATTAGATCAAGATTATCTGTAAAGATTTGTATTTACAAAAAAATTCCAAATCCCACTGGCTCCTTAGACCTTATCTCCTTAGACCTTATAAGTGGATGAGTTATTATCATTTGGCCTTGGAATGTTTTTAGGTCTGGGTCTTACTGAGGCAACTGCCTTGGTGTTTGTGTCTGTCATTCTTTTTTTTTTTTTTTTTTTAAAGATTTTATTTATTTGAGAGAGTGAGAGAGTATGAGCAGGGGTAGAATCAGGTAGAGAGGGAGAAGCAGACTCCCTGCTGAGCGGGGAGCCTGCCGCCACCGAGGGCTCCATCCCAGGCCCTTGAGATCATGACCTGAGCCAAAGGCAGACACTTAACTGACTGAGCTAGCCGGGCACCTGTCATTCTTTTAGGGGAAATTTTCTGTCTGGAATTATATGGAATTTCTTCTGTGGTTCTATATGCAGAGATTGTTAATTCTAAACTTGATTTGGTTATTTTTTTCCTCTCGTGTTTCTCTTATGGTTTTCAATTTGAGATTTTTTGCTCTATAAATGGAATATAGGTTATAAAATAAGAGTGAAATGAAATCCTGTATTTGTTCATTTTAATACGTGAGATCTTACTGTTTTTATATATTATGCCATCCAATAGAAAATGAGTTTTGCTCTCTAGGAAGATAGCTTAGAATGCTTGTGTTATCCAAGGCAAATGGTACCAGATATTAATGCTATCTAAGAATTTTAGTAAATCCACAAAAGTGAAAATATCTGAAATAGATGTAATTTGATAAATTTCTCTGGAGTCATTGGGACCTTTCTCAAAATCACCATCTCAAAAGAAGGAAATGAATATATAAATACATTTAATACAAACACATGAAAATTCATTTATAGAAGTATTAAATATATAAAGCAAGATACTTGGGCAAAATTTTAAAATACCAGTCATTCTCAAATGTTGGTGGGAGGTGTAATTTGTATCTTTGCAATATGTTACAGGTGTTAATGTGAATATACTTTGATACAGAACTTTTGCTACTGGGACTTTATCCTTTAAAAATATTCAATTATGTACAAAAGATATTGTCATAAATGTTTTGCTTAAAACCTTAAAATCTATGGGCATCTGGGTGGCTCAGATGGTTAAGCGTCTGCCTTCGGCTCAGGTCACGATCCCAGGGTCCTGGGATCGAGTCCCACATCGGGCTCCCTGCTCCTTGGGAGCCTGCTTCTCCCTCTGCCTCTCTCTCTCTCTCTCTCTGTGTCTCTCATGAATAAATAAAAATTTAAAAAACAAACAAACAAAAAAGAATAAATAAATAAGTTTCTGCACATCTCGGCACATCTTTCACATAGTGAAAGAAATTTTTATTTCCTCTCCTAGAAAAATATCTATATCACAGTGTAGTTTTGCAGAGAGCGGGTCATAAAACCGCACTCAGGGTCACTGAGACAGGAGGAGCAGTCAGGGTCATTTGGGTAGGAGGAGCATTACCACTTCTCCTTCCTTGGCTACCTTCTCATTACCCAGCAGACAAACTTGACACACTATTGTTATTAGTTTCTAGGGCTCCCATAAAAAAAAAAAAATTCCACACACTGGGTGGTTTAAACAACAGAAGTTTATTTTCTCACAGTTTTGGAGGTTGGAAATCCAATATCAAGGTACCAGTGGTTGATTTCCACTGAGGCTTCTCTCTCTGGCTTGAAGATAGCTACACTCTTGCTCTGTCCTCAAGTAGTTTTTCCTCTGTGTCGGCCCATGCTCCTGATGTCTCTTTGTGTACCCAAGTGTCCTCTCATTATAAGGATACCAGTTGTAATAGAGCCTTTCCTAAGTGGTCCCATTTTAACTTAATTACCTTTTTAAAGGTAATTATCTCCATATTATAGTCGCATTCTGAGGTACCAGAGGTTAGGGCTTCAACATATGAATTTGTGAGGGACACAGTTCGGTTCATAACACTCATAAAAATTAGCACTTTTCTGCTGGATATTTCAATGTTGTGAATTTGGTCAATCACCTGATTTCACTGTTCCCGTGTCTCTCAGAGAACGTGACAACCATCTAAATAGCTTCCTGAATTGTATTATGTCTTGTTATATATACATATAGATTTTTCTCAAAAAGATACTTTTTTAATTTAAAGAAAGCATAATAGTATTTTTTAGGTACTTTAGGAAGAGAGATGGATGGGAAGTGTTTTGAAAGATGATTTTATCAGTATGCTTGTATAGGTGATTTGGGCTATCTGTCTTAATAATTTGGAAGTTTCTGTATTTTAATTAAGAATTTATTTTTTGTTATCCAAATGTTACCTGAAGCTAGTCTAGATGTCACTTAAAAACAGCTCATAGTTAGGGGTGCCTGGGTGGCTCAGTTAAACATCCAACTCTTGATTTCACCCCAGATCATGATCTCAGGGTCATGGGATCGAGCCCTGTATTGGGCTCTGCACTGGGCATGGAGCCTGCTTAGGATACTCTCTTCCTCTCCCTCTGCCCCTCTCTGCTTGCACACTCTCTCAAAAAACAAACAAACAAACAAAAAAAAAAAAACAAAACAAAAAACCCTGATAGTTGAAAAAAAAAAGCCAAAATAATAAGAATAACTAGTCTTTTTTTTTTTTAATGGAAATTTGACAAGTTTCCACCTTAAATATTTTTTTTCCTTGTAGGCTGTCTGCTCTTTTCCCACGAAAAGACTTTTGTGTTCATTCAAACTGGCTTTTAGCATGGAAACAGTTTTAAAAACAATCAGTAGACTTCAGACAATTCCATTTGTCCTTTAGTAATAAATGTGGGTTTAGTTGTAAAATGGTTGTTTATCCAAAGGAGTTTAGAGCCCTCTTTATATATTACTTAATAAATTCTTATTGAATTCCTTTAAGATGTAATGTTATTTTGTCTGAATAAATCTGGGAATGAATTTAGAAGTAAGATGCCTTGCCTAGGATTAATTGTATTATGAAATAGTCATAGAATTATGTAACACTAAGCAACTTATAAAAAAAGTCATGAATGTATAAAATTTCAAACATACAAAAATAAAAGTGTGATCAATCTCATGTCCCCATCACATAGTTTTAACATTTATCAATTAATGAATAAACAAAGTTTACTACTAAAGGAAACTAAAAGCTTTAAATATGATTACAAAGAAATATTTTAGCAAGTTGAACACTTTTTTTTTTTTTTATGTGAAGAAAGAAGTTTTCTGTGATGCTAGTTGTAGAAAGAGGGAGGTAGAACTCATCTGGCTAATTGAATATGACCCACTACCAGATCTAAAGCCAGGATGAGCACCAGAAAAAGATGAGTATGTGGTAGTGTATCAGGGGACAGCTAGGACACTTCCTACCTTACCCACTCATTCACTCCTTCATTCAAAAATATTTGTTAGTACACTGTGTGGCAGATAATTTTCCCCCGTTACAATAAGCATCCTAATCTGGGGAAGGCATGAAATCTGACTTTCCCCATTATCATGAATATCTGTCTATATCATCATCTTTTTAATGGCTACTTAGTATTTCACTATATGGATATATCATTAAGCAGTCTCTTATATTGAGTTTTTTTTTTAATTTTATTTTATTATGTTATGTTAATCACCATACATTACATCATTAGTTTTTGATGTAGTGTTCCATGATTCATTGTTTGCATATAACACCCAGTGCTCCATTCAATACGTGCCCTCTTTAATACCCATCACCAGGCTAACCCATCTCCCCACCCCCCCTCCCCTCTAGAACCCTTAGTTTGTTTCTCAGAGTCCATAGTCTCTCATGGTTTGCTCCCCCTCTGATTCCCCCCCTTCATTTTTCCCTTCCTTCTATCTTCTTTTTTTTTTTTTAACATATAATGTATTATTTGTTTCAGAGGTACAGGTCTGTGATTCAACAGTCTTACACAATTCACAGCGCTCACCATAGCCCATACCCTCCCCAGTGTCTATCACCCAGCCACCCCGTCCCTCCCACCCCCCACCACTCCAGCAACCCTTAGTTTGTTTCCTGAGATTAAGAATTCCTCATATCCGTGAGATCATATGATACATGTCTTTCTCTGATTGACTTATTTCACTTAGCATAATACCCTCTAGTTCCATATTGAGTTTTTAAGGTTGCTTGCCATTTTGAGCTGTTTGAAACAGTACTGAATGAAAGTGCCTATCCTCTCATCTAATGATATTAGGATATTTCTTTTTTTTTTTTTAAGATTTTATTTATTTATTTGAGAGAGAGACTCAAAAGATAGTGAGAGAGCGAGAGAGAGCACGAGTGGGGAGGAGAGGGAGAAGCAGGCTCCCTGCTGAGCAAGGAGCCCAATGCGGGGCTTGATCCTAGGACCCTGGGATCATGACCTAGGCTGAAGGCAGTGGCTTAACCGACTGAATCACCCAGGTGCCCCTAGGATATTTCTAAAAGTAGAAATTCTTGCTTAGAGGGGCTCTGGCTGGCTCAGTTGGTAGAGCACGTGACTTGATGTTGGGCTCACAAGTTCAAGCCCCATGTTGGGCATGGAGCCTACTTAAAAAAAGAAAAAAATTCTTGCTTAGAGAATATGGTGGGTTTTGAGCTTTTCAATATATTATTACCTTAGTAATCTGTCAAGGTTATAAATGTTCCCACTGCTGCCAGTTTCTCAGCAGTCACATCAATACAGACTCAACTATTTTTTTTAAAGACATTTATTTATTTGAGAGAGAGAGAGATGGTGAGAAAGAGCACGAGGGGAGGAGAGGGGCAGAGGAAGGGGGAGAAGCAGGCTCCCCACTGAGCAGGGAGCCTGATGTGGGGCTCGATCCAAGGATCCTGGGATCATGACCTGAGTGGAAGGTAGATGCTTAACCAACCAACACTCAACATTTTTAATGACTACACATTATGATATTATTTCTTTATTCTTTTCTATATTATCAGCATGTAGTATATATCCATTTTTTCTAACATAAATAACTCTTTAATAGACATACACATGTATATAATTTAGTATATATTTCAGATTGCTTTTCAGAGTAGATTTTAGGAACTGTTTTAGTCAATTAAAGGTATACATTTTGTTGTTACTGTCACTGCTGTAATATCTTGATATAGTTATCTATAAACCTCATAGTAGAGTACCTGCTCCTGGTCAAAGTGAATACTTTTTCTTATATTTATTTACTAATGACACATTCTTTTTTGAGAATTCATTGTCTCAACTTTTACTCATATTTGTTGGGGTCCTACAGACTTTCTTATCTATTTGTATGCCTGTTTTATGTAATAAAACATTTCTATTTATAGTTATATCACTTATGATAATAATTTTGTTTCCTTCCTAATACTTAAGCTTCCTTACCTGTCTCTGTCTTATTACATTAGCCAGAACTTTTAAGTCAATCTTTTTTCCTACTGTATTTCCAGTGACTAGAATAATGCCAGACATAGTAGACATCCAATAACTATATGATCAGTGTTGAGTATTAAATAATCATCAAGATGTTGTCAGTCTTCTTATGCTCCCTATTTGAATGAGAGGATATATCAGTGTATTTCATTGATTTGTACAGTCATTAAGAAGCATTTATTGAATTTTTACATACGCTATAAAAGGCCTTGTGCTAGATAATGGGGATACAGTATTCAAAATGATAAATCAGGGCATCTGGGTGGCTCAGTCAGTTAAGCGTCTGCCTTTGGCTCAGGTCAAGATCCCAGGTTCCTGGGATAGAGTCCTGCATTGGGCTCCCTGCTCAGTGGGGAGTCTGCTTCTCCCTCTGCCTCTCCTCCCACTCATGGGCTCTCTCTCTCTCAAAAATACATAAAAAGCAAAAACAAACAAACAAATATGACAAATCATCTCTGCCCTTAAGGAACTCACAGTGTGGTGGAAGAGAAAGGTAATATAAACAAGTTATAGAGGCCTCTAGAATGTATAAAAATAGAGCTCTGTATGAGGGATGTGAGGACAGTGAGGAGGGCAGTACAATTGATAGGTAGGTCAGTAGAGGTGTGTGTGTGCGCACACACATACACGCATGCTGGGGAGAGTACAGTTTAAGAGTGTCAAGGGTAGCTTCCTGGAGTTGGTGATCCCCTATCCAAGCTGCGAATGCTACATTGGAAAGAACAATGGAAGGGATTATAAGGGCTTGAAGTAGAAAAGACTGAATGAGCAAAGTCCCAAGAGGCCACAATGGCATGGTGGTGTAGGGTGTTTGCAGGGATATATATAGTGTTAGATGGATCAAGTGGAAATTCTGAAGCAGGGGCGGCAGCAAGTGAGGCTGGAGAACCTGCGTACAATGTTATAAAGAGCTGGTATTGAATCTTCCCTGCTGTCCAGGAGAAGAGAGATGTGATCTGGTTCACACTTTGAAGTTTGTGGAGACTGACTGTAGAAGGCTAGAGTAAAGGCATCTTGGAGGCTTTGGAAGTAGCTCGAGTGTAAGGAAGATGATGACTTGGACTAGTATGGTAAACAGCAGATTTGGGATATATTTTGGAGTCAGAAGCAACAAGATTTGCTAATAGTTTTGATGTGCTATGTGAATGAAAGTCAAGAAACAAGGAAGACTCCTAAGTTTTTTGTTTGAGGAAACAAGTGAGTTATGATGCCATGTTGTAAAATGGGGAGACTTGGGTTGATTTGGGGGGCACAATCAACAGTACCTTCTTGAGACCAGCAATAGCTAAAGCCCTGAGTAAACATAAAAGAGATTGTGATGCCAAAAGAGAAACTCTTGTCAGCTGGTCTGGTCTGGGTTTTCAGTGTAACCCATGTTTGGTAAGTGCCAGAGGACCAAGGTAGAACCCATAGGCTTATTCACAGCTGCTTTTGTTCCTCCTTTATATTTGCCACCTGGGATTCTTTGCAATGAAGATGTTACTGACACTTATTGCTAGGAGTAAAGCAATATTAAAGATGGAAGGCTTGTTTCCTGGGTCGTACTGACTTCCTGTTGTGACAGCCAGAAGGGCAGTTTTTTTCCCACCAAAATTACAGGATGTCTTGAGAGGAAATAAATAGGAAAGAAAACTAATGCAGTGAGAAAAGGAAGAAAATGAATACCATGATAGTAATCTAGAAAATCTGAAAACGTAGAAGGGAAGAGAGAACAAAATCAATCATTTATGCTTTCATGAGAAAAGAAGAAAAGCAGCTATCAGCTACAGAACACTATTCCATGGGATCTTCATAGGAATACAACCAAAAGGTTCTGCACTCAAATAACTTTGGGAAAGGCTACTTAAATATGGACTAGTTAATATACTGTCAGACTGCTCAGAGTCTAATATGCAAATGTCCATTACATTTTACAATAGGGGAAAGCCAAAACAGAGGGAAACATGTAAGCAAAACAGGAGCAACAAATGATCACATTTTTCTTAATCTAAGAAAATGTGTCAAGAGAAGAAGTAAGAGTAGTGATGTCTCAAAAAACGGTGGGGTAGGAAACACTTTCACCTAAACAACTAGTGCACTGGTAGGAGCTGAATGTAGTTGAACATTTGTAACTCCAGGGAAGACTTTGATAAAGAGTAAATTTGGAGGAATTTCAGCCTGTCAAGTGGTAGTAGCTACCATCCCATATCCTCAGTCTTAGAATCCTGGTGCAGAATGCTGGAGCCAGGGTAGGCAATATATCAGGGTTGTGTATTGATTGCTGAAAGCTGCTTTTGATCACTGAGGAACTGGCACAGAGGCCAGTGGACATTTTTTCAACCCCCACAGGCTGAAGTGGTTTCCAAGAGATTTAAAGAGACAGTATTTGTCTACTTTCCCTTTTGGGAGCCAAACATTTAAGGAAATCTTTATCAGATCACTAGCTGACTACAGAGATAATGGAATAGAAATAGCAGACACCAAATATGACAAGGAACACACACCTTGAAAAAATAGTACTGAAAAGTCAAACAGATGAATCCAGCCCTCAACAAGTAAGATTCAGCAATCCCTGAAGAATGGGACAATTAAATTTCCAGAATTACCACAAAATAATACTCAAATGTCCACTTCTCAACAAAAATTACAAAATACACAAAGAAACAGGAAAGAATGGCCCATTAATGGGAAAAATAATAATAATTTGGCAGAAACCATCACTGAGGAAGCCCAGACATTGGAATTATTAGTCAAAGATGTGAAATCAACTGTCTTAAATATGTACAATGAATTAAAGGAAACCATAGATAGAAAACTAAAGGAAATAAGGAAAGTAATATGTGAACAAAATGAAAATTTCAATAGAGATACAAAAAGAATTTTTTAAAAAAGAAATTCTGGAGCTGAAAAATACAATAATTTAAATTTTAAAACTCACTAGAGAGTTTTGAACTCTCTAGTTTGAACAGCGTATTTGAACAAGTGAAACTTAAGATCAATGAACTTGAAGATAGGACAATTGAACTTGTATAGTCTGAGGAACAGAAAGAAATAAGAAGAGAAATGAACAGCACCCAAGGGACCTGAAGGACACCATCAAATATAGAATATATATTTTATAGGAGTACCAGAAGGAAAAGAGAAAATGAAACATGAGAAAAAATATTGGAAGAAATAATGGCCAAAAACCTTCCAAATATGAGGAAAGGCATAAATAAACATATCCAAGAAACTAAACGATCTCCAAGAATGATAAACCACACCAAAACATATTACAGTGAAATTCTTAAAATCCAAGGAAGAGAGACAAGAGAAAAGGAACATGTCATGCACAAGGGATCCTCAAAAATATTGAGATACATTTCTCATTTAAAGAAAAAAATGGTGTCAGAAAGCAGTTGGATGACATATTTAAATTCCTGGAAGGGGGCACCTGCGTGGCTAAGTCGGTTAAGTGTCTGCCTTCGGCTCAGGTCATGATCACAGGGTTGTGGGATTGAGCCCCGCGTCAAGCTCCCTACTCAGCGGGGAATCTGCTTCTCCCTCTCCCTTTACCCTCCCCCACTTGTGTGCTCCCTCTCTCTCTCTAATAAATAAATAAATAAAATCTTTAAAAATATCCTGGAAAAAAAAAAAAAACTCAACCAAGAATTGTATGTCTTTCAAAATCTTTCTTTCAAGAATGGAAGAGAAATTAAGACATTTACAGATAAACAAAAGCCAACAGTGTTCATTACCAGTAGACCTGTCCTACAAGAAATACTAAAGGCAGTCCTTCAGGTGAAATGTTTGGCAACTTGAACCTAAATAGAAAATGAACACTAGTAAAGGTAACTACGGAAGTAAATATAAAAGCCAGTATTAGTGTACTTTGGGTATTGTTTATAATATTGGCTACATTATTTAACATGAAAATGCATGCACCAATAATCATACCTATATGTTAATGGGAATACAGTGTATAAAGATGTAACCTATGACAATACAATATAAAGGGAGAGGGAAGGAGATGTACTGCAGGTACAAAGTATTTGTATACTATTGAAACTTAGTTGGTCTTTTCCAAAGTAGGTTATTATAAGTTTAAGATATTAGTTGTAATTTTCAAGGCAAATGTTAAGAAAATAACTAAAAAAGTATAGACAAAAGAAAAGAAGGAAGAAATTAAAATGTACACTACAAAAAAATCAACTAAATATTAAATACATAATTATTAACATTAATATATAATTATTAATATTTTACTGTAAAATATTGAAGGAACTGAAAAACAAAAATAACATATAAGGTATACAGAAAACAATAGATAAATGGCAGAAATAAATCCTTCCTTATCAGTAATCACATTAAATGTAAATGGATGGAACAAAACTATTAAAAAGGAGAGATTGGCAGGTTGGATTTCAAAAAAAAATAACAGTGTCCATCTATATGCTGTCTACAAGAGACTCAATTTAAATATAAGGTCACAAAGTGGTTGAAAGTAAAAGAATAAGAAAATATAATTCCAGGGGCACCTGGGTGGCTCAGATGGTTAAGCGTCTGCCTCTGGCTCAGGTCATGATCCCAGGGTCCTGGGATCGATCCCCATATCGGGTCCCTGCTTGGCGGGGAGCCTGCTTCTCCCTCTCCCTCTACTGTTCCCCCTGCTTGGGCTCTCTCGCTCTCTCTGTCAAATAAATAAATAAAATCTTTAAAAAAAAGAAAAGAAAATATAATTCCATACAAATAGTAACTGAAGAGAACCAGAGTGGATATATTATTGTCAGACAAAATAGACTTTAAATTTAAAAAGGCTGAGACAAAAACAGATATTATATATTGATAAAAGGTTCAATACAATAAGATGTAACAATTCTAAACATATACATACCTGGGGCTCCTGGGTGGCTCATTTGGTTAAGTGTCCAACTCTTGATTTTGGCTCAGGTCATGGTCTCAGGGTCCTGAGATTGAGCTCTGAGTTGGGCTCGATGCCCAGTGGAGAGTCTGCTTAAGATTCTCTCTCCCTCTCCCTCTGCTCCTCCCCACCCCCTCTCAAGTAAATAAACATACATATACCTAACAAAATAGCCCCAAAAATATATGAAGCAAAAATTGAAAAATTGAAGGGAGAAATAGACCTACAGACTTCAATATCCCACTTTCAATAATGGACAGAACAGAAGATCAATAAGAAACAGAAGACTGGAACAACACAATAAACTAGTTAGACCAAATAAACATATATGGAACACCACACCAAAACCGCAGAGTGTACATTCTTCTTAAGTGCACATAGAACATTCTTCAACCTAGACCATGTGTTAAGCCACAAAACAAGTTATTATGGGCCGAACTATGTGCCCCCAAAATTCATGTTAAATTTCTTTTTTTTAGAAAAAGATTTTATTTATTTATTTGAAACAGAGAGAGAACACCGAGAGAGGGAGAAGCAGGCTCCCCACTGAGCCGGGAGCCCGATGCAGGCTCAATCCCAGGACCCTGAGATTATGACCAGAGACGAAGGCAGATGCTTAACCATCTGAGCCACCCAGGTGCCCCTCATGTTAAATTTCGAAACACTGGGGCGCCTGGGCTCAGTCGTTAAGCGCCTGCCTTCGGCTCAGGTCATGATCCCAGGGTCCTGGGATCGAGCCCCGCATCAGGCTCCCTGCTTGGCAGGAAGCCTGCTTCTCTCTCTCCCACTCCCCCTGTTTGTGTTCCCTCTCTCGCTGTGTCTCTCTCTGTCAAATAAATAAAATCTTAAAAAAAAAAAAATTTCTAAACACTCCTGTACAACTCACAGTTTGACAATAGAGATAGGGACGTTAAGAGTTAGTAATAAGGTTAAATGAAGTCATGTGGTAGGGCCCTAATCCAATATGATAGGTGTGCTGTTATAAGAAGGACATGCATGTGCACAGAGAAAGTGTCATGTGAGGACTCAGTGAAAAGGTGGCCATCTGCAAACCAACGAGAGAGGCCTTAGGAGAAACCAGACCTGCAGACACTTTGATCTTGGACTTACAAGTCACAGCATCCAGAACTGTGAGAAAATAATTTTCTGTTTTTCAGCTACCCAGTCTGTGGTATTTTGTTATGGTAGCCCTAGGAAACAAATATACAAATCTTAGGTTTAAAAAATTCAAATTAAAAAGTATCTTTCATGTTTACGGTAGACTAAAACTAGAAATTACAAATGGAAGGAAAACTGAAAATTAATAAATATGTGGAAATTAACAGTACAGTCTTAAACAGCCAAAGGTAGAAGAAGTCACAAGAGAAATTAGAAAATACCTTGAGACAAATGAAAATGAAAACAAAACACACCTAAATTTACAATGCAAAAACACTGTGTCATTAGAAATTTGTAAATGTAAACATACACCTTAAAATTAAGAAGAAAATTATCTGTGCAGCTTAAGGTACTAAAGGAAAGAAGAGCACACTAAATCCAATGCCAGCAGAAGGGTAGACATAATAAAATTAGAGTGGAGATTTTAAAAAATAGAGGACAGAAAGAAAGTAGAAAAAAATCTGTTAATCTAAGTGTTAGCACTTTGAAAATATCAAAATAATTGACATTTAGCTAGACTGCCTCAGAAACAAAAACCAGGGGCACCTGGGTGGCTCAGTCGGTTAAGCCTCTGCCTTCAGTTCAGGTCATGATCCCGGGGTCCTGGGATCGAGCCCCACATGGGGCTCCTTGCTCAACAGGGAGACTGCTTCTCCCTCTCCCTCTGCCGCTCCCCCCGCTCCTGCTACCTCTCTCTCTCTCTATTTCAAATAAATATATAAAATCTTTTAAAAATTATTAAAAAAAATAAAAGAAACAAAAACAGAAGGCTGAAATGATTAGAGTCAGAGATGAAGAGGGACACGTAACTATTGATTTTACAGAAATAAAAAGGACTATGAAAATAGTATGAATAGTTGGACACCAATAAATTGGATAACCTAGATGAAATGGTCAGTTTCCCAGAAACACACAAATCTATCAAAACTGACTCATGAAGAAATAGAAAATCTGAACAAACCTATAACTATTAAAGAGATTAATCAGTAATCAAAAATCTTCCAACAAAGAAAAACGCATGACCAGTGAATTCTCCATAACACTTAAAGAAGATTTAATACCATTCTCAAACTCTTCCTAAAAATTGAGGAGTAGGGTACAGTTACTAGTTCATTCTATGAGGACAGCATTATTCTGATACCAAAGTTAGAGAAAAATAATACAGAAAAACTAGGGACCAATATCCCTTGTGAATATTGATGAAAAAATCCTCAAGAAAATGTTAGCAAACTGAATTCAGCATATGAAAAGAATGATTGTATACCATGTCCAAGTGGGATTTATAACCAGAATGCAAGGATTGTTTACCATATGAAAAAAAATCAATGTAATTTAATACACCATATTAATGGAATGTAGGAGAAAACCATATGATCATCTGAATTGATGCAGAAAAAGCATTTGAAAAAAGAAAAATCCAACACCCTTTTATTACTATAAACAGTCCAGAAACTAGGAACAGAAAAGAACTTCCTCAACCTGATATAGGAACATTCATAAAATTCCCACAGCCTAACATCATACTGAAAGCTTTAGATCAGAACTGTAAGATCAGAAACACGACAAGTTTCACCAGCTTTCAACACTTCTTTTCAAAATAGTAGTGGAAATTCTAGATAGGCCAGTTAGGAAAGAGAAAGAAAGTAAAGACATTCAGATTGAAAAGGAAAAAGTAAAATTTTCTCTGCTTACAGATGACATGATCTTATATAGAGAAAACCCCAAAGATTACACACACAGTTTGAGGTAATAAATAAAGTTGCAGGGTACAAATCAACATGCAAAAGGCAGTTGTATTTCTCTACACTAGCACTGAACAATCTGGAAAAGGAAATTGAGAAAACAATTCCATTTACAGTAGCATCAGGAAGAATAAAATACTTAAGAATACTAAGACTTCTACACATAGAAGTAATACTACTACAAGTCTATTATAAAACTTTGCTGAAAGAAATTAAGAAAGACATGAATAAATGGAAAACATTTCATGTTCATGAATTGGAGGGAAGCCTTAATATTGTTAAATGACAATAGTCCCCAAAGAAATCTATAGAATCAGGGCAATCTCTATCAAAATTCCAATAGCATTTTTTTCTGGATGGAGAAGACCCATCCTGAGATTCATATGGAGTATCAAAGAATCCTAAATAGCCAAAATAATCTTGAAAAAGGAAAACAGGAGGACTCATACTTCCTCATTTTAGAACTTAATACAAAGCTACAGTAATTAAAACCATATGGTATTGACATTAGGACAGAGATATGGAACAATGGAATAGACTAGAGACACCCACAATAAACCCTTATATATGCTGAAATTATTTCTGACAAGGGCACTAAATTCATGCGGAAGAACAGACTTTTCAACAAATGGTGATAGGAAACTGGATAGCCATATGCAAAAGGAGGAAGTTGGGCCATACACAAAAATTAACTAACAATCAAAGACCTAAACTGAAGAGCTAAAACTATAAAACTGTTCGATGAAAATACAGGAGAAAATCTTCATAACATTGGATTTGGCAGCGATTTCTTGCATATGGCACCAAAAGCATAGGAAATTTTTAAAAAATAGATAAATCAAACTTTGTCATAAACTAAGAACATTTGTGCATCAAAGGACAGTATCAAGAAAATGAAAAGACAACTGACAGAATGTGAGAAAATACTTGCAAATCATATATCTGTTAAGGGATTAATATCCACAATTTATAAGGAACTGCTACAGCAATGCAATTTGAAAATGGGCAAGGGACTTAAATAGATATTTCTCCCAAGAAAATATACAAACAACTAATAAACACATGAAAAGATGCTCAACATCATTAGTCACTAGGGAAATGCAAATCAGAACCGCAGTAAGATATCACTTCATACCCATCAGGATTGCTACAATCAGAGACCATGGGAAATAACAAATACTGATGAGGATGTGAAGAAATTGGAACTCTTCTGCCCTGCTGGTAGGAATTTTAAAAGGCACAGCTGCTGTGGAAAATTGTTTGGCTCTTCCTCAAAAAGTTAAACAGAATTACCATATATCAGCAATTTCACTCCTGAGTATATATATCCAAGAGAATTGAAAACCAGGACTCAAATAGATACTTGTTAACCAGTATTCATAGCAGCATTATTGACAATAGCCAAAAGAAGGAAACAACCCCCTGATGCTAACATCAGATGAATAGATAAACAAAATATTGTATATACATATAACTAAATATTATTCATCCTTTAAAAAAGAGTGAAATTCTAATATATGCTACCCCTTGGGTGAATCTTGAAAATATGCTTAATGAAAGAAGCCATATACAAAAAATCAAATATTATTTGATTCCCCTTATATGAGTTATCTAGAAGAAGCAAATTCATAAAGATAGAAAGTAGAATAGAAATTACTAAGGAGTGAGGGGAATGGAGAGTTACTGTTTAACAGGTACAGAGTTTCTGTTTGGGCTAATGATAAAAGTTCTTGAAATAGATAGTTGTGATGGTTATACACCATTATGCATACATTTAATGCCACTGAATTGCCCACCTAAAAATGGTTAAAATGGTAACATTCATGTTTGTCTTACTACAATAAAAACAAGCACAGAAAAAAGAAGGGAGCAGCTAAAAGAGCTACTTATTCTCTGGTGTTTGTTTTAGTTCATAAATCGGTTATTTTACCAAAATTCATACTTCTGCAGTACACATGTGGATGTAGAGGCACACTGTATCTATAAATATATAAATCCAATTTAAATAGAATGTTTAATAAAATTTAGTTTGATACTAATATTAAGAATGGGTATATTGAATTAAGGTCATTTAATCCCTTTGTTGTAAAGTTTAAATATATGAGTTCACAGATTCCAAAATTCCAGTGATGTCCCAACTAATTCATCATTAAACTTATAAATACTACAAATATGACCATTGCTAACATTTGCATGAGTGTTCATTATATTCCAGGTATAGTGCTCAGTTTCTGAATCTTATTTAACTTCACAGTAGCCCTTCAGGATTGTTACTTTTTTTCTCCCCTATTTTCTATACCAAGAAACCTAAGCAAAAAGACTCACTAAGGAAAGCCCATGGTAAGACCTTTTTCTGTCTCACAAAGCAGAACTCAGCAAAAATACTTGTAAAAGTATTTTTTAGTAGGAGTACTGAACAAGGCTTACCCCTCCCTCTCCACTGTCTCTCTCTCTCTGAGAAGAGAAGAAGAGGCTGGAATAATGGATTGTCACCCTGCAGAGTCCCGTCATGAGGCTCAAGAAGAGTTGGCAATTAATATTACCTAACAGTAGATGCTGTGTTGTGACCCGTGATAAGGTGGCAGCAGAGAGAGGAGTGGTGACCAGAATCCAGGAGATTGTTACTGGGTTGAGCAGCCTATGGAAACAAAGAGATACGTCGGTTCCTTAGATTCAAGGAATGTTGGTGGGAAGAGTACTGAGCATACACTTGCCAGAGTTTAAGGCCCAACACTACATTTCTGGTCATTTCTTTGAGTCTCATTATGTTTATTTGTAACATGGCAGATGATATTATATGTGCCTTTTTCACAAGGTGACTGAGGATAAATGATAAATAGTCCATTATGAACCCAACTGTTTCCACTTATGTTTCTCTGTGACACTATAGAAACATAATTATAATTGACCCTTGAACAATGAAGGGGTTAGGGGTGCCAACCCCCACACAGTTGGAATTTTGCATAATTTTTGACTCCCCAAAAACTTAACTAGTAATATCCTGCTTTTAACCAAAAGCCTTACCAATAACTTAGACAGTCAACTAACACATATTTTGTATGTTGTATGTTTTATAGACTGTATATTCTTATAATAAAGTAAGCCAGGGAAAAGAAAATCTTACTAAGAAAATCATAAGGGAGGCACCTGGGTTTCTCAGTTGGTTAAGTGTCTGCCTTCAGCTCCAGTCATGATCCCAGAGTCCTGGGATTGAGTCCCATATCAGGCTCCTTGCTCAGTGGGAAGCCTGCTTCTCACTCTCCCTCTGCCTCCTCCCCCACTGCTCATGCTCTATCTGCGTGTCTCTCTCCCAAATAAATAAAATCTTTAAAAAAAAAAAAAGAAAGAAAATCATAAGGAAGAAAAAATACATTCATAGTGCTGTACTGTATTTATCAATACCATAAGTTTAAGTCATCTGTTTACAAGATGGCTCATCTGTCTGTTAGAACCTACATCAATATTGTCTTATATAATACAAAACATTGTAGATGTTATATGTTTTACTAACACTGAACATCAAAAATGAAAAGATAATGTGGAAAAAATTCACTATTTTACAGGTTTAACAGTTCACATATTTTAACAAAAAAGCAGCAATATGATTGCAGTATGGTGGCCTATTGTAATGAATAAAATTGCCTCATGTAGCTTAGCCTACACAATAATGAATGAATGAATCCTTACAAAATTTTACGGTGTACCATATCACAGTCATATTCATAATATAGTATTGGAAACATTGTTAACATTCTTTTAAAAAAAACACTTATATCTGATGATAGGCTGATATGCAATGATCTCCAATTCTAAGAGAAAGAGGCATACTGTACAGCAATATAATTCTTTGGAAGAAAAGTTATAAAGCAGTATGAAACTAACATGTTATTAATTTTATATTAAATATCACTCACCTTATGCCTATGTAATGATAGCCTTTCCCCTTCCATATGAGTCTTGTACATGATGTTCTACACAGTGAATACGTAGGCAATGATGATGATGACACAAAATTGTCTCGTACAGTTATTAGATTTTAATGCAAAGATACTTGCACACATACACCACAGCTAAGTTTATTAACCATACGGCATGATAATTATTTGTTATTCATTAAGTAGAAGTGGATCATCATAAATTCTTCATCTTTATTTTCTTCACATTAGAGTAGGCTGAGGAGGAAGAGGTTGAGGAAGATTTAGTCTTGCTCTCTCAGATGTTGCAGAGGCAAAGGATGTGGAAGAGGTAGAAGGAGGGGAAGGAGAGGCAGGCACGCTCAGTGTAACTTCATGGAAATAAATCTTAATATCCATCTGACTTTTTTGCTTTTTAATTTCTCTAAAAATGTTTCTATATGATACCAGTCCACCTCTTGCTTTAGTTTCAATGCCTGTTACCATACAAGGGTCCATGTTGCAAAAGCAGTTTTTTTTTTTTAAGACTATTTATTTGAGAGAGAAAGAGCATGAGCTGGGGGAGAGGCAGAGGGAGAGGAGAAGCAGACTCCCCGCTGAGCAGGGAGCCTGATGGGGGCTCCATCCCAGGACCCCGAGATCATGGCCTGAGCTGAAGGCAGACATTTAACCATCTGAGCCACCCAGGCGCCCCTAAAAGCAGTCTTGAATAATCAGAATCCTTCTGCCAGACTGTCTAATGTCAATTTGTTTTCAGGCACTGCTTCATCTATGTCTTCTTCCTCGTTGTCTGGAGCTGGTTTGGAAGCACTCATCTCTGCATCAAGTCTTCTGTTAATTCCTCTGGTGTAGTGTCAATTAGTTCTTTAATTTCTCTAAGATCCATATCGTGAAGCCTTCGCACACCCCCACCTTTTTTGCCATATCCACAATCTCTTTCATGATTTCCTTGATTGGCTCTGACCTAAATCCTGTGAAGTCATACACAACATTTGAATACACTTTTCTCCAGCAGGAATGTTTTGTTTGTGTCTTGATGGCTTTCATGGCTTTTTCTCTGACACTGATGGTATCTTCAGTGGTGTAATCCTTCCAGGCTTTCATGATGTTCTCTCTTGGGGTTCTCTTCCATGGTGTTGACAATCATTTCCATAGAGTAAGTACCATGTGTAATGAGACTTAACAGGCCTTATGACATCACGGTCTAGAGGCTGAATTAGAGATGTGTTTGTGGACAAGTAGACTGTTTCAGCCCTTTCATTGTTGAACTCCTGTGGCCAGGGCCATTTTTTAATATCAAAAGAACTGAAAAGGTAGTCAGTTACTGGCAAACTACTTCGTGACTTCAACATCAATAGAATCAATCCAGGAGAAGTGTTCTCATTGTCCAGGCCTTCTTCTACAACCAGAACACTGGCAGCTGGTGTTTATCTTTCCCGTTCAAGGATCAGGAGTTAGCAGCTTTATAGATAAGGGTAGTCTTGATTTTAACCCTGACTGCGTTTGCACAGAACAGTAGAGTTAGCCATTCCTTCCTGTCTTAAATCCTGGTTCTCTTCCTTACTAATAAATATCCTTTGCAGCTTTTTTTTTTTTTTTTCTTTTTATCCACCCAGGTTAGGGCACTTCTGTCTGCATTAAAAACCTGTTCAGGCAGATATCCTTTCTCCTTGATAATTTTCTAAATGGTGCCTGGGAACTCATCTGCTTCTTCTTGGTCAGCAGAAACTCCTTCTCCTGTTATCTTCACGTTTTTGAAGCCAAACCTCTTTCTAAGATTATCAAACCATTCTTTGCTGGCATTAAATTCCAGCTTTAGATCCTTCAACTTCCTTTTGCTTTAAGTTGTCATATAATGTAATTTAATAATATAATTTAATAGTGCATCTTTATGTTTGTTTACATTTCTTTCAACTGCTAATCGAAATCTGTGTGTGAGTAAGTTTTGATAAATTTTAACTTTTTATAATGGATTTGTGTATATTTTATGGTAGTAAATGGTAAAATAGGCTAACATTTACATATATTTTATGCATTTATGACATACCTAACGTTTTCTTAAGTTTTTAGATATTTCCAGGCTAGACGGTTTGTCTGGAAGTCGTTTCAAATTGTCACAAATCTCCAAAAAGTTTTTCAACATATTTATTTTTAAAATGCATGTATAGGCGGACCCGTGCAGTTCAAACCTGTGTTATTCAAGGGTCAACTGCATAACTACTGTTTGGAGACTTCAACTTTCATGCAGTGATTGACTGTGAAAATCATGTAAAACTTAAGTGAAAATTCCAGAGGGAATGGTGAAGTAATTTTGCAGAGTATTGTAAATATTAAAGGATCAAGTATGGCACTGCCTACTGAGATCATACACGTGGGGCAAATTGAAGTCCTAGATCTGAGATTTACTATTGACTTGTTTCTGAAAATATGTCATGCATTAAGGTCAGAGGATACTTTATTCTGTGTAAAGCAAGGTTTATTTACTTTAGAGAGGCTCGACATCATGATCTCAACATAAGTAACTTTAATGCAACAACATGCAGCCAATTTTGATCCAGCCTTGAAGCCCTGTTAAGAACATTACAGTTAAAGCAATAAACTTATGGTTAAATATTAAACATTATTGAATGAATGGAATGTTTCATATCTAATGCAGCCTCCCAGTTGGCCCATGAATACTCTTGATCGCAACAGAAAGATTGGAAAAGCAAACAAAAAGTTTCACTGTTTAAAAAATTTCTGCTTTCTGGCCATGGTCTTCCAGGGGTGGGGTGTTAGTGAGCATGGTCCCTGAGTTCCCTGCCACCAAGGTACACTGACCTGTGAGCTCCTATGCAGAGAGGTGTCACTGCATTGCTCTCCCAGTGTATGTCCCTCTTTAAGAACACTCCACTTAGCACACTAATTCTTTCAGATCACAAACACATTGGGAGCCATCAGGTTAAATAATATATATGAACAAAAATGTATTTCACAATTTAATATAGATTTCTTCTTGCTTAAAACATCTTGGAAACAATCATGTTTTTCACCTTCTGTGTGTTCACATTATAGAAGCATAATATGCTTCTATATTCTATCCCCTACACAAATCCATTATAAAAAGTTAAAATTTATCAAAACTTACTCACACACAGATTTCGATTAGCAGTTGAAAGAAATGTAAACAAACATAAAGATGCACTATTAAATTATATTATTAAATTACATTATATGACAACTTAAAGCAAAAGGAAGTTGAAGGATCTAAAGCTGGAATTTAATGCCAGCAAAGAATGGTTTGATAATCTTAGAAAGAGGTTTGGCTTCAAAAACGTGAAGATAACAGGAGAAGGAGTTTCTGCTGACCAAGAAGAAGCAGATGAGTTCCCAGGCACCATTTAGAAAATTATCAAGGAGAAAGGATATCTGCCTGAACAGGTTTTTAATGCATATTATGAGACCCATATAGGTCTCAGCTAGAATAAAAAAGCTTTTCTTAATTTTTCCTTTTTTATTAATTTCAACATAATAATCTAGAAGATAAGACAAAGGTTAGAATAGAGGTGGTCTTTGGTCTTGTCAAAACAGTAATGGCTTATTGTGGTCACTGAGTGTTTCCCCTTCTTTGTGGGCACTGTTCTTTCTGCCTGTAGTGTTTTTTCACATACTGCCCCCGGTACATGTCAAAACATAGACTTTTCCTGCTCCTTTTCTTTGTACCTTCCTTGCCATCTTCCTCCCAACTCTAGGCAAACTTGGTTCTCACTCTTGTGTGCCATCATGGTTCCTTCCACATGCCTCCATTTTAGCACATTCAATAGAAAATCACCTACAGTTTATACCTCTGTCTTTCCTCCTTCACTGTGAGCTTGAGTGCAAGGCTAGTATCTGTGGCATAAGTGGAAATTGGCTTTGCAAGCCCTGTATGATCATATGATCCCTATGTTTTCCCAGAAAATCTTGAATTTGGAAAACCAGCTCATTTTTGAGGAAGCAGAAATGGGGGTGGGGATATGTATGCTAGTATTTGCAGGTATAAAAGCACATAGTTTACTAGATCTTCATACCCAGAATAAAATAAAATATAAAAATGCTTAGGAAGTTTTCATCCTCTTTCCACAGCCTTATAGGACAGTATATAGTATATAGCAATAGTATATAGAATAGTAGCAAAGACAGGTAGTCTTTGCTTAACACTAGAACTCTCCTGCTAAATTATTGCCAAGCAGACAAGGAGAAATATGTATAAGCAGGCATGATCACTGAACTTCAATTGATTTTACGTGAGACATATTCTCTTTCACAGCCTGGAATGGTGATGCTGTAAAAAGTCACTTCAGCATTCCTTATTAGGTGAAAAAAAATTGATCAGAAGACCCCACAAGTTTGTGGACAGAATTAAGGGAGATAATTTATGTGGAATTTATATGAGCCAGTACCACAGCTAGCTCTTAGAAAGTGCTCAAAAAGAAGTTTACTTCCACTCATTTGTCCAAGAAACAATTGTGTGTTAAGCCCAATATAGGCTTCACTAGCCAAGTGGGTCTTCCTACTTTCCTGGAGACCCCCACAAACTGGCCTCTTGACCTGGTTTCATGTGTGGCAAATATAAAGTTTCCACCTGTGCAGAGCAGTAGTTCTTATTTATTAAGCATCTGCAGCAGGCCTGGCTTTGTGCTAGTGTCACACAACTCTATTTAGTGCCCACTAACCTTCTGTGATGCAAGATAACCTCATGTGCAGATGAGGAAGCTGAGGTTGTGTCCTGCTCGTGGTCACAGGTGGTTGTTCTAGAAGAAGAACCAGGATTAGTGCCAGGTTGCACCCACTCCACCCACCAGGCGCCTGTAAGAAGGGCTGGATTCATCAGCACAGGATCTTCTTTTTTAGTACAAGTGCTTGCAATTTGCAAAAGTGATTCAGGCACATTTGCACAGATGCCCACTCCTATAGAGCAAGTGGGAGGTCATTCCCGTCCTCTGAATCCAGCCACCTCTGGAGAACAGCATCCAGGCACAGAAGCTACCCTTCTGGGGACAGGGATAAAGACCTTCAGCAGCCCCCAAACTTGAAAAGATTAAGCCTCTTCCCCTACTCAGATGTGTGTGTATATGAATAAAAGAATAGATTCATTAAAAAAAAAAGAAGAATGAAAATTGATCAGAAGGATACAAAAATCTCAAAGCATCCATGGATGTTTTGAAAAGATTTAAAAGTAATATTTTGAATATGAATGTCTATAAATTATGAGCTTATTCAATAAGTTTGCTCAGTAAAAATGCCATCCCTTGCTATTTTAGGGATACAATCTTATGAAAATAATCCAAAGAGTGGAATAGTAGGAGTGCCAATCCCTAAAAGATTATTCCAACCCCCATCACAATGTCACAGTCTCGGTGTTGGTTCTCAACATTGGGGCTCTTTCTGATGGGATTGAAGGTCAACTCTTTGCCTTTAGGAGATCTGTGAACAGGTCGAGTCACCATTTTGCATATTATCTCTTTCAGACAAGTCAGTAATGTAAAATCAGAGTTCTGAATCTATATTCCCTTTCCAAAGTTTACCTTAGTCCCCTGGCAACAGAAAATATACATGTCTATTTGGGGGTGCCTGGGTGGCTCAGTCGATTAAGTATCCGACTCTTGGTTTTGGCTCAGGTCATGATCTCCCTGTCGTGATCTTGAGCCCTGAATCAGGTTCCAAGCTGGGCGTGGAGCCTGGTTAAAATTCTCTCTCTCTCTCTGTCTCCCTCTGCCCCTCCCTCTCTCTGGAATCCTAAGGATCTTAGAAATAATTGTTTTAATTTAGGAAATGAGAATCCAGTCCAACAGAGAATTAATTTGTTACTTGTTCTCTTTCATGGGATGTCAGTGGAATTTGTCACTTTCAGAGTCCAGAGTGTTCACCATTACACTTTAACTTTACAGATGAGAATGCAGAGTTTATACAGTTTAAGTATAGTTTGGTGAAACTGAGTCAGTCTGTGGCTGGCTCATAATTAAAATTCAAAATTCTTGGCTCTCAGATCTGCTTGAGTTGTATCTGTTATTGTTTTTACCAGTAGTATAATGGACACTTTTTTATAGAAAACAAATTCTTTAATATTTGCTAAGTTACTTTAGATCTCTGAGGAAGAAACTTTATGTTCTGAAAGTAAGTGTTGCATAGATTCTCTTTAAATGCTGAGGAAGTGACAGTGGGAAATAGGAGAAATGTGTTGGGAAAGGAAGATTTTAACTGGATTATTTGAAAGCAGCAATATTGTCTTGAAATGCTGCCCTGGGGACAAATGTAGCTGAGCTATTGTTACCTTTACCCTTTCCCCTAGTTTAGGGAAAGCGATTAAGGAAGGTAGGCTAGTGGCCCAGCAGAAGCATCCAAACTCAGTTCACCATCCTCCTGATAGCCTCATGTTTTCCAGAAACATACCCTGATTAGAATGTACTCATGATGGATAGTGCATTCTGTCCTGTTGTCTCACACAGTTTTGCTTTTAACTTCTTTCCTTCCTTTTGTGTAAGAATCATACCAATTATTGAGGAATAGACTTGTGTTTGTTAGACTGGTGATTCATAATTAAAATAATTTGTGGGGCATGAGATGTGATGAGCACTGGGTGTTATATACAAGTGATGAATCATTGAACACTACATCAGAAACTAATGATGTACTATATGTTGACTAATTGAATTTAAATTTAAAAAATGAAAAATAAACATTATGCGGTGATCTTTAAAATTATGTACTAATTTAAAAAATAAATTCTATTATAATAAAATTTCAAGGAGAATATCATTCTTTGATGATTATTTTTAGATAATTGTTAACCTCTTATGTATCTGAGCATTTGAGTATAACTCTTTTCTGTGAAGTAAATGTTATTTAAAAGGCTACATGTTTCTTATCATTTGTATCTCTTGGAGAATATAATGCTGGCTTTATGTCCAGTGTTAAACATGGAGAAGAAAGGAAATAATAAGCATATTGATACTAGAGCCAAGAAGACACATATGAAATGACCCCCAAAAGATAAGAGATAGATGACTATGACTGTTCTATCTAAACTAATACAGTATTCTAACTAGAAAACAAGAAGGTCTATTTACTTAGTTATTGGTTTCATTTTATTCTATTTTTAGCTTTTAAAAATTAAATATTACTTAAGTGGAAATATAAGCTGTTAAGAAAAACTTTGAAGTTTTTCTTCCAGAAATTGTTCCTAGCACTCAATAACCTATTGATATCAGACAGGATCAGGTTAAGGCTTGCCATTGTAACACAAACATTTTAACTTGAAAAATTGCAAGAGGATATATAGTTTTAGTAGTGGCCCTTAGAAAAAACTCAGTAAAGCTACTGCTTTCACTCCATATGTTTGGGTCTACTTAAAGGTATCATGTCAGTATATGATAGTTGTGTTAGAGCTGCTGCAACTGGGAGTTTAGGCATTAAAAAGTTAAAGTGTTGCTTCACAGGTAGATGGCCTTCACAGGAATTTTTTCTAAATTCCAGGAGATTGCTACCAGTGGTCTTTACTTATGGGTGTTTTTTTTTTTTTTTAATTTTGGTATTATTTGTAATTTCTCTCTTTTCTCATGTAACAGGCAAATGCTTGCACCACTATTTATAAATCTTTGTTAATGGGCTTATGTTGTATAATGATGTAAGCTGTGATGATAACAACATAAAGGGCAGTAGACAGGTGTATAAGAGCAGAGGATTTTATGTAATATTGAAACTAAAATGGCATTATTCAAACTAGGTTGTTACAAGTTTAAGATGTTATTTCTTCCTTTTCTTAGATAGATTGATTTTTTTCATCCCATATTCTTTTCCTCTCCTAGCTTTAGAAGTTATTTCATCTATTTTCTATTGCTTAAGTGGTTATTCTTACAATTTTAACATGCACATTTAAACGTATTAATCTGAGGTATCTGGCTGCCTCAGTCGGTGGAGCCTGCGACTCTTGATCTCAGAGTTGTGAGTTTGAGCCCCACATTGGATGTAGAGATTACCTAATAAAAATAAACATGTACTAATCTATAAACTTCCTTTTTAAAAATACCTTATTTATTTATTTTAGTGAGAGAAAGAGCATGTGTACACATGAGTGGGAGGAGGGGCAGAGGGAGAGTCTCTGAATCTCAAGCCCCATGTGGGGCTCCATCTCACGACCCTGAGATCATGACCTGAGCTGAAACCAAGAGCTGGACGCTTAACTGACTGAGCCACCCAGGCACCCCTATGAACTTCTAAAATTTATTTATTTCTATATCTTTTCTTACCAAAAGGCAAAATTTTAGCACGCTATTATTTCCCCCTTCTCTCTCATTACTTTTGTGCTGTAATCATTTAAGAATTTAGTTTTAGATTTTGTAAAGTTTATTCAATATGTATTTCTACTTACCTATAAGTTTTACTGGGTTCTTTGCTTACCATTATTTATCCTATATTTTTTATTCCTTGGACTGAATATTCATTTTCTCTAAATCATCCATGAACAAATCTTAACTCTAGAGAAGGTCCATTTCTGAGTCCTTGTGTGAGTACAAACACTTTAATATCACTGCCCTCCCATTTGAATGCTCTCTGGCTGGGTATAAATTCTTGTTTTAAAATATTTTCTCCTCAGGGGTGCCTGGGTGGCTCAGTCGGTTAAGTGTCTGCCTTTGGCTCAGGTCATGATCCCAGCGTCCTAGGATTGAGCCCCCCATCGGGCTCTGTGCTCAGCAGGGAGCCTGCTTCTCCCTCTCCCTCTGCCTGCCTGTCTGCCTACTTGTGATGTCTCTCTCTCTCTGTCAAATAAATAAAATCTTTTAAAAAATAAATAAATAAAATATTTTCTCCTCAGAACATCTCAGGATTTCCTTTAACATTCAGTTTTGCTAAAGATAACACCCTCCCTCCCTTCCTTCCTTCCTTATTTTCTTTCTATTTTTCTAGTTGTTTCTAGTCTATTTCTGAACTCTAGGCTATGTGAATAATATGACGCCGTGAGTACCTTCAAATGTGGCACAAGTTTAATGTGTGTGTGTGTGTGTGTGTGTGTGTGTGTGTGTGTGTTAGAGGTAGAATTTAGTGATTCATCAGTTGCACATTACACCCAGCGTTCATTACATCAAGTGCCCTCCTTAAGGTCCATCACCCAATTATCTGTTCACCCCACCCACCTCCCCTCCAGCAACCCTCAGTTTGTTTTCTAGAGTTTAGCATCTCTTAAGCTTTGCATCCCTCTCAATTTTCATCTTATTTTATTTTTCCTTCCCTTCCACTACATTCATCTGTTTTGTTTCTTAAATCCAGTTATGAGTGAAATCATATGGTATTTGTCTTTCTCTGACTGACTTATTTCACTTAGCATGATACCCTCTACTTCCATCTATGTCATGAAAGGCAAAATTTCATCCTTTTTGATGGCTGAGTAATATTCTGTGGCTATATATATATATATATATATATATATATATATTATATATATAAAAATATGTATATTATGTTATATACATATATATTATATATAAATATTATTTATAATATACATATATAATATTATATATAAATACATATATATATACATATATATATATATAAACACCTCTTTACCCATTCATCTGTCAATGGACATCTGGGCTCTTTCCATAGTTTGGTTCTTGTGGGCATTTCTGCTATAAACATTGGGGTGTATGTGCCCCTTAGAATCACTATTTTTGTATCCTTTGGATATACCTAGTAGTGCAATTGCTGGGCCATAGGTAACTCTATTCTTAACTTTTTAAGGAAGATCCATACTGTTTTCCAGAGTCTATTCTTAACTTTTTGAGGAAGCTCCATACTATTTTCCAGAGTGGCTGCACCCCTTTGCATTCCCACCAACAGTGTAAGCGGGTTCCCCTTTCTCCACATTCTCGCTGGTTTCTGTTCTTTCTGAGTTGGTCATTTTAGCCATTCTGACAAGTGTGAGGTGGTATCTCATTGTACTTTTGATTTCTATTTTTCTGATGCCAAGTGATGTGGAGCATTTTTTCACATATCTATTGGCCACTTGTATGTCTTCTTTGGAGAAATATCTGTTCATGTCTTTTGTCCATGTCAAGAAACATTTTGTTTTTTGGGTGTTGAGTTTGATAAGTTCTTTATAGATTTTGGATATTAGCCCTTTATCTGATAAGACATTTTTATGGACTGTTTTATGGACTGTTTCCTTTGCTGTGCAAAAGCTTTTATCTTGATGAAGTCCCTATAGTTCATTTTTGCCCTTGCTTCCCTTGCTTTTGGCACTGCGTCTAGGAAGAAGTTGCATTTACCTTCAGAGTGATTATTGATAAATATAAATATTGTGTCATTGTATTACTTGTTAAGTTGTTATTTCTGTTCTTTCTAGTCACTTTTGGTCTTTCTTTCCCACTCATGGCTCAATATTTCTTACAGGGCTGGCTTAGTGATCATGAACTCCTTTAGTTTTTATTTGTCTGAGAAACTCTTTTTCTTTCCTTCTATTCTGAATGTCAGCCTTGCTGGATAGAGTATTCTTGACTGCATATTTTTCCCATTCAGCATGTTGAATATCTCATGCCCCTCTCTTCTGGCCTGTCATGTTTCTGTGGAGAGGTCTGCTGCTAACCTTTTTTGTCTTCCCTTGTAAGGTAGGGACTTCTTTTATCTTGCTGTTTTTAGGATTTTTTTCCTTATCTCTGTATTTTGCACATTTAACTAAGATAATGTCTTGGTGTTGACTGGTTTTTGTTGATTTTGGTGGGAGTTCTCTGTGCCTCCTGGATTTCAATATCTGTTTCCTTCCCCAGATTAGGGAAGTTTCAGATATAATGTACTCAAATATGTCTTCTGTCCCCTTTTCCCTCTCTTATTCTTTTGAGACTTTTATAATGCACATGTTATTATGATTTAGGGAGACACTGAGTTCCCTAAGTCCACATGTGTGATCCAATATTTTTCTTACCCTCTTCTTTTCAGCTTCACTATTTTCTGTAATTTTATCTTCCATATCACTTATTCGTTCTTCTTCCATCCTTGTGGTGGTTACATCCCGTTGGTTTTGCATCTCTGTTACAGCATTTTTTATTTTGTCCTGACTAGTTTTTATGTCTTTTATTTCTGTGATAAGGGACTCCCTCGTGTCTTGTATGCTTTTCTCAAGCATCCTTATGATTGTTGCTTTAAATTCTATAGTCGGTATATTACTTATATCTGTTTTGGTTAGATCCCTGGCCATGAGCTTTTCTTGTTCTTCTTTTGGGATGAATTCTTCCATTTTGGCATTTTTATCTAGGTCTCTGTCTTCTCTGTGTTAGGAAAGCCTTTTATGTTTCCTTCTCCTGAGAGTAATGGCTTTATAAAGAAGAGGTCCTATACTGTCCAGGGCCTTGCACTTCAGGAAGTGTCTCTGGTGTATCCTGTGTGCACCCTGCTGTGTTTTGTCTGTTCTTTCCCTCAGGTCAGTCCTCTTCAAAGTTTCTCATTCCCTACAGTGGGTAGTGTTTGGACTCTGGTCAGTGTGTGGTGAGTTTTAACTAGGTGTGCTCTGGTCTTCTTGTTAAATGAGACCTGATGCTATTATTTCCACTAGAGCTGTAGCTTTGCAGCATTCTATGATCAGTAGACGTGGTGTGTGAGGGGTTGGGGGTGGGGTTGTGCTGGTCTTCTGGGGGAGGGGTCCACTGCTCTGGTTCTCAGGCACACTTTCCCTAGTAAAGCAGTACCTGTAGAGTGCAGGGAGGCAGGGTTTGGTGTAAGAGGTTTAGGCAACCACTGTTGGCACTGTGCTGCTTACTGAAGTTAGTTTATGCTGGGTGTTGGAGAGGGAAATGGCTCCAGCTTCCTTCCTCCACCCAGGGAGGGAAGTTCTCTGTCCAGTAAGCCCTAACAGAAGAGTACACAATCTTTCCTCGCATATCCCAGGCATCCCTCAGATCCCTGTCTTCACCCTCTCTGTGTCTGGGCAGTGCAATGCACTTGTGTTTTATTCCAGGCAGACCAGCTGAGTTTTAAAACTCCAAACTTTAGGGAACTGTCCTAGTGCAGTCCCACGCTGGTCCTCTGGGGGAAGGTCTTCCCACACTGTGGCTGGTGCAGGTTTATCCCAGAAGTGCAGTTGCACCAAGGCACAGGAGCTTGGAGTTTGGAGTAAAGCACAGCAGAAAGCTGGTGTCCAGGTTAGCTGTCCTCAGCAGGTGTCTCTGAGCCTATGCTGGGGTGGGAGGGGGAGGGGGGATGTAATGGCACCCACTGGCTCTTTTGTCTCCGGAGAGGCAATGCCACCTCTCCCAGATGTGCTCCAAGAAGGGAGAAACATCTCTCCCAGTGCGTCCAAGAACATCCCAGATAATGGGTCTGCACTACCAGCCTATCTGTCCTCCTCCACAGGAGCACTACCGTGCTGCCCACCCCCACCCCCTGCTCCACACCACCCAAAGCATGGACCTCTAAAATTCCAGTCCTTGAGCTCCACTGGTTGTAAAAATTTAACCCCTCTTGTTTTCCCAGTCAGTTGCTTTGGAGAAGTGTTTCCCTTGTATGATCCCCTGTGTGCACCTCTCTCTCTCTCTCTCTCTCTCTCTTTCTCCCTCTCTCTCCCTCTCCCTCTCTCCTCTCTTGGTGATCAGGGCTCCCTCTGCTCTATATCACCCATGATCCTTTTCTCCCCCAAGTCACATATCTGCACCTCCTACATTCCATTATATGGCCTCTTCTTTCCCTCCACTTGTGCAGTTTGTTCTGTCACTGGCATTATTTTGTTTGTGAATTTCTGACCTTTAGCATAGTACCTGCTTTATACTTTGCACCCAACCTGTATTGAATGACTATTAGAATAAATACTAAAGGAAAAAAGAACTGGTGGAGCTAGAAAAGCAATTTTAGGAGACCAGCAGGTGTGAATGACTGGGCTGAATATATGATCCACAAGGTTAAGCATGCATAAATGAGTTTAAAAAAACCTGTAAAAGGACCATTTGAAGTTGGTTAAGAGGAAGTTTCTTCCTCTTAGTACCTGTTTTTCATTCTTTTCTTATTGACATATATTTGTCAATTTAAGATGTACATGTTGATACATTTATATATTTGTATTATGATTGTGATTGTAATAGAATCACCTCACATGATGATCTTTTCTTTTTGGTGGTTGGAATAATTAAGAGCTAGTCTCTTAGCAAGTTTGATGATCATAATACAATATTGTTATCTGTATTCACTATACTATGCATTAGATCTCTAGGACTTATTTACTATTCATTGCAAGTTTGTACCCTCAAACAATATCTCCCCTATTTCTCTACCCTCAAGCCCCTGGTAACCATGTTTTACTCTGTTTTTAGAGAGTTTGTTGGGTTTTTTTTAACCTTCTATATATAGGTGTTATCTTAGAGTATTTGTCTTCCTCTGACTTATCTTGCTTAGCATATTGCCCTCATGATTCATCCATGATTGTCACAAATGGCAGGATTTCCTTTCTCATGACTGAATAATATTCATCTGTGTGCTATAGATAGATAGATTTATGATATATATTGATATGTATCATTATACATAGATTAGATATATATGATATATATATATATCATGTCTATGCATTCATCCATCGAAAGGCACTTAGGTTGTTTCTATACCATGGCTTTTGTGACTATGTTACAATAAACATGCAATTTCATTTCTTTCTTCAATATCCTGTTTTTATTTCATTTTGGTATATACCCAGAAATAGAACTGCTGGTTCATAAGGTAGCATTATTTTTAATTTTTTTGAGGAACCTCCATATTGTTTTCCATAGTGTCTGAACCAATTTGCATTTTTACCCAGCAGTGTACAAGGGTTCCCTTTTATCCAAATCCTCACCAACACTTGTTATCTTTATCTACTTAATGGTAACCATCCTAACATGTATGAAGTGATATTTCATTTTTGCATTTGAGTTGCATTTCCCCAATGATTAGTGATGTTGAGAATCTTGAGATGTTGAGTACCTGTTGGATATTTGGATGTCTCCTTTGGAAAAATTTCTATTTAGTTTCTCTGCCCATTTTTAATCAGGTGTTTGTTGTTGTTGAGTTATATGAGTTATTTATGTATTTTGGGTATTAATTCCTCATTTAGTATTTGGTTTGCTAAAATTTTCTCCCATTCTTTTTTTTTTCTTTTTTAATGTTACGTTACTCACCATTCAGTACCTCATTAGTTTTTGATGTAGTGTTCCATGATTCACTATTTGTGCATAACACACGGTGCTCATTACAACCTGTGCCCTCCTTAGTACCCATCACCAGGCTACCCCATCCCACCACCCACGTCCCCTCTGAAACCCTCTGTTTGTTTCCTGGAGCCCATAGTCTCTCATGGTTCGTCTTCCCCTCTGACTTACCCCACTTCAGTTTTTCCTTCCTTCCCCTAATGTCCTCCATGCTATTCCTTATGTTCCACAAATAAGTGAAACCATATGATAATTATCTTTCTCTGCTTGACTTACTTCACTTAGCATAATCCCCTCCAGTTCCATCCATGTCGATGCAAATGGTGGGTATTCATCCTTTCTGATGGCTGAGAAATATTCCATTGTATATATGAACCACATCTTTATCTTTTCGTCTATTAAAGGGCATCTTGGCTGCTTCCACAGTTTGCTATTGTAGACATTGCTGCTATGAACATTGGGGTGCATATGGCCCTTCTTTTCACTACATTTGTGTCTTTGGGGTAAATACCCAGTAGTGCAATTGCTGGATGATAGGGTAGCTCTGTTTTTAACTTTTTGAGGAGCCTCCATACTGTTTTCCAAAGTGGCTGTACAACTTGCATTCCCACCAACAGTGTAAGAGGGTTCCCCTTTCCCCTTTCTCTGCATCCATGCCAATATTTGTTGGTTCCTGCCTTGTGAATTTTTGCCATTCTCACTGGTGTAAGGTGATATCTCAGTGTGGTTTTGATTTGAATTTCCCTGATGGCTAATGATGATGAACATTTTTTCATGTGTCTGTTAGCCATTTGTGTGTCTTCTTTGGAGAAGTGTCTGTTCATGGTTTCTGCCCATTTTTTGACTTGATTGTTTTTTGGTGTTGAGTTTGAGAAGTTCTTTATAGACCTTGGATACCAGTCCTTTATCTGTAATATCATTTGCAAATATCTTCTCCCGTTCTGTGGGTTGCTTCTTAGGTTTGTTGACTCTTTCCTTTGCTGTGCAGAAGCTTTTTATCTTAATGAAGTCCCAAAGTTCATTTTTGCTTTTGTTTCCCTTGCCTTTAGAGATGTATCTTGAAAGAAATTGCTGTGGCTGATGTCAAAGAGGTTATTGCCTTGTTCTGTTCCAGGATTTTTATGGATTCCTGTCTTACATTGAGGTCTTTCATCCATTTTGAGTTTATCTTTGTGTATGGTGTAAGAGAATGGTCCAGCTTCATTCTTCTGTATATAGCTGTCCAATTTTCCCAGCACCATTTATTGAAGAGACTGTCTTTTTTCCACTGGATACTTTTTCCTGATTTGTCGAAGACCATAGAGTTGAAGGTCCATTTCTGGGTTTTCTATTCTGTTCTATGTGTCTGTTTTTGTGCCAGTACCATGCTGTCTTGGTGATCACAGCTTTTTAATATAGCATGAAAGCAGGCAACGTGATGTCCCCAGCTTTGTTTTTCTTTTTCAACATTTCCTTGGCGATTCAAGGTCTTTTCTGGTTCCATACAGATTTTAGGGTTGTCTGTTCCAGCACTTTGAAAAATGCCAGTGGTATTTTAATAGGGATTGCTTTGAAAGTGTAAATTGCTCTGGGCAAGCATAGACATTTTAACAATGTTTATTCTTCCAATCCATGAGCATGTAATGTTTTTCCATCTTTTTCTGTCTTCCTCAATTTCTTTCATAAGTGTTCTATAGTTCCTAGACTGTAGATCCTTTACCTCTTTGGTTAGGTTTATTCCTAGGTATCTTACGGTTTTTGGTACTATTGTAAATGGAAGCGATTCCCTAATTTCTCCTTCTACAGTTGCATTGTTACTGTATAGAAAGGCAACTGATTTCTGTGCATTGATTTTGTATCCTGCCATATTACTGAATTGCTGTATGAGTTCTAGCAATTTTGGGGTAGAGTCTTTTGGATTTTCCACATAACGTATCATGTCATCTGCAAAGAGAGAGAGTTTGACTTCTTCTTTGCCAATTTGAATACCTTTTATTTCTTTTTGTTGTCTGATTGCTGAAGCTAGGACTTCTAGGACTATGTTAAACAATAGTGGTGAGAATGGGCATCCTTGTCCTGTTCCTGACCTTAAGGGAAAAGCTCTCAGCTTTTCCCGCATTGAAATGATACTCACTGTGGGCTTTTCATAGATGGTTTTTATGAAATTGAGGAATGTTCCCTCTATCCCTACACTCTGAAGAGTTTTAATCAGGAAAGGATGCTGTATTTCGTCAAATGCTTTTTCTGCATCAATTGAGAGGATCATATCTTTCTTGTCTTTTCTTTTATTAATGTGCTCTATCACACTGATTGCCTTGTGAATGTTGACCACCCTTGTATCCCAGGAATACATCCCACCTAGTCGTGATGGATAATCCTTTTAATGTACTGTTGGATCCTATTAGCTAAGATCTTCTTGAATATTTTGGCATCCATGTTCATCAGGGATATCGGTCTGTAATTCTCTTTTTTTTTTTTTTTTAAAGATTTTATTTATTTATTTGGCAGAGAGAGACACAGCGAGAGAGGGAACACAAGCAGGGGGAGTGGGAGAGAGAGAAGCAGGCTTCCCGCGGAGCAGGGAGCCCAGTGCGGGGCTCGATCCCAGAACCCTGGGATCGTGACTTGAGCCGAAGGAAGACGCTTAATGACTGAGCCACCCAGGCGCCCCAGTAATTCTCCTTTTTGATGGGGTCTTTGTCTGGTTTTGGGATCAAGGTAATGCCTCATAGAACGAGTTTGGAAATTTTCCTTATTCCTATTTTTTGAAAGAGCTTCAAAAGAATAGGTATTATTTCTTCTTTAAATATTTGGTAGAATTCCCCTGGGAATCCATCAGGGCCTGGACTCTTGTTTTTTGGGAGGTTTTTGATTACTGCCTCAATTTCATTACTGGTTATTGGCCTATACAGATTGTTAATTTCTTCCTGTTTCAGTCTTGGTAGTTTATAAGTTTCCAGGAAGGTATCCATTTCTTTCAAGTTGCTTAATTTATTGGCATATAGTTGCTGATAATAATTTCTAATAATTGTTTCTATTTCCTTGGTGTTAGTCGTGATCTCTCCCCTTTCATTCATAATTTTATTAATTTGGGTCCTTACTCTTTCTTTTGGATAAGTCTGGCCAGAGGTTTATCGATCTTATTAATTCTTTCAAAGAACCAGCTTCTAGTTTTGTTGATCTACTCTACTGTTTTTCTGGTTTCTATTTCATTGATCTCTGCACTAATCTTTATTTTTTCTCTTCTCCTACTTGGATTAGGTTTTATTTGCTTTTCTTTCTCCAGTTCATTTAGGTGTAACGTTACCTTGTGCATTGGGGATTTTTCTACTTTTTTGAGTGAGCCTTGAATGGCTATGTATTTCCCCTTTAGGACCACCTTTGCACTATCCCATAGGTTTTGCATTGATGGGTTTTTGTTCTCATTGGTTTCTATGAATTGTTTAAGTTCGTTACTTTACTGGTTGACCCAGACATTCTTGAGCAGGATGATCTTTAGCATCCAAGTGTTTGAATTCCTTCCAAATTTCTTCTTGTGATTGAGTTCCAGTTTCAAAGCATTGTGGTCTGAAAATATGCAGGGAATAATCTCAGTCTTTTGGTATCGGTTGAGACCTGATCTGTGACCCAGTATGTGTTCTATTCTCGAGAAAGTTCCACGTGTGCTCGAGAAGAATGAATATTCTGTTGTTTTAGGGTGGAATGTTCTGTATATATCTATGAGGTCCATCTGGTTCAATATATCATTCAAAGCTCTTGTTTCTTTGTTGATTTTCTGCTTAGATGATCTGTCCATTGCTGAGAGTGGAGTGTTGAGGTCTCCTATTATTAAAGTATTATTATCAATATGATTCTTAGTTTTGGTTAACAGTTGGCTTATGTAGATGGCTGCTCCCATGTTGGGGGCATAGATATTTACAATTGTTAGATCTTCCTGTTGGATAGACCCTTTAAGTATGACATAGTGTCCCTCTGCATCTCTTACTACAGTCTTTAGCTTAAAATCTAATTTGTCTGATATGAGAATTGCTACCCCAGCTTTCTTTTGAGGTCCGTTGGCATGAAAGATGGATCTCCATCCCTTCACTTTCAGTCTGGATGTATCTTTAGGTTCAAAATGAGTCTCTTGTAGGCAGCATATGGATGGGTCCTGTCTTTTTATCCAATCTGCAACTTGTGCCATTTTATGGGAGCATTTAGGCCGTTCATGTTGAGAGTGATTATTCAAAGATATGAATTTATTATCATGTTGCCTGTGAAGTCCTTGTTTCTATAGATTGTCTCTGTAAATTTCTGTTCTATATCACTCTTGGGGTCTTTGTCCTTTCGTAGAACCCGCCTTAATATTTCTTGCAGGGCCGGCTTAGTGGTCACATATTCTTTCAGTTTCTGCCGGTCCTGGAAGCTCCATATCTGTCCATGCATTCTAAATGACAGCTTTGCCAGATAAAGTATTCTTGGCTGCATGTTCGTCTCATTTAGTACCCTGAATATGTCTTGCCAACCCTTTCTCACTTGGCAGGTCTCTGTGGACAGGTCTGATGTTACTCTGATGTTCCTTTCTGTAGGTAAGATATCTCTTCCCCTTAATTGCTTTCAGGATTGCTTCCTTCGTTCTAAGATTTTCATGTTTTACTATTATATGTCAGGGCGTTGGTCTATTCTCATCGAACTGGGAGGGGCTCTCTCTGCCTCATGGACACGAATGCTAGTTTCCTTCCCCAGAGTAGGGAAGTTCTCAGCTATGATTTGCTCAAATATATCTTCTAGTCCTCTCTCTCTCTCCACCCCCTTAGGGATCCCAGTAATTCTGACATTGGAATGTTTCATGGTGTCATTAATCTCTCTCAGTCTGATCTCTTCGGCTTTTAGGTGTCTATCACAGGCCTTGTTGGCTTCTTTCTGTTCTAGGATCTTATCATCTAGCTCACTAATTCATTCTTTTTAATTTTTTTTAATTTTATTATGTTATCTTAATCACCATACATTACATCATTAGTTTTTGATGTAGTGTTCCATGATTCATTGTTTGCATATAACACCCAGTGCTCCATACAGAACGTACCCTGTTTAATACCCATCGCCAGGCTAACCCACCCCCCCATCCCCTCCCCTATAGAACCCTCAGTTTGTTTCTCAGACTTCATAGTCTCTCATGGTTCGTCTCCCCCTCCGATTTCCCCCCCTTCACTTCTCCCTTCCTACTATCTTCTTTTTTTTTTAACATATAATGTATTATTTGTTTCAGAGGTACAGGTCTGTGATTCAACAGTCTTACACAATTCACAGGGCTCACCATACCACATACCCTCCCTAATGTCTATCACCCAGCCACCCCATCCCTCCCACCCCCCACCACTCCAGCAACCCTCAGTTTGTTTCCTGAGATTAAGCATTCCTCATATCAGTGAGATCATATGATACATGTCTTTCTCTGATTGACTTATTTCGCTCAGCATAATACCCTCCAGTTCCATCCACATCTTTGCAAATGGCAAGATTTCATTCCTTTTGATGGCTGCATAATATTCTATTGTATATATATATACACCACATCTTCTTTATCCATTCATCTGTCGATGGACATCTTGGCTCTTTCCACAGTTTGGCTATTGTAGACATTGCTGCTATAAACATCGGGGTGCACGTACCCCTTCGGATCCCTACATTTGTATTTTTGGGGTAAATACCCAGTAGTGCAATTGCTGGCTTGTAGGGTAGCTCTATTTTCAACTTTTTGAGGAACCTCCATACTGTTTTCCAGAGTGGCTGCACCAGCTTGCATTCCCACCAACAGTGTAGGAGGGTTCCCCTTTCTCCGCATCCCTGCCCCTGTTGTTTCCTGACTTGTTAATTTTAGCCATTCTGACTGGTGTGAGGTGGTATCTCATTGAGGTTTTGATTTGGATTTCCCTGATGCCGAGTGATGTTGAGAATTTTTCATGTGTCTGTTGGCCATTTGGATGTCTTCTTTGGAAAAACATCTATTCATGTCTTCTGCCCATTTCTTGATTGGATCATTTGTTCTTTCGGTGTCGAGTTTCATCAGTTCTTTATAGATTTTGGATACTAGCCCTTTATCTGATGTGTCATTTGCAAATATCTTCTCCCATTCTGTCGGTTGTCTGTTGGTTTTGTTGACTGTTTCTTTTGCTGTGCAAAAGCTTTTTATCTTGATGAAGTCCCAATAGTTCATTTTTGCCCTTGCTTCCCTTGCCTTTGGCGAGGTGTCTAGGAAGAAGTTGCTGCAGCTGAGGTCGAAGAGGTTGCTGCCTGTGTTCTCTAGGATTTTGATGGACTCCTGTTTCACATTTAGGTCTTTCAACCATATTGAGTCTATTTTTGTGTGTGGTATAAGGAAATGGTCCAGTTTCATTCTTCTGCATGTGGCTGTCCAATTTTCCCAACACCATTTGTTGAAGAGACTGTCTTTTTGCCATTGGACATTCTTTCTTGCTGTGTCAAAGATTAGTTGACCATAGAGTTGAGGGTCCATTTCTGGGCTCTCTATTCTGTTCCATTGATCTATGTGTCTGTTTTTGTGCCAGTGCCATACTGTCTTGATGATTACAACTTTGTAATCAAGCTTGAAGTCCGGAATTGTGATGCCGCCAGCTTTGCTTTTCTTTTGCAACATTCCTCTGGCTATTCGGGGTCTTTTCTTGTTCCATACAAATTTTAGGATTATTTGCTCCATTTCTTTGAAAAAAGTTGGTGGTATTTTGATAAGGATTGCATTTAGTGTGTAGATTGCTCTAGGTAACATTGACATCTTCAGAATATTTGTTTTTCCAATCCATGAGCATGGAACGTTTTTCCGTTTCTTTGTGTCTTCCTCAATTGCTTTCATGAGTATTTGATAGTTTTCTGATTACAGATTCTTTGCCTCTTTGGTTAGATTTATTCCTAGGTATCTTATGGTTTTGGGTGCCATTGTAAATGGGATCGACTCCTTAATTTCTCTTTCTTCTGTCTTGTTGTTGGTGTATAGAAATGCCACTGATTTCTGTGAATTAATTTTATATCCTGCCACTTTACTGAATTCCTGTATGAGTTCTAACAGGTTTGGGGTGGAGTCTTTAGGTTTTCCACATAAAGTATCATATCATCTGCAAAGAGTGAGAGTTTGACTTCTTCTTTGCCGATCCAGATGCCTTTTATTTCTTTTTGTTTTCTGATAGCTGTGGCTAGGACTTCTAATACTATGTTGAAGAGCAGTGGTGATAGTGGACATCCCTGCCATGTTTTCCTGACCTTAGGGGGAAAGCTCTCAATTTTTCCCTATTGAGAATGATATTTGCTGTGGGTTTTTCATAGATGGCTTTTATGATATTGAGGTATGTACCCTCTATCTATCTAAACCCCTGAAGAGTTTTGATCAAGAAAGAATGCTGTACTTTGTCAAATGCTTTTTCTGCATCTATTGAGAGCATCATGTGGTTCTTTTTCTTTCTTTATTAATGTATTGTATTGATTTGCTGTTGTTGGACCAACGTTGTGGCCCAAGGATAAATCCCAGTTGGTCGTGGTGAATAATCCTTTTAATGTACTGTTGGATCCTATTGGCTAGGATTTTGGTGAGAATTTTTGCATCCATATTCATCAAGGATATTGGTCTGTAATTCTCCTTTTTGATGGGGTCTTTGTCTGGTTTGGGGTTCAAGGTAATGGTGCCCTCATAAAACGAGTTTGGAAGTTTTCCTTCAATTTCTATTTTTTGGAACAGTTTGAGAAGAATAGGTATTAATTCTTCTTTAAATGTTTGGTAGAATTCCCCTGGGAAGCCATCTGGCCCTGGGCTTCTGTTTTTTCGAGATTTTTGATGACTGCTTCAATTTCCTTAGCGGTTGTAGGTCTGTTCAGGTTTTCAATTTCTTCCTGGTTCAGTTTTGGTAGTTGATACATCTCTAGGAATACATCCATTTCTTCCAGATTACCTAATTTGCTGGCATATAGTTGCTCATATGTTCTTATAATTGTTTGTATTTCTTTGGTGTTGGTTTTGATCTCTCCTCTTTCATTCATGATTTTGTTGATTTGGGTCATTTCTCTTTTCTTTTTGATAATTCTGGCCAGGGCTTTATAAATCTTGTTAATTCTTTCAAAGAACCAGCTCCTAGTTTCATTGATCTGTTCTACTGTTCTTTTGGTTTCTATTTCACTGATTTCTGCTCTGATCTTTATTATTTCTCTTCTCCTGCTGGGTTTAGGCTTTATTTGCTGTTCTCTCTCCAGCTCCTTTAGGTGTAGGGTTAGGTTGTGTATTTGAGACCTTTCTTGTTTCTTGAGAAAGGCTTGTGTTGCTATATACTTTCAATCTGGGGGTGTCTTTGGGTCTAAAATGAGTCTCTTGCAGACAGCATATCGATGGGTCTTGTTTTTGTATCCAATCTGATAGCCTGTGTCTTTTGATTGGGGCATTTAGCCCATTTACACTCAGGGTAACTATTGAAAGATATGAATTTAGTGCCATTGTATTGCCTGTAAGGTGACTGTTACTGTATATTGTCTGTGTTCCTTTCTGGTCTATGTTACTTTTAGGCTCTCTCTTTGCTTAGAGGACCCCTTTCAGTATTTCTTGTAGGGCTGGTTTTGTGTTTGCAAGTTCCTTCAGTTTTTGTTTGTCCTGGAAGCTTTTTATCTCTCCTTCTATTTTCAATGACAGCCTAGCTGGATATAGTATTCTTGGCTGCCTGTTTTTCTCATTTAGTGCTCTGAATATCTCATGCCAGTCCTTTCTGGCCTGCCAGGTCTCTGTGGATAGGTCTGTTGCCAATCTAATGTTTCTACCATTGCAGGTTACAGATCTCTTCTCCTGAGCTGCTTTCAGGATTTTCTCTTTGTCTCTGAGACTTGTAAGTTTAACTATTAGATGTTGGGGTGTTGGCCTATTTTTATTGATTTTGAGGAGGTTCTCTGTGCCTCCTGGATTTTGATGCCTGTTTCCTTCCCCAAATTAGGGAAGTTCTCTGCTATAATTTGCTCCAATATACCTTCTACCCCTCTCTCTCTTTCTTCTTCTTCTGGGATCCCAGTTATTCTAACACTGTTTCGTGTTATGGTATGACTTATCTCTCAAATTCTGCCCTCGTGATCCAGTAGTTGTTTATCTCTCTTTTTCTAGCTTCTTTGTTTTCCATTATTTGGTCTCCTGTATCACTAATTCTCTCTTCTGCCTCATTTATCCTAGCAGTTAGAGCCTCCATTTTTGATTGCACCTCATTAACAGCCTTTTTGATTTTGACTTGATTAGATTTTAGTTGTTTTATTTCTCCAGAGAGGGTTTCTCTAATATCTTCCATGCTTTTTTCAAGCCCAGCTAGTATCTTTAAAAATCATCATTCCTAACTCTAGTTCCTACATCTTACTAATGTCCGTATTGATTAGGTCCCTGGCAGTCGGTACTGCCTCTTGTTGTTTTCTTTGAGGTGATTTTTTCCGTCTTGTCATTTTGTCCAGAGGACAACAGATGAATGAGAACAAAATGCTAACAGGGTAACAATGTCACTAGAAAAATGTACACTAAACAAATCAGAAGAGACCTGAAACCGGGGGAAAAGAAAGGGAAAGAAAGAAAAAAGAAAAAGATAAAAACAACCAAAAAAAACAAAAACCCAGAATATGATCAAATATGATCAGGCTGGTGCATAGATCAGTGCCACACACTAGACCAAAGTCTGTTAGAAGTAAGTACCTCCCAAAATTTCAAAGAAAGAAAAACTTATATATGTACAAAAATAAGGGTTAATGTGATGAAGGGATGGAATATGAGTGTGATGATGAAAATTATAAAAGATTTTATAAAAGGAATTGATAATAAGTTGGTTGAAAAAAGAAGAGGATTTTAAAAAAAAAGGGAGAGAATGTAATCAGGCAGCAGACTAGAACAAAGCCATACACTAGAGATTTAGGGTCTGTTAGAAGAAACTGTATCCCAAAATTTTAAGGACAGAACAACTTACATATATATACCAAAAGTAAGGTTAACTACTATGAAGCGATAGAATAGGACTCTAATAATGAAAAATAAAAAAGATTTTTTTAAAAAGGGATTGATAAGATGTTGGCTGGAAAAGGGAAAAAGAAAAATTCCAAAAAAAAAAAAAAGAAAAAGAAAGTTAAAAAAAAAATTAACTTTGAAAGACTAAAGAATCATCGGAAAAAAGCCATGAATTCTATGTGCAGTATTCCTCTAGCGCTGGAGTTCTGCTGTTCTCATTGATCAGTAAACTTGGTCTTGGCTGGCTGTTCTTGCTGATCTTCTGGGGGAGGGGCCTGTTGCCGTGGTTCGGAAATGTCTTTGCCGGAGGCGGAATTGCCCTGCCCTTGCCAGGTCTGGGCTAAGTCATCTGCTGGGGTTTGCTCTTGGAAGCTTTTGTTCTCTGCAAGCTTTCCATACAGCTTTGGAGGACAAGAGTGAAATGGTTGCCTCCCAATCTCCGACCCGGAGGAGCCAAGAACTCGTGGCCCGCCCCCCTCCATGCGCCCCCAGAGAAAAGCAGTTAGTCACTCCCGTCTCCCCGGTCTCCGCACTCCATGCTCACCTGGCCTGTGACCAAGCATTTCTATCTCTGGCACACGACCCCGTGTGGTGTCTCCAAACCCAGCAGATACCTGTGGTGCGCTCCCACGCCGCTCCTCTCGGGAGGAAGGGGAGTCTCCTTGTATCTGCTGCTTGTTGGGTCCCTGCTGGAAGAGCAGTGGCCCGACTGTGCCGCGGATCACGGTTTATGGCAACCCGGAGCTGAGAGCCCACTCCCCTGCTCCTTCTCTGCAGCTGGCTTCCCTGCTCCGATACCTCGGAGCTCTGCCACACTCAAGCACCCCCGTCTTCCTGTGACCCCAAGGGTCCCAAGACCACACTGTCTCAGCGTGGGTTCCATCCCCCGCTTAGCCACTGGAGCAATGTCCCTCAGCGGAGCTGACTTCTAAAAGTTCCGATTTTGTGCTCTGTGCTCTATCACCTGCTGGTAGCGGCTGACGGAGCCCCCCTCCCCTGCCATCTATCTTCCCGACTATCCTCGGATTCGCTTTTCCACATGTCCTACCTTCCAGAAAGTGGTCGCTTTTCTGTTCAGAGATTTGCTGCTATTCTTTTCTTCGATCTCCTGTTGAGTTCATAGGTGTTCAGAATTGTTTGATCCCTATGTAGCTGAATTCCGGGGACCAGACGAAATTTAGGTCTCCTACTCCTCCTGCATCTTGCTCCTCCCCTTCACTAATTCATTCTTCTGCCTCGTTTAACCTGGCTGTCAGGATATCCAGTTTAGACTGCATCTCACTCATAGCATTTTTAAGTTGGGACTGATTAGATTTCATTTCTGCCCTTAGACTATATTGTCACTAATATTTTTCTCAAGCCTAGATATCAACTTCATAATTGCTACTCTGAAGTCTCTCTCTGACATCTTGCTTATATCCATCTCCATTAGGTCTGTGGCAGAGGCCATAGTCTCTGATTCTTTTCTTTGTTGGGGGTTCCTCCTCTTCGTCATTCTGTTGAGGGGTCGTTGAGGGAATGTACAGAGTCCAAAGTATTAACCTTGACCCAAGCAAGATGTACTCGTTTTATAGGGACCCTAGGGTTGTCATGTTCTTCCAGCCTGTCTTCTTGGGGATGGGCCTGCCTCATTGTTACTCATTCAACCCTGCTTGGGCAGAGTTGCCCTGTCCCCTGTCGGTGGGGGGAAAGGGCAGAGGCGGGCTCATTCGAAACTGGTTTTTTGAGCTTTTGTTCTCTGGCTGCTTTCCTTGTCTCTTCTGAGAGTCAGAGCAGAAATGACTGCACCCAAACCTCTGACCCAGAGCAAATTGTAGTCTGCTCTTCACTGAGCTCTCCAGGACACACAGTCTACGTTTCTGTCTGTGCTGCTAAAAACCGCAGTCTCCCTCGGGGTGCGCCCCACAGCAACTCTCCCAGATGTGATCCCACGGCCGGGGCCTGCCCCTGCCCTTTGTGCTTCTAAAACCGTGAGCCACCCCCGGTTTGCAGGCACACCCACAACTCCTGGATCCTGTCTGAGGGCTGCACTAAAGTCCTTTCCCCACTGCTACCGGTCTTCGAGTCTGTGCCCGATCCCCAGTGTGGGATGCTTTGCGCTCTGGGTGTTATATCACCTTCCCAGTGCCAGCTTATGGCGGCTCCCTCCCCCTTCTGTTTATCTTCCGATATCTGCCACAGAATCACGACTCTGCCCTTCATACCTCCTGACTACAGGAGATTTTCTGCATGTAGAGATCCAGATATATATTCTTACATCTCAGGCTGATTTCATGGGTGTTCAGAATGGTTTAGTAGATATCCAGCTAAATTCAGGGGACCGGTTGAAATAGGGTCCCCTACTCCTCCTCCATCTTGCCTCTCCTCAATTTTCTCCCATTCCGTAGGTTGACTTCTTTGTTGTTGTTGGTTGTTTCTTTTCTTGTGCAGCAGCTTTTAAGTTTGGAATGTCTCTTCGACAAATGTTAGGAAAACTGGATTAACACATGCAGAAAAGTGAAATTAGACCCCTATCATACACTACTCACAAAAATGAACTCAAAATGTATCAAAGACCTGATATCCTAAAACTCCTAGAAGGAAACATAGGGAAAATACTTCACAACTTTGGTCTTAGGAATGATTTCTTTTTGCATATGACACCAGAAGCACAAACAGCAAGAGCAAAAATCAACAAGTGGGACTATATCAAACAACTCTTCATTCTTAATGTATTAATTACATTTTAGGTATTGCAGTGATCTGCCTTCCTTTGAGCAGTAATTGCAGATGGATGACAATGTCACTTTTAATGTAATCTAAAACCAACTTTGGTCATACGTTACTCTCCTCAGAGTAGGTATATATTTTGGGATGATTCTTTATGTTAAAACATCTATTACCTTTAATGTGAGTACTCAGTTTATAGTTATGTAACGTGCAGGGTGAATTTGCACAAAGATATTTGTATCTAAAGTATGTATTTTTCTTCTCCTGTTGCTTATGCTGCTCCATGTTACTGTGGCACCTGAAATTTGCAGCTCCATCCAGTGTTTACTTATACCCTTTGAAATTTTCATTTTTACGTTTATTTGCTTCTAAGACCCAGATCACCCTTTGATTGACATTGCTGCCCTCTTTCATTTTGCCCTTTGAGAATCTTAATCTCTTCAAGCTTAAATATCTCATTATTTCTAGAGGATACCATCTCCTAATGGTGCTGTTGCTTTCCATTCTCATGTACAGGGCCAGCAAATATTCATGGGACAACTGTTCTGTATAGGGTACATAGGTGCCTACCTAACTGTCTGGTAAGGGAGAGAATAATGGAATAGGCAACTACAAGTGAGAGGTGTCATAAGAGAATTTTATATTGGGCTCCACTGGAACACTGATCCCAGAAATAGGCTTCAGAGATGCTTCCAAACACTGATGAGAGGTTAGTAGGATATAAAGAAAGGCTCAGCCCCTTGATTCCTTTGACCTTCCCAGTCTGGATTTGTTTGCCTCTTTCCCCAGTTCAGTCTTCATGGGAAGCCATTTTTTTATGTTTTTCTGCTCCTTTTCTTCCTCAATCCTGTAAATCTTACCATGTCATCTCTAACCCCATAAATCTTCGATTTGGTTGATAGTTTATTGGATAATAAATAATACCAAGAATATCAGTTTGGATATTGTCTCTGTTTTTTCCCTTTTTTTTTTTTTTTAGAAAGTAGATTGTATATTGTAATGAATTTTGAAAACATGAAAAGGGAATAAGCAACTGAATATTTAAAAACAAATGTCAACTACCTGGCTTATGATAATGTGTATGTGAAGGCGAAAGCTGCTTATTCTAGGGCTGTTTTGCCAGGAATATGGATCTCAGAGCCCCTCTGCAGTGGGGCATTGCCCAGAGTCATGGTAGCAAGTCCAGCTTTCCTGTTCTTTAGCTGCCTCAGCCTTAAAGATTTTACCAGTTCCTATTCAAAAGGCCATACAACTTAATTTTTTTTTTATCACTGTTGCTTTTGTGTGTGACTCTTATTATATTCTTAGGCTTGTCTTATTTTTGAACAGATTTTATTATATCCTTAGATCTTTGTTCAGTTATTTCTTTTAAATTAAGCTCCCTTTTTTTGGCTTTATTTTTATCTGTTAAAAATCCTTATAGTTTGGGTTGTCTGGGTGCCTCAGTCAATAGAGCATGCGACTCTTTATCTGTCTCCGGGTTATAAATTCGAGCCTCACATTGGGTGGAGAGATTATTTAAAAATAAAATCTCTTAAAAAAATCCTTATAGTTTTGGGATGCCTGGGTGGCTCAATCAGTTAAGCGTCTGCCTTCGGCTCAGGTCATGATCCCAGGTACCTGGGATTGAGTCCCATATCGGACTCCTTGCTCAGTGGGGAGCCCGCTCCTCCCTCTGCCTGCCGCTCCCCCTGCTTGTGTTCTCTCTCTCTCTCTCTGTCTGACAAATAAATAAATAATCTTTTAAAAATTTTTTTAAAATCCTTATAGTTTATATCATCTAGCTTATATTAACTTTGTCCTTTTTATTTACTGCCATTCAACAGAGTTAATAGAAAATGGCAGCATAAGAGATAAGCTGTGAAGCTAATCCATACCCCAAACCGTCAGGCTTATTGCTTTTCTTGATTCTAATAAGCCCTGAATAATATTCTGTGTGGTACTGAGTACTACCAGTACCAAGTGCTGATCCATGGGGGTAACTGCCATCCCAAAAGCAGTCAGCCTAGAGGAATATATAGACCATTTAGGATAGGTGGTCACACAGATTATGCCCCAAGGACATGAGTGAGAATCTGAACCCCAAAGACAAGACAAGGAAGTTGATGAACAGTACCACTGTTTTGTCTCTAAAACAGACAATATGTGAAATGTGTGTGTATGTTACTTTTTTCTAAGGAGAAGACCTCTTTATATCCCATTTTCACAATGGTCTATGATCCAAAATAAAATCAGTAATTGCTGGGGAACCTGGGTGGCTCAGTCAGTTAAGCATCTGACTCATTATCGCAGCTCAGGTCTTGATCTCAGGGTTGTGAGTTCAAGCTCCACACTGGGCTCCACACTGGGATGCAGCCTGCTTAAAAAAAAAAAAAAATCAATAATTGTTGCTGTAAGGCCATTGAGGGATATAATTATGATCTAAAACTCTTGGTCTCCTTCTGATCAATGAAGTAGCTCATTTGCATTCCTGGAAGCATGGTTAGGAGAATGTTGGGATAGAGATGGGGTAGAGTTGGAGTTTTATCTAGAGAAAGCTCTCAAATTTTGATACCCAAAGTTGACTCTGGTAAGTCACTATGTAGAGCTTCCTACTAAAAACGTTGGTACTTCTTTCTGAAGTTAGCAAACTATTTCAGTGATTGTCACTTCTAGAATAATTTGAACTGGTTTTCAAGAATGAATTTCTGTAGATGGGGATGTACGAGTTCACCACAAGGGAAGATAGACTGACACAAAGAAGTCACTAAATAAAGGTGTCAAATGGACTTTGAAGTTCTGCTATTTTCACCAAAGTGAGAAACCAAATAGAAATAATAGTAGCGATGATAGTAATAGTAGTCCATCCAGCTTTACCCTGGTTTTACTTCTGTGGTTTCAGTTACTCACAGAAAGCCTCCAACAGGAAGCAGATGATCCACTTCGTAGCTTATTGTCAGCAGGGAATAGCAGCCTAACACCATCTCACAATACCTTCCTCACTTCACCTCATCATGGAGGCATTGTATCATCTTACAACATCATAAGAAGGATGAATACAGTATAATAATATATTTTGAGAGAAAGAGACCACATTCACATAACTTTTATTACAGTATTATTGTAATTGTTCTGCTTTATTATTAGTTATTATTATTAATCTCTTACTGTGCCTAATTTATAAATTAAACTTTATCATAGGTATGTATGTACGTATGTGGAAAAACATAGCATATATAGAGTTTGGAAATATCTGGTTTCAGGTATCCTCTAGGGTCCTGGAATGTATCGAATCTCCCATGGATAAGGGGTACCTACTATGGGAGCTTTTAGGGAGAGCTTACTTATCTTGTAGGTTCTTTATATGCATTAACACTTGGAGGCCAAATGAGTCAGTCTCCCAAAATAATCTGGGCAGGTCATTTCTTTTATTGCTCTTTGGAGCTACTGTGAATTTGTTGGTAAGGCTCAACGAGGTGGACCTGCTAACCTATGGTGGATCCAGCTGTACCTGGCTGTGGTGGATGAAACTCATAGTCCTGTGTGCAGTGCCTCCACAAGCCAAATTCATCACCAGCATTGCCCTTCCCCCAGGGCAGAACATGGTGGATATAATAGAATAGATATTAAGGAGTTCTTTATACATTTTGGGTAACAGTCCTTTATCAGATGTGTATTTTACAAATATTTTCTCCCAGCCTGTGGTTTGTCTTCTCATTCTCTTGATACTGTTTTACACAGAAGTTTTTATTTTTAATGAAGTCCAATTGGTCAATTATTTCTTTCATGGATCATGCCTTTGATGTTTTATCTAAAAAGTAATTGCCATATTCAAGACCATTTAGGTTTTCTCCTGTATAATCTTCTTGGAGTTTTACAATTTTACATTTAACATTTAAGTTTATGACCATTTTGAGTTAATTTTTGTGAAAAGTATAGGGCATATATCTGGAGAACAGTTTGGAATTTCCTCAAAAAGTTAAAAATAGAACTATCCTGTGATCCAGCAATTGAACCACTCTGGTATTTACCCCAAGGATACAAAAATACAGTTTCAAAGTGGTACATGCACCCCAGTGTTTATGGCAGCATTATTAACAATAGCCAAACTATGGAGAGAGCCCAAATGTCCATCAACTGATGAATGGATAAAGACGATGTGATATTTACATACAATCGAATATTATTCAGTCATCAAAAAGAATGCAATCTTGCCATTTGCAGCAATGTGGATGGAGCTAGAGTGTATTATGCTAAGTGAAATAAGTCAGTCAGAGAAACAAATACCATATGATCTCACTCATATGTGGAATTTAAGAAAGAAAACAGGTGAATATATGGGAAGGGGGAAAGCAAAAAAGGAGAGAGGGAAACAAGTCGTAAGTGACTCTTAATGATAAAGAACAAACAGGGTTGATGAGGGGAGGTGGGTTGGGGGTGGGCTAGATGAGTGATGGGTATTAAAGAGGACACTTGTTGTGATGAACACTGGGTGTTGTATATAAGTGATGGATCACTGAATTCTACTTACCAATATTGCACTGTATGGTAACTAACAAAATTTACATTTAAAAACCCCAAAAACAAAATACTCAAAAAACTCTTTAAATTCAACAATAAGAAAACCCAATTAAGAGATGGGCCAAAGACTTTAACAGAGAAACCTCATCAGAGAAAATACACAGATGGCAATCCACATCATATGTCATCAAGAAAATGCAAATTAAAACCACAGTGGGACGACACTGCACACCTATTGGAATGGCCAAAATATAGATCACTGACAACAGGAAAGCCTATGGAGCAACCACAACTCTCATTCATTGCTTGTGGGAATGCAGAATGGTATAGCTTCTGTGGACGCTTTGGCAATTTCTTACAAAAATACTCGGGGCGCCTAGGTGGCTCAGTTGGTTGAGCATCTGGCTCTTGATTTCAGCTCAGGTCATGATCTCAGGGCCATGAGATTGAGCTTTGTGTCAGGCTCTGTACTCAGTGTGGAGTCTGCTTGTCTCCTCTTCCTCCCCTTCTGCCCCTCCCCCCACTTGAAGCTCTTCTCTTCCTCTCTCTCAAATAAATAGATAAAATCTTTTAAAAAATAATTAAAAATTAGGGGTGCCTGGGAGGCTCAGTCAGCTCAGCATCTGCATTTGGCTCAGGTCATGATCTCAGGGTCCTGGGCTCTCTGCTCAGCGGGGAGTCTGCTTCTCCCTCTCCCTTTCCCTCTGTGCTCTTTCTCTCTCAAACAAATAAATAAAATCTAAATAATTAATTCAAAAAATAAAAACACTCTTACCATACAGTCCAGCAGTTGTGCTCCTTAGTATTTACCCAAAGTAATTGAAAACTTATATCCACATAAACACCTGCTCATAGATGTTTACAGCAGCTTTATTCATAATTGCCAAAAATTGAAAACAACCAAGATGTCCTTTGTAGGTGAATAAACTATACAGTACATCGAGAAAACGGAATATTATTCAACACGAAAAGAAAATGAGCTATCAGGCCATAAAAAGACATGGAAGAACCTTAAATGCAAATGACTGAATGAAAGTAGCCAATCTGAAAAGGCCACACACTGTATGATTTTAGCTATATGGCATTCTGGAGAAGACAAAACTAGGGAGACAGTAAAAAGATCAGTGGTTGCCAAGAGTTGTGGAAGAGAGGGGGAAGGATAACTAAGAGAAGCACGGAGAATTTGTAGGCAGTGAAAATAGTCTGTATAATACTACAACGATGGATACATATCACTCATTATACATTTTTCTAAACTCAGAGAATATACACCACCACGAGTGAACTATATTGTAAGCTATGGACTTTGGGCAATTATGATGTGTTGATAAGGGTTCATCAATTGTAATAAATATACCACTCTGTTGGGGGAATGCTGATAATGGGGGAAGCTATACATGTGTAGGGGTGAGGCATATATGGAAAATCTCTGTACTTTCCCCTCAATTTTGCTATGACTTAAAACTGCTTTAAAAAATTTTTTTTCTAACTAAATGACCATGATGACCATGAAATCACTCTCTGTGATTCAGCAAAATGATAATAGTAACCAACAATCACAACAACAGTAATATGTATATGCATGTGTGTTTGGAGAAGGTGACAAAGCAAATATGATGAAAGGTTCACCATTCACCAATCTAGGTCAATAGCATGAGAGTGTTCTTACATATTTTCTGTAAGTCTGAAAATATTCCAAAATAAAACAATGAAGCAGAGACGCTATCTTAGGAAGCACAAAACCTAGTTTCAGAGAGCAAAGAACGTGACTTAAATATAAACATGGAGGCTCAGTGGCAACTACTCAGAGTTGTTCTCTGCTATTTATCTTAGTGTTCCCAAAAGGGATGGGATATAGGCATGCTGAGATTTCAGGTAGACCATTATTGAGCCTTTTGGCTTTGTTTTGTTTTGTTTTAAGATTTTATTTATTTGTTTGACAGAGAGAGACAGCTAGAGAGGGAACACAAGCGGGAGAGTGGGAGAGGGAGAAGCAGGCTCCCCACTGAGCCGGGAGCCCAATGCGGGGCTCGATCCCAGGATGCCAGGACCATGACCTGAGCTGAAGGCAGACACCTAACGACTGAGCCACCCACGCACCCCAAGCCTTTTGTTTTTAAAATAATTCCATATCAAGGTCTCTTAGCACACAACCACCTGCAAAGTGATGGAAGGAAACCAGGCCACAGAAGGTCAGGAAGTGTAGGAGGTAGCAAGGTCTCCACCTTTATCCAGTGTGACTCAACCCCTGGGTAGTTCCAAGTATAGTTCTCCAGGAGCCCTTGCTCCCTAACCTGATACATGAAGTCTGGATAACTAAACCTCCGTACATCAGAATTGCTCCTTCCCCATGCCACATACAAAGACACCACATGATGTGGTGAGAGTGGCCCATGCTGCCCACACACCTCATTTTATTCTTCCCAAGCTATAAAACCAAGTATCTTGCAAAATAGACCAAGGAAAACCTTTATATAGGGATTAGTTTTGAAAAATCTGTCAGCTCTCTCATCTCTTAGAAACAGGTCAGCCATGGTACATTTTAGCCCTAACGAATAAGGAGTAATCCTTATTCCTGGTGATTGGAGGAATCTGGTTAACTTCGCATACCAAATTATAAGTGACAAATAAGTGCCTAAGCCTTCATAAACTGTCCCTCCAGAATAGCTCTTTAGTTCCCTTTCTTTTCCATTTTGACTGCTACGTTTTTGCTCCTTGTCTAAGCCATTGTGATGACTTCCAGCTGGTACCTGCCCACTTCTGGGTCCTGTTTTGTTTTTTTTTTTTCCAAACCATTTTGTATCTTACCACTAGTGTTGCCACAACCCTGATACAAATTTTGGAAACATACCTTTGGCCATGCTGCTCATCTGCTCACAATCCTTAGGTAGTTCCTTGTAGCATACAACTATAGGCAGTGCTTCCTAGTGCACAAGTTATGATTTCCTCATAGAACTTTTCCAACTGTATTTCTGTTGCTCTGTTATTTGTTCTGTGGCCTAGTTAATGAACCAACTTAATATTCCTGGTATTTCCCCCCTTACTCTGCCTGGAATGTCTTAACTCTTCACTTAAGACCTCTCAAATTCCATTTCCTCATGAAGTCTGTCCTGATTCTTTCCAGCTGGTTGGGCTCTCTCCAGTGTTTGAAAATTTACCATATTTTGTTTGTTTGCTTGCTTGCTTATTTGTTTGCTTTTTAAAATTAGTGTCTCATATAGCATCTGTCATATTCTCCTGATGTAAGAGCTGTTCCTTAGGTTTCTCCTATCTTCCTACTTTGCAGATTGCTAGCTCCTTAAGAACAGGAACTATGGATATGGCACAGTAACATACAGAGAACAGATCTTCAATTACAGAATTTGCTATAATTTGGGATGCTACTGTAGAAAAACTCACTTGTTCCATATAGGTTGAAAGTTGTTCATTACCTTTAAACCTATAACCAATAAAAAAAAAAAAAAATCAGTTAATGCCACGAATAGCATAATTAGCTATTTTAAGATATAATTTAAAGATATTTTATTTTTTTCTAATTTTATTTTATTATGTTATGTTAGTCACCATACAGTACATCATTAGTTTTTGATGTAGTGATCCATGATTCATTGTTTTCGTATAACACCCTGTGCTCCATGCAGTACGTGCCCTGCTTAATACCCATCACTGGGCTAACCAATCCCCCCTCCCCCCTCCCCCTAAAACCCTCAGTTTGTTTCTCAGAGTCCATAGTCTCTCATGGTTCATCTCTCCCTCCGATTTCCCCCCTTCATTTTTCCCTTCCTTCTCCTAATGTCCTCCATGCTATTCCTTATGTTCCACAAATAAGTGAAACCATATGATAATTGACTTTCTCTGCTTGACTTATTTCACTTAGCATAATCTCTTCCAGTCCCATCCATGTTGATTTAAAGTTGGGTATTCATCATTTCTGATGGCTGAGAAATATTCCATTGTATATATGGACCACATCTTTATCCATCCATCTGTTGAAGGGCAGCTCGACTCTTTCCACAGTTTGGCTATTGTGGACATTGCTGCTATGAACATTGGGGTGCATATGGCCCTTCTTTTCACTCCATCTGTATCTTTGGGGTAAATACCCAGTAGTGCAATTGCTGGGTCATAGGGTAGCTCTATTTTTAATTTTTTGAGGCCCCTCGACACTGTTTTCCAAAGTGGCTATACCAACTTGCATTCCCACCAACAGTGTAAGAGGGTTCCCCTTTCTCTGCATCCATGCCAATATTTGTTGGTTCCTGCCTTGTGAATTTTTGCCATTCTAACTGGTGTAAGGTGGTATCTCAGTGTGGTTTTGATTTGAATTTCCCTGATGGCTAATGATGATGAACATTTTTTCATGTGTCTGTTAGCCATTTATATGTCTTCTTTGGAGAAGTGTCTGTTCATGTCTTCTGCCCATTTTTTGACTTGATTATTTGTTTTTTGGGTGTTGAGTTTGAGAAGTTCTTTATAGATCTTGGATACCAACCCTTTATCTGTAGTGTCATTTGCAAATATCTTCTCCCTTTCTGTGGGTTGCCTCTTTGTTTTGTTGACTGTTTCCTGTGCTGTGCAGAAGCTTTTTATCTTGATAAAGTCCTGAAAGTTCATTTTTGCTTTTGTTTCACTAGCTTTTGGAGATGAATCTTGAAAGAAGTTGCTGTGGCCGATGTCAGAGAGGTTACTGCCTATGTTCTCCTCTAGGATTTTGACGGATTCCTGTCTCCCATGGAGGTCTTTCATCCATTTTGATGGTGTTTTGTATGGTGTTAGAGAATGGTCGAGTTTCTTTCTTCTGTATATAGCTGTCCAGTTTTCCCAGCACTGTTTCTTGAAGAGACTGTCTTTTCTATTGCATATTTTTTCCTGCTTTGTCAAAGATTATTTGACCATAGAGTTGAGGGTCCATATCTGGGTTCTCTATTCTGTTCCATTGGTCTATATGTCTGTTTTTGTGCCAGTACCATGCTCTCTTGGTGAACACAGCTTTGTAATATAGCTTGAGATCAGGCAATGTGATGCCCCCAGCTTTGTTTTTCTTTTTCAACATTTCCTTGGCGTTTCGGGGTCTTTCTGATTCCATACAAATTTTAGGATTGTTTGTTCCAGCGCTTTGAAAAATGTCTTTGGAATTTTGATTGGGATGGCATTGAAGGTATAGATTGCTCTGGGTAGCATAGACATTTTAACAATGTTTATTCTTCCGATCCATGAGCATGGGATGTTTTTCCACCTTTTTGTGTCTTCTTCAATTTCTTTCATGAGTGTTCTGTAGTTCCTAGAGTATAGATCCTTTACCTCTTTGGTTCGATTTATTCCGAGGTATCTTATCGTTTTTGGTGCTATTGTAAATGGAATCATTTCTCTAATTTCTCTTTCTACACTTGCATTGTTAGTGTATAAGAAAGCAACTGATTTCTGTGCATTGATTTCATATCCTGCCACATTACTGAATTAATGTATGAGTTCTAGTAATTTGGGGGTGGAGTCTTTTGGGTTTTCCACGTAAAGTATCATGTCATCTGCAAAGAGAGAGAGTTTGACTTCTTCTTTGCCAATTTGAATTTATTTATTTATTTTTGTTGTCTGATTGCTGAGGCTAGGACTTCTAGTACTATGTTGAACAATAGTGGCGAGAGTGGGCATCCTTGTCATATTCCTGATCTTAAGGGAAAGGCTCTCAGCTTTTCCCCATTGAGGATGATATTTGTTGTGGGTTTTTCATAGGTGGATTTTATGAACTTGAGGAATGTTCCCTCTATCCCTATACTCTGAAGAGTTTTAATCAGGAAAGGATGCTGTATTTTGTCAAAAGCTTTTTCTGCATCAATTGAGAGGACCATATGGTTCTCCTCTCTCCTCTTATTAATGTGTTCTCTCACATTGATTGATTTGCGAATGTTGAAGCACCCTTGCATCCCGGGGATAAATCCCACTTGGTCGGGTGAATGATCCTTTTAATGTATTGTTGGATCCAATATTAGCTAGGATTTTGTTGAGGATTTTGGAATCCATATTCATCAGGGGTATTGGTCTGAAATTCTCCTTTTTGATGGGGTCTTTGCCTGGTTTGGGGATTAAGGTAATCCAAGAAGTCAGAGATGGAATTCAGGGTAGCAATTGTGAAGGCGATAGCTAGAATGGAGAAATCGATTAGTGGCAACATAGAGTCTCTAAGGGCAGAAATGAAAGCTGAATTGGCAGAACTTAAAAATGCTATCAGTGAGATCCAATCTAATCTAGATAATCTAACAACTAGGGTAAGCGAGGCAGAAGAACGAATTAGTGACTTAGAAGACCAATTAATAGACAAGAAGGGAAAAGAGGCCAGGGAAAAACAACTCAGAATCTATGAAAATAGAATCAGAGAGCTAAGTGACACCATGAAACATTCCAATGTCAGAATTATTGGGATCCCTGAGGGGGTGGAGAGAGAAAGAGGACTAGAAGATATATTTGAGCAAATCGTAGCTGAGGACATCACTAATCTGGAGAATGAAACAAACATCCGTGTCCTAGAGGCAGAGAGGACCCCTCCCAAGATCAAGGAAAACAGACCAAAGCCCCAGCATGTAATAGTAAAACTCGCAAATCTTAGAACCAAGGAATCCATCTTAAGGGCAGTTGAGGGGAAGAGATTTCTTACCTACGGAAAGGAACATCAGAATAACATCAGACCTATCCACAGAGACCTGGCAAACCAGAAAGGCCTGGCAAGACCTATTCGGGGTACTAAACGAGAAGAACATGCAGCCAAAAATACTTTATCCGCCAAGGCTGTCATTTAGAATGGATGGAGAGATGCAGAGCTTCCAAGACCGGCAGAAAGTGAAAGAATATGTGACCACTAAGCCGGCCCTGCAAGAAATATTAAGGGGGGTTCTATAAAAGGAGAAAGACCCCAAGAGTGATATAGAACAGAAATTTACAGGGACAATCTATAAAAACAAGGTCTTCACAGGCAACATGATGACCATTGTTCATATCTTTCAATAATCACTCTCAACATGAACGGCCTAAATGCTCCCATAAAACGGCACAGGGTTGCAGATTGGATAAAAAGACAGGACCCATCCATATGCTATCTACAAGAGACTCATTTTGAACCTAAAGATACATCCAGACTGAAAGTGAAGGGATGGAGATCCATCTTTCATGCCAACGGACCTCAAAAGAAAGCTGGGGTAGCAATTCTCATATCAGATAAATTAGATTTTAAACTAAAGACAGTAGTTAGAGACATAGAAGGACACTATATCATTCTTAAAGGATCTATCCAACAAGAAGATCTAACAATTGTAAATATCTATGCCCCCAACATGGGAGCAGCCATCTACATAAGCCAACTGTTAACCAAAATAAAGAGTCATAATGATAGCAATACGTTAATTGTAGGAGACCTCAATACTCCACTCTTAGCAATAGACAGATCATCTAAGCAGAAAATCAACAAAGAAACAAGAGCTTTAAATGACGCACTGGACCAGATGGACCTCATAGATCTATACAGAACATTCCACCCTAAAACAACAGAATACTCATTCTTCTCGAGCGCACATGGAACTTTCTCCAGAATAGACTACATACTGGGTCACAAATCAGGTCTCAACCGATACCAAAAGATTGAGATTATTCCCTGCATATTCTCAGACCATAATGCTTTGGAACTGGAACTCAATCACAAGAAAAAATTTGGAATAAATTCAAACACTTGGAAGCTAAAGACCACTCTGCTCAAGAATGTTTGGGTCAACCAGGAAATCAAAGAAGAACTTAAACAATTCATGGAAATCAATGAGAACGAAAACACATCGGTCCAAAACCTATGGGATACTGCAAAGGCGGTCCTAAGGGGGAAATACATAACCATCCAAGCCTCACTCAAAAAAAATAGAAAATTCCCGAATTCACCAACTAACTTTACACCTTAAAGAACTGGAGAAAAAACGACAAACAATGCCTAAGCCATGCATTAGAAGAGAAATAATTAAGATTAGAGCAGAGATCAGTGAATTAGAAAGCAGAAACAAAGTAGATCAGATCAACGAAACTAGCAGCTGGTTCTTTGAAAGAATTAATAAGATCAATAAACCACTGGCCAGACCTATCCAAAAGAAAAGAGAAAGGACCCAAATTAATAAAATTATGAATTAAAAGAGAGAGAACCCGACTAACACCAAGGAAATAGAAACAATTATTAGAAATTATTATCAACAACTATATGCCAATAAATTGAGCAACCTGGATGATATGGATGCCTTCCTGGAAACCTATAAGCTGCCAAGACTGAAACAGGAAGAAATTGACAACCTGAATAGGCCAATAACCAGTAACGAGATTGAAGCAGTGATCAAAAACCTCCCAAAAATCAAGAGTGGACCTGATGGGATTCCCTGAGGAATTCTACCAAACATTCAAAGAAGAAATAATACCTATTCTCCTGAAGCTGTTTCAAAAAATAGAAACGGAAGGAAAGCTTCTAGACTCATTCTAATTTAAAGAGATTTTAAAAATGTATTTCCTGGAAAACATTTAAGAGAGAAAATTAGTGCTATGGGACTCCAAAAATATGGGGCGCCTTTGCAGCTCAGTCATTAAGCATCTGCCTTCGGCTCAGGTCATGATCCCAGAGTCCTGGGATCGAGCCCCACGTCGGGCTCCCTGCTCAGCAGGAAGCTTGCTTCTCCCTCTCCCACTCACCCTGCTTGTGTTCCCTCTCTCGCTGTGTCTCTGTCTGTCAAATAAATAAAATCTTTAAAAAAAAAAAATAGATTGTTCTTTTAAGTGTTGTACTTTATTTTTAACACTTCAGAATCAAATAGGAAAACGTTAACAGGCCAATTCTTAGTAGTAATTAAGACTTGCCTTTATCTTCCCAACATTTTTCAGGCCTATTTATCTTTCAGCAGTACTGTGAAATAAAAGTTGAAAACTTGTACTAGTGCTGGAGGCAGACCTGGAGCCTGGTAGAGATCAGCAGGCCCAGCAGCCTGCCCAGTCAAAGCATGGCAGGGGGGTCCACTCACTATGCTCAGAAGATGAGGAGGTTCTATTTTTTTTTTTTTTCTATTGTGTCATTGGATTTAAAACTGGTCCATGTAGTGACAACTCCTTAAAGACACTTTTTCATCCAGGAGTTGGTAAATTTTTAAGATTTTGGTCTTCTTTATATTATTATGGTAAGATTTTAGTCCTTAGGTAGCTAGATGTTTACTATCTAGAACTAAAAAATAAGTCTTTTTCTTTTTTTAAGTTAATACAAAGCTTCATTTGTTATAAATAGAACATCCCTTTAAAAGAATTTAATATTTCCTTCAAAAAGCAGAAGGGAGGAGTAAATAACAGAACCATTCTTTAAAACTTCATTTTGGAACCAAATAAAAATTGAAAAATTGTCATGTGTGATATACATACATGTCTTGCAGTCAGCTTTTAGGTAATTCTTATATATTAGCATTTTCAACTTTGAGAATGATTTTTTTCCAAATTCTTTAGGCCAACTATAGTTTTCTCTCACTGCCTGGCTGTTTCCCTCCTGCTCTACAGTTCCCCATTAGGAAGGGCCACACAGGGCATGCCTTATCCCTGCACTGTAGACATGGCTCTCATAAGGCCCTCCATGAATGCCTCAGTGGTTGGGTTCTTCTCTGTCATTTTGCCACCTGTAGCACCAGGTGAATCAGGAGAATGAGATTCTGGGCACATGTGTTAGAGCTATCTCTTATACCAACTGCTTGGGTGTCATGGTTCATTTTTAGATAGTGTTTGCTGTTTTCATCAGTTATTTATTTACATAGATGTATGTATTATTATTTTATTATTATTATTTTAACAAACTCAAATGGCTTTGACTTTGGACGTGACACTTCTTTTTTAAAGATTTTATTTATTTATTTGAGAGAGTGAATGAGAGGGAGAGAGAGCACAAGCCTGGGGTGGGGGCACAATGGGGAGAGGCAGAGGGAGAGGAAGAAGCAGACTCCCTGCTGACAAGGGAGCCTGACCCAGGGCTGGATCCCAGGACCCTGGGATCATGACCTGAGCCGAAGGCAGACGCTTAACTGAGTGAGCCACCCAGGTGCCCCGGACATGACACTTTTGATACACCTCTGCAGTTCCGTTTTTTGGTGAAAAACTCTCCAAAGGGCTCTTATGAGAAAAGGAAAGGAATGATAAATTATTGTATACTTCTTTACTGTTTTCCTTCTTTTAAAGATTTTTTTTTTTAGTAAGAATTTGAATTTACTTTTTAAAGGTATCTTTTAAATTCTGCCCTTTTAGTGAGAACTCCATTTTTTAAAAATAGACTTTATTTTTTAGAGCAGCTCTAGTAGGTTCACAGCAAAATTGAGCCAAAGACGCAGTTTTCCTATATACCCTCTGTTCCCACACATATATATAGCTTCTGTCATTATCAGCATCACTAATCAGAGTGCTGCCTTTATTACAATTGATAAATCTACATTGATATATTATTATTACTCGGAGGCCATGGTGTGCATGCTATAGGTTTGGACAAATTTATAAATTTACAAAAACCTACAAACTTTTATATATATATATATATACACACACACATATACATATTTTTAAGGTGGTATTTTCCAGAGGCTTAATAGAATCTAACCTATTATTAGAGTTATAAAATATTTTGTTTGACATTTGGACTATTGGTGAAGAGTTTTTGGCCTAGTCAAAATTTCCTTTTAGATTTATATTCCATGTAAAAATTACATTTTTAAAGACTTTTGATATAGTGAAAAATCTTCTTCCAAATACAGGAAGTTATAAACAGGATCTATCCAGGAGAATAAATGAGACCGATGGACCTGAAGAACAATTTCCTAATTTATTTTATTTTACTTTATTTTATTTTTAAGATTTTATTTATTTACTCAGAGAGAGAAAGCACATGTGAGTGCAAGCAGGGGGAAAGGCAGAGGGAGAGCACTGAGCATGGAGCCCGATACAGGGCTCAATCTCACAACCCTGAGATCATGACCTGAGCCAAAATCAAGAGTCAGGCGCTTAACTGACTGAGCCACGCAGGTGCCCCCCCCCAATTAATTTTATTAACTTGTGAAGGAAATCCATATTTTATGAGATGTAGCATTTTTTAAATGCAGTATATCAGTGAATATATAAATAAATGTTAGTGGCATGCCACTGTGTATGGATCTTACAGTGGCTGTTAGGATATGAGATTGAGACCCTCCTCCTTTTACACAGGCATACAGGACTTGCCAAATCCATGGATTTCTTTCACTTTCACTTTTCGAGGAATTTGCTTACCCTGCTAGTTCTAGGATTGAAGTGAAATGCTTTTTGTTTTTTTAGTCTACCTTTGAAAAAATGTTGCATCTTTTAATGAAAAATTTTGTATCTTTTGCATCTTTTAATGTTTACTCGTGTGATCTGGCCATGATTTATGTTTTCACTCTAGTGAGGGGGAGGTTGCATGGGGCTACTGGTAGTTCTTGTAACTTTCTCCATGTTGAGATAGAGCCATCCGAATGAATCTTTAGGATTGTTGTAGCCAATTGTATTTCAGTTGACAATATTTTTTAAGTTACTGCTTGTAATTTTATCTTGCTATCTTGTATGTGTATTGCATAGAGCAAGGATCTGATCAGATTAAAAAGCATGGTAGCAATACTGCTACCAAGCACCATGCATTTTAGAGCTGCTGGTACCTACAAGCATTCTTATAAATGCATATTTACATATGTCAAGGAATTGACCTGACTTTCACCAAATGAGAATTTTATCATATCCAGATCAGTTGGAACTTGGTATATTGAGATTCTCACCTCACTTTCTTTCCCTCTCCTCTTAGATGGTATAGGCACCATCTAAAATCATTTCAGTAAAACAAGGCATAATCCATACAGAGTTGTATGAGAGCTGCTTTTAAAAATTAAGATATAATTAGCATACCATACAATTCATTTTAAAATGTCAGTGGTTTTTTTTAATATATTCAGAGTTGTACACCTATCACCACAGTCAATTTAGAACATTTTCATCATCCTAGAAGTGACCATTGGCATTCACTTTTCATTGACCCCAAGCCCCTAGCACTAGACAAGCAGTCATCTATGCCCCGTCCGTTTGGATTTGCCTGTACTGAAAATTTCATATAAATGGCATCATTCAATATGGTCCTTTGTAAATGGCTTCTTTCATGTAGCATAGTAGCAAGGTTCATCCTTGTATCTATCAATACTCCATCCCTTTCTATGGCCAAATAATATTTCATTATTTGGATATACCACATTTTGTTTATCCATTCATCTGTTGATGGATATTTGGGTTGTTTCCGTTTTTGAGTATTATGAATAATGCTGCCAATGAATATTCATGTGCAAGTTTGGAATATTCATGTGCAGGTTTTTATGTGGACATAAATTTTCATTTTCATTTCTCTTTGGTATATGCCTAGAAGTAGAATTTTTGGGTCATATGCTGATACTATGTTTAACATGTTGAGGATCTGCCAGACCATTTTCCAAAGCGACTGCACCATTTTATATTTTACTTTACCAACAATGAATAGTGTACCAATTTCTCTACAACCTCACCAACACCTGTTATTGTCTTTTTGATAATAGGCATCTTAGTAGATATGAAATGGTATTTCATTGTAGTTTTGATTTTCATTTTTCTAATGACTAGTGATTTTGAGTATCTTTTCCATGTGCTTCTTTGCCATTTGTATATCTTCTTTGGAGAAATGCCTATTCATGTCCCTTGCCTATATTTTAGTTGAGTTATTTATCTTTTAATTATTGCATTGTAAGAGTTTTCTATATATTCTGGATTCAAATATTCTGCAAATATTTTGTCCCTTCTGTGGGTTGTCTTTTTGCTTTATTGATGGTGTCCTCTAGCATAAACAATTTTAATTTCACTGACATCCAGTTTATCTATTTTTTTCTTTTGTCACTTGTACTTTTGGTGTTATATCTAAGAAGTCATTGCCTAATCCAAGGTTATGAAGATTTACCCCTATGTTTTATTTTAAAAGTTTTATAGTTTTAGCTCATACATTTGGATCTGTGATCCATTTTTAGTTAACTTTAATAGATGGTGTAAGAAAGAGGTCTGCATTTATTCTTTTGCTTGTGGATATCCAGTTGTCCCCCACCATTTGTTGAAAAGATTATTCTTGGCACCCTTGATGAAAATCAGTTGACCACAGATGAGGGTCATTTCTTTTCTGTTAATTTATGTATCCATTTTTTTTAAAGATTTTATTTATTTATTTGTCAGAGAGAGACAAAGCAAGAGAAGGAACACAAGCAGGGGGAGTGGGAGAGGGAGAAGCAGGTTTCCCGCTGAGCAGGGAGTCCGATGCGGGGCTCGATCCCAGGACTCTGGGATCATGACCTGAGCCGAAGGCAGACACTTACGACTGAGCCACCCTCTTTTTTTTTTTTTTTAATTTAAATTCAAGTTAGTTGACATATAGTGTAGTATTGGTTTCAGGAGTAGAATTTAGTGATTCATCACATATAACACCCAGTGCTCATCCCAACAAGTGCCCTCCTTAATGCCCATCATCCATTTAGACCAGCCCTCCACCCAACTCCCCTCCAGCATCCCTCAGTTTGTTCTCTGTATTTAAGAGTCTCTTCTGGTTTGCTTCCCTCTGAATTTTTGTCTTATTTTATTTTTCCTTCCCTTCCCCTATGTTCATCTGTTTTGTTTCTTAAATTCCACATATGAGTGAAATCATATGGTATTTGTCTTTCTCTGATTTATTTCACTTAGCATAATATACTCTAGTTCTATCCATGTCATTGCGAATGGCAAGATTTCATTCTTTTTGATTGCCAGGTAATATTCCATTGTATATATACACCACATCTTCTTTATCTGTTCATCAGTCAATAGACATTTGAGCTCTTTCTATAGAGCTCTTTCTATGCTATTGTCAATAGTGCTGCTATAAACATTGGGGTTGCATGTGCCCCTCAAATCAGCATTTTTGTATCCTTTGGATAAATACCTAGTGGTGCAATTGCTGGGTTGTATTCACCATATGATATTAATTGTAAGATTTTTATAGATGCTGTTTGTCAGATTGAGAAAGTTCTCTTGTATTCCTAGTTGAATTTTTGTCATGAAAATGTGTTGGATTTTATCAGATGACTTTTCTGTGTCTATTCAGATCATGTGTTTTTTGTCCTTTATTCCCTTAATATGGTTAATTGATTTTCAAGTATTAAACCAACATAGCATTCCTGAGATAAAGCATATTTACTCATGATGTATAATTGTTTTAATAATATGTTGCTGGATTTGGTTTGCTCATATTTTGTTGAGCAGTTTCACATCTCTATTCATAGGAGATAGTGGTTGGTAGTTTTCTTTTCTTGAAATATCTTTAATTCTGGTATGAGGTTACCATGGCCCTCATGGCTTAGGATACCCCCAGGCTCTGTGGGGTAGCCATCTTCCCAGTCACCACTGGGAATCCCTCATCTTGGACCTCCTCTAATGGGCATGCCCTCATGGGGGCCTCCTTTTGGATTTCCATGGGTCACCCAGGTCCTACACCTCCACATGCTATGTGTGGATCTCCTCCACTGATGCCTCCTCATGGGTACACTCATCCTCTCCAGCCGACACCTAAGAGCCACCAGCAGGGTCCTCTCCCTCTACCCAGACTCACCTCTGGCCTCCAGTTCCCCACTTTGGCCCACTTCAAGGCCCTTGCCTCAATAATTTTTCATTCTTTGGCCTCTTATTATGTCCTCCAAATATCTTTTCAATTCTTTGGACCAATCAGAGTTTCTGTAGCACAGTGGACTAAGGCACTAATCCCTCTTAAGGCCTTTTTTTTTTCCTTAATTGTAATTATTTTCACAGAAGTTTTTATTTATCTTTCTTTGTTGGTCCTAAGTGTTTTGCAAATGTATAGAGAAAATAAACCTAAATTCCTTGTTCTAGAAAAGTGTTTTGTTGTTGTTTAAATGCTATAATGAGAAAATGTTTAATGAATAAGCACTTAAATGACACTAGAGAAAATTATTTGTTACTGTATTGCTGATATTCTTACATGAAATATAAAGATTATAATCCAGCCTTTGGAAGCAAAGAATAACCTTACATTTCTAAATAAAGGAACAACGTGATAGTTGAAAAATATGTTGATATATTTAATACTGAGATATTTAAAATAAACATTTGGGATTAAATTATGTCATTATTCAGATACAGGTTGAGGTAAGTGGATGGAAATCCCTAATGATTTCTTTTTGTCTGTAATAAATGTGAACTCAAAAACCCCCAAACATTTTAATAAATATGGAGTGCCTACTAATTATCAAATTCACTTCTGACATAATGTGTTGTAATTATGAACATGCAGTGTCAGAACTTTTGAATTGAAAATCACAGAGAAATTTGACATTGAACAAATCAGAAAGTGAAAATACACAGATCACAGAATGCCAAGCCTCATACTAAACAATGCAGAATATTAAAATGATAGTTATTAAGAAATAAGGTAATTTTTCAAAATTTACTAAATGCTGGACAGTGTTCTAAGTTCCTTTAAGGTATTTCATTTATTTAAGAATTCTATGAAGCAAGTATATAAATTAAACTATTTTACAGTAGAGGGGTACCTGGGTGTCTCAGTTGGTTAAGCATCTGCCTTCGGCTTGGGTCATGGTCCCAGGGTCCTGGGATTGAGCCCCAGGGTTCTGGGATTGAGCCCCAGGTCGGGCTCCCTGCTCAGCAGGGAGTCTGCTTCTCCTTCTCCCTCTGTGCTCGCTCACTCTCTCAAATAAATAAATAAAATCTTTAAGGAAAAAAAACACTTTTACAGAAGAGTAATTGTGGCAAACAGATTTTAAAATTTATTTTTTTAAAGGTTTATGTATTTATTAGAGGTGGGGGGAGGGGTAGAAGAAGAGGGAGAATATCTCAAGCTACACTCCTCACTGAGCATGAGCCCGGAACCCAACGTCAGGCTTGATCTCAGGACACTGAGATCATGACCTGAGCTGAAATCACAGTGGGACACTTAACCAACTGAGACACCAGGTGGCCCTAGATTTTAAATTTCTAATCTTAGTTCATGCAAGGAAAAATGAAATTTTTAAGTGAAATAGAGGATTAAATTTTATGTTTAGAGAAATGCTTTGTACTCTGATAAAATGGCTGAGTCTGAATTTCTGTAAGGTCACACTGAAGTGGTATGTGTTTCCAGGCTTTGTACAATGAGTTGGGAAGTAGTCCCTTCTGTGATACTTCTTGGCAGAGTTTGTGAAGGGTTGATATTAATTCTTCTTTAAAAATGTGGTGGAGGGCGCCTGGGTAGCTCAGTCCATTAAGCATCTGCCTTTAGCTCAGGTCATGAACCCAGGGTCCTGGAATCAAGGCCCGCATCAGGCTCCCTGCCCAGCGGAGCCCCTGCTTTCTCCTCTCCCTTTGCTGCTCCCCCTGCTTGTGCTCTCTCTCTCTTTCTCGCTCTCTGTCAAATAAATAAATAAAATCTTTAAAAATTTTTAAAATAAAAATGTAGAATTTACCAGTGAAGGCATCTGAGCCTGGGCTTTTGGTTTTGGGAAGTTTTAAAATTACTGACTTGATCTCTTATAGGTCTATTAAAATTTTCTATTTCTACCTGTCAGTATTGGTAATTTTTGTCTTTCTAGGAACTTACGCATTTTATTTCACTTATCCAATTTGTTGGTGTCTCATATTATTACATTGAAGTATTCCATATAATCCCTCTGATTTTTGTAAGGTTGGTAGTGCTTCCATCTCTTCTTTCATTATTGATTTTTGCCATTTAAGTCTTCTTTTATTTTTTCTTGATTAGTCTAGCTAATGGTTTGTGAATTTTGTTGATCTTTTCAAGAAACCATCTTTTGGTTTATTGATTTTTTTTCTTGTTTTTCTGTTCTCTATTTCACTTATTTCTGCCTAATCTTTGTGATTTTCTTTTTCTGCTTGCTTTAGGTTTAGTTTACTCTTTTGTATTTTTATTATGGAAGCTGAGGTTGATTTATGTCTTTCTTCTTTTTTAATATAGGCATCCACAGCTATAAATATTCCTCTGAACACTGCTTTACCAGTATCTCATAAGTTTTGCTGTGTTGTATTTTCCACTTTATTCCTTTCAAAATAATTTGTAATATTTTTATTTTTTCATTGACCTATTAGTTATTTAGGAGTGCATTGTTTAATTTCCATGTATTCGTGAATTTCCCAGATTTCCTTGTACTATTTATTTCTAATTTTATTCCGTTGTAGTCAAAGAAGATATTTTGTATAATTTCAGTCTTTTTAATTTTACTGATCATATGGTATATTCTGCAGAACATCTGTGTGCATTTATGAAGAATATATATTCTGTCATGAAAACTGTTTACAATTTTTTGTTTAGCATAATTACAGCTTTTAAACACTTCATCTTTTGACAAAGGGTGCTAGGATCATTAGTCCTGCAAGTGTAAAGGGTTTAGTGGAAATAGACATTGTATGTAAATAGAGTGTCCTATGGGGCCTTGGGTATCTTTTCTTAGAATCTGGTCATTGGACACCTGGCTTTCAGGCATTATTCTAAAAGACAGGCTAGAAAAGAAACTAGTAAGGCACAGTATTCATTTGGAGAGCCTGTTCATTATGTTAACAAAGTGGATTGTCTTAATTACATACAGTGCTTCCTTGCTGAAAGAGTATAGTAGAATGATTGAGAGGTACCCAAAGGAGAGTGAATGAATAAAAAAGGTGGGTACTGTTTTCTTTTTCAAATTGACTATAATGTCAGTGTGTGGATACTATCAAAATATCAAGAATTAACTGTGACTTTCAGTGTTGAAACCATGAGGACAGATGTTATGTTTTTTCATCAAGGCTGGAGGGAGGATCCCATCCTACCTCCCTCCCTCCCTGTTACAGTGACATGCCAAAGGGAAACACATTCTTGGCCAACTGGTCTAACAGTTCTTTTGCATCATTCCACAGTTTGTTCCATGAGCAACAAACACAGTCATTGGTATGCATTCCATCTTGAATAATTGGGGTCAGCAGTTTCTTTATCAAAGCAACCTGGATTAAATATTCTCCTCTGTGATTAACACATTGTAATATTCAAATTGTAATTTCTAAAGGCAAACCAGAACATTATTGAAAACTACATTTAAGTTGTAGGTTGCAATAAATACTTAGTGTTTATAAACCTTTCCATTCAGTCTCTAGGAAGATTTCCCATTTTGTGACTATAAAAATAATACCAAATTCTTCGAATATCACTGCAGGCCCATCCTAGAATTCTTTGCTGTTTTCTGGGCTTTTCGTTTGTCATCTAGGGGAGAGAGCATTATGTCTACCAGGTCAAGACTCATATGTTTGCCACACCAACTTAAACCTAACATGTAGCATTATGTTCAACCAGTCTATAGCATGTCATCCTACTACATTATCTTTTCCATAAAAGAGACATAATAAGACTATCTTTTTACCTATACTTGAATAATTTTTGTGCCTATACCTAGCTGGTTCATTCAGGTCCCAAATTCAGTGTTTCTTTATTTAGCATTTCGAAGGATTGGTAAAATCTGTTTTTGATAATACCTACAACTGTACTATTTTTTTTCTAAAAATTCTAACCACAAAAATTGTCCAAAACTCAACTCATGAAGGACTTCAGTCTAATTATTAATCAGAAAAATATAGATTAAAGTATCTTTGACAAGTTATTATATGCCAACTATATGTGCAGTTATTTGTGAATATACACACAAATGCTGACCAAGTTACAGGACAATGGATACAGGAAGCTTATAATTGTCTTATAATTGAGTATAGTTCTTTTGGAAATCAATATGGCAGCATATAGCTAATGCCATAAGAAATTTCATAATTTAGTTATCCATGCCTTCAAATTTATTCCAAGGACATCATTTAACAGCAACAACAACAAAAAATTATGTGTATAAAGCATTTTTTTATAATGGGTCCCCTCTTCTCCCCAAGAAGCATTTTATAGTCTTAGAGTTTCATAAAGTATAGAAGATCATAATATAGGCATGTGCACCCCAATGTTTATAGCAGCAATGTCCACAATAGCCAAACTGTGGAAAGAGCCTAGATGTCCATCAACAGATGAATGGAAAAAGAAGATGTGGTATATATATACAATGCAATATTATGCAGCCATCAAAAAATGAACTCTTGCAATGACATGGATGGAACTAGAGGGTATTATGCTAAGCAAAATAAGTCAGTCAGAAAAAGACAAGTATATGATCTCACTGATAGGAGGAATTTGAGAAACAAGAAGATGATCATAGGGGAAGGGAGGGAAAAATGAAACAAGATGAAACCAGAGAGGGAGACAAACCATAAGAGACTCTTACTCTCAGGAAACAAACTGAGGGTTGCTGGAGTGGAGGGGTTGGGAGAGATGGGGTAGCTGGGTGATGGGCACTAGGGAGGGTAGGTGCTATGGTGAGCGCTGTGAATTGTGTAAGACTGATGAATCACAGACCTGTACCTCTGAAACAAATAATACATTATATGTTAAAAAAAAAAAGAAGAAGAAGATAGTAGGAAGGGAAAAATGAAGGGGGGGAAGTCAGAGGGGGAGATGAACCATGAGAGACTGTGGATTCTAAGAAACAAACTGAGGGTTCTAGAGGGACGGGGGCTAGGGGGATGGGTTAGCCTGGTGATGGGTATTAAGGAGGCCACATATTGAATGGAGCACTGGGTGTTATACGCAAACAATGAATCATGGAACACTACAACAAAAACTAATGATGTAATGTATGGTGACTAACATAACATAATAAAATAAAATTTAAAAAAATTTTTAAAAAGATCATAATATAGCATGGGATAATATATCACATAATATGTGCAAAAAACAGTACAAAATATGTGTAATATATTTGTTAATATGTTAAAATATACTTGTTGACAGAATTTAGAAAGTTACAAGTGAATATTGTATGTAAGAGGATTATGTTTATGCTAGCATTTTCTTCAATATTTAAACCTTTCAGTTTCTATCTTAGAATATTTCTCTTTAGAGAAAATGCATCTACTACTTTCTTAACATGTCTAAAGCATCCTTCAGTAGAACTTGTCTCTTCTGTAAGGGGCTTTGGAAACCAGTTGTTGGGGTTGAGAAAGGTCTGCAAGTTGAAGCCCAGCCTATTCTGTTGTTTATCTTACCCTGTCTACACACCAATCCTAAGGTGATTGGTCTGCTGCCATTGTGGTTAAATCATTTGTTCCTTGTTTTCCCTCCTAGGAACAAATTAACGGACGGTTTTGAAGATTAACAGTAAATGTGCCTTATAAAGCCAACTCTGTTCTCTTTCCCTCCCTTCCTCCGTCTGTCTGTCTCTCTCTCATTCTCTTTCTCTTTAACTATCCATCTTTAAAGCAGAACATGGGAGTTTTTAGTATGATTTAGTGCAGGCCTCAGCTGTTATCTCATTTGAGGGATTTTGCTGGAGGCTGGAGTTTCCCGACAGCCCTGACCGCGGAGAGGTGGAATGTGGTGCTTACGTCATAGCCGCTCCTGGGAATGTTTTGCATTCCTCTTCCTGGCAATGGTCAGGTGGCTTCCAGCAAGAATGAAGGACAACAGCTTCCAAAGAGGAAAAAAAGAGAGGAGGAAAAGAACAGTTTATAATCAAACTATTGTGGGGGAGGCACTTTTATTCTGAGCCAAAATTGAAATTAGAACCAGATGTCTTGCATTCTGATGCTGCACGAATGTTAAATACATTTATTAATGACTGTAATAGCTGAGCTATTTGGCTTTTTACTGAACTTAAATTTTGAAACTCTCTTTAAGAATTATAGAAAAACAACTTCTTGTAGCTGACATTTTAACTACGAAGGCAGTTTTCTTAGGGCAAAGCAAGGAAGTCACCCTTGTGCATGAGTTTCATGTACAGGCTGTTTTAGGGTCTGTTAATTTCCTAAAAAGTCACTTCTGAGACATAAAATCTCTGGAACCTGTTAGTATATTTTGTGCTAATCGAATAACTTCAAGCCATTAGTTGAGGGAAGAGGTATATCTGTTAAAGTATTTGTTGTAGAGGTTTTTTTTCTCAAAATATTTACATTTCTATTATTATTTCTGTATATCACATTACTGGCCAAGCCAGATATTCAAAACAAAACTTGGCAAACTCTTAATATAATAAACATAGGTTTTGCCAGAGTCATGCAACTCTGCAATAATGTGTGCAACAGAAAATTGGACAGTAATTGAGTTAAATTTTAAACCTAATTTGTATTTTCCTGTCTTCTGGCCACCGAAGTACCTTTGTTCAAATCCATTTTACTGGTTTAGCAAATCAAAATTTGTGTCTGTGTACTTTCAGGTAAAAAAAAGTATTTATTAAATGAATGCCTTTCTGTAGATTTTTAATTATTTTGATGTGTAACAGCAGTTATATTAACAGCAGTTCTTCAGTTTAGGTGAAATGTGTTTGAATACTTCCTGTTATACATTGAAATGGAAAGTTGGCTTCCTGTTGTAGGTCATGTTGCTGGTGAGGAATTTCCAGAGTTGTAGAGAAGTGCTGACTCATAGTATACAATGGACTGATCCAGCTACAGTAGGGCTTGGGGGGTTTTCTGATCTCTTGGCTGAAGCAAGCAAAATATGCCTCTGTAATGTACTATTTTATTTTTAGACGTGCGGTGGGGATGGAAGAGACTGTTGCTTGGGATAAGAGCCTCACTAATAGCTTTAAAATGACTAAAAGTTCTAGGGTTAGGTGTGTGTCTAAATGTGTGTTTTTCTAAGTCTGTTACTAGAATTTTGCTATAGTCACCTACTGTTCTCTTCTGCCTCTTGCCCCACTGGTGAACCCTGTGGCACCACAGGCTGGGATGGTGACTAACTGCAGGGTCTATAATAGGTCAGTCACAGAGGTGCTTGCAGCTAGGAGATTGGTCCAGAAAAAGGCTTATAGTATTGCATATACTTTGCATATTACCATATACTTTTATAAAAGTCTTTGATTAGAAAACCCTGAATCTAATAGCAAAAATTTACTGAAAACTAAAAATATTATTTGGCAGGATTTAAGGGAAAAACTAGGATTTGTTGCCTTTAATGTGCCTGTCTTTGTCCTGGATATTTTACATTTGTTAAATTCTCCAAATCTGAAATTACTGATTGAAATTTCTGTTTCATTCATTTGATATGGAAATGACTGCTAGATTTGGGGAAGAGGGACTTTCCATAACAAAAATTCACCTTCTATAGTGACCTCTGGTCTCATAGTTAATATATCCCAGATGCATTCACCCATCAATTCTACAAATACTTATGAGTAACTTGCTCTGTGTCAGGACAGACTAGGTACTGAGGATGTGAAGAAGATGTGCTCCTTGTTCTCTCTTTGGTGGAGGTGGAGGGGGGCGGTGTGGTGGGTGCTGGCAGACCAGAGGGGTATTATATGTCCATAAATATGTGTAGTGTTCCTTTACAGCTGCTGTGGTAAAATCTAAAAGTACAGTGAGGCATAAAGGAAGAGGATACTCAAATCTGCTAAATTCTGTGAGATCTTTTTGATATCATTCCAAAGCTGTCAGAGTTGATGATTGAAAGTAATTTGAGTAGGCAATGCTAAGAAAACAGTCTAATGAAGGAGATGAGGGAAATGGAAATACCTGTAAGACAGAGATATTCAAGACTGTTTTAAAGGAAAATTTAATAAATACAAATATATATTGCAAATTATGTCCTTATATGCATGCATACAGCTTACAAACAGCACACCAAGTTTCTGGCATATGACTGCTTTTCAAGAAGCCATGATGCTCTTCATTCCTGAAGTCTAGCTTTGGCAATGCACGAGGGTTCCAATTTCTCAACATCCTCACCAACACTTGTTATTTTTCTTTTTTTTTTTAATAGCCATCCTAATGGGTGTGAAGTGGTATGTCATCATGGTTTTGATTTGCATTTCCTTAATGAATAGTGATGTTGAGCACATAATACATTTTAAAATTCTGAAATACCCCCAGTAAACAATTACTTTCTGTTACCTGCAAAATAGAAGTATGGAGCAAAGATGCAAAGAGTTCCTCATCAAGCTTTCTCTAATTCTAGTCCTCCCCTTGCCCACAAACACTGGTTACTTGATGTGATGTGCACATCTGTGACCACAGGTCACCCTAGATGGCCACTACTCTGTGAGGGTTCAGAGAAAGAGAGTGGGTTCTCCTCTAATTAGCTAATTTTGCTACACCATAGTCTTTTGCTATATTTGTGTTAGATTCATTATCTAAAATTATTATCTTCAATTTCACTCGTTTTTAGTTTTCTTGGGAAAACTGAGCTTTTAATCTAAAGCTACAATATGTAGACATTAAATAACTGGAAAAGAAAAGGTTGTGAAATTATTACTGTACAGTGAGGACATCTTGAAATCATGAAATCAACAAAATGCTTATTTCTCTACTAGTAACTTTATGGTCTTATTATTTGTAATTAACTTGACTACATCTACATTATATTTTGGTGTATAAAATGAGGTAGGGGGCGCCTGGGTGGCTCAGTCGGTTAAGTGTCTGCCTTCAGCTCAGGTCATGATCCCAGGGTTCTGGGATCAAGTCACTCGTCGGGCTCCCTGCTCATCAGGGAGTCTGCTTCTCCCTCTGCCCCTCCACCCTCACTCCTGCTCTCTCTCTCGCAAAAATAAAAAAATAAAATCTTTTAAAAAAATGAGGTAGGGATCAATTTTCATATTTTTTTTTCCAAATAGTTGTATCAGCATCACTTTCTGAATAATCCTTCCCTGGATGTTTTTAAATGTTTCTCTTATCACATACTATATTCCTTTACATCATAGGATTTATTTCTTTGCTCTATATTCTGTTTCATTGTGTTGATAGTCTATAAACCTTGCCCAAAATTAGTGCCTTGCTTCGTCAGTGTATGAATAATTCAAAAACAAACATGCTTTAGGGGCACCTGGGTGGCTCAGTGGGTTGAGCGTCTGACTTTCGATCTCGGCTGGAGTCGTGATCTCGTGGATGGAGCCCTATGTTGTGCTCTGTGTTCAGCGGAGAGTCTGCTTGGGGATTCTCTCCCTCTACCCCCACTCATGTGCTCTCTCTTGTGCTCTCTTTCTCTATAAAATAAATAAATAAATCTTTTTGATAAATAAATAAGCTTGATGGGGAGACAAGATATTAAAAAATTCAAAACCAAAATTCACGATCAGTTTCAAAGACAACTAAGCTAGTCCATAAGCACAAAGTCCAACAGATTTTTTAATTTTACTCCTCGCCATTGTATTAAACTCTTGCATCCTCAGTATAGCACAGATTCAGTTTGAATCCTGGGGGAAGGAAGAGAGTTAGCTACCAAAGTATAACCTCAACTTTACTGCGGATAATACAGATTCATTGCATAGATTTTTTTTTTTGAAAGATTTTATTTATTTATTTGACAGAGAGACACAGCGAGAGAGGGAACACAAGCAGGGGCAGTGGGAGAGGGAGAAGCAGGCTTCCTGCAGAGCAGGGAGCCCGATGCGGGGCTCGATCCCAGGACCCTGGGATCACGACCCGAGCTGAAGGCAGACGCTTAACGACTGAGCCACCCAGGTGCCCCATCATTGCATAGATTTTGAATATGGAGTATCTGTTACTTGACTTTTAGTTAGTTTTCTTTCTCAGTTTTCCTGTGAAATTCTGAAAAGGAATTTTAGAGTGATATGCCTCTAATAACATGGGGAGACATGTTTTATAAGCACTCTAGTGATCACGTAGCTCTTTGATGACTCCCTAGTTTGTTAATGGTCAGTTTAACATGTGTGAGTGAGCCCAGGGGTGGCAGAGACCTGTTCAGTTGATCTTTTACTTCCTATTGAAACTGCTACACATTTTGAGTTTTTGTTTGATATGAACTGAACACAACTTGAATAGTTAAATTTTATGCTTGTATCATGCAAGTTCCAAGAAGTCTGGCTCCAGAGTATTTTGTTTGTTCATTTTAAAATTTAACCTTAAGAATCTTTGTACCCTTTTTCCTTCGTGGTCTCTGAGCCGATTCCTACCTCTCCCTGTCCAATCGTTGGCAGCCCAAGTTGGTGTGCTGCAGTTGGCATGAAAATTCTTAATGTGTTCCTTAAAAAAGAAGCTGGTCATATTTAATACTTTGTGTAGATTATTCTATCTTTTAATCGCTAACACAGTGTAAGGGAGGCATTATCTTCTTAAATTTGCAGATGGGGAAACTGAAGTCAGAGATTAAATAATTTGCTAAATGTCCTACCACTAGTAGGGGTCACAAAGCTGTGTGACATTGGGCATATCAGACTCCAGAGTGGTATTCTGGTTAACTGGCTTCAGAAAGCCAATTTTGTCTTAGATTTGCATTAGTGTTTAGCACACAGGTAACCTAGTCAAGTTTTCTTGAGTCTCCTATGGTCTGTTAATGACAGGAGAAAATGACAATGACCTTGAGAAAATGTAAACAAACTGGATGAGATTCAAAAATTTTCCAGGGACATGACTGCAGAACCTTCCTTTTGAGAGAAGAGCATTACCTTGTCTTGCAGTGCAATACAGTTCCATATAAATATGGCTATGGCCTTGCTCTGAAGAAGAGTAAAAAGGCTTCCCTTCTTCAGAGGACAATGCATGTGTAGCATTTTGAGAGTGAATGTTGGAACCAAATCATCTGCCAGCAGAGAGGCTCCTAAAAGTGGAGTGTCAAATTAGAGGCAAATCAGATAGAATTCACTTAGGCATCAGAAGTTTGACTTATTTTTAGGGGGGATGGCACCAAGTAAAACTTGAGGATAACCTCACTCAGTTTTACTGTAGAGATTTGATTGAAGTTGCTTTGGCTAATAAACTAGTGATAACTATGTTTCATATATCGTCCTTTCCTTACTACTTTCTCTTTAAGAACAAATAATTAAAACCAGAAATTTCTGTCCTGGGTATTATGGAATGTGCATGGCTGTAAATGAAGAAAATACAGAACCTACAAGGAAGATACTGGAAAAAAATACCCAGACATTTCTGTTGTTCTAATAGAGGAGAAATCCATTTCATATTTGAAAACATTCCAGTTAGTTTTTATAGATGGAAATCTAATCAGCAAGATAGGACAGTATTTTGTGTTAATGAAGGATGTTCCTAGTTCTTAGAAATGTATGAGCAGGAGAAAAAGAATTTTAGCACTAAAAGGATCATCCTGTTCCAGCCCTGCTTCGTTGTTTTAGATTAAGCGTGTACTTTGGCTCTCTGGTTTCTGCAGCATCCTTAATAATACGTGACTGTATTTACCCACATGTGTTTCTTCTTATATGGTCTCTTTCCCCAAATTTGTGAAGAAAATAACCGTTTTAAAATTCATTTATTTTCATTTGGTTGTCAGCAGCAGGAAAAGCTGCTAAAGATTTGGTCAGAGCCAGCTTGGAAATGCTAGGGCCTGTGAGCTCAAAGGGAAAGAGGAAGTTCTGCTGTGCTTGGCTGCCAGAGTGACCTTAGGCTGACCAGTCCCCCCTCCCCTGCCCAACATCTCCCCCTCTGCAGAGGGTGGGTTGGGTACAAATGTGTTAATATCAAAAATCACAAAATATCACTGTGTTGTCTGCATAATATTCTATTGCTTTGCTCTTTCAAAAAGACAAAAGTGGAAAGTATTTGTTGAATATTTAAAACATGGTTTGTCCTTATTTTTTAATCCTAAAAAGTGTTTTATTTACTGGATGTCCTTCGTTTTGGATGGATTTTTTTTTCCTCCTGGTAGTATTACTATTTCTTTCTTTTTTTTTTTTTTTTAAAGTAAGCTCTATTCCCAGTGGGCTTTAACTCAGGACCCAAATATCATAAATCGCATACATGCTCTACCAACTGAGCCAGCCAGGTGCCCCTAGTATTACTATTTCTGACAAAACTCTTTAATATATATTATCTGTGAAGTCTACAATAATCTAATGATATTTTTGCCACGTTGTTTTAAAAGCAACATTTAACGTTAAGAATTAGGGTTTTTTTAAAGGGAGTTTTTCTTTTAGAATTTGAACCTTGGTACTATTTTGGTATATGTTCACCTAAATTCCTTTTTGTGAATCTTCTTGGTATTTTATTGAAAACCTGTTTTGTTCTATTTGACCCTAACCAAATCAGTAAGATTGAGGCATCACCCAGAGGTGGTCTTTAGCAGGACTATGGCCCAGAATGTCTGTTCTGTGGCCAAACACAGAACCAGTATAGACTGAGAACCTCTGATACAGTAGAGCAAGGCACATTCCCATTGTTCATGGAAGTTTGAAGAGTGTGTGTGTTTTAGGGGAAAAGACCAACTGAATACAGAGGTTTAAAAGGCATAACTTTAACACTTGAGCTGTTTAGAAATTCCTCAGTATAGCCACCAACTTAAAGAAATTATCTGGAGTCCAGAGCAATACAGGCTGCAGTTCCAGGGGGCTGTTGTCCTTTTGACTTCAGTGCAAATCTGCCTTCATGTTGGTTGGTGATACAGATTACACTTGATCCCTGATGTAAAACACTTCACATCCAGGTTTGCCACTCTTTTCTCTTTATTACATACTGTTCTGTTTGACTATGCAAAAGAACATGTTTTCTTTTAATATTAATAAACAGCACAAGCAAGCCACAGTCTTCTCAATAAGAAGTGCTAACTTCCTCAGGAAAACAGAAGTGTGGTATACACCATTACATAACCTAGTTTCTCTGGTGTTAAAATTTTAGTATTTAAGAGTTATTGCAAAGTCTTTTTACAGAACTGTGGGCCCATCTGTTTTCCTGTCGTTGGGTGAAGAGATGGCATCTTTGTCCACATCCCCATGAGAAAACAGTGATGGCTGAACTGAGTGTCATGAAGTGTCAGGCACAACTTGCTGGCATTGGTTTGATTCACAATCCTGCAATCTCAGCACTGAGTTTTTATTTGTATTTTGAAATACAGGTTATTTTAGGAATCATCAGTTTGTTAGAATTGACACCTGAGTAGGGTACCAAATAAAATAGAAGGTACCCAAGTAAATGTGAATTTCAGTTAAGATAGCAGGCATATTTACACTAAAAAGTTACTCATCATTTATCTGAAATTCACATTTAGCTGACCATCCTATATTTTATTTGGTAAATCTGGCAACTCTACACCTGAGGGTATAAATTACATAAAATGTTGAGTTCGCATAAAATAATGCCATTGTGGGGATGAGAAATATCCTCCCCCTGCTACCCCACAGCTTCTTATTCCTCACCAAAAGCTTTAAGTTTGTGAAGTCTTTATTTCATACTTATTTCTTCTGTTCTCTCCTCCCATACACCCAAATGAGAATGTTTGTCACGGGCATTTAGCTCACTGTTACACGTGCCTGACAGCAATCCCTGTGGGCTCCTATAATCACAGTGTTGGTAAGACCCCACCATGGGCAGCTGGGCATGAGGTCCTGACCTCTCCTGAACTCCCCTGCTGGAACTGCAGACTCTAGGCATTTGCATTTGTCCCTTCTCAGAGTGCTGTGCTCTCCAGCTAGAGGCACAAGAGACAGGCATGTAAACCTCCTGGCACATTGAAGGGGGTGTTTGGTCCAGAGTATGTGACTATCCTCATTCTCTCAGGATCTCCAAGAGTTCTCATATTCAGTTATTCAAATGACCCAGAGAATAAGAAGGGAGTTGATAGTACATGAGGTAAGAGAGGGGTCAGAGGTTGGAAGGGAGTTGGGAGAGTTAAGTAAGTATTAATATCTTCTGAGACTTTATAATCAGTATTCAAAGGAGAAAGAGCACAGCTAACACTCTCTTCCTAGTGTGCAAGTTGTGGGAATGCAGACATTCCTGCACAGCATTTCTGATATCATTTGAGTAAAATTTAGTCTTTTGTGTGGACCTTTAACAGAAGGAAGCTTTTATTTCCAAAGGACTTCATTAAAGGTGTAAAGGCCATACTGTGAATTAAAGATGACACACCCTGTTTTGAATTGGATTTCCTGCTAGTTCTGATCCGAGGCATTCTTCCCGGACTAGGGTGAATTCAGTTCCAGTGTTTGCTTGTAAAACTGAATCCAGTCATTGTATTTGCAGTTTGGCTTCCTGCCTGCTATTAAAGTACAGAGCAAACTTAAGCTAGTTACTCCCTATGATTCTGTGTCCTCCATAAAGAGCAGGGAAAGAAGAGGGGAAAACCCAAAGGGTGACTGAGTTCATTTACATACCGTGCTAGAGGGCAGCTGTTTGCTGCCTTGTGTCACATGATTCTGTGGAGAATCCTGATTTTCCATTTACCAGAATAAGAGAAAGCCTAAAACAAAACAACACAAAGACTGGTCTGTCTCCTATTCTGCTAATAAATACAGGTGAAAAAGTAGGGGATTTTATGTTTTCCCTCTTTTCAAAGTTTTGTGTATAAAGAAAACTTCTATAAGGAGAAATCACAAGGCAGGGTGGTGGCACTGCTGGCTAGTCCAACCTGAGTGTGCCCACGGAGTTGTCCTGGAGGGAACCCCAGGTCATGCAGGCTGCCCTCTGGATTTGTGGGTAGGATCTGTGGGGCTTATCCCTTCTCCCTGGAGTAATAAAGAATATGACTCAGTGTGCTCATTGTCACTCCAGGTATCTCCATGATAACACCTGACAAAACTTGGCAGAATGTGTATAGAAAGGATTATTTCTTCACTAAATGTGAGGATGTCCAGAAGGGTACAATGGCACCAGTCTGAGTGCCCTTAAGAGTAATATATTTAGAGTTATTCTCCTGAGTTAAACTGAGAGCCAACCTCTTAATTTGGAGAAAGGACAGAAAGGAAGACTGGCCTGTTTGGTGGCTGTTCCCAGGGTCTGCTTCCTCACGTTGAGGCAGTGCCACATGGTACTGAAATAAGGAGTATAGAAATGATGCCTGAGGGTCAGTGACACCATCCTGCCCTAGTGATGTTGCAGCATATGTATTTCTTGCTATCCTGATTTTATCATTTAATTCTGGTCTGGCCCATTGAACTAGAGCCAGGTTACCTTTTCTTTAGATTTAGTTTTTTATATAATTGGAAGAAATTTGAATATTTAATTGGATAAATATCAATAAATTTTGAGTTTATTATTAACAAAGAGTCCTGCTACCTTGCTACTGCTTTGCTAGGTACTAAGAGAAAAATCAGAACATTTAAGACACAGATTTTGGGCACAGGGAACCTACTGTCTCCTTTTGGATAAAAGCCAGCTAACTGTCATATAGCAGCAGAATGTGAACAAAAAGAAAAAAAACCAGGTTCCTGCCTGGATGTTTTATGGAAGTGGAACATTCGGCTGTCTGGTGTTCAGAAGAACCACAAGTACAGAAGTGAAGAAATGGTTGACAGGAGTCCCAAAGCCAAGCACAGAGTGCTGCACGGGTGGCAGAGGTGGACATCTAGGAATGCTAACAAGAGTGTTTACAGAGGCCAAAATGAAGCAGTCAAAAACAGGAGTTCTGACTTCAGTTTCTGGTCTGACATATAAGGAACTTGGAAATCATCATACCTATTTTCACAAGAAAAAAGCTAAAAAAGCAAAATCATCAACCCTTTTAGGTCCAACAGAGTCATAGGGCATACCACTACCCCCAAAATTGGAGAGGCAGACAAGAGGATGCAGAGACACATCTTCCCAGAGCAGAAGCCCAGGAGGAAACACACCCATGGAACTAGTATCAGGGTAGAAAAACTTTTAAGTATAATTGACAAATTGCTAGAGACTCTATGGATTAGGTTAAGAGTTAAAAACTTCAGGGGCACCAGTCTTGGAGGGGTGGGGGAGAAGCATACTTCTGTGAGCTCTACTTCCAGAAGCCCTACCAGGCTCTCACAGTGAAGATCTGAGAAATATCCCTTCATGCTTCCAATGCAGGGACGGGAACTGTAGCCATCTTGAAATGTGCCAGAGCATTCTGTTCTTCTTAACAGACCTGCCCTCAAGAGAAACTATTTAACCAGAGCCTGACCTATTGGGGTTTTATCAAAACCCAGCTGATGTGGGGGAAGGGTAATGCTCAACTCCCGGTCCCTCTAGTCTTCTTACCTCACCTAAGCGGGGAAAGCTGAGAAGTACCTGGAAGGTTCACAATCCAGACTGAGCCCTAATAACAGAGAAATAAATCTGAAAGAATCATGTAACTCAGACCTTATTTTAAGAAGTCTCTATGGAAATGAAAATACAATAGGAGCAACAAACACCAGAGAAAAATTTCACTTTTGACAACCATAGCTACAGCAAACAGTAAAGATAGCATAAACACAAAACCTCATGCCACGGGCATGTATTCCTTAGATCCTTTGATGTCTGGTTTTCCGTAAAAGATTATAAAGCACTCTAAAAAGCAAATATCATAGTTTGAAAGAAACAGCAAGCATTAGAACCAGACTTAGATATTGAAGAGATGTTGGAATTCATCAGACTAGGGGGGCGCCTGGGCAGCTTAGTCAGTTAAGCATCGGATTCTTGATTTCCACTCAGGTCATGATTTCAGGGCCCTGAGATTGAGCCCCTCCTCTGGCTCTGTGCTGAGGGTGGAGCCTGCTTAAGATTCTCTCTCTCTCTCCCCCTCTTTTTATGCTTCTCCTCCCCTCTCTCTCTTTAAAAAAAGAAAGAAAAGAATTCATCAGATTAGGAATTCAAAACAACTATGATTAATATGCTAGGGGCTGTAACGGGAAAAGTAGACAATATGCAAGAACAGAACAGTAATGTAAGCAAAGAGATAGAAACCCTTTTCTTTTTTTTTTTTTTAAGATTTTTTATTTATTTGTCAGAGAGAGAGAGCACAAAGAGGGGGAGCAACAGGCAGAGGGAGAAGCAGGCTCCCTGCTGAGTAAGGAGCCCGATGTGGGATTCCATCCCAGGACCCTGGGATCATGACCTGAGCCGGAGGCAGACGCTTAACTGACTGAACCACCAAGGCATCCCAAAACCCTTTTCTTTTCTAGAATGAAAAGGAAATGCTAGAAATAAAAGACACCAGAACAGAAGTGAGGAATGCCTTTAATGGGCTCATCAATAGACTGGATATGGCCAAGGAAAGAATCAGTGAGCTTGAAGAAATCTCAGTAGAAATTTCTAAAACTGAAATGCAAAAAGAAAAATAAAAGGATGAAAAAGGGGGAATATAATACCTAAGAACCATGGACCAATTACAAAAGGTGTGACACATATGTAATGGGAATACTAGATAAGAAAGAAAGGACTGAAAGAAATATTTGAAGCAATGTATAATGACTGAGAATTTTCCAAAATTAATGAGAGCGACCAAACTACAGATCCAGGAAGTTCAGAGAACAGCAAGCAGGAAAAACAAAACAAAATCTATACCTACACGTACCCTCTTCAAACAGAAAATCAAAGACAAAAAAAAAATCTTGAAAGAAGCCAGAGGGGAAAAAACACTTTACCTATAGAGAAGCAAGGATAAGAACTTCATCACACTCTATTCAGAAACCATGCAAGCAAGAAGAGGTTGTAATGAAATATTTAAAGTATTAGCAGGAAAAAAAACCCATCAGTCTAGAATCCTAATATAGCAAAAGTATTCTTCAGAAGTAAAAGAGAAGCACTAGCTCAGACAAACAAAATCTTAGGGAATTTGTTGACATAGACTGCCTTCTAAGAAACATTAAAAGAAATTCTTTAGAAATAAGGAAAGGTCAGAAGTTAGGGTCTACATAAGGAAAGGAAGAGCATTAGAGAAGGAATAAGTAAAGGTAAAATAAAATATATTTCTTATTCCTAATTGATCTAAATAATCATTTGTTCCAAACAATGCCAACAATGTATTCAGTGATTTTATATATAAGTGAAATGAATGACAGCAATATTATAAGGGATGGGAGGAGTTGGGAATACTTTGTTATAAAGTGTATACACTACCCATAAAGTGATATAGTGTTCTTTGAAAATGAATTGAATTAGTTGGGAATATATATTGGAAACTCAAGGGTAACCACTAAAAAAGTTTTAGAACGAAGTATAATTCATATGTTAAGAGAAAACTAAAATACTCATTCAAAGCCACAGAAGGCAGAAAGTGGGTAGGACAATAATAGGAACAAAGAGCAAGAGCAATAAATAGAGAACAGTAACAACAATAAAAAAATTAAAAAAAAAAAAGACAGTGACTGACAGAGTGGAAAAAACAACCAAGTTATCTATAAGAAACTCACCTTAAATATAAAAACACAGATCAAAAGTAAGGGAATGACACTGTAAGGGAATGTAAATTGTTACAGCTGCTGTAGGAAACAGTTTGGAAGTTACTCAAAAAATTAAAAATAAGAATACCATATGATCCAGCAATTGCACTTCTAGATATTTATCTGAAGGAAACAAAAACACTAATTCGAAAAGATACGTGCACCCCTATGTTCATTGCAACATTGTTTACGATTGCCAAGATGAGGAAAAACTTAAGTGTCCATCGATGGATGGATGGACAGATAAAAAGAAGTAGAATACTATTCAACCACAAAAAATGAAATCCTACCATTTGTAATATGGATGGGACTTGAAGGCATTATGCTAAGTGAAATAAGACAGAAAAGGATGAATACCGTATGATCTCACTTAAACGTGGAATCTTTAGAAAGAAAAAAAAGCCAAGCTCATAGATACAGAGAACAGATTGGTGGTTGCCGGCTGGGGAAGGTAGTTAGAGGGGTGAACAAAATAAGTGAAGGGGGTCCAAAGGTACAAACTTCTGGCTGTGAATAAATAAGTCAGGAGGATGTAATGTGTAGCATGGTGAGTATACTTAATAATACTTACCATATTGCATATTTGAAAGTTGCTAAGGGAGATCTTAAAAGTCATCATCAAAAGAAAAAAAAATTTTGCAACTAGGTATGATAACAGATGTTAACTAGACTTACTGTGATTATTTTGCAGTATGTGCAAATATCAAGTCATGTTGTACACCTGAAACAAATACGTTATATGTCAATTACACCTTAGTTTTAAAAGCTTTTAAAGAGATGTAAAAAGCATTACCATGTTAATATCCATCAAAAGAAAGCTGGAGTAGCTATGTTAATTTCAGACAAAGCGGACTTCACAGCAAGTAAAATTATCAGGGTAAAGAAGAGCATTATGTAATGATCAGTAGGCCACTTCTCCAAGAAGACATAACAGCCCTCAATGTGTATGTGCCTAATGACAGACCTATCAGAACATGTGAGGCAAAAACTGGTAGAATTGCAAGGAGAAGTAGATGAATCCATTCTTACAGACTTGCTACAACTTAAATATCTGAGTAATATTTCAACAGCATGCTCTATTACCCTTTGATGGGAGGGAGCATGGAGCAGGGATGTAGTGAGAGGAGCACAGGTTTGTGCGTCCAGTGGGCAGTCTGGCAGCAGCGTGAGAAATGAGCTCGAGGTAGGCAGAGTGGCCACTTAGAAGACTGTTGTGAGAGAAGCCTTAGGAGGGTGATTAAAGTTGAAAGTACCCCTGAAGGATTGTTTGGTTGAGGAAGAGGGAAGAGTCTAAGACAAATTCCAGATTCTGACTTAGATAATTGCATGCTGATGGGGGTGTTAACCAAGATAGGTAATACTGAAGCCAGAGAAAACTTCTAGTTCCATGTTTGACAGGTTCATTTAAAATTCATATGATCCAATCAATTGTTAGAGTAGAGGGCAAACAAAATGTTCAGGCCCAAGTTGTAGATCAGCAGGTAGGTATGGAGCTGGGGGGAGCACATGGGGTTGACCATCATGTGAAGTGAGGCTTGTAGGGTCCAAGCAAGAGAAATGTGCAGAGAGGGAAGAGGAAAGAAGGACCCTCAGCAATGAGCCACTGGTTAGGGGCAGCAGGGACTAGAGGGGATGATAGTTATCCAGTATCCAGGGGAAAAAAGGTGGTCAACAGATGAAATAAGAAAGTGCCCCTTTAGTTAGCCACCATGGAGTCATCAGTGACTGGACTGGAGGTGTTTTAATGGACTGCCTTGGGGGAAACTGTACAACTGAAGGTTGAGCCAAACAATTATTCTTTCAAGAAGCTGGGTTAAGAAGAAACCTAAAAAATGGAGTGATGGCTAGTGGAAATCACTTTTCTTTAACTTAGGGAACTGTGGACATTTCTCCCACACCACAGACCTCCTCTCCCTCTCCACAAGAGGAAGGGTCTGATCATTAGACTGTTAAACTTGTGAATCAGTTGAAGAAACTTATGTACAATAAAGCATTACCTCAACTGTATGTTCACTTTTATATCTAATAATTACAAAATGACAAGCTAATTATGAAACACAAGAGCCATGTTCTAGCTGAACTCCCTGCTTTAAAAAAAAACTGATTCCTGGAAGTCTTAAGAGTCAGGTGTAGTGAGGGTGCATGGAACCTTTTTGGAGATTCCTATCCAGCAGTCCTGAGAGACGGAGCTTGCTACGTAACAATCTAAGGTCCTTTGCTTTCTTCCTTAAGAATCCCTTTTTCTTAAGGGAGGCTGTCTGTTGGTGTCTTGATTGCTTATTCTCAGACCTGAAACCCAATTAGGACTGCCTGTTAGCAGCTGCATTCTCCTTTGAGAGTGGGGACCCAGCCCATGCCTACTACTGCATTGGACCAAATTTCTCCGTATCTTAATCCAGCTTTTAAAGGAAGAATTAGGGGCACCTGGGTGGCTCAGTCGGTGAGCGTCTGCCTTCGGCTCAGGTCATGATCCCATGGGCCTAAGGATCGAGTCCCATATCAGGCTCCCCGCTGGACGGAAAGCCTGCTTCTCCCTCCCCCTCTCCCTCTCCTTCTGCCTGCTCACTCACTTGCTCGCTCTGTCAAATAAATAAAATCTTTAAAAAAAAAAAGAAGTAAATTCTATAGATGAGAGAGAAAGAGAGAGAGAGGGCAGGAACTAAGAGGAGAGTGGTATATATATGATGGAATATTACTCAACATAAAAAAGAATTAAATCTTGCCATTTGCAACAACATGAATATATCTGAGAGTGTAATGCTAAATAAGCAAAATAAGTCAGAAAAAAGCAAATACTATATGATTTCAATCATATGTAGAATTTAAGAAACAAAACAAATGAACAAAGAAAAAGGAGACAGACAAAAAACTGACTGAAATACAGAGGACAAGATTGCCAGAGGGGGATGGGTGAAATAGGTGAGTTTTAAACACTTTTATGGATACTATCAGGAAAAGGTCATAAGGATCACTTATGACCATAATTTTCTAATGAAACAGAGTCAGTAGTTCTCTAGATTTCTCATTTGTTTGGGAATGGGTAAACTGGCCTGCAGCACAGAGGAAAGTATCCAAAAAACAATGTGCTGACTTTTATAGTCAAATAAATGGAAAGAGAAAAGAAAACAGAAGAGCTATTTTAATTTACTTTTTAAAAATTAGTAGTATTTTTAAAATAAATTTAATAAATAGTATTTCTATAGCTATAGAATGATTTTTTGAAAGCTTGTATTACCTTACCAGGAAATGTATTCAAAAACTATAATTACAAAAATATAATAAAGTATTTTGACCTTCTTGGGGCACCTGGGTGGCTTAGTTGGTTAAGCATCCAACTTGATTTCAGCTCAGGTCATGATCTTAAGGTCGAGTCAGGCTCCACACTCAGCGTGGAGTCTGCTTGTCTCTCTCCCTCTGCTCCTCCCCCTGCTCGCTCGCTGTGTCTCTAAAATAAATAAATAAAAATCTTAAAAAAAAAAAAGATATTTTGACTTTCTATTCGACAGTCCCCAGCACTCTTCTGCTCTAGTAGCCAGCCTACCATTCTACTTTTTACTTCAAGACTGAGATCTGGCATCACCTCCTTTTGAGAACTTTCTCTAACTCCACTCTGCATTAAGACCAGCATTTTGGAACTCCCATTTTCCAAAACATACCTCTCACCTGCATGATTTACAGTATTACCTGTACCACTTGCCATACTCTATAGAAATTTTCTTCTTTTCGTGTCTTTCCCTTACTGTCCTTAGGGAGTAGGCACCTTTAAGTCAGAGACGCCTTATGAAACTTTGTGTCTGGGAAATAGTAGGTATTCATGAAGTAGTTATGAGGTGAATTAATGGATAATGGACATTTTTCAGATTTTACTTGGAGTGAAAAATAACAGTTTAAATTAACACTCTTAAAAGAACATACTATAAACTTGTCTTTGTACTGAATTCTTTGCATGAATGATTTCATCTGATCTTCACAGTAATCCTATGGTTAGAAACTGCTGCCACCCCTATTTCACAGGTTAGGAAACTTGCTCAAGTGGACACTGCTAGTAAGTGGCCCAGTTGGCATCAGCCCACTCAGGTGCTTTTGCTCATCACCACAAGACTGTGCATATCTTCTCATGGTGAAAGGACATGTTTTTGAAATAATTTAAAGTATAGTAGTGAGTAGGAGAATTTTTTTAAATACTATACTTAATTTTTCTTTATGTTGGTATCAGCAACATTCAGAATTAGGTGTATGGCAGTATTGCACATTTCAAATAAAGGTTCTGAAACAGTTTTATCTCATTTTCACAGTAATTAAAATTATTAGAAAACATGTTTATGTATATATGTATACAAATGCACACACATCACATACCTACATCTGATCTTTACTGAAAGAAACCAAGCACCCAATTCTGGAGACCTTTATCAAATGAAGGTCTAGAAAATCTCAACAAGACATTGAAGCAAGTTTTCTTAATTCCTTTAGAAAGAAAAATTCTGTAAGCAGTCCTGTCTTACCTGCTACTTTTGAATTATCAAGACTGCTAAAGAGGAAATATGGGAGTGGGTAGATGAGTACTCAACCATTTGTCATCTTATAGATACCTGGATAAGAGTGCTAACAAATGCAAGCAAGGAGATAAATCTGAAAATCATCAGATATCATGAATGATAGGAGTTATTTCATAATGTATGAGTTGTGGTAGTTTGTATTTTTTCAAGGAATTGGTTCATTTCATCTAAAGTGTCAAATTTATGTGTGTAGAATTGTTTGTAGTATTCCCTTATTATCCTTTTGATGTCTTCTGCAGAGTGTGCAGTAATATTCCCTATTTCATTTCTGATATTGGTAATCTGTGTCTTTTTTTTTTTCTTAGATTTGTTTTTTCTTTGGGGGGGGCAGAGGGAGAGAAACAGACTCCCTGCTGAGTGCAGAGCCCCAGTGGGGGGCTCAATCTCACAAACCAGAGATCATGGCCTGAGCCAAAATCAAGAGTCAGATGCTCAACAGACTGAGCCACCCAGGAGCCCTGTGGTTTGTGTCTTCTGCTTCTTGGTCAGTCTTGCCAGAGGTTTGTCAATATAATTGACCTTCTCCATGAACCAGTTCTTTGTTTCATTGATTTTCTCTATTTTTTTTTAACTTTATTGATTTCTGTTCTTATGTATATTATTTCCTTCTCTCTGCTTGCTTGGGTTTAGTTTGCTCTTCTTTTTGTGTCATTGATGAGGGAGTGTAGATTATTGATTTGAAACTTTGCCTCACACATGCATTTAATGCTATAAGATTTCCTCTCAGCACTGCTTTATCTGCATCCCACCAATTTTGATGTGTAGTTATTGTCATTTTCCTTTAGTAGAGTGTATTTTTCAATTTCCTTTGAAACTTTCTCATTGCCTCATAGATTTTTCCTAAATCTTAGATGGTCATGATCTAATCTACAGTACTTATAAGTAAACAAGTTATATAATCATTTCCCTTTTTATTGTATCTTTTATCTCTGCTTTGCTTTGACTTTCTGCACCCACTCCACCCACTCCCTGGCCTCATTCTCCAGGGGAGATGCTGGGTATGATCTCCTCTAAATGCAGGGTGAGCTGTGCCTCCCAAGCCAGAACTGTCATCTGGGGCCTAGATATTTGGGCTGAAAAATTCCTGCTGTTTGTTTTCTGGAACACATGTGTATTATAGTAACATATCTGGCCTTCAGAATGAAATCCTGTGCATACACATAAACAAATAATGCCCAACTACATGTTGTAATTTAAACCTGTAGGTGACTATTTAAGTCCGTATTCAGGATCATTATTTTATTGCCCTAAAAGCACAGATTTCTGAAGACATTATATATACTCTTAAGAAAAAAAACAATGAGAAAATATGAGAAATGAATTCAGCCATAGCACTCTATTAGATAAAATAACAGTGCCAGGATGAGAATGACTTTCTGAAGGAACTGAGAAAAAGTTACTTCAACATGTATCTATTGGTGCCTACTATATCTCTAGCACTTCCTGCATACTGTATGAGGTGAAAAAAATAGAAGATGTAATTCCAGTCTCTCCCATCACTAAAATCTCATCGGCACACTCTACAGCAGGAACTGGGGAGGTAAATACTTGCCTATAATGATGTGGTCTAGTAACTTTTCGTTTGATCCATCAGTGATTTAGTAACATGATATATATATTATATATATATATATAATATATAATATTTTAATTCTATACTGTTGAGAGCTAGAATATAATAGAGCTCAGATTCCTTTCTGTGTACACTGCATTTTAATGGAGATAATAATGGTTGGGATTGGAAGTCAAGGCATGTTTATTCTTTGGACTATATGATATAAAGGGAAACCTGTGGTTTTCTATATTTAGTTTGTCTCCTCTCCTGAGGGATTGGGTATTCAAGGCATTCAATGTATGTGAGTTTTTACTACATTTGGTAAAAATCACTGTAGCATAGAAAGAACATCACACTGTCACTGAGCGCAAAGCAGTTATGAACAGTTCTCATCTATTAAGTAAGAATATTAACAGTACCCTATCTACCTGACAAGGTTGTTATAAGAACTGAATAAAATAATAGAATCAAAATCCTTAGACAAGTAGACATGTTTCAGGCATGTTAATGAGTTCTAATGTGACGTAGGTGCCCATTTCCTAAAGCTCCTGAAGGCCATACGCACTCCCTTTACATAATCTATTGTCGGTCAGGGACAACTTTCTATCTCTGCTGCGCCAAAGAAAAGACAGCTAATGAAAACTAACCCGTAAGCCTAGTGACCTCAAGTGTAGACCCACAACTGTGATCTGAAGGCACGCTGACCTCAGATGGGCTCTGAGGGATCAGGGAAGGGGGGTGTTTCTCTGAGTGTCCCTGGTTTAGCTGGCCCTTACGATGGTCCCACACTGATTCCCAGCTTGCCTCCACCCACTCCGCCCACTCCCTGGCCTCATTCTCCAGGGGAGATGCTGGGTATGATCTCCTCTAAATGCAGGGTGAGCTGTGCCTCCCAAGCCAGAACTGTCATCTGGGGCCTAGATATTTGGGCTGAAAAATTCCTGCTGTTTGTTTTCTGGAACACATGTGTATTATAGTAACATATCTGGCCTTCAGAATGAAATCCTGTGCATACACATAAACAAATAATGCCCAACTACATGTTGTAATTTAAACCTGTAGGTGTCACAGATAATTATGGTGGTAGGAATAGGATTAGTAAGTTTAAATTAGAATCTTTGCATGTCCCCACCTTGTATACTTTTTACTCTGACCCCAAATTACACCCCCATAAAGTATGAATGGGTTGCTTCCCATAACTTCTTGTCTTGGAACTTAGACTGCATTTGCCCAAAGAACAGTAATAGAAATTATGGTTCCATTCCCAGGTTAGCCCCCAAAAGTCTGTTTCACACTAATGTATTCTAACATTTTACTGATAACAAAACTTCATCTCTCCTTAACCGCATTTATAACATCATTTCTCTGAGAAAAAGAATTTTGAATCCAATTCAGATACTGTGGACATATGTCCCCCGAGGGGGAGAATGTGAGGGATGGGGAAAAGAAGAGAACTCTAGGTGTTTGGGGGCAGGAATGTCTTAATAAATTGGAAAAACATCCCTGAACACCAAAAAATAAGCCTTTATGCTTTCTTAGAACAGGCCAGCCACTGAACCTCTGTTCTGAAGTGGTAACAAAAAGGGCAGTTGCAGAGAGATTATGAATGGTAGAGAGTGAAGGATAGTGTCTTTTGTGCTCATCTGTACACCATGTTTGGTTATTTCCTAAACTGGATGCAAGTCAGAAATAGTCTTCAATGTATATATTTCTCATTGTTTAAAACATCTTAAGCTGCATCATTGCTACTATATCAAATTGCAAATAATGGGAGAGTAGAAACCAGTATTGGCTTAACTCTTCCTAGGTAGCCTGAATGCTCCATTACATGGCTACCTTTTAAATTCTTAACTTATGCTGTTGGTCAACATTTTGCATAGGTTCATGTCAGTTTGAAGCTGATGAATCTGTGGTGTATTACTAAAGACACCTATGATCTCCTTCTATATGTACCAAACTTGTGAGCTCTATAATTGATTGAGGAACCAGTTTTATAATTTGATGCTTCTGTTGCAGAAGGGTACTGTGCTGTGTGCAGTTCTAATATTCTTAAAACAGACACAGCTTTTTTTTTTAACTTTGATACAAATATTTATAGCATGCAAATGTCTTGTATGCTTTACATAGCAAATGTCTTGAGCCTTTACATAGCTCCAACTGAACACAAATTATTTTCCTCCCAAAGAGGAAAAGTCCTGCAATGTCTTTATTCCAGTAAGATACCAGTAAATAGTGGGCAAGTTAAGGTTACACTCAGAACTTGTGGATGATTATTCTTTACAAACCCAGTTCTGAATAAGTAACAAATTTTGCTGTTTTTAAAACATGAGGCAGAGTTTGTATTCCACATTAACCTTGTAACAGTCCAGCGAAATATGCATTGGTATATCTTGAGCAGTATCTGACGCTTATCCTTATCCGTAGACTTTAATATCCTTTGTGGTTGCTGGTGACGTGGTTTGTTTTAGTCTTTGAAGAATGTTTGTTCTTATTTATTTCTCTGGTTTGTCACTACTTTATCATGGAGTGTTCCTTTAGATAATTAGCCATTTAACACAAAAGGAAAATAAAGTTTGGGTGTAAAGAGGTAAAAAAAGTCACTTATATAAATAGTGGATATTTTTAAGTTACATAGCTTTTGGATTAATAGCAATTCAGTACTGAACAAACTTGATTCATTTAATTATCTGTATCTATATTCTAGTGTGCCATGTGACTAAAACTGCAAGTTGTAGTTTTAAAAAGCAATTGCACCCTGCCTAGATGTGGTTGTCTCTCTTCACTTACACACATGCATTCCCCTGGAAACAGATGCTTGCATAGCCCAGTCAACCTGAGCTGGTCCCCCTTCCTCAGCTCTGGGACTCCTTGCGGGCCAGTCACCTGGTCATTCATGCCTCTGTTTTCCCATCTATAAAATGTCCATGACAGCATAAAGAAACAATTGTACACTCTCCTGAAGAGGGATGGTACTGACACCTGGGGAGGTCTTTCAGTTTTTATGCAGTGGTAGTTGGGCAGAGACGCAACACAGTACAGGTTGACACAGAAGCATCCCCTTTGCTTACTGGAGTGGGTATATAGATGAGGACGAGGGGCAGAAGCATGTGGTGCCATATTCACAGGCTCGTACTCTCCTTGTGAAGAAATGAACTGAAATAAACAGTGAAAGAAGTCTTGGTAGGAAAGACTCTATGTGGTAGCATTTTGTTTCTATGACCCAAATTCAAGTTTTCTCTTTCAGATCAGGTTGACTTTACCAAATACAAACAAAACTTTGATTGTTGATTTTACTTTTATGTAACCTGTGAATGACCACCCTCTGATAAGAATAACATTTAATGCAGTGTTATATCTATTTAAAGCAAAATGCGTATTCCCTTTGGGGAAAATAGACACAGATTAAAGTGGTAAAATTTCCTTGCTTATGTTAATGTTGATAGGCCATACCTGATTAAAATTTCAGGTGATCTTATCAAAAGTGGTCATTTTTGTTGGCTAAACTGAACAATATTTCATAGTATTCCCTGGTATTAACTCTTTCTTAAACTATAAAATGCTAATGTCAATGTGAAACTTGACATTTACCCAATTCTCCTGATAGGAATTGCTGTCCTTTTACCTTGTGGGGTATTTTTACAGTTTTGACTATTCTTTCCAAATATATCTTTTCACACACAGTACTGGTGGGTCCAGGAGAAGACTTCTTCCTGCTGGTTATACAGATTCTTGGGGTGCAGCATCTTTTCTAGAGTTCCTCAAGTTAGCCACTTAGGTTCTATTCTTCCGTCTTTAGGTGCCAGACAACTGAGCATGTTCTTTCTCTCTCATCCAACTTGCAGCTGTCCTCTTGCATCTAGCAGTTCCTTTGGGATTCTCAGTTCCCTGAAAAGCCTTCCAGTTTCCGCCAACAAGTTCAGACTATTTAGACAGTTTGCCAGACATCTCTTGGGTTTGCTCCAGGACAAAAGTCCAAGAAGCCCCATGTAATTGCTTTTACATATTACACCAGAGTTACAGCATTACACCAATATGTTCATTATGGCTGGCAGCCTATTAATGATTTTTTTTTCTTCTTTCTACTTTTCTGATTTTCCCAAGTTATCTATAATGGCTGTTGTATGACTTTTATAATCAGAAAAGAGTAATTTTTTTCTTACTGCTCTCCCTTTATATTGGGGTCATCTATCCATTCTTTTTTTTTTTTAACTTTTTTTTATTATGTTATGTTAATCACCGTACATTACATCATTGGTTTTTGATGTAGTGTTCTATGATTCATTGTTTGCACATAACACCCAGTGCTCCATTCAGTACATGCCCTCTTTAATACCCATCACCAGGCTAACCCAACCCCCCCACCCCCCTTCCTCTCTGGAACCCTCAGTTTGTTTCTCGGAGTCCGTAGTCTCTCATGGTTCGTCTCCCCCTCCGATTTCCCCCTCTTTATTTTTCCCTTCCTGCTATCTTTTTTTTTTTAACATATAATGTATTATTTGCATCAGAGGTACAGATCTGTGATTCAACAGTCTTACACAATTCACAGCGCTCACCATAGCATATACCCTCCCCATTCTTAAGTCCACAGTGATTCCCACATTTTACCACTTCAAGAGTTAGTACCTGTGTGTGTTTTTCTCCAAAGAAATGAGCATTTCACTTCAAACAGTCCCTTTGGACTCCACTGTAAAATGAAACTGAGTCAATTCTTTTGTGCCTGGAAGGTATCCTTTCTAGGTATAGTGTTAGATTGCTTGAAACAGAGTTAGTTTAAACCCAGCTTCTCTGTTCCTGTTTTTGTAATCTTGGGAAATTATCTCCACCTCAGTTTCCTCAACTTTAAATTTGTGATACTAACAGCACCTCCTTGGTAGGATAAGCATAATTGTTCACTGAGGTAAAGAATGCAGAATGCCTGGCGTGGAACAGGTGCTTCATAAGATCTTTGCTATGAATTTAATAATGGCTTGAACACTACATACATTCAAATCAAACTCCTGGCATGCACCGTGGTTATAGTACCAGGGCTTATGAAGTGTTGGACATATCTGCATGGCAGCATATCAGTGTTTCAAGTATTTTCAAGTATTATATTTATTTTGGAGTTTCCACATGCAGCCAGGCAGAATTACTCTAACATCCTGACATTTAATCCTCAAACCTTCTCAGTGCCTTGCTCCCTTGAGCCCTTCCCTCTGTCCACCTAACTATGAGCCATATTGCCTCAAGCTGTGCCTCATAACTCTCCTTCCCTTTGCAGCTTGAAAAATCAAGCAGCAGCCTCTCTTTCCATGGGCAGATTTTACATTCTGTTCTCAGCCCATTGCAAGTGATCTTCAGTTGCACTTTGCTTCTGAGATCAGTTACTCCATAGTAAATCCCTTACCAACTAATTTTTTGATCCATTGGCTTTCTCCAGCTTACATCCTGGTTGTAGTGATCATTCCTGCTTCACCCCTGTTCCTCCCCTGCCTTATCCCTGCCTCTCCTATAGGTCCCTCAACTCCATCTGTCTCTGGTGAGTTCCTCACCCTGTGTCTCTGACAGGTCCCGCATCTCATCTCTCCCAGTATCTGCCCACCTCCTGCCCATCCCATATACAAGGGATCCTATAGGTCAGCATGAAGCCTTATAAATAATGATTGACACATTGTATTTTATTATGATATTAATTATATTGATATATATTTGTGTAATAACACTGAGAAGTGAAATACTGAATTTTCCTTGTGAAGCATGATTACAACTCTGAAATATATTCAAAGAGAGAAGCAATTATACCATAGTGTTCATTGCTGTCTGCCTAATGATTTTCTTTCTCCTTTCCATTTTTTTTATTTTTCCAGGTTTCATTTAATGGTCATTTATTATTTTTATAACCAGAAAAAGATACTTCTTTCTTCGCTTCTGTCCTTCCTTTTTTATATATATCTTGGAATGTTCACGTCCATGAAAGTATGATTCACCTAGATTTTTAACTGCAGCCTTAGACATAACTTTCTTCTCTATTTGGCATTATATAATATACATATGTCCATTCTTCTGAGTTGTATTTGTGACCATTCTTACTGATACCATAATATTCCACTGATATAAAAAGATACCCAATTTTATGGGGCACCTGGGTGGCTCAGTCGTTAGCGTCTGCCTTCGGCTCAGGTCATGATCCCAGGGTCCTGGGATCGAGCCCCGCATCAGGCTCCCTGCTCTGCGGGAAGCCTGCTTCTCCCTCTCCCACTCCCCCTGCTTGTGTTCCCTCTCTTGCTGTGTCTCTCTCTGTCAAATAAATCTTAAAAAATAAAATAAATAAATAAATAAAAAGATACCCAATTTTAAATAACTTTTGTTTATATTGATGCTACCTATGTAACAAATGATGGTAGAGGCTGCGTATTCTCAATTTCAACAGAGGCCGCTTTAACATTTAATTTTCCTAAGGGGTAAAATGAGAACAGTTGATGTGACCTGGAAATGTGGCCTTGCCCTGAGACCTGACATAGTCTTTCTGTCCACTCTCCACTCTCACCCCCAGCTGAGACAAATGTTTGGGGCCAAATATACAGGGTCCTCCATCAATGGAAGGTCCCAGAGTCAGCAAAGAGAAAGCTAACCAATGCCATTATCACCTTAGGTGACTGCTGGGTGTCAGAAGGCTACAGATAATGTGCAGTCCAGAGCTGACTTGATGTGTTTACCAATTTTTAATCTCAAGGGAAAAAGGACCTATTTTTCCCCATACATGAATGTATAGAGGCTTCTTTAAAGAGTTTTTTTTTTAATGCTTTATATTTGTTACAGGACATGCCTGGTTTTAGGATTAAGCTGTAGGAAATACTTACTCACACTCCTTTATCATAGTCTCATCTTCCACCCCTTTTATTTATTTATTTATTTATTTATTTATTTATTTTTAATTTCTTTAAATTCAATTAGCCAACTTATAGTACATCATTAGTTTCAGATGTAGTGTTCAATAATTTATTACTTGCGTATAACACCAAGTACTCATCATATCATGTGCCCTCCTTAATGCCCATCACCCAACTGCCCCATCCCCCGAACCAGCTCCTCTCTAGCAACCCTCAGTTTGTTTCCTAATAGTTAAGAGTCTCTCATGGTTTGGCTCCCTCTCTGGTTTCTTCCCATTCAGTTTTCCCTCCCTTCCCCAATGGTCCTCTGCCTGTTTCCTATAGTCCACATAAGAGTGAAACCATATGATAATTGTCTGTCTCTGACTGACTTATTTTGCTGAGCATAATACCCTCCAGTTCCAGCCATGTCGATGTAAATGGTAAGTATTCATCCTTTCTGATGGCTGAGTAATATTCCATTGTGTATATATATATATATATACCACATCTTCTTCTTTATCCATTCATCTATCGATGGACATCTCAGCTCTTTCCACAGTTTGGCTATTGTGGACATTGCTGCTATGAACATTAGGATGCAGGTGCCCCTTCGGATCACTGCTTCTGTATCTTTGGGGCAAACACATAGTAGTGAAATTTCTGGGTCATAGGGTAGCTCTATTTCTAACTTCTTGATGAACCTCCATACCGTTTTCCAGAGTGGCTGTACCAGCTTGCATTCCTACCAGCAGTGTAAGAGGGTTCCCCTTTCTCTGCATCCCAACATTTGTTGTTTCCTGTCTTGTTAATTTTAGCCATTCTGACTGGTGTGAGGTGATATTTCATTGTGGTTTTGACTTGTATTTCCCTAGTGCCAAGTGATATGGAGCACTTTTTCATGTGTCTGTTGGCCATTTGTATGTCTTCTTTGGAGAAGTGTCTGTTCATGTCTGCTGTCCATTTCTTAATTGGATTTTTTGTTTTTTGGGTGTTGAATTTGAAAAGTTCTTTATAGATCTTGGATACTAGCCCTTTATCTGATATGTCATTTGCAAATATCTTCTCCCAGTCCGTAGGTTGCCTTTTAGTTTTGACTGTTTCCTTTGCTGTTCAGAAGCTTTTTATCTTGATGAAGTCCCAAAGTTCATTTTTGCTTTTGTTTCCCTTGCCTTTGGAGGGAAACAAGAAGCAAGAAGTTGCTGTGGCTGAGGTCAAAGAGTTTGCTGTCTGTGTTCTCCTCTAGGATTTTGATGGATTCCAATTTCACTTTGGTGTCTTTCATCCATTTTGAGTTTATCTTTGTGTACACTGTAAGAAAATGGTCCAGTTTCATCCTTCTGCATGTGGCTGTCCAATTTTCCCAGCACCATTTATTGAAGAGACTGTCCTTTTTCCATTGGATATTCTTTACTGCTTTGTCCAAGATTAGTTGACCATAGAGTTGAGGGTCCATTTCTGGGTTCTCTGTTCTGTTGCATTGATCTATATGTCTCTTTTTGTGCTATTACCATACTGTCTTGATGATTTCAGCTTTGTAATATAGCATGAAGTCTGGCATTGTTATGCCACCAGCTTTGGTTTTCTTTTTCAATATTCCCCTGGTGATTCGGGGTCTTTTCTGGTTCCATACAAATTTTAGGATTATTTGCCCCAGCTCTGTGAAAAATTTCGATGGTATTTTGATAGGGATTGCACTGAACCAAAAACCGTAAGATACCTAGGAATAAACCTAACCAAAGAGGTAAAGGATCTGTACTCTAAAAACTATAGAACATTTACGAAGGAAATGGAGAAAGACACAGAAAAATGGAAAAACATTCCATGCTCATGGATTGGAAGAATAAATATTGTTAAAATGTCTGTGCTACCCAGAGCAATCTCCCACCCCTTTTAAACCACCCCTCCAGCCATGCTCTGACCATCCAGTCTGAATGCACTTCAAATCTAGTCTTTGTACATTTTATCAGGAAAGTTTCTGACTGCAGTCTAGAGAGAATTTCTCAACACCCTTTGGATTTATAACAGGTCTTTTATTTTGTTTTTTGTTTTTGTTTATAGCAAAGATGCTTCCTGGTATTTAGAATTATTGAGCTAATTAGAAACAGTACTTTACTGATATGTCATCTCCACCAGTGAAGGAAAGAAATAAGTCATCCTCACCAAGGACCACTATGTGTTTTGTTCTTTTATACGTATTATTATAAATTCTAACATTAAATTCTCACAAAATCCCAGGAAGAGATGGGTCCAGGTCATATAGGCCTCCTTAAGCTCAAGTCTTTCTGATTCCAATGCCCATATTCTCTCTATTAGAACACACCACTTGTTACTCTGCCTTGGGGCTCCATGTGACCTTTGGGCTCCCCTCTGTACACAATAAATCAGGACAGTCACATGCTGGGGGTAGTCTAGGTGGTAGTCGTATGAGAAAATAAGATTTGGGATCTGAAAAGACCCAAATCTTTATCTTGAATGCTATCAGTTTTGTAATAACATTCCTAAAAAAGCTCACTGTCTCTAAATTAATCTAGTAGGTATTTCAATAGGAATGACACTTTTGGGTGATCACTGTCTGAAAATTTTTTTAGTTGCTCTTGTTGGAAATAAGAGGGAGGAAATACCTATTTAACATGATCTCTGACTATTCTTTCAGCTACCTGATTACTTTCCTGTTAAGTCTAAGGTTGATATCTTTTGGTACAGAAAAATCTTCAAGGGGCGCCTGGGTGGCTCAGTCATTAAGCGTCTGCCTTCGGCTCAGGTCATGATCCCAGGGTCCTGGGATTGAGCCCGCGTCAGGCTCCCTGCTCGTCGGGAAGCCTGCTTCTCTCTCCCACTCCCCCTGCTTGTGTTCCCTCTCGCTGTGTCTCTCTCTGTCAAATAAATAAAATCTTTAAGAAAAAAAAAATCTTCGAAGTGTGAAAAGGAACTTAAACCTAATTCTTCTAAGACTTAAGGACCGTTTAATCCTTTTAAGAAATCACATTCAAGGGGCACCTGTGTGGCTCAGTAGGTTAAGTGTCTGCCTTTGGCTCAGATCATGATCCCTGGGGTTGAGCCTGCATCGGGCTCCCTGCTCAGCAGGAAGTCTGCTTCTTCCTCTGTTCCTCCCCTGCTTGTGCTCTCTCTCTCTCTTTCTTGCACACACACTCTCTTTCTCTCAAATAAATAAATAAAATCTTAAAAAAAAAAAAAAGAAATCACATTCAAATATTTACTTGTTATAGAATTTGGTAGTTAAGTACATTTTCATAATTCATTGTGTACATGTGCTTTTCTTAAATACAAAGACTTCTTAAAATCAAATAGTTTCACACATATAATGAATATATTATTTCATCATTTCTCAAATGAATTTCTAAAAGTATTTCCTTGCTCAATTTAAGCTATTTATTTAGCAGTTTTTCTTAATAGTTGGAATATTAAATAAAATGGGGTACAAATTTATTTTAGATTGATTTCCTTTGTGTAAAAGAAATTGAATGACCATGTCTAATTTGCTCTTTGGGTGACTTGCATACTTTGGGCAGTAAAACGAAACAACTTCAAGTTACAATATTGGAGTAATGTTTACACCAAGTTCCTCAAGTATGTCTAAGGAAATACTGTTTATTTACTTTTTAAAAGTGAAAATAGTGCAATTGCTGGGTCGTGGGGTAGCTCTATTTTTAACATCTTGAGGAATCCATACTATTTTCCAGAGTGGCTGTACCAGCTTGCATTCCCAGCAATTGCACTACTAGGTATTTACCCCAAAGATATAGATGTAGTTAAAAGAAGGGGCACATGCACCCCAATGTTCATAGCAGCAATGTTCACAATAGCCAAACTGTGGAAGGAGCCGAGATGCCCTTCAACAGATGAATGGATAAAGAAGATGTGATCCATATATACAGTGGAATATTATTCAGCCATCAGAAAGGATGAATACCCACCATTTGCATCGACATGGATGGAACTGGAGGGGATTATGCTAAGTGAAGTAAGTGAAACCGATTATCATATGGTTTCATTCATATGTGGAACATAAGCAATAGCTTGAGGACCATAGGGGAAGGGAGGGAAATCTGAAGGGGGAGAAATCAGAGAGGGAGATTATGGACCCCGGGAAACGAACTGAGGGTCTCAGAGGGGATGGGAGTGGGGGGAGGGGGTAACAGTGTGATGGGTATTAAGGAGGGCACATGTTGTGATGTGCACTGGGTGTTATACTAACTAATGAATCATTGAACACTACATCAAAAACTAATGATATACTATTCAGTGGCTAACTGAACATAATAAAAAAAGTGAAAATAAAGATCTTTGTTGTGTCATTCTAGTCTTTTAGAAACATTTTTAAATATTATTATTTAAGTATTTAAATATTAAATAAAATAAAAATTGTATTTCTGTTGAAGTTTTGTATTGTGATATAATTGATGTATAACATTATATTAGTTTTAGATGTACAACATAATGATTTGATATTTGTATATATGGTGAAATGGTCACCACAATAAGTCTAGTTAACATCTATCACATATTTAAAATTTATTTTTCTAGTAATGAGAACTTTCAAATATGTAAAACAGTATTCTTAACTATTGTCACCATGTTGTACATGGTATACCCCTATGTTTTTTTTTATTTCATAATTGGAAGTTTGTACCTTTGGCCACAGTCACCCATTTCGCCCTCCCTTCACTGCCACCTTTGGCAATCGCCAGTCTGTTCTCTGTATCTATGAGCTCAATTTTTCTTTTTTTAAGATTCCACATATAAATGAGATCTTATGGTATTTGTCTTTCTCTGTCTGGCTTATTTCACTTAGCATAATGCCATCAAGTTCCATCCATTTGGTCACAAATGGCAATATTTATTCTTTATTACCAAATAATATTTCATTGTGTGTGTATAATATAATATGTTTAATATTGAATAAATAAAATAATATACACACTACATTTCATTTATTTATTCTTCCATCAGTGGTCAGTAGTCACAGGCTGTTTCCATATCTTGGCTAATGTAAATAATGCTACATATGTCTTCAAGTTAATGTTTTTGTTTTCTTCAGATAAATACCCACAAGTACAAATGCTGGGTAGTATGGTATTTCTTTTCAAAATTTTTTGAGGAACCTCCATACTGTTTTCCCTAGTGGCTACACCAATTTACATTCCCACTAACAGTGCACGAGAGCTCCCTTTTCTCCACATCCTTGCCAATGCTTGTTATTTGATACCAGCTATTCTAACAGGCATGAGGTTATATCTCATTGTGATTTTGATTTGCATTTCCCTGATGACTGATGATATTGCACATCTTTTCATATGCTTGTTGGCCATCTATCTGTCTTCTTTGGAAAAATGTCAATTCAGATCCTCTGCCCATTTTTTTTTTTTTTTTTTTTTTTTTTAAAGATTTTATTTATTTATTTGAGAGAGAGAATGAGAGACAGAGAGCATGAGAGGGAGGAGGGTCAGAGGGAGAAGCAGACTCCCTGCCGAGCAGGGAGCCCGATGCGGGACTCGATCCCGGGACTCCAGGATCATGACCTGAGCCGAAGGCAGTTGCTTAACCAACTGAGCCACCCAGGCGCCCGCTCTGCCCATTTTTAATTGGATTATTATTTTGCTATTAAGTTACATGAGTTCTTTGTATATTTGTATGTTAACCCTTTATTGGATATATGATTTTACAAATACTTTCTCCCATTCTGTAGGTTGCCTTTTGACTTTCTTGATGGTTTCCTTTGCTGTGTAGAAGCTTTTTAGTTTGATATAGTCCCATTTGTTTATTTTTGCTTTTATTGCCTTTGCTTTTGGTATCAAATCCAAAAAATCATCACCAAGACCAATGTCAGCATACTTACCACTTATGTTTTCTTGTAGGAAGTTTATGGTTTTAAGCCTTATGTTTAAGTCTTTAATTCATTTTAATTGATTTTGTATATAGTATAAGATAGTGGTCCTGTTTCATTCTTTTTCATGTAGCTGTCTAGTTTTCCTAGCACCATTTATTAAACAGACTTTTCTTTCCTCATTATATATCCTTGGCTTCTTTCTTTGCCACAAGTTAAATGACCATATTTGTGAAGGGGGTTTTGGGAGGAGGGCTCTCTATCTGTTCCATTGATCTATCTGTTTTTATGCCAGTACCATACTGTTTTGATAACTCTGGCATTGTAATACCGTTCAAAATCAGGGAGCATGCTGCCTCTAGCTTTGTTCTTCTTTCTCAAGATTGCTTTAGCTATTTGGCGTCTTTTGTAGTTCCATTCATATTTTAGGATTGTTCTGTTTCTGTGAAAAATGTCATTGAAATTGTGGTAGGGATTAAACTGAATTGCTCAAAACTACTCAAAGGAGTATGGTCATTTTTACAGTATTAATTCTACCAGTCCATGAGTATGAGTATGGGATATCTTTTCATTTATTTGTGTCTTCTTCAATTTCTTCCATTAGTGTCTTCTAGATTAGAGTGTAGAAGTCTTTCACCTCCTTGGTTAAATTTCTTCCTAGGTATTTTATTCTTTTTGATGCAATTGTAAATGGGATTGTTTTCTTAATTTCTCTGATTGTTGTTAATGTATAGAAAGTAATGGATTTTTGTATATTGATTTTGTATCTGGCAACTTTACTGAATTCATTTCTTAGTTCTAACAGCTTTTTGGTGGTGTCGTTAGTGTTTTCTATATATAATACCATGTTACCTACAAACAGTGATGCTTTTACTTCTTCCTTTGCAATTTGGATGACTTTTATTTCTTTATCTTGTCTAATTACTCTGGCTAGGACTTCCAATGCTACGTTGAATGAGAAGGCAAGAGTGGGCATCCTTGTCTTGTTCCTGATCCTAGAGGGAAAAGCGTTCAGCTTTTTACTGTTAAGTATGATGTTAGCTGTGGGCTTGTCGTAGATGGCCTTTATTATGTTGAGGTACATTCCCTTTATACATACTTTGTTGAGTTTTTATCATAAATGGATGTTGAACTTTGTCATATGCCTTTTCTGCATCTATTGAGATTATTATATGATTTTTATCCTTCATTCTGTTAATGTTGTTTGTCACATTGATTTGTAGGCATTGAACCATCTTTGCATCCCTAGAATAAATCCCACTTGATCATGGTGTATGATCCTTTTAATGTATTGTTACATACAGTTTGCTAATATTTTGTTGAGAAGTTTTGCATTTATGTTCGTCAGGGTAATGGGCTGTAATTTTCTTTTCTTATGGCATCTTTGGTTTTGGTATCAGGGTAATGTTAGCCTCATAAGAAAATTTGGAAGTGTCTCCTCCTCTTCTAATTTTTGGAAGAGTTTGAGAACAATTGGTATTAATTCGTCTTTGAATGTTTGGTAGAATTCACCAGTAAAGCTGTCTGGTCCTGGACTTTTGTTTGTTGGGAAAGTTTTGATTACTGATTCAATCTACATACTAGTAATTGGTTTGTTCTGATTACCTTATTTCCTCACGGTTCAGTCTTGACATGTAATTATTATTTTTCTTTTTTTATAATTATTTATTTAGATCATTAAAAAAAAGTAATAATTAAGGTCATGGGCTGTCAAGTCAGACTGCCTGTATTCAAATCTTGGTCCACAGCTTATTAGCTGTGTACTTTTAGGGAATTACTGTGCTTCTCTTTGCCTCAGAGGCTCTTCTATGAGGTGTACAGGAGTTAATGAGTTGGAAGGTGTCAGGCACATAGGAAGCATGAATTGTTAGCTGTGGTTGGCTCCCTTTACTTGTCTCATAAGCTCAGTCATACCATAATACCATCACTACCAGCTTAGGAGTCTGGAGCCCTGATGTCAGTCTTGGCCTTTTTATGGATCTGCTGTGCAAATCATGCAGTCTTCACCTCTAAAATGAAGATAATTCTGTATAGCTAACTTTCTTCCAGGATAGTTGTAAGAATCATATGAGGTCATTTAAGGAAAAGTAATTTATAAAGTGCTCATTTAACTAATGTATAAAATGCAAATCATTGTAATAATAAACATAATTATTAAACATTATGATAAACATAATAACAATATACATTATTATGCTTTCCCTCTCCTAATAGACCAAACTCTTTATCAAGCTAATCCTCTTCTTATTTGTATCTGTTGGTATACTGAGTAATTTCTTGTATATAATAACTGCTCAGTAAATGTCCTGGAGAATAATTAATTGAAATAGTTTAAACTTTGAAATAATATAAAATACCTGGATATTATTTGGTTTTCCTGAGAGGATGCTACAGACTATTTAGAATATAATATCAGTAATCTATTTGGTTTATTTTGTCATAGAACCTAGATAATCTTTAGTGTTGTAAATCTTTACCAAGGTATAAATACTATAGCTCCTCAGAGTGATAGTTTACAACCTTAACATACATAAATCTTTATGTATATATAAATTTTAGGGAGCCAAGAATTCAGTTAGTAGATATTATCAATAATAAACTTGTAAAAAAAGATATAAACACTTATACAATTGATTCTTATATTGTTTTCTTTGGATATCTGCTTTGCAAATGAGAAATGTTTTAAAGACAAAAATGGAATATGGAAAAGGCTTCCATTCATATGGGTCTGTTTCTCTCTCATACCCTCACACACATTGACCATTGTCTCTTTTGGAGCTAGAGCTTTGCCATCGCCTGCCCCCAAGGAAGCCCACTAAATAGAGTCCAGAAAGAGAAGAGCATTAAGTGACCAATATCCTATGAATAGAAGAGAATGACTCCATCATTGATGAAAACAAATCTTTATGTGCTTTGTCTTTATATTAGCAAACAAGAACATTTTGTATCTGTTAAGCAGAAAGTCATTCACAGGGATGCCTGGGTGGCTCAGTCAGTTAAGCATCTGCCTTTGGCTCAGGTCATGATCCCAGGGTCCTGGGATTGAGTCCTGCACTGGGCTCCTTTCTTAGCAAGGAGCCTGCCTCTCCCTCTGCCTGCCAGTCCCCCTGCTTGTGCTCTCTCTCTCGCTCTCTCTGACATATAAGTAAATAAAATCTTAAAAAAAAAAAAAAGTAATTCACATTAAGATTTAAATAGTAAGTTTAACACAGATTAGCCTATAGTTGAAATGACTTGAAGTTCTATTTAAAATAAGGTGTCTAGGGGCGCCTGGGTGGCTCAGCCATTAAGCGTCTGCCTTCAGCTCAGGTCATGATCCCAGGGTCCTGGGATCGAGCCCCGCATCGGGCTCCCTGCTCCGTGGGAAGCCTGCTTCTCCCTCTCCCACTCCCCCTGCCTGTGTTCCCTCTCTCGCTATCTCTCTGTCAAATAAATAAAATCTTTAAAAATAAATAAATAAATAAATAAATAAAATAAAATAAGGTGTCTAAATTATGAAGTGAAACTTCTACACGATGAACTTTTGAGAGCAGAGTCAGTCCAGTAGCTGCTTGTCCTGATTGTCCCCTAGACGGTTCAGCACAGTACTGGGCAATCTCGCACCTGGGGAGACATGGAAGTGTAGGTGGATGCAGAGGCGGGTGGTTGTTAGCTAAGTTTATGTTTCAAGCTTGTATGACTAGCCTTCAAGGATGGAGAGTTGACAGTATAATGGTACACTGACTTCTCTGTGGCTCCATACTTCTCCTTCAGAAAGGGCATGCTTAGAAATCCTCTGTGATGGGGCGCCGGGGTGGCTCAGTCGTTAAGCGTCTGCCTTCAGCTCAGGTCATGATCCCAGGGTTCTGGGATCGAGCCCCGCATCGGGCTCCCTGCTCGGCGGGAAGCCTGCTTCTCCCTCTCCCACTCCCCCTGCTTGTGTTCCTGCTCTTGCTATCTCTGTCTCTGTCAAATAAATAAAATCTTTAAAAAAAAAAAAAAAAAAGAAATCTTCTGTGATAACTTGGCAGTGTCAGAGTGTGTTGAGTCTGTAATGAGGGTGGTGGCTGCCCAAACATGCCCCTGTTCTACATCCACATTTGTGGGGGCCATATTATAATCTGAGGCCAGAGCCAGGCAGCTCTCAGAAGGACATGTCAGAGGGGCCAAGTCTGGTAGAAGGTAATGCGAGCAAGTCAGAGGAGAAACTAAGCTTGGGAGGTTTCATCCCTTCCCCTGATTAATCCTTACTGGGACTTACAGCATTCAGATAGTTCTAGCATCTCAGAGAAAGTTTTCCTTTTCAAGGGGAACAGTCTTACTTTCCAAGGATCAAAAACTGTGTATGTGTTTCTGACTCTGGTTAGTGTACTGCCTCTCTCATGGGTGGTTGAAGCTCACCTTGGGGTATTATTTTGATGTTAGCATATGACACACCCTGCTATGGTTTTGCTGTGCTCTGGTTGCTATGTGACACTGTGAGGTTTCTGCTGTCCTTATTTGCCCTAATTTGTTTGTTTGTGAAAATAAGCGGTGCCATTCAAGAGAAATTATGCTTTCTCTGTAAAATAGAATTTTGATCCCAGAATGTTCTTATTCCTTGTGTAATTTAAAGCAGTGTCCTTTAACCAGAGTTGCACATTTATCTAGTTTAACTGAGGTTTGTTCTGTTTGAAGCTAGACTAAGCTTAGTATTTGCCTATTTGTGGTAATAATTAAACCTAGGCTTTGTAATTTTTGAGGACAATATTTCTCGGTCTTATTTTACTGATTCTTTTATTTTAGTAGTGTCAATTTCAGCTCTTCTGTGATCATTGTCTTCCCAAATTATTTTTAATTGCTATTTAGCGTGAATCCTTTTGTTCTGAATTTCATAATTTTTCAACTGAAATTTCAGTTTGGGACATTTCATGGATTTTAGAAAAACAATTTTCAGTCCATTTCATTTACTTTTATCCCTTTCTGTTCTCAGTACACTATTCAGATACTATAGTCTGTTCCTCATATTTTGTGCCATCTCAGTTTTTATTGTTGAAATCAAAAGATTTACCATTAAAACATTTTTTACATATGAGCATTATCTGCTTCTGTTGAGCTGACCTACATTATGTATGGTGACCATTACTAGAATTCCTTTTTATACCTTTTAAAGTATGTTGTTACCTTGTTGCCTTTGTTAATCTTTAATGATCTAAATCTATTTGCAAATTATTATTCATATGAATAGTTACTATGATGTTTATTGATAAAGTCTTTTTTTTCAAGCATTTTTTTATTATGTTAATCACCATACATTACATCATTAGTTTTTGATGTAGTGTTCCATGATTCATTGTTTGTATATAACACCCAGTGCTCCATGCAGTACGTGCCCTCTTTAATACCCATCACCAGGCAAACCCATCCCCCCATCCCCCTCCTCTCTGGTACCCTCAGTTTGTTTCTCGGAGTCCATGGTCTTTCATGATTCGTCTCCCCCTCCGATTTCCCCCTCTTCATTTTTCCCTTCCTGCTATTTTCTTCTTTTTTCTAAACATATAATGTATTATTTGTTTCAGAGGTACAGGTCTGTGATTCAACAGTCTTACACAATTCACAGCACTCACCATAGCACATACCCTCCCCAATGTCTATCACCCAGCCACCCCATCCCTCCCACCCCCCACCACTCCGGCAACCCTCAGTTTGTTTCCTGAGATCAAGAATTTCTCATATCAGTGAGGTCATATGGTACATGTCTTTCTCTGATTGACTTATTTCGCTCAACATGATACCCTCCAGGTCCATCCACATCATTGCAAATGGCAAGATGTCATTCCTTTTGATGGCTGCATAATATTCCATTGTATATATATACCACATCTTCTTTATCCATTCATCTGTTGATGGACATCTTGGCTCTTTCCATAGTTTGGCTATTGTGGACATTGTTCCTGTAAACATCGGGGTGCACATACCCCTTTGGATCTCTACATTTGAATTATTGGGGTAGATACCCAGTAGTGCAATTGCTGGGTCGTAGGGTAGCTCTATTTTCAACTTTTTGAGGAACCTCCATACTGTTTTCCAGAGTGGCTGCACCAGCTTGCATTCCACCAACAGTATAGGAGGGTTCCCCTTTCTCCACATCCCCGCCAACATCTATCATTTCCTAACTTGTTACTTTTAGCCATTCTGACTGGTGTGAGGTGGTATCTCATTGAGGTTTTGATTTGGATTTCCCTGATGCCGAGTGATGTTGAGCACCTTTTCATGTGTCTGTTAGCCATTGGATGTCTTCTTTGGAAAAATGTCCGCTCATGTCTTCTGCCCATTTCTTGATTGGATCATTTGTTCTTTCGGTGTTGAGTTTCATCAGTTCTTTATAGATTTTGGATACTAGCCCTTTATCTGATATGTCATTTGCAAATATCTTCTCCCATTCTGTCGGTTGTCTTTTGGTTTTGTTGACTGTTTCTTTTGCTGTGCAAAAGCTTTTTATCTTGATGAAGTCCCAATAGTTCTCTTCTGCCCTTGCTGCCCTTGCCTTTGGCGATGTTTCTAGGAAGAAGTTGTGCAGCTGAGGTTGAAGAGGTTGCTGCCTGTGTTCTCCTTTAGGATTTTGATGGACTCCTGTCTCACATTTAGGTCTTTCAACCATTTGGAGTCTATTTTTGTGTGTGGGGTAAGGAAATGGTCCAGTTTAATTCTTCTGCATGTGGCTGTCCAATTTTCCCAACACCATTTGTTGAAGAGACTGTCTTTTTTCCTTTGGACATTCTTTCCTGCTTTGTCGAAGATTAGTTGACCATAGAGTTGAGGGTCCATTTCTGGTCTCTCTATTCTGTTCCACTGATCTATGTGTCTGTTTTTTTGCCAGTACCGTACTGTCTTGATGATGACAGCTTTGTAATAGAGCTGGAAATCCGGAATTGTGATGCCGCCAGCTTTGCTTTTCTTTTTCAACATTCCTCTGGCTATTCGGGGTCTTTTCTGGTTCCATACAAATTTTAGGGTTATTTGCTCCATTTCTTTGAAAAAAGTTGGTATTTTGATAGGGATTGCATTGAATGTGTAGATTGCTCCAGGTAGCATTGACATCTTCACAATATTTGTTCTTCCAATCCATGAGCATGGAACGTTTTTCCATTTCTTTCTGTCTTCCTCAATTGCTTTCATGAGTATTTTAGAGTTTTCTGAGTACAGATTCTTTGCCTCTTTGGTTAGATTTATTCCTAGATAACTTCTGGTTTTGGGTGCCATTGTAAATGGAATCAACTCCTTAATTTCTCTTTTTTCTGTCTTGTTGTTGGTGTATACGAAAGCCATTGATTTTATATCCTGCCACTTTACTGAATTCCTGTATGAGTTCTAGCAGTTTTGGGGTGGAGTCTTTCGGGTTTTCCACATAAAGTATCATATCATCTGCAAAGAGTGAGAGTTTGACTTCTTCTTTGCTGATTCGGATGCCTTTTATTTCTTTTTGTTGTCTGATTGCTGTGGCTAGGACTTCTAATACTCTGTGGAAGAGCAGTGGTGATAGTGGACATCCCTGCCATGTTCCTGACCTTAGGGGGAAAGCTCTCAGTTTTTCCCCATTGAGAATGATATTCGCTGTGGGATTTTCATAGATGGCTTTTATGATATTGAGGTATGTACCCTCTATGCCTATACTCTGAAGAGTTTTGATCAAGAAAGGATGCTGTACTTTGTCAAATGCTTTTTCTGCATCTATTGAGAGAGTCATATGGTTCTTGTCTTTTATTAATGTATTGTATCACATTGATTGATTTGCAGATGTTGAACCATCCTTGCAGCCCAGGGATAAATCCCACTTGGTCGTGGTGAATACTCCTTTTAATGTACTGTTGGATCCTATTGGCTAGGATTTTGGTGAGAATTTTTGCATCCATGTTCCTCAAGGATATTGGTCTGTAATTCTCCATTTTGATGGGGTCTTTGTCTGGTTTTGGGTTCAAGGTAATGGTGGCCTCATAAAATGAGTTTGGAAGTTTTCCTTCCATTTCTATTTTTTGGAACAGTTTCAGAAGAATAGGTATTAATTCTTCTTTAAATGTTTGGTAGAATTCTCCTGGGAAGCCATCTGGCCCTGGGCTTTTGTTTCTTGGGAGATTTTTGATGACTGCTTCTATTTCCTTAGTGGTTATAGATCTGTTCAGGTTTTCTATTTCTTCCTGGTTCAGTTTTGGTATTTATACATCTCTAGGAATGCATCCATTTCTTCCAGATTATCTAATTTGCTGGCATATAGTTGCTCATAATATGTTCTTATAATTGTTTGTATTTTTTTGGTGTTGGTTGTGATCTCTCTTCTTTCATTCATGATTTTATTTATTTGGGTCATTTGTTCTTTAATTTCCTGGTTGACCCATTCATTCTTTAGTAGGATGCTCTTTATCCTCCATGTATTTGAGTTCTTTCAGACTTTCCTCTTGTGATTGAGTTCTAGTTTCAAAGCACTGTAGTCTGAAAATACACAGGGAATGATCCCAATCTTTTGGTACCGGTTGAGACCTGATTTGTGACCTAGGATGTGATCTATTCTGGAGAATGTTCCATGGGCACTAGAGAAGAATGTGTATTCTGTTGCTTTGGGATGGAATGTTCTGAATATATCTGTGAAGTCCATTTGGTCCAGTGTGTCATTTAAAGTCTATTTCTTTGTTGATCTTTTGCTTAGATGATCTGTCCATTTCAGTGAGGGGGGTGTTAAAGTCCCCCACTATTACTCTTTTGTTGTCGATGTGTTTCTTTGCTTTTGTTCTTAATTGGCTTATATAATTGGCTGCTCCCATGTTAGGGGCATAGAGATTTACAATTGTTAGATCTTCTTGTTGGATAGACCCTTTAAGTAGGATATAGTGTCCTTCCTCATCTCTTATTATAGTCTTTGGCTTAAAATCTAATTTGTCTGATATAAGGATTGCCACCCCAGCTTTCTTTTGGTGTCCTTTAGCATGGTAAATGGTTTTCCACCCCCTCACTTTCAATCTGAGGGTGTCTTTGGGTCTAAAATGAGTCTCTTGCAGACAGCATATCGATGGGTCTTGTTTTTGTATCCAATCTGATAGCCTGTGTCTTTTGATTGGGGCATTTAGCCCATTTACACTCAGGGTAACTATTGAAAGATATGAATTTAGTGCCATTGTATTGCCTGTAAGGTGACTGTTACTGTATATTGTCTGTGTTCCTTTCTGGTCTATGTTACTTTTAGGCTCTCTCTTTGCTTAGAGGACCCCTTTCAGTATTTCTTGTAGGGCTGGTTTTGTGTTTGCAAGTTCCTACAGTTTTTGTTTGTCCTGGAAGCTTTTTATCTCTCCTATTTTCAATGACAGCCTAGCTGGATATAGTATTCTTGGCTGCCTGTTTTTCTCATTTAGTGCTCTGAATATCTCATGCCAGTCCTTTGTGGCCTGCCAGGTCTCTGTGGATAGGTCTGTTGCCAATCTAATGTTTCTACCATTGCAGGTTACAGATCTCTTCTCCTGAGCTGCTTTCAGGATTTTCTCTTTGTCTCTGAGACTCGTAAGTTTAACTATTAGATGTTGGGGTGTTGACCTATTTTTATTGATTTTGAGGAGGCCATTTTCACTCTCGGCCTCCAAAGTTCTATGGAAAGCTTGCAGGGAACAAAAGCTCCCGAGGGGAAACCCGAGCAGATGACTTAGCCCGGACCTGGTAAGGGCGGGGCAATTCCACCTCCGGCAAAGACATTTGGGAACCACGACAACAGGCCCCTCCCACAGAAGATCAGCAAGAACAGCTAGCCAAGACCAAGTTTACTGATCAATGAGAATGGCAGAATTCCTTCTACCCCTTTCTGGTCTATGTTACTTTTAGGCTCTCTCTTTGCTTAGAGGACCCCTTTCAGTATTTCTTGTAGGGCTGGTTTTGTGTTTGCAAGTTCCTACAGTTTTTGTTTGTATATACCTTCTACCCCTCTCTCTCTTTCTTCTTCTTCTGGGATCCCAGTTATTCTAACACTGTTTCGTGTTATGGTATGACTTATCTCTCGAATTCTGCCCTCGTGATCCAGTAGTTGTTTATCTCTCTTTTTCTCAGTTTCTTTGTTTTCCATTATTTGGTCTTCTATATCACTAATTCTTTCTTCTGCCTCATTTATCCTAGCAGTTAGAGCCTCCATTTTTGATTGTACCTCATTAACAGCCTTTTTGATTTCGACTTGATTAGATTTTAGTTCTTTTTTTTCTCCAGAGAGGGTTTCTCTAATATCTTCCATGCTTTTTTCAAGCCCAGGTAGTATCTTTAAAATCATCATTCTGAACTCTAGTTCCAACATCTTACTAATGTCCGTATTGATTAGGTCCCTGGTAGTCGGTACTGCCTCTTGTTCTTTTTATTGAGGTGATTTTTTCCGTCTTGTCATTTTGTCCAGAGGAGAATAGATGAATGAGAGAAGAAAATGCTAACAGGGTAACAACGTCACTAGAAAAATATACACTAAACAAATCAGAAGAGACTTGAAACCGGGGGAAAAGAAAGGGAAAGAAAGAAAAAAGATAAAGATAAAAACAACCAAAAAAAAACACAACAGAATATGATCAAATATGATCAGGCTGGTGCATAGATCAGTGCCACACACTAGATTTTGGGCGTAATTTGGTCTGTTAGAAGAAAGTGCCTCCCAAAATTTTAAAGAAAGAAAACTTATATATGTACAAAAATAAGGGTTAGTATGATGAAGGGATGGAATATGACTGTAAAGATGAAAATTATAAAAAATTTTATAAAAGGAATTGATAAGAAGTTGGTTAAAAAAAGAAAGAAGAGGATTTAAAAAAAAAGGGGGAGAGAATGTGATCAGGCAGGAGACTAGAACAAAGCCATACACTAGAGATAGGGTATAGTTTGGTCTGTTAGAAGAAACTGTATCCCAAAATTTTAAGGAGAGAACAACTTATATATCTATATATATACATATACCAAAAATAAGGTTAACTACTATGAAGGGATAGGACTCTAAAAATGAAAAATAAAAAAGATTTTTTTAAAGAGGGATTGATAAGATGGTTGAAAAAGAGAAAAAGAAAAATTCAAAAAAAAAGAAAAAGAAAAAGAAAGTTAAAAAAAAAAAATTAACTTTGAAAGACTAAAGAATCATGGGGAAAAAGCCAGGAATTCTTGTGCAGTATTCCCCTAGCGCTGGGATTCTGCCATTCTCATTGATCAGTAAACTTGGTCTTGGCTAGCTGTTCTTGCTGATCTTCTGTGGGAGGGGCCTGTTGTCGTGGTTCCCAAATGTCTTTGCCGGAGGTGGAATTGCCCCGCCCTTACCAGGTCCGGGCTAAGTCATCTGCTCGGGTTTCCCCTCGGGAGCTTTTGTTCCCTGCAAGCTTTCCATAGAACTTTGGAGGCCGAGAGTGAAAATGGCGGCCTCCCAATCTCCGCCCCGGAGGAGCCGAGAACTCAGGGCCCCCCCTCCTCAGTGCACCCCCAGAGAAAAGCAGTCAGTCACTCTTGTCTCCCTGGTCTCTGGCTGCACTCCGTCCTCACCCAGCCTGTGACCGAGCATTTCTATCTCTGGCACATGACCCCATGTGGAGTCTCCAAACCCAGCAGATCCCTGCAGTGTGCTCCCGCGCCACTCCTCCCGGGGGAGGAAGGGGAGTCTCCCCGGATCTGCTGCTTGTTGGGTCCCTGCTGGAAGAGCAGGGGCCCGACTATGCTGCGGATCATGGTTTATGGCAACCCCGAGCTGAGAGCCCACTCCTCAGCTCTGTCTCTGCAGCCAGCTTCCCTGCTCCAATACCTGGGAACTCTGCTGCACTGAGGCACCCCTCGTCTTTCTGTGACCCCGAGGGTCCTGAGACCACACTGTCCCGCGAGGGTTCCACCCCCCACTTAGCCACTGGAGCAACGCCCTCAGCGGGGCTGACTTCTAAATGTTCCGATTTTGTGCTCCACTGCCCTATCACTTGCCAGTAGTGGCTGACAGAGGCCCCCTCCCCCACTGTCTATCTTCACGAATATCGCCTCGGATTCACTTCTCCGCACGTCCTACCTTCCAGAAAGTGTTGCTTTTCTGTTCAGAGAGTTGCTGCTATTCTTTTCTTCGATCTCCTGTTGAGTTCGTAGGTGTTCAGAATGGTTTGATCCCTATCTAGCTGAATTCCCGGGACCAGATGAAATCCAGGTCTCCTACTCCTCCACCATGTTGCTCCTCCCCCTCTAAAGTGGTTTTTTAATCAACATTTCATCTCAACTAGAATTTAAAAACTAGACAACAAACCAAACCACTGCCTAGCTGCTTTTACTGATTTAAAATCAGTAAATCTTCAGCCTGTCCTAAGCCAGTTTCTTCTTCTGAGCGCTCTAGTAAAAATTAGCTTAAGTAAAAACTGAGTCACCAACTCTGACCATTTGCTTGTCTTGGGTATTGGCACTTCATCTTTTTATTTCCGTATTCTTTGAAGATGGTTCCCACAGTTGAGGTTTGTGGTTATTAACATCCTAGAGTTGAAATAGGCTTTGTTACCTGTGTGTTAAAAATGTATATATTTCTGATTAAAAACGATACACCAAAGATTTCTCAATTTCTTTTTTTTAAAAAAGATTTTATTTATTTATTCGAGAGAGAGAGAGAGGGCACACAGAGGGAGAGGTAGTAGCAGACACCCAGCTGAGCAGGGAGCCCAACGTGGGGCTCGATCCCAGGATCCTGAGATCATGACCTGAGCCAAAGGCAGATGCTTAACCAGCTGAGCCACCAGGCACCCCAAGATTTCTCAGTTTCAGTAGTTTAAAAAGTATCATTGTTTTGTTTAAATTACATTAAATTGTATTGAAATTATAGTTGTAAATGGTTTGTTATGGGAAAAATACTATTTTGAAAGTTTTCTGGAATAATTTTTATAAGCCCAAGGTCTTTGAAGAATAATAAATATTTTACACAAAGCATTTTAATATATCAAATAGTTTCATATCCATTATTCCTTAAAATGCTCTAACAAATGTTACTGTACCCATACACAAGACAAAATGGACTCTGTTTAGGTGATATAATCAAGATCATTTGGCATGTACAAGACAAAACTGAGATTTGAACCCAAATCTCTAGACTTACATTCTGTGTTCTCTCTGCTATGCCACCCTGCTGCTCTGAATAGACGCTTTACACCTAGAAAAAATGTGGAATGGCATATTGGATGTTTCTAAAAATGTGTATACTGTTGACTTATTGATACTACAGATGAGGTGCATAGGAGGCTTTGTTACCTCAGTCAAGTGAAGAAAAGTGTCAAATTGTAATTTTCTCTGCAGCAATTGAGCTGTGGGCCCAGAGATTTGCTGGATAATTTTTATCTCTTCTGCTGCATGGAATAAGATCTTTATTGTTAATTAGGGGATGAGAAAGCCAAGCTGTTCATGTCAACAAGTTAAAGCATTAAAACACTACAGCTGTAATGATTTCAAAGCTTGACCAGATGTGATGGAACTCAAAGGAGGAAGTGTTGCTTTCCTACAAGTACCGGCCAAACCGGAAGGCCTCCATAGAAATGCTTCTTATCACGCGTGCTAAGTCCTGATCCTGGGCAGGTGTTTTGTCAGGGTAAGCTTGAGGTGCATTATAGGTACTTGTGCAAATGGCTATGTGTGTTTTTCTAGAATACTAATCCTCAAAGTATGGCTGTAGGACCAGCACCATCAGCATTTCTTTGAAACTTGTTAAAAATGCCAGCAAGGGGGCCCCACCCTGGACCCACTGAATCAGAAACTTTGGGGGTGGGGTGCAACAATTTGTGTTTTAACAAGCCTGTGGTTCTGATTCATGCCTAAGGTTTTAAAATTTCTGTTATGGAGTCACACTGGGAGATAAAGACTATAAAGATAAGTATTTAAGATTGGTCTGGGAGAAGTAATGCTGACAAGCATGCAAATACATTTAGGTTTATATTCAGGAGATGCCTTACAACTCAGTGTCAGAATGATCCTTAAAGATAAGGACCGGTCATAACTGATACTAAGGTATCCAGATTTCTTTCAGGACTGCAATGTGCACTTCACTTGTTAATGCATGTATTTTGTTATAAAGATTCCTACTTCTGGTTTTCAAAAAACATTGAACAGAACAGGTGTAATCCTTTACCCAGGAAATAGGAAACATACCTATAGGAAACCCAGCCATAGCCTTGTGCTTCGTTGACCTAGTGGAACATGTTTTAATGCAGCAAAGTAGCTGAAAGGTGATAATCAGCCTTTTGTGTGTTAGAGTCACAAACCCAACTCTGTAGAGAGATGGTACTGTCATAGCACAAATCTAAAATGAGAGAGAGAGAGAGATAAAATTGTGATGCTAGGGAAAAGAAAATATGAAGAAAATGTTGAGTCCTAGCTTGGGTCAGTTTGGTCATATTTGAGAGTTACTCAAATAGGAAGTGATTGTTACATAATTTACCCAATTATTTAAGGCAATTTATTATTAAAGAAAATATTTATTTATTTATTTATTTTAAAGATTTTATTTATTTATTTGACAGAGAGAGACACAGCGAGAGAGGGAACACAAGCAGGGGGAGTGGGAGAGGCAGAAGCAGGCTTCCCGCAGAGCAGGGAGCCCGACGTGGGGCTCGATCCCAGGACCCTGGGATCATGACCTGAGCCGAAGGCAGACGCTTAACGACTGAGCCACCCAGGCGCCCCAAGAAAAGATTTATTTAAATGTTTATTTATACATATTAAAAAAATACACTTTTATTGTGGGAAGAAAAAAGATACAGTAATACAAAGAAGAACATAAAAAGTTACCTGTATATAATCCTTTCATCTAGGGATAAATTGCTTAATTTTTTGGTGCAGATTGTTCTAGCACTTTGTCTTTCTAAGAACATTATATTAGTAAGATATAGTCCTACCATCTTGGGATCACATAGTTGTTATAGGCCTAAGTCTGTTTTTCTAATTCAGCAGTATAACAACAACGGTATAACCCACAATTTCATTAAATATATTTTTTGAATTAGGATTTTTAATGCTATCATTTGTATTGCTGTTTCATGATTTATTTTTCTACTTTTTGTTAGAAATTTAGATTCTTTGCTATATCTCTCTATTTAAATGAGTATAATTAATATTTTTATACATAGATATTTTTCTTCACATCTCTGATTATTTCATTGGTATAGATTCTTTACAGTGATTTTGTTGAGTAAAACCATATGAACATTTCTAAGACCTTTAATTACCCAGTTGTATATAGAAGTGGATACGCTACAATAACCCAGAGAAAACTTAATTTTTCTAAGATGACCTATCTTGCATTGTAAAAATTATGTTAACCTCTAGAGATTTTAGAAATAGCCAGTATCTAGTAATCCTAGCTCCTGTTTAAAAGAATAGCTGGTCTATGTGCCAGGCATTATATGTAAGTCATCTGCATGTGTAGCTTGTATATATGTAACTAATCTCACAGTAACACCGTTAGGTATGTATGATCCCCATTTTAGATATGAAAAAGTTCTGGAAATTGAAGTAATTTGATTAAAACAAAATAGGCAATAAGTGGCAGAGCTAGAATTTAAACCCAAGTCAGTGTGACTTCAGACCAGGCCTTTCTTCCTGCTTTGTTCTCCTTGTATTTCCTGTCAAGTTCTGGCAGAATTTTCATTACCAAATAAAAGTGGGGGATCTGTACCTTGAAAATAAAACTTACAACCACTGCCAGAAACATGGTGGTTCTTTCTTTAAATTGCCATTCCCGGTGGCCCTGTGCCTTGAAAAGGAAATGATCAGATCAGAGTCTTATGTTTGTCAAGAGAATTAGACTTCTGTTTTACAAAGGTAGTTTATTCTCATATTTTATACCCTTCTATGAATTCATCTTAAATGTTATTTACTATACTATTCACTTTCAAACAGAAATAAACTGCTCCTCAATGTTAGGTTTATTTGGATAAAAGGGGAATTAGACAAAGTGTATTCTGGGAATTCAAAAATGGCACACGCAATTATAAATGTCAGTGTTCTGCAGTGGTTTTTAGCAGTTTCTTAGTCTAATTTGGATAGGAAGGTAAAAGAAAGACATTTGAACACAGTAAAAAAGTTAAAAATAAAGTATAAGCCTAAAAGTTCTTATTTCTGAAATTGGCTTAATTCTTCAGTTTTGAGAGATTTCCTAGAACTTCTGTTTTTAAATTTTTCTTTTTTTTTTTTTAAGATTTTATTTATTTATTTGACAGAGAGCACGTGAGCACAAGCAGGGGGGGTAGCAGAGGGAGAGGGAGAAATAGGGTGTCTGCTGAGCAGGGAGCCCGATGCTGGGCTCATGACCTGAGCCGAAGACAGACACTTAACTGACTGAGCCACCCAGGCACCCCTTTAAATTTTTCTTAAATCTGATTTTTGGGGGGGAGAAAGAGTGTCCATTCACTCTTTAAATGACTGAGAAGATGGGCAGGATATTTTGCTATTTTTAAAAATTCATAACAAAAATCATTAACATTGTCTTGTCACTAACTTAGATTTAGTGCCCATGCACTGGTGTAGGTGTCCAGAGTAGGGGACATGGGTGGTCCTAAAGTTTGTGAAGTTAGCCTTAGAAGTCACTGGGTATAGTAGCCCCTTTCAAATCCGATCAATCAAGTAATCAATTGATCAAAAAGCATTTACTGATGAGTAGAATGTGGTATTGTTTATCCTGAAAATCAGAATTCTCAGATAGCTGCATGGAACTTTCTGCAGTGATAGAAATGTGCTGTCCACTATGATAAGCACTAGCCACATTGAATACTAGAAATGTGGCTCATGCAATTTATGGAATTGCATTTTAAAATTTATTTTATTTAATTTAAATTTGATTAGCTACAAGGACTAGTGGCTACCTTATAGGCACAGGTGTAGAAAGTGGCTCTAAAAGTTCTGTTATCACCAGGGACCTTTGTGCAATTAAATTTAAAGTCTCTCCATTGCAGCTTGTCAAACTGCCTAGCACTTGATAGCTATGAACAAGAAGCGTAATCTCCTGTAGTCCCACCTAAATTTCATGCATTCTTGTTAGCCTGATCTGATCCTGTGGGCTAGCTAACCAGCTCCTGTAAATATGTATCACTTCCCCTTCTCATGCTTTGGTTCCTCCAGGAATAATGGCAGGACCTTTCTTGCCAGTGTCCAAGTGGTGAGTCCCATTCTTGTTCCAGGGAGGTAGCCCTGGAAAAAGAACAGACTAGCTTTAAAGCCGGTTTGTTTGTATTTCAGCCCTGGAATGGCCCCGTGGTGTAGAAATGATTGTTATTTAGCCTCCTCTGAAGATTGGGATAGTCATATTTATCCTATGGAGTGAAGACTGAAAGGACTGAGTACTAAGAGTGTAGGCCAGCGCAGTAAGACCTAGCAGAATCTTAAGCAGTGAGTATCAGTAGCAGGAAAGGTGTTAGGCAAATTAGCATATGAGTGGGTAACAGAGAAGTAATATTTGCTTCTGGCGACCTCTAATTCTAGTTAATCTTTAGGAGGAAAAAGAAAATGGGCCTTGGAAATAACACTAAATAACCCTGGTCTTTGCCGCCCAGTAGACAGTGACTAATGTGTAATGACTGAAGGTAAAACTCACGGTCGCAGCAGCAGCGGCACTGACAGCCTCATCCCCTGAGCCCTTGCAGGTGTGAAGCTGAATGAAGAACACATCGGTTCATTCATTTCATTCTCACAAGACATCTGTGGAGTACCTCTAGCTACTGTTAATACTCCCATTTTATAGAAACGGAGTTGTAGATGGAATTTGTCCACAACTACACAGCTAATAAGTGGCAAAACCAGGATTTAAATCTAAGACATCTTAGATCCAAAACCCATATCCTCTCTCTGGCCTCTCAAATTATTGCGTGCTATGCAGTAGACATTCATGGGCCTGGATGCTCTCCCTTTAGAGCTTTCATTTTTCCAAGCCCTTATTTTAAATTGGTACCATTCCCAGATTCCTACTTGGAACTTCTGGACTCAGTTACAGTAGGTCTGATTTAGCTATTTAAAAGTCACATTCATTTCTTTATACATATATCTGGTAAATAGGAATAAATTTTTGTTCATTAGTTTAGGAAAATCTGTTGGGTTCCTTGCTGATGTCAAGTACTGTTTGGCATTCAAAAAACAAAGATAAAAATGAAACAGCTGATATATTCTAGTAGTTGAGGATTTCTTTGTAGAAACAGACACAAACACATCAGTGTGAAAAGCGCTCTCAATGCACAACTTTTCCCAAGGAAGCTAGAAGGACTGACATTCATTCAAACAACATTTTTTTGTTTTTGTTTTTGTTATTGTTGAACCAGCCCATCAAGACCTCTCACAGAGACATTTTAGAAGAGACTTAAATAATACGGAGAAGTCTACCCTCTGCCTCCCCATAGAAGCCCATGTTCCTTCTATTGTAGCACAAACAATGTTTTACTGCACTTTGGTGCTTCACTGATGTATGGCCCTACATGGACGTAAGCCCTCTCCACTCCCCACCCAATGGCCCAGCCTCTCCTGGTATATACACTAGCCAGATTTGGGCCTGGGGTAGGTAAGGCGTAGAGATGAAACTAAACTGTAAACAAAATTGATTGGTTTCTCCCAAGCATGTCTTCAGTGAAAAGAAAAATTAAACCTAGATTATGTTCTTCAGGCAACTACAGTTCCTAGTGCAATCTTCTTTAGCTAGTTAGCCATTAGAAGAGGGAAGGAAAGAAGGTAGAGGAAAGAAGGAAGAAAAGAAAAGAAAATTCTGTTTGTCTTTGTTTTCTTTGGGTCACTGCATTAATCCTATTAACCCATTAATCCTTTTGCTCCCATCACAGATTTGCATGAATTCTTCCTGGATAGTAAACAAGCAAATTGACCTTATTTTATGGTTCGGAATAGACAGTTTGCTTTTTAAGGGGTTATGTGTCAATTACCATCACCCTTATCAACCTATTCAGGGCAAAATATAGTCTTGATTTAATCAGTTGCTAGACACAAAAAATTTGAGAATACATAACTAGTGGGAAAATAAAAGAAACATTGCTCACAATGTTCCTGAAAACAAGTTGTTTACAGGGTATTTCACTCTTTGTCAGTGTTGATAGTGATAGAATTGTCAACCTTTGAAATGATAGAAAATGAAAAAATATTTCACATGGTTTTCCTTCTCTGATCTCAAGACATTTTTTTTTTAAGTCTATTGTTTCTTGTTTACTTGAGTTCTATATATAACATTCTCAGGTGAGGAGAAATGGAAATGGTTTTTAATGCAAAACGTGTTTGAGAAGTCATTTCTGTTTTCAGAAAATATTTTGACAAATTGTCATTTTTATTAAACATACCGTATCCTCTCTTTTTTTTAAAGATTTTATTTATTTATTTATTTATTTATTTATTTATTTATTTATTTATCGGAGAGAGAGAGAGAGAGAGAGAGCGCGCACGCGAGCACAAGCAGGGGGAACAGCAGAGGGAGAGGGAGAAGCAGACTCCCTGCTGAGCAAGGAGCCCAGTGCGGGACTCCATCCCAGGACCCTGGAATCACGACCTGAGCCGAGGCAGACTCTTAACCGACTGAGCCACCCAGGTGCCCCAAACATACAGTATTCTCTATTAAAAACAAACAAACAAACAAACAAACAAGATTTCTACCAGAAACCTTAGTACTTGGACTCCTTTGAAGACATACTTTCCAGTTTTTTGTGTATTTCATTTGTGTGTATAACTCTCCCATATTTTAGCCCACCCTGCTGCCATCTCAAGGATTCTCTGAGAGTTTACTAGAAAGTAAATGCATATTCTTCAGTGTCATGATAATGTTCACTGGTGTGGTTGGTTGTATGTATGATTTGTCAAGTGAGGTTTAACACCTTAGGTTTGTTTTTATTTTCAGTTTGATCTTTAGAAATACTAGTTAAATATGCTATAATATTAATCTTAATCATACATGCTCTGTAAACTTTCTTTTTTGGCCATCATATAACATTTGTAGCGATAAAATACATCAAGAGATGATTGTAAGGTCCATAGCAGTTAGTATTGGATTGCAGTATAAAATGAAATTGAGAGGTCATACTATCTAGAGAAATAATGATGGAACCATGGATGTGGATGCTGAAAAGCTCTAACTTCCTTTTCCTGCTAGTAAAGGAAAATGAACGTGTGAATTTTTTTTTTTTTTTGAAGAGACTCAGTGATGTGGTAGTGTGACATATTTGTTCATCACATTGAAATTAAATTGTGGTCATTGCCACTGGGCAGCCTCTGGAGGCCTCCATGCATCTCTTCTTTGTGCTTTCACCCTCCCTGATCCATGACACCCCTCATCTGGCTCCCTCTCCTGGGAAGACTTCCCTAACCGCAGTGGGATTACTCACAGAGGGTCCTCCATTGGGGTATCCTATCTCAGTAACATCCTTTTCCTTTGCAGTAAAACCGTCCACTCAACCTTCTTGTCTCTGACTGGATTCCTAGTGCCTGGCACATCATAGATGTTCAGTAAAAAGAGTGAAATGAATCAAATGGACCTAGATACGGGTTTTAAAGTCTTTCAGTATCTACTACCCTTCCAAATCTTATTATTAGTTGTGTTATTATTTGAATTAATTTCCCAGATCCTCTTGAGTGTAAAAAGTTGTATCTGTGACTGAAATTTTATACTTCCTATATTATGCTAAATCATTTTAAACCTCATTCAGATTCCCTAATTCAGAAATATGATCCTATGGATCTAGTTAGATTATGTTTACCTGTGTAGTTAACTTTGAAGATAAAAGGTACTTGCGAGTGCATGAGAAATTTGAACAAGATTTCAAGTGTGTTTACCTTAGAGAATCAATTGTTTTCAGATCTCAGTACTATTTGTACAGAAACAAGTGATGTGCTAGTCAAAAATTAGGCATACCTGCCCAAAGATACAGAGAACAGATTGGTGGTTTCCAGAGGCAGGGGGTGGGGGCAGAAAACATGAGTGAAGGGGTTCAAAAAGCACAAACTTCCAGTTATAAAACAAGTAAGTCCTGGGGATGTAATGTACATCATGGTGACTATAGTTACTAATACTATATTGTATATTTGAAAGTTGCTAAGAGAAAAAAAAGTTGCTAGGAGAGTTGATCTTAAAAGTTCTCATCACAAGAAAAAATTTGTAACTATATATGGTGATGGATGTTAACTAGACTTTTTGCTGTGATCATTTCACAATATATACAAATAATGATTCATTTTGTATACCTGAAACAATATAACATGATATGTCAATTGTACCTTAATTTAAAAAAAAATTAGTTATTTCTATTTCAGAAGACTTGCCAAAACTTTCTCTTTTCTAACGACTATAATTTTAATTTGTGATTTAAAGTAATGAACTAAGCATCCTTACAAATCATTTCTATTCTAGACTAATTCAGTTTGATTAGCTTGAATCAGGAACAATTTTACTAAATGTGTATATTCAGTATTTTTGTTTTATGTATAATTAAATAAACATTTGTGTCGTCATTAAAATAAGTGTTCCCCCTTGTTTTCTGCAGAAGATGCAGGGGTTGATGAGCTGGCCACATGCTTCAGAAGCATGGCCTGGGTTCTTGTCGCTCTCAGAGCCCTACAGCTGGGCCAAATAACCATTATTTCTACCTTGGGTTTCCTTTCTTTTAAGCAAAGCTAACAACACTGATATATATATGCTATTTTTGAAAATATATAATTACTCAGCCACATTTCAAAATAGTTAAAACTTTTCTTTTTGCTAAATTTGTAGTGACTTGTTAATTATAAAAGAGGTCCAGATTAATAGTTACAAGGTAAGTCTTTTTTAATGATTTAAAAAAGTTTTTAAAACTTTAAAAAATCTGCCTGTTTGGGATGACACTGTTTATTATCATCTCTATAATTTCTGGGAATCTGGAAGATTCTGAATTTGGGTTAACCCTAACTTTGCTACCAAGGTGGAGGGCTGGGTAAGTAAACAGAAATGCTGTGATATTGCAAAATGATACACATTTAATTAAGGACATCGTTCTTTCCAACTGCATCACTTTAATGTTTACTTTTGTTAATTGCCTATTAGCTAACTTCATTTTTTCCCCATTTGAAATTAAAAGAGTTCTATCTTTTTATTGCTAAAAGGGATTCCTGCCAGGTCAACCTTCCTTATCAGATTACTATGAATTGTAAAATTTCAAAGTTAATTTTTTTATCAAGAATATGTTTTGATATCAACATGGATGGGACTGGAGGAGATTATGCTAAGTGAAATAAGTCAAGCAGAGAAAGTCAATTATCATATGGTTTCACTTATTTGTGGAACATAAGGAATAGCATGGAGGACATTAGGAGAAGGAAGGGAAAAATGAAGGGGGGGAATCAGAGGGAGAGATGAACCATGAGAGACTATGGACTCTGAGAAACAAACAGGTTTTAGAGGGGAGGGGGGTGGGGGAGATGGGTTAGCCCGGTGGTGGGTATTAAGGAGGGCACGTACTGCATGGAGCACAGGGTGTTATACGAAAACAATGAATCGTGGAACACCACATCAAAAACTAATGATGTATTGTATGGTGACTAACATAACATAATAAAATAAAAAATTAATAAATAAATAAAAAGAATATGTTTTGAATATTTTCATATAGAACTGAACATTAAATACAAAGGAAAATTAGAATATGGGAGCTATAAGCATTAAAGAGACCTATGTTTCTTTTTTTAAAAAAATTTTCATTGTTATGTTAATCACCATACATTACATTAGTTTTTGATGTAGTGTTCCATGATTCATTGTGTATAACACCCAGTGCTCCATGCAATACATGCCCTCTTTTTTTTTTATTTTTAAAGATTTTATTTATTTATTCATGAGAGACAGAGAGAGAGAGAGAAGCAGAGGGAGAAACAGGCTCCCAAGGAGCAGGGAGCCCGATGTGGGACTCGATCCCAGGACCCTGGGATCATGACCTGAGCCGAAGGCAGATGCTTAACCATCTGAGCCACCCAGGCGCCCTACATGCCCTCTTTAATACCCATCACCAGGCTAAGGAGACCTATGTTTCTAATAGGCAAATATTAAAATATGGAGTGTTAAACTTTATTTTTATTAGCTAATAAAAATGTGAGCTTTATAATAGAGATTAGCAAGGCATTTGAAACACTTTAAGAGGCCCTTCAAGTCTGCTCATAAATAAGAAGGAAATGGAGGGAAATGAGCAAAAACACCAAGAATATAATGCTTGAGATCATGGGTATATTTGTACAGTTATCTAGTGTAGTTGCATTGAGGGCAGGCCAAATATATTAATGCTTTTTATTCATTTTGATGCAATAATCCTGCATCTATCCTGAGTTTATTCACTTTATCAACAAGAGATCAAAAAAATGAGCCCCTTTTGGGTTTGCATATGTGTTTGTAAATTATGCCACTTTTGCAGATAAATTGCTCATAATTAGCCATGTGGTCCTACCCAGGAGACAAAGAACATCTAATGCTATTGAAATCAGCAAATTGACCTTCTTTTTGAAAAAGTGATTATTTAAGTAAGGAAGATATCCTTTTTTGGACCTGAGCTAAGTAGAATAAATAGAAGGTTAAATTCATTAAAATAATTTTGAAAATTTTAGGGATTATTGGTAGCATAGAGAGAAGGCTAAATTAAGCTTTCACTTCGTTGGAGTGGTTTGCTATTTTCTTTTTTTTAAGATTTTACTTATTTACTTATTTGAGAGAGTGCGTGCATGTGAGCGGGGGAGGAGCAGAAAGGGAGGGAGAAAGAATCTCAAGCTGACTCCATGCTGAGCATGGAACCCGATGAAGGGCTCACTCTCATGACCCCGAAATCATGACCTGAGCTGAAACCAAGAGTCGGAGGCTCAACCAACTGAGCTACCCAGGCACCCCTGGTTTGCTATTTTTAATTCAGTTTAACCTTAACAGCCTTAAACAAGACTGAATTAGGCAGAACATAGTTCTAATATTGGTAATGTTTATCTGTAAACTGAAAGGTTCTAAGTATAAAAATTTTACTAGTACTTTCTTCTTAACTTAGTTCTTAAAATAGTATTACTTTATCTTAGTTTTTTAAAATTAATTTGAAAGAAAAGGCTGGAAGTTTATGACAGCTTTCATCCATCTTGTTGTGTGGAACATATTTACATTTGTACCCAGACAGTGCTAGACACTGTGCCCCACCCTTCCTCTCTTATTATAGCCTCTTGCTGACTCTGTATCTGTCTCTCTGTCCCTCCCTTCCTCTCTTCTCTTTGTGTGTGTGTGTGTCTAACTCTGTCTCCATCTCTCATAATTTTTTTACTTCTGATTACCATACCTATAGCCGATAGGCTTAAAACCTCACTTGCAAATTTGTATTTGGATTGATTATGTGGAAATGTACTAGACCCTTAAACCCTGGCAACCGCTAATATGTTCTCTATCTCTTTAGGGATTATTTGTTTTTCACTCAGCATAATTCCCTGGAGATTTATCCATGTTGTTGTGTGTATCAATAGTTCCTTCCTTTTTATTGCTGAATAGTGTTCTGTGATGTGGATTTAACAGTTTGCTTAACCATTCTTACCCAATGATGACATTTAAGTTTCCAGTTGTAGACTATTATGAATACAGCTGCTATGAACATTCCTACATAGGTTTTTGTATAAACATAAGTTTGCATCTCTGCAATGAATGCCCAGGAGTGCAGTGGGTTGTATGGTAATTGCATATTTAATGTTTTTCCAAAATTGCCAAAATTTTTCCTTTACATTCCCACCAGCAATGTTTGAGCAATCCAGCAAAAGTGATGCTTTTGGTGGTATCACTATGTTTTATTTTAACCATTTGGATAGTATAGAGGTACTATATACCTCTGTGGCTTTAATGTGTGTTTTCTTAATGGCTAATGACAATGAACATCTTCTGATGTACTAATTTGCCATTTGTATATCTCTTTGGTGAATTGTCTATTCGTGACAGTTGTCCATGTTCTAATTGTTCATTTTTTCACACTCAGTTTTCAGATTTCTTTATATATTCTAGGTCATTGTCCTTTCTTGGATACGTGATTTGCAAATATCTTACCTCTGTAGGTTCTCTTTTTATCTTCTTTTTAAAAATTTATTTGTTTTTTAATTCAAATTCAATTAATTAACATATAATGTATTATTGGTTTCAGAGGTAGAGGTCAGTGATTCATCAGTCCTATATAATACCCAGTGCTCATTACATCACATGCCCTCCTTAATGTCCATCACCCAGTTCCCCCATACCCCCACCTCTTTTTGTCCTCTTAACAAGGTCTTTCTCAAAGCAAAAGTTTTTAGTTTTGATGAAGTCCAGTTGTCAATTTCTTTTTCTTTTTATGGGTAATTTTTTTTTTAATCTCATAAGTATACTTTGTCTAGCCTAAGTATTAAAGATTTTCTCCTGTGTCTTTTTTTTCCTAAAAGTTTTATGGCTTTATAGTTTACATTTGTGTTCATGATTAATTTTGAGTTAAATTTCATATGAAGTTTGAGACTTCATTTGAAGCTCATACTTTTCTGACTATGAATATGCGGAGTCTACTTCCTTTATTGTATTGCTTTGGCACTTTTGTGAAAAATCAGTTGGGCATATCTGTGGAGTCTACTTATAGGTTCTCTATTCGCTTTATTGATCTGTCTATTCCTCTACCAAATCCATACAGTATTGATTATTGTAACTATATGGTTAAGTCTTGATATGAGATAGAGTGATTTGTCCCACTCTATTCTTCTTTTTCAAAATTGTTTTAGATATTCTAGTTCCTTTACCTTTCCATATAAATTTTATTTTTTTCCAACTTTGTTAAGGTGTATGGGCCATAAAAATTGTATATATTTAAAGTGTATAAGGTGATGGTTTGATATATATTGATAGACGTTGTAAAATAACTACCACAATCAAACTAATTAATGTATCTTTCACCACACTTAGTTACCTTTTCTTGTATGTGTGGTGAGAACACTTAAGATCTACTTCATGGCAAAGTTCAACTATATAATATATTATTAACTATAGTCACCATGCTGTTCATTAGATCTCCAGAACGCATTCATCTAATAACTGAAAATTTGTATCTTTTGACCAATAGCTCTTTTTTTCCCCATCCTGTAGCCCCTGTTAACCACAATTCCACTCTCTGCTTCTAGCAGTTCAATTTTTTTAGATTCCATATATAAGCAAGATTATGAAGTATTTAACTTTCTGTGTCTGGTTTATTTCACTTAGCATAATGTCCTCCAGGTTTCTCCATATTCATGTTTTCACAAATGACAGGATTTCTCTTTTATGGCTGAATATTATTCGTGTGTGTGCACATGCACATGTGCATATATACACTACTTTTTCTTTATCCATACATCTGTCAACAGACAAAGGTTGTTTCCATATTTTGGCTATTGTGAATAATGTTGAAATGAACATGGAAGTTCAGATATCTCTTTGAGATCCTGATTTCATTTATTTTGGACATATACCCAGAAATGGAATTGCTGGATCATATGGTAGTTCTATTGTAAATTTTTTTATGAACCTCCATACTGTTTTCTATAATGACTGTACCAATTTGCATTCCTACCAAAAGTGTACAGGGGTTTCCTTTTCTCCATACCTTCAACAATACTTGATATCTTGTCTTTTTGAGAATAGCCATCTTAACATGTGTGAGGTGAAATCTCCTTGTGGTTTAGATTGGCATTTCCCTGATGATTAATGATGTTGAGCACATTTTCATATACCTGTTGGTCATTTGTGTGTCTTCTTTGGAGGAACATTGACTCGGATCTTGTGCCCATTTTCTAATCAGGTTTGTTTTTTTTTTTAAGATTTTATTTATTTGAGAGAGAGAGAATGAGAGAGAGAAAGAGAAAGAGGGAGAGAGAGAGCATGAGAGGGGGGAGGGTTGGAGGGAGAAGCAAACTCCCTGCTGAGCAGGGAGCCCAATGTGGGACTTGATCCCAGGACTCCAGGATCACGACCTGAGCCGAAGGCAGCCGCTTAACCAACTGAGCCACTCAGGCACCCCTAATCAGGTTGTTTTTTTGCTATTGAGTTGTATGAGTTTCTTTTATATTTTAGATATTAATCCCTTATCAGATATGTGATATTAGATATCAAATATGTGGTTTGTAAACCCAGCTAGATCTGGGTTATGGGCTGCTTTAGGGCCCACAGCTGGAACTGAGGTTAGCAGGCTTGTCACTTGTGGCTCCTCCTGTGTCCCCTGATGGTGTTGGTGGCAGAACCAAGAGTAAATGGGGCTTGCAACCCAGAGTTCTGATGACCTCATATGCCCTTGGGAGTCTCCTTGCTTCCATTTGGAAAATGTAAATAATTCTCACTCTTTTCTTGACATTTCCTCTCATTCTTTGTGGGAAATGCTGTAAAAGTATTCGAAGTCCTGTATGTGAAGAAAGAACATAGGCCTCTTTTTAGCAACAAAAAAAGAAAAGAAAATGTGGTGAGAATGGACATCCTTGCCTTGTTTCCCTTCTTAGATGGAAAGCATTCATTCCTTCACTATTAATTATAATGCTACCTGTAGGATTTTTGTAGATGCTCTTTATCAACTTGAGGGTGTTCTGTATTTCTGGTTTTCTGATTTTTTGTTTTATTATATGAGTGTTGAATGCTGTAAAGTGGTTTTTCTGCATCTACTGATGAGCTATATGACTTCTTTCATTTTGAATGTGGTGGAGGTGATTTTCAAATATCAAATGAGACTTGCATCTCTGGAATTAACCCCTTTGTCATGTTGCATACTTCCTTATACTCACTTCCGAATTCTATTTTCTAGTATTTTATTAAGGATTTTTCATCTGTATTCCTGAGGTATGTTGGTCTGTGGTTTCTCTTTTTCTTTCTCTTCTCCTTTTTTTTTCTTTTTTTTTGGCACTGTCTTTATCTGGTTTTCATATTAGGGTAATACTAGCTTTATAAAATGAATTGGGTGGTATTTCCTCCTCTTCTATTTTCTGAAAAAGATTGTATGAAATTGGTGTTAATTCTTCTTTGCACATTTGGTAAAAGTCATTATGTAATGTCCCTCTGGTCTCTGATAATTTTCTTTGCTCTAAAGCCTACTTCATATGATACCCTTCCCCCTGCTATACTTTTATTAATGTTTATGTGATGTATTTTCCCCATCTTTTTACTTTTGTTTCACCTATATCTTTATATTTGAAGTGAATTTCTTATAGACAACATATAGATGGATCATGTTTTTTTAATCCACTCTGCTAATCTTTGTTTTTTACTTGGTTTATTTAGACCGTTTACACTTAATATAATTATTGATGTGTTAGGACTTAGCGCTACCTTTTTATTTTTTGTCTTCTCTACATTCTCTTTCTGTTTTTCATTTCTGTTTTCTTTTTCCTGGCTTCATGTAGGTTACTTGAACATTTTTTATAATTTTATTTTATTTTATTTATAATATTTTTGTGTATATCTCTTTTTATAGCTATTTTATTGATTGCTCTAAGGATTAAATTTTATCACAGTCTACTGAGTCAACATTTTGCCAGTTTTTATGAAGTGTATAAACCTTACCTCTTATATCCCTTTACTGTTCTCAACTATGATTTTCTTAAATATTGTTTTTATATTCATTTAGAACTATATCAGGGAGTGTTATAATTGTTGCTGCAACTCTAAATACAATTTTGAAAACCCAAGAAGAGTAGGAAAGCCTATTGTATTTACCTGTATATATCTATTTTTATTTCATCCTTCCCACAGATCTTGAGGTTCTGTTCAGATTGTTTTAAGTCTATTTTTTCTTTGTTGTTCATATTGTTTAATTTCTGTTTTTGTCTTCAGGTTAACTGATTTTTTCTGTTTCTTCCATTCTGCTGTTGAACCCATCCATTGAGTTTTTATTTTCATTTTATTTCTCGGTTCAAAATTTCCATTCTAAAAAAATCTATTTCTTTGCTGAGACTTTCTGTCTTTTCATTTGTCTCTGTGTGTTCATAATTGCCTATTGAAGCATGCTTATAATGGCTACTTTAGAATCTTTGTCAAATAATTCTAATACCTGTGTCATTTCAGCATTGTCATCTATTAATTATCTTTTTTCATTTGAGATTTTTCCTGGTTCTTAGTATAAGAAGTGACTTTAGATGGTAACCTGTACATTTGAGGTATTATGAGACTCTGGATCTTATTTAAATCTGTTTTAGGGTGCTTTGTCTGATACTGTTCTGAGAAGAGAAGTGGAGGGAGTGGGGAGGGGGGTTGTTACTGCCAGGTGGAGGAAGAAGTCCAAATTCTCCACTTGGCCTCCATTAATGCTGAGGGGGAAAGGACTCCTTGTTACTGCTAGGTAGATGTGAGTTCCAGCTTCCTGCTAGGCCTCCACTGATATCACCCTTGCTGGGAGAGCCAGGGGTGCTTCTTCCCACATGGCTTCCACTGAGAGGACTGGAGGAAGGTGTGAGGATAGAGGGTAGCCAGGAGTACTGGTTACTGATGTCGGGGGGGGGGGGTTGGGGGGGATAGAAGTCCAGGCCCCCAGGTGATCTCCATTGTCATGGTGTGTGTGTGTTGGGGGGCGGGGAGTTGATCAGGGAAGGCTCATTATAAGCCTGCAGGGATGGAAGTCCCAACATTCTATCCTGCCTTCTCTCACACCACCCCATCTGGGCTATCGAGACTTTTTATTACAGCCTGATGAGAGTGCAAGTCTGAGCTCCCCACTCACCCTTTTCTGGTGTGTATGATGGTGAGTCACAGGTTTTTCTGTGATGTTTGCCTAGATTAGAGCAGTCATTTTCTGAAAGTTTTGTATTATACTAGGCTGTCTCTTTCGTAGCCTTTAGTTGGAGAGAGTAAGCTTTTGTAGAAGACTTTTTTATCTGTACCCATTGCTGTATCATGTTGCCATCTTCTTCAGTCTGAAGTCTGGGATATAAGAAAACAGAAAACCCAGGAACTCACCACTATGTTGTTCCTTAGGTCTCAAGGTCTCCAGGGCTTGGCTGGTATGCCTTCTTCTTTTTTCCACCTCTCAGTGTCTTAGGTTTAGTTGATATGTAATGTTAGCCATTTTAGTTGTGCTTCAGAGGATAAATTAGGGAAAAGTATGTCTACTCCCACCTTCCCAGAAGTAGAAGTCCTAAATTTTCCTAAATGTTAAGCAGCACTACCTCCTTTAAGGAATGAGTGTTGAAGATGTCAAATCAGATGTCTGAAAGGGACCAGGAGAATTTTGTCTGTTGTGTCCCCACATTCCTTTTCAACTTAAATGTGAAGCATTTCTGTGACTGTGTTCTATTTGATAGTGAAGGTAGAAGCTCCTTTGGGTCTTGATGTCATGTTCTTTGAAAGATTAGAGCTGTCAAAGTGTCTGAAGGTTTCATTTGTAAGTAACATTTATTTTAATGTCTGGGCAATTTTTGAGCCTGTTGATAGTCTTTGCTCACTCCCTGCATTTCTCCAAGGCAATCATCTACCAGAGTAGGAGACCTGAGGGAGCTCAAGCCCAGGCAGTGACATGACATGGCCTTCTTCCATTCCCCCTCTCCTGACACAGACTTGCACTGGAAAAGTAAAATTAATTCCATTGGCATTCCCTCTTGAGCATGTGAGGGTGGGTGTCACTTCTGTTTGTCTGTTTGTTTTATTGAAGTATAGTTGACATACAATATCCCATTAGTTTCAGGTATGCAACACAGTGCTTTGGTAGTTCTGTGCATTACACAATGCTTACCATGATAGGTTACCATCTGTCATCATACAAAGTTTTACAATGTTATTGACCATGTCCCCCGTGTGGTACTTCTTATCCCCATGACTTATTCATTTTATAACTGCAGGTTTGTACCTCTGAATCCCCTTCACCCATTTTGCCCATCTCCCCACCCCAAGCCCAGCCCCTCTGGCAACTACCAGTTTGTTTTCTGTATTTATGAGACTGTTTTGTTTTTGTTTGTTTGTTTCTGTTGTTTTTAGATTCCATATTTAAGTGAGATCATATGGTATTTGCCTATCTTTGTCAGACTTATTTCACTTAATATAACACTGTCTAAGTCTATTCATGTTACAAATGACAAGATCTCATTCTTTTTATGACTGAGTAATATTCCAGTGTATATATGTACCACGTTTTCTCTATCCATTCATTCATCTGTAGCTGTCACTTAGTGGCCTAACTTGGTTTTATCTGTCCATAGAGGTGAGTCATTGCCCTTTGTATTCCTGATTTAGCAAGAACATGAGGGAAATCCAACATTGTAAATAAACTGTAACTGTAAACTATTATATTTCTTTCTCTTTTTCAGGCAAAAGCTTATTATACCAAATGGAAGTTGCCCTGTTATTCTGAATACTTATTTTTGTCAGAAAGTTGTTGCCAAAGAAGATTCAAAAATAATACATGAAGCACAGTGTTGGGACACACCCCTTCCAAGAAGAAGTATCACTTTGGCTCAGATGTTTAGATTTAGGAATCTAACATATAAATCACCTGAAAGCCAGGTAAATTTTTATTTGTTTTAGATGTTTTATGCTTTGTAATAATAATGGATTTGAAAGGTATAAGCAAAGATGTTTACCTTTGGTTCCCCTTCAAATATTCAGTAAATATATATGCTAGAACATCTTGTTATTATTGTTATGCCTGAAGAAAGTATGAAGTGGTTCAGTATTTGGTAGTAGTCATTTCACAGTATTTCATCTATATAATTGTATTTTTTTAATCTTTATCCTAATCTATCAAAATATATGATTTTTTATTTTTTTATTCTCATTTTGTAATTACCTAAGAATTTTGCTTCAGCCTTTTACTTATCAAATTAAAAAGTTATATTTTTCTTTTTCACAGTATCTATATCCCTTGGGATAAAAAGAACTGCATAAACTTGAAATTATATGCTGTAGATTGTTTTTTGAAATTTTATTGGCCCTGAGTCATGATCATTGGCCAAGATAAATTTAGGGAACCACTAAATTTCACTCATAGAAGGCATGAAGGGCACTCCAGGGATCATTCCAGGCTGTAAGTGTCTATGACTCCATGTGCACCATCTCAGGTTCACCCAGTTAGCTGAATCAGCACTGAACAGAATGCTAAGGCTGACAGACTGTATGAGGGGATATAAGAAAAAGAAAAGTAGGGGTGGCTCAGTTGGTTAAGTGTCTGCCTTCAGCTCAGGTCCATTGGGCTCCTTCCTCAGCGAGGATCCTGCTTCTCCCTCTGCCTGCCGCTCCCCCTGCTTGTGCTCTCTCTTTCACTCTCTCTGACAAATAAATAAATAAAATCTTAAATTAAAAAAAGAAAAAAAGTAGACAAAGTTGCATCTTGTTTGTAAATGTGTCAACAAGCATACTCTCCCTTTGATTATCAAAAGAAGTATCTGAAGGGGATAATGGGGAAAAGAGGGCTCTCTAATTAATTTAATTTATGACTCAAAGTGCATTACTGCTTTAACATTTAGTTGTAAATAGCCATTGATATTAAATTCTTGAGATAACATTTTTGTCTTACAACAGTGACAATGAAGCTGCAGTATAACATCATGGTTATGAATATAGGCTTTAGAACCAGGAATCCTGGTTCAAATTCTGCCTCAACCACTTATTGCTGAGTAACATTGGGCAATATACATAATTTTTCTGTGTTTCAATATTTTTATCTTTAAAATGGTAATAATGATATAATCTACCCACTTGGGTAGTTATGAGGTTAAATATGTTGGTTATATAAGTACAGTACCTAAAGAAAAGTACCTGGAATGTCCTCTAGAAGTGTTATCTTATTATGATATTTAATATTATTGTAAAGGGTTGTTGGGAGGCTACATGAGCCTGTAAAGTGTCTAGCCTAGTAGACTGCACACAACAAGCACTTAATAATGACTTAATTTTGAAACCCTAGTCATTCTTTTGTTTTTTAGTTTGTCCTGTTGGGATTGTTTACCTCATAAAAGAAAAATTTTCTAGATTACCATGAAGTATTGTAATAGCAGGACTTTACATGTTTTCAAAGACCCAAAATGATCTGTGCTTCTATGGATTGGAAACACTGTGGTTCCCATATTATCTTGCTCACCTTGCCCTCCTCAACAGCATTAGTTACCTGGCAGACACAGAGGCACATGCAATGTCTTATCTTCATCATTCCTTTGGCGTTCTGCAGTTATATCAGAAGATTGCCTCATAATGTCATGATTTGGTACATACCATGCTGTTATGAGTTAAACTGAAATTGTTCCCTTTGCATGTCTTGGCCAGGTAATGTGTAGTGGTCTCACTACAATGTGGACAGACTGCACCCACGGACATGAGGAAGCCAAACAGCGCTTCCCAGCCCAAGCTCCCCTGAGGGATTCTCTCCTGGATGCAGTGGAAAGCCAGGGTGCTGCCACATGGTCAGGAGTTGGGGTCCGAGTAGTGGTACAGAGAGTTTACTATCTTCCCTGCAGATATCAGCAGGGAGGTGGTTCAGCTGCTCCACCTGGATCAGACCCACCTAGAGTTCGGTGAGTAATTAAGACACAGGCATGGGTGCTAGGGTCACTTAGAGAAAGTAGAGACTCCTCCTGGAGAAAGTAGAGCCTCTTGGCTGCATTCACCATATACGTGAGTTTTTATTTTTTTGTTTTCTTCTTGCATCAAAATTTGGGACACGTTGTGTGACAAAGGAGTCTGATCTGTTTATTTAATATAAAAAGTCCTACTAAAAATTTAATTTGTTACATTTACTTTTACCTTTAGTGGTTCATGTTATTGGAAGTAATATAGACAAGAAATACTGGTATTCTAGAAAAGCCAGGACATAGGGTTACCATACCGAAAATGACCACTGCAATATCTGTCAAGGTTTATGTATCTTAAAAACCTAAGTAAATAAACAGCAATTAGTAAATCTATGGCTTTCAAAGAGTGCTATTCTAACCTATTTCAGCACTACCTAATAGAACTTTCTGCAATGATGTAAATGGTGTATATTTGTACTATCCAGTGAGGTAGTCACTGACCACGTATGGTTACTGAGCATTCAGAATATGGCTAATGGGACTGAGGAACTAAATTTCAAGTTTTATTTAATTTTAATTAACTTTATTTTAAGTAGCCCCATGTGGCTAGTGGCTACCTTGGTGGACAGCACAGCTACATAAGCCAAACCCATAATTCAAAGTACTTTGCTCATACTAACTATGGGAATGATATCTTCTTTTACTTGTATTTATGCCCTTTCTGTGTTTTTTCAAATAGCTGTAGTCATGTCATTGACTGAAGAGTTTATTTATGTCAGAGCCTTGGTATAACCTTTTGAGGTTATATTACTTTCTATGTGAAACTGCCTTCAAAGCAGTGAGATGGACTTATAATAGAAATTAAAAGTATAGATGCCAGTTCATCAACCTTTTTTTTATATATCTACTCTTAAAACACATATTGAAGAAACAGTAATTACAATATCCTATTCTTATAGTGCCTTCTGATACCATTCAGAAGGAGCGACAAGAGGGGCACCTGGGTGGCTTAGTCGTTGGGCATCTGCCTTCGGCTCAGGTCGTGATCCCGGGATCCTGGGATCCAGCCCCGCGTCGGGCTCCCTGCTCAACGGGAAGCCTGCTTCTCCCTCTCCCACTCCCCCTGCTTGTGTTCCCTCTCTCACTGTGTCTCTCTCTGTCAAATGGATGAATAAGGTCTTTAAAAAGAAAAAAAAAGCGACAAGAAACATTTCTGTGTTAATTATGAATCCTCTTCAGGTGGGTGGCACTTTATTTGAAAGTCCTATGAATTTCAAAAAGTCTCTTTAGGTGTAGAGTTAGAGAATATTTCTTTTGGATTTATAGGAAAAATTTTAATTTTATTTTGTTTGGAATATGTGTATGTCTGAAATGATTATATCAGTTTTAGGGTTTTTAACTTGTAGGTGTAGACCAGTCTTGTAGTCTTTAACTTAAATCTGTGGTAAACCTAAATAGATCTGAGCCAGTTATAGATCAGACATAGGTTTTATTTTATGTTTTTCGTGGAATGTGTCCAGCATTAGGCTTTGGAGAAGGAAATACTGGGTAACCTAAGCAATGATGATCTTCGTAAAGCTTCTCCAGCCCAGCACACAGACCACACACTCAGAGGAGATTGGGGACAGCAGGGACTGAGTCACAATGATGAGAAAGCAAGGCGAAACTGACAGTGAGGTTGCTTCCTTAGGAGTAATCACAAGCAATGGACACCTTGAATCCTGTCCCTCTAGCTCCTTTGGTGGTACTTGTTTTACTTGTTAAGCAAAAAAAAGAATTGGAAGCTAACTTCTGGTGAATTGCTGCCAATGGCTGGCATTATGAATGTTTTGGATTTGTACCTTAAACATACACTGGGACATATTAAATGAGACTGTGCTAAGTTGTGGATTGAAAAAAGGCCAGGCATAAACCTCAAAAACAAGAAAATAACTTGTTATTTTCAGTTATTCAGATGTAATTAAATATGCGTTGTGTGTGCTGTATTTCCTGTAACACACATGAGATTATACAATGCTGAGACTAGAGGATATTAGTCCCATTTCACAGATGAGGAAACTGAGCCTCAGAGAGGTTCTTACTTGCTGACAGTTATACAGGTGGACAAAAAGAATAACATCATAAGATATAGAATCCCAAACATGTCAGGGTTGTAGAGAGTATGGAGCTGAAAGAAAGGGGATAAAATTGAGTTAGGACCAAGCTGTGATTGATTAAGATTAAGCCTGACTGGGGGGTCAGGTCATCCTGGGCAGCAGGAGTAGTGAAAGTGCCCAGTCATTGGGGAGAATTGATTGGATTGTGTAAGAAAATGAACCTTTGAACAGAAAATCATAGCATTTGAGCTTGGGTTTGAGGACAAGGCTTCTGAGATGTCTTTTGGGTACACAAAGGTATTATTGTAAAACTGATTATTAATATTTTCTAGATTCATAATGCTATAATAATGATTAAGTTCCAGTTTACAAACAAAATTAATATAGAAGTAAAATTATACTTAACACTGTACTAATTCTTTGCATATTATATATTATCAAAAGCATTAAAATATCTACTTTGGAGGATCATTTAGAAACATGTTTGCTAATGTAGACTTTCATTTATATACATGTAGCATGTATATAAAAGAAAACATTATTAAAAGACTTAAGTTTATAGTTCGGAAGATTCCTTTCTTTTCTACTTACAGTTTCTACCTATAACTTTGGGTGAACTCCTGTGCAGCACATGGGAGTCATTCTCATCCAGAGGCATGACTGCAGCAGACGGGGGAAATGGCATAGGGACCCCTTACACTGAGGGCAGCTCCAGGTCTGCTCTCTTGCCATAACTGGCTATGCCCCCGAGATCCTTCTATCAGTGAACTGAAAGACAATGTTGATCACTATGTGTTTTCCATAAAGTGCCAGAAATTACCATATTCTAAGAAATTAAGGCCTGCAAAAAAAGAAATGACTCTGTCATATGGTAAATATTTTGCCACAATAATTCTCTCTTTTCTGCCCAAACGAGGCCAGATGACTCCTTATGGAGCACTGTGGTGAGTCTTATATCTAAGTGTACTTAGTGCCTCAACCATAGGTGTCTATCTCAATCTGTTCCCAGTGCTTTAGCAGTCTCACTTTTCTAAGATCAGTAAGACCTCATCTTCTGATGGTAGACAGCCAGATTGTTGCCAACTTCGAAATAAAAGGAAATTCATTTGGAGCCAGCCAGTCCTGAACAGGGTCACATAGGTTCAGTCAAAAGGCTCATTTCTTCTGAGCTGTGAAACATTATCTAAATACACTTTAGATTTCAGGGGTGTCTGGGTAGCTCAGTTGGTTGAGCATCCAACTCTTGGTTTCCGCTCGGGTTGTGATCTCATGGGTTGTGGAATAGAGTCCTGCGTCCAGCTCCACACTCATTGGGGAGTCTGCTTGAAGATTCTCTCCCTCTGCCCCTTCCCCCACTTGCACGTGCTCATGCTCTCTCTAAAACAAATAAATAAATCTTTAAAACACATATATATACACACACACATACACACATATATATATACACTTGAGATTATACACACACACACACACACACACACACACACTTTAGATTTCAGAAATATAACATGTAAGAAACTCCTGTCCCTTGTTCTTCTGGATGACTTCTTTTAACTCAAGCTATTAAAGAAAACACTTCTACAAAGTTTCTCAAGGTGTTATAGGTCAGAATAACCAATACAAACTTAAGTTTTATAAATCACTAAAATCAAAAGTAACAAAAAGCAACCTCGAAAGCACTCCCTAAGCACTAATCTAGGCAGACTGTTCAGAGCCCAAACCCACCTTTATCTAGAATCACTGAATATCGAGTGAATGTTAAATAAATGCATGACTAATAAAGCAATAGGCTTTTTTTTTTTTTTTTTTTAGCAGAAAGGGAGCACTGGTCTTGGAGATAATTTATAATAGAGGAAACTGAGGCAAAGAAAAAGTAAGTGAATTCCCTGGTGACTCCCTACCTCATGGCAGAGCAGTCCCTGGATCATGTTTCCTCACTCCCCATCCATGCTGGTTGCCATTAAATATTGACTTTCTTTCTCCCTTTCTGAAACATCTGCTCCTCTCTCCTTCAGATATTTAACTTGTGGACAAATAATTTAATTTTATCTTTTAGAGATGTACATTCTTTCTTGCCTGTCATTGCAGAAGTATTGATAATGGGACAGTTAGTCTTTTGTGAGGGCATTTAATTCAAACAGTTTGCTCAGTGGTCTTATGTTTGGACAAAAAGCTGGAATGACAGAACCTCCCAGTTTAATAGTTATCATGCATTATAGTTGTATGGAAATTCATTGAGCTGAACTCAGGAAAAGAGCTCATTTTTTTTCTCCAAACCTTGATATTTTATTTTCTCTTTTCATCTTTTGACTCTTCCTTTAGTCTCTTCTCCTGTATTTCTTCTTCCTTTTCACTAAGGAAAAATTTTTAAAAAATCCACCATTGTCTTAGGCTAGGTTCTGGGTCCTCAGTGATTAACAAAATCAGACATTGTCCTTATGATCCTGGAGCATAGTCCAGTGGGGAAGTCCCACACAAAACAATTAAAAACAAATACATTTATGACTATAAGTTGTGATATGTGCTCTGGTAAGAAAAGTAGGACACTAGGAAAGAGACCAATGGAGAAGGGGCAGGATTTAGTTTAGAGGATTCAAGGATGGGTATTGTAAGGCAGTACTATTTAAGCTGGCACCTGAAAGATAAGTGGATGTTAGCTAAAAAGCAGATGAGAGAGAATTGCAGTGGAAGAGAGAATACCTTTGAAAGTTCGTAGGGGTGCTGGGTGGCTCATTCGGTTGAGCATCTGCCTTTGGCTCGGGTCATGATCCCGGAGTCCCAGGATCAAGCCCCAGGTAGGGCTCCCTGCTCAGCGGGGAGTCTGCTCCTCCCTCTCCTTCTGCCCTTCCCCCCACTTGTGCTCTGTCTCTCTCTATCTCTCTCTCAAATAAGTAAATAAAATCTTTAAAAAAACAAAAAACAAACAAACCTTTGAAAGCTCCTAGACAGGAGGGAGAAGCTGATGTGGCCAAGATGTGTGGGCCAGTGGGAGAGCCCAGAGAGGCAGGCCAGCCATAGGCTACACACATGGTCTGTAGTGTTTGCCATGGCTGTCCACTGACCCAAAATAAACTTTACCTGTTTGGAAATGACTTTAGTTGTCAGATGGAAAATGGTTTGGGAAGAGGAGGAGGCACATGGACCAGGTCCCAGTGGGAGTGGAGAGACCAGGAAGAGGCAGACTGTAGGAGTCCCAAGTCAGCCTCGGCTCCTGAGTCTCACGTGGCACCACTGGGATGTGGAGAGAAGGATCACATTCTAGGTGTGTGTGAAGACTTGAGAATGGATTGGGTATGGGGAGAGGGAAGTACAAGGAAATAATAAAAATGATGCTTGGTTTGATTGCTTGGTGGAATGATGAGCTAATTACTGAGGTGAGAAAAACTGGGATAAGAACAGGTTTGGAGGGAAGCTTAAGAATTCAGTTTGGGGCCTGTTTAGTTTGAGATTCCTGAGACATCTAAGGAGAGGTGTCAGATGAGAAAGTTGAATATAAAGATCTCACATTCAGAGAAGGATCTTAGGTTGGAGATAAACATTTGGCAGTTTTCAGCCTGTAGCTAGTTGAGGAGCTCCAAAGGCACTAGAGGGCATGCAGTGAAAGGCAGATACCCCCAGCCCTCATCCCAGGTGGTTTCTCCTGCTCCTCCACTCCACACCCCTTCTAGGAGTGTTGTGTCACAGCTAGTAAGTCTCTAAAACCAGAGCGGCGGATGAGATCACGTTAGGGAAAAAGTAGACAGGAAGAAAAGAAGAAATGCTAGCATAGAGATCTAAAGTCCTGTAGCATTGGAAAACAGGTAGAAGATGGGACCAGCAAAGGAGACTAAAGAGGAAGGGCTAATGGTAGAAGAGGAAAACCCAATGTACTGTGGCAGGCACCTAAGATACAGGATTTTCCATGTGTGCAAGTGGCAGCTAAGTTGGTGGTGCAGAGAAGCCTAATAAAATAAGGACTGAAAACATGTACAATGGATTGCTGAGAAGTTCCTATGTAACTTTATGAACAGAAGGTGCAAGGGAGAGGTGAGACTGGAAGCTAGTTGGTGGGGAGTTGAAGAGTGAGTGGGAGGTGGGGAGGAAGGACAGGTTCTGATAACAAGTGCTTTGTTGATGCATAAGAGAATGAGAATGTCAAATGTTCAGCAGAACAACAAAACTCATGAGGGCATTCTGTCCATGGTTTCCAGTATAGGTTCCATTTTTCTTTTAAAAATGCATTGAGGTACACTTATTGTGATAGGCACTGAGTAGTATATAGAATTGTTAAATCACTATATTGTACACCTGAAACTAATATAACACTCTTTGTTAAATATATTGGAATTAAAATTTTTAAAAATTGAGGTAGAGGCAGACCATTAATGGGAAAAGCAGAAGGTCTGGAATCAGACTGGTCTAGGTTCAAATGCTGATTCTGCCACTTAGTAGGAAGATGGGGCAAATTCTGTTTCCTTATTTATGAAATTGGAATTATTTCTTTCCATTATCCAGGTTCATGAAAATTAACTGAGATTATATACGTAATGTGTTTAGCATTATGCTTCTCATATAAGGACTCAATAGAAGGTGGCTCACTAGCTCTTTAAAAGCAAGTGCAAAGATTTAAAAATTGTAAAATACTGATAAATAATATTGTTACAATAATAGAAACCTAAAATAAACAAAGAAGAAGATCATATTACAAACCAGCATTCATGTTAGAGTTGAGTCTGTGGCCTGGCTGCAGGAGAAGCTTGATTGAAGGTGGTTTTTACTCCTCTCCTTTTGCACCGCCCCCCTTGCTGCACACACCCCCCCCCCCATCAACAAGGAGTTGCTGCTCATTTACTTTAGAAAACAAACATTTATATAAACTCATACATATGAAATGTGACTACTGCCTTCTAAATAATGGAGACATAAAAATTCCTCTGTAATAAACACTTGGCAGAAAACTGCCCTAGTGCTGGGTCCAGTATTGGATGGTGCTGGTAATTATGGCTGGTATATTTTTGTCTTTGTCTAAAGCATTTAAAGACATCCCAGACTTCTGATGGTGAAAATGATACAGTATTAAAGCAGAATGAGGAACATGAATTAGTAGATTGTGGATGTGATGATTAGTGTCCTTTATGATGATTAGCTTTTGTGTGTGTTTGGACAGTAGAGAAAGACTTGTATCAAGTTTGCAAGATTCCTTTTGATGAGAAGGCTGTAAGCTGTGGCACATTGATTCCACAGTTGTGTGCTCACCAGTCAGGTCTCCCTAGGTGCATGCAACTCTTCTCCCTGCTTATAAACATTTGCTTTTCTTCCTATTAAATGACTGGATGATAAAGTGGACTTATGTCTCCTTTTCTGTGCATAGAGATGGAGTGGCATGGCATTCTTTCTCCAGAACAGGGATACATATGTGTCAGTGATGAAAGAGCCCAAAGGAAAGACTCCATCTCCTCAACAGTACACAGCACCATTTCACCTGCTCTGCTTCTACATACTACCACATACCAGAATCTGTGGAGTGATTCTGATGATTAACCTACTTAGCATCATACTCTCATAAGGTTGTTATTGTTATCCATACTTTATTTCTGAAGTTTCTTTTCTTCTTCATGTTGTAGAAAAGTTGGAATTAACTCTTTTTCAATGACTTGAGTATTTTTATTGCAGTGCAAAAGATATGAGAGCGGGGATTCATTTTTTTAATGTATTCTTATAAATGATATGAACCATATCCCATTCTTTAGATTTTCCTTACTTGTGCTCTCTCAGTGAATCTTTTAATCATTAGCTCTGTATTCATAAGTCTTAGATAAACACTTCAGTCTCAGCTACCCAGCTCTTAACTTTTGCTTACTTCCTCTCTAAGACAATTCTTGGTGGTCTGTATGATATACCAAGGTCATTTTGCCATATTTTCTTTGCAGTCCTATATTTACAGAGTTTTGCAGTTATAACAGTAATCTAATATTAGAACAACTTTGTGACCTCAAAAAGAAACCTCAGACCCATTGACTGTTTACTTCTCCTTCCCCCAGCCTGTGGCAACCACTAATTTTCTATCTGTATGGATTCGCATGTTTTGGACATATATAAATGGAACTATACAATGTATGGTCTTATGACTGGCTTCTTTCACGTAGTACAATATTTTCAAGGCTCACCCATGTTGATCTATGTTGTGACATGTATCAGTATTTCATTCCATTGTATGGGTATGCCTTATTCAGTTTATTTATCAGGTGATGAACATCTAGGTTGTTCATACTTTTGAGCAATATGAATAGTGCTTCTATGAACATCTGTGTACAGGTTCTTTCTGTGAATGTATGTTTTCAGTTCTCTTGAATATATATTTAGGAGTAGAGTTGCTGGGTCATATGGTAACTCTGTGTTTAATTCTATGAAGAGTTAAAACTGTTTTCCAAAGAAACTACCATTTTCCATTCCCACCAGCAGTGTATGAGGGCTCCAATCTCTCCACATCCTCACCAAGACTTGTGATTGTCTTTTTTATTATAGCCATGCAAATGGATGTGAAGTGGTATATCCTTGTTGCTTTGACTTGGCAGTTCCCTAAGGATTAATGATGTTGAGCGTGTTTTCATATGCTTTTTGACTATTTGTATACTACTTTGGAGAATGCATCTTCAGATCCTTTGCTTGTTTTCTTAAATGGGTTATTTGTCCCTTTTGTGTTGAATTGTAAGAGTTCTTTATTTATTCTGGTTACAAGTCTCTTATCATATATATGATTTGAAAATATATTCTCCCATTCTGTGGAGTATTTTTTCCACTTTTTTGATAGTGTCCCTTGAAACACAAAAGTTTATAACTTTAATAATGTCCAATTTATCTTTTTTTTTTCTCTTGTGCTTTGGTGTCACATCTGAGAAACAGTTGCCTAATCCAAGATTATGAAAACTTACTCCTATATTTTATTCTAAGAGTTTTACAATTTATAGTCTTGTATTTAGGCCCATGATCCATCTGAGTTAATTTTTGTGTGTGGTATGAGGCAGGGGTTCATCCTTTTACATGTGTGTATCCAGTTGTCCAACACCATTTACTAAAAAGACTATTCTTTTTCTTGGTACCCTTGTCGAAAATCAGTCGACCACAGATATAAGTGTTTATTTCTGGACTGTCAATTTTCTTCCATTGACCTATATATCTGTCTTTATGCCAGTACCATAATGATCTTAATTACTAAAACTTTAATAGTACATTTGGAAATCAGAGTGTAAGCCCTTTAACTTTTTTTTTAAGATTGTGTTGGGAATTCTTAGTCTCTTAGATTTACATTTTAATTTCAGAATCAGCTTGTCAATTTTGGAATAAAACAATTGGGGTTTTGATAGAGATTATGTTGAATCTGTAGATCACTTTGAAAAGAATTGTCATTTTATTTATTTATTTATTTATTTATTTTTAAAAGAATTATCATTTTAGCAATATTTAGTCTTTGGATCCATAAACATGGGATGCCTTCTCATTTCATTAGTTCTTTAATTTCTTTCAACAGTGTTTTATAGTTTTCAGTACAAGTCTTAACACTTCTTTAGTTAAATTTATACTTAAGTATTCTTTTATGCTATTTTAAATGAAATTATTTTCTTAATTTAATTTTAGATTATTTATTGCTAATGTATAGGTATGCAAGTGACTTTCATATATGGACCTATTTGCTGAAGTGTTGTTGAACTTGTTTATTAACTCTAATAGTTTTTTAGTGGATTCATTAGGATTTTCCATATGTGAAATTTTGTAATCTTTAAATAAAGATAGTTTTACTTCTTCATTTCCAATCCGGGTAGGTTTTATTTCTTATTCTTTCTTAATTGCCCTGGCAATTCTTTCAAGTATCTTAAGGCAGGGAAAAAGAAATCATTGTTTGATGCTTTGGTGCAGTTATGGTAGCCCATCTTCTTCTATTTTTCTCTCTTTAAGTCCTATGCATCCTTCACTACCCAGTCTTATACCACTTGCCCCATGGAATCTCTCCTCATTTCCCCTATGGAGCTGGCCTCTTCTTCAGATGGTAGAATGAAAAACTACTTAGCTATATTTTTTTTTGGTTAAAGGTAGGTAGGTAGGTAGGTAGATCTTAACTCTTTTTTTTTTTTTTTTTTTAAGATTTTACTTATTTATTTGACAAAGAGAGAGAGAGCACAAGCAGAGGGAGCAGCAGGCAGAGGGAGAAGCAGGCTCCCTGCCGAGCAAGGAGCCTGATGCAGGACTCGATCCCAGGACCGCGGGAACATGACCTGAGCTGAAGGTAGACGCTTAACCGACTGAGCCACCCAGGCGTCCCTTAACTCTTTTCATTTTCACAACAGCCCCATAAAGTTAGTACCATTACTTTCAAACTTGAAGATTAAATGACGTAACGTTTATAAAATGCCTGACACCTCGTAAATGCTCTTAACACTATTTGTTTTATAACTATTATAGGTTTTGTATTATAGTTAGTTACAGATGTGTCAGTCTTTACTATAAGATTGTAAAGTCCTTGCTGGTAAGGATTATGTGAAGTAGTAGTGGTAGTATTCATTAATGCTTTTTCTGCGTATACTGTTCCTACTATATATGTTCCTAAATATATTTCTCTTACACCTCTTTTTTTCACATTTATGACTGTTAGCACTGTATTATGTCTCTTTGTATCATTTCTCCCATTCTAGATGGCAGGAAATGGACCCATTTTTCTACCCTTTATCTTTTCTTTAAGCTTTTATTTTTTTATTGATCTAGTGTCAGGTGCAGTTAGCAGATTAAAATTTCAAATGTTTCAGAATAGAATTAGAATTGTAGATTATTTGAAAGCAGTATGTTTATGTTCTTAAATATTCATGGGCGCCTGGTCCGTTAAGCATCCAACTCTTGATTTCAGCTCAGGTCATGATCTCAGGGTCATGAGATCATGCCCCACATCGGACTCCTTGCTGGTCATGGAGCCTGCTTAAGATTCTCTCTCCCTCTCCCTCTGCCCCTCCCCCCTAAAAAAAACTAAATTAATATTCTATGATACCAGCCCATGTCATTTGATCATGTCCTTTACATTTATAACTGACATATCTTGAATATCCTTAATGAGCCTGTTGATAATAGGAAATTGAAATGAAAGTTCCCATGGTTTTTTTTATATATTAAGTTGTTGATAGACTTGAAGGAAAAGATCAAAAGATCAAAAGGAATGACAACAGCCTTGTGCTGTGAGTATAGACGACCCTCTGGGGTCAAGGTCTGTGACTCATCATATTTTGGTACCAGACCATGAATGTAGTAGACACTTAACAACTATGTGTAGATGGGGAAAAGTAGTAGCTGTGGAGGCTATGTATTCTTTCTCAGGATGAACTGATCCATGGAGATGTTCTACAATGCTGTTGTTTCTCTAAAGACACTTAGTGCAGTAAGAATTGCCAGGAATACTCTGCTTTAGGAAAAAGGTAAAGTCTAGTCCGCACCAGTCTTACAGAAAATGAGATACTTGGACTAGAGGCCTCTACAGAGTGTTCATTCAGTGTAAAGAAGGAGGGAAGAGGAGGAGGAAAAAGGAGGGGCACTTAGGGAGGTGGCAAAGGAGGAACAAGAGCAGCTCTTGACTGAGGATTTATAAAGAAAGGAAAAGAATCCAGTTGGTGATGATTTAAGAGTTTGAAAGCATTTGTTACAATTAATGCAGAACTAAGAGATGTCAAGAAAAAATTGAGCAGCCACAGGTAAAAGATGAAAGGATGAAAACCTAACTTTTAGGGGCACCTAGGTGGCTCAGTCCATTAAGTGTCTGCCTTCGGCTCAGGTCATGATCCCAGAGTCCTGGGATGGAGCCCCGCATCCAGCTCCCTGCTCAGTGGAGAGCCTGCTTCTCCCTTTTCCTCTGCCTGCGGCTCTGCCTACTTGTGCTCTCTTTGTCAAATAAATAAAATCTTTAAAATTATAAAAACAAAAAACCTAACTTTTAACATTAAACCAAACTTAATTACTTGAAAAGGAAGGAACTCATGATTTGAATTAAACAAAAAGGAAGACTGAGTCATCCAGGGGAAGATGGTGCGGAGAGGTTTTACAGGTCTTCAGTAGCTCAAAATCTCACAGCTGCTGTGTGAGCTATGTGTCCTGCCCTGCTATTTTGTTCCCCTTAAGTGATGACTATCCTTCCTCTCCCTGGTAGGAATCTGAGTGCAGGTGTTGTAAGCTCCAGAGGTTGTGGGGGAGGCATAAAAAGGACCAGACTATATTGTATGTTTGGGAGTGGGAAGAAGAATGAAATAAATATCAAAATTGGGGCGCCTGGGTGGCTCAGTTGGTTAAGCATCTGCCTTCGGCTCAGGTCATGATCCCAGGGTCCTGGGGTTGAGTCCCACATCGGGCTCCCTGCTCAGAGGGGAGCCTGCTTCTCCCTCTCCCTCTGCCTGCCACTCCCCCTGCTTGTGCTCTCTCTCTCTCTCTCTCTAATTGTCAAATAAATAAATAAAATCTTTAAAAAAAAAATCTCCTGGGTGTTTTACCACTTAAATAGACTTTTGGAAAACTTAGAGTTAGCTTATTCAACTCTGTACCTCGAGTCTTTGCACCCAGATAAGTTACAATATAAGAACACTGGCTATCCAAGAAAACCACAGACATTGAATGGGGAAAATCTGAAGGTCTTGAGGGCCTTTCTTTACGTGAGCTATAGAAAAGTGGAAAATTATATGTTAACCAATTGGAATTTGAATTAAAACTTGAAACAAAAAAAAAGTGGAAAACTGGAAAGACAGGAAGGATACCAGTAAATCTTATCTTTACAATTTTTGAATGTAAGTAATCCCAGTTTTTGTTCTGTTCCTTAATGTAGCATCTTCTCTTCAGAAAATACTAGAATGAGATTTCCTAAAATGATATACTTTGCACAAAGGTTACTGTATACAGGTTTCCCTCATTTTTCCAAAGTTCACATTACATCACTTTGCTTTTACAAAAGACCTACATTAGTGCCTGTTTTTGCTAACCAAAAGAAATCTAAAGAGGAGTTTTGCTTTTATGAAAAAAAGTGAAAATGAAAAGCAAAAATAGCCTTCAGCATTTGTTTTGCAGCGAGCTATTCTAGAGGCAGCACATGCCCACCAGGGCTGGCATTGTGAAGCTCCTTCCCTGGAACTACACTCAGTATCAAGCCACCATGGCTTTGAACTTATCTGTGAGCATCTGTGCTTTATCTCGATTTATTTTGTGCACTTGTTAGTGATGTGTGATGTGTCCCAGTGATGTGTCAGAAAAACCTAATAGAGGTTATTTTTTGAGGTCGGGGAATGTTAAAAAAATTTTCCACATACATTAATGGTAAAGTAAATTATGCCATTTCAGCTGACGAAAGTTTTAATAGGAATGCTCTACTTCCAGAAAGCAGGGGAAACCTGTGTTTGGTAGCACATGTCATTCATCACAGGAGGCTCTCTAGCATTTGACCTTTATGTTTAAATTTTTAATTTCTTCCAGGTGCTTCCTAAAGAAGAGTATCTGGTATCTGCTTTTTGGGTGGGTGGAAAATGGGGGAGAGTACAGCCTGAGGAGTTGAGGCACATTAATGAAACCCCATTTCTGAGGGCTTTCTGGCCCTGCCGTAGTGTGACTCCACCACCTCCCTTGTTTGGAGAGAGCCTGCTCGGCTAACATTTAATAAAAACAATGAATACGCTTATTTTCACATAGATATTCATATATGCCTCTATGAATAGACTACTTAGAAGTTTACATAAGAAGAGACTGTTGGGGCACCTGGCTGACTCAGTTGGTAGAGCATATGACTCATGATATCATGGTCATGAGTTCAAGTCCAACATTCGGCATGGAGCCTACTTAAAAAATAAAAATTAAATATTAAAATTAAAAAAGGACTGTTTGTAGTCCCTGCCTCTGGGGAGAAGAAACTAGATGCTATGGGACAGGCTCCTTCAATGCCTGTTAGAACATAAGAATTTTGTGTTTGTGCACACATTATCTTTTCTTTTTAAGTTTTTTTAATTGAGATGAAATTCACGTAACATAAACCATCTTAAAGTATACAGCTGAGTGGTATTTAGTGTGTTCACAATGCTGTGTAACTACCATTTCTATATAGTTCCAACACATTTTCATCATGCTAAAGGAAACCCTGTACCCTTTAAGCAGTCCTTCCCTTATAAACCCCCTCTCCCAGCCCCTAACAACCACTAATCTGCTTTCTGTCTCTATGAATTTACCTTTTTGGATATTTCATTTAAATGGAATCATACAATATGTGATTTTTTGTGTCTGATGTCTTTCAATTAGCATACTGATTTCAGGGTTCATTCATGTGGTAGCATGTATCAGTACTTCATGCCTTTTTATGGCTGAATAAAATTGCATCATAGAGATATATCAAATTTTGTTTACCCATTTATCAGCTGATGGATATTTGGGTTGTTTGTACTTTGTAGCTATTATGAATGATGATGCTATGAACATCTGTCTTGAAGTTTTTCTATGGACATGTTTTCATTTCTCTTGGGTATAGCCCTAAGTGTAGAATTGCTGGGTCATATGGTAATTCTGTGTTTAACTTTTTGAGAAACCACCAGAATATTTTCTATAGCAGATGCACCATTTTATATTCCCACTGCTATGTATGAGGGTTCCAGTTTCTCCACATCCTTGTCAACACTTGTTATTTTCTTTCTTTCTTTTTTTTTTTTTATAACAACTGTCCTATCAGGTGTAAAAGAAATATTTTTACTTATTTCTTTCCAATTTATTTGCCATTTATTTCTTTTTCTTAACTAATTCTTCTGAGTAGAATATCTGGAGAGAATCAGTCTTTCACCATTGAGTATAATGTTAACTATAGTTTGGTTGGGTTTTTTTGTTTTTTGGTTTTTGTTTTTCGTTTTTTGTAAGTGCCCTTTATCAGATTGAGGATGTTCCCTTGTTCTACTTTGTTGTATGTTTTCATCATGAAAGGGTGTTGGATTTTGTCAAATGATTTTCCTGCATAGCCTAATCCACTTTTTTTTGTATTATGCATTATATGGTTAGGAATCAGAGAATATACTTACATTTGATGATTCTTGGTAGAGAGTGTATTATAACGAAATTATTAAAATAATGCTTTGAGTCATCAGGTTATGCAACTACTTCCATTCTCCTTGATCCTTCTTTGCAGTAGTATTCTCTGTAATGGGAATTTATAAACATATCTTTGCTTTTTTATTTAATTAAGCTTGATAAACTTCTTATTTTAGAGTGGTTTTGGATTCACAAAGATAATAGAGAGTTCCCACATACCCCATACCCAGCTTCCCTATTGTTAACATCTTATATTAGTATGATACAGTCTCACACTTATTAAACCGATATTGATATTATATTATTACTGTACTATATTAATATTGCTATATTATACTATATTATATACTGTAATATTACTATACTATATTGATACTATATTAACCGAAATCCATACTATATTCAGATTTCTTCAGAATTTCCCTAATGTCCTTTTTCTGTTCCAGGATCCCATTCAGGATACCACATTACATGTCATTGTCATGTCTCCTTAGCCTACTTTAGACTGTCAATTTTATACTCTTTTTTTTTTTAATGACCTTGACAGTTTTGAGGATTACTATCCATGTATTTTGTAGAGTATCCCTACAACTTGTGTTTTTCTGATATTTATACTGGTATGGGTTTCAGGGTAGAAGATCATGGAGGTAAAGTGTCATTTTCATTACATCATAACAGAGGTACATACTACTATCAACATGGTATCAACAACATATCTCTGTTGTGGTTAACCTTGATTGTTAACTGAGTTAGGGTTTGTTGGGTTTCTATACTGTGAAGTTACTTTTTAAAAAAATTTATTAATTTTAAAATTTTTAAAAATTAATTTATTAATTTTAAAAAATTAATTTATGTTTTAACACCCATTTCATAAAGTCCTGGAGCAAAGCTGGAGCATACACTGTTACCTTCATTGGTACCTAAGGGAGTATGAAGGAAGAGCATTTCTGACTTTTATAGGAGCAGAGGAGAGATAACATACAAGCCAAATTTCTGAGCAGTCTTTGAAGTCTTTTTTTTTTTTTTTTTTAAGATTTATATTAGGGGCGCCTGGGTGGCTCAGTCAGTTAAGCATCTGCCTTCAGCTCAGGTCATGATCCCAGAGTCCTGGGAATGAGCCCCGTGTGGGGCTCCCTGCTCAGTGGGGTGTCTGCTTCTCCATCTCCCTCTGCCCCTCCCCCTGCTTGTGCTCTCTCTCTATCTTTCTCTCTCTCTCAAATAAAGATTTTATTTATTTATTTGAGAGAGAGAGTGTGTGCGCTGAGCACGGAGTCTGACTAGGGGCTCGATCCCACAACCCATAAGGTCATGACCCGAGCCAAAAACCAAGAGTTGGGCACTCAACTGACAGCCACCTAGGCCGCAGTGTACCTTTAGTCACCAACTAAGCTGTAAAAGTTTAGTGTTGGATGATCTCTGAAGTCAAGAGATCACTACAGAGTTAATAGGCTTCTTATACTGTGGTTTGTATTTTAATCAGAATCCCTCCAGTGTATCATTTCTATTTGATATGCCCAGCTGGGTTTTTTTTAATTAATTAAATATCTTCCATTTCTTTAGCTTTCATAAGAAAGGTGTATCTATCACTGTAAGGCTTTTCCTGTCTTCCGATTAGTTCAAAACAGTTTAGCCATTTTTTATTCAGTCTTGAAAGAAAGCCAAACTGAATGTATTCAAACTTTGAATCACTTGAATTATAAGTGTTTTTTCCTCTTTAGGTGCATACATCAACTCAAACTGAATAAAATAAAATATTTCCAAGGATGATTGGCTGCACAGTGAGCACTATCTAAATTTTAACAGGAGTTAATTTTTCTTCATATAGCTATATTTTCTCATGATTTAATTTTTTAATTGTAAACTCTCAAAAGATGTAGAAAAGAAGATAAACAAATGTGTTATTTTCCCATAATTACCTGGGAAGCAATTTATTCCTCTCTATAAGGTCTTATTTTTAAAAATCTATAGATACTGTTTTATATAATTATAAGATTTTTTTTAAAGATAACTGTGTACATTGAGGTAAGAACAACTAAGTAACTGACTTTAAAAGTAATGGTTACACACAACCTTAGAGGCAGGAATGGAGTTCTACAAAATATGTTCATTACATATATTTTTGCCCCTACTATGGATGCATGCAAAGAGAGTGTAATGGGAGGAAATACACAAAGATGATACTCTTTTTTTATATATATGTACAATGAATGGTAGGATTGCTGATTAATGATATAATTCATTCTGGACTGAACTTTTCCCCCACAATTTCTAAATTAATATGAACCATGGAAAAATGAAATACAGGCTCACAGAAACAATGCTTAGTATAAAATACTTTAGACAGAATTTATAAAAATAACATACTTCTATGTATCCCTATTAAAGATATTACGTATACAGTTGTAACTCATTTAAAGTACTTTTCTAAAAAAATAAAGTACTTTTCTGACAAAAAATAAATAAAGTAAAAGTAATGGTTACTAGTTAATTCCATTGGTCTTCAGCTTTATTCATGAGGAATTACAACTTATTTTAGGAGCCATATCCATGTCAAAAATGGAATATTATGCTGTCACTTAAAAATAAGGAATGTGAAAGCTCTTCGTGTATCAATATGAAATGATCTTCAAGGATGTACTATTAAAACAAATGAACAAAGTCCAAAACAATATACAAAATATACTACCATTTGGTTAAAACAAAGGTTGGGGGTCAATATGGACTTAAATGCTTTTTATATGCATAAAATATATCTGGAAGTATACATAAAAGTTGGTAACTTTATTTGTCCCATGGCAGGAGAACCAGGTGGTTGAGAAGAAGAGAAAGAGTTTGAATGTGTTACTTATTTTTTACAAAAACCTTTTGTAGTAAATTATCTAAAACAGAACTGATTGTTAGCTTTAAGTTTGTTAATAGTTGACCTCACTTCGAGTTATTCTTAGTCATGGAATCACCTTCATGTGGTCCAAGATACAATTCTACACAATGAACCTCTGAATATTTCTTTCCAGGTAATAGGGTTATTCAGCTTTGGTTTGATTAGTTTGTGTTTTTGGTTTAAATGTCTCTTAATAAAAAATATTATAGAATCATGGAATCTTAGAGTTAGATTGGTCCATAGATACCAGTTGTAAGTTATTGATTTGATAGTTGAGTCTCAGCTGCAGCAGGATTGGACTCCTCTTGTGGCAGACACAGTAAGTACTCTGCCACAGCCCATTCATGTACAGTTCTCACTCTAAGAAATGTCTCTGCTATCTTGAGCCTAAATCTCTTTTCCTGGGTCTTCTGACCCTTGGAACTGACACTTCCTCTTGGGGTCATGTAGAATCTGTTTACTTTTATGCATGATAGCATATTACACACATGATACTTGGTTCTCATTATAATCCTAGTTGTTCTCCTATATTAAAGGCTCTGAAGTTGCTGATGAGCTTCTCTGTCCTTGCTTTTGGAGTTGATTTCTTTTTGGAGCCAAGTGCAGCACCTTATATTTATCTCTCTTAAATTTTGTTTTGGCAGATTCAGCCCATGAACCAATTCAATGTTTTAATCCTGATTCTGTCATCTAACAATTATGCTATTCCTCCCCACTTTCTTTTTTAAGACTTTATTTTTTTGGAGCAGTTTTAGGTTTATAGCAAAACTGAGAAGAAGGTACAAAGATATTCCATATACCTTCTTCTCAACATCACTAGCCAGAGTGGTACTTTTTTTTTTTTTTTTTCTTTTTTTAAACCAGGAATGAACCTCCATTGACACATCATAATCACCCAAAGTTCATATGTTACATTAGGGTTTACAATTGGTATTGTACATTCTATGTGTTTAGAGGAAAGTATAATGACAAATATGCATCATTATAATATCATACAGAGTATTTTCACTGCTCTAAAAGGCCTCTATGCTGTGCCTATTCATCTCCCCTGTCCCACCCCTGTCACCCACCAATCCCCATAGTTTTGCCTTTTCCAGAATGTCATGTAGTCAGAAGCATACAGTCTGTAGCCTTTTCAGATTGGCTTCTTTCACTTAATGATATGCATTTAAGGTTTCTCTGTCTTTTCATGGCTTGATAGCTCATTTCTTTTTAGTGCTTAATTATATTCCATTGTCTGATGTGCTACAGTTTATTTATTCATTCACTTACTGAAGGACATCTCGATTGCTTCCAAGTCTTGGTAATTATGAATAAAACTGCTGTAAATATTTGTGTGCAGGTTTTTGTGTAGACATAAATTTTCAACTCCTTTGGATAAATATCAAGGAGTGTGATTGCTGGATCTTATGGTTAGAGTAGAATTAGGTTTGTAAGAAACTGCCAAACTGTCTACCAAAGTAGCTGTACTATTTTACATTCCCAGTAGCAATGAATGGGAGCTCCTGTTGCTCCACATCCTTACTAGCATTAGGTTTGTCAGTGTTCCTGATTGTGGCCATTTTAATAGATGTGTAGTGGTATTTCATTTCTATTTTAATTTGTATTTCCCTCAGGGCATATGATGTGAAGCATCTTTTCATATGCTTATTTGCCATCTGTGTGCGCATGTGTACCCTGTGAGGTATCTGTTAAGGTCTTTGGCCCATATTTTAATCAGGTTGTTTGTGTTTTTACTGTTGAGTTTTAAGAATTCTTTGTAAATTTTGTAAAGGAGTACTTTATCACATATGTCCTACAAATATTTTCTCCCAGTCCATGGCTTGTGTCACATTTTCTTTATACATTGTTTTTCACAGGTCAGAAGTTTTTTCTTTGAATGAAGTCCACCTTATCAATTATATCTTTCATGAATCATTTATTTGGTTGGTGCTGTATCTAAAAAGACATCACTATACCCAAGATCATCTAAGTTTTCTTCTATGTTATCTTCTAAGAGTTTTGTAGTTTCGCATTTTGTATTTAGCTCTATGATCCATCTTGAGTTAAGCTTTGTGAAGGATATAAAGGTCTGTTTTTAGATTATTTTTTTGCATGTAGATGTTCAGTTGTTCAAGCATATTTATTGTAAAGACTGTCTGCTCCATTGTATTGCCTTTGTTCCTTTGTCAAACATAAGTTAACTATATTTAGAGGGGTCTGTTTCTCAGCTCTCTATCCTGTTCTATTGATCTATTTCTCTTTCTTTCACTAGTACCACACTGTGTTGATTACTGTATCTTTATAGTAAGTCTTGAAGTTGGCTAGTGTCAGTCCTCCAACTTTGTTGTTCTTCAATATTGTGTTAGCTATTCTAGGTCTTTTGTCTTTATCCATAAATTTTAGATTCATTCTGTCAATATCCATAAAATAGCTTGCTGGGATTTTATTGGGATTGCATTGACTCTATAGATCAAGTTGGGAAGAATTGACATCTTGACAATATTGAGTTTTCCTACCCATGAACATAGAATAAATTTCCATTTATTTAGTTCTTTGATTTCATTCATCAGAGATTTGTAGATTTTCTTATGTGCATGTGTGCATAATTTGTTACACTTAAGTATTTCATTTGGGGGATGCTAATTTAAATGGTAGTGTTTTTATTTTTGTCAAAGATTTATTTATTTATTTATTTATTTATTTATTTATTTATTTAGAGAGAGAGAGAGAGAGAGAGAGTGCAAGGGTGAGGAGGAGAGAGAGAGTCTTTTAAGCAGACTCCATGCTGAGTGCAGAGCCTGACTCTCACAACCCGGAGATCACAACCTGAGCTGAAACCAAGAGTCGGACACCTAACGACTGTACCACCCATGTGCCCCAATGGTGTAGTGTTTTTAATTTTAAATTGCACTTGTTTGTTGTTGGTATATAGGAAAGCAATTGACATTTATATATTAACCTTGTATCCTGCAACCTTGCTATAATTACTTATTAGTTCCAGGTTTTTATTTTTTTAATTCTTTTAGATTGTCTACATAGATGATCATGTCATCTGTAAACAAAGACAGTTTTATGCCTTCCTTCTCAATCTGTATACGTTTTATTTCCTTTTTTTTTTTTTTTTTTTTTTGCATTATTGTATTAGCAAGGACTTCCAGTAAAATGTTGAAAATTAGTGGTGAGACGGGGCATCCTTGCCTTGTGCCTGATCTTAGTGGGAAAGCTTCTAGTTTCTCACCATTGAGTATGATGTTAGCTGTAGGTTTTTTGTAGATACTCTTTATCAAGTTGAGAAAGTTCTCTATTTCTAGTTTACTGAGAGTTTTTATCATGAGTGGGTGCTGGATTTTGTCAGATGCTTTTCTGAATCTATTGATATGATCATGTGATTTTTCTTTTTTAGTCCCTTGATGTGATGAATTGCTTTAACCGGTTTTCAAATGTTGAACTAGCCTTGCCTAACTGGCATAAAATCCTACTTGGTGGGATTATGGTATATAATTCCTGTTACACATTATTGGATATGATTTGCTAATATTTTGTTGGGGATTTTTGCATCTATATTGAGGAGATATATTGGTTTATAGTTTTCCTCTCTTGTAATATCCTTGTCTGGTTTTGGTATTAGGGTAATGCTGACCTTGTAGAATAAGATAGGAAATGTTCTCTCTGCTTCTATCCTCTGAAAGACAGGAATAATTGCTGCCTTAAATGTTTGATCAAATTCACCAGTGAACCCAGCTGAGCCTGATGCTTTCTATTTTGAAAGACTGAATTATTGATTCAGTTTCTTTAATAGATACAGGCCTATTCAGATCATCTGTTTCTTCTTATATGAATTTTGGCAGGTTGTGTCTTTCAAGAAATTGGTCTTTTTCATCTAGGTTATTAAATTTGTGGGCATACAGTTGTTAATAGTATTCCTTTAGTATACTTTTAATTTCCTTGGGATCTGTAGTGATGTGCCTTCTCTCATTTCTGATATTAGTAATTTGTGTCCTCTCTCTTTTTTTCTTAGTTAGCCTGGCTAGAGGCTTATAGATTTTATTGATCTTTTCAAAGGATCAGCTTTTGTTTTCATTGATTTTCTCTATTGATTTCTTATTTTTAGTTTCACTGATTTCTGCTCTCTATATTTTTTTCTTCTGCTTACTTTAGATTTAGTGTGCTCTTTTTATAATCTGTTAAGATGGAAACTTACATTATTGATTTTAAATTATTCTTTTTTCTAAAAAATGCATTCAATAGTATAAATTGCCCTCTAGGTACTGTTTTGGCATCATCCCACACGTTTTGGTAAGTTGTGTTTCCATTTTCATTTACTTAAAAATATTTTTTTATTTCTCTTAGGATTTCTTCTGTGACCCATGTGTTATTTAGCAGTTTGTTCTTTAATCTCCATATATTTTGGATTTTCAAGTTATCTCTGTTATTGAATTCTAGTTTAATTCCACTGAGAGCAAACATTGTATAGTTCCTATTCTTTAAATTTGTTACATTGTGGTTTCTGGCCCAGACTGTGGTCTGTCTTGGTGAATGCTCCATGTGAGCTTGAGAACAATGTGTAGTTTGCCACTGTTGGATGAAGTAGTCTATAGATTCTAATTATATCCAGTTAATTGATAGTGTAGTTGAGTTCAACTATGTCCTTGCTGCTTTTCTGCTTGTTGGATATATCCATTTGTGAGAAAGGGGATGTTGAAGTCTCCAGCTATGATAGTGGATTCATCTGTTTTTTTCTTGCAGTTCTGTTTTTGTCTCATGTAGTTTGATGCTCTTTTGTCAGACATATAAATGAAGAATTGTTAAAGTCTTCTTGTAGAAATGATCCCTTTATCATTATGTAATGTCCTTCTTTATCTCTGATAACCTTACTTACCTTTGAAGTCTGCTCTGTCTAAAATTAAATTAGCTCCCTAATATAATACTGTATGTTAATTATACTGGAATTAAAATTTTTTTAATTAATTTAAAATAGCCCCTCCTGCTTTGGTTTCATTAGTGTTAGCATAGTATTTTAAAAATTATGATATCATAATACCATAACCATGTTATTATGTTAGCGTGGTATATTTTTCTCCATCTATTTAATTTATATGTGTCTTTATATTTCAAGTCAGTTTTTTGTAGACAAGATATAGTTGGGTCATTTTTTTTTTTTTTTGATCCACTCTGACAATCCCTTTAAATTGGTGCATTTAGACCATTGACATTCAAAGTGATTAGTGATAGTTGGATTAATATCTGCTATATTCATTGCTTTTTTCTATTTGTTGCCGTTGTTTCTTTCTTTTTTGTCCTCCACTCCTTTGTCCCCTTTGTAGTTTTAACTGAGCATTTTATATGATTCCTTTTTTCTTCTTTCTTAGCATGTCAGTTATACTTCTTTTTTAAATTTTTTTTAGTGATTGCCCTAGAATTTGCAGTATACATTTACAACCAATACAAGTATACTATCAAATAAGACTGACCACAGGTAGTGTCAGTACCTTATAATAACAAAATAATTCTAGGGCCGCCTGGGTGGCTCAGTCGTTAAGCATCTGCCTTCGGCTCAGATCATGGTCCCAGGGTCCTGGGATCGAGCCCCGCATCGGGCTCCCTGCTCCATGGGAAGCCTGCTTCTCCCTCTCCCACTCCCCCTGCTTGTGTTCCCTCTCTCAGTGTGTCTCTCTCTGTCAAATAAATAAATAAAACCAAAAAACACAAACAAACAAAATAATTCTAATTCCTTCTTCCCATCCTTTGCTGTCATTCATTTCACTTATATATAAGCATACATAAGCATATATATATATGCACATATATACGTAAGGTTTATACATAAACATATATAATTGAATATATTATTGGTATAATTATTTTGAACAAACTTATGTATTAGATTAACTAAGAATTAAGATAAAAGTTTTATTTTAACCTCACTTGTTCCTTCCTCGTTACTCTTCCTTTCTTTCTGAGTTTCTGACCTATGTTATTTTCCTTCCTTCTGAAGAACTTGTTTTATCATTTCTTGCAAGGTTACAAGTTACTCCAATTTTTGTTTATCTGAGAAAGTTTTTAATTTCTCCTTCACTTGTGAAGGATAATTTCACAGTACAGAATTCTAGGTTGGTGGGTTTTTTTTTTTTTCTCAGCACTTTAAATATTTCACTTAACTGTCTTCTTGCTTGAGCGATGTCTGGGGGAAGTTAGATATAATTCTTAGCTTTGTTCATCTTTTGGTAAGGTGTTGTTTTTCCTCTGGCTCTTTCAAGGATTTTTTCTTTATCTTTCATTTGCTGTAATTTGAAAAGAATATGGCAAGGTGTAGGGTTTTGGGGTTATTTTTGGCATTTATCCTGCTTGGTATTCTCTGAGCTTCCTGGATTTGTGGTTTGGTATCTGACATTAATTTGCATGTGAGTGCCTCAGCAGAATGTAGAAATGGACCTGATGACAGGACACCCTGGTGGGATGTCACATAGGCAGATGGAAATGCAGGACTGGAGTCCTGAGGAGAGGTGGTGATGACATATGAATTAGCATCTGCACTGCAGATTAATGTCTCTGGCAGCAAGCATCAGCCCTGCATGTCCAAGGCAAAAGCCCTTTTATCCAGCAGAATAGTTTACTGAATAACACTTTCAGCCTATTCAAGAACATGAAAAAAGGCCAAGGAAACTCCCTAAATTTTCAGTTGACATTGCAAATAACCTCATACATTAAAAGGCTGGGTTAGGTCAAAACCCATGATATTATGAAGTAAGCCAGGCACTCTGTTCATTTTTCTTGGCTATGTTCATTTAGCCACGTCTAGCACAAGATGGAGTAGAGAAACAGTTGGGTGCCAGGATATCCAGGTTCTTCATGCCACCAAGCAGTGTGGTCTGAGGCAGGCAGGCTAAGGATTCTGTGAGCCCCAGATGATCCATTTGTGAGATGACAAGATGGGAGAAAATTACCATGGTCCCTTCTAGCACTAACTAAAAGTCTAGATCTTTTAGGTTATATAAAGAATTAAAATAGTGACAATTTCTTCATCAGATTGCTTCCTCCTGGAAAGTAACTCACCTTACAAGAAAATATTTACATTTACTTAAGAATTTAGAATATCTGATAAGCCATCAGTTTATCTCAGATTTAATAATACATTTTCATAACAAAACCCTAAGTAATCAAAGTGTGTATTTGTGTGTGTGTGCATGTGTATTTAAGAAATTGCTCAAAGTACGTTAGTTCTGCTTTTGAAAATTTTCTCTGCCTCCTGTTTGTTATAGAACTAAATCCAAGATCATTCGGAAAGTTGGCTTTGTGCACTAATAGATCATGCGATTCCTGCCCTCCCCCACCTCAGTGCTCAGTTGAGTCCTTGCACACACTGTTCAGTAAACAACTTCAGAAAACCAGGCCTGGCCAGTTCATTCACAGAGAGTATTTGGAAACCGTTGTCTTTGTGCAGGCTTGACGTACTGGCTGAAGTGGAATAGAGGGTTAGCATTTGTGTTTTCATTAGTTCTTTTTATAGCATTGAACCAGCTGTAGCTGATTAATGTTAGCCTCGGCTGGCCGCCCATTAGTGTACAGGTCTCTTACGCAGGATAAAGGGCTTCTGATGGAAACAGATTTTGTTACTCATGATACCGCTGACTGTGTTTACATGAACTCACTCAGTCTGTCATGGGATGTGATTTAGAATGGCTCCGTTAAAATACAGGAACTCCCTGAGGTCCATCCTTGAAAACAAACAAGGAACTCAAAAATATAGATAGCTTTCTGTATTAAACTAGCCATCCTTCACAGATTATGCTTCCTTAGATTATGCTTTTAAAGAAAGCTAGGATGTTCTACCATCAGTATCTTAAAAACTGGGTGGAGAAAGTTGTTTTTCCTCTAGCCACAGCAAGGCATCATCATCCTAAAGGGGGTAGAGAATAATTTACCCAACCATTTCTGGATAAGTTAAACAGAACTGTTCATATTGCTGTAGCTTTTCATGAGTTGAAGTCTGACTGAAGGCAAAATTTAACTTTTTAGGAAATCATTAATAGCTAGATAGAAATGAAAATATATATATTTCTATCTATACATATTTCTATTTAAATGATTCCTAACAAGTTAAATACAGAAATGAAGAAATAAAATATAGAAATGAATATATATATTATTTATATTATATTTATTAATTATATATTCATTCCTATGTAGAGAAATGGAAATGGGAAATGGAAAACATTTTGAACAGTTTATTGGATTCTTGTGTAGCTTGTTTGGAGATTAAAGAATAAACCAATTTAGCCAGTATTCTGATCTGACCAAGAATCTGTAAGCCTCAGCTACTTCCTGTATCAGTCTCATCAGAAATTAGAAAATATATCCCCTTTTCAACTTAATTTATTTGCAAAAGTGAACTTAGGCCTTTGAAAAGTGCTAAATGATTAAGTCATGAAAATATGAGGGCTAAGATTATTTCTTTAATAGAGCAGCTATTTGAAGAGATACAGCCATCTCTCATAGGATCCCAGCCTGGGTAGGTATCCTAAGAAAAAATTGTCCTTGATTCTTCCCCTTTCCCCCTTCCACTTTTGTTTTCCCCAGAATAGAGTATGACAGTATTGGAGATTTAGTAATTACATGTGTTAGTACGGTGATAGGTACTCAACTGTCACCCACCTCACAGGATGGTTTAGGGAATTAAATGAGGTAACATAGATGCATTGCCTGCCACACAGTAAGTCTTAATTTTTTTTTCATTTATATAGACCAGGAGTTGGCAAAAACAGTAGCTTAGACTTGGTAGGCCACATCACAGTTTCTGTTACAGTTACTCAACTCAGCTATTGTAGTGTGAAAGCAGCTGTAGATACTAGTATGTAAATAGATGGGCGTGGCTGAGTTCCAATAAAATTTTATTTACAAAGACAGGTGACAGGCAGCATTTGGCCGATAGGCCATAGTTTGCCAACCCATGACCCATACAAATAGGTAAATTTTTTTTTATCTTGTATTTCCTTTGAAGGATAAGAGAATTTTCAGCCACTGTTTACTACAGTTTCAACTTCCTACCCTACACATCAAAATAACACTTGAAGGTACAAGTATATGCTTATGTATTTTTTTTTAATTTATTTGAGAGGGAGAGAGACAGCAAGAGAGAGCATGAGCAGGGTGGGAGAGGAGAAGCAGACTCCTTGCTGAGCTGAGAACCTGACGCAGGGATCATGACCTGAGCTGAAGGCAGACGTTTTACCGACTGAGCCACCCAGGCGCCTCTATGCTTATGCATTTTTGAACTACATACAGAAAAGAATGTGTAAAATCACAGGGCTTAATGTATTAATTTTCAGATAAAATAGCTACTGTCCCATGGGGTAAAATGATGTGACATTTAGAAATGTTGGGATTTCTCTGCATACTTTGTCTCTCAAATATGTTGAATTACAAAATGATACAGATAGTATACCAAATTTATGAACCCCACGGTAAGATAAAAATCACAACCTTTATACTAGGATTTATGGTTTACAAGTGAGAGAATGAACACCAGGGGAAATAGAAAGCACACGATGAGTAAGTGTGAATAGTATAAAAATATGAATGAAAGCAATGTTTAATGTACATCCTGAGAAAAGCAGTAAAGGGGAGTGAGAAAGAATCTAGCATTTGTAATGAAAGTCTCTAAATTCCAGTGTCAGCTCTGGTACTCCACATGGTCTTAGTATACTGGGCAACTTAATTACTGCTTCTGAGCTTTAGTTTTCTCACTATTAAGCAGAGAGAATAATATATTTTACACATTGTTTTATAGTGTTGAAGAGATGTGTAAAGTGCTTTGGGAGCTTTAGATTGCTGTGAAATAGCATTATTGATTGTACATATGATAGATATACTTACGTTGGTCCAAGGGCAATTTGGAGCTGCCTTCTGATATTTTGTACAGCTGACCTTTTCCAGAGCAGTAGAACTTGAGGACATGTAGCTTCTCTTAGTTACCCACACATTCATCTTGGCTCACATATCTAACTTTGAGAGGTGCATATGGGCTAAATGTTCTAGAGAATAGATTACTAACTTCTTATTCAGCAAATGTCACTTGACCTGTAACCCCCTGCTCTTTAGGTCAACCTGTGTAGCTAATGCAACATGACTGGTTCTTAATCATGTGGGGTGTAGATCAAGTCCATTTATTAGCACTGTTGACTCAAAAAAATGTAAAATGGCTATAACCACTGGAAGGAAGACACAGTGCCAGTCATACTAAATTGGAGGCCTTAATCAGGGAACTACAAATCAAAACCACAATGAGATGAGATACCACCTCACACCAGTCAGAATGGCTAAAATTAACCACTCAGGAAACAATACATGTTGGCAAGGATGTGGGGAAAGGGAAACCCTCTTACACTGTTGGTGGGAATGCAATCTGGTGCAGCCACTTCGGAAAACAGTAGGGAGGTTCCTCAAAAAGTTAAAAATAGAGCTACCCTACAACCCAGCAATTGCACTATTAGGTATTTATCCAAAGGATACAAACATAGGGCACATTCACTCCTATGTGCATAGCAGCAATGTCCACATTTGCCAAACTATGGAAAGAGCCCAGATGTCCGTTGACACATGAGTGGGTAAAGAAGATATAAATATATATATACACACCCACATACATATACACATACATATACAATGGAATATTACTCAGCCATCAAGAAGAATGAAATCTTGCCGTTTACAACGACCTGGATGGAACTAGAGGGTATTATGCTAAGCAAAGTAAGTCAGTCAGAGAAAGACAAATATCATATGATTTCACTTATATGTGGAATTTAAGAAACAAAACAGATGAACATAGGGGAAGGGAAGGAAAAATAAGACAAAAACAGAGTGGGAGACACAGCATAAGAGACTCTTAACTCTAGGAAACAAACTGAGGGTTGCTGGAGAGGAGGGGGATGGGGGGATAGGGTTGGGTGATAGGCATTAAGGAGGTCACTTGAGGGGCGCCTGGGTGGCTCAGTCGGTTAAGCGGCTGCCTTCGGCTCAGGTCATGATCCCAGGGTACTGGGATCGAGCCCCGCATTGGGCTCCCTGCTCGGCGGAGAGCCTGCTTCTCCCTCTCCCTCTGTCTGCCGCTCAGCCTACTTGTGCTCTCTCTCTCTCTCTCTGTTAAATAAATAAAATCTAAAAAAAAAAAAAAAGGAGGTCACTTGATGGAATAAGCACTGGGTGTTAATATGCTACTGATGAATAACTAAATTCTACCTCTGAAATTAATAATACACTGTATGTTAATTGAACATAAATAAAAAATAATTAATTAAATAATTAATTAGAGGCCTTAAAGGGAGAACTGTAGACTATTAGACCAAAAATGGGACCAACCCCAGGCATCCTCAGGGAAGGGAGAGGCAGGAGAGGAATGAGGGACTCCATACAAAGAGAGAGAACCGTAAAGAGACTGAGGCACACCTCAGTGAGGGCACCCAAATTTCTGACCACTCTTGAACTGCTGAAGCTCCTGTAGGCACTGGCTGATAGAGGGGAGAATGTGAGCCCCAAGTCTCTGCTCTTCCCTGGGGCAGCCTCCAGACCTGAACTGTGATTGCCCCATGGTCTTATAACACTGGGAGAATAAAGATCACAGTCTTTGGTTTAAGGCTTTGAGCTTAGTTGTAACAATAGATTTCAAGGGAAACCTATATTAGGATCAATTTATGAACAGTTCTTAAATTAAAATGTAGGTATTTGTTTATAATCACTTGGGTCTTACCTCCTGATATTGCATATTTAGTGTATTAGTTAATGAATTTTAAAACCACACAAATTTTAAAACCACACAAATATGACTGCATTTTTTAAAATTAAAAAGTAGCACAGAAGAGTACTAGATTCATGAGTCATCATAATAAATATATTGGGCAAATGGTGAAAGAGGAAATTTGTATCTGGAAAATGGATTTAGATTTTATTTGCTCAGAACATATATAAAAGAAATGGGGAGTTGACAAATAATTCTTTTTTGACTTTTCAGAGTTCACAATTCACCAAAAATTCAGAGAATCAAAATAGTTATCAATGATAGTTGTAGTTTATTTTCTGAAAGGCAGTGAAATACAGCTCCTTGTTTTATATGAAATTTACTCTGTGACGAAATTTACTCTGTGACAAACTAAGTCTTTCTAATGAGACCAGAGGCCAGAATTCAGCCGTTACCTCAGGATGATCTGGGAAGACTAAAGGTCCAACAGTTTTATTGCTTTAGATTAGTTAAGTGATGATAACCATGAGCATTTATAATATTATTTTTAAATTGGCCCTGTGAGGTTTTAAGACACAGAACTGAATGTACTGCCAGATATTTTTGCAGGAGTCACAGATGTAAAAGAGAATTCTGCACACACACATCCCCCTCCCCAACACCCAAATGGAACTTATTTTGAATTAAACCCTTTGGAATGGACTATTTTTAGAAAAATGGCGGGGGTTAGGAAATGTTTTTTCACAACTTTTTTCATTACATACCATAACAGATATTTACATTTTAATTCAATTTTGACATGTTCTGCTCTGTAGTTGACTACACTGATAGTGAAATACCAAGCTGAACTACCATCCCATCTTTTTCAAAAAAACGGCGAAGTTTTGCCTGGTCTGAAATTTGAGAGTTAACACATGGTACCCAGGCATGGGCTAGGCTTGGCAAAACTCAAAATACAAGAAGTGTTGCTCATCATTGCACTCTTTCACTGTTTGTGCTCACAGCCCCTCTTATGCATGAAATAATATGACCGCGCAGTGACAGCCTGGTCCATTAATATTTTTAGTGTAACTTTAAATAATAAAAGCAATACAGTGACATCTATGGAAAGTTTCAAAATTTGCATAAACAGAAAAACTGTTCTAATTCCATCCCCTGTATAATCATTTTGTATGTTATCTTCTACTCTTATTTATTTATTTTTTTATTAAATCTCTACACCTAATGTGGGACTCAAACTTACGACCCCAAGATCAAGAGTCACATGCTCTACCAAATGAGCCAGTCAGGTGCCCCTCTTCTAGTCTTTTTTATAATACTTCTTGTAAGTTGAGATCATGAAACATTTTGTTCTTAGCCCAAAGAATGTCAGCAAACCGTAATAGTCTTTATGCAACATTTCAATTTGACTATGGATCAGTGGGGAGAAGAAGAGAATTTTGTTGGGAACTAATGATATCCCAAGCACTTGTGTTTTTCTTTGTTTTTTTTTTTTTGAGATACTAATGAAAAAAAGCATGTAAAATATCCACGTAGTACCTGCTGGTGGCACTCTGCACGGCAGTAATGGAAAAGGCCAGCACCTCAGAGAGGTGGGTGTGAGTGTTCCCCTTGCTTAGAGGAGTCTGCTGAAAGGGCAGGAGATTGAAGACTCATCTCAGGCTAAATTAGAACTCAAAACCAGGTCCATGTGACTCTGAGCCTTTAAAGCAAATAAGGGCACAGAGTAACTTGATTTTATAAATGTAGCAGCTAACTTGTTTCACATCCTGTAGCTCACTAGAACAGTAATCATTTAGAACCGCTAGTCATATAAAAATGGTTGTTCTTATTCACTGGAATGGAAACCTGCACTGGTACAGATAATAGAAGAAATACTAGTCATATTTTTATTTGAAGTATGAGCAATTACTGTCAGCTCCACTTGTAAAGAACCCAGCTGTTGAAACAAGTGTCTGTAATCAGGTGTTTAGAAAATTAGTATTAATAACACTATTTTTTGATGTCTAAAACATATTTATTTATTTATTTATTTATTTATTTATTTATTTATTTAACGTATACTCCACACCCAACATGGGGCTTGAACTCACAACCCTAAGATCAAGAGTCACATGCTTTAAAAATCATCTTTTCAATCAGAAAGTTGTTTAGACTTTTAGATGAAAAAAAAAAACGTTACTGAGCATTTCAGTGTTACCTCTTGCTTTTTCTAGCTGTGTGGGTAGCAGTGAAAGGACTAAGATGCTTTTTCCTTAGGAAAGGAATGATAACAGAACCAGTTAGGGCCATGAAAACGAGAAGTGTTACCAATCTGCTGTTGTAAGGCCTTCATGCCATGCTGCCTGTGGTGCATGAGATGTAGAAAAATTGTTTTTCCTTTTTAAGATTAGACATGGAAATGATAATTTAAAAAAACAAATCAGGCATAAAGATGTGGAAAAGTAGATGTCAAACATGAAGTGAAGAAGAAAAAAAGAGAGGGAAGAAAAATCACTTCTAGTCAGATACCACTGTGTAGAATTGTTACTTATATATTTTAAGATTAAAATGTTACCACTTGGATCAGACCCAGAAGAGAGAAAGTGTAGCCCTTGGTATGGGTCCCGTGGACACATCTCCTTGATCTTCCTGAGCAGTGAATGAAAGTAGCTCACATAGTACCATGGAGGAACATGACTGGGAAGATTCCATCATGTCCATCTTCAGGTTCTAATCTCCATTAGTATTATAGATGCTTAAACTTGCTTTATTACCAAATCAAAGTTGTGATAAAAAGATTTTAATTGGACAGATGCTCACTTTGAATCTCACTATTTTTTTGTGTCTAGGTGGTAGATGTTTTTATGATGGAACCAATAGCAATTTTAATTGATTTTAATTGTTGTCTGACACAGAGGCCACAGGCATATTTTGGTAGTGAATGCTATAAATGTGTTCATTAAAGTTTTTAACATTGTGCTATTTTCTTGTTTTGTCATTTTTAAATTGGAAATTTTATTGAGATAATTGTAGAGTTACATGTAGTTGTGAAAAATAATACAGGAGAGACCCCATGTATCCTTTACCCAGTTTCAGCCATAGTTAACATTCTGTGAAACTATTCTACAATATCACAACCAGTATATTACATTGATGTAATCTACCTATCTTGTTTGGATTTCCCATTTAACTTGTATGTATTTGTGTATTTAGTTTTATGCAATTTTATTACACATATAGGTTCATGTATGGGCCACCACAATCAAGACACTAAACATCTTCATCACCTACAGTGCTCCCTCCTGTTGTCCTTTCATAACCACATCTACTTCCCTTCTGCCCCACCTTCCTCCCAGTGTACTTCGCTCACCCCCCCTCCCCACTCTAGGCCCTAGCAACCACTAAACTGTTCTCCATTTCTCTAATTTTCTCTTTTCAAGAATATTATATAAATACTGTATGAAGATACAGTACATAATTTTTGGGGATTGGCTTTTTTTCACTCAGCATAATTCTAAGTTGCTGCAAGCATCAATGATTTGTTTTTTGTTGTTTTTTGCCAAGTAGTGCTCCATGGTATAGATCTACCACAGTTTGACTTAACATTTCAGTGTTGGAGGACAGTTAGACTGATTCTAGTTTTTGACTAGTATGAATAAAGCTACTATGAACATTCATGTACAGGTTTCTGTGTGAACCTGAGTTTTCATTTCTCTGGTATAAAAGCCCAAAAGTGCAATTGTTCAGTCATAGGATAGTTACATGTTTAATTTAATAAGAAACTGCCAGATTGTTTCCAGAGTGGCAGGACCAGTTTACAATCCCACCAGCGATCTATGAGTGACTCAGTTTCTCTGCATCCTCAACAGTATTTGGTGTTCTCAGTTTTTTGTTTTTTGGTTTTTTTTCAGTATGTTTTTATTTAGCCATTCTGATTGGTGTCTATGCATTGAATTTTAAACTAAAAGTTTTGGATTTGGAGTATTTCTTACTTTTCCCTACTTTGGGCATATCTCATGAGCTACTTCAAAATAAAATCTGACTTCATCTTTCTGTAGATCCCACAGGACTGCAGACTTCATCAGTATAAGAAATTTGTTTCATGGAGGTTTGCATCCCTAGCATAGGAACCAGGGCCTAGTGCAGGGCAGACATTCACTAAGTGTGGTTGAAGAGAGAGGGAAGGAGACAGAGAGTGCTTTTTACTAATTGCATTCATCATTGCTATCACTTAATATTGTATGAGGCATATTCATTCAGAGTACATGGCAATAGTATGACTTGAAAAAAGCATAGTGAACGTAAGTTAAAAATAATCTCAAGTCTATCAAAATGGATGAAAGACCTAAATGTGAGACAGGAATCCATCAAAATCCTGGAGGAGAACACAGGCAGCAACCTCTTCAACCTCAGCCACAGCAACTTCTTCCTAGAAACATCGCCAAAGGCAAGGGAAGCAAGGGCAAAAATGAACTATTGGGACTCCATCAAGATAAAAAGCTTTTGCACAGCAAAAGAAACAGTCAACAAAACCAAAAGACAACCGACAGAATGGGAGAAGATATTTGCAAATGACATATCAGAGAAAGGGCTAGTATCCAAAATCTATAAAGAACTTATCAAACTCAACACCCAAAGAACAAATAATCCAATCAAGAAATGGGCAGAAGACATGAACAGACATTTTTCCAAAGAAGACATCCAATGGCCAACAGACACATGAAAAAGTGCTCAACATCGCTCGGCATCAGGGAAATCCAAATCAAAACCTCAGTGAGATACCACCTCACACCAGTCAGAATGGCTAAAATTAACAAGTCAGGAAACGACAGATGTTGGTGAGGATGTGGAGAAAGGGGAACGGGACCCTCCTACACTGTTGGTTGGAATGCAAGCTGGTGCAGCCACTCTGGAAAACAGTATGGAGGTTCCTCAAAAAGTTGAAAATAGGGGCGTCTGGGTGGCTCAGTCGTTAGGCATCTGCCTTCGGCTCAGGTCATGATCCCAGGGTCCTGGGATCGAGCCCCGCATCAGGCTCCCTGCTCAGCCAGGAGCCTGCTTCTCCCTCTTCTGCTCCCCCTGCTTGTGTTCCTCTCTAGCTGTCTCTCTCCCTGTGTCAAATAAATAAATAAAATCTTTAAAAAAAAAAAAGTTGAAAATAGAGCTACCCTACGACCCAGCAATTGCACTACTGGGTATTTACCCCAAAAATACAAATGTAATGATCTGAAGGGGCACATGCACCCCAATGTTTATAGCAGCAGTGTCCACAATAGCCAAACTATGGAAAGAGCCTAGATGTCCATCAACAGATGAATGGATAAAGAAGATGTGGTATACAATGGAATATTATGCAGCCATCAAAAAATGAAATCTTGCCATTTGCGACGATGTGGATGAAACTAGAGGGTGTTATGCTAAGCGAAATAAGTCAGTCAGAGAAAGACAAGTATCATATGATCTCACTGATATGAGGAATTTGAGAAACAAGACAGAGGATCATAGAGGAAGGGAGGGAAAAATGAAACAAGACGAAACCAGAAAGGGAGACAAACCATAAGAGACTCTTAATCTCAGGAAACAAACTGAGGGTTGCTGGAGTGGAGGAGGGTGGGAGGAATGGGGTGGCTGGGTGATGGACACTGGGGAGGGTATGTGCTATGGTGAGCACTGTGAATTGTTTAAGACTGTTGAATCACAGACCTGGACCCCTGAAACAAATAATACATTATATGTTAATAAAAAAAATAATCTCAAGTCTAGTCTAGATTCTCATCTGGATCCCAGATGCAGCTTTTAAAAACAAAGAAAAAAGAATTTTTTCAGATATAAAAGTGAGAGAGAAGACTTCATATTCTGACTCACGGTGTCCCTCCAAAGGAAAACCTGCACTCTTTATATACCCTAAAATCAGCAAAGATGTTCATTAAAGTCACTATTTCTCCTTGAGCATCATGCTCCAGCCTGAGCCAGAGGATAACCTGACTGCCCGGCCCAGGCGTGACAGGCACCAGGGAACTGCTCTCACCTGGCCCAGGACCTGTCCAGGTACCACCTAGCCTGTGCAGCACTCATTGACTTACCTTTCACAAAACATTTGTCAACAAGATCACTGCTTCTGTTTTTTGCTTTCCAGTTTGTCAGCCCCACAGAAATGGAATAATGGAGTATTAAACAACTGGAAGAAAATTTTTACCATCCATGGGGATAACTAAAGTTTCCAGTGAATCTCTTGTATTTCTGACTATAACTCTTAATTAAACACCTTGACCCAGAAAGCATATATATCATCAGGTAACACTTTAGTTGAGAATGGGACCCTGAGGTTTGCTCTGTTATCAGTTAAAAGAACTGTGAAAGAACTATAACCAAGCATCAAATATAAAAACAGATTACCCTAAGAAGCAGCTGTTTGGTGCCAAGCTGCCTCTGACCTCTGGGAGGTAATAGGAAGTCGGCATGCTCACCTACTTCCCAGTGGGTAAAAATCGGACAGACATACTTGCTGGCTTTCTGTGTAGCCTTGGGCAAGAGAACCCACCCACAAAGGGAACTATTTCCCTATGTGTAGAGAAATTTACTCAGAAACACTTCCTAAGGAATTGGTGAATGCTATACTAAGAAATAAGATTAAATCTGAAATTGTAGCAATTTGGAAACATGTACTAGTGACAAAATAATAAAATAGTCACGCTAGTCAAGAAAAGTGTATGCTGTACCCTTTAATATAGTGTTATACATCCATTATATCTCAATAAAACTGGAATAGAGAATTATCCCTTCCCAGTGTACTGATCACCAAATCTCTACCAGGGGCCTCAGCTTTAGGGCAGGGGGTCCTAGAATCTATGTAGACATTTATCATTGTCTACATAGGCTATTATAATGTCTGATACAGATCTGTACTGCTTTTTGAAAGTATGTCAATGTGATGTTTTTTAATTAACTGAAGTACTTAATTTTTTCACATTTTTTTTAGATTTTTACCTATTGTTTTTATTCTGTTCCAGGATCCCATCCAGAATAGTACATTACATTTAGTAATCATTCTCCTTAGGCTCCTCTTGGTTGTGACGGTTTCTTAGACTTCCCTTGTTTTTTGATGACTTTGACAGTTTTGAGGAGCACTGGTCAAGTATTTTATAGAATTCCCTTAATGGAAATTTATCTGATTTATTACTCATGATTAGACTGAGGCTATAGGTTCTTGGGAGGAAGATCACAGAGGTAAAGTGATGTTTTCATCACATCATATCAAAGATATATACATGTTGACATGACTTATCATTGTTGATATTGGCCTTGATCATTTTGCTGAGGTAGTTCTTGTCAGGTTTCTCCACTATAAAGTTATACTTTTACCCCCTTTCCATCCTGAAGTCTTTGGAAGGAAGTCACTAGGTATAACCCACACCTAAGGAGGGGTGAATTCTGGGATCCCCCTTCATGATGGTGGAATAATTATTTGGAATTCTTCTCCCCCACTCATTTACTCAATTATTTATATCAGTATGGACTTGTGAATATTTATTTTATACTTTGGGTGATAATTCAATACTATTGTATTTATTTTGTTGCTCAAACTTCCAGCTTTTGCCACTGAAGCTCTTTCAATCAACTCCCTTGTTTCTTAGCCATACTCCCATCCTTGTGGGTTTTCAGTTTTGTTTTGTTTTGTTTTGAGCACTTCTTTTCTTTTCTAGCGCTACAGGATACTCCAAGCTTATTTTGTATATTTCCTGCCGCAGTCCAAGAATCAACCATTTCTCCGAGGAGCTCAGGTTCTTTTTGTTGAAGAATGACTTAAAATACACTTTCACTTTAAAACATTATAGAAGTTATACTAACTTCAGTAATCATGGCCAGATAGAAGTTTTAAAAGTAAGAATGCTCTGTTTTGGAATGTTTGATATGTAACTCTCACCACCTGGAGGGATTGTCAGTAGCCCAGGGAAAAGATCCTTCTCTCAAAATTGTTCTATAGATAGAGCTTTTTAAAATTATTGTACTCATTTACTATTTCATTCTTGTTTCTCAGATAGTTTTCAGTATCACCACAACCAATGGTGATACTGTGGTGACACAATGACACTTTTATGATTTACTATCATCATGAAGCATTTCTGAAGGAGCTTATATAAGAACTTCTGTCTGTGAGCCTCAGTGACTCTGTGCCATTCCAGATCCCTGAGTGGGCCTCTCTCCTCTTTTATGTCCTCTGCTGGGCTTCTTTACATGACAGCATTATCACATACTCTAAATCATTTCAGGATATCATCTGCATGAATAGTCCCTATTTGACATAAGGCTCCCTTGAATGGCTTACCATTCATTTTATGAGCCTCTGGTGCCTAGATGCTATAGTTTCTATGATCTGTGGCTATGGTATTGAAAGAGTGTGCATTCTCAAATACTTCTTAAAATACTGTTTGGGCAGGGGCACCTGGGTGGCGCAATCAGTTGAGCATCCAACTCTTGGTTTCGGCTCAGGTCCTGATCTCAGGGTCGTGAGATTGAGCCCCCTCATCAGGCTCTGCGCTTAGCACAGAGTCTGCTTGGAATTCTCTCTCCCTCTACCACTGCACCTCTCGCTCATGCGCTCTCTCTCTCTGTCTCTCTCAAATAAATAAATAAATCTTTAATAAAAAATATATATAATGTTTGGCCAGGTAGGAACTAGGTATTTTAACTACTGGCTGTCAAATAGTAAGAGCATTTTTAGCGTAAGAAACTTGGGATCCTTAGCTGAAGAGTATTTTAATTGTGATTGTTTAATGAAAATTGTGCTAAGCAATAAATAGAAAGAAATATAAAAATTAATCTGAGTGTACTCTTCCTTTGCCGTGTCACTCATTTTGGCATTTTCTCAGGATGGATTCCCATGTAGAAATTCTGTAGTTGTTGACACATACAATGTTTTCTTGCAGAAGTCATCACAACAATTATATTTAGTAAGAGACCCAGGTCCAAAAAAAAAATTTTTTTTAAGATTTTATTTATTTATTTAACAGAGAGAGACACAGCGAGAGAGGGAGCACAAGCAGGGGGAGTGGGAGAGGGAGAAGCAGGCTTCCTGCTGAGCAGGCAGCCCGGTGGTGCCCGTGTGGGCCTCCATCCCAGGACCCTGGGATCATGACCTGAGCCGAAGGCCGAGGCTTAACCAACTGAGCCACACAGGCGCCCCCCCAAGTCCAAAAATGTAATTAGGTCTCTGCTTCTGATTTCAAACCTGCCTCAGGAAGATACAGTATTTCTACAAAAGTGAACACCAAATTAATTTTGTTTCTGATTTTGTTTTTGCCTTTTTAGTTGTTGTTAATTTACCCAGAGAAGAGTATATACAGTTCCCTTACCCCACAATTCCACTTCTGATTAGAATCTGCATATCAAAGGAAATCAGGCTCATTGAGAAAAAAGTCTACTCTACCCAACTTAAGCAGAAAGAGATTTATTAAAGGATTCAGGATGCTTATAGAATCATTGGGAAAACTAAAGAAACAGATTCTGTGCTGAACTTTTAAGAAAGACTATCAAAGCAGCACTGAAGAGGCAGGCCACCGTGGGAGCTGCTCTCTCTTCTACAACCAGAGGTCTGGTGCTTCAGTTCTCCACCAACTCCTGAGCCATAACTAACAGTAGGGGGCTGCATGATCAGAAAGCTGTCATTACTACTTCCCACTCTAGAGTCACACTGTGGGCTACAAGCTGAATCAACAAACTAGAAGCCTCATTCTTGCCTTTTAACCCTTCAAAGCAATTCGCCAAATCCTGAGATCTTTGTCACTATTATGCTTGCTAGCAGAAGTAGCAAAAATCAAGCGCTCTGCCTTGGTATCACTTCTGACTTTGAATTGACAGGCCCTAAGTCACATCAGGGATTTTAGCCAAAGAGAACCCCAGACGTGTAGCATTTGCTTCCCAGTCTCTGGAATTTAGGGAGGCCCATAGAGGGCAATTGGAATCATTCATATCCACCAAAAAAGTTAGAAAGAACTCACTAGGAAGAGAGAAGTAAAAATGTAGGAAGGAAGTAGAGGAAAATAGCAAAGACCCACAGTCCTAAAATTTCATTTTAGAATGCCAGTAGCTATGGAATGCAGAATATATTTCTATCATTTACCTTAATGTTCTGTTTTTTTAAAAGAATTCAAAGTCCTTGGGAGCCTGGGTGGCGCAGTTGGTTGAGCATCCAACTTTTGGTTTCTGCTCAGGTTGTGATCTCAAGGGCATGAAACTGAGCACCGTATTGGGCTCTGCACTTTAGAGCAGAGTCTGCTTAAGATTCTCTCTCTCTCTCCCTCTGCCCTTCCTATTTGTACGTGCTCTCTCTCTCTCTGAAATAAATAAATCTTAAAAAAAAAAAAAGAATTCAAAGTTCCAAAATTACTGGATACATTACTTGATAATAAGTATTAAAACTATAGGGGCGGGCACCTGGGTGGCTCAGTTGGTTAAGCGACTGCCTTTGGCTCAGGTCGTGATCCTGGAGTCCCAGGATAGAGTCCCACATCAGGCTCCCTGCTCAGCAGGGAGTCTGTTTCTCCCTCTGACCCTCCCTCCTCTCATTCTTTCTCTCTGTCTCATTCTTTCTCTCTCAAATAAATAAATAAAATCTTTAAAAAAAAAAAAAAAAAAACTGTAGGGGCGCCTGGGTGGCTCAGTCGGTTAAGCGTCTGCCTTTAGCTCCGGTCATGATCCCAGGGTTCTGGGATCGAGCCCCACATCAGGCTCTCTGCTCAGCGGGGAGCCTGCTTCTCCTTCTCCCTCTGCCTGCCACTCCCCCTGCTTGTGCTCTCTCTCTCTGTCAAATAAATAAAATCTAAAAAAAAAAAAGTATTAAAACTATAAAATCTTATAGTATAGACTACAACTATTGAGCTGTGATTTAAAAGGGAAATTTAATTAGTAGATGCTGAAAATAGTTATGCACAGTTGAGGTACAATTTAAAAATTTTTTAAGTAAGCAAATCTTAGTGCAAATACTCTATAAATTAAGAAATGAGATAAGTAAAACTAATCAATCCTGACTTTTTCTCTCTGCAACACTTATGTTATTTCTGAATATTTTTTATTTCTATAATGTTTGTCTTAGGTTCATTTTCTGCTTTATCTCTGAAGCAAGATTCAATTCAACAGATTTACTTGAGTGCCTTCTTTAGATGAGACTTTTTTTTAAAGATTTATTTATTTATTTTAGAGACAGAGAAGGTTGTGAGTTGGGGGGTGGCCAGGGTTGGGTGGGGGGAGAGAGAGAGAGAAGCAGACTCCCCGCTGAGCACGGAGCTAGATGTGGGGCTCAATCCCATGTCCCTGAGATCATGACCTGAGCCGAAATCAACAGTCAGACGCTTAACTGACTGAACCACCCAGGTACCCCAAGATGAGACATTTTTAAAGAGTATGACCATTACAAATAAGTGTTCAATGATGGTGAGGTTATTAAAAGTAAGTGCTTAAGCATAATAGTACTAAGGGCTTGCGAGTTCTTGAAACTTTTAAGTAAAAAGTGGTGGTAATAAAGCAAGCACAAATGGATGCATGTCGTTAAAAGCTGCTTTTCCTTATTTGGCCTCTAAGGTGATAAGGACAAACCCTCAAGAGAGGATGGACCAAATGAAGTCCAGGAACTAGGCCACACACAGAAGCCTTGCTGACTGTCTCAACTTTACCCAACCCAACACATGGAAAAGCTAGGTTAGAAGTTAACAAATACCCAAAATGACTTCTTGTTCAGTGGTGAAGTAAACTGCAATATTTGTCAGAGGACATATTGGGCAGAGGAAAGGAAACCAGCACTTTTGGGAGATCTGATCTGACCTAGCCACAGACTGCTGGGGCCTAGAAGCAATGGCAGGTCTGTGTGGCAGTGACAGGCCTTGGTGTGGTGTTCTGGGCTAAGTGGTATCTGCACATATTAGAGTGGCCCCTTGCATGCAATGATTAGCATTCATAGCTTTGGCTGAGAATGGCCCTGTAGTCCATGCAAGGCACGTAGTAAATGGTGGTGACTTTGTCAGAGTAAGAAATTGCCTTAGGCTTGCTATATGCAGCCAAGCGAGTGACCTGCACCAGCACTGCGTCTTTTTCTCTGAGACCTCTAATAAACAGTAACTCTTATAAAGTGTTCATGTTTTTCTTATTTTAAAAAAGATCATCAGTAAGAGAGGAAACTTCAGTGAAGGTTGAAAAAAGCAGTTTTGAATTATGTGTCTGTTCACGGAAAATTCAACAAAAATGTGATTTGGTAGAAGGCAAAAATGTGTACAGATATTCTCAATCTTTGTAAATGTGGGAAATTATCAAGTTCTTGGAATGGATCTCATTCATATGTGAAGGTTCTGGCATATTGAATCTTGTGTACTGACTGAATCTAGAATACACTTATTTATTCTACTTTGTTTTACTGCAGTGACAGCCCTTGCTAGCGTATTGGTTTTCTTAGCCAATATCTGATGGATAGATAGCTGCTGAGGTTTACAAAAGCCTTAAAATGTGGATTTTACATATACAAACTATGGAATTTTTTTTTAAGTTGAAGTTATTTTAAGCCAAATTTAGCCCACATCTACTTATTTCTGATGGAAAATACTAATATTTAGATGATTAGTAGATAAAATACTTTTTATTTTCAGTTCTGCATCCGGTGGTGTTCTTCTCTATACTTTTATAACTGTGATCTTCTAATTTACAAAAAGCTGCAATTCAATAGTTAATGAAATATTTCCTATATATTATATACCAAAAAAAAAGCATTTGCCATGAAAAAACTTTGAACAGTGTTATTTAAAATGGAAAGACTTTTCTTCCTGCCCCAAATGAAATATTAATTCAGCTATATACTACTGTGACCTTGGAGAGCAATACCCAACACATCCTATCAATTTATTAAAGGTCGGGTTTTTTCCATGATATGTTTTATTCAAGTATATAAACTTTTTTAGGTCATTCATCATAGTGACATGTAGCACTTTTTAATTGCACTATTTAAACTCTAAGCACAGTGTCAACAGAGGCTTAGGGTGTGGTGTTCTCATTTCTGAAACCTGTGGGTTCCACCCTCAGTCTGTCTTGGCTGCACTGAGGGCAGAGTGCTGGTGGCTCGTCCTTATCAATGACTCCCACTCACACCAAACCTAGTCACATGGCCAAGCCAGTACTGGGGGGGTTACCAATGAGGAAGTTCCCTGAGGATTGCACCCTCCACTGTTGACCTCCCCAGCCACCCCCTTAAACCTGCACACCTGGCAAGGAGGGTGAGATAGGACCCAACCAAGCACAGCATAAATCTGAATGGAGGACAAAGTCAACTCTCTCTCTCGTTAATTAGGTGCTCAAAAGGCATTGTTGTCATTATGGGAAATAATGTTGTGATACGGAATAACCTGGGTGGGGCCTCAAAGTCATTTGGAATAACTAGTAAGAGAAAGCCTAGGAAGGAGCCCTTTGAGGTAAGGACCTGAATGAAGAGGTGGAGCCTGTGGTAAAAAGCTCTGAGAGACACACTTTCCAGTCAAAGAGATCAACTATTACAGAAGGATGAAGTTGGTACGTTCAAGGAGCAGGAGGGAAGCTAGTGGGGCTGGGGCTTAGTGAACCCAGGGGCCATCACAGAAGATGAGCACAGAGGAGAGGCAGGCGGCTTCATACCAAGTGTGATGGGGAGCCTTTAAGCTTTTAAACATGGGATGGATGTGATCTGATCCGTACTTTGAAAAGATTGCTTTGGCTGCGCTAGATGAAATGGAATATGGAGGCACAAGACTACAGGAAACAAATGAGGAGGCTGTGTCAGCAATCCAGACAGATGAGACTGATGGCTGGACCAGAGTGCTAGTGAGGAAGTGTTAAAAGCTGAAAGGTTGGGGTCTGTTTTAAAGATGGAGTGCATGTTACTTGCTGATGATTGGGTGTGGGGTAGTGGAGGGGGAAGGGAGGATGAGTATGAGGTTATTGGTTTGGTGGTTGTCGGTTACTAAGACGGAGGGGACTTGGGAGATTTAGCAATGGGAGCCTAGAGTTCCAGTATGGCTTTGTTAAGATGGAAGTCCCATTAAACACTGAGCTGGAAAAATCAAATTTGATATGAACTTGCAGTGGAAGAGAGATTAGGACATGAGAGTCAGACACTGGGCCCAGGCAGGAGTTATTTCCTTTATTTTTCACAAAAACGCTGTAAGATAAATAACATCTAGCTACTAGAAGCAGAAATTGATGAAAGCCACTTCTTTTTTAAATTTTTTAATTCCACTATACTTAACATGTTTGTTTCAGATGTACAGTATCATGATTTAACAATTTCATATCTTACTCATCAAGATAAGTGTACTCTTAATCCCCTTCATCTGTTTTCCCCACTCCCACCTCCTCTCTGGTAACCATCAGTTTGTTCTCTATAGTTAAGAGTCTGTTTTTTGGTTTGTATTTTTTTTCCTTTGTTCATTTAATGAAAGCCATTTTTTTTTAAATTAAAGGATTTTCCTCCCATAATGTAATAGATAAACCAGTGGAACAGAAAAGACAGTCCCAGATGCATAGAAATTTTGTAAATAATACACATATTTCAGAAAAGTGGGAAAAAATTAACCATTTCAGTAAATTGTGCAAGGACAACAGATGAGCCATCTGGAAAAAAAAAAAATTGGATCTGTATCCCTTATCCCACACCAGGATAAATTCCAAATGGATCAAAGATTTAAACATAAAAGCTAAAACAATTCTAGAGGAAATCATGGGAGAATTATCTTGAAGTGGAAGTTTTTTCTAACTGTCAGTTAACATCCAAAAGCTCCAAAAGAAAATATTAATAAATTCTATTAAATCTGCACAGTAAAGTCAAAAGTAGAGCAAACTGGGAATATATATTTGCAATCCATACTACAAAGCCCATCTCTCTAATATGGAAAGTGCCCACAGAAAAAATTAGAGAAAAGTCAATAACCCAAAATAAAAATGAGCAAAGGATATGAACACACAATTCATAGATAAAAAGAAGCATATAGAAAGATACTCAATGTGTCATAATGCAGAAAGGCAAATTTTAAAAACACTATTATCAAATTTGCAGAAATCCAAAACTTTAGTAACATTTGTTTGGTGAGGCTAAGGGGAAACAAGCACCCTCTCACATTGGTGGAGGGAGAATAAATTGTTACTACCCCCATAGAGATGGCTTTGTTAGTATGCATATGTAAATATGGGGGGGGCTGTGCATGTGTGCAGGAGTGTAAATTTTAAGTGCATTAACTCTTTGACCCAGCACTTCCACCTCTTGGAATTTATCCTACAGGCACACTTACATACATATGAAGTACAGGGTTATTCTTTGCCTCATTGTTTGGGATAGTAAGCATGGAAACAGCCTAAATGGTCATCATTAGAGGATTAAAATTAAATTATAGTACATCCATATAATAGAATGCCATACAGCTATCTATGCAGTTACAAAAAGAAGAATGAGGAAGCATTCTATGAACTGATATAGAAAAAAATTATGACATTGGGGCGCTGTGTGGCTCAGTTGGTTAAGTATCTGATTCTTGATTTCAGCTCAGGTCATAATCTCAGAGTTGTGGGATTGAGCCCCGCATTGGGCTCTGTGCTAGACGTGGAGCCTGCTTGGGATCCTCTCTCTCCCTCTGGCCCTTCCCCCTCCCTAAAAAAAAAGAAAGAAAAATTTATGACATTGGTTATATGCAAAAAACAAGGAGCAGATTTGAAATGTGCTATATTCCTTGGAGAATATATATACATGGGGTGGGGAGGGAGGAAGAGGGAGATAGAGGGAGAGAGAGAGAAACTGAGGAAGGATATGTAAAATACAAATTACAGAGAATATCTGTATAAGCATATGGGAACTAGGAGAATGGAGGACAAGAAGGGGAGGGAAACTTCATGTCACATATTTCTGTAATACTTTAAAATTTTGAATTATATATATTATTTAGAAAAATTATAGGACTCTTTATGCACAGTTATTGCTATTGGAATTTTTAAGCATTACAACTATTTTGGAGAGCAGTACGTAACATATAGCAATAAAGATATACTCTTTGACCCAGTAATCCCTAGAAATTTAACTGATGAAAAACAAAAAAATTCACACACACACACACACTGTTCTTCGTGGTAGCAGTGCCTTATAATGGCGGGGGGGAGGGGAAGAAGCAACCTAAATATCCAGTATAAGGAGAATTATTTAATTATGACATACTACATGATAGAATATTAATCTACTTGTAACTAAAGACCATGAGGAAACAATTCATTCGCCAAATATTTATCATGTGTCACACATTGTTTTGGGTGTTAGGGATACAACAATAAATAAGACCAAAAAAAAAAAAAAAAACCCACAAAATCTATGTGCTGGGGCACCTGGGTGGCTCAGTCAGTTAAGCATCTGCCTTTGGCTCAGGTCATGACCCCGGGATCCTGGGATCCAGCCCCACGTCATGCTCTCTGCTGGGTGGGGAGCCTGCCTCTTCCTCTCCCTCTGCCTGCCCCTCTGCCTATTGTGCACACGCATGCACTCTGTCTCTGTCAAATAAATAAGATCTTTAAAACAAACAAACCAAAATCTATGTGCTAATGGAATTAATGGAATATTGGGGAAGACTGACAGCAGACAAAGGGATACAGTATAAGAAAGTAATAGTGGTTATGGCTTTAAATAAAGTTGGATAAGGGGATAGTGAATGTTGAGTGGTTACTCTTTTTACCTAAGGATCAAGGAAAGCCTCACTGAGAAGATAATATTCGAGAAAAATTCCAAAGGAGGTGAGAGAACAAACCTTGCAAGTGTTTGGGGGAAGAGTATCCCAGGCAGAGAGGGTGAGTGCAAAAGGCTGCAAGGCATGGGCATGCTTGGCTTGTTTACAAAACAGCAGGGAGGCCAGTGTGGCTTTTCATACATTGTAAATGAAGATAGGAGGAATAGGGTCAGTGTTCTGGTCATGAGAAGATCTGGAACTTTGTTCTAGTTTTCTATAGCAAAGTCTTCAGATTTTTCTCTACATGTGATACATGTCATACACTGGAAGTTTCTGAAGAGAAGAGGAAGTAACTGTAAATGCCTGTGTGAAAAGCAAGAAGTCTAACTCGTCTGTTAATGGATAAAAAGATGGTGCACATCTGGAAATAGTTGAGAAGTGGAAAAGGTGGGACTCCATGAATGGATGTGGAAGGTGGAGGGAAAGGAAGAATCTAGAAGGATTCTAAGGTTTGGGCAACAAAATACATGGTGTGATTAAATGAGATGAGAAATTTAGGAGGGTGAACAGATTTGGAGAAAACTAGAAAAATTATATTTGGTTTTAGACGTGGTGAGTTTGAGGTACCTGTGAGTTAACAAAATGTAGAAAAGGAGAAAACTGGAATGAACCCCATGGTGGTGTCAACTCATAGTTTTCAAAATAGATGAATGGATGAATAAACAGAAGTAAATGTGTATTACTGTGTGTGTGTGTGTGAGAGAGAGAGAGAGAGAGAGAGTGTGTGTGTGTGTGTGTGTGTATTCCCTAGCTCTGTCTACTAAGAGGTCCTGAGGCAGTGATACTCTGGTAGCAATGAGCACATTTAGCACGCAGATATTAGCTTTTAAATATCTGAAAGAAACCAGGGCTCCTTGGTGAAATCGCTGATTACAGTTTTGGATGAGAGAAAATATAAGATGAGCTTTGAACATTACATTTCATTATGTCAGAAAGTAAGAACATTCTCAGAGAACAATGGAGACATCAAAAGGATACAGGAGCTAGCTTGCAAGGGACTGATACTAGCAAAATCTGGGACAATTTGAACATGAAAATAAATAATAGTTATGGATTATAGCCCATAGTATAAGAATCCATGAGTCCACACTCATATATAAAAATGAATGAATTAAAAATTTGACAAGGGGGGCGCCTGGATGGTTCAGTCGTTAAGCATCTGCCTTCGGCTCAGGTCATGATCCCAGGGTCCTGGGATCAAGCCCCACATCGGGCTCCCTGCTCAGCGGGAAGCCTGCTTCTCCCTCTCCCACTCCCCCTGCTGGTGTTCCTGCTCTCGCTATCTCTCTCTCTGACAAATAAATAAAATCTTTTTTAAAAATTTGATAAGGAATAGGATATTTACATAGTTTGAAAGTATCTACCCGACAATATTTTTTTAAATTTCAGAAGGAAATAGCTGAGAAGCCTGGCAGACATCACCTTAATCAAGTAGTAAGTGAACATCATTAGTAATGGGACAAATTGAAATATTGTACCAACTATTTAAAAGAACATAGCATCAATTTTGTGTTATTCTTACCAGTGATACATAGGCTGGATCTCATCATGACAAAATATCAGACAAACCCAAATTGAAGGTTTGTGCACTACAAAATTACTGGCCTGTATCCTTCGAAAATGTTAAGGTCATGAAAGTCAAAGACAGGCTGAGAAACTCTTCCAGATTGTAGAGGATTAAAGAGACATGACAACTCAATGCAATACATGATTCTGAATTATCTCCTTTTACTACAAAGGACATGACTGGAACAATGGGTGAAGCATGAGTGGGGTCTGAGAATTAGGTGTTTGTTTCCTCCCTTTGATGGTTGTATAGCAGTTATGTAAGAGAAAGTCCTTGTTTGTACAAACTTATTCCCAAATGATTCAGGAAAAAAACATGCTTTGTACTGTATTTAGAACTTTTAATAAATTTGAGATTGTTTCCAAAAACTTCTAAATTATCACAAAAGCAAATAAGAGGTGAATAAATGGAAATAAGCGAAGCCCATACTTTCTAGAAGGTTGGCAGGAAAGAGCGCAGAGCAGGTTACCAGCTGAAAGGAGACTGCTCTGAACTTTCAGAGTATGCTAGTTTGCTAGTCTACATGTGAAAGCTGGTGTTTGGAGAGTGAACAGATAGATGTAGGATAGGCAGTAGTCATTGCAAAAGAAAGACCTGTAGGCAGTGGGTGTCCTGGGTGCCCGGGTTAGGTGGGAAGTTGAGGGTGGGTAAGAAGCTCAGTGGACTGTCAGCTGGTGTGGCATGCAGTCCTATGTACTGAGGTAGGCGGGCTGGAAATGGAACAAATTCATACGTGAGAAACTTCCTTCTCTCTGAGAAATAGAGTTGTCTTCTAAAAATGACCCCTTGTCTCTTCTCAATACAGTAAACTGAGTATGGGTTAGTCTTTGAAATTGAAATTACTTTATTATAAAATATTGTAAAACAATTTAATATTTTTCTCAGTAATACTGTTTCTAGAACAGATATTCTTAGGATTGCAGAATTTAGAAAATCACCATTGATATTTCAGAAAAAAACCAGTAAGCCGTATATGTTTGCCTTTTGCCTCGGTAATTTGTGTTTTATTTGGTAGAGTCAGAGTAGGTAGAATATGTACATGTACTTCACAAACAGATGATTTATAAGCCATTGCATTGGTAGGACGAGTTTCTAGGCCAGTTACTCAGCCTAGAGTGTTGAAACCCTGATTCAGAAGGAAATCATCCGAGAATGATTAAACACTGTTCCCTGTTGTTTCAATAGGGCCCGATACAGTAGTGCTGTTTACTCTCAGGTTCATTTACTCTAAACTGGCTCCCACATTGGGAGTATAGAACCCTGAAGTTTATTCTCATTTCTCCTAAGTGCACATAACTGGTGCCATTTCAGATGCAATGGAGGGTTCTTACTCATTACATGCAGTACAGCCTCAGAGTTTTAGGGTTCAATTCCCTTGCAGAATCCTGGTTGAGAAAGGCTGTGATGACTCTTGCTTTTGCTGACATACTATTTGGTGATCCAGAGGAATCAGTGGGATACTATAACTTACCTATGGCACTATCAAAACTATGCCCCTTGTGTGCCTTGTTCCTTACTCTGTTCTCAGTCATAGACCTTTGTCTCTTCAGGTTTCAGTGCTGAGTAGACACAGAAGAGTGAGAATACCAAATGACCCCTCATTCGAGAGGAGTTGGGGAATAAATTGAGAGAAAACAAAACCACAGTCAGCCCAGGGCTGCTGAGTTAATTTGGCACATTTTGAGTAATACTTTCTTAGCTAATATTCCTCCCTCCCTCCTTTCCTGCATTTATTTTGTTCTAACTTAGTATTTCACTGGAATACTAATACTTCCCTTCCCATATCTATACTTGAGAACAATGTAGAAGTCTCACCTTATGAATTACCTGTAGAAAGCATTTTAAGTACCTGTTACTGTTCCTGAGGGTAGGAACTACAGCTTATACCTTCTATCCCCAAAAAGCCTGAAAAAATACTTATTAATTCAACTTGGTATACCAAGCATATGTGGATCATCTGTAATGTATAAAGCTCTGAGCTAAGAGTTGTGTTGGGTACATAAGGAATAAGAAATACAATCCCTGCCCCTGAGAAACTTCTAGGCATCTTTTCATATGTCTGTTGGCCATCTGTTTGTCTTCTTTGGAGAAATGTCTGTTCATGTCTTCTTCCCATTTTTTAATTGGATTATTTGGGTTTGGGGATTTGAGTTGTATTAGTTCTTTATGTATTTTGGATACTAACCCTTTACTGGATATGTCATTTGCAAATATTTCTCCCATTCAGTAGGTTGACTTTTATTTAGTTTTGATGATTGTTTCCTTCACTGTGCAGAAGCTTTTTATTTTGATGTAGTCCCAATAGTTTATTTTTGCTTTTATTTCCCTTGCTTCAGCAGACATATCTAGAAAAATGTCACTATGGGTGATGTCAGAGCAATTACTGCCTGTGCTCTCTTCTAGGATTTTTTTTTTTTTTTTTTTTTTTTTTTGGTTTCAGGTCTCACATTTAGGTCTTTAATCCATTTGGAATTTATTTGTATGAACGGTATAAGAAAGTGGTCCATTTTAATTCTCTTGCATGTAACTGTCCAGTTTTCCCAACACCATTTGTTGAAGAGACTATCTTTTTCCCACTGTATATTCTTTACTCCTTTGTCAAAGATTAATTGACCATATAATTGTGGATTTATTTGTGTATCATCAGGGAAATACAAATTAAAACTACAATGAAATATTACCTTATACATGTCAGAATGACTAAAATAAAAAACCCAAGAAACAACGAGCGTTGGTGAGAATGTGGGGAAAAGGAACACTTGTGCACTGTTGGTAGGAATGCAAACTGGTGTGACCACTGTAGAAAACAGTATAAAGTTTCCTCAAAAAGTTAAAAATAGAACTACCTTGTGATCCGGCAATCACACTACTGGGTATTTACCCAAAAATACAAAAAAACTAATGCAGAGGGATACATGCACCCGTATGTTTTTAGCAGCGTTATTTCAATAGTGAAATTATGAAAACAGCCCAAGTGTCCATCAATAGATGAACGGCTAAATTAGAGGGGGTATAGCTATACCATAGAATATTATTCAACCATAAAAAAGAATGAAATCTCAGGGCACCTGGGTGGCTTAGTCAGTTAGGCATCTGTCTTTGACTCAGGTCATAATCTCAGGGTCCTGGGATCGAGCCCTGCACCAGGCTCCTTGCTCAGCAGAGAGCCTGCTTCTCCCTCTCCCTCTGCCTGCTGCTCCCCCTGCTTGTACTTGCTTGCTCTTGCTCTCTCTCTGTCAAAAAAATAAATAAAATGTTTTTTTAAAAAAGAATGAAATCTTGCCATTTGCAACAACATGGACGGAGCTCAAGAGTATTATGCTAAGCAAAATAAGGCAGAGAAAGACAAATACCATATGATTTCTCTCATATGGAATTTAAGAAACAAAACAAATGAGCAAAGGAAAGAAAAAAAGAGAGAAACCAAGAAACAGACTCTTGGGGCACCTGAGTGGCTCAGTCGTTAAACGTCTGTCTTCGGCTCAGGTCATGATCCCAGGGTCCTGGGATCAAGCCCTGCGTTGGGCTCCCTGCTCAGCGGGAAGCCTGCTTCTCCCTCTCCCACTCCCCCGCTTGTGTTTCCTCTCTCGCTGTCTCTCTGTCAAATAAATAAAGAAAATCTTTATTAAAAAAAGAAAAAGAAAGAAAGAGACTCTTAACTATAGAGCACAAACTGATGGTTACCAGGAGGGAATTTGGGGGGGTGGTGAAATAGGTGATGGAGATTAAGAGTACAGAGCACTGAGTAATGTATAGAATTGCTGAATCACTATATTGTATACCTGAAACTAATATAACATTGTATTTCAACTATACTAGAATTAAAATTAAAAGCTTAATGAAAAAAGGGAAAATAAAGAAACTTCCAGGCAAAAAGTAGAGAAAAAAGGATCTATTCAAATGTTTATAATACAGAGCAGAATGTGATAAGAACTAAAATAAAGGCAAAAAAACCCACTTTGATTACAAAGAAAAAGGAAGAATTGTTTTCACTACTGGAATGAGAGACATCTTCATGAAAGATATGGAATTTGAGTTTGACTTTGAAAATAAACATACTTAGACAAGTGGAAGTGACAAGGAATATCAGATTAGTTTAGAGAAACTAATGGGAGCCAAGACTCAGATAGGGAAATGGTTGTAGGAACTTGATCTTCTTAGACTCACACACATATGTCGAGACATGTATAAGTCATTAGGATACCTTTGAAGGTCCATGATTAGTTGAGTGACATGATTAACTCTATCCCTTAAGGAGGGGTTAGAAAAAAAAGGAAGAATGAGGTTATGAAAATTGTTGGGCAACAAAGGTCACAAGCAAAACAAGATAATGATAACAGGAATGAGAAGGAAGAATGATATTAAAAAGATAAATATGAAGGTAAAATGGATAGGCTGTAGCAACTGGATGTGAAAAAAAGGAAATAAAGAGTGCTCTCAGGTTTTGAAACAGTGACTCAGAATGGTAGGGGCCACATTACACAAAGAGGTAATGCATAGGAGGAAGAACAAGTTTGGATCAGAAGGCATAGAGCTTTGGGAGTCCTCTGCATAATGATGGTAAAGTAATGGAACTAGATGAAATAAGATACTGGCCAGTGACATTTGCTCTATATTGATTGGACCTAAATAAATACAGCAGCGATTTTAGTCTGTGTACCTTAGGGAGCATAGATGCATTTGTACAACTCTTTGCCAATGATAGACTCTAAAACTCTGAATAAATCCTCTATTCTGCAGGGTTGAAACTTTTCTTTTTCCCTTCCCTTCCGTCCCTTCCCCTCCCCTCCCTTTCCCTTCACACATTCAAAAGAATTAAGTTGACCCTTGCCTCACACCATACACAAGGGTAAATTCAAAATGGATCATTGACCTAAATGTAAGAATGAAAAACTATAAAACTCTCAGAAAACATAGGAATATAGCTTCATAACCTTATATATTAGGCAGTGGTTTCTTACATATGACACCAAAAGCATATGCAACAAAAGAAAAATACATAAATGGGATTTCATCAAAATTAAAAACTTCTGTGCTTCAAAGGACATCACCAAGAAAATAAAAAGACAACCCAGAGAATGGGAGAAATTTTTTGCAAATCACATATCTGATAGGAGACTTGTATCTAGAATATATGAAGAACTAATACAACTCAACATAAAAAGATAACCCAAATAAAAAATGGTCAAAGGATTTGAATAGACATTTCTCCAAAGAAGATATACAGATGTCCAAGAAGTACATGATGACCACATCATTAGTCATTAGGGAAATGCAAACCAAATCCCACAGTGGGATACTACTTCACATCCACTAGTATGGCCGTAATAAAAACGGCAGACAATAATAAGTATCAGTGAGGACGTGGAGAAATTGGAACCCTCATACTCAGCTAGTGGGAATGTAAAATGGTGCAGCCACCTCGTAAAACAGTTTGGCAGTTCCTCAAAAGTCAAATATAGAGGGGAAGGGAGGAGCAATACTTAACAAATCAGTTCTGTGTGGTATATTATTTAATTAATGGATTCTGTGTGGTGCTTTCCTGAAGTGTTAGGTGATTGTTGAGGGCCTGGGTGCAGGGTGGAACCATGACAGAATGGATCCAGTTAGAGCCCCCATTAATTTTGATCATTCCATTCTTTGTCCATCCTCTTCTCTTTGCTTTCTCATTCTTATACCTCGCAACCCCAGAGACATTGCCACATACACCACGAAAACATCCCCCAATGACCTTAGTCCTCTTGCTCCATTCACTCACAGGTGGGAATTCAGGCAAATGTCCACAGAGGTCACAGACGACATACATACAGTTCTGTTATATCCTATATATTACCCCATCATGTCCTAAGGAAGACATTTTCTCTTAGAGATTTTCATTTTAGTATATTTTTTAAAAATCTTGTGTTAAGTTGCCTCCATCTTTTTCTTGGGTAAGGACAACCCAGGATTGGCCCTTTTTTGTCTATGATGTTCTTGTTCACAGCTTTTCTTGAAAGGCATAGTACAATCTTAGGAACAGGGTTGCTGTGTGCCTATCTTAGGTACTTACACTGTGCATTTTTTATTGGTACACCATGTTTTATTTGTCCCTGATATCTTTGGAGTTTTTCTGAGAAATGGATCAGTAATGTAGCATCAACTTAGTAAAATACATTTTAAGCCTTTAAAAAAAATGTTAAACATAGAGTTACTATGTGACCTAACAATTCCACTCCTAGGTATATAGCCATGAGAATTGAAAACATATATCCATGTAACTCCTACACAGATGTTCCTAGCAGCATTATTTCATAAATGCAAAACAGTGGAAATAACCCCAAAATGGAATATTCACCAACAAAAATGAATGACGTACAATGTGAATGACCTTGAAATCATTATGCTAAGTGAAAGAAGCCAGACACAAAAGGCCACATATTGCATGATTCCATTCATGTGAAGTATCCAAAATGGGCAAATGCATAGAGACAGAAAGTAGATTAGTTGTCTCCAGGTACTTGGGGGAGGGAAGATGAGGAGGTTGCTTTAGTAGACTGAGATTTCCTTCTGGGATGATGAAAATATTCTGGAATAAGATAGTGTTGATGGCTGCAGAACACTGTGAATGTACTTAATGCCACTGAATTGCACCTTAAAATGGTTAAAATGGTAAATATTATGTGTATTTTGCCACTTACTGCTTTTATTAATGGGGTGAATTTTATGGCGTGTAAATTATGTCTCAAAGCTGCTATAGAAATAAAAGGCATAATAGCTTGGATTAATCACCAGGGAACTGTGCTGAGGGGCAAAAAATCCAATCCCAAAGATTATATACTAGATCATTCTGTTTTTTATAACATTTTGAAATGGCAGAATTTTGGAAATGAAGGACAGATTAATAGTGTCTAGATGTTGGGATGGGGTGGGGAGATGGTGGGAAGTGGGTTATATAAGGCAACCTAAGGGATCCTTGTAGTGATGGAACTGTTCACTTTCTTGACTGGTGCTGGATATGGGATCCTACACAGGTGGTAAAACTTTATAGCACTGAATACACGCACGAACACATGCACACTAGCACAAGTAAAATTTGTGAAATCTGAATAAGATTGGTGGATTGTATCAATGTCAATATCCTAGTTGTGATGTTGTACCATTATTTGCTAGTACACTAGTGGAGGAAACTGAGAACATATGAGCTCTATAGCGTATCTTACAATTGTATGTGAATCCACAATTACTCCATAAAAATTTCAGTTAGTAAAAATGTATAAGAATAACTATATATCTTTGAAAATTTGTTCTGTGGGCAAACTAATATTAACATATAAAACGTACTCTTCTTACTCTTGTCTTGGCCCAGTTATAGTCTTATTTCTACAAGCAATACCCAAAATCAAAGTTTGGGATGGACCAAACTTATAGCAGGTTTTGTTTTGGTTTGACTTGGTTTGGTTCAGTAATGCAGTATTTTCCAAAAATAAATAGGATGTCTGAGTGAAGAAAAGGCTTTTTTCAGCCTTTTTTGGCATCCTTTAGTTAAGTCACTTTTAGCGAAGAAAGATTGTTATTCCTTCCTGTTCACTGATATTAGAAAGTTTATATGTCACATTTTATTTTATCAAAGAGAAAATATGATTTTTTTAAATGAATAAAAACCACATTTCTGTGCAGGAGAAATCATCCTGTTAACATCTCCTCATGTTACAAAGATAAACAACAGGATTAACTGTTTACTTTAGGAGCGCAGTGTGGTTGTTTTTCAGGAGAAGAACACAATGTCCTGCTGTATCTGGTTTCCCGTCTGCCGAGTGGGTTGGTGGAGCTGGGGAAAGGCCCTCCACCCACTCAGCCCTCTGCTGTCTCTCTCTCCTGCTTTTCTCCCTCTTCCCTCCCTCTTTTCTGTGACTTTTCCTCCCCCCCTTCATATCCAAACTCTCTTCTCTTCTCCCTCTTCTCCCTCTCCCTTTTCCTTTCTCTTGCTTTTTCCCCCTCACTGTGTCCTCCAATTTCTTCCTTAAAATGGAGGCTTAGTAAGAAATTATGTGGAGAGAAAGAACCTTGTTGATCTTTAGAGGCTGCTTAAGTTGACACTGACCTAGAAGAAAGCGGCCGGACTGACTCTGATTCCGGGAATTCTTGGTGGACTGCTAAGAACTGCTCCCATAACCCGGGTAAACATCCCACATGTTCACGTAATCTCCCCTCTCGGTGTACACGCATACACACACACACACACACACACACACACACACACGCATACACACAAGTCTACTGTTTCTCTTGTGTTTCTATGAAACTGAGCCAGTGAGTGAAAGGAAGGGGAAAAATGAATATTTTTCAAAAGTTGGGGAGGAGCATTTGAAACTTCAAAGAGGAATTAAATTAGAGTCTCACTGAAACTCCCTCCACAGATCAACAGTTTTGTTTTCCTTATTCCTTGTGCTTTGTTCTTGCTTTTGCAGATTAACAGTACATGAATTTTTAGAATTCTTAAAGTATCCTCTAATTAGCATGATCTGCCATGAAGCTGGTAAGAGAAGGAAAAAAACATTCTTAAAGACAAATATTAACTCCATAATGGACTTTTATACCTCCAACATGCTATGAATGTGAACAGTGAACCTCTTATCTGTATTATTTTATGCTGCTGGGAATGTACTGTGGAATGTAGTTTCATTTGGCACCAGTTTTAGTCAGTTCTTCCAACATGGTCCCGGCCTCACCCTCATGGCTCAGAAACGCATAGAATCAAAACCCTGCCAAATGACTCCTGATGGCTGAAACAGGAGATTCTTGAACTACTTTTTGACTGCTATCTTATTCCGCCCTCCCCCTCTCCGCCCCCCCCCCCCGCTGGGAGGGGGAGGAGTGGGGTGTGGCTGGCTGGGGCAGGGGCAAACTGAAGACCCTGGGTATTTTCATGATTGTTTCTTGCTTCACCCAGAGTAGAGCTTTACCTTTCAAACAGAACTGCAGTAGCTGGATGACAAGGGCAGCATCACAAGGCCATTCACAGGTTGGTTTCATGTATGGCAATGCCATTCCTGTGTGGGATAGTGTGCCTTTGTGCTGTTATCAAGCACTTTTCTCCAAGCCTCTTCACCAAGGTGCACATACGTGCTTACAGACTTAGGAGAGCGGCCACCTGATTAGAGAATAATCTTATCCATTAACTGCATTTGTCATAGTAAATTTGCCTAGTGGGCAAAGGAAACCAAGATTTTGAGCACAGATGAAGTACAAGCTTTTAGTGGGTGTGAAGTAGACTTAAGTAAATCTGGATTGTACAGGTGTGTAGCCAGGGGCTCACATCCATCAACAGCAGAGCTCAAGGGCGCCTGGGTGGCTCAGTTGGTTAAGCGTCTACCTTCAGCTCAGGTCATGATCCCAGGGTCCTGGGATCGAGTCCCACATCAGGCTCCCTGCTCAGCGGGGAGTTTGTGTTCCCTCTCCCTCTGCCCCTCCGCCCCTCCCCCAGCTTGTGCTCTCTCTCACTCACTCTCGCTCTTAAATAAATAAATAAATACTATTTAAAACAGCAGAGCTCAAAACAGAGCCCCTCTTCTGTAGACCTGCTGCTCCCCTGCACCACATGCTTAAAATCATGGAAATGGGAGGAGGGATCTTACGTGGATGAGGGTCTACATTTTAGACATGGGTGAAACATTGATTTTAAATAAGTGGCATTCACTTGCCAGATCTTTATTCCAAGAATTTTGAATGCCAAACTGTCTCATGGAACGAATACAGTTCTGAGGCTCTTATTCAAACCACTAACATCCTACTTCCTCCCTGTGAGACATTTTCTCTCTGCTGTTCTAAGTTAATCACTTCTAAAAATAGCAGTGTCCCTCTCATGATAGACATAGGGTACCTACCAACAGTGCTCAATGCCAGGTGGAGTGTGAAGTGTCACCTGTGGCCTGAGGCCTAGCTTGCCCATCACTGGCAGCACAGATTTGGTATTACGGAATGTGCACATCTGCCTTGTCCAGTGAGTATTCTAGAGCAGGAAAGCAAAAGGGTATACTCAACTGCTTCCCAAAGTAGAAACTCAATTTTATTAACACTGACCCATCACATAACTTTAAAATGTCAAATCTCCTGGGGCACCTGGGTGGCTTAATCGGTGGACTTTTGGTTTCAGCTTAGGTCATGATCTTAGAGTTGTGAGATCGAGCCCTGCATCAGGGTCCATGCTCAGCGCAGATCTGCTTGTCAGCCTCCCTTCTCCTCTGCTCCTCCCTCTGCTCTCTCTGTCTCTCAAATAAATAAATAAAATCTTTTAAAAATTAATAAAATAAAATGTCAAATCTCGGGGCGCCTGGGTGGCTCAGTCGTTAAGCGTCTGCCTTCGGCTCAGGTCATGATCCCAGGGTCCTGGGATCGAGCCCCGCATCGGGCTCCCTGCTCAGCGGAAAGCCTGCTTCTCCCTCTCCCACTCCCCCTGCTTGTGTTCCCTCTCTCGCTGTGTCTCTCTCTGTCAAATAAATAAATAAAATCTTAAAAAAAAAAAAATGTCAAATCTCCTAATCTTCATGTGACTTGGCTAGCAGCTAAGTTCACAGTATTTCAGAGCTTACTAAGGACAGTGCTGGTGTCTACTGGTTATCCTGCTGCGCATGGCCATATGTTGTTACAGTGTCTGCTCAGAGACCTCAGATGCTGTTCTATTCTATCCTAGACTAAAATAATTGAAAAGGCCTCTAGAGAATTAGCAGGAAATATGTCTTACAAAAGAGGACTGTCAGCCAGAGAGTCACTATGGTCTGTCAGTGGTAGTGGAAAGGCTGGAACTCCAACCCCTCCACTCCACTGCCACCCTGCTTTGAGTTGCATCCTCCACTGAGCAGTTTGGATTTCCATGTTCTGTGTTAATTAGCTCTGTCCTGTCTGCTAAATGGCTCAAGTCATTTGACCAGCCTTTGGATTGTACAACTTCTCTAACCCACATCTAGTCTGCCTGTCCCTGAGGCTGCCTTTACTCTCCACTACCGCTTACCTCCTTAGAGAGCTTAGGCCAGTGTAGACTCTTCCCTGACCCTTACCCATCATCACTACCGAGTTCTGTCTCCTCCTTGAAATGTTTTCCTAATGCATACTCACATGCTGATAGAGGCCAAAGAGGCCAAGAGAGAACAGCAGTTGTATGAGGGTTGGGGATCAAAGGTGGGGGTGGGGGCCACAAGATGAACTGACAAGCTCGTGCCTCATCCACAAGTGTTGACCCAGTGCTGCCAGACAACAGTAAATTGGAGTTTTGTATAAAATCTCCCAGTGTTTGGTATTTCTTAACTAATTTATAAATGTTTTAACACTGTATAAGCCAAAGAAAACATATCAACCAGCTGAACATGGCCTGTGAACACCACTTCGTAACTTCACTATTTCCTATCAGACATTTGTCATTGATTAGAGCAATGAACTCATACTGGCCTAAGGAGACCTTCTCTAAAAGTTCTCTGTTCAAGCCATCCTCCACCCTGTCCCAAGCATTGTATTTCTGAAACAAAAATTTTTATCTAACACCTTTTAGTGTCACCCCTTTGTTGACTCATTGATGGCAGGAGGTGGGTGTGCTGGCTAGCACACATGCCAGTTATCTACCATCTCTGCTCCCCTATCAGGTCAGGCTCCACAAGGCCATCGTACGGCCTTTACGCCCAGCCACTGTCAGGCATCACTGTGCCAGCCATGTCAACCACGTGACTCCACAGAATGATGCCTCTCTTTCCTTCCCCCAACCCAGTGCTTTCCTCCCCATTCCATTTTCTCCTTTCTTTACAAATTCTTATCAACATTTTAATTTTATTATAAATGTAACTTTGATTTTAAGTTAAGAATAATGCATTGAAAAAAAGAATAATACATTGAAATCACCAAATATTAGTCTTTACCTTATTATCACTTTCCTAATATTTTTTCTTTCTTTCTTTTTTCTTTTTCTCTTTCTTTCTTTCTTTCTTTCTTTCTTTCTCCACCCCCCTCTCTTATTTTCTAGCCTTCTCTCAATTTCTTAAACATGGAAAAGCTCTATCCCATCACAGGATTTTGTATATGCTCTGTTCTCTCTTTTAAGTCCTTTTCTCTCAACCTTTTGCATGATTGGCTTGTCCTTCTTCAAGACTCGCTTAGGGGCGCCTGGGTGGCTCAGTTCGTTTGGCATCTGCCTTCAGCTCAGGTCATGATCCCAGGGTCCTGGGATCAAGCCCCACAACAGGCTCTCTGCTCAGCAAAAAGCCAGGGCACTGTTTTAGTGTACAGTGAAAAACCCATAAGTGCCATTGTTATTAAGAATATTATGATGTTTATATCATCACTCTGTGGACCTCTGTGCCTCACTGCATCTACGGTACTTCTTTTGTCTGACTTGGTAATTTTGTACTAGACTCCTTTATTGTGTTCAAGCAAATCAAGATGTCTTTTAGGAAAAAAGGGACGACTCACACTTAAGTCTACAAATTCAGAATGGAAAGTTTCCAGATACTCCCAAAACTTATAAATAATGGCTAAAGAGCCATTATGTTTTCTTACACAGCACATGCTATATATCCAGAGGATCATTATTTCTAATGGAAGTACATTGAAGATAAAAACGGAAGACTGGCTTCTGGAATAGCAGAGTGAAGACACAGTGGATTCTCTCCCTAATAAACATTTTAACTGGAGAAAGCTTAAAAACACTAATAATTTAAAGCCTCAGGAAATTTTCTAAAGCATATAGTAAACGGAGAAACACTCCATCAATAGAATCAAGAGAATCTACTAAATTTTAGGAAGAACAAAGAGTCTGTGGCCCTTGAGCCATGACCTAACCCCCCACCAACCCAATATGTCTTATGAAGACTATTGTGGGGCACTTACTCTAGGACTGCAGTCAGGATGTCCCCTCTCCCCTCAGCTCACAGTCTAGGGTACAGTTTCACTGTAGGAGATCTCCTAGCCCATGTTGTATCTCTACCCCAAGTGTGGTAGGCCAAGAATACTTGCCCAATTGTCCTACCCTAATTCCCCCTTAGGCTAGAAGCACCAGAGAGACAGCCCCAGACCAGTGCCACCACCACCACCCCCAGAACCCACTTTAGAGCAGAGGTGTAACTCCAGGAGAAGGGGACACTGTCTTTATCCTCCAGTTCTATGAGTGACTCAGAGGTTCTGCCCAGAGGAAAACAGGTTATAAGGAAGAAGGGCTCTAAGGCACTGTATGAGAGGGCTGACTTTATTTGGAACAGAGTACAATTCTGTGCCCAAGGGCATTGTTGAAAATAATGGGGATCTTGGTGAAGAGCAATTCCAAGAGTGCCTGTAACTCTGTGATACTATATCAACAAGGAAATGGCCAAGCAATCAGAAGTTTAACAGCATCAGGGAAAAGACACAGCCTAGGAGAACCCTCCTAGTATCACAGTAAAACTTTCGGAGTCAAGAAGGGTGTGCTTGGCTGCACCCAGTCAGGAGCAGTCAGAGCAACCCACAGGGTGCAAGCCTCACTGACACTGCAAGCCTCAGCACCACCTCCAGCCACACTAGATGAACAATAAGCTGCTCTGACCCAGGAGCAACTCTTAAGAAGCCAGACTTTAAAATAAATGACACACATCCCTGGCAGTCTGGCAGGCCCACGGCCATACCCTCACAGGAGTGATTAAAGAGGGACAATATAAGCCCTGCCTAATGGAGAGGGATGAGGGCAAAAACCTATTTCCTTGAACTATAATAGTAATCTCCAAGGTATGTACATCCAATGGCAAAGAGTAAAAATCTAACTTCCAAGGGGTTTAAATCATAACCTTTCACCAAAAAGTGGCTTATGCTGACCTAGGGGCATGTGAAAAGATTAAAAACAAACAAACAAACAAAAAAAAATTGGGGGCAGGAGCATCAGATACTGAAGCCTGTAGGAAAAAGTAGTTCAGACAAGCCAGCAAACAACTGAATAAACTACCATGCAAATAACATCAACCCCTGGGGTAGAGGAAGGAATCCATATCTAGAGTTGCCACAATACATTATCAAAAATGCTCAGTTGTCAACAAAAAATAACAAGATTGGTGAAGAAACAGGGAAGTGTGACCTATATACAGGGGGCGAAAAAGTGCAGGCAATTGAAGGGGCCCAGATGTTGGACTTAGCAGACAAAAATTTCAAAGCAGCCATTATAAATATGTTCAGAGAATTCAAGGAAACCATGTCTCAGGAATTAAAGGGTGGTATGATGACAGGGTCTAATCAAATGGAGAATATCACTGAAAAGATGCAAACTATAAAAGAGAGCCAAATGGGAATTCTGGAGTTAGAAAGTATAACTAAAATGAAAAATTCACTAGCTAGGCTCAACAGTAGACTTCAGTTGACAGAAGAAAGTTAGAGAACATGAATCCAGAGTAATTGAGCTTGCACAATCTGAAGAAGAGAGAATTAAAAAAAAAAAAAAAATGATGAATGCTCACTTTGGTATCACTTATACTAAAATCAGAATGGTACAGAAATTAGTATAGCCCCTTCAGAAGGATGACACACAAATTTGTAAAGCATTACATATTTTGAAGACTTTCATCAAATTTAAAATTCTTCCCAAAAAGCAAATGGTAATTTCAATAGGATGTTAAAACTTAATCTCAAATTTACTACCACAGAGTATTTTAGAGATTAAAAGGTTTGTGAAGACTTTTAAATAACTCAATCTTTATGAAGAATTAGGGCACACCCAAATAAATCATTTCTGTATTATTATAGAAATCTCCCAAATGGCAAATACCCTAAGGAGGAAAATAAAAGAATGAAGAAAATAAAACAGAACCTCATAGAAATGTGGGACATCATTAAGTGCACCAACATACATGTAATGGGTATGCCAAAAAGTCAGGGGAGTTGGGAAGAGGGTGCAGAAAAAAATATCAGAAGAAAAAAAATGCAGAAGAAATAGTGGCTGAAATGTTTCAAATTTGACTGGTGAACTTTACTCATCTGAGAAGTTCAAGAGCTTCAAGTAGGATAGACCTAAGGGCTTCATACCCAGACATATCATAGTCAAAATGTTGAAAACCAAAGATAAAGAGAAAACCTTAAAAGAAACAAGTGGAAAATGACTCATTATATAATAAGAGAACCCAGTGAGATAAGAACAGACCTCTCATTAGACATAATGGAGGCCAGAGGCAATGGGACAATATTCAAAATTTCAAAAGAAACAAATAACTTGCCTCACACTTTCTTTTTGGTCTTTAAATCCTGAGGTTAAGTCAGTAGGATTGAACATTGTTTTATCTTAAGCAACTCATCCCCTCATTTTTGGTAGGCTCCAGTTGTTCATTTTGAAGTAGTCTAGCTTTTTACTTGTTTGATCCAGACCTAATTATAAGCCTATTTCTTACATAAAATTTTTTTCATTCACAGAGTCATGAGAAATAAGTTTGCACTATATAAATGTCTTATAGCCACAACATATTAAATAATGTCATACATATATGTGGAAATGTTTAGTTGTCTTTAGATGGTAAATTCTTCTGGGTACCATGTGCTAAATATTGCTTATGCACAATAAGCAGACCTAAAACCATATATTCATTAGGTGACTAGTCAGGGATTTCCTGGTATTCTAGGGTATAAAATATATTTGCAAGGAGAATTGAGCACAGTAATAATTATATGTGATTTTGATATATTTTTCTCCATAGATCTGGTAAAGTATATTTTAGAAAAAATATTGCTAGCAACATTTTGATGATAGTGATGATTTTCAAGGAATACCTATTAACATCTTTGAATTTTAGTGTTTGATAAAACATAATTTGGAAATATTTTTAAATAGACTGTTACTTCTTGTTCATTTACACTGTCACTTTGTATTTACTGTTCTTTCAAAGATTTCAACCAATTATTAAATATTTAGAGTTTTGGTTTCTCTTTATTCTTACGCCTTTAGACTGTGCTGTCCTATAGGGTGGCCACTAGCCACAGGTGGTTATTTACATTTAAATTAATTAAAATTAAATAAAATCTAAAATTCAGTTCCTTACATTAGCCACATGTGGCTAGTGGCTACATTAGACTACATTCCATCAGCACAGAGAGTTCTCTTAGACCACATGCTTCTTTAGACTTACTGCTAAGTACAGCAATATATAGATCAGTTTCACCTGTACTTGAAATATGATAGAGACTTAGCTCTGGAAATTATGTTGATAATTTCCCATTTTTGTACATTCAAAGAGATATATGAAATATGTTTATGTATTCATTTTATTTTATTGATTTTTTAAAGTTCGATTTTTTAAAAAAGATGTATTTATTTGGGAGAGACAGAGAGAGTTGTGCGTGTGAGAGGAGGGGGAGGGGCAGAGGGAGAGAGAAACAAGCAGACTCCCCACTGAGCGGGGAGCCTGATGCAGGCTTGATCCCAGGACCCTGAGATCATGACCTGAGCCAAAATCAAGAGGCAAACCTTTGACCAACTGAGCCACCCAGGCGCCCGTACATATTCATTTTATTTTTTGAATTTTCTTATTTAATGCTGTACAATCTTGGGCAAGATACCAAATCTTTCTGATCTTCTGTCTTTTTTGTGCTAAGTAAGGATAGTAATAGCCAGCCTAGCTCTTTGTGGCCTTTTGAGGGTAAGACAATGCAAATAGTAAAGGGCCTGGCACTAACTAACTGCCATCAAGATGATGAATTTCTAACCCACATACATTGTGAAAAAATTCTTATTTTAATCTTCTGATTTGTGGGATAAATACTGCAATAACTGATCAGGGAAGCAGACAAAAAAGTAAAGATAGAGAATATTTGAAAAACACTCTTAAATAACGTGACTTATACATCATGTACACAACCCCCTACTTAACAACTGGACCATATGCATTCTTCTCATTTGACCCTTTCATAAAAATTGATTATCTTCTAGACCATAAAACAAGTCTCTATAGATTTAAAAGAATCATTATTAGAAAACACATTCTCTCACCTTAGTGCAATTAAATTAGAGTTAATTTAAAAAATATGTATTTTAAATCCTTATAGAAAAAAAATTTAAAAACTGCCAAATAACTTATGGATTAAAAAAGAAACAATAAAGGAATATTTAAATTCCTAGAACTGATAAATAATAAAAATACTAAATACAAAAGTTTGATATTTATAAGAAATTTTGTAGTCTAAACTCACTTTAGAAAGAAGGAAGGCTCAAAATTAATGAGCTAAGCCTCTAATACAAGAAATAGTTAAAAATAGAATAAATACAAAGAAAATAGAAAGGAGATCATAAACATAAGAGTAGAAATTAATGGCATAAAGGAACAGTAAATAAACAAAACCCAGAGTTGGCTTTTTGAAATGTTAAGTATTTCTATGGTAAAATTCATAAAGAAAAAGAGAAGATACAAATAAATAATAGTACTAGCACAAAAATAGACACATAGATCAATGGAACAGAATAGAAAACCCAGAAATAAACCCACAGTTATATAGTCAGTTAGTCTTCAGTGAAGTAGGAAAGAATATACAATGAGAAAAAGACAGTCTTCAACAAATGGTGTTGGGGAATCTGGACAGCTACATGCAAAAGAATTAAACTGGGCCACTTTCTTATACTATACACAAAAATAAATTCACAATGGGTGAAAGACCTAAATGTGAAACCTGAAACCAAAAAATCCTAGAAGAGAGCACAGGCAATAATTTTTCTGACATCAGCTATAGCAACATTTTTCTAGATATGTCTCCTGAGGCAATGGAAAGAAAAGCAAAAATAAACTATTAGGACTACACCAAAATAAAAAGCTTCTGCACAGTGAAGGAAACATCAACAAAACTAAAAGGCAGCCTACTGAATGGGAGAAGATATTTGTAAATGATATATCCAATAAAGGGTTAATATCCAAAATATATAAAGAATCAATATAATTCAATACCCAAAACCCAAATAATCCAATTAAAAAATGGGCAGAAGACATGAACAGAAATTTCTCCAAAGACAAACAGAAGGCCAATAGACATATGAAAAGATGCTCAACATCACTGATCATCAGGAAAATACAAATCAAAACTATGGTGAGATACACCTCACACCTGTCAGAATGGCTAAAATAAAAAAGAAACAAGTGTTGGCAAGGATGTGGGGGAAAAGGAACTGTCATGCACTGTCGGTGGGAATGCAAACTGGTATAGCCACTGTGGAAAACAGTATGGAGTTTCATTAAAAAGTTAAAAATAGAACTACCCTATGATCCAGTAATCAAACTACTGGGTATTTACCCAAAAAATAGAAAAACACTAATTTAAAGGGTTACATGCACCCCTATGTTTTTTGCAGCATTATGTATAATACCAAAATTATGGAAGCAGCTCAAGTGTCCATCAGTAGATGAATGGATAAAGATATGCAAACACACACACACACAAATATTATTCAGCCATAAAAAAAACAAACTCTTGTCATTTGCAACAACATGGATGGAGCTAGAGAGCTAAGCAAAATAAGGCAGAGAAAGATAAATACCATATTATTTCACTCATATGTGGAATTTAAGAAACAAAACAAATGAGCAAAGGGAAAAAAAAGAGAGAGAGAAACCAAGTAACAAACTCTTAACTATAGAAAATTGATGGTTACCGGAGGGGAGGTGGATGGGGAGATGGGTTAAATAGGTGGTGGGGATTAAGGAGTGTACTTGTGATGAGCACCGGCGTTGTAAGAATTGTTGAATCACTAATTATACACCTAAAACTAATATAACACTGTATGTTAACTATACTGGAATTAAAATAAAAACTTAATAAAATATACATATATACTACAAATCTTAATTAACTAATTAATTTTAAAATGTAGACCAAATGGACAAATCCCTAGGAAAATATATTTTTTTATCTTAACAAAATGTCTCAATTAAAAAATAGAAAGCCCAAATAGCCCAATTATCATTAGAGAAATTGAGTTGATAGTTAAAAATCTTCCCAGGAAAAGCACTAGATCCAATTCATTTTTTTAGTAAATTATTTCAAACTTTCAAAAAGCAGGTCATTCAAATCTTATACAAATTTTTCAAAGAAAAAAAGAATCCATGTCAACTGATTATATGAAACTACTATAAATAGTCTTGATATGAGAAATAAAATTAAATCTAATTTGAAAAACAAAATTAAAGGTCATTATCACTCATGGACATAGAAAACTCCTAAACAAAATGTAGCAAATAGGATCTTGGCTTTATCTAAGGAGTAAAAAATTGCTTTAACTTAAAAAGCTGTAGGGGCACCTGGGTGGCTCTGTTGGTTAAGCATCTGCCTTTGGCTCAGGTCATGATCCCAGGGTCCTGGGATCAAGCCCTGCATCGGGCTCCTTGCTCAGTGGGGAGTCTGCTTCTCCTTCTCCCTCTGCCCCTCCTCCCTGCTTATGCTCTTTCTCTCTCTCAAATAAATAAATAAAATCTTCTAAAAAATAACTTAAAAAGCTGTAATTGTCATTTACAACATTAGCAGAGGAGATAAAAACATAGTCATTTCAGTTAATATGGAAAATACATTTGATAAGGTTCAACACCCATTCATGATTAAAAAAATTTTTCAGCAAACTAAGAATGTTTAACTTGATGAAGGATATCAACCAAAAAACCCTATAGCAGGCATCATTCTTAATTGTAAAACACTGAAGATATTTTATTCAAAATCAAGATAAGGATGCTCAGTATCATTGGCTTCTCTTCAGCATTGTGCTGAAGGTCCTATCGTACAGCCAGAAAAGATAAATAATTAAAAAACAAGGATTGGGAAGGCTGAAGCAAAGTTGTCATTATGCATAGATGAAATGATTACATAAAACTTCATAAAAAGTATTACAAATAATTTTAGTAAGATTGATGGATTACAAAAAGTTCAATATAAAAGTCAACTGTATTTCTATTCACCAGCAACAGAGCAACAAACAAACAAAAAACTATTGGGGCTCCTGGGTGGCTCAGCCATTAAGCGTCTGCCTTCGGCTCAGGTCATGATCCCAGGATCCTGGGATCGAGCTCCGCATTGGGCTCCCTGCTCGGCGGGAAGCCTGCTTTTCCCTCTCCCACTCCCCCTGCTTGTGTTCCTGTTCTTGCTATCTCTCTCTCTGTCAAATAAATAAATAAAATCTTAGAAAAAAAAACTATTTAAAATATCAAACACAAATAGAAAACTATATTATAAAATTGGCCTACGGACCCTGCAAAGGAAAAAGATTGATGTATTTGTGCCAGTCACTGTGCTGAGCCCTGTATCATTGCTCGAATGCTCTAACAGCCCTCTCAGTTGGTTCCTTTATTCCCATATTGAGTAAATTCAAGTTCATACAGTAAGTAACTTTTTTAGGGTCCCAGAGTTACTAACATGACATTTCTTTCCTCCCTGGGAAGCCATTTGTGTTCCTTTGAATATGATGTTATTTATGGGGAACATCTCTGGTGATTCAGGAAAAACAAGTTGATCAGGGGTCCCTTTTCTGTTCAGACCTGTCACACTAGCACTAATTATAGGAGATAGTATTTACTGAGCAGGAAGCGGTAACAAGAGGGTGGAATTCTTTGTGTGCTGCTGATGAGTTAACTTTGGTTTGGACTGTCTATTGAGTAACACAGTTCCAGTTCATTTGAACCAATGAGGACGGTTATTCTACCTCAGGCCTGAGCCAGTGAGCGCCTCCTGAGCTTCAGCTGTGTGAGCAGGACAAGGTGGAAGAGTGTGCGTGGCCAGGCATGAACAAAAGAGGGAGAAAGAAAGTATTAATATCTCTTCTCTAGGGCAGAAGAACAAACAAGAGCACCATTCCTTGGTTATTTGAGATAAAGGCAAATATCATAACAGATATTAGGAAAAGGTACTAGCTAATTCCTCGTCTCTCCCTTTTAAACACAAGCAATCAAAAATTGTCTCTAAGTTTTACAAAGCAGATCCATGGAGATCTTTATATTCATCTTGACTTTTGAGTATATTAACAAACAATAATGCTTACAAAAAACAGTGCTGGATGCATCAGTATAGTCAAGCAGGCATTAATTGAGCTGATATAAGAACCCTCTTAAAGGAAGCCTGAGGCTTCCTCCTTAGGAAATGAAGCCTGATTCCCCAAGGTTCTGCCTCAGCCTTCCTAATTAGACATGGAGCAGAGAGACAGGTCAGGTGATGGGGTAATTAGGGGGTGAATAGGCCTTTGAGGGAAAAACATTAAAGTACTTCCCTCCGAGAGGTTATGATACGAAATGGTCTGTGGACCAAAAAAGACATTATAAATTCAACACAAAAATGTATACTTTCATCCTTGCTTTCACATGGCATACTGTTTTAAATAAGACAATATTATGAAAGAGTAATCTTTCATTCTTTCCCACTTGGGGTTCAGATTAAAGTCATACAGTATCGAACAGTTAATAAAATTATTTTCAAGTGATTTAATTGAAGAGTATTTACTTTTCATTATATTACACTAGCAGCCTTTAAAATGATGCATAAATCCCTTACATTCTGACCTTAATATTCTAATATGATTCTTGTCAAACATTAAAAGTATCTTTTGGGGGTACCCGGGTGGCTTAGGCAGTTAAGTGTCCGACTCTTGATTTCAGCTCAAGTCATGATCTCAGGGTTGTGAGATCAAGCCCTGCGTTGGACTCGGTGCTGGGCTGGAGCCTGCTTAAGATTCTCTCTCTCCCTCTTCCTCTGCCCCTCCCCCCGTCTCTCTATAAATAAATAAATAATAAATAAATAATAAATGTATCTTTTGAAAGTTACAGAGTGAATAAAGGTCTTCTAGATAAGTAGCCTCATTATGGACTAGTTACAGTTTATGTATATCTTAAATAGTTTGACTTAGCAGTGGGAAAAATCATTGCCTCTCTATAAAGATTAGATTAGATATTCTGGATTTTATGGCATGCAGTTTGCCATGAGTTTATTCCTTGTTGCCTTCTTGGTGTTTGCCTTGCAGACTAGAATGCTAGTTGCTCTGGGATGCTCTCTCCAGTTCCACTCTGCAGAATTAATCAGTCTTCTTCTACATTCATATAACTTGTTACTGTAATGTGATATTATGGCACAAAAATACCAAATTAAGTGTTTTGCATTTAAAACCTGATTCTGCTCCCTCCTTACTATCTTCAGTAGGTTTTTTAAACATTCTGAGTCTCACTTTCCTCATCTATCAATATTGCCTAGTTTCCTCAGTTGAAGGATTAAATAGATAATACGAGAATGCTATAATTAGCCATAATACATTATATTAGTGTTAGGTGTTAATGTTGCTCAATGTTTTATTTGATTCTCAATTATATTTTTATTTGACCACTTCCCTCCTTACATATCCTACAAAGTATAAGCCCAGTAAGCTTCAAATGAATGCATTAGTGACTGAATACAAGAAGGAATATTTCTGTGAACACTGTGCAATTAGGTATTATGTGAGTTTGCTGTGTGTGTTCACAACAGAGCCTCATTCATTCTCTCAAACATGGAAGGAGTATTTAAGAGCCTGCTATAGCTCAGAAAGAGAACATGAGAGCAGTTTCAACCCTCATGTTTTTAGGGTGAAGTTAGTAGTTTGTATGTGGTTCCTTATAATGGAGAAGATTTCATGAAAAGAATAAGATTTTAAGTTTTGTTTCATGAAACATCAGTAATGTATTTTTCCTTTTTTTAAATATCCAAATATATTCATAATTTCATACTCCGAGAGCTATCTCTAAAAGTAAGTGGTTTTCAGTATTTGTCGAAGATGTGCAAGAAAACATGTGCTTAGATGATATCACAGTTTGCCTTTGAAAGTTCGTGTATAATGACAAGGGGAAATGCCTCTTTGCAAACCATAATATTTTTCTAATGGATTTTTAAGCATTTGATTCTTTCCCATTGTTTGCCAATTTTTAGCACAATGAGTTGGAACCAGAGGTACCAATAACTTTTCCTGTCTTTTCTCCATAATTATCCTGTTTATCCAGTGGAATCTTCTTCAAGTTGTCTCCTATACCCTTTTTTATTTATTATTTTTTTAAAGATTTGTTTGTTTATTTTGGAGAGAGAGAGCAGGAGAGGAGCAGAAGGAGAGCAAGAGAGAGTCTCAAGCAGACTCCACACTAAGCACAAAGCCAGATGTGGGGCTCAATCCCAGGACCATGAGACCATGACCTGAGCCAAAATCAAGAGTTGGAGCCCAACTGACTGAGTCACCCAGGCACCCCACCCTTTTTTTCTTTAAACAACTTTTTGAAGGTATAATTTACATGCAGTACAGTTTACATACATACAATAAAATGCACCCATTTAAGCAGTGGGTGAAGACATAGATTATTTCCATAACCCCAAAAAGTTTCCTATGCCCTCTGCTGTCAGTCCCTCCTGGCCCCAATTGCAGGCAACTACAGATCTGCTTGCTATTACTGTGGATTTACTTTGCCTTTTATATACTTTTCATAGTTTTTTTTTTCCACTCAGCACAATGTTTTCAAGATTCATCGTGTATCAGTAGTTCTTTTCACTGCCAAGTAGTATTCCACTGTAAAGATATATCACAATTTATTTATCCATTCAGCTATTACTGAACATTTGTCTTGTTTCCAGTTTGGGGCTATTTTTTTTTTTTTTTAAGATTTTATTTATTTATTTGACAGAGAGAGAGCACAAGGAGGGGGAGCGGCAGGCAGAGGCAGAGGGAGAAGCAGACTTCGTGCTGAGCAGGGAGCCCGATATGGGACTCGATCCCAGAACCCTGGGATCATGACCTGAGTCAAAGGCAGACGCTTAACCGACTGAGCCACCCAGGCGCCCCTATAGTTTTAATACTTATTATCAAGTAATGTATCCAGTAATTTTGGAACTTTGAATTCTTTTTTCCATTTCCAGTTTTTCAGCTCCCCCTTCATTAATTGATATTATTGGTGGTGGTGTTATTTTATCCTACTGTGTTTGTTTTGATTTGTTTATATTATGCTGAGTAGTCCTTGTATCTTAGACCTTTTTCCCAGAATATTCTCCTTCTTCCTAAAATGCATAATTTAGAAATTATTTTAGTAATTATCTTCATATCTAGTAAATATTTCAGGCTCTGTAGGTGGAAAATGTGTGCAGTGTTTCTTTATCTAAAAATGCCTTTATTTTACCATCATTCATGAAAGACAGTTTTGCTGGTACACAGTTTTGAAATGTCTTCCAGAATTCTGAAAATATTTCACTGTTGTCTGGCTTCATTCATTGCTTTTGAGGAGGCTGATGTAAATCAAATTTTTATTCCTTTGCAGATGGTCTTTTCACCCTTTTTGCTTTTAGAATCTTCTCATTGTGTTTGATGTTCTCTAGTTTTATTACAGTATGTGTCCTAGGATGGATTTCCTATTAGTTGTCCTGCTTGGTATTTGTTTCTCTTCCTGTATCTTTGGATTCATTTCTTTCATCAGTTGGGGAGAAAATTTGCAGTTCTTAAATGTACAAATTATTGCTTCTCCTTCCTCTATTTTGTTCTTCTGAAATTCCTATTAGACAAATATTAAGATTTTCTCATTCTATCCTCTGTACTTCTCTTTTCTCTCATGTTTTTTTATCTCAGCTCTCAACATGCATTCTAGGTAATTTACTCAAATTTATAACCCAGTTCACATATACACACTCTTCAGGTACATGTAACTGTTTGTTTACACCTATTTAATAACTTCTTTATTTCAATAAATGTAGTGTTTCCTTTTTGAAAGTCTGTTTCATTCTTCAAATCTGCCAGGTCATGTTGTACAGCTTTTTGTTTTGTATTTATATCTTTGTGATTTTACCTTTTTAAAATAGTTATTCAGTATTTCATATCTTTTAATTCTAATATGTCAAGTCCTCAGGAGGTCTATTGTTTTGTTTTATTTTTTACTCTTCCCACACATAATGATTTGTTTCCTTATACTAGTGGTTTTTTTTTAAAGATTTTATTTATTTATTTGAGAGAGAGAGAATGAGAGACAGAGAGCATGAGAGGGAGGAGGGTCAGAGGGAGAAGCAGACTCCCTGCAGGAAGCCCGATGCGGTACTCGATCCCAGGACTCCAGGATCATGACCTGAGCTGAAGGCAGTCGCTTAACCAACTGAGCCACCCAGGCACCCCTGTACTAGAGATTTTTATTCAAACACATGTTTATTTGATTTTACTCCATGACAACTAATGATAAAATTAAAGGTGATTTCTTTCAGACAAGATTTACCTTTGCCTCTGTTGTGAATCAGGGGGACCCTGTGGACCTGGGAGAATTAATTGGGAAGTCTAGCTTCTAGGCATTATTTAAAGTTCATTGTTTCATGGACATCTAGGTCACTCAGTCGGTTAAGCGTCTGCCTTCGGCTCAGGTCATGATTCCAGGGTCTTGGGATGGAGCCCTGTATCAGGCTCCTTGCTCAGCAGGGCGCCTGCTTCTCCCTCTGCCTACCACTCCTCCTGCTGTGCTCTCTCTCTCTGACAAATAAATAAATAAAATCTTTTTTAAAACAAAGTTCATTGCTTCAGATTTAGCATTCTTTTGTTCATCATTTGTCATCTGTTCTTTCCTAACATGCACTTTACTGTACACCCTCATCTTTAAAATAGTTTTGTTCTGGGGCACCTGGGTGGCTCAGTCATTAAGCATCTGCCTTCGGCTCAGGTCATGATCTCAGGGTCCTGGGATCAAGCCCCGCATCGGGCTCCCTGCTCATCAGGAAGCCTGCTTCTCCCTCTCCCACTCCCCTGCTTGTGCTCCCTCTCTTGCTGTATCTCTCTCTGTCAAATAAATAAATAAAATCTTTAAAAAATAAAATAAAATAAAATAGTTTTGTTCCTCACAGTCTATTTGGTGGTGTTATTTACTGCCTAATTTTTTTTAGGCTTCAGTAAATATTTTCTGAGAATGTGTCATTTCATAATAAATAAGACTTGATTTACCTGAATTATGAAGTGAGAGGATTGGAAATTCCATCATAAATAGGTTTTTATAAGTACTACCCTTTGAACTTAAAAGTTTGGGGGAATCCCATCATGTCACTGGATATCCATCATGTCTGTGTTGCTGCCAGCAGGGATGCTGGTTTTTTATCCTGTGGGATATGCATGTCTGTAAATATGTACCTTCTCAGAGAAAGCCCCTTATTGTTGTTCTTATCATAGTGTTACACTGAAGCTTTTCTCAGTATTGAGCATCCATACGAAATAGAAATGTTTCCTGTTATAACAGACAGGATAAAAATGGGGAGAGAGGATAATCTCTTTTTGGGCAGTGGTAATATATTATATTTGAAAGGATGATCTTCTTTGTGTGCTTTTAAACCACATTTGGCTTAGGGTTTAGTTCTATGCCAAAAGAGAATTCTGTTTCCTTCTGTATTTTGTGGATAGTGACCCAAACACCTGTTAAGTACAAATCTAAAGTGCATATTTGAATTCAACTTCCTTTACCTTGATTTACCCATTCAGGAAGATGATTACAATGGATTTCTAACAAAGGAGAAGGAAATCCTGACCTCTGTAGTGAATTAAAAACTGTCTCCTAAAAAAATGTGAATACTTTTTTGTAGAGTCTGCCTTCTCGTGCAAGATGCCTATGGGATGTTCAGTGAAGTGCACTCTGAGGGCACCATCTTGAAGGACCAGCAGTTGGAAGGAAAGTCCTGCAGCCTGATGGGAATGAAGGTTCTACAGAAGGCTACCAGAGGAAGGTGAGGACACTCTCTAATAGCATCTAGTTTGCTACAATGGCTGGTTCTTTTATTAGTGTTTTATCTTTTTTTTTTTTTTTTAAGATTTACTTATTTATTTGAGAGAAAGAGAGCACAAGTGGGGGGTGGGGCAAAGAGAGAGAGAGAGAGAGAGAGAGAGAGAGACTCTCCAGCAGATTCCCTGCTGAGCATGGAGCCAGAACTGGGGCTCGATCTCACAACCCTGAGATCATGACCTGAGATCATGACCTGAGCCAAAATCAAAAGTCAGATGCTTAAGCAACTGAGCCACCCAAGCGCCCCTTATCTCTTATTTTTAAAGACAATAAACTAGATCCTAGAGTTTGCCTGTAAAACTAGGCCAGAGCTGAGTCAAGCCCATAAAGTACTTATAGGGGAAAAATTATAAGTGGCAACAAAAACAATAATGCAGGTTTAGTGATTCTTAATTTTATTAAAAATTAAGAAGATAAAAAATGTTCTGTATGTGTGTTTTAATTCTAAGATTTTTTTCTACATGTTTTCCTTGTTAAAAAATAAGATAGCTTTGCATGAGTCAGTTTATGTAAATGAAAATATAACTTACTGTAAAGGCATTTTATAAGCTTTAAACAAAATTCTTAAGTTGTCACATCTTTTTGCTTTCCATAGTAAGAAAGTTTTGTTCTCTATCAAGTTTCATGGTACCCTACCTTAAAATGTGGTTTTGGATAGGCAAGGTAGAATGGTATATAGATCTGGTCCAAACTATGGCTATTACATCTCCAATAATCATTCTAAATCTATAAATTAGAGAAAAGAAGAAACATTTTTAATCAAACTATTCAGTCATATAGAGAATTAGTGTAAACAGTGTATTTGCAATTTTCTCTATCTTATTGTAATCTCTCTTTACTTGAATAGTGTATTATTTTAACTCTCTTGATGTTAATTTTTTACCTAATTATAGTAACATCTGAGCTTATACCAGTATCTGAGAGAGAAAAAAACCCATTATGAATATATGATGTTCTGATTTTGAAGCAGTTATTGATAGCATCTTCCAGTGCATAATGAACATTCTAGCCATGGTCATTCTAAATTGTGAGCATTTATTGAGTGTTGTCCTGACTGACCTATGTAGGCAGTCAGCATTCCCAGAGACCATAACTCCATGTCTCATCTGGCTTTCATATGGTACTGTGCAGGTGAATGATGGCTCTGCCCAAGAGCTTGTTTTCCTGAAAAACATGTATTTCATGGAAAGAGTCCCTATAAACCCTGGGTAGATAGACACAAGAACACTGATCCATGCAGATTTGTCTTATAACAAATGCTTCCTTTTGTTTATAAAAAGGTGGCTGTATTATAATGCAATTGCCTTATAGATTGGGGGTAGGGGGAGGTTTACCCAGATATTTAGAAAGCGTATCTAAATGTATGAAAAGCTTAAGTTTCACATGAAACTTATCTTTATTAAGGCTGAACCTCATTTTAGTCCTAAGTTTTAGAATAACAAGCATCTGGGGGCGCCTGAGTGGCTAAGTGGGTTAAGCATCTGCCTTCAGCTCAGGTCATGATCCCTGGGGTCCTGGGATCAAGGCCTGCATCGGGCTCCCTGCTCAGCGGGGAGCCTGCTTCTCCCTCTCCCTCTGCCACTCCCCCTGCTTGTGATCTGTCTCCCTCTCTCTCTCTCTGTCAAATAAATAAATAAAATCTTTAAAAAATAATAAAAAATAAAAATAAATTAAAAAAAAAAGAATTACAAGAATCTGAAAAGACTATAGTACAGTTTTAAATGGTATCGCTGCCCCAGCATATTGACCTGACAGCATTAACTCTATCAGGGCCATGTGGGAGGTAATCTTCCTCGACATGAACTCTACACATAAGCCTCCCACCTGAGCACACCAGGATACAAGTGGGCTCCCCATCACGGGAAATCCTCCCTGTGGGGCAGCATAGTTGCTCCAGCTGCCAGCTTCCCTGGTGTAGGCCAGACAGAGACTGCTCTGGGAGGCTTACTTCTTGCTGGAGACTGTAGCATGTAACTTCTTATGGCAGTTCTACCAGTAAATGACAGAGCCACTGCAATCCCGAGTCTTTGGCTCTGTAAAGTTCATGTTCTTTACCATTATGCTTTACGGTCATATGTGTTCCTAAGACTTAATCTACTTTTTTGTGGGTTACAAGGGGAGCCCTACCACTATCTACAACATTCCCATAGGAAATGTTTTTTCCACAGGAGATGCACTGAGTATTGCAAATAATTCATTTACAGACTTTTAGGTTTGTGACTAAATATTTGATTTTTTTAGGTTGGGATTAATTTCTTTACTTACGTATTTTATTTTATTTTGGCACACAGCTGTCCAAATAAATGTTTAGATTGTCTTTTTGTTCTTTTGGAAACTATATTTCTTCAAAACAAATTATTAAATCATTTAGGAATGCTGGATGTTATAATTGCCTATTAGTGATATCATCCATTGTCAGTCATCCATCCATGGCCCAGTAAACACAAATTGTCTCTTTTATTTTCCCCCAAATTATTGTGTTTCATGGCAACTCCCATAAACTCTAACAAAATATACTTCTCATAACCTTAACAAAATACATTTATTTCCCAAAATTCAAGCTAAAATGATTAATTATAATTGTATACTTCCAATACCGAATACAGAAAATAACTTTTTTGCCAGTTGGAAAATAGTTGTGTGTTTAGGCTAAGTCATGAAGTCTTTTAGATCTTGGCTACCAGATTTCATCTGATCCATGTTTCTAGTGATGGAAAATCACTACTCCCCACAAGGGCTATGAAGTGGACCGATGACCTCAAAGCTGTCGAGTCAGACAGACGTGCTGTTGGACCAGTGTGTGGGGATTGCTGCTCTGTCCACCTGCCTCATTTGGGAAGGCTTGCATAAAAACAACAATCCTATCTTTTGTATTTCTCTGATATATTTTTGGAGCTGCATGTCCATACTGACTGCTTAAAGCAAAAAGACTCAGAAAAATAGCCTAGATTTAAGGGGAAAAAACTACAATTTTCAGAAAAACACTGCTGACACATGCTCATTAAACATATTTGTGGAGCTCTGTCTGTGCTTTCTTCCTCTCTAGAGCACTCCCTGCTATTTGTCCAGTGACTGACTCCTCCTAAGGCACATCCCCTGACCTTTGTCTTCCCACGTGGCCTGTGCAGCAGTTTAGCGGGTCAAATGAGCAGAAAAGTCACATGACCTTGATGTTATAATTCTGTGTATGAGCTTTATCTTTTTATTGTTGATTATTATACATTTTTATTTTTATATGATAGGGCTATACTGAGGGGGAAAAGAATTCCAAAAATATGTGTTAACCCTATAGAAATGGAAAATATAGCTACCCAAATTTTTTGTGGGGGAGGGGAAATTCAGTTCAAAATCCTACTCGTATTTATGTCCCAACTTGTTAAAACCCACTGATCTCTGTCTAAAATCACTAATTTGTAAGTGCTATTTGATTTAGATCTGTTGACTGGCCCTTTAAGAGAAGATTTATTGAAGAGTATTTAGTCAGTACTTACCATGTACAGAAAGCTCTACCTGAGTACCCAGAATGACAAGGAAGCAGTTGACATGTTCTTTGACCTTGAATTGCATCCCTTTGAACAGAAAACTAGACAGACACAAATATTGGAGCAGTTAATGTTTTAAGTGACTAGATCCTAACTGGCTATAATCTCAGATTTCATAAAAGAAGTTAGTGAGAACAAATGCTTTAAACATCCTGACCTGTCAGAAAGAAAAGTTCTCTTCAGATTGGTAAGATGTTATCTGTGAAAACATACACGTAGGATCAGGAGAGATGTATGCAAAAGAGGAAATGAAAAGATAATTCACTCATTTATTCTATAAGGATTTAGTGCCTCTTTGTGCTGTGCCCCTGGCTAATGGCTGTGGCACTGAGCTGTGTACTAGATTTTTGGGATTTATCCTAAACCAGAATATACTGGGGTATAAAGTCAACTAGATAAAGCCTTAGGTCCTTTTTTTAGGGATTCTGCATCAATCCAAGAGAAAATTAGGGCCTCTGTGAGATCTTGAGAGAAGAAAAGAAGAGGTAATAAAAATAAAAATGGAGTTATGATTATCCTGATGTTGTACCTATAATGGATTTAAGATACAGGGAGAGATTGGGGCAGGGCTACAGATTTGGAAACTTCTGTAGCAATTGAGAGAAGGAGAACAAAGAACCAGTTAGAAACTAATCTTAATTTCTGATACCTGCAGGCAGCTCCACCAGGAGTGTAAAAATAGACCGTTCCCTCCAAGAGCTCATGGACCAGCAGGAGAGCCAGGGGTAACCCAAGCAGACACTGACTGGCAAGTGCCTAATACAGAGAGCTGTGGGCTGATAGCAGCCACCTTTGAGGGGGGTTCGGAGGGCAGGTCAAGATTTAGGAACCCTGAAGAGAACAGGAAAGGCCTGGGGCTAAGGACTAGAATGAGAAAGGGAGGGAAGACTGTCTCCATTATCTCCTTTGGGAGCCAGACTGAAGATAAGGAGAGCACTGCTGTCTGGTCAGCTTTCATGATAGAGTGAGGGGTGGGCACTTTGTGTGTGGGGTGGTGCGTTTCAGAGAGTGATCCAATTAATAGTTACTGTTTAAATGTCAACTTTTGTTTTCAAGGTAACAGATTAAGTACTGATCATTTTTATACTAGAAGCCAAGTTTAGTCAATATGCTCAAATACTAACCCCATAGTCAGGATTCAAAAGTCCTTTACAAGCCCCCATGCTAGTCCCCAGCCTGCTGCACTTGTGACCTTTAGTCCCACCACTCAGGCATGTGCCATGCCCTAGACCTAGAACACTTTGCTTTTCTCCTGGGCCTTATTTAAGCCCCACCTTTCCCTCATAGGCCAGTCTTAAGATGCTCCTTCATTAAGACTCCTGGCACCTGTACCCAGCACTTCTTTATCTGTACCCAGCACTTCCTTTATCTCCTGCAGCAGTTACTGCTGGGTCACCTCCTCCCCTCTTCCACCTGGGCATCCAATGGTCATAATGCTACTCATTTCAATGCCCATGCCCAGGACTCTTTGGGATTCCTGCTGACCTGTGTCCCACCACAGAGGTATACTTTAATGTAAATAAGAGTGACATCATAGGCATAAGTTTGAATGTGTCCATTTTTTTAGCAATAATGTACACAAACATCAAGACTTTTATGAGGAATCTTGGAATGGCTCTCCCAAGCTGTCCTGCACCATGTGCCTGGCTCTGAGTCACACCAAGACATCAGACCTTGTCTTGGTCATTGTCACATTCCTTTGCATGATGTAGACAATCAGTAAAAGTTGACGTTGATTAGAATGCCTGGTGGCAGGCTCCTGGGTGGCTCAGTTGGTTAAGTGACTGCCTTTGGCTCAGGTCATGATCCTGGAGTCCCAGGATCGAGTCCCGCATCGGGCTCCCTGCTCGGCGGGGAGTCTGCTTCTCCCTCTGGCCCTCCCCCTCTCATGTGCTCTCTCTCTCTCTCTCAAATAAATAAATAAAATCTTTAAAAAAAAAAAAAAAAAAAAGAATGCCTGGTGGCCAGTATTTCAAGCTACTCTGCCCATTGTTAGGCTCTGTGAGGGCAGGTGCTGTTTCTTGTTCACCATTATATTTCCTAGCACATGACATGCTCATAATAAATATTTGTGAAATGGACATTAGTTGTTTGGGTTTATCTTAGAATTTTCCTCCACAAGATTTGGAGGTATATTTTTGTACGTAATTAGTGGTAATTATTGGAGCTCAATTTTAGCAGGAAGAATGGAAACCGTTTGGCCCCAAGACTTGCATCCAGTGCAGGTCTGTGAACCTGCTCTCTGTGAACCTCTGGACATAGACCTTTGGTTTCCTCACAAAGTCTAAGAGGACATGCATGGGGTTGTGCTGTGAAAACACTTTATCTAGGAGGGGGAGAGTGTGAATGTTCATTACTTAATATTTAACAGAAAAAAGTTTTCCATGCATTGCACTTTGATTTTCTTGTCCTTTTTAGCCCTGACAAGAGTCAGTAAAGGAGAAAACTCTGTTCTCACTCCCATCTTAGAGGTGAGGATGATTGGCCAGGGTCAAGCTCCAGTTTGATGTGACACTAGGGTGTTCAGTCTCCTGTGGAGACCTTTGCCTTCACTCTAGTTGGGTGTGACCCAGAGTTCGGAGAAGTGCAGTAGAAGGGAATCATTAGGAATTATTCAGTGCAAGTTGACTGGGTTGGGTTAGGGTTATTATTGAGGAACCATTTCAGATGCTCCTTTAACAGGAAATATGTGGTGGTGAGAGCTCTCCTTGGGTAAGAAACGTACGTAGTAATTTCCTTCCTTTGATTTTCCCTCTTCAAAAAGGCCACCCTTTTAAAGAGCTACACACTTTCCTTGGGATTTGAGGTCCAGAAACTCTTGTTAATTGCTGTGATTGGAAACCCTCCCTTTCAGGGATGTTCTTAATAATAATTTCATGATTTTGAAAAATAAAATTGTTCCTGGGGTTCACATAAGTTTCTGTAAGGTGAATAAAATGTCAGTGAAAGAGAATGTACTAAATCTTAAAACCAATGATGCTCAAAGAAGCAAAAGGAAGCTCCCACTAAACAAGCATCATGCTATTAATTTAAGCCCTTAATCAGTTTAGAAGTATGTTTTGTGTTTTCCCTATAGATTTTATTGTTTTCTCTCTGCCATTGTTTCTTAACATGAGTATTTTAATTCAAAATGAAATCTTTCTATTGTCCTTTGAAGTGGGATTATTTTTGGTCTCTATTTAAACAATTGTACAGGGAAGCATAAACAACAATAAAACAGTAAATAGAAGTTTAACTAAGCAAATCTTTTCAAGATTGTATCCCCCCCCTTCTTCAACCTTTCTTGGTTAATATTGTGTATGTGTTGTTTTTGTGTTCTGATGTATTTCTTTCCTGACATTATAGAGAATTTCTTATATATCTGTGCTGCCCACACCGTTATCTGCTGTGGTGTACTCTAATTTGAGGGCACCCAAATGGACATTCTGCATAGAGTGGAAAGACTCTTAACTTGAAATCAGGAGACCTGGATTGTACTCCGGGCTGTGCTACCAGTATCAGTAACTCTGGCCCCTGATGCATCTGGAAATGAAATGACTAGACCAAATAACCTTCAGGCCTCTTTAGGTTTAAGGTTATTACTTTCCCTTTCAGGGAGGCTTTTATTTTTAGCTTTGTACACAAAGATACTTTTTCCACTTGAACATCTTTTCCTTAAAGAAAATATTGAACCTCTTGTTTAAACAATCTTCTTACACATAAAATTGCAAAGTTGCCATCTCTTTGGTAGGTATGGAGCATACATCTTTGGCTGAGCGTAATAAACATAGTAAAGCTTGTAAGATCTATAAAGTAAGGATTACAGTCAGCTAGATCGTGACTTTCAATGTAGAGCATTTTGGAAGGTAAAACAAGTTCTACAAAACTTTTCTTTGAAATAGAAACATTTTAGGAAGATGATGTCTATTTTCCTAACTATTGTTTGCTTTAATCACTTTATTTCTGAGTGTCTTTGTTACTGTGAACTGACAGTTATTTTTATTAGATTCTAATCCAAGATTAATAGAAATCATACCTTTTATTTTTATTTAGAGGGAAAGTACTTTTTGAAATCTGAGGTTACAGTCCCAAGTCACACAAATCATGATTAGATTTACAACTCTAGAATTCATCTGTTGAATTGCTTCCTTATATATTTGATTGCTTTGCTGTAATCACATTAATTAATTAATTCTGATACAAGGAGATCTTTACATGATAAGAAGGAGATGTATAGAAGAAACAAGGTAACCCAAGCCGTATCATGCATCAAAGCTTGGTTTCTTTATTTTTATTATCAGCTAAATAGTCACTAGTATTCAGTGGTTTAATTTAGAAAAATAAAAACAAAAACAGGAAGGAATTCATAAGCCCAGGTCAGAAGAATACGGGACATAATACCAATAAGAAAATTCAAAAGGATACAATTAAACCAAACTGAAATGCGTGAGGTGCAAGAAGGGAGGATGAACAAACCAAGTGGTAAATATGTGGGCAAACCCAGTACTCCCAAGTAACACTGACTATATAAAACAATATTTATATTGTACACCTGAAGTTAGGAAAAGTTTGATCAAAGTCTATTTAAATAGTTTTGGGCAAGAATACTCTATGATGATGTTGTATACTTCATATTGCATCACATTAAGAGGTACACAACATCTAATCACTGATAGCAAGCCTGGGATCAGGGTGAAACAGGCAAATCCCTCTATCACAAAGTCGTATTTTTCTCACTCTGTGGGGTGAGACCTTGGCAGAAGAAACAAGTACAAAGTCTGTGAGACAGATTTGTGTATGGTGTGTTTGAGAAATAGTAAGGAGAAGGATATCCTATAGTGTAGCCCTTGGCTAAGCTAATATCTGAACAGAATTGTTTGCCTATTGAACAATTCTTTTAAAATGAACATGTTTCAGAATCACTAAATGAATCATTTGTTTAAAGATTGAGAATCATTTAATCAGAATTAATAAATAATCCCTGTAGCAAACAACTATTGACCTTGGACCAGATCCCCTTAAAGCCCTTCCATCATTTCTTTTGTACCCATCCCCATCCCCAGCTCCTTTGTACTTTTGCATCTGTGGGCCCATATCTGTCCCTGCCTCCAAAAGACTGCACTCAGCCACAGATACTGTTTTGTCTGCCTGTGAAAACAGCTGGAAGTATCTGAGAATTTGGGTCCCTCTTAGTTTAGGTGGCCCTTAGCCAATGAGTGATTTATGAAAGCCCAACTCCTATTCAAGTTTGGACAAAATCTAATCTATAATTTGTTCTCCAAAGCTCTCTTGTAAAATCCTACTGAGGCTAGAACTTCGCCAGAAAAAAGCAAACAAACTGGATATCAACCCCAAAACACTACCTCTGTGCAAACACAGAAGTATAATCACAAGCCTGTGTAATATTCCATTGTATGTGTATATATAAAGCACATCTTCCTTATCTATTCATCTGTTGATGGACGCTTGGGTTGCTTAGATATCTTGGCTATTGTAAATAATGCTGCAATAAACATAGGGATGCATATATGTTCTTTTAATTACTATTCATGTTTTCTTTAGGTAAATACCCAGTAGTGGAATTATTGGTTCATTTTTAATTTTGTGAGTAATCTCCGTACTGTTCTCCACAGTGGCTACACCAATTTACATTCCCACCAACAGTGCATGAGGGTTCCTTTTTCTCCACATCCTCACCAACACATGTTATTTCTTTTTGATTTTAGCCATGCTGACAGATATAAGCTGTGATATCTCATTGTAGTTTTGATTTGCATTTCCCTGATGATTTATGACGTTGAGCATCTTTTCACATGTCTGTTGGCCATCTGGATGTGTTTTTTTGGAAAAATGCCTATTCAGGTCTTCTGTCCATTTTTTAATTGGACTGTTTGGTTTTTTTGGTATTGTGGTGTATAAGTTCTTTATATATTTTGGATATTAGCCCCTTATTGGATATGTCATTTGCACATATCTTCTCCCATTCAGTATGTTGTCTTTTCATTTTGTGGGTAGTTTCCTTCACTGTGCAGATGCTTTCTATTTTGAGGTAGTCCCAGTAGTTTTTTTTGTTTTTGTTTCCCTTGCCTCAGGAGACATATCTAGAAAAATGTTGCTATGGCCATTGTCAAAGAAATTACTGCCTGTTTTTCATGTAGGATTTTTATAGTTTCAGGCCTCACATTTAGGTCTTCACCCATTTTGAGTTTATTTTTGTGTATGGTATAAGAAAGTGGTCCAGTTTCATTCTTTTGCATGTGGCTGTCCAGTTTTCCCAGCACCATTTATCGAAGAGACTATCTTTTCCCCATTGTATATTCTTGCCTCCTTTGTCATAGATTAACTGACCATATAAGCATGGGCTTATTTCTAGGCTCTCTGTTCTATTCCATTAATCCATGTGTTTATTTTTGTGCCAGTACCATACTATTTTGACTACTACAGCTTTGTAATGTATCTTAAAATCTGGGACTGTGATGCCTCCAGCTTTGTTCTTCTTTGTCAAGATTGTTTAAAGGATGGGATCTTTCCATTTGCAACAACATGGATGAACCTGTTATGCTAAGTGAAATAAGTCAGAGAAAGACAAATACCATATGATTTCACCATATGTGGAATCTAAAAAACAAAACAAATGAATAAACAAACAGGAAGTAGAATCAGCCCTATAAAATACAAAGAACTGATGGTTTCCAGAGGGAAAGGGGAGGGGGGAAATGGGTCAAATCAGTGAAGGGGAGTGGAAGTACAGGCTTCCAGTTATGGAATGAATATGTCATGGGAATGAAAGGTACAGCATAGGGAATATAGTCAGTGATATTGCAATAGCCTTATTTGGTGACAGATGGTAGCTACGTATGGCGGAGCATAGCCCATGATATATAGAGAAATTGAATCACTGTGTTGTACACCTGAAACTAATGTAACATTTTGTCAACTATACTCAAGAAAAAAAATGTATGAATAATCCCAGCCTGAAAAAGAAAAGAAATATAATCAGAAGTAAAGGAAGGCATGTATTCCAGAGAATAAATGAAGTGGCAAACAAAAAGGGTTTTTTAGTAAGTCAAAAATAAACTGAGTTGAAAGAATGAAATGCTGACACATGCTACAGTATGAATGAACCTTGAAAACATTATGCTAGGAGAAAGAAGCCAGACACTAAAGGTCACATTATATGTGAGTCCATTTATATGAAATGCCTGGAATAGACATTTCCCTGAAGACAGAAAGCAGACTGGTGGCTGCCAGGGCTTGGGTGTAGGAGAGAATGGGAGCAACTGCTCACGGGTACAGGGTCTGCCTTGGGGGTGATGAAAATGTTTTGGAACTAGATAGAGGTGATTGTTACACCACATTGTCAATGTACTAAATGCCCCCTGAATCATGTACTTTAAAAAGGTTAATTTTATGCTGTATGAATTTTACCTCAATTTTTGAAAAGGACAAAAGAAAAATGAACTGATTGCCTAAAAAGTGCTTACACTGAGTTATGAAAACAGCTACAAATGTTTCCATAAGTCCAGTTGGAGCAGAATAGTTTCTAAATGGAACCTCTGGGCATAATTTCACATATCTCAAAAAGGGATAACTAGGGAATAGGGGCTCAGAAAGGAAATGCCAGCTATTTAAGCTTAACCATTATTTTGGAGAAATTAAGACAAAGATTTATTAAAATGGGCACCCCTCGAAATCATTCATCACCTTTATCTTTCAATGAAAGATCCTTAAGGTAAGAAAGCTATTTTATATCTCCTCTAATTTGTTTTTATTGTCAGTGATAGTGAAAAATCAAGACACTGATTAAAGCATACAAAGAAAAAAACCAACAAATTACAGCAAGGCTTGGCACACCCACCAGGTTGATCACAGGAAGGTTGAATGACAACCACAAACCACCTAAGAGATTCTCTTTGAACTTCACAGGTCAAGCACTAACCATTGTCAAGATTATTGCCCTTAATAGTATTTAGAAAAACTATTCAATAAAAATAAATTTGCATTGTAGTCCATTAGATAAAGAAATTCTGTTTTGACTATAGACTTTTATGTGTCTCTTTTTCTTCCCTTATTCATTCATTACCACATCACCTTACTATGGACACATGGATGATGTCCTAGTTCCAGTTTTCAGAGAGTTTACATTCTAGCAGGGAAGCAGTTTGGAAACAATAACAGTATCATAAGGTTTTTGCTGGAGTGGGTGGATATCCCCCTCATTTGCTTGAGTCAGTAGGAAGGTTTCAACAAGAACGCCTTCATGGTGTGACTTACAGGTTCATCAGGCTTCCAGGCAGACACCCATAGGAGAGCATTCTCCCAGCCATAAATTTATTTTCCCATTATCTTGACCAAAAACAGACTACTATTCAGAACTAAGTGTTATTTTTCCGTGTCCTCCGTAGCAGTTAAATAGTTTTCAATGAAAACCTGATGATCAAATGATAAAGTCAGAACCAAAACAGTCACAAACATTTCTTGGCCATATAAAACAAATTTTTTAGTAGTAATCTCAAAACTGTATTTGATCTTCCTCCCTCACTTCACTACATACTCCCCCATAACCAAGAGACAAAATAGAACCAAGTTAACTTGGAATTATATAACCATATCTGCCAGGCCTATGCAAGGGGACTTGCTGGTTAAAAAACAAAACTCATACTTCCAAGAACTTTGCTGGACACTGATCAGAGGCAATTGGGATTCCGTGTTGATAAAGGGCACTGGTCTCAGAATCAATATATCTGAGTTATAGATTAGCTCTTATGTCTGCTGGTTGACTGAAACTAATTCCATTCTTAGTTATCAGTCAGAATAAATAGCATTTACTTCCCAAGGCTGTTAGGATAATTTAATGAGATAATAAATAAAAACGTTTTGTACAATCTAAAACACCATATAAACAGTGGTTCTTTCCTTCTTCCTCCTACTTTATTTTTCTTTTCTGATTAACTGAAAAGTAGAAATCTGGCCTAAATTGATCTGACTTTGTTGTCTTGTTTTTACAAACAAAATGGAAAGAGAAAGACAATAGAGTAATTTAGAAGAATGGTAATTAAAAATTGGAAGTGTTCCACTTTTTTCCAGGAAGGAAAAGAAATCCAGTTGGAAATTGCCAGGCCTTGTCAATTGCCCAGTCATAATGGGAAAGAATGGATAATGAAACCAGTGGAATTAAAAGTACAGAGAGATTTAGTTAAAACAAGGATCAAAGAAACCAGAAGGAAGATCAGCTGATACAAGAACATAAAAACAACTAGTACCTGTCCCTCCAGGTTAGCAGTTTATCTAGTTAATTTGCCTTGCAGCACAGTAACTCTAGAATTCAGTAAACGGGCAGGATTTTTTTTTCTTTTTCATTCATTCCTTCTCTTGGAAATCTCAACAATTCCTCTTTCTTCCCCCTGCTGTCCTTTTCCTCACAAAAGTCATAATTATCTACCAGTAGGCCAGTAGTTTTAAAACTTTTGAACTTTTTAAAAAAATAGAAATCTAAAGTACAATTGAAATGTGACAACAAATCCATGTGGAGCTGTTCTGTTTAAACCTGGGAGGTGGATGGGTAGAGACCCCCACAGCCTCTCTACCTGGCTCCTTAGGGCTCCAGCAGCATAGTTTGAAAGTAATTATTGAGGTAATTGCTCCTATAAACATTTTACATATGAATATAGTTTTTTCCTCCCTCTCTCAGGTTAGTAGCCTGTGGCAATAGTTATTATCATGAGGGCACAGGTAACAGTATAATTCAGAAGCTGAATGGGAGTGTGTTCTTTTGTTAATCTCAAATATGAAATCAAATACTTCATTTAAATATTCCATCATTAGCTGGCTTTTCAGATTTGGAGAATCTTATACTTTTAATTTTAGATAGAATACTCTTAAATCTTTATGAATTTGCCAATGAAGTATCTGTCTGTTATTATGGGGCACAGAAAGAAAAAGTTTCAATGTCAGTAAGGTCCCTCTTTCATTTAACCCTCCAACTAGCTGGCAAATTAGGTGATGTTATTCTATTTTGAATGAAGATCCTGAAGCTCACTGAAATTAAATAATTTGGCTCCAAGTATATGAGCTGGGCCTTAAGCCAGGTCCATCAAATTCCAAAGCCAGCATCTTTGGTATTGCAGCTGACATTTAATTACTTCCAGTTTTAGGGGAATTCATTTCTGTAAATTTCCCATTCACTTTATTGTTATAGTCCCTGGCCCTTAAATAAGAAATCTGATTACTTTTTGTCAGTGGTGTTAGTATTAATTTAGATTCTTGGTGTTTTCCATTGTTTTTGTTAAACAACAGCAATAAGCTATCTATACTAGAATTATCTTGAGTAACCAGGAATAGTATCAGATCCATAGTAAATAATTACACCAAATGCTTCAGGTTTAGTTAGAGATTTTTTCAGTTACTTAGACACTTATTAATGAAAATACAAATTCCAAGAAAGGTAATTTTCATTACCATTTTTTTTTTTAAGATTTTATTTATTTATTCATGAGAGACACAGAGAGAGAGAGAGAGGCAGAGGGGGAGAAGCAGGCTCCCAAGGAGCAGGGAGTCCGATGTGGGACTCGATCCCAGGACTCTGGGATCATGACCTGAGCCAAAGGCAGACGCTTAACCATCTGAGCCACCCAGGCGCCCTTCATTACCATTTAAAAAAAAAGACAGTTTGCTTCCTTCCTAGAATAGCCAACAATGGAATGGATTGTCATGAAGGCCATTGAACCTGGACCACACATCTGTAAAAAGCCTCACATTAGGACTTTCTTTTTTTTTTTTTTTTTTTAAGATTTCATTTATTTATTTGACAGAGAGAGACACAGCGAGAGAGGGAACACAAGCAGGGGGAGAAGGAGAGGGAGAAGCAGGCCTCCCGCTGAGCAGGGAGCCTGATGTGGGGCTCGATCCCAGGACCCTGAGATCATGACCCGAGCCGAAGGCAGACGCTCAACAACTGAGCCACCCAGGCACCCCTGGACTTTCAATATTATCTGCAGATGAGATAATAATATAGCCACTGTTGGTTGTCGCTGTTCAAATAATTAAAATAACGAGTAAAGGAAATGTAATGATCTTTCTTTCCACTTGGTATTCATTCCAGTGAGTGTGATCTTCATACCTCTCTTCATGAATGTTAACACATCTTTAAACAAAGAGATAGGGTTCGCTTTTTTTCATTTAATAATCTCATGAGGATGTCCCTTTCCTGACAGACGTTCAGGTTGTTTCCAGTTTTTGCCGCTTCAAAGCTATGCTGCAACAAATATCCTTGTGTGTGTATATATACATGTCTCCTTTATTTATTGATCTTTTAAATTAAGCTTTTTTACTGTGAAACATAGCAAACTATGAACAAATGCATAATTGTAGAGTGTAGAATGATTATAAAGCACACCCATGAAGCCACTACTGAGTTCAAGAAACAAAATATGATCCGTGTCCAGAAGCCACCCCCAGTGTAAGTGTCCTTCCTGGTGACCTCTCCTGTCCCTCCGCTGAAGATCATCAGAGTCCTCAGATTTCTTCTGTGTTTTTCTTTATAGTTTTAGCATTTTGTGTACATTCTTTTTTTTTTAAGATTTTATTTATTTATTTGACAGAGAGAGAGAAGAACAGGGGGAGAGGGAGAAACAGGCTCTCCACAGAGCAGGGAGCCCAATGGGGACTCGATCCCAGGACCCTGAGATCATGACCTGAGCGGAAGGCAGACAATCGACTGAGCCACCCAGGGCCCCATTTTGTGTACATTCTTAAAAATATGGTTAGCTTTGCCTATTTTTGACCTTTATAGAGATGGTACCATACGTGTGTATTCCTAAGTTTTGCTTCTTTCACTCACCAAAGAGATACCACAGGCCCTAGCCATACACAGCAGCCAAGAAACTTCAGGGTGGGGGCCCTCCTGTCGAGCCCCCGTGTGTTGTTGATACTTTGTTATGCCAATAAACTTCGTAAGATGTATCCATTTATTGTAGGTGACTCTGGTTTGTTCATTTTCATTCTAGATTTATGCACTTACCACAGGCTCTTTATCCATATAATCATTCTAGGCATTTCTGGACATTACAGACAGTGGCATAAGCCCAGTGATGTGTGGCCCCTAGTGTACAAGTGTGTGCCTGTCATGGTGGGGAGGAGGGTGCTTCTTCACCCTCAGTAGGTAATGCCAAACTGTTCCCAAAGGCAGGAGTTCCAGTCTCCTTGCCTGTTAGCACTGTAAACTGTTCTTGCTGCTCTACTTTCTTTCCATTACTTGGTATCTTTAGATGTCTTTTCCTTATTTTTTCCAGACTTTGTTCTTCTTTTTTTCTTTTTGAATTAGTATTTTTCTTTTCTTTTTTTAAAAATTTTTTTTCAGTCTATATTATTATTTATTTTTATCTCAGATAATTTTGTTACAGTGCCACTCACTTGGAGAACAAATAATAGCAAAAATATAAAATAGAAATTGAAAATTAACCACCCCTCGAAAACAATGAATCATGGAACACCACATCAAAAACTAATGATGTACTGTATGGTGACCAACACAACACAATAAAATTAAATTAAATTAAAACAAAAAAAAGAAAATTAACCACCCCTCCATCCTCAGTGCCAACGGCATGGCAATACCACAAACATGCATACTTCATGGGATATTATAATTGAAATAATTGAACTTGAGATCTGGTTCTGAGGTTTCTGCAGCTAAGGTAAAAAAGAGAAACAAAATTATTTACAAGATGTTTATTGTCAAACTATCCCTTTTACTGATCCTGTCTTTATTTTATTTTTTTTAATTTAATTTCACTTTACCATGCTATGTTAGTCACCATACAACACATCATCAGTCCCTGATGCAGTGATCCACGATTCACCGTTTTCGTATAACACCCAGTGCTCCATGGAGTATGTGCCCTCCTTAATACCCATCACCGGGCTAACCCATCCCCCCACCCCCCTCCCCTCTAAAACCCTGTTTGTTTCTCGGAGTCCATACACAGTTTCTTATGGTTCGTCTCCACCTCTGATTTGCACCCCCTTCATGTTCTTTTTCACCTTGATGGATCTATAGTAGAATCTCATTTTGGTTTAAATTGCAGTTCCTTGATTACTTACTGAGGCTGAGAAACTTTTGCTATGTTTATTGGCCATTTGTATTCCCTCTTGGCTCTATTCAAGTCGTTGCTTGTTTTTCTTTTGCAGTATTGAGCTTTATATATTCTGAAAATGAGTTCTTCAGTAGTTCTACATGGTTTATGTGTTATATAGGTGGCATGTCTTTTTGTTCTTTTTTTTATTAGCTGAAATACTTAATTTATCAAAGTTGTCAATCTTTTCCTTTATGGTTAGTGCTTTCATTTCACTTGTTTAAGAAATCTTTTCATACCCTGAGGTCATGAATGGTACTTTGATTTGGGGATAGCATTCCCAAAGTGGAACTGCTTGGGCCAAGAGTATGTAACTAGACTTGTTTTTGTGACCCTACAGGCAGGGCCTCATGAAGTATCATAAGCCTCTTTGAAATGACCCTTAGCTCTCCTGGGACCACACCCAGCACAGTGGGAGGCTGGGTCTCCTTCCCCCAGGTCCAAGAAATCTGCTTACAGGTAATGAGATTAACTGAGGCATCAAGGGAAACAGTAAAATGTAAAAGAAGTCAAAAGGGTGTTTATAATAACAAGGGCTACTATTTATCATATGCCAGATACCATGCTGGTTGTGCATTCGTGTATATAATCCTCAAAATAACCCCTTAAAGCAAGTATTATTTTATCCATTTCATAGATGAGGGACTTAAAGCTCATCAAGAGTAAATATTTTACCTTAAACACACTTTTAAATGGCTCCAAAGCAAATTCTGCTTCTGTTATGGTATCCTGAAGCATAGTCTAGTTTGATTGTACTTGGGTTGGGCTTAGGGGTACAGGGTGCGGTGGCCCATGCCAAATGCTTGATTACAAAATAAACCACCATCCCTTCCCTTAGTTACTGTCTGTGATTGGGTAGGGTGGGGGTGGAGGTAAGGCTGCCTCTCCTATGACATATGCTTAGAAATGCCAGTTTCAGAACGCGTGGGATGGGGGTGGGGAGGGTGGCAGCTAACATTGCTTCCTGCCCCAGTAGTTGGGGGGAAAGGTCCTGTACCTCTGTGTTTCCAGCACCATAGTTTTTTCCCTGAAGCTGTCCATGCAATAGTGCAGATTGATTTATTAATTAGGTTGGAGTCCACTCACTTGGTAAAGAGTGTTTTACTGTTTTCTTCTTCATTATTTGACACCCCATTGTAAATTATTTCAGTCTTAGAGTATAAGAAGGGAGGCTACTTGATATATGAAGTCATGATAGTAGATTGTAAGGAGGCAGGTTTCTTTTTTTTTTTTTCCAAGTATCAGCATACTTGTAATAATGTTTGGTAAAAAACATGTATCAAAAAATATGGGCTGACAGATTTTCTGTGGAAATGTGGGTGTTCCTGCCTCCACACTGGTGAGTGAATAGAACATGTGAAATAATAAATACCACCTGGGACATGGGAAAGACCTAGAACTTTGCAGACTTCCAGATAGCAACATGTTGCAGGAATTCCTTATTTACTAAGTAGTGGAGTGTGTGTGTGTGTGTGTGTGTGTGTGTGTGTGTGTGAGAGAGAGAGAGAGAGAGAGAGAGAGGGAGGGAGAGAGATATTTCGGGCTAAGGTAGAACAGAAACCTGCAAAGAACGTTTTCGTGTGTGTGTGTGTGTGTGTGTGTGTGTGTGTGTGTGTGTGAGAGAGAGAGAGAGAGATTTCCTGCTAAGGTAGAACAGAAACTTGCAAAGAACGTGTTCTATACAAAATTGTGCTAGTTAATATTTTTATATCTCAAATCTTGAAGAAAGAGTTGAGAATAAGAAGAACATTTTTAAGTATAAGTAGTAGATATCTTGTTAAATGTGAAGCATTCCAGAGTTACAAATTTATCTTACGTAATTATAGCAGTTTAATCAGTGATTGAAAGGAACAGTGCAAAAGGCTTAATTTCAGGTGTATATTTAATTTACTTTTTTCAGTTTCTCCAGCTATCTACAGTTTGAAAAGTACCTTCCTGAAATTCTGTGGACTAGCCTTGGAAAATGTTATATCCTGCATCTATAAAGAATTTGTGGGATATTCTTAGTAGAGAAATGTTCCCCTTAGCTTCCATAAGCACTGGGCATCAGCACACATACAGCCTCTATCTCAGAGTTCATGGCAGGCCTGTGCAGGGTCATGGACTCACTCCCATGGGTCAGCAGCATGCCTGGCTCACCTGGGGTGTGGGGGCGCCAACAAGGGGAACACAGAGCTAGTGCCGCACATCCTGCCTGTCTTGACTTAGGAAAGGGAAGAGCAGGCATTATAAAAGAAGGGTGTTAAGGATTGTCTAGCTTTGCCCAGCCTCTCTCTCCTCTTTTCTCCCAGCCCTCGTACTGCTTATTGGGTCCCGTGTAAGCTTTCTAGTAAAGATGACAGCATCACTGTTTGATTGCAGAAGTCCCCAACCTTTGGTTTTCTGGAAGCTTTGATATTCGTTTGGGTGAGAGCTTCTAGGAAAGGGAAGAAAGATGATGTTTGTAGCAAAATCATTAAGCAGAACTGAAGAGGGTGTAACACTGGACTTATTTCAGGTCGGGGTTGGAGGTCTCCTTGCTGGAGATCCTTGTCTTAAGTTAGTTATACTTTTCAGATATCAGCTTTATTGAGATTCTGTTTTCACACCATAAAACTTACCCTTCTAAAAGTATACAATTTAGTAGTTCTTATATTCACAAAGTGTGTGACCATCATTACTGTCTCATTTCAGAACATTTTTATCACCCCAAAAAGAGACCCCATACCCATTAGCAGTTGCTTCCTATTCTCTCCAGCCCCAGACGAACACTAATCTGCTTTCTGTCTCTGGATCTGCATATAGTGAACACCTCATATAAATGGAACCATATATTCTGTGGTCTTTTATGCCTGGTTTTTTGCACTTAGCATAATGTTTTCGTGGTTCATCCATGTTGTGTCATGTAGCAGTACTTCATTCCTTTTTATGGCTGCCTGATGCTCCATTATATGGATATACCAGATTTATTTATGTATTCATCAGTTGATGGACATTTGGGTGTTGCCACTTGCTGACTATCATGAGTAATAATAACTGCTGTGAACACTCATATACAATTTTTGCTTGGACATAAGTGCTCAGTTCTCTAGGGTAGATTCCCAAGATCAGGATTGCTGAGTCACTGCCAAACTATTTTCCAAAGTGACTGCCCCAGGTTACCATCTCACCAGCATAATGATACATTTTAAATCACTGGTTATCTAATCTTATTAGGATCTCAAGGTTTCCATGGCTCCTATCAATTTGTTAAGGATCTCCTGGGCCATCTAGTAATGTCTTCTCTAGTAGACCAAACCCTTTTTGAAGGAAATACATTTCAGTATCATGACAAAAGCTTATTTAATTCAAAGTTCTCTTTTGAGTGTAATGAAGATGACATAAAAGGATATAAAGGGATATAAGCTACCTTCTGGAAGACAGTCTTTTTTCTTCTTAAATTATGTTAAAACTGTATTTATGACTAGCAGAGTCTGATACTAGATTAATTAAACAAATGTGATTAGACAGAAGAAATTTAGAAACCATAGGTTTCTTAAAAGGAAAGTCAAGGCTTATGAAAAATTCTCAAATGGAAGAGAGAGGGAGAGAGCACCAGCAGGAGGAGTGGGAGAGGGAGAAGCTGGGAGGCTCAGCAGGCTTAGCAGGGAGCCTGATGCAGGGCTCCATCCTAGGACCCGGGGATCATGACCTGAGCCGAAGGTAGACGCTTAACTGACTGAGCTACCCAGGTGTCCCTCATTTAGCTACTTTGAAAATTTTCTTTCTGTGACTTCATTGATTCTTTAGTTTCACTTTTTTTCTCTTCAGACCCCCATTCAAGTGTAACCTCCCCTTGCCTGGTCGAGAAATGCATTGGGGATGAGACCAGTGTCCCCAAGTGTGTGTGCACATATCCCTTCTCCCAGCCTCTCCAGCACACCTTCCCAGGCAGGACAGACCAAGGGGCTCTGCCTATGAGGGAATGCCAACTTCTCTCCAGCACAGTCTCCTCTCCTAGGGCTCTCCTATTACCATTCTGACTGCCAGGATCTTCTCGGGTGCTGTGATGCCTGTGCTGTAGCGAATAGGAGATAACTCTGACCCAGATGATACCCAGTCATGAGAAAGTTGTAAAATGTCACCAGATCCTGATGGGGCGGTTTGATATGGAGTTGGCTTCAGCCTCTTGCTGCTTACTGGTGGTGGCTCCGGAAACCTGTGTGCTCTCCCATGGTGTGGTGTGGGGGTGGCACGGACCCTCTGTAGGAGGTAGCAACACTGCAGGAAAGGGAGCCAGCCCTGCAAGACCACAGGCACCTGGCCGTGGGCAGTGGAGGGCACGTGTTGGCTGTAAGGCCTCTGAAGAAATACTTTCTTTTTACCTAAGTCTAAACTACCACGTGTTACTAGAAAGGGTAACCTTAAGCAAGTCAATTAATTTGCTGTGATTTTTATCTGTACAAACAGGGTTGTGATGAAACTTAATATATGTAAAATGCTAAAAACAGTCCTTGGCCCATGATAAAATTACCAAGTAATTATTAGTAGCTGTTATTATGCTTATATCTGGATTTTCAAGAGGGAATACCTTACTAGAAAAGAGGATTTGTTGCCTTCTCGGATTCCTAGAGTGGTTTTGATCATCTACAAGTGAGACTCCTCTGCTTATTCTCATACCTGTATTCTTGCACAAATGTTAACAATGGGGGCACCTGGGTGACTCAGTCGTTAAGCATCTGCCTTCGGCTCAGGTCATGATCCCAGGGTCCTGGGATGGAGCCCTGCATCAGGCTCCCTGCTCAGGAGCTCAGGAAATGGGGAGCTCAGCAGGGAGCCTGCACCCCCTGCTTGTGTTCCTACTCTCCCTAGCTTGCTCTCTCTGTCAAATAAATAAATAAATCTTTTTTTAAAAATGTTAACAATGGTTCTTGCAGGAATAGTCTCCTTAAGACTGCTTCACCTTTGCTGTTCTCTTTGGTACTGACAAGGCATTCACAGTGGGAGTGCAGGCAATTCCCAGAAGTGGGCCTCCTCTCCTGGAGCAAGTGTGCACCCCCCAACTGCTCCCGTCCTCAGGAAGACATCTTCCTCAGGATCCCCATAGGTCTTTCTCAACACTGCCAATTGGCCTGCTTCTAGAACTACTATATTCTTGTTGAGTGTTGGGCCACAAGAAAGTATAAAGTGATGAGAAGTATTATATTATTTATAAGTAACCAGATGCATTGACCTAATTTTACAAAGAGTAGAAAGTTGTCTTTACAACTAAAAATAATATTCCTGTCTAAGTTGAACACTATTAGTGATGATTCAGGAATAAGGAAGATATTATTTCTTAGACTGCACTGTGATTATATCTAAACATTACAACTTAAGGGAAATGCCTGAAGCCTGTTACCTTCTTTTTCTTTCTCCTTAAGCTTGTTGTCTTCTGATGGGTAGGAGTTCAGGCACGTAGAGCCAGTGCTGTGTGGAGGAAGATGTGCAGCCTATGTCTTCTAATGGCAGGTGGCCATCATCCAGTGCATAGAGGGAGACAGACAGACGTAAAGGGAAAATGGTGGAGTCAGTCTTAAGCAACATTAAGGCTTAAAGAACAGTTCCAACTTCTTGGTCGCAGAAGCCCTTTATACTCTTCAAAATTAATGAGAACCCAAGGAGATTTTTTTAAATGTGGCTTATATTAATTAATACTTACCATATTTGAAGGGCGCCTGGGTGGCTCAGTCAGTTAAGCATCTGCCTTTGGCTCAGATCATAATCTCAGGGTATTGGGATAGAGCACCATGTGGGGCTCCCTGCTCAGTGGGGAGTCTGCTTCTACCTCTGCGTCTCCCCCTCCTTGTGCTCCTGCTCTCTCTCAAATAAATAAATAAAATCTTAAAAAAAAAAAGAGCCTATAGGGGCGCCTGGGTGGCTCAGTCAGTTAAGCATCTGCCTTCGGCTCAGGTCATGATCCCAGGGTCCTGGGATCAAGCCCTACATCGGGCTCCCTGCTCCACGGGGAGCCTACTTCTCCCTCTGCCTGCCGCTCCCCCTGCTTGTGCTCTCTCTCTCTTTCTCAAATAAATAAATAAATAATCTTTAAAAAAATTTAAAAAGAGTCTATAAAAATACTTAGCATATTTGAAATTAAAACTGAAAAAAAATATTTATTAGTTCACCTAAAACTCCCAATAATAAACCCATTAAATAATAACATAAATAGCATTTTTATGAAAAATATTTTCTAAAACAAAACCACTTTAGTGAGAAGAGTAGTATTGTTTTATGTTTGCTGATCTCTTTAATGTCTGCCTGATTAGAATACAAGAGAGTATCATTTTTGCCTTGCGTTCAAACTGTTGTAGTATTATGCATCCTGTGGCCTCTGGAAGTCTCCACTGTGCACTCATTAGAAAGGAAAATAAGGTCTTAGAAAATAGTTCTGGCCTTCTGGGCCACCTAAAAAGGTGTCAGAGACCTCCAGGGGTAGCCCCACTTTGAGAAACATAGGTCTGAAGTATTCCATTTTTCAGATAATCTGTGTTTCAGAGTTCTGAGTACTACTATCATAGTAGGTATGGAGAAATTACCAACTACATGGCAAATTTTAGGAACATTTTATACCCAAAATATATGCTTGATAAAAAAAAAAAAAAATCTCAGGCGCCTGGGTGGCTCAGTTGGTTAAGCGACTGCCTTCGGCTCAGGTCATGGTCCTGGAGTCCCGGGATCGAGTCCCGCATCGGGCTCCCTGCTCGGCGGGAAGTCTGCTTCTCCCTCTCCCGCTCCCCCGTCTTGTGCTCTCTCTCTCTCTCAAATAAATAAAGAAAATCTTTAAAAAAATCTCTCTCGGTATGAACTAACTCAGTGGACCAGGTTGCTTCTTTACATGTTGCCTTCCTATTATAGTTGACAGCACCATTGTGGTTTAAATCTCCTGGAGCAAATTCCACTCTATCCACACCCAAAAGAAAGTGGTTCAGGCAGTGTTAGATTACCCAGTGAAGACTTGGGAGTAGTAGTTAGATAATACAGTATCAGATGAGGAAAATAGCCACTAAAATAACAGAAAACAGGCCAAGCAAGCAGGTAGTATCAGTTAATCTAGTATGCAGAGGGAAAAACTTGCCACCTTTACCTTCTTCCAGTGTGCTGGGGGCCAGGAACATCTTAGTTTCCCTTACTTGAGTAGTTGGTTTTCCAAATGGCATTAATTATCTACCAGTCAAGATAAATAAGACTGGATATAATAAGACCAGAGGAAGTCAATCATTCATTGCACCAAAGAATTTATAAAATTTGTGTAAAAATATATAAACTTAGCATTGTTTCAAATGGCAGTGAGCCTGGAACCCCATTTCCTTCCTCATCTATTTGTATATATTTCTGAAAGTCCTCTTTAATATTGTGCTCAGTCACACTCCTTACTCTCACAGCCTCCTTTCCAGTGCCAACCAGAGGGCCTGCTGTTGCTGCCCCAGGACTGACCCCAGTCCTCTTTAACTCGTCATATGACTGAGAGCATTGTGAGTCAGGGGCCAGAGAGCTGCCGTTCTCAGCCAAAAGTTCTCTAAGTAGATATACCCATTTGGTGTTTTCTGAGCATGCATAGCTTATTCAGTTCCGTGCACCATTCTTGTCCTAGGTTGGGGCACCTTCACTCTTATTAACCCCAAGAGAGGCATCTGAGTGTTGACACCATTTCAGATTCTTATGCCAAATTTATGAGACTTTTTCTGGAGATGACCTCAAGTTGGTCCCCTCCCCCGTAACTCTTGTTAGAAAGAGCGGAAGAGTTGAAAACCATTTTTTTTTTTTTTAAGATTGTATTTATTTGAGAGAGAGAGCAAGAGAGAGAACATGAGCAGGGGCAGAGGGAGAGGGAGAAGCAGACTCCCTTGCTGAACAGGCAGCCTGACGTGGGGCTCCATCCCAGGACCCTGGGATCATGACCTGAGCTGAATGCAGACACTTAACTGACTGAGCCACCCAGGTGCCCTGAGTTGAAAACCATTTTAAAGGAAATCTCTGATCCCACAGCCTGCTTATGCTATTGGTCACAGCAGTAAGTGTCTTTGAAAAGAGTATACTTTGCATTTATGAGTACTTGTATCACTAGCTTATTATATGCTAGTACTTTACACACCTAGACTATTTATAAGAAAGTGACGGCTACACAGGATCTCTCTACTATCTTTACAACTTTCTGTGAATCTATAGTTAGTTCAAACTAAGTTTTTTTTTAATCAAATGAATTACTGATTAAATAGTTTTAAAAAGCAGTAATAGTTAAATAACTGTGAATTAAATGATATTACTTTTTTGGGAGTTTATTTGAAAGTACCTAAAAATACCAATAATAGCAATAGCCGTTGCCATTTATGCCACACTCAGGCACAAAAGATACATTCTCTCTAGTCCCCACAACCACCCTGGAAACATGTCCACAGCCCCATGACTGGTGGGGGGGTCACAATAGACTTAGACCAGAACTGTGTGTGACTAAAGAGGATCCTCTTTTCACTCTAAGACACTTCTCTCCAGTGATTACCACTGTTTTAACAGAGCCCTAACTTTTTGGTTTTCAAGATGGATAATAAAAGTAATACATGTTCTTGGGGCACCTGGGTGGCTCAGCCATTAAGCGTCTGCCTTCGGCTCAGGTCATGATCCCAGGGTCCTGGGATCAAGCCCCACATTGGGCTCCCTGCTCGGCGGGAAGCCTGCTTCTCCCTGCCCCACTCCCCCTGCTTGTGTTCCCTCTCTCGCTGTGTCTCCCTCTGTCAAATAAATAAATAAAATCTTTAAAAAAAAAAATAATACATGTTCTTGTTAAAATTTCAGAGTCCAAAAGGCATAAAAGTGAATGTAGGAAAAAAATACTAAGAATTCTTTTTTTTTTTAAGATTTTTTTTTTTTTTAAATTCATTCGAGACACAGAGATACAGAGAGAGAGAGCACAAGCAGGGGGAGAAGCAGAGGGAGGGGGAGAAGCAGGCCCCCCGCGGAGCAGAGAGCCTGATGCGGGGCTCGATCCCAGGACGCTGGGATCACGACCCCAGCTGGAGGCAGACGCTTAACCATCTGAGCCACCCAGGCACCCCACTAAGAATTCTTTTATAAATCCTTCCAGATACAAAGTTTCATGTTTCCAAATTTTAGAAAATACATGTATTTAACTTGAAAGCAGAATTAGATTTATGACCCCCACATTGTTGGGAATGTAAAATGGTACAGCACTGTGTACAGCAGTTTGGCAGTTCCTCAAAAAGTTAAGCACAGAATTACCATATGACCCAGCAAATCACTCCTAGGTTATCTACCCAAGAGAACTGAAAATGTATGTCCACACAGAAACTTGTACATGGATGTTCATAGAGGCAGTTTTCGTAACAGCTGAGAAATAGAAACAACCCAAATGTCCACAAACTGATGAATGGATAATATCCATACCATGGAATATTATTCAGCCAAAAAAGGAGTGGGCAGTACTGACACATGCCATAACATGGATGAACCTTAAAAAAATTATGCTAAATGAAAGAGACCAGACACAAAAGACCACATATTATATTATTCCATTTATTTACAATGTCCATAAAAACAGCAAGTAGATCAGTAGCAAGAGTGACTGCTAATGGGCACAGCAGGGAGTGTATCTGGGATAGTATTGGCATGATAAAACATTCTGAAAGTAGTGGTGAAAGTTGCACAACTCTATGAATACACTAAAAATCAGTGCACTGTACACTTGAAAAGTATGAATTTTTTCATTTGTGACATATCTCTTTTTTTTTTTTTTTAAAGATTTTTATTTATTTATTTGAGACAGAGAGAATGAGAGAGAGCACATGAGAGGGGGGAGGGTCAGAGGGAGAAGCAGGCTCCTTGCTGAGCAGGGAGCCCGATGCGGGACTCGATCCAGGGACTCCAGGATCATGACCTGAGCCGAAGGCAGTCGCTTAAACAACTGAGCCACCCAGGCGCCCCTGTGACATATCTCTTTTAAAAATGGGGTTTATACCTCAATGAGATACCACCTCACACCAGTCAGAATGGCTAAAATTAACAAGTCAGGAAATGACAGATGTTGGCGGGGATGCAGAGAAAGGGGAACCCTCCTACACTGTTGGTGGGAATGCAAGCTGGTGCAGCCACTCTGGAAAACAGTATGGAGGTTCCTCAAAAAGTTGAAAATAGAGCTACCATATGATCCAGCAATTGCATTACTGGGTATTTACCCCAAAGATACAAAAGTAGGGACCCGAAAGGCTACGTGCACCCCGATGTTTATAGCAGCAATGTCCACAATAGCCAAACTGTGGAAAGAGCCAAGATGTCCATCAACAGATGAATGGATAAAGAAGATGTGGTATATATATACAATGGAATATTATGCAGCCATCAAAAGGAATGAGATCTTGCCATTTGCAACGACGTGGATGGAACTGGAGGGTATTATGCTGAGCGAAATAAGTCAAACAGAGAAAGACATGTATCATAAGACCTCACTGATATGAGGAATTCTTTTTTTTTTTTTTTTTTAAAGATTTTATTTATTTATTTGACAGAGAGAGACACAGCGAGAGAAGGAACACAAGCAGGGGGAGTGGGAGAGGGAGAAGCAGGCTTCCCGCTGAGCAGGGAGCCCGATGCGGGCCTCGATCCCAGGACCCCGGGATCATGACCCGAGCCGAAGGCAGACGCTTAACGACTGAGCCACCCAGGTGCCCGATATGAGGAATTCTTAATCTCAGGAAACAAACTGAGGGTTGCTGGAGTGGGGGGTGGGGTGGGAGGGATGGGGTGACTGGGTGATGGACACTGGGGAGGGTATGTGTTCTGGTAAGCGCTGTGAATTGTGCAAGACTGTTGAATCTCAGATCTGTACCTCTGAAACAAATAATGCAATATATGTTAAGAAAGAAAAAAAGAAGAAGAAGAATGTAGCAGGAGGGGAAGAATGAAGGGGGGGAAATCAGAGGGGGAGAAGAACCATGAGAGACAATGGACTCTGAAAAACAAACTGAGGGTTCTAGAGGGGAGGGGGTTGGGAGGATGGGTTAGCCTGGTGATGGGTATTGAGGAGGGCACGTTCTGCATGGAGCACTGGGTGTTATGCACAAACAATGAATCATGGAACACTACATCTAAAACTAATGATGTAATGTATGGGGATTAACATAACAATAAAAAAATTTATTAAAAAAAATGGGGTTTATACCACCTTCTATGTTCCTATGGTACAGTAAAGAATTTGGGGTGTTCATATTGCATCACATCTCATACAGAAAGGATACCCCTTTTTATGAACTATCAACAGTCCCGAGAGACCCCAATCAAAATACTACTTATTTTTTGTGGTAAATATAATTTTTTACTGTGGTAAAAAATATATACATAACGATATGTACATATGTACATAACGAAATGTACAAAATATATGTTAAGTGTGCAATTTGGTAAATATAATTTTAATATGTGCATGTATCTTGATGTCTTCCCATTTAAAAAGCACATCTGTTACTATAAATAAAAATGTAGCTATAGAAGCTGCCTAATTTTCTGAGATGTGACCCAAATTTTTCTGCAGATTCACTTTATGCAATCTATAAATTAAGATATATCCTAAGAAATTTATTCTGGCAAAATGACGTTTTCAGATTTTTTAATCATATTTATAAACATAATGACTTTGTATGTCCTTTTTCTCTATTTTAATTAAATATTTATTTTGTAAACTTTTTTAAAAATTAAAATATAAACTTTTGGTAGCCTCTACCCTGTCAGGCAGCTTGTTTGTTGTTTTAAACATATTTTAAAGGGATGGCTTTTAAGAATGAGTTTCCTATGCAACAAAGTGAAACCTTATGCAAAAATGAATGGTAGGGAATGAACTGAAGTGGGAAGAACAATACACTCTAACTGTGCCAAAAGTTAGCTTCAGCACAAAGTCTGTCCCACTCAGAGGCTGGAGTCATTTCGAGGAACGTGTGTCTTGCCCAAGACGAAGGTTCTAGTTCACAGAGCAACAACAGCCATCTGAATCATATCTATTTTCCACGACAGGAGAGAAGCTGATTTTTTATAAGACTAAGCTTTTTATTTAATGCATAGGGATCCTATACATAAGAGTCTACATTGAAATATAAATTTGTAACCAGTACAAACTTTTAAAATTAGCCATTAGCAGCATCCTCTAAATTAGCATCATTAAATTCAAATAGAACTTTTCTAAGACTATGTTCGTAGTACAGCACTTCTCAAAGATAATTCCAAGGGAACACTGATTTCTTGGGATATTAATAGTGACTACACCAAAAAGGATTTCATGGTTATAAATTGAAGAAACTTCCATTTGTCCAGATTTTACATGTGTCTTTTACACAAGGTTTTCCAGAGTCTACCACTCCAGGGTGTCCTGCTAAGCCACAGATATGCTGCACACCGCAACCCTAACTGACCACAGAACCCTGTCGCCATGGTGTTTATGGGACTCCACACAACAGAAACATGTATTCTGAGCATAGAAACCCTCGTAGATGCTGTACATGCATTATTTATTTCACTCCTAGCAGTAACAGCAGTTACATGCTGGTCTCTCCCAGTTTTAGAGAAGAGGAGACAGAAGGGCCAGGAATTCAGCAACTTTAAGATGTCATAGTACATAACAGGCAGAGCTAGAGCGAGACACAGGTCTGACTCCAAGGCCCATGCTGCACCCACTCCCTCTTAAACAAGGGGCTTGAGTAACATCTTAGTTTTGTCTTAGAAATGTAGTCAGGTCTAAAGTGAGAAACAGGTTATTTATTGGTGTAGAAAATAGCTGTTTGTGCTCGAACATTGCATTTCTCAGACTTACAAATAGGAAATGAGCATATTAAAGGTGCTAGGTCTGGGGCGCCTGGGTGGCTCAGTCATTAAGCGTCTGCCTTCGGCTCAGGTCATGATCCCAGGGTCCTGGGATCGAGTCCCACGTCCGGGCTCCCTGCTCAGCGGGAAGCCTGCTTCTCCCTCTCCCACTCCCCCTGCTTGTGTTCCCTCTCTTGCTGTGTCTCTCTGTCAGATAAATAAATAAAATCTTTAAAAACAAAAGGTGCTAGGTCTGATTTCTGCAATGAAGTATGTAGGCATTTGTGATAGTGGGTGTCAGTTATTCATTCACCAAACCAAGTCTTTTTGATCACTTTATATGAACTGGGCACTACTCTGCAGCAGTGGAAATGTAACTGGGACAAATCCATGCCCATCCCCTGGGGAGCTCACATCAAACAGTGGGAGGATGGCGGAGGAACATGAGTCAGGAGGCATGCTCAGTGAAAAGAAAGGAGCCAAGCCGGGAACAGGAAGTCCTGGGCCCATGGCAGACAGGGAGAAAGCGGACAGTCCGTGTCCTGTTCTCCCTCTCCCTTCCCCTCACCCAGAGGCACAGTGGGCCCACCCAGTTCCTTAGTCTTGGTGAAGGGCAGTGAGAAGTCAAATGAGCGCACCTCCGAACCTTCCCTGACAGCCTTTCCTGACCTTAGTTGGCCTTGGGTCACCTAACCCTGTCCATCACTCACACAAATAGCTGCAGCAGTGTACTTCTCAGAAATAATCGAGAGGGGGACGCCTGGGTGGCTCAGTCGGTTAAGCGTCTGCCTTCAGCTCAGGTCATGATCCAGGGTCCTGGGATGAGTCCCACATCACGCTCCCTGCTCAGCGGGGAGTCTGCTTCTCCCTCTGCCTGCCACTCCCCCTGCTTGTGCTCTCTCTGTGTGTCTCTCTCTGTCAAATAAATAAATAAAAGATTTTAAACACAAAAATAAAAAAAAACTGAGAGGAAGAGAGTGAATTTTCACTAGGCAGTCCTTTTTTAGCATGTGATTCCCTGCCTTTGCTTATTTTTTGTGCTTGATTTTGACCCAGAACCTGAAAATTCACAGGAATGATACTGAGCTGGGTATTTGTCACAGGCCACACTCTCCGTGGGCTTTTTCTATTGTAATTGGTGTAAGAAACCAAAAGGAGGTGGGGAAGTGCTTGAGTCTTGTTCTAGTACATGATTTTCAGGTTCTGAGTTGTTCGGGTTTGTTAACTGCTAGATCGTAAGCACCTAAAACAGTACTTGCTATTAAACACTGAAAGAAATAATAATATGTCACATTAATTATTAAGGACACAAGCTTTTTAAAAAGTAAACAACATATTATATATTAATATTGTTGAAACTTAGAGCAAAATCTAAGAAGCCTTTGTGAGATATGCATGTATGTGTGCATGTATGCACACACACTCATACCTATAGCAACTAAAACAGGATTTTCTCATTGTGGTAAAATGTACATAACACAAAATTTTCCACCTTAACCATTTTTAGTGGCATTGAGTGCATTCACACTATTGTACATCCATCACTCTCATCCATCTCTAGAATGTTTCCATCTTCCCAAACTAAAACTCCAAACCATTAAACATTAACTGCCCATTTCCCATTGCCTCAGCCCCTAGCAACCACCATTCTACTTTCTGTCCCTATGAATTTGACTGCCCTAGGAACTTCATGAGTGGAATCAAAATATTTGTCCTTTTGTGTCTGGCTTTATTCTTTATTTTAGATAATTTGATAAATAGATAATTTTCTTCTTACGTGAGTAACACATACCTGTTTTGGAAAAAGGAAACACATAAAAGCCCAATAAAGAAAGTGAATATCACTTCTAAGCTCTACTCAGATACGCACTAAAATCATTTTTTATATCTTTCAGTCTCCTTTTCCTTTGGCTTATTACATGTGGATACATGCATAGATATATACATAAAGACATTTGTTGCCTGCTTTTCACTTAGCAAGGTATCAAACATTTTTCCATATCTTTAAATATTTTCTATGTAACCATTTCAGTGGCTGTGTAATACTTCATTGGGAGATGGATCATAATTTAATGAACAATATCCTTCCTGTTCTTGTGCAGTTTCAAAGGCCTGTTGGTCTGTGTGACACTGTCTTCCCCATCTGAATCACCACGCATCCTGAATGGTGTCTCCTTGGCATTAGGGATGGTGTCTGTTAGGCAAAACTGCATATGACCAGATCATAAAGAGGCACTTAAGTGATGAATACTATGGACAACATCCTTTCTTTTTCCAGGACAGCAGGGCTTTTCGGTTTGATCGATACCATGTGGCCTCCAGTGATGCCTCTGAAAGCACCTGGCCATGGCCGAGCCTGTGAAGAGGTAAGCCACCATCGGAAGAGCTTCCCCTGGTCACTACCTGCTGTGCCGGCTGCTGAGCCAGGCCCCACCCATAGTCCTCATCTCTGAAGAGGGGAGGTCCAGGGACTGAGAGCCAGGAGGACAGAGATTCAGTCTTGCTCACCTCACTCCAAAGGCCAAACTCTGGCTGCTTTCTCTGCTTATGCAATTCCATTCTTCTTGCAGTTAATTTACGGCGATGTTTTTAAGCCACAGCCATTGCATGCCATTGCAACAATTAGGGTCTTAGCCTCGTCCTAATTAAGACACAGGATGTTTTCCCCACCACCTCCCAATCACTATTAGAACCAACACTCAGTTACCAATTAGAGCACAAACTCACATAACCTAATAAATAAATTCCATGGATATTCTTTCAACCACCAGGTGAGCCAGGGATTTCCATTTTCCTGCTGCATCAAATTGTTTATGGTAGTTGCTCACATGTAGCAAAACTGATCAAAATGTGTCCCTTCTTCTTCATCCTCAGTTTTATCCAGCAGACTGACTAGCAGCTACTTTGGGCCATAGCTCCCAAAGCTAAAAACGGGGGGCTGTCTTGTTTGTGTGGTAGCTGACTTCCTAGCAGACTGCTAAAACTATGACTCTGTACAGTATTAGACCAGGAAAATAGTTGTCAAAAATGCCCAATTCTAACTCTGAGAAACAAACTGAGGGTTTTGGGGGGGCGGGGGGATGGGTTAGCCTGGTGATGGGTATTAAGGAGGGCACATATTGAATGGAGTACTGGGTGTTATATGCAAACAATGAATCATGGAACACTACATCAAAAACTAATGATGTAATGTATGGTGACTAACATAACATAATAAAATAAAATTTAAAAAATAAAATAAAAATGCCCAATTCTAGATTATTTAAGAGGGAAAAGTTTCTAAATGGTTTTTTCAAGAATACTCTGAAGAATGAATTTTTTAAATGAAGTCTTGAATCTGTGGTAAATTCAAAAAGTATCAAAGTTCTTATGCTTGGTCCTAGAGATAAACAACATAATCTATTTCTTATACAACTTTCCAGAGAAATAGAATGCAACTGTGAATAAATACCTATATATTAAAGAGTAGATTTTAATAGTGTATTTGAATCTTTTACTAGCATATTTACGTTCTACCTTTGCCTTCGTTTTAAACAGGTAAAAATTCATGTGCCTCCTCCTAGCTTCTGTTACATCCTCATTGCTCATCCAAATGTGGGGCAAATTGAAATAATTGAAGAAGACCCCATTTCTAAGCTTTACCAGCCTCCAGTTCCCCGCTTCTTAAGAGAAATTCTCCAGGTAACATCTGTGTTCCTAACAGGGTCTTTAATTATTTTTACTGTATATGTGTGCTCTGTGGGGTGTTCTAATCATTTTCAATGCCTTTCCAGACCAATGATCTTAGTACCCGTTGCAGTTTCTATGCCAGAGTGATTTATCAAAGACCACAGGTAATCAATCCCTCTTCCTTTCTCTTTCTGATAAGGTGTTACAAAGTTTATTAAAGGATAACCTCTCATAGAAATTAATGGGGTGCTAAATAGAAAAGCATTTTAAAAATCCATTTATGCATGATCCATGCTGAGGCAATTAATCCATTCCTTGTGCAGGTGCAGCCTGCCAGCCACTGTGGTAAGTACTGTGTATGAAACAACCTAGGCATAGCTCACCTGAAAGTTTCTCAGCCCGGCACTGTGAGTTCCTTTCTGGCACACAGATTGTAGAAAGGAAAGAAAGGAGAGGGAGGAAGGAATCTCAGGATTGAGCTTAGCGCCTGTCAGAACTGTCCAACAACTCTGAGCCATCAATAGGGGAAGGAAGCCCTGCGGCCCCTGGGAGGCCTCAGCAGAGCTGGGGAGCTGCAGCCTAGAGGAGCTGCTAGTTTGCTGCCTTCCCACTCAACAGATCAGCAAGAAGCAGACAAGAGAAAGGGATGTTTTTGGCAAGCTGAACATATGGTATAAGTTCTGCAAGAAAGAAACCTCTGGTTGACCTTAACTCAGAGAGGAACGTCCATGTAAATCTGTCACCTGAGGTGTACAAAACAACCCATTGTTCAATCCTTGTTTTCCTTTTCTCTGTTCACCTTTTAGTGAATTGGTACATCTCCTGAGGAATAAGAGAGTGATTGACATTAGTCAGTCACAGTGCTTCCTGTGAGCCATCCCAGAATGTGGCTCAACAGGCACAGGGACAGGCCCATAGTGAAGAGGAGGTCCAGGCACCTCAGGTGTCTCTTACCTTCCAACCCTGAAGCAAACTGAAGGCTGACTGCGAACTCCCTCCCACCCCCACCGTCTGCAGAACGCTCAGGATGTTAAGACATGCTTGGCCTCTGGCACACTCCTGTTATTCTAGCACACCTTCCAGGTTGTAGGGCGTGACATCAGGCCGTGGTTCACTGTGCAGCCGCCATTTACGCTGCAGATGGAATACTGTCCTCAGGGGCAGTATACCACATGTTCCTGCCCACAGAGCCTTGCCTGCTCAAAGCCCCAGCTGACAGCAGAGGTGGAAAGTAAAAAACAGGTGTCAGATACACCACTACTAGTCTTGACAATGGCCCCAGTGAAGGGCAGCACCAGGACAGAGCAAGACAAACTGCAGATCATCTGTCTCACTGGATGAAGGAACCCTGCCTTGTGGCTGGTTGAAAACACTGATACCCTCCTGTCCGAAGTTTTCTGCCAAGAAATATGCTTCCACTAACATAGGTGCAGCCTGCCAGCAAGTATGGGTTTCAGTGGGTGTATGTACCAAAGAATTGGTGGTATTTAGGAAGTGTAGGGGCTTGGAACCCAATGGAACAGATTCCTCAGTGCACTAAAATTTTCTATCTCCTGTATTCTGTTTTTGTGGGACAGAGAATCACCAGAAACCAGCTTCCTCAGGGAGAAATTGAAATAAGCTAAGTCCCAGGGCCACTGTGTGGTCAAGTCAATCACCTATACACTCTACAGTGACAGTTGACTTTAAGAATGGCACAATGAGTCACTGCAAGAACCTGAGTTACCAAAGAAGATTCCGTTGTATTTCCATTATACAAATGGCTAATCATGCAAGTGAAAGACATATTTTTTGTATTTAACTTTTTTTATTTTTTTAAGTTATATTTTATTTTATTATGTTATGTTAGTCACCATACAGTACATCATTAGTTTTTGATGTAGTTTTAAAGATATTTTAAGTAATCTCTACACCCAGCCTGGGGCTCCAACTTACAACCCCGAGATCAAGAGTTACATGCTCTACTAACTGGGCCAGCCAGGCACCCCCTTAACTTTTATTTTGAATAAAATTATTCTAACTTTTTAGATTCATAGTAATTATAGATTCACAATAGACTTCAAAGAAATACATAGTGTACACCCTCTCCCATACTAACACCCCATGCCCACAATAGCCACCATACAACACCCAAACCAAGAAACTGACATCAGCACTGATCTGGTGTCATCATTATAATTATGTTATTTTGTGATTGTTACACAAATGAAACCATGCAATATATATCAGTGTTGTTTCCTAGGCCAGCTGCACAAAGTACCAAAAACTAGATTGCTTAAAACAACAGAAATTTATCATTTCACACTTGTGGGGGCTAGAAGTCTGAAATCAAGGTGTCAGCAGGGCCATGCTCTCTATGACAGCTCTGGGGAAAATCCTCCCTTGCCTCTTCCAGCTTCTAGTGTTTGCCAGCAATCCTTGGCCTTCCTTGGCTTTATATACACATCACCCCAGGCACATGGCCATCTTCACCCTATGTGTCTTCATGTGGTCTTACCTCTGTGGATCAGTGTCCAAATTTCCTTTTTTATGAGGACACCAGTCAGATTGGATAAGGGCCTGCTGTCATGGTTTCATCTTGACTTGGTTAAATTTGTAAAGACCTTATTTCCAAATTAGGTCACATTCTGAGGTACTAGAGTTAGGACTTCAGTTGATCTTTTTGGAGGGACACAATTTGACCTGTAACAGCTCCTTTGGGAGCTATTTGGTTGTTGTTGTTGTTGTTGTTGTCTCTAGAGATTCATCCAGAGAACTAATGATGTTGAAAATCCTTTCATATATTTATTTGCCATCTGTATAACTTCTTTGGTGAAAGGTCTATACATGTCTTTTGCCCATTTTCTGTTTGGATTATTTCTTTGTTTACTGCTGAATTTGGAAGTTCTTTATATATTCTATATACAAAGCCTTTGTCAGATATATGATTTGCAAATATTTCTCAGGGTCTGTAATTTGTCTTTTCATCCTTTCAACAGGGGTTTTGCAGAGCAGAGTTTTTCATTTTTATGCAGTCAAATTTATTAACTTTCCCTCTTATAGATCATGCTTTTGTCATAAAGGCAAGTCAAGCCTTTTTGCCTAGTTTTAGGTACCCAAGTTTATCTTTTATGTTCTTTTCTGGAAGATTTGTAATTTTACATTTGAGTCCATGCTGCATTTTGAGTTGATTTTTTTAATAAAGTATGTAGTTTAGGTCAAGGTTCCCCTTTTTTGCCTGTGGATGTCCAGTTGTTCCAGCATTATTTGTTGATAGGCTGTCCTTCTTCTGTTGAATTGCTTTTGCAACTTTGTCAAAATTAATTGGGCATTTTTGTGTGGAACAGATTCTATTTTTAATAAAATTTTAACAATTAGATTGGTAGCACTGCTTTGAATTAATTGGTTATTTGTATCTTTTTACAGAGGATACCCCAATGGTAAAGATAATTTGATAGTTAATTTAAAAGGAAATTAGACCATTTTGGCTCATCGAGAGATTGAAAAAGAGATAGTAAGGGGCGCCTGGGTGGCTCAGTCGTTAAGCGTCTGCCTTCGGCTCAGGTCATGATCCCAGGGTCCTGGGATCGAGCCCCACATTGGGCTTCCTGCTCAGCGGGAAGGCTGCTTCTCCCTCTCCCACTCCCCCTTGTGTTCCCTCTCTCACTGTCTCTCTCTCTCTGTCAAATAAATAAATAAAATCTTTAAAAAAAAGAAAAAAAAGAGATAGTAAGCCAAATCCAGGGTATTTACAAAGAGTATCTAAAATCTTTGAAGATTGTCAGAAAAACTCCCAACTGCAGATAATCTTGTAGAAATCTTTGCCCTTCCTGAGATATCTACCATTTTTTAAAATGTGATTTTGCTAGTTGTTCCCCCCAAATCATTTATAACTCCACAGTCCAATACAGTATCATGCACTGCACTTAGTTGTCATGTCTCTTTCTTCTTCAAATTGAATATTTCTGCATCTTCGCTTATCTTTTATGACCTTGGCAGTTTTTAAGAACAGAGATCAGTAATTAATAGAATATCTCTCCATGTAGATTGGCCAGATGTTATCTCATGAATAGATTCAAGTTACGCATCTTTGTCGGGAATACCACATAAAAATACTGTCTTCATATCAGGAGGCACTCAGTTGATTTGTCCCAGTGCTGTGGTATTTTATCAATTGATTAAGAAGGTGTTTTCTAAGATGCTCAACATCACTCATCGTTAGGGAAATACAAATCAAAACTATAATGAGATACCACCTTACACCTGTCAGAATGGCTAAAATTAACAATACAGGAAACAACAGGTGTTGGCAAGGATGCAGAAAAAGGGGAACCCTCTTACACTGTTGATGGGAATGCAAACTGGTCCAGCCACAATGGAAAACAGTATGGAGGTTCCTCAAAAAGTTAAAAATAGAACTATGCTATGATCCAGCAATTACACTACTAGGTATTTATCCAAAGGATACAAAAATACAGATTTGAAGGGGCACATGCACCCCGATGTTTATAGCAGCTATCAACAATAGCCAAATTATGGAAAGAGCCCATGTGTCCATCGACTGATGAATGGCTAAAGATGTGGTCTGTATATACAAATGAATATTACTCAGCCATCAAAAAATATGGTATCTTGCCATTGCAACAATGTGGATGGAGGGAGCTGGAGGGTATTATGCTAAGTGAAATAAGTTCATCAGAGACAGACAAATACCATATGATTTAACTCATATGTGAAATTTAAGAAACCAAACAAGCAAAGGGGGAAAAAAAGAGAGCGGCAAACTAGAAAAGAGACTTTTTTTTTTAATTATTAAAGCACGGGGACAGGACCCATGGCAGAAAGAGCTGCCTAGAAAACAGACTCTTAACTATAAGAAAGAACTGAGAGTTGCGGAGAGGAGGTGGGTGGGGGGATGGGCTAAATGGGTGATGGGTATTAAGGAGGGCACTTACAGTGAACACTGGGTATTGTATGTAAATGATGAATCACTAAATTGTACACCTGAAACTAATATTACACTATATGTTAACTAACTAGAATTTAAATAAGAACTTGAAAGGGAAAAAAAAGGTGGTGTTTTCCTGGCTTCACCACTCTAAAGTTAAGTAATAAGTATCTCATACTTACAAATTAATAACTATGTAACAAATATTTTATAGGAAGACGCATTGAGACTATCTTGCCTGAATTATTACTCTGATAGTGGTCAAGTGGTAGTTTTCTAAGTCCAACATACCTTTTACGTTTAGTAGTTGGCATTCCCCTATACTTACGTGCTTATTTCCCTATTTATGTATTCACTGTTTATATCAGTATGGACCAGTGGACTCAGTTTTGTTCAATGGATTATAATCTCACTTTTGTTTATTTGGATGTTCAAATTTACCGGATTCAAGCTGCTTCATGAGCCCTTTGGATGTGTCCCTATCATTCTTTAAGTATTTCCTTACTTTCTGACAGAGTAAGATGTTTCAGACTCATCTGTGCTTTATTCTGGAAACAGCCATCTCTTGAAGGAGCCATGGTTGATTTTAATGGAGAATGATATTTAGAAGCAAAGGTCTGGGTACTAGATGGGCTCACTGCTATTGGGAGGTTATTGTCTCTAGGCCCTCCCAACAGATAGAGCAAAGAAGTATATGTGTGTAAACTCATGCACATATGCACATAAATCCATACCTATTTCTTTCCATCTATTCATCTATATCTGAAATCATGATTTTATACCAATATCTCCAGTTGTACATCATTACCACAGAATTGACTCTAGGTTTCTCTATTTCCGTATTTATAACTCCCTTATCCAACAGTGAGAAAACATGGCTTTCATTTTCCTCAGTATTACTCTAATTTCCTATCTGTAATCAACCTCCCAACCATGTGAGCTACCCCCTTCACCCCAACCCACAGTTCCTCACATGCAAGTCACTTTCTCTGCCCAGTCCTGTCAGCCAGCCAAATGGAATCCTCAGCCTGATTATGCCATCCACACCAGTAGCACCAACGGAACCTCAGACCAGCCAGGTTCTCATGGTCCAGCCCTGCTGACTACAAGGGTCTTCCCAGGCAAATCATTGGCCCGATTTGGATATACTGAATCCTAAACCCTGACCAAGGGGAAAGGGCAAAAACCATTATAATGAACTTAAAATGGCATTATAACTTTTGTAGATACAAGAAAATTATAATAAAAAATAAAGAATAAAAGAGAAAGATCATTACTGGAGTTAAGATGGCAGAGTTGTAGGGGGACACTGAGCTTCCTCATCCTTGGAACACAGCATCCAACTATTTTGAACAACCAGGAATATGATTTGAGGATTAACAAAAGTCAGAGGGAAAGAACATGGCAGATGTGAAGCTTATAGTTTTTTGTCTGTTTGCATTTTTGTTGCTTTTCCTTTTCCAGGATCATCCGTTTTTTTTCTTCTTTTCTTTTCTTTTCTTTTTTCTTTCCTAGGCTTATCTTGACAAACAAATCAAAGCACACCTAGTTAAAGGTACAAACACTCTCCACTTCAAGCAAAGGAAGAACACTGTAGTGGACGGGCCAGTGGGAAAGAACAGCCAAAACACAGCAGCAGAGAGTACACAGCATACACCAGAAACACTTTCTAAAGTTGTTGTTGTTATTGTTACGTTGTTTTTGCTGGTTTTTTCTTTCTTTTTTTTTTTTTTCTTCCTTTCGTTTCTGGACAAAGTGACAAGGCAGAGAAATTCACCCCCCAAAAGAAAGAACAGGAGTTAGTACTCACTGCCACAGATCTAATCAATATGGATATAAGTAAGATGTATGAACTAGAATTTAAAACAACATTATAAAGATACTAGTTGGGCTTGAAAAAAGCATAGAAGACACTAGAGAATCCCTTACTGTTGACATAAAACAACTAAAATCTAGTCAGGCTGAAATTAAAAATGCTATTACAGAGATTCAGTCCCAAGTGATGGCCATAAAAATGAGGATTAATGAATCAGAAGAGAGAATCAGTGATATAGATGATAAAATGATGGAAAATAAGGACACTGAAAAGAAAAAGGAAAGAAAACTATTAGATCATGAAGGGAGACTTAGACAAATCAGTGATTCCATAAAGCAAAATAGTATCTGTATTATATGGGTCCCAGAAGATGAGGAATGGGAGAAAGGGGTAGAAGTTTTATTGAACAAATTATAGCTCAAAACTTCCCTAATCTGGGGAAGGAAACAGGCATTCGAGTGCAGGAGGCACACAGAACCCCCCTCCAAATCAACAAAAATAGGAACATCTTGACATATTACAGTGAAGCTTCCAAATTTCAGAGATAAGGAGAAAATCCTGAAACCAGCTCAGGACAAGGGGTCCTTAACCTACAAGGGTAGACACATAAGGCTAACAGCAGACCTATCCACAGAGACCTGACAGACCAGAAAGGACTGACATGACATATTCAACATGCTAAATGAGAAAAATATGCAGCCAAGAATACTTTATCCAGCAAGGCTGTCATTCAGAATAGAAGGAGAGATAAAGAGTTTCCAGGACAAAAAAATACTAAAGGAATTTGTGAACACTAAACTAGCCCTGCAAGAAATATTAAAGGGGATCCTTTCAGCGAAGAGAGAGCCCAAAAGTAACAAACACCAGAAAGGAACAGAGACATCTACAGAAACAGTGACAACAGATAATACAATGGCACTAACTTCATATCTTTCAAGAATTACTCTGAATGTAAATGGACTAAATGCTCCAATCAAAACACATAGGGTATCAGAATGGATAAAAAAAAACAAGACCCATCAGTTTTCTGCTTAAAAGAAATTCATTTTAGACCCAAAGACACCTCCAGATTGAAAGGGAGGGGATGGAGAACGATTTATCATGCTTAATGGACATCAAAAGAAAGCTGGGGTAGCCATCCTTATATCAGACAAACTAGATTTTAAACCAAAGCCTGTAATAAGAGATGAGAAAGGACACTATATCATAATAAAAGGGTCGATCCAACAAGATCTAACAATTGTAAATATTTATGCCCCTACCTTGGGAGCAGTCAAGTATATAAACCAATTAATAACAATTAAATTAAATTAAATTAAATTAAAGAAACTCATTGATAGGGGCACCTGGATGGTTTAGTGGGTTAAGCATCTGCCTTCAGCTCAGGTCATGACCTCCAGGTCCTGGGATCGAGCCCTGCATCGGGCTTCCTGCTCAGCAGGGAGTCAGCTTCTTTCTCTCTCTCTCTCCCTCTGCCCCTCCCCACCACTTGTTCTCTCTCTCTCTCTCATAAATAAATGAATAAAATCTTAAAAAAAAAAAAAAAGAGGGGCGCCTGGGTGGCTCAGTCATTAAGCATCTGCCTTCGGCTCAGGTCATGATCCCAGGGTTCTGGGATTAAGCCCCGCATCAGGCTCCCTGCTCAGTGGGAAGCCTGCTTCTCCCTCTCTCACTCCCCCTGCTTGTGTTCCCTCTCTCACTGTGTCTCTATCTGTCAAATAAATAAAAATCTTTAAAAAAAAAAAAAAAAAAGAAAGAAACTCATTGATAATACTACAATAATAGTAGGGGACTTAACACCCCACTCAGACCAATGGACACATCATCTAAGCAGAAGATCAAAAACAAAACAAGGGATTTGAATGACACACTGGGCCAGATGGAGTTCACAGATATACTCAGAGAATTTCATCCTAAAGCAGCAGAATCTTCTCGAGTGCTCATGGAACATTCTCCAGAATTGATCACATACTGGGTCACAAATCAGGTTTCAACTGGTACAAAAAGATTGAGATCATACCATGCATATTTTCAGACCACAATGTTATAAAACTTGAAGTCAACCACAAGAAAAACTTTGGAAGGACCACAAATATATGGAGGCTAAAGAACATTCTACTAAAGAATGAATGGGTTGGGCGCCTGGGTGGCTCAGTTGGTTAAGTGACTGCCTTCGGCTCAGGTCATGATCCTGGAGTCCCTGGATCGAGTCCCACATCGGGCTCCCTGCTCAGCAGGGAGTCTGCTTCTCCCTCTGACCCTCCCCCCTCTCGTGTGCTCTCTCTCTCTCTCATTCTCTCTGTCTCAAATAAATAAATAAAATCTTTAAAAAAAAAAAAAAAAAAGAATGAATGGGTCAACCAGGAAATTAAAGGAGAATTTAAAAAATACATGGAAACAAACGAAAATAAAAACACAACAGTTCAGAAACTTTGGGATGCAACAAAGATGGTCCTAAGAGGGAAGTATATACCAATACAAGCCTTTCTCGAGAAACAAGAAAAGTCTCAAATACACAAATACACAACCTAACCTTACACCTAAAGGAGCTGGAAAAAGAACAGCAATCTTTAAAGATTAAAGCAGAAATCAATGGTACAGAAATCAAATAAACAGTAGAACAAATCAACGAAACTAGGAGCTAGTTCCTTGAAAGAATGAAAGAGGAGAGATCACAACCAATACCAAAGAAATACAAATAATTATAAGAGAATATTATGAGCAATTATATGCCAACAAATTAGGCAATCTGGAAGAAATGGAAGCATTCCTAGAAACATACAAACTACCCCAACTGAAACAGGAAGAAATAGAAAACCTGAACAGACCCATAACAAGCAAAGAAATTGAATCAATAATCAAAAATCACCCAACAGGGGCGCCTGGGTGGCTCAGTTGGTTAAGTGACTGTCTTCGGCTCAGGTCATGATCCTGGAGTCCCTGGATCGAGTCCCACATCGGGCTCCCTGCTCAGCAGGGAGTCTGCTTCTCCCTCTGACCCTTCCCCCTCTCGTGTGCTTTCTCTCCCTCATTCTCTCTTTCAAAATAAATAAATAAAATCTTTAAAAAAAAACAAAAAACAAAAATCACCCAACAAAGAAGAGTCCAGGGCCAGATGGCTTCCCAGGGGAATTCTACCAAACATTTAAAGAAGAATTAACACCTCTGAAACTGTTTCAAAAAATAGAAATGGAAGGAAAACTTCCAAACTCATTCTATGAGGCCAGCATTACCTTGATTCCCAAAACCAAAGACCCCACTAAAAGGAGAATTACAGACCAATATCCCTGATGAACATGGATGCAAAAATTCTCACCAAGATACTAGCTAATAGGATCCAACAGTACATTAAAAGGATTATTCACCATGACCAAGTGGGATTTATTGCTGAGCTGTAGGGGTGGTTCAACATCTGCAAATCAATCAATGTGGTACACCACATTAATAAAAGAAAAGCCAAGAACCATGTGATCGTCTCAATTGATGCAAAAAGCATTGGACAAAATACAGCATCCCTTCTTGATTAAAACTCCCCACAATGTAGGGATAGAGGGAACATACCTCAGTATCATAGAAGCCATATACAAAAAACCCACAGTGAATATCATCCTCAATGGGGAAAAACAGAGCTTTTCCCTTAAGGTCAGGAACACGACAGGGATGTTCACTCTTAGCACATTTGTTCTACATAGTACTGGAAGTCCTAGCCTCAGAGATCAGACAGCAAAAAGATGTAAAAGGCATCCAAATCAGCAAAGAAATCAAACTTCCACTCTTCGCAGATGACATGATACTCTCTATAGAAAACCCAAAAGACCCCACCAAAAAAATTGTGAGAACTGATACAGGAATTCAGCAAAGTCCCAGGATATAAAATCAATGCACAGAAGTCAATTGCATTTCTATACACTAACAATGAAGCAGAAGAAAGACAAATCAAGGAATTGGTCACATTTATAGTTGCACCAAAACCCAGAAGATACCTAGGAATAAACCTTAAAGAGGTAAAGAATCTGTACTCTGAAAACTTATAGAACACTTATAAATGAAATTGAGGAAGATAGAAAGAAATAGAAAAACATTCCATGCTAATGGATTGGAAGAACAAATATTGTTAAAATGTCTATGCTACTCAAAGCAATCTACACATTCAATAACAATCTATCAAAATTCCATCAGCATTTTTCACAGAGCTGGAACAAACAATGCTATAATTTGTGTGGAAACAGAAAAGACCACAAGTAGCCCAAGGAATGCTGAAAGAAAAAACCAGAGCTGGGGGCATCACAATTCTGGACTTCAAGCTATATTACAAAGCTATAATCATCAAGACAGTATGGTGCTGGCACAAAAACAGACACAGAGATCAGTGGAACAGAGTAAAGAACCCAGAAACGGACCTCAACTCTATGGTAAACTAATCTTCAACAAAGCAGGAAAGAACATCCAATGGAAAAAAAAAAAACAGTCTCTTCAACAAATGGTGTTGGGAAAATTGGACAGCCACATGCAGAAGAATGAAACTCGGCCACTTTCTTACACATACACAATAATAAAGTCAAAATGGATGAAAGACCTAAATGTGAGATAGGAATCCATCAAAATCCTAGAGGAGAACACAGGCAGCAACCTCTTGACCTCAGCCACAGCAACTCTTGCTAGACATGTCTCCAAAGGCAAGGGAAACAAAAGCAAAAATGAACTGTTGGGACTTCATCAGGATAAACAGCTTTTGCACAGCAAAGGAAATAGTTGACAACACTAAAAGGCAACCTATGGGATGGGAGAAGATATTTGCAAATGTATTATCAGATAAAGGGTTAGTATCCAAAATCTATAAAGAACTCATCAAACTCAACACCCATAAAACAAATAATCCAGCCAAGAAATGGGCAAAAGACATGAACAGATATTTCTCCATACAAATGGCCAACAGACAAATGAAAAAATGCTCAACATCACTCGGCATCAGGGAAGGACAAATCAAAACCTCAATGAGATACCACCTCACACCGGTCAGAATGGATAAAATTAACAACTCAGGAAACAACAGATGTTGCCGAGGATGTGGAGAAAGATACACTGTTGGGAATGCAAAATGGCCCAGCCACTCTGGAGTTTCCTCCAAAAGTTAAAAATAGAGCTACCCTATGACCCAGCAATTGCAGTTATCCAAAGGATAAAAACATAGTGATCAGAAAGAGCACCTGCATACCAGTGTTTATAGCAGCAATGTTCACAATAGCCAAACTGTAGAAAGAGCAGTGTCCATTGACAGAGGGATGGGATGGATAAAGAAGATGTGAGGTATAATATACCATGGAATATTACACAGTCATCAAAAAGAATGAAATCTTGCCATTTGCAATGATGTGGCTGGAACTATAGGGTATTATGCTAAGGGAAATAGAGAAAAACAAATATATGATTTCACTCATATGTGGAATTTAAAAAACAAAACAGATGAACATAGAGGAAGGAAAGGGAAGGAAAAGGAGGGGGAAGGAAAAATAAAATAAGATGAAAACAGAGAGGGAGTCAAACCGTAAGAAACTCTTTTTTTTTTTCTTTTTAAAGATTTTATTTATTTATTTGACAGAGAGATAGCAAGAGCAGGAACACAAGCAGGGGGAGTGGGAGAGGGAGAAGCAGGCTTCCCGCCGAGCAGGGAGCCCGATGCAGGACTCGATCCCAGGACCGTGGGATCATGACCTGAGCCAAAGGCAGACGCTTAACAATTGAGCCACCCAGGCGCCCCTGTAAGAAACTCTTAACTGTAGGAAACAAACTGAATGTTGTTGAGGGGAGGTGGGTGGGTGGATAGGGTAACTGGGTGATGGACATTAAGGAGGGCACTTGATTTAATGAGCACTGGGTCTTATATGCAACTGATGAAAAACTAAATTCTACCCCTGAACGTAGTAATACAGTATGTTAACAAAATTGTATTTAAATAAAAAAAGAAAAAAAACATTAAAAAAAAACAAAAACGAAAAGTAAATTTGCTGTAGATACAACAAATATTTTATACCTGCTTTATATCAGAGCCCTATATAAAATCTGAGGGCAAGTAACAAGTATTCCCGTCTCAGTCAGGTTAGGCTGCTATGGCAAAATTCCATATACTGCGTGGCTTAAACTGCAACAGTTTGTTTCTCACAGGTCTGGAATATTGAAGTCTGAGATCAAAGTGCCACCAGGTCAGGTTCTTAGTGAGCACTCTCTTGGTTTACAATAGGAAATCTCCTTGTATCCTCACGATGTGAAGGGCAGAGTGAGGAAACAAACTCTTGTCTTAGAAGGACAGGAATCCCATCATGAGGGCTCTACATAGGACCTAATTAGCTCCCAAAGGCCCCACCTACCATTATCACATTGGAGGTTAGGACTTCAGCATATGAATTGGGGACTTAGGGGTGGATATAAACATTCAGTTCATAACAATCACTGATCCTTAGGAAACTTAAATCTAACAAGAAAGAAGCATGTGTATGGGCTAAATATAAAACAATGTGGTAATTAACATTCTGAGATCTGGAGGAAAAGAACAATGAAAATCTCCCTGAGTAGTTCAAGGACAAGTACAGTAGTGCCAGGGAAGGGCAGACTGTATCCCAGTAAAGGAGCCCTTTAAACAGGTACAGGGTTTGCACTCTCAAGGCACAGCCATGTCAGTGGGGGCTAGTGACCAAGACCGGCAGGGTCTATTGTATATTTGAAAATATTTGTTGGAATGAAAACTAAAATTGTTAGTAATAATCATCTAACATAATTGCTTTTTTAAAATTCTGGATAATGGAACACTACATCAAAAACTAATGATGTACTGTATGGTGACTAACATAATAAAGTACACACTGGATTTTGAAGATTTAGTACAAAAAGACAAGAAGATAAAATATCTCTATTGTTTCGGGCACCTGGGTGGCTCAGTTGGTTAAGGGACTGCCTTCGGCTCAGGTCATGATCCTGGAGTCCCTGGATCGAGTCCTGCATCGGGGCCCCTGCTCCGCGGGGAGTCTGCTTCTCCCTCTGACCCTCCCCCCTCTCATGTGCTCTCTCTCTCTCTCTCACTCTCTCTCAAATAAATAAATAAAATCTTAAAAAAAAAAAAAAACATTGTTTAAAAAAAATATCTCTATTGTTTCTATTTATTATATGCCGAAAGTATATTCTGGATATTTAGATTAAATACATTAAAATTAATTTTTAAAAATTTTTTAAAAATTTGGATAGTAAGAATAGCTATTAAAGTTAATAGACTTGACTGTGTCTTTGAATTGTAGGTAAACAGTTTGCTTCCTCTGCAGCAAAGGGAGATTTGGCTGATGGTGACTGATGTCACCCTGCAGATGCAGGATGAGAATAACTCTGGCCTCCCCAAAACCATGCCAGTCTGTGTGGCCCCCTCATGTGTGTTGAGCCAGGACGTCCTGGAAGCGCTCACCGAGGCTGTCTCTCACAGCTTTCTCTTCAGGGACACTCTCCAAGCCCAGGGTATGCTTTCTTCTTCCTAGCTTTGACCCAGTGGTGACTGACAGATGCCATAAAATGGCATTGTGGCTTTGCCTTACTCTGGAACTGCTGGCCCCTTCATGAAGCCACCTGGGACATGGCACATGGAGTGGAAGAGACCCATGGTACCAGCCCTCAGCTTTCACTAGCCCCTGTCATGGCCACCTGCACAGAACCAGAACCCCTGCAGGGCTGACTCTCCCTGTGAAAGATGCCATTGGTTACTCAAGGATTGTCTCTTGGTGGCACACATTACAGGTACAGAAGCCACTTGAAGCCATTGCCTGGAACATCACTTTTTAAAACAAACAAAAAGCTAGAACATTATAAATATAAACTTAGATCAGTTAGCTCTTTTTTGCCGGGAATCAAACTAGAATCCTGCCCAAACTGTATATTTTTATTTTATTTTGTTGAGGTATAATTTGCATACCACAAAATTCACCTTTCTAAAATGAATTTGAATCTAGTTTTGTGTGCTTTCCCCGCTTAGTACACTAGTGGCTTTAGCACTTCCTTTCCGTACAGTGCATGTGTCATTGGATACAATGGACGGGCCTCAAAACTGTGCCCTCTGCCCACAGGGGGGTTGGCAAAGGACACTGTCTTTACTGGCAGGAGAACTCACTTTTTTCTTCAGTGCTTCAATGATCTGAAGTGTCTCTGTTGGCAGGTCGGATTGTTTGTGTTGAACGAAGTGTCCTCTTGCTTCAAAAGCCCCTTTTGGGTGTGGACTCCGGTGCTTGCTCCTGTGAACTGACTGGCCCTGTGAAGCTCAATGAACTGGATTCTGTCACTCAGGTCAACTCCGTTTGCAGCGTTCAAGGTGGGTGGTCAATCCTGGTGGAAATGGTATTTATATTTTTTTAAATATCATACTTCATATTCATTTCATTTATTCAACAAGTTTTTTATGTCTGACATGTTCCAAACTTTGGATACCTAAGAAACAAAATCAGAAGAGGTTCTTGCCTTTTAGACTTCTAGTGCATACAGAAGACCTCAATGAGCTGTGCACACAATCAAGTATAGAACGGCAATGTTCCAAGTGCTCCAGGTGCTGATTGCTGGGACCTCACCTTGTCAGGGAGCTCACTGTAGTCTCCTTAAGGACAGCAGCCTTGTGCTGAGATCTGAAGGATAGGAAGTAGCCAATTAGGTGAATGAGTAGGGGCAGGAAGGATATCTGACAGAAAAAGAATAGGACATATAAAGGCTGCTGACAGGGTAGAGTGGGGGAGCACCAGAGTCTGGAAGGGGACAGGAAAGGCATCTGGATGGATGGAGTGACCAGAGATTAGGCTGAAGGGCCCAACCACTGCCCAAGTTGGTGGCCCTAGCAGGAGTGTACTCTGTCATCAACAGAGAGACGGGTACTCCAGGTTTTGTCTCTGCAGAGCAGAGTGGAAGGGCCAGGGCCTTGGGTGGTAGCAAGTGGGAGGGCAAGCACCAGTCCCAAGATGTGAGACAAGTGATGAAGCAAAGTAAATCTGGAAGTGGGTTTAGTTGGGGGAAACAGACAGGTTGGGTAGTGAATTCAGTACAGAGGGAGCAAGGCATAGATGGAGGGTGAGAATGTATGTGATGACCTCTGAGATTCTGGCTTAGGCAACAAGGCAATGGTAGAACTGTTCAATGGAGTAGGACATGGTGGAAGAGGCCAGCTTTGAGAGAACAATCTTAGCTCTGTCTTGGAGAGTTTAGGTGTTTTTGATACATCTGAGATGTTTCAGTAGCTGATTTCAGGATCTTAGGGTTCATATATTTTTTAACCAACTTTTTTGAGATACAACTTACATCGCTACAATTCACTCATTTAAAATGTTTTAGTATATTCAGAGTTATGCAACTATCACCACAATCTAATTTAAAACATTGTCGGGACACGTGGCTGGCTCAGTCGGTAGAGCATGCAACTCTTGATCTCAGGTTGTGAGTTTGAGCACCACATTGGGTGTAGAGATTATTTAAAAAAAAGGAAAAGAAAAGAAATCTTTAAAAAGAAACATTGTCATCATCCCAAAAATATACCTCATGCCCATTGTCAGTCATTCCCCATTATGCTCTCCCACCCCAGCCCTTACCCTGACCTTAGGAAAGCACTGATCTACTTTCTGTCTTTATAGATTTGCTTTTTCTGGATATTTTACATACATGGAATCACACATTATATAGTCTTTCAAAATTGGCTTCTTTCACTTGGCATAATGTTTTCAAAGTTATCCATGATGTACCAGGTATCAGCACTTCATTTCTTTTTTTTTTTTTTTTTAAGATTTTATTTATTTATTCGACAGATAGGGAGAGCAGGAACACAAGCAGGGGGAGTGGGAGAGGGAGAAGCAGACTTCCGCCGAGCAGGGAGCCCGATGTGGGGCTTGATCCCAGGACCCTGGGATCATGACCTGAGCCGAAGGCAGACGCTTAACAACTGAGCCATCCAGGCGCCCCAGCACTTCATTTCTTTTTATGGCTGGAATATTTCATTGTATGGTTGCACCACATCTTGTTTTATCCATTCATCACTTGATGGACATTGGGTTGTTTCCACTTTTTGGCTATTGTAAACGGTGCTGCTATGGATATTTATGGACAAGTTTTTGTTTGAACAACGTGTTTTCAAATTTTGGGTATGTATCTAGGAGTGGAATTGCTGGGTCATATGGGAAACCCTGTGCTTAGCCTTTTTGAAGAAATGTGTAAGTGTTTTCCAAAGTGGCCATACTGTTGGTGTATCCTTAATATTAAAAGATATTAAGTTAATTTCCAAAAAGCATACAAAAATTCACATTTGCAAAAGTAATTTCTAAGAAGGCCTATTTCCTCCAGCCTTGCCCACTACTAGATTTCTGAATCTTTTTATAATTTTTATGAATAGCAAAACTCTGATCCCACTGTTGTTGCTTTAATTTACATTCCCCTGCCTGCTTGTGAGGTTGAGCACTCATTCATTTTGTTGAGGCCATTTGGATTTTCTTTTCTGTGCATCTTCTTTTAGTGTTAGTACCAAAACATAACTAAGATTGTGATTGTAAATGAGAAATGAGAGCAGTATAGCCTAGTGGTCCTGAAGAAAGCAGACTCTTAACAAGCCACCTGTCATCTGGGTCTTCCATTTTCTCATCTATAACACATGGCTAATAGAATACACCTTAAAGCATTGTTGAGGATTAAATAAGATAATGCACATGAGGCTTTGGGGGCTTGGAGCACTCACAGACTAGTGGAGAAGGATGACAACTCAGTGCTTCTACTTCTACAGACCAGGAGGGCTGGCTGAGGGCAAGAGCCAGTGAGGCAGTAGGTAGGTGGCCTTGGGACTGTTAGGATTTGTCAGACAGAGTGGTGAAGGTCTTCCAGACAGATGAAGGCCATATGGAAAACCCATAGAGGTGCCAGGGGCAGTTGTAAAAGCTTTATGTGCTGGAGGAGGCAGGGCCTTCTTGGGATGGAGTTGGCTCTGTCTTGTTCTGCTATTCCCAGAATGCTAAGGAGGTTGTATGATCAATTTGTTTTCTTAAATGAAGCAATTCTGTCAGCACCATAGATAGACTATGGTACAAAGCTGGATTCGTTGCTGACAGGCTGTTTGGAACCGTGCAGGGAAGGAAGGACTGAGAGTCTGCAGAGGCTAAGTGGACTGTGGGGGTTTCCAAGAATTGGCTCTGCTGGGCCCCTGGGCACAGGCTGTGAGGACAACACACAGTGCAGACACACGCCCTGCAGCAGATGCTCTGTGACCCTGTCCTTGTCACTCTGCCCACAACCTGCTACCACTTGCACATCTCCACCACCTCCAGAGGCCTCCCTTCCACCTTCATTGTCTTGTCATTGGCTGCCATCTGTTCTCGTCCCACCCCTCACCTCTCTAAGAGCCCAGGATTGGTCAGGGGCTCAGAAGAGAGAGAAGGGTGTGGGAACAGTCTCCCAGCAGTATTCTCTGCCCCACATTTGAGAGGGACCTCCACCCATCCACACTGCTTAAGCTGCATGGGACCCTGGAGCACCTGGATGGCTCAGTTGGTTGAGCATCTGACTTTTGATTTTGGCTTAGGTTGTGATCTCATGGGTCATGGGATCGAGCCCTGCTTCAGGTTCAGTGCTCAGCATGGAGTCTGCTTAAGATTCTCTCCTTCTGCCCTGCCTCTCTCTCTCTCTCAAATAAATAAATCTTAAAAAAAAAAAAAGTTATATGGGACCCTGTTATTATAAGACCATAAGAATCACCACCACCCATAGCACCGTATTATGAGAAAATATGTACCTGAAGAGTTTGGCTTCTAAAGGAGGGTTTGAAACCTGACCCATTATCCATAGCCAGTGAATGCCACAGAGATGCAAAAAGAGGAAAACGTGTAGATTCTTGTAGGGAAAGAGAAGACCTAATTTTTCTAGTTTCTGAAGAACTTCATATTTTTTAAAAAATAATAATTTATAGGTGGGATTTATAAAATATAAAATTATAACCATTTTAAAAATTGTCCATACTACCCAAAGCAATCTACAGATTTAATGTTATCTCTGTCTAAATACCACAACATTTTCCACAGAGCTAGAACAAACTCTCCAAAATTTTGTGTGGAACCACAAAAGACCCCAAAGAGCCAAATCAGTCTTGATAAAGAAGAACAAAGCTGGAGGTATCACAATCCCAGCTGTAGGTATCTACAAAGCTGTAGTCATTAAAACATACTACTAGCACAAAATACTAGCACAAAAGTAGACACATGGATCAAGGGAACAGAATAGAGAGCCCAGAAACAAACTCATGCTTATGTGGTCAGTTAACCTATGACAAAGGAGGCAAGCATACACAGTGGAGAAAGACTCTCTCTTTAACAAATGGTGCTGGGAAAACTTTCTTATACACAAAAATAAATTCAAGTGGATTAAAGACCTAAATGTGAGACCTGGAACCATAAAACTCCTAGAAGAAAACATAGGCAATAATTTCTTTGACATTGGCTATAGTAACATTTTTCTAGGTATGTCTTTTCAGGCAAGGGAAACAAAAGGAAAAATAAACTATTGGGACTACACCAAAATAAAAAGCTTTTGCATAGCAAAGGAAACCATTACCAAAATAAAAAGGCAACTTATTGAATGGGAGAAGATATTTGCAAATGATATATCCAATAAAGGGTTAATATCCAAAATATATAAAAAAACTTATATAACTCAATACCAAAAAAACATAATCCAATTAAAAAATGGTCAGAGGACCTGAATAGACATTTTGCCAAAGAAGACATCCAGATGGCCAAAAGACACATAAAAGATGCTCAACATCACAAATCATCAGGGAAGTGCAAATCAAAACCACAATGAGGTATCACCTTATACTTGTCAGAATGGCTAAAATCAAAAGTACAAGAAATAAGTGTCAGTGAGGATGTGGAGAAAAAGGAACCCTCGTGCACTGTTGGTGGGAATGCAAATTAGTGCAGCCACTGTGGAGAACAGTACGGAGATTCCTCAAAAATTAAAAATAAGGGGTGACCAGGTGGCTCAGTCAGTTAAGTGTCCAACTCCTGATTTTGCTCAGTTCATGATCTCAGGGCCATGAGATTGAACCCCATGTCGGGCTCTGTGCTTAGTGAGGAGTCTGCTTGAGATTCTTCCCTCTCCCTCTGCCCCTCCCCCACTCGTGCACATGCTCTCGCTCTCTCTCTCTAAAAATAAATAAATAAATCTTTTTAAAAAATTAAAAATAGAATTACCATATGATCCAGTAATTACACTATTGGGTATTTATCCAAAGAAAACAAAAACACTAATTTAAAAAGATATATGCACCCCTATGTTTATTGCAGTATTATTTATAATAGCCAAGATATGGAAGGAACCCAAGTGTCCACTGATAGATGAATGAATAAAGAAGATGTGGTGTATATATATGGAGTAGAATATTACTCAGACATAAAAAATAATGAAATCTTGCCATTTGCAGCAACATGGAAGGACCTAGAGGGTATAATGTTAAGCAAAATAAGTCAGAGAAAGCATATGAGATAGCATATGATTTCACTCATACATAGGATTTAAAAAACAAAACAAATGAACAAAGAAAAAAAGAGACCAAAAAAACAGACTCTTAAATGGAGAGAATAAACTGGTGGTTGCCAGAGGAGAGGTGGGTAGGGTATAAGTGAAATAGATAAAGAGGATCAAGAGTACACTTATCTTGATGAGCATTTGGTAACATATAGAATTGTTTTTGTTTTGTTTTGTTTTTAAAAGATTTTTATTTATTTGAAAGAGAGTGAGAGAGCACAAGCACAGGGAGGGGCAGAGGGAGAGGGAAAAGCAGACTCCTCACTGAGCAGGGAACCCAATGCAGGGCTCAATCCCAGGACCCTGAAATCATGACCTGAGCCAAAGGCAGACACTTAACGACCGAGTCTGCTTGAGACTCATATGTGTACAAAACTAAAGGCACTAGTGCCCCAACATATAGAATTGTTGAATCGGGGCACCTGGGTGGCTCAGTCAGTTAAGCGTCTGCCTTTGGTTCAGGTCAGGATCCCAGCGTCCTGGGATCGAGCCCCGCATCAGGCTCCCTGCTCAGCAGGGAGCCTGCTTATCCCTCTCCCTCTGCCTGCCTGTCTGCCTACTTGTGATCTCTTTCTCTCTCTCACTGTCTCTCTGTTAAATGCATAAATAAAATCTTTTTAAAAAAATTGTTGAATCATTATATTGTACAGCTGAAAGTAATTTAACACATAATTATACTTAAGTAAAAAAAAAAATTTTAAGTGAGCAATTCAGTGGCATTTAGTACATTGACAATGTTGTACCACTATCTCCTATTTTATATTTTGTCTTTTGCCAACTCAGTGGCTTTGAAAATGAAGTTGCATTCTATTTTTTTTTAAAGATTTTATTTATTTATTTGACAGAGAGACACAGTGAGAGAGGGAACACAAGCAGGGGGAGTGGGAGAAGGAGAAGCAGGCTTCCCGCTGAGCAGGGAGCCCGATGCGGGGCTCGATCCCAGAACCCTGGGACCATGACCCGATCCTAAGGCAGACGCTTAATGACTGAGCCACCCAGGTGTCCCGCATTCTATTTTTTAATAACAGCTTAATTGAGATGTAATTCGCATACCATGAAAATCACCCTTATAAAACAACTCCGTGTTTTTTAGTGTATTCATGCAGTTGTGCAAGTATCCCCACTATTTCCAGAATATTTTTATCACCCCAAAAAGAAACCTCATGTCCATTAGCAGTCACTGCCCACTCTGTCCAGCCTGTGGCAACCACTAATCTACTTTCTGTCTCAGTGGATTTGCTTCTTCTGGACAATTCATTTGATAGAATCATATGTGTTATTTTTGTTTCTGGCTGCTTTCATATAGCAGAACATTTTCAAGATTCAACCAGGTTGTAATATTTATCAGCACTTTGTTCCTTTTTAGTTTTATTTATTTATTTATTTATTTATTTTAAAGATTTTATTCATTTGAGACACAGAGATACAGAGGGAGAGAAAGCATCAGCAGGGAGAGAGGCAGAGGGAGAGGGAGAAGCAGGCTCCCCGCTGAGCCAGGAGCCCGATGTGGGGCTCGATCCCAGGACTCTGGGATCATGACCTAAGCCGAAGGCAGACGCTTAACCATCTGAGCCACCCAGGCGCCCCTGTTCCTTTTTATAACATAATAGTCCATTACATGGATATACCAAGTTTTGTTTATCCATTCATCAGTTGATGTCTGTTTTTGATATTATGAATAATCTGGGTAGTGTTAGTCCTCCAACTTTGTTCTTCAATATTGTCTTGACTATTCTAGGCGTTCTTTTCTCTTTCCATATAAACTTTAAAATTAGTTTGTTTATATCCATAAAATAACTTGCTGGGATTTTGATTGGGATTGTGTTGAATCTGTAGATGAATTTAGGAAAAATTTATATCTTAACCCTATTGAGTCTTTCTATCCCTGAACATGGATATCTCTATTTAGATTTGACTTCTTTCAGCAGAGTTTTTAAGAAGTTTTCTTCATATAGATCTTGTGCATACTTTGTTACATTTGCACCTAAGTATTTTACTTATTTTAGTGTTGATGTAAATGATGGTGTGTTGGGTTTTTTTTTTTTTAATTATTATTTATTTTAGAGAGAGAGAGCATGAGCAGGAGGGGCAGAAGGAGAGGGAGAGAATCTCAAGCAGACTCCACGCTGAGCACAGAGCCCTATGTGGGGCTCAATCTCAGGATTCTGAGATCATGACCTGAGCCAAAACCAAGATTTGGACAATTAACCGACTGTGCCACTCAGGCGCCCCAATGGTGTTGTGTTTTTGGGGTTTTTGTGGGTTTTTTTGTTTGTTTGTTTGTTTTTTGAGTAAAAGCAGGTTTATTGGCTCCAGGAAAAGGAGCAATAGTACCTAGCTCTCAGATAACCCCTCGCTCTATATACAGGGTGCATCCAGCCCAAGGTCCACTGGCTCCTTCAGTCTGAGGGTCCATCCAGTGCCTCCCTTCCCGGGGCTGGGGAGGGCTAGCTGCCTGGTGGTGAGGTTCCGGACTGTTGAGCAGCAATAGCTGGCCCAGCTGAGGCAGCCTCGTAGTCTGCGATGCAGCGCTGTGTGGGAGCAGGCGTGGGCTGCACATAAGCGGCCATGAGGCGGTGGTTGGGATGGATCAGCTTCCCTGGTGTTGTGTTTTTAATTTCAAATTCCATTTGTTCATTGAGAGCATATAGGAAAGCAGTTGATTTTTGTATTTTAATCTTGTATCCTACAACCTTGCTACAGTCATATTTGGTTTTTGGTTGACTCCTTGGATATTCTACATAGAAAACGATGTCATCTGTGAACAAGATGTTTTTTTCTTTCTTCCTAATTTGTATACCTTTTATTTCCTTTTTGTGTCTTATTGTATTAGCTAGTACTTCCATTATAAAGTGAACAGAAACAGTGCGAGGGGATTTCCTTGCTCTATTCCTGATCTTAAGGGGAAAGCATCTACTTTCTCACCATTAAGTATGATGTCGGCTGTAGGGGTTTTGTTTATTTGTCATTCTTTCTGCTAAAGATAGTATCTCTTCATTCCATATTTTGAAAGAAAAAGTCTTTCTTAAGACTTAAAAAGTCTTTGTAAGTTCTTCAGCCCTTCTTTTACTCTACTCTTTCTTTCCACCTTTCTACAGTTGTTTCTGTACTTTATATTGTCAAGATTGATGATATTCTTTTCTATAACCATAATTAAACCTGAACACTTTGTCTACAGATTTTTTCTTTTTTTTTAACAGATTGATTTTCAAAGATGAAAATAAATAAGTGGCATTTTTATTATTGTGATTATATAAATATTTTCACTGAACAGGAAACTAGTATAATGCACTTCTATTTCCTTTCTTGTGTGATTTCTCACGAATTTATATTGACTTTTATTTTCCTTGCATTGCCTGCACTACATCCTTTTTTTTTTCCAAATCTCCAAAAATGGTGACAAATCATTGGAGTTTTCCTTTGTAATTTCCTCCTAGAGCTTTCTGTCCCTCTGAACCAATCTTGACTAGTTGCTCTACTCTCAGCTATTGTCCTGGGACCCTCATATTAATCATTTAGGTTTAATTCACTCTTTCCTACACAAGGCTTCTTTATTGGTGTATTCCACCTGTGGGTTTTTGTATATGTTCTTTACCAAATTGAGGAAGCTCTTCTCTCTTCCTAGATTGCTGAGAGTTTTTATCATGATTGGATGTTGGATTTTATCAAATTATTTTTCTACATCTATTGATATGATTTTTTTTCTTTAGTCCATTAATATGATAGATTATATTAAGTGATTTTTTAAAAAAAAATATTGAACCAGCCTTGTATACCTGGAATAAATCCCACATTTGGTCATGGTGCTTTTTTTTTTTATATATACTGGATTAGATTTGCTAATATTTTGTTAAGGACTTTGCATCTATGTTCATGAGAGATGTTATTCTGTAGTTTTCTTTTCATGTAATGTCTTTATCTGGTTTTGTATTAGGTTAATGCTGTCCTCATAGAATGAGTTTAAGAAGTATTCCTTATGCTTATATTTTTCTGAAGAGATTTTAGAGGATTGGTATCATTTCTTCCTTAAATGTTTGGTAGAATTCACCAGTGAACCTTCTGGGCCTGGTGCTTTCTGTTTTAGAAGATTATGAATTATTGATTCCATTTCTTTAATAGATGTAAGCCTATTCAGACCATCTAGTTCTTCTTGTGTGAGTTTTGGTAGATTGTGTATTTCAAGGAATTGGTCCATTTCACATAATTTAGCAAATTTAGGGGCATAGAGTTGTTCATAACACTATTTTATTATTCTTTTAATTTCCATGGGATCAGTAATTATGGCCCCTCTTTCATTTCTGATAGAAATAATTTTTTATTCTTGATTAGCCTAGCTTGAAGTTTATCAATTTTTATTGATCTTTTGAAGGAATCAACTTTTGGGTTTCTTGAATTCCTCTATTGAATTCTTGTTTTTAATTTTATTGATTTCTGCTCTAATTTTCGTTATTGCTTATATTCTTCTTGCTTTGGTTTTAATTTGCTTCTCTTTTTCTTTTTTTCCTAAGATGAAGACTTAGATTATTGATCTTAGATATCTTCTAGTATACGCATACAGTGCTATAAATTTCTCTCTAAGCACTGCTTTTATAGTTTTGATGTGTTTTTATTTTCATGTAGTTCAAAATATTTTAAAATTTCTCTTGAGATTTATTCTTTGACCCATGTGTTACTTAGAAGTATATTATTTAATCTCCAATTATTTGGGAGTTTTTCAGCTATCTTTCTGTTATTGACTTGTGTTTAATTTCATTATTGTCTAAGAGCATACTTACTATGATTTCTGTATGATTTCTATAATTTTAAATGTGTTTTATGCCCCACTTTGTGGTCTGTCTTGATGGATGTTCCATGTGAGCTTGAGAAAAATGTTTATTCTGCTGTCATTGGATGGCATATTCTATAAATGTCAATTAGATCCAACTGATTGATGGTGCTGTTCAGTTCAACTATGTCTTTATGATTTTTTGCCTTTGGATCTGTCAGTCATTTATAGAAGGGTATTGATGTCTCAAAGAATAATAAATAAAATATAATGGTGGGTTTGTTTATCTCTCCTTGAAGTTCTATCATTTTGCTTCACATATTTTCACAGTCTGTTGTTAGGCACATACACATTAAGGATTGTTATATCTTCTTGGCAAATTGACCCCTTTATCATTATTTAATGCTCTTCTCTATATCTGATAATTTTCCTTGATCTGAAGTCTGCTCTGCTTGAAATTAATTTTAACTATTTTAACTCTCTCTTATTAGTGTTAGCAGGGTATATCTTTTTCTATAACTTTACTTTTAATCTTTATGTGTCTTTATAGTTGAAATGGGTTTCTTGTAGACAACATAGAGTTAGCTCTTGTTTTTTGTCCACTCTGATAGTCTCTTTTAATTTGTGTTTTTAGACCACTCACATTTAAAGTCAATACTCATATATAATTGGATTAATATCTATCATATTTATGATTGTTTTCTGTTCATTGCTCTTGTTTCTTTTTTCATCTCCCACCCCTTTTCTGCCTTTTCTCATTTTAATTGAGCATTTGATGGTTCTATTTTCTCCTCTCTCTCAGCATATTAACACTTTTTTTTTTTAACATTCTTTAGTGGTTGCCCTAGATACACTTACAACCAATCAAGTCCACTTTCAAATAACACTAGCCTGCTTCCAGGGTAATACAGGTATCTTATAAGGATATTCTCAGTTCCTCCCTCCCATTCCTTAGAACATTGCTGACATTCACTTCACTTACCCATAAGGTATTGTCATTGAATGCCTTGTTGTTATTATTACTTAAATAAACTATTATATTTTAGATAAATTTAGAATAACAAATGTAAAAGATTTTCTTTTACCTTCATTTATTCCTTCTCTAATGCACTTCCTTTAGTTTATGTAGATCCAGTTTCTGACCTATATTATTTTCCTTCACATGTCACCATTTCAATGTAGAGTTCCCTGTGGGTCTCTCTCTGAAGCTGTCCTGCAGGCCTTTGGGTGGGTCAGGTGGATATGTAAACACTGCTATCACAGTGCTGCCAGATCCTCTGATAAGAACCAGTCAACTAAGGATTAAGAGAAAACAAAACCCAGCTGCAAAATAGCAAAGATTGGCCCAGCCTCCCATGCAGGAACACCCCAGCCGAGGCAGAGGTTGGGGCACTGACCAGATCCCACGGACAGACAGAGAGGCACAGAGGTTCCCTGCCCTGCTCTCCAGCCAGCTGTGGGCTCACCCGGATCCCACTCCATCAAAGCCATGCAAGGCTAGAGTCCTCTCTACTTTGTGAAGTAACAGTAGTAGATACCCCCTTCTCAGCAACTCACCCTTCCCTACTCTGCCTATCCCTGTACCAGAAAGTCCAGTGATGGCTTGTCCAAGGATAGCACTAAGCAGGCTCTTTCATCATCTGTAGGAAGTCAGTGCTGGGAGTTGGATAGCTCTCTGCAGCAGCTAAATCAGCTGGGCATCGGGGTCTCCAACAATGGTGTGGACCTTGTAGAACATTGAGCATTTTCCCCAGGCAGGGCTTGAACAAACTCAGAGTACAGCCCTGTGAGTCAGTTGCACACTGAGAAATAACATCTGTCCATCTGCGTAAGTGCTTCTAGGAAATGGAGCCTCTGTGAGGGGATAGTGCTCACTGCTTCCCTGGGTGTTCAGGACTTCTCATCTCATTTCCCGAACATCAGCATCCAGACCATGCAAAGACTTCCTCCCAGTTTATTTTTTTAGGATGACAAAGTTTTGCAGCATTGACTTTTCTATCTTTGCATTGCTCGCCACTTATTAATACACCCCTTACTAGTGGGTGGTGGTCTTGCTCACCACCGTGGGCATGAACTCAGCAAGTGCACATTTGTACTGTCTCCTTGGGAAGGCGTGGCCAAGTCCTGTCTTCAAACCAGGCTTTGGCCTCTAACTAGAAGGAAGCACTTCTGAGCCCCAACTAATTTCCGTCAGAAAAAAAGTTTGGAGAGGAGGGTGTGGCGGAGAGTTAAAAGTCACTGAAGAAAATACCAGAGCATGTAGATGCTATGTGCCCTACTAGAAAGGAGCCACTGCAGTTCCCAGGAAGGAGCCTTTGAAAAAACCTTTTTAAAAAGATGTTTTAATAAATATGTGATATACCTTTCCCAAGCCTAATTACAAGAGATTTCTATAAATAAGGAAAGTAAAAGCTTTCAATAGCAGACTGCAGCCAAATGATGAGTGTGGTGTCAAAACCATCAAACTCTAACAAAATTTTTTTTTTCCTTCTGATGTTCATATAAATGAATGTTCTAGATACTAACAGTTTAATAGTACACTTCCCAGTAATCCCCTGGAATTTATTTAGAGTTACCAGAAGGCATTTCCAGTGGTGTGTAGACCCTAGATAAAATAGATTTCTTCAACTGTGTCTTGTTCCCTACTGGAAGGAAATTGCTTAATCCCATCTAAATGTAAATGAAGTTAACAACACCCAAAGATATCCTAGGATAAAAAGGAACTTCAGTTGGTAGCAGTCTTCTTTTTATTAGTTCATGTAGCGGACACTAAGTACTGCTGGGCACACCCACCCATGGAATGGGAGCCGCTCATCCTGCTTGGCCCTACTTACGCCTCTGCCTGTTGTGAATTGGTCAACACTGCTTTCCGGCTGTATTATAAGCCATTATTGACTTTACTTTTCATCCCTTTGACTCAATCTTGATTAGATTTGCAAGGACAATGAAATTAGCTGGGACAATCAAGATCTATTATTTTCATTTTTAAAAAGTCATTCAAGTGGGCATTGCATGAATGCGTTTTAGTAAATCAAGCCTACTTAGTTGTAACAATTGTTTTATCCTCTACAGATAAATTTTCTCCTTATGCTTATTCTAGTGGGGAATGAAATTCTTTGGAGTGGGAGGGATGAGTCTTCTATTTTTCTGGAAACTTAGGTCACATCTTACTTGTTTTCAAATGTCTAATTTCACCACTTTTCAACAAGAATGGTCTGTGATTTGCGAGCATATCTAGATGACATCTGTAATGCTTCACATTTCAAGAAAGTAGACCATCTCAATCTCCTGTTTAAAATTCCTCACTTCCTTCTCATGCCTTCCAGGTCTAAAATCCCCAGCAAGACCCTGGATGACTTGGGTCTCCCAGCCTCACAGCCATGTCACCTGCCTTTCCTTCATGCCCCTTTGGCCTCCAGCCCTGCTTCAGGGTGCAGGGTCAGCCTGTGCCCTCCACCCCACCTGCAGCCCCACCTCAAGTCTCTTCTTTTGGGAAACATTCCCTGACCTCAAGCTAGCATAGAGGGCCTCTCTTCTCTACCTCCAGGGGCCTTTTCCATTTCTCAGTTTAGCATTTATTTCATGGTAATTTTTAATAGACTATTTTTAGAACAGTTTTAAGTTTACAGCAAAGAGATTCCCCATACTCTACACATGCACTGTGTCCCCCACTATCAACATCCCCCACCAGGGTGGTACATTTGTTATAGTTGATGAGCCTACATTGTCACATCATAATCACCCAAAGTCCAGAGTTTACATTAGAGTTCACTCTTGGTGTTGTACATTCTGTGGGTTTAGACAAATGTATGACATGTATCCATCATTATGGTATCATACAGAATGGTGTCACTGACCTAAAATTCCTCTGCTCCACCTATTCATCCCTCCCTCCCCCTTAACACCTGGCAACAACTGATCTTTTTACTGTCTGTGTAGTTTTTTCTTTTTTTCTGACTGTATAGTTTTGCTTTTTCCAGAATGTTGTATAGTTGGAATCATGTAGTATATAGCCTTTTCAAACTGGCTTCTTTCACTAAGCAATGTGCATTAAGTTCTTTCCATGTCTTTTCATGGTTTGATAGCTCATTTCTTCTTAGTGCTGAATAATATTCCATTGTCTGGAGGTACCACAGTTTCATCCATTCACCTACTAAAGGACAGCTTGGTTGCTTCTAAGTTCTGGCAATTAAGAATAAAGCTGCTATAGGGGCACCTGGGTGGCTCAGTCGTTAAGCGTCTGAGGTCCTGGAATCAAGCCCCACATCGGGCTCCCTGCTCCACGGGAAGCCTGCTTCTCCCTCTCCCACTCCCCCTGCTTGTGTTCCCTCTCTTGCTGTGTCTCTCTCTGTCAGATAAATAAATAAAATCTTTAAAAAAAAAAAAAAAGAATAAAGCTGCTGTAAACATCTTTATACAGGTGTTTGTGTGGACGTAAGTTTTCAGCTCCTTTGGATAAATACCACCAAGTGCAATTGCTAGATCATGTGGTATGACTATGTTTAGTTTTATAAGAAACTGCCAAAATGTCTTCCAAAGTAGCTATACCATTTTGCATTCCAACCAACCAGGAATGAGAGTTCCTGTTGCTCCACATTCTTACCAGAATTTGGTGTTGTCAGTGTTCTGGATTTTGGCCATTCTAATAGGTATGGAGTGTTGCGTTATTATTGAATGTTTTTTTGTTTGTTTGTTTTGTGGTTTTTTTTTTTACTTATTGAAGTATAGTTGACTCACAGTGTTACATGAGTTTCAGGTGTACAACATAATGACTTGACAACTTTATTCATTATGCTATGCTCACTGCAAATGTAGCAACCATCTGTCACCATACAGCTCTTCAGTTTCATTGACTATATTCCCTATGTTGTAGCTTTCATCCTCATTACATTCATTCCGTAACTGGAAGCCTATATCCCCCCCCACTCCTCCCTCCTCTGGCAACTACCACTTTGTTCTCTGTATTTATGGGTTTGTTTCTGCTTTTTGTTTATTTGTTTTGTTTTTTAGATTCCACATATATCATATAATGAGTGAAATCATATAATATTTGTCTTTCTCTGACGTATTTCACTTAGCATAATACCCTGTAGGTCCATCCATTTTGTTGCAAATGGCAAGATCTCATTCCTTTTTTATGGCTGAATAATATTCCATTGTTATATATACACACACACCATATCTTTTTTATCCATTCATCCATGAATGGACACTGGGGCTGCTTTCATAATTTAGCTATGGTAAATAATGTTGCTATAAACATTGGGATGGATATATCTTTTCAAATTAGTGTTTTTGTTTTCTTTGGGTAAATACCTAGTAAGGGAATTACTGGATTATATGGCATTTATTTTTAATTTTCTGAGGAACCTCCATACGCTTTTCCAGAGTGGGTGCCTCGGTTTGCATGCCCACAAACAGTGCACTAGGGTTCCTTTTTTCCACATCCTCACCAACACTTGTTTTTTCTCATCTTTTTTATTTTAGCCATCTTAACAGGTGAGGTGATATCTCACTGTGATTGTGATTTGTATTTCCTTGATGATGAGTGATGTTGAGCATCTTTTCATGTGTCCGTTGGCCATCCAAATGTCTTCTTTGGAAAAATGTCTATTCAGGTCCTCTGCCCATTTTTAATTGCATTGTTTGGATTTTTTTTGGTGTTCTCCTTGTTTTAATTTGCATTTCCCTAATCACATGATGTTTGACATCTTTCATATGCTGTATATCATCTTTGGTGAGGCATCTATGAAGATCTTAGGCCCATCTTTTAATTGGGTTGTTTGTGTTGTTGAGTTTTAAGAGTTCTTTGTATATTTTGGGTAACAGTCCATTACCAGATGTGTTTTTTTGTGAATATTTTCTCCCATATTCATGATGTTTTTCTCATTATTTGTTCATCTCGGCCAGACTATGGAGTTCACAAGAGTAGGGACTGTAGCATTCATCGTTACATTTTTTATGCTACACATATATCCCACACTAAGTAGCATTGTATACATATTTGTTTGTTGAATAAATAAGTCACAAATGTTGAATTAAAAAAGAAATAAGGAAACCAGAGAAATCACGTAAGAGGAGATGTGAACAAAGCAATAAGAATATTTCTCTTTCCTTATCAAAGAAGTGGAAACTAAGATAAGGAATTCCATTACACCTATTAAGGAGGCAAATACTGAGGTGATACTAGCATGCAGCTCAGTGAAGCTAGCACTCTGTAAATGGATGGTGAAAGTGTGAATCAGAAAGTCCTTGTGGGAAACACCTTCTGAAAGGGTGTTTCTGCATCTCCAATACTCATATTCTTGACAGAGTGATTCTGCTTCCAGGAATCTATCCTAAGGAAGGTATCTCACTACAGGCAAGGCCTTATGTGGAAAGTTGTCCACTGCCTCAGACCTATATGTCCAGTATGGAGGGAACCGTGACACATCACCTAAACAGAATATCGATAAGACAGTCCTTACAACAGCTCTACAGCAACCTACAAAGTAGAATGAGACATTGCCCTGACGGTTTGCTTATAATGATTTCAGTACATATGCATCTGGAAAAAAAGACTAAAAAGATGAGGCACAATGGAAATACTTGGTTGGGTAGTAATGCGGGCAACTTTTAAAACTTACTTTTTATTGTTGTAATTTTGTTTGTGCAGTACATGGAAATTATAAAAAGCTTGGGAACATTTATATAAACTCAGAAGTGAGAAAAATAAAGTCTGAGGAATCTCACATTACCATCTATGTCTTGAGGGGCAAAGAGAAGTTGGGAGGGAAGACACTGCCTCTGGACTCCAGCTTTTGCTTTCTCTTGGGCCTAGGCACTGTGGTTGGTGTGGACGAGAGCACTGCTTTCTCCTGGCCCACTTGCGACCTGTGTGGCAACGAGAGATTGGAACAGAGCCCAGGAGACAGGTGAGGGTGCAGGAGCTGGGCTGAAAGACCCTGGGGCAGCCGCAGCCATTCCAAGGGGCCCCACGGCCGCACTGCCTCGGGCCAGCTTCCCCTGCTAAGGCAGGGCCGCCACTGGGAAACTAAGTTCCTGCGCTGCCGCTTGGAGGCCATGGCACTAGGTGTGTTTACTTCTTTATAACAGGGATTTTTGCTGGTCCTTTCAGTTCCTCCCATCTTAAAAGAGAAAAGAGCCAGGTTTTGTACTCAGGTCCTTTATTATCAGTTAGGAGAGAAAAGAAAAACTCAGGGCAAACCTGAATAAATGAGACAAACTTGGTAACTGTACAGCTTGTCTTTTGCAGGGGTGCAGACTTTTCCAGGGACCAGTGAACAGCTATATAATCAGACATTCATTCCTTCCCTGACCACAGTTACTGCATATCCTCCTTGGGGCTCAGGGAGCTGGGGCTGGGTATCAATGTCATTCTGAGCCAGTTCCCCAGGCTCCCAAGGTGACTTTGTCACCTGACAGACTGAAAGGGGCATGCTCATTACTCTTCTGCTTCTTAATAACCAAAGCACAGGTGTTTTCTTGATGCCTCCTGGGTTGGTGGTCTTATGTATAAACAAGTCATCACTGGATCATTCTAGAGACAAGAAGAGTGTGTATCACAGGTTTACTTGGTAGCAATAAGGAGCATAGCTACTGGTGATTAGAAGTAGGTTTTCCTGTTCAGGCAGATGGGAAGCCCTGACTTCCCCTTGCTGAGCAGAGGGCCTCCACTTTGCTTCATGGGATGTTTGCTGTCATCCTCTATGCCCAGCTTGAATGAGGCTTCCCTGCCTGAGTGTCCCTTCCATCCCCTGGGGCGTCAATTGCCCATGCAGCGGTTAGCCGGAAGCTGACGCTGATCCCTCAGAACAGGCTGAGCTTCTTCTGGCCTATTTCAGGAACTTGGTTTCTGAGAGTAAATCCCCCTTTTCTATATCAGCAAACACTTAGGTTCAGAAAAAAATGTCTGTCTACTGCTAGACTCTTTTGACTTGTGCCTTTTCAAGTGTTCTCTTCCCTGTGTGTTTCCAAACAACAGAGGCACCTTTTCCTGTGGGGACTGCTCCCGTGTGGTCACCTCTCCTCTCCTCAGAAGGCACCTGCAGGTGTTCCTGGACTGTCCATCTCGACCCCAGTGCACAGTGAGGGTCAAGGTAGGAGCGGTGCAGGAGCTCATGTGCATCCTACTCCACCTCATGGAACTGCTCTGCCTCAGTAGCCAAGGGGGCAGCATCTGTTGTTCCTGCCCTGGGGAGGGGGTGGGAAGGACACCCCTCAGGAGAACAGTCTTTCCACATCCAGGGCTTACACTCACATTTGACATAAGGCTCTGAGGTGGAAGCTGCTAAAGAAACGAAGGTGGTTTAGATCGAACATTACCCCCCACGCGTGGGCGTGAGCTCTTGCCCCAGTCCTGGGAGTTTAATCAGCCCGCCCCACTGTTATTGCAGCTGTCCCAGGCCAGTATTTCTTCACTCCTGAGGTTTGCCGCCTGCGAGGATGGGGTAAGTCCAGGGACATGCAGCCCAGGTGTGCACCCCTGTGTTCTTAAGCCCCAAGTTAGTGGATCATCTCCAGGTGAAGATCCCTGTCCCATGTACTTTCAATTACAACAAAGTGCCACAATATCATTGGGTGCATGCTAAGTGTTTAGACTATACCAAGACAAGGATAAGTCTTACTGTGGTTAATAACTATACCATAGTCAATGATAAGTCTTACTCCCTGACAAATACCTGTGTCTGTTCATGAGATCCTTTCCTTTTTGGAATCGAGGTGATTTCCTGACCAATCTTGTAGTAAGATACATGAATATGCCCCCCTGGCTTTGATTATAGTTAGACCAGCAACATTTCAAGTACTACTGCCATGATTCATGTTAAAAGAACAGAAATATCTGAGACACACATTTTGTGTTTTTTAATTGCTAGGTATTCCAGAGTCTGAGTAACTGGAAACTTGACCATTATTTCTCAGAACTCTTTTGCCTTCCCTGAGAGTTACTATGGTGTGAGGCTTAGTAAAGTGGTGTGCTCCTCCAAGAAAACCACCACCTAAATATATATAACTTACAGTCTAGAGACAGTTTCTTCCTTGTGAAATTTGGCCCTCATAAACAAGAGAGCTCTGTCCTTGAGATGTCACCTCTGTCTTGTCAAAACCAATTAAAAGCACCACAAGTGGCTTCAGGAACTGCTGAACCCCAGAGAAGAGCACTGAGGACTGACCCCACTGGGGTGATGCCAGGGCACAGCCCCCAGGTCACAAAAGTTATCCATGGCCAGTGTTAGGGTCCACATCCAAGTAGCAGACTTGGGCCAGCTGGGGAGGTTGTGGTGAAAAGGGGGCTGATCATCTACAGAACTTTCTGATGGGGTCCCATGGTTAAATTCCACCTCTGATTGCAGTCTGAATACAAGGCTGAATTTATCCATCCTCTGGAGCTGGGAGGGGCTTCTGCCCCTTAGGAAGGGCTGGCAGCATGAGGAGGCGGGGCAGCCATTTGCACTCATTCTTCAAAACCATGGCTCTCAAAGTTTGGATTCATTGGGTACGTGGATAAATCCATGGATAGGATCCTTGAGGATCACTGGTCTGACTGTGGTTTCCAACCCTGATTTCAGGGTGGAACTGCCTGTGGAGCTCTAGAAAGAGTTTCCGGCTCCGTCCCTGGGATAAAGCCCACCAGCCTGCGCATAGTTCCCTAAAGCAACTCCGTGACACCCCCAGCCCAGCACCAAACCTTTATCTAAAGGGCTCTTTCACATGTAGGGATTGATGTGTAGACCAGGCCGTAGGAGGGTTTATGAGCTAGTTGTTCCCTGATTGTTTACAAGTAAAATGTAAGTAAATAACTGTAATGGACTAAGAACTATGCTCACCACTTTTCTCACACATTGCCTTATTTAATCTCTCCAACATCTCAGTGGTGCAGGATCCACATTTTACCGCTGAAGAAACAAGAATGCAGGGCTCACGGTCACGGTCTCTGTTGGGTACATTGTTATCCCCACAAGTGACCACCTAACAGAGTGGGGGGAGGGTGACAGGGTCCTTATGTGTATGTTTCTATTCTTCCTGAAGTTTATATGTTTAATGTGTGATGACACAGTGGTACCTGTTGGCTGATCCCTTGTCACCTCACCTCTGTCTTTGAGGTGGGGGAGGAGGAAGAAAGAAGGGCGTGATGCTGGGTAAGGCTGATGAATTGGAGGGTTCTTTAAACAGGTGCTAAAAATGGCAGATCTAAGTTATCAGGGAAGATATTTCCATGGAAAAGGTTGAGGGAAAGTGTTGGGGAAAACTCCTGCTTAAGGAGAACACAGAGCAAATGAACCAAAACGCACAACCTAAACAAACAAAAACCAACAGTGCTTGGGATGGCGCCTAGCTCCCTGTAGTCCCACACAGCACAGAGGTGCAGTGCCTGCCCTGCAGTTCCTCAGGTGGCCTTGACTGGGCCCTACCAGGCTCAAGCCTGATCTCCCACTGGTTTCTCGCAGGCTCCCCAGGAGAGCACCCTGGTGCTTCTTCTAGAAAGCCTCCAGCCATGGACTGCCCTTGACTACCCTAACTCCCTATAGGGACCCAGAGACCAGGAGGAGGCCCTGGCAGAAATCCTGCCTCTTCATTTGATTTCCTTCCGACTGAGGCTGACTTGTACCTCTCACACATTACACTTCTTAACTACAGTACGCCTGTAGGCAAAGCCCTACTTATAAAGAGCTAGGGCATGTGTACGGCCATATGTGTGTGTGTGTGTGTGTGTGTGTGTGTGTGTGTGTGTGTGTGTGTGTGTGTGTGTATCTGAGTGTAGGTGGGTTTGCCCATGGGTGTGCTTGAATGTGTGTATACACCTGTGTGTGCTCATGTGTACATGAGTGTGCCTGAGTGTGTGCCTGTGTGTGCACATGTGCCCTGGGTGAGGGGCACAGGGTGGCAACAGCCTCAGGTATCACCTTTCTGGGTGCTCTGTTATCAGAGCTGATGCCAATCAAATTAGGGTAAATTGCAACCTGGAGGGACAGAACTCATTCCCCCTCCTCCAGCTTTACTCACAGTGGATAATCAGGGCTTCACATCTGACCTGCAAGAAGCTGATAGAAGATGGGTACAAGAAGGACCTCGGTGTAGACACGAGCATGAGTTTTCCAGTCTGGATTCTGTCAGTTGTCTGGGTGAGAATGCACATTGGCCAAAATCCAAAGAATCAAATTAGGCTTTCCACGAGAACTCTATTCCCTGGAACCGATGTACTGTTTCTGGTTAGGACACATGAGTGTTAAGTTTTATGCCATAACTTTAATGTGTTCAAGCTACAGATGTGAAAACAATGGAGTTCACCACTGTTGTACATGTCAGTTCTCAAAAGTCACATTACAGTAATATGAAATTTGGAGTTTGTTTCCTTACTTTCAGAAAAGGAAAAGTTAAAGGAAAATATAGTGTGCCTTTTAAAAATAGAGACACATTTTACACGTTCATTACATTCATATGAACAGTGTGTTTGCATTTGCTGGTGTGATTGTTTTTTACCTTTCCATGTTAATTCCCCCCCAAATATATCTATCATTTGATCTCTGTTTATAAATGATATAGTTATTATTGACTATGGTATAGTTATTATAAACTTTAGCTGTGAAACCTGACATTGTAAAAAGAAATGATCTGTTGCTGACTTTTTTTTCAAGTTAGAATTCTGTACTTTTACCCCAAGTGAGTGTAGGAGTGCCTGGGCCTTCTACTTCCCGACACACAAATGTGCAAGGCTAGCTAAAGTGGGAAGAGACAGCAAAGGAGTATCCAGCTGGCCTACCTCAGTCCTCCCAGACCTGGACAACAACCCCTCACTCTGCACGGCCCTGTGCGTGCCTTCCGCACCAGCACTCCTGTGGCTGTCTGGTTCTCTGCCATCTTTTCAGGGTCAGGCCCCTCATGGGTTCATAGCAAGCCCTTGATTAATGATCAAGGCAGTGGGCCATGAACCTGACATCTGTCACAGATGAGCTAAGCGGAGGAAGGTCTCAGCCATGGTTGTCCAGTCAGAGACTTGTCCAGTTCCATCTCTTCACCTGTCTTGATTATGACTTCTACTCCCCCATCCCTCCATTAAACCACTCTGTTGACCGTACTCTGATTTTTTTTACTAAAGAAGCCTGAACTCTACCAATCATATTGAATATGCTCGGTGTTTCACACCATGCCTGACTTAAAAGACAGGAAAGCAAAATGATCACAGTGGTTTGGCATTAGAGCAGTGCTCACATCCCAGATTGATCCTGGTATGTATTGCTTCAACAACAAACCATCTCAAAGCTTAGTGGCCTCCACACTTACTCTGCACACAGACCTGCAATTTGGATAGGGCTCTGCCAGGACAACTCATCTCTGCCCCACAGGACATCAGCTGGTACCCCAACGGCTGGGCTAGAGTCACAGAACGCCCTTCAGTCCCTGGGCGGCTATTGTACTCCTGTTGCCTGGGACCTTCCGGGGCTCAGGCCAGACGCCACACCGTCTGGATTCCCTCAGGGCATGTGTCTGGATCCCAAGAGAGGCAGGCAGAGGCTGGGCACCTTCCTGACCAAGCTGGGGACACCACTCAATGTCCCTTCCACCACACTCTTCATAAGAAGCAGTCACTGAGCCCAGCCCAGGATCCAGGGTGACGGCAGTGAGGTGCCCACCTTTGATGGGAGGGCACCAAGGAGCCACAGACATGTGCCGACTTTGGCTGCGTTGTCGGAGCCCTCCGGCCTCAATCTCCTTTGCCAAGACACATTAATGATGGAACGGGTGAGCTAAAACATACTGAACTGAGCTACTGTAAAGATGTGTTAAGCGTCTTGCCCAGAAGAGTGAGGTACCCCAGATAGTACTCTGCAAGTGGCAGCAAAGGAGTCTCTGAAAGAACGCATTACCCTCTAGGGCTTCGGTCTCTGGTAAAGCCAAAGATCTGACTTATCCCCACGCTTTTGAGCTGCTCTTTATTTTCAGCCCCACCCCCACCCCAGGAAGAAAATGTTCAGAGGTTTGAGACCACCAAGGCCCTGCCATACCTTCCTAGCCTAGTCATCTGGTACCCCTGCTGCCCAGCGCCCTGAGTTCTCATCTAGAGATGAAACCTGCCAAGATTAACCAATCACCATAAGATACTCATCAAACAATGTGAAGAAAAAGCTTTTTACAACATAGACATTTTTGGCTCAGTGTTACTCTAGAAGAAATGGGATCCTAACTGAGGAGGGAGGTTTGGGGCAAAGTACCAGGAAATCCTTTGACCAGAAGTGTTGCTAGATTGGGGAAGTGTCCCAAAGGAAGTGGGAGACAGCTGCAAGCATGATGCATGCCCAGCCCCCAGCCTTCCTGCTAGAGAACAGGGCATATCCCTTAGTATGTCTGTCCCCAGTTCCTCTCGTAGGACAGCCAGGTGGGACACGCTTGTCGTTGCATCCACTAACAGCAGAAAAAAGGAGTTCCTTCATTTGCCATAATAAATAGAGCTTTTATCAAGCCCTTAATTTTTTTTCCTCCTTACCCATGTTGTTCTTACCATTTGAAAAGTGGAAGGTCACAGACTGAGGAAAGGACCTTATGCTCTGATCTTTGGTGTTCTGTGTTTTTGGGAACAGAATGTCCAGGGCTAGCTCTGTTTGCTTTAACCAGCATGCCTTCTATCACTGCAGAGTTATGAAGTGAAGAGTGTCCTCGGAAAGGAGGTGGGGTTGTTGAATTGTTTTGTCCAGTCCATAACCACCCACCCAGCTAGCTGCGTTGGATTGGAGGAAATTGAGCTCCTGAGTGCAGGAAGAGCCTCTTCCGAACACTGCCGGTTGCCATAGGATTTGTGAACTTTGTGATGCAGTCACAATGGTGGTGGAGGTGGTGGCGGCTTGGGGTAGTTATTTGTTAACTATGGGCAGAGCAAATGTATGATCTTGAAATGGAACTTAGATTTTTCTGGGTCAAATGTTAGTAAGATGATTTTGTGAACTAAACATCAAAAATACTTTTTTCTAGTTTTTGCAAATTTAGGAACATGCTATTAAAACTTAAATAAGCCTGAGGTCTTCATTTTGTATTTCATCTTAGTCAATAATATTAAAACAGCAAGAAAAAAATTTCGTTCACTTGTAATTTTTTAAGTGTTTAAATTTTACCATGATTCAACATGTTTTTCTTGTAGTTATTCAACACTGTCCCAAAGAATACCCTGCAAAGCTGAGACATTTGTCCTAAATTGTAATGTTACTGTTCTACACAGTACATGTCCAACTTAAGCATTTTGCAGTTTAGTATTTTTTGGAAAATGTTCTGGGAAACTGTGTCAGAGGTAGAACGGTTACCCATAAAGTATAGATAAGTTACCTGGTGTGATTATCACCATACTGCACAGAGGTATAGATAGCTCACTCTAGATAGGCCTGTTTAATCTTGCTGGGTACTGTGCACAGAGAGCCAAGATAACAGATTCAAGAGGAGTGATTGCTTATCGTTTGCTTTGTTGGCAGAGATTTAAATTAACATAAAATGATGAATAAATTATCTTTAGACAATGAAGATTGTTTCCTCCCTTATAATAATATAATCATGACAGGCCATGGTTAATTACATGATATAGACCTAGCAGCCCAGAGCAAGAAAGGGTGCCTAGTACCCACTTTAACTGGAAGAAAGGCAAACGACTTTATTTGTCCTGATTAAGCTTTGAAACATTACAATGACTGGCAAGATAGCCGGTTTTGAGTAGCTTTTTGACTGTCCTTTGCATCTACTACAACAGGACTACTTTGTACTTAATACCCACTTTTGAGAAATGTATTCGAAGCAGTACCTAAGACTGAGGAAAGTGAAAGCAAAGTCCCATGAAAGCCAAAGATGAGTCAGACATGCTTTTCGGATAACCAGAGCCCTCCACTACCCCCTTACCCCTCGAGCAGCCAACTAAAATTAGGGCGCCCTTCAGCTCTTCTTCATAGAGCCCCTAAATCAGCTCAGGGACAGTTGGCCAGCCAGCCCCCTCCCCGAGTCTGGCTACTTCTTTGGGAGCACCTTCCACCAGAAAGCTGCTAGCTTAACATGAGCTTAGTCGTGCTTCGCCAATCTTAGGCAGATAAGTAACATTTGTAGGTAGACCGTGGCTGGTTTCAAAAGCAAAGCAGACCCCCTCTTCTAGGGACCTTGGTTCCCCCTCATGGACACACACCTGGGTCCCGCGGCCTCCCCGGTGCCTTGCTGCATGCCCTTCCCCAGCGAGGTCCTGGGGGCCAAACAGCGTTCAGGAGTCACTGTGAATACCGGAATCGGGTGGTTTTAAATGCTTCTTTATTCTTACAAATACTGTAAAAATTAATATAAAAAAAAGTGAGCATGCTCAGTCTTTTCCTCTTATCTACAATACAAAGGATTTGTCTGAAAAGTCTTTTTTCTTACAAATGTACCTTAGCTGCATCAATAGGAATAAAATGTAGAAAAGCTACCATTATAAAAATAATTTAAGGGAAAATAAACACATATAGCTTCTCTCGAAGTTCAGTGGTGGTTAAGTCCAGGCTGTAGGTTCCTTCGTTCCCGCGCCCCAAAGAAACTGCAGCCGGCGCCAAGCGGCTCTCGCGGCGTCCGGGCGGGGCGCGCTCCGCTCCCTGGCCGGTCGGGTCTGAGGTATCGGTCGTTGGTTGAGTCTCTCCCGCCCCCGGGGCGCGCGTTACCGGCAGTCGGCGGCCCCGGCGGCCGGTAGGAAGGGCGGGCTGGGCAGCTGCTTGAAGAACTGCCGGAGGCCGGCCAGGTCCCGCGTGAGCTGCTCCACGCGCTGGTGCAGCTTCTCGTTTTCGGCCGACAGCTCCACCAGCTTCTGCTGCATCTCCTGGTTGCGCCGCTTGGCCTTGTCGCGGCTCTTACGCACCGCGATGTTGTTGCGCTCGCGCCGCTGCCGGTACTCCGGGCTGCCGCGGTCCGGGCCCCTCTTCCCCGCACTCTTCTCCCGGGCCGGGCCAGGAGCAGGGCTCGGCCCGGGGCTGGAGCGCGGCGGCTCGGGCGACGTGGGTGGTGTGGGTTGTGCGGCCGCCGCCAGGCTCACCACGGTCTGCGCGCACGCGGCCACCTGCGCCGGCAGCAGCGAGCCGGGCGCGTCGCCGTCTCCCCAGTCGGGCTCGCGCTTGAGCGGACGCGGGGCAGCTGTGCCCGGGCCGTGGGCACGCGCGAGGCCGCCGGGCAGCAGCTCCAGGGCGTTGGCAGCGGCGCCTGCCGCGCCCGCCTTGTGGTTGCTGTTGAAGAGGTCGGCGAAGAGCTCGTCGTGGCACAGCTCCAGGGTGGGCACGGCGGCCATGGAGTCGATGTAGGCGCTGAAGTCGATGGCGCTCTCGTCGTCGTACATGGCAGGGGCAGCGGCGCCTGGCTCGGACAGGCTTCCCGGCTCGCTCCCGCGGCCCGGCTTGCCCGCCCGACCCGGCTCGTAAAAGGGTGCGGGCTCCGCGGACCAGGGCACGCCGCGCGCCGGGCCGTCCAGGCTAAAGAGCGCGGCGCTCATGGCGGCGTCGAGCCAGGTTCCTTGTCCGAGCGCGGCTGTCACCTCGCTGGGCCGGGCCCCGCCGCCTTTTCTAGCCCGAGCTGACGCGCAAGCCCCGCCCCGGCTCCAGAACCGCGGGGGCGCCCCGGGGCCGCGGGGAGGGGGGCTGCGGGCGGCAGCGTCCAGGGAGCCCCCGCCCCGCCCCGAGCACTCCGTCCGGCCCCGGAGCCGCCCTCAAGCCCCCCACCCCCACCCCCCGCCGCCGCTGCCGTACTCTCCGCTGTTCCCGCGCCCCCACCCCCGGCCGCGCGGGAGGGGAAGGGGCGCTGCTTCCTCCCCGCCCCCGGCCCGGCCCGGCCCTTGCGCCTCTGCTGGGAATGACCCTCCCTCTGCCCGCACTCCGGCTCCTTCTCTCCTTCCTGTTTGTTGGGTTTGGAGACTCTTCGCTCTCGCAGCCGGCAGTGAAATCAAAACCTGGACTTGGCCGCGGCGCGCGTGTCCCGGGCCGGTTCCCATCGTCAGAGGGAGCCCAAACGGGGAGGGTGGCTCTGGCGCGGAGGACAGAGCCTGGTTACGTTCTCCAGCCACGGCTCCCGTCCCGGGGACCCTGGTCCGCGGCTGGGGCGGCGGGGAGGGCGCGGGGCGGGGGGGGGGGGGTGGCTTCGCACGTTTCCAGGAATTCGGGGCCCGATTTGGCCCGTCTCATCTGGGTCGAAGGCCCTGGGGGTCAGAGCTCGGCGTCGCAGCTGGAACTTCCAGGCCGCAGGGACTGCGAAGCGCAGCAGATGGGAGAGGAGTCACGACACAGGTCTGAGCCACCGGCCGCCCTAAAAGCAACAGGCTCCAGCGCGCGCAGGCCCGACCAGGCCCGACGGCCGGCTGCAACGCCGCAGAGCAACGCGGACCGGAGGCCCCCGCGCTCCCCACGCGCTGACGTCCCTTCTAGCCCTTCTAAAGCAGTGCCATCTCGCGGCGGTGTCCTGCTCCAGTTCTATTTTTAGTTTCGGGCTCTTTTTCTCCGCTCAGTATTCCGGAGAAGTTCTTTTGAATCTAAAGCAGTTGGGTCTTTAGGAGAAAGAGAAGATTTGTACTTGCAGCTCTGATAGAGTATTAAATTGCTAGCTCTTCATACTGTAAAATGCATGAAAACACAGTATGGATTGATTTTGTTCATTAAGTTTCCAGAAATTTGGAGCAAGCATTTCTGGTCAACTCCATTTATTAAATCACTGTCCCTATTCAAACATGGCTTCCATCTCACATCTATGCTTGGCTTAGGCTTCTCACTCACCAGACTTTATGTCCAAACACCTAATGCTCCACAAATTGCACCGGAGTTTCTGCAGTCAATTCCAGAGGTAATTTCTTAATGATGTACTATGGATATTTAATAGGTTTCCTACAAGGACAAACCCGTTGCTTTAGAATTGCTTGGAGAGGGCACACGGTGTTGATGTTACACTACTGATTAATTTCCTATGAAGGGTAAAGCCGAGTGACACATGTAGTGTGGGCTCATGCATACCCAGACTAATTTCTTAGTTCTTATTTATTTAGGAGCCCATAGAAACACTACTGAAGCCCTCTCCAATCAATTAGAGGATGTAAAATGAATATAGAGAGGAACTATATTCTCATAAAACTTCAATGAGATTAGTAGATTCCGATATCAGATTAGGATTGAGCTTGAAAGAGATGCTAGGCCAACATTTTTAAAATGTATTATGCACTAATTAATAATCACTTTTAGATTTCAATATTTTCTTCCTTTTTCCAGAAGGAGTTAGAGGAGAGGCCATAGACCAGCAAAGTATGGATCTGTTGTGACATTTTAGGGCAAATTACTTTTTTAAAAATAATAAACAGTTTAGTTTTTTTGATGGTAGTTCATAGTCCGTTCTTGAAATCTCTACTTTCTGCCCTTTCCTAGCTCTACTATAAATTTGTTCAAGATAAATACTGAGTTGTTCATCATTTCTCATTGTTAGGGATCTGTTTCAAGTAATTACTTGAGCCTTCTTGAGTCTTTGGTATTCTGAGCAGAACTGCCAAAAGGAAGGCATCAAGTAAGAAAGCATTCCTGTAAAACACTGGAGCCTTTGGATTCCCCATGTTTATGAGGACACATCTATGTTGAGCACAGTTGAGATGTTAGATGAAGTCCACTGCCTGTGGACTTTCTAAACACATCAGTCTTTTAGAAATCCAGGAGGCTGAAAATGCTTAAAATTTTCAGTATGCTCTAGTACGTGGGTTTCCTCCTCCTATGAACGCGGGTTCATAACACAGTGATCGTAACTCACTTCTAATGAGGGATCATTTTGCCACACTTCATATGGCACAAGATGTGAAACAAGAACAGGTCTCCTCCCAATTAAAGTCTAGTACAAATGTTTTGTGAACAGTGCTATCTAAAATGTAAAAATGAAGTTTGAAGAGGAAAGAAACTTGGCTGACTTTAGTGCCCTCTTCAGATTATTATTCTCAACTATCACATTATATATTTTGTTAACCTCTCTTAGGGCTAATTTTAACTACATGGTATATTTTTACGTGTTTTATGTTAGACAATAGTGAGGTTACAAATACAGACTTTCTTGGATAAACCTTATTCCAAATGTATTAATTTTGAAAAGGCAAGACAAGGGCCAACATAGTAACAACACAAGGTCCATGTGCATTGGGGTCACATCCCTGGTGCTGTTAAATCCTATGTATTTTATTAAAAACCTACTCTGATAGGTAAACATTTCTGCATTCACTTCAGCCTCTGTAATTTGTGAGACTGAGCCCCCAGATTAAACAGTAGCCAGAGCTGAGAACAGGTATTTGATTATGTGGGTCAGTTGTCCAACCTGCCATATATTTGCTCACATTCCCAATAATAAAAACACAAAGGAGAAGTGGTTTGCCTTCCCAACCTGTCTTGTCAAGTGGACTTATCCCCCAGTCAGCCTACACTTGTTGGTCCTGTCTCCCTCCTCCCTACCACAAGCCCAGCTCCTCAGCCACCCCCTCGATGGCACTTCTGTCACACTTGCTCACCCACAGAGCCACAGATCTCACAATCTGTCCTCCACATGCAATCCATTCCTCACAAGGCCTCCAAGAGATCTTTGAAGAGGAAGATGTCATCACATTACTCCGTTCCTCAGAATCTTCTGAAAAGTCCTTGGCCAAGACAATAGTGTTTCACTTTCCAAGCATGAACCTTCCACTGCCCACTTCTTTAAATCCATTTCCTACCACAAGCAACTGACATGTGACTCAACTCTGAATATCCGAGAGACCTGCCTGGTCTCCTCCGTGTGATGCTGATGGTTCTGCTGACAGGGCTCTTCCACTACTGCTTGGCTGGCCAGATCCTTCCATCAACTCTCTAGCCCTCCCAAAATGGTGTTTTTCTGTTGCTTTCTGTGTCCCACGTTAGCCAAATTAATCATTTCCTCATCTGGTCTCTAAGAAAAATACATCCCACATACTGCCAATTATTAGATGTATATTTCTTCATATTTTGTTGAAATTGGGATTCATATGACCGTCACCATTGGCCAATGTGTCAGTTATGACGTTTGTCATTGATTGTATACAGGTGTCACAGGCTGGGCGTGAAGTCCTGGGGATGACAGTAGTTTAAGTAGTTTAAGAAGTTCTAGATCATAAACTCTCCAGGGGGAACAGAGAGCAGTGTTGTGTAGAAAGCCCAAACATCAAAGATTGAATTGAAAAGTGGTTCAGAGCAGGCAGGCAGTGAATGTGAAGTGTAGAAATATCTTAAGCAATATACCTGGCTTACATTTTCCTGTTTACATATGCATTAGAGTGATATATTATTAAAATCAGTATCTAAAGGAGACTGAGTTCTTTATATGAGTACAAATTAGTAATTTTAAGAAAATGAGAGGAGCAAAGTCACTAAAAATAGTGGAATAGGGGACATCAGGGCTCTGTCGCTCCACAAGAACAACTGGCAAAACTGTCAGAATCAACCTTCACAGTGAAGTGTAAAATCTGGCCAAAAACTTACAACAACCCGAGAAAAGCGTAATAAAGAAAGAAGCTCCTCCGCTGCAATAAGAGAGTGTTGTGGCATTTTAAATTTCCTGCTTACTGTCTCCCATTCTCCAGCTTGCTGGCAGTCATGAAGACAGCACTATGAATTCCTGGTGCAGGTTGCTAGCGCCAGAGGGAGCAATGCAGACTCTATTCACAAGGAACTGAGGATGTGTGTTTGGATCTGTCCAGTGACTCCCCGAGGGAGTGGAGCAAGGCGGGGCATTTGGGCATTTGCCAAAAGCACGTAAGAGCAAAACCGAGGGCAAGCAATAGAAAGACCAAAAACGTGGAGAAGGAAGCCTTTGGAAAAGGAGAGAGATTGGGGGAAAGGCCTTTTAAAAGCTCCTGCATATGCCAGGAAATCAAGAATTCCACGTGCATGCTCAGGATGGGTTGCATATTCAGAAAGGGCCATACAATACCCCAGTCTTTCACTTCTGGCTGTACTTCATGCTCCACTCATTCAGGGACTGAAAGCTAAAGCAGAATTAATAAAAGCCTAGCTAAGCATCCAATCTGCAAACAACCAATCTGCAAAAACTAGAAGTGTATTTTTTTGGTGGGGGGTATATATATTTTACTTTTGGCTTCAGGCATTTAAGGTAACTTTTAAAACAAAGGCTATATTTGTGAATCAATCAACATGATACATCACATCAATAAGACAAAGGATAAACACCATATGATCATTTCAATAGATACAGAAAAAACATCTAACAAAGTACAACATCCGTTCATGATAAAAACTCTCAACAAAATAGGTTTAGAGAGAACATACCTCAACATAATAAAGGTCTAATAAAACCTGCAGTGAACATCATACTCAATGGGGAGAAACTGAAAAATTTTCCCCTAAGGTCAGGAATAAGACAAAGTTGTCCACTCTCGCCATTTTTTTATTTTATTTTATTTAAATTCAAGTTAGTTAAAATATAGTGTATTATTAGTTTTAGGGGTAGAATTTAGTGATTCCTCAGTTGCATGTAACACCCAGTGCTCATTCCATCAAGTGCCCTCCTTAATGCCCATCACCCAGTTACCCTATTCCCCCACCCACGTCCCCTCCAGCCACTCCATTTGTTCCCTATAGTTAAGAGTCTCCTACGGTTTACTTCCCTGTTTTCATCTTATTTTATTTTTCCTTTCCTTCTCCTATGTTCATCAGTTTTATTTCTTAAATTCCATATATGAATGAAGTCATATGGTATTTGTCTTTCTTTGACTGACTTATTTCACTTAGCATACTACACTCTAGTTCCAACCACATCATTGCAAGTGGCAAGATTTCATTCTTTCTGATGGCTGAGTACTATTCCATTATATATAGCATATATATACCACATCTTCTTTACCCACTCATCTGTCGATGGACATCTGGGCTTTTTCCATAGTTTGGCTACTGTGGACATTGCTGCTATAAACAGTGGGGTGCATGAGCCCCTTCAAATCACTATATTTGTATTCTTTGGATGAATACCTAGTAGTGCAATTGGTGGGTCACAGGGTAGCTCTATTTTTAACTTTTTGAGGAACCTACATTACTGTTTTCACTCTCACCACTTTTATTCAACATAATACTGGAAGTCCTAGCCTCAGCAATCAGACAACAAAAAGAAATAAAAGACCTCCAAACTTGCACTGTTTACAGATGACACGATACTATATAGAAAACCTGAAAGAGTCCACCAAAAAAAGTGCTAGAACTGAGAAACTAATTCAGTAAAGTTGCAAGATACAAAATCAATGTACAGAAATCTGTTGCGTTTCTATACACTAATAATGAAACAGCAGAAAAAGAAATTAAGTGCATTTGCAATTGCACTGAAAAGAATAAGGTACCTAGGAATAAACCTAACCAAAGAAATGAAAGACCTGTACTCTGAAAACTATAAAACACTGATGAAAGAAATTGAAGATGATGCAAAGAAAGGAAAAGACATTCCATGCTCATGTATTAGAAGAACAAATATTGTTAAAATGGCTATACTACCCAAAGAAACCTACAGATTTAATGCAATCCCTACAAAATACCACCAGCATTTTTCACAGAACTGTAACAAACAATTCTAAAATCTGTATGGAACCATAAAATATCCCAAATAACCAATGCAATATTTAAAGAGAAAAACAAAACTGGAGATATCACAATTCCAGACTTCAAGTTATACTACAAACCTATAGTAATCAAAACAGTATGGTACTGGCAGAAAAATAGACACATAGATCAATGGAACAGAATAGAATACCCAGAAATAAACCAACAATTATATGGTCAATTAGTCTTTGACAAAGCAGGAAAGAATATCCAATGGGAAAAAATATCTTCAAAAAATGATGTTGGGAAAACTGGGCAGCTACATGCATAAGAATGTAACTGGACCACTTTCAAACAACCCAAAATAAATTCAAAATAGATCACAGACTTTAATGTGAGACCTGAAACCATAAAAATCCTAGAAGAGAACACAGGCAATAATTTCTCTAACATTGGCGTAGCAACATTTTTCTAGATATGTCTCCTGAGGTAAGGGAAATAAAAGAAAAAATAAACTATTGGGACTACACCAAATAAAAAGCTTCTGTGGAGCAAAGGAAACAATCAACAAAACTAAAAGACAACCTACAGAATGGGAGAAGGTATTTGCAAATGACATATCTGATAAAGGGTTAGTATCTAAAATATATAAAGAACTTATACAACTCAACACCCAAAAAACAAACAGTCCAGTTTAAAAAATGGGCAGAAGACATGAACAGACATTTCTCCAAAGACAACATACAAATGGCCAACAGACACATGAAAAGATGTTCAACATCACAAATCATCAGGGAAATGCAAATCAAAATTACAGTGAGATATCACCTCATACCTGTCAGAATGGCTAAAATCAAAAACCCAAGAAACAACAAGTATTGGTGAGGATGTGGAGAAAAGCACTCATGCTCTATTTGTAGAAATGCAAACGGGTGCAGCCACCATGGAGAACAGTATGAAGGTTCCTCAAAAAGTTGAAAACAGAATACCCTATGATCCAGTAATTGCACTACTGGGTATTTACCCCAAAAAACACAAAAACACTAATTCGAATGGATACATAACACCCTTATGTTTATAGCAGCATTATTTACAATATTCAAATTATGGAAGTAGCCCAAGTGCCCATTAATAGATGAATGGATAAAAAAGATGTGGTGTGTGTGTATATATACACATACACACACACACACACACACAATGGAATATTATTCAGCCATTAAAAGGAATGAAATCTTGCCATTTGCAAGGACATGGATAGAGCTAGAGAGTATAATGCTAAGTGAACTCAGTCAGAGAAAGACAAATACCATATGATCTCACTCATATGGAGAATTTAAGATCAAAACAAACAAGCAAAGTAAAAAAAAGAGAGATAGAGAAAGAGACAAACCAAGAAACAGACTCTACATGGTGGAGGAGTAGGAGACCTGGATTTCGTCTGGTCTCAGGAATTCAGCTGGATAGGGATCAAACCATTCTGAACACCTACAAACTCAACGGGAGATCAAAGAAAAGAATAGCAACAACTCTCTGAACAGAAATGCGACCACTTTCTGGAAGGTAGGACGTGCAGAGAAGTGAATCTGAGGCGATATTAGGGGGATAGGCCGCGGGGGAGGGGGCCTCCGTCGGCCGCTTCTGGCAAGTGATAGAGCCGCGGAGCACAAAATCAGAACTTTTAGAAGTCTGCTCTGCTGAGGGACGTCGCTCCGGTGCCTAAGCGGTGGGTGGAACCCTCGTGGGACAGTGTGGTCTCAGGACCCTCGGGGTCACAGAAAGACTGGGGGTGCCTGAGTGTGGCAGAGCTCCCAGGTATCGGAGCGGGGAAGCCGCCTGCAGAGACGGAGCCGAGGAGCGGGCTCTCAGCTCGGGGTTGCCATAAACCATGATCCGCAGCACAGTCGGGCCACTGCTCCTCCAGCAGGGACCCAACAAGCAGCAGATCCGGGGAAACTCCCCGTCCTTCCCCGGGGGGAGCGGCACGGGAGCGCACCGCAGGGATCTGCTGGGTTTCGAGACTCCCCACCGAGTCGGGTGCCAGAGATAGAAACGCTCGGTCACAGGCCGGGTGAGCACGGAGTGCAGCCGGAGACCGGGGAGACGGGAGTGACTGACTGCTTTTCTCTGGGGGCGCACTGAGGAGCGGGGCCCCGAGTTCTCGGCTCCTCCAGCTCCTCCGGGGCAGAGATTGGGAGGCCACCATTTTCACTCTCGGCCTCCAAAGCTGTACGGAAAGCTTGCAGGGAACAAAAGCTCCCGAGAGCAAACCCAAGCAGATTACCTAGCCTGGACCAGGCAAGGGCGGGGCAATTCCACCTCCGGCAAAGACATTTGGGAACCACGACAACAGGCCCCTCCCCCAGAAGATCAGCAAGAACAGCCAGCCAAGACCAAGTTTACCGATCAATGAGAACGGCAGACGTCCAGCGCTAGGGGAATAATGCACATAGAATCCATGGCTTTTTTACCATGATTCTTTAGTCTTTCAAAGTTAATTTTTTTTTAACTTTTTTTTTTTGAATTTTTCTTTTTCCCTTTTTCAACCAACATCTTATCAATCCCTTTTTGAAAAAACATTTTTATTTTTCATTTTTAGAGTCATATTCTATCCCTTCATAGTAGTTACCCTTATTTTTGGCATATATATATAAGTTGTTCTCTCCTTAAAATTTTGAGATAGTTTCTTCTAACAGATCAAATATACCCTAAATCTCTAGTGTATGGTTTTGTTCTACTCTCCTGCCTGATCACATTCGCTCCCTTTTTTTTTTCTTTTTTTTTTAAATCCTCTTTTCTTTTTTCAAACAACTTCTTATCAATTCCTTTTATAAAATTTTTTTATAATTTTCATCTTTACAGTCATATTCCATCCCTTCATCATATCAACCCTTATTTTTGTACATATATAAGTCTTTCTTTCTTTAAAATTTTGGGAGGCACTATCTTCTAACAGACCAAAATACACTCAAAATCTAGTGTGTGGCACTGATCTATGTACCAGCCTAACCATATTTGATCATATTCTGTTTTTTTTGTTTTGTTTTGTTCTGTTTTTTTTTTTCCTGTTTTTATCTTTTTCTTTTTCTTTTTTTTCACTTTTTCTTTTTTCTTTCTTTCCCTTTCTTTTTCCCCCAGCTTCAGGTCTTTTCTGATTTGTTTAGAGTATATTTTCTGGGGATGTTGTTACCCTGTTAGCATTTTGTTCTCTCATTAATCTATTCTCTTCTGGTCAAAATGACAAGATGGAAAAAAATCACCTCAACAAAAAGAACAAGAGGTAGTACTGACTGCCAGGGACCTACTCAATATGGACATTAGTAAGATGTTGGAACTAGAGTTCAGAATGATGATTTTAAAGATACTAGCTGGGCTTGAAAAAAGCATGGAAGTTATTAGAGAAACGCTTTCTGGAGAAATAAAAGAACTAAAATCTAACCAAGTCGAAATCAAAAAGGCTATTAATGAGGTGCAATCAAAAATGGGGGTGCTAACTGCTAGGATAAATGAGGCAGAAGAGAAAATCAGTGAGATAGAAGATCAAATGATGGAAAATAAAGAAGCTGAGAAAAAGAGAGATAAACAACTACTGGATCACGACGGCAGAATTCGAGAGCTAAGCGATACCATAAGACGAAACAACATTAGAATAATTGGGATCCCAGAAGAAGAAGAAAGAGAGAGAGGGGCAGAAGGTATACTGGAGCAAATTATAGCAGAGAACTTCCCTAATTTGGGGAAGGAAACAGGCATCAAAATCCAGGAGGCACAGAGAACCCCTCTCAAAATCAATAAAAATAGGTCAATACCCCAACATCTAATAGTAAAACTTACAAGTCTCAGAGACAAAGAGAAAATCC